>NC_143060.1:41567500-42817500 GCF_052426305.1 Pelodiscus sinensis
GGACTGGGGCCTTAATCTCTCTATTTTATGGCACACTCATTTTATAGAAAAGGAAATACTTCCCCTCTTGATCTATTTTTAAATATTAAGCTATTTGGGTTTGTTCTTAAGTTCTGCTCTCTGTTTGAATTGTGCATAGCACAATAAGGGTGAGCACTTTATGAGATATCTATGAACTGCAGAGATGGCATTTTCCATGCTTGCCAATCAGAATGAGCATTTCATACATTTTGGATGAAAGATAAGCATAGAATCACAGGACTGGAAGAAACCTCAATAGTAATCTAGTCTAGTCTCTTGCTTTCAAGGTAGGATTGCATAATAACTAGACCATTTCTGACAGGCGTTTGTCTAACATGTTCTTAAAAACTTATTATCCCTGTTAGTCCACAATGTCCCTAGGCAATTTTTGCTTATCTATGTTGATAGGAAGTTTTTCCTAATATCCAACCTGTTCTTCCCATGGTGTAATTTAAGCCCATTGCTTCTCCTAGCCTCAAAGCTTAACAAGAACAATTTTTCAAAATAACTTATTTTAGGTTATATAAACTTTAATAGAAATGCAGATTGGAAAGTCTGTATATTTACAGCACACACTAATAATCTGAACATAGGATAGGCAGTCAGGACCTCCATGCTTAGGTTCTGGTTTTGTGTGGCCTCAGAGGAAATCACATAATTTTCAAAACAAAACCACTGATTTTGGCTGCCTCAGATTGCGGGTGATCAACTTGAGACAACATTGTGCTTAACTTTTGGAAGTGTAATGCCTAATGAAATCTATAAGACCTACAGCTTCTCAGAACTTATCAGCCCATAGGTACAGTATCTCAAAATGGTCTCCCATCAACTGATACATGTGCAGATTCTCTATTTTCAAAACAGGTGTTATGATACTTATCAAGATTGTTGTGAAGATAACTAGTTAATATTTTAAAAGTACTGTACCTTGAAAATGCAAACAAGTGCAATTTGTTATTTTAAAATTCTGGGTTTCTGTACATTTGTGTTTACTTAATGGCATATAGTTGGCTGTAAATTATAAATAAGGATAATATAAGTTCATCTCTATTTAATATATTACATTAGAGTTAGTATCATGATGCATCATGTATGAATATGCTGGACAATGCAGCAAAGTTGGATATAAAATTCCACTGCAATTGTATGGGGCTTTACCCCCATTCAGAGTCTCAAAATACCTTTTGTAAAGAATATTGCCTCAAACTAAAAATAAAATAAAAATTCCAAAAAGGTCACAAAATGCTGTTTTAACCCTCTTGGTTAAGAAATAATTCTTCTGATGCTGTTTCTCTGCCTAGACAGTATCTCCTCACTCATTCTAATAATCAGCATTCATTTTCTGAAGTTTGTTGTATAAAATAACCAAATAAAATAATTCAAACAGCCACTTCATATCATCAGTGAAATTTCCATATTATTGCACATTATTGTATCCTTACCTAGAATGCTGGAGACCGTGAGCCAGGCAGTTTATTTGTCTAAGCCTTGATTTACATAAGGAAGAATGGAGATTTTTTTTAAACAAACATAATAAGTCTGCACATTCTTTGTAAACTCAGCTTGCATTGGTTGTATTTTTCAATCAACAGCACTGATAGAAAAACCCTCTTCATCCCAGCAAAAGGGCTGGATCAAGCCTGAACTACCTCCCCTTTCTGTGACATAGTACTTCCTGCTGATGAAAACACTCTTCCTCCCATCAAGCTTGGATTTGTAGCTCGCTTTATCCTGGTCGAATATAGTTTGTGTTATCCCTACTTTCAAACGGCTTGATAACACATTAATCCAAACACATTAATCCAGTTAACAGATAATGATACAGATACACGCCCTCTCTTTTTAGAAAGTTAAAATATGGTAACCCTATCAAGCAAGCTTTGATAATTACAGAGAATCAGATTTTTTGGCATGTGTTAGTTTTAGAGCTCGTACCCATCTGTTCTATGGGGGGAGGGAGTACACCTCGAAATGGACCTGAGAATGTATAAAACTAAATTCCCCTAATTTGCCTAACAGTCTCCATGATTGAATCTCTTCTTCATTAGGTTCAAATGCAAATATTTCTCTATAGGTTGCAGGTGGCACAGAAAAGTAAGATCCTGTAATTTTGTGACGTTCATTTGACAGAAAATTAAAGGAAACCCAGCTAGCTGGCTTATTCACCCATTGATACAAATACTGTTTTACCCAGCAGGGCATTATCGAACAGTGAAGATACCTTCCGTAGGTTTTATTTAGTAACAACTTAATCTTTCAAGCAAGGGTTTAGGGCTCGACTGCCGTTGAGAACGCCGTGGCAATGAATGGAAACGGGCTAGCGAACGACACTGCGGCCGGGAAGGCGTCCCCAGGCGGGTGGGTGTGTGTGTGGGGGGGGGGGGGGGGGGCGGCGGACGAAGGAGAGACCCACTTGCCTCCTTCCCCGCCTGTCAAAAGATGGTGCTGTGCAGGCAAATCATTTTACTGAGCGGCTCTTCACGCTGCAGTGGCCACGGGGCTGTGCCAGCCGCAAAGCGACGCAGCACTAAGGGGTGGTTCGGTTTGGCGCGGAGGCACGCCTGGGCGTCCCGCAGAGGAGTCTTGACAACGGGCCGGTCAAGGCGAAGTCACTCGGTGAGGCAGGCAGGTCCCGGGCATTTCGGCTCAGCGGGCTCTGGCTGACGTAGCTTAGCAACCGGCGCCCATCGCAGCCAATCGCACCGCGGCATCCAGACATACAGCCCCGGCAGCCTACCCCAGGCCTCCTTCGCCAACCGTCCCGCCCTGCCCTGCCAATCGTGCTCCACATCCTGTCTAGTTCCGCCCGCCTTCAAACATGGAACTAGGGTTCCTGGTCCCGCCCACTTTCCCTCGTGGCGCCTGCGCAGGCGCAGGGCAGGTGAGGGCCGGAAGCGGATCCCGGCGCGGCGAAGGGGCGCTGCAGCCGCGCCGCTCCCAGCCTGCCCCGCTCTGTTCCGGGGACGCCGGCCGGCAAGATGTTGCCTTTATCCATCAAGGATGACGAGTACAAGCCGCCCAAGTTCAACCTGCCCAGCAAAGTCTCGGGCTGGTTCAGGTGAGCGGCGGGGGCGGCTGAGGGGGGCGGGGGCGCTGTGCCTGGGAGCGGCGGGGCCGGGAGCGGCGCCCAAGGCACCTCGCCAGCTGCGGAGGGGAGGGGCGGCTCCGCACGCGCTGTCGGCCCCCGGGCCGGGCCCCGGCAGCGAGTGACCGCCGTGCCCTGTGCCTAGGTCCATCCTGTCCGACAAGACCTCGCGGAACCTGTTCTTCTTCCTCTGCCTCAACCTCTCCTTCGCCTTCGTGGAGCTGCTCTACGGCATCTGGAGTAACAGGTACTGGCCTGGGGGGCGGCTCCGGCGGCTGCCAGTGCCACGTCTGCTGAGCCGCTGGGGCGGCAGGTGGCGGCTCTTCCGCCTTCGGGGTGGGGGTGTATGCGCGCCCGTACACACGCCAGCAGGCAGAGATGTCCCATGGGGAAGTCCCTGAAACTGATGGAGGCTGGGTGAGCTGGGGAGAAGTCAGGCACCAATTCACCTCTCCCCAACCTTGCCTTCACCAGCTTCAGTATCTCAAACTTCCCCTTTCCCCGGCTAGCAGTGGCCCAAATCTGTGTCTTAGATTGATAAGAAGGTTTGAATGAGGCTTTTGGATTATTGAAGAACGTTTCCTACAACGTTGGCTTTGTGATAAAGAGGCTGCAAGTTTCCCTATCCTGACATTGCAATCTGCTAGGCTGAGTCCTTTTCTACATGTTGAGGTTATTTTGGATTAGAGAAGGCTGTGAATTGAAAGATGTGTCACATCCTGCTTACAGACCCCAGAAATGAGATTTAAAAATCATGCAGCCAGTACAGGTCTCTTGGGTTTCTCTTTCATGAGTTATTCACACTGATGAAAAGTGTTTTTGATTTGTCTCCTCTGTTGTGGTTTCTGGGTTCAGGGCAGAGTAGTGGTGGCTCTGGAGTGCACTGCACCATTTAGAGATTGCTGCAGTCCTCCTCCTCCTCCTCCTCCCCTCTCCTCACCTGCCACGTGGATCCTTTATCTTGGAAGGTGGCAGTGTTGACAAACTGACACCCAAAAGGCAGAAGCAGAGTGCCCTTTGTATTGGTAAGTGGCATTGAAACATCCTGGAATAGATAAAGTGATACTCAGAAAGCTAGACAAGACACAGACAGGATGAAAGCTTAAGAATCAATGAAAGACTTCATTAGTAAAAATTGAAATAAAAAAATGCAGTGACATTGATGCTGGCTTAAATTGCTCACTTTACGCTAGTGCAGATAGAAAAAATCTATTCCCTTAAAGGACAGAGTAGAAACAATAGCAGATTTCTTTGCACCTCTTATCTGTTGACAGAGGGACTGTCCTAATGATGAAAGATTTCAGTCTTTGTGTTCATTTTGGGTTCTACAGAGACTGGTTACAGAATTATCAGCTAGTATCAGTAGTAGATCCTTGCTTTCTAAACTTTTGATTTTGATCAGACACTTCACAAACTTTAAGACTTAAACTCAATTTTCTATAGTGCACCTTGAAGTAGTAACCTAAAGATCCAGAGCTCTTTTTTTCCTGTTACCCTCCTATGATTTTTAAATATTTCACTGAAACATTTGGTAAAATCCTTTGCTTTCATCAAAAGAGTTGCTGCTTCAGCGCTTTTTGGAGCAATGCAGTGTATCAATTCTTTAGATTTCCATTACTTGGATTTTGTAGTCCCGTGGCACCTTATAAACTAACACTTTTATTGGAGCATAAGTTTTTTGTGGGCAAAGACCCGCTTCGTCAGATGCATGTAGTGGAAATTCTAGAAGCAGGCATAAATATACAGGCACATGAAAAGAAAGAAGTACCAATCAAGAGGGAGGCCAGAGATAACGAGGTCAATTCAGTCAGGGAAGATGTGGCCCACTTCTAGCAGCTGATGTAGGAGAACACTTCAGTCTCCCTGGATACACAGTAGCAGATTTAAAAGTAGCCATCCTGCAACAAAAAACATCAAAAACAGACTTCAAAGAGAAACTGCAGAGCTTCAATTCATTTCCAAATTTGACACTATAAATTTAGGAGTAAACAAAGACTGTGAATGGCTAGCCAACTACAAAAGCAGTTTCTCCTCTCTTGGTTTTCACACTTCTACATCAGCTGCTAGAAGTGGGCCACATCTTCCCTGACTGAACTGGACGTTTCATTTTCATTCTTTCATAAATTTAGATTTGGATAAATTTGCTGTTCTAATGTAATTTCTATAAACTGTATTGCAGTTGTTCTGAGTTTATGCCAAGGAAGAAACCATGGAATAACATTTGTGTTTGTGAAGCCATTTCTTGTAAAGAAAAAATGCTTTGTGTATTGCATCAGAGGAAACTTGACAAAGCTAAAATGCAGTGTAGCATAGATGACTTTCTCAATCTTTGTTCATTTGTGGGTGCCTAAAATGTTTTGAATAGTGATGTGGATCTGTTTAGACATAATATGCAGGTTCCCATAAGTCCCCTGACCCCAAGTTGAGAATGGTGGGTATAGGTATATTGCTGCCCCTATAGTTGGCATCTGTTATGAATATTAGAATATTCTAGTCTGCTGCAAAATACTTGTTGTTAGACTGATTTTGAGTACTATGGGTAAGTGATGTGACCAGCTTTTTTCTGTTTTGGGGGAATTGTCATCTCTTCAATATAATGTCCTAGTGGCCTCAAAACAATGTCTTATCAGTACTGGACCTTATGATAATTAAAGTCTTTTCTTTTTTAAAAAAAAAAAAGGAAAAAAGATTAAAATCTGTAAACACAAGGAAAGAGTTGTTTGAGCTGTTGTATCATTCTAGTGATAGAGGCAGCAGTGCAGGGAGGGAGGCTTCATGTAACCGTGCACGTTAACCGATAAGCCCAGGCTTACCCGTGAAACATGTACACGTTCACATCCCTGTATCATTCTAGAATAAACCTCTGAAAGGTTAGATATTTGAGGCTTTTCTATAGCACCCATTATCATAGTGTAATGTCTAAGGTCCTGACTATAGTATGGGCATTACAGTGGTACTGCTACGTTGCTGTAGGTATGCTGCTATAGCATTGTGGTGTAGATGCTTTATTTAGTGACAGAAGAGGTTTTTCCATTGCTGTAGGTAATGCCTCTCCTTGTGCAGCTTTGCTAAGTTGCTGGAAGAATCTGTTGATCTAGCTGCATATACACTTGGTTTAGATCAGCATGGCTATGGTGCTTTGGGGTGTGCATTTAAGCTAACTTTTAAGAGTATATCAGGTCTGAGTGTATAATCTAATCAGATATGTAGGAGTATTGTATGTTTTCTTCTACAATCCCAATTTGTTTGCCAAAGGAACATTTTATCCTATTTAGTAAACTGCTTTTGCATAAATACAGTTGATAGCCAAAAATGTTCACACTAGAAGTCTAAATAGATGGGTGAAGTAGAGTACCTTGTTTTGAATGAGTATATTGATATTAGGGCTGTTAAGCAAAAAAAATAATTGTGATTACTTGTGCTGTTAAACAATAAGATTCCAGCTGACTCCTGGAGTCCCCAGATGTCCCTGAGCTCCATGCAGTGCTGCCCCTTTGAAACACTGCCAAGAGGATCCCAGGGTCAGCTGAGCACGCTGCACAGAGCCCAGGGTCACCTGGGGACTCCAGCTGATCCTGGGCTCCTGCGACACTGCTCCTTTGAAGTGCCATGGTGATGTTTCAAAGGGGCAGCGTCGCACAGCTGATCCTGGGCTCCACTTGCACTGCCCCTTTGAAATGCTGTGGTGGTGTTTCAAAGGGGCAGCACTACATGGATACCAGGGTCAGCTGGGAACTCCAGCTGACCCTGGCTTCGCTCCGCTTTGCCCATTTGAAAGGGGCAGCACTGTGGAAACACCTGCGATTAATGTGTTTAAAAAATTAATGCATTAATTCTGCCCTGCGTTAATTGCAAGTGTTAATGTGTGTTTAATGGACAGCCCTAATTGATATAATAGGCATCATAGAAACTTGGTGGAATGAGGATAATCAGTGGAACAAAGTAATACCAGAGAGTTGCACTGTATGTGAAAGAAAGCATAGAATGACATGAAGTAAAAATCATAAATGAATCAAACTTTTCCTTAGGATTTTTATGGTTAGTAATTCCATGTTATAGTAATATGAATGTAGCAGTAGGGATGTATTACTGACTACCTGACCAGGATGGTGACTGTGAAATGCTAAGGGAGATTAGAGAGGCTATAAAAATAAAAAAACCGCAATAATAAGGGTGTTTATCCCCATATTGTCTAGGTACGCAGCATCTCAGGATGGGATGCAGAGATCATAGAATACTAGGACTGGAAGGGACCTCGAGAGGTCATAGAGTCCAGTCCCCTGCCTTCATGGCAGGACCAAATACTGTCTAGACCCGTGGTCACCAACCAGTAGATCGCGATCTACTGGTTGATCTCAGGGGTTCTAAGAGTCGCTCTTGAGCCCTCTCTGAACTGCGTGCCTGTGCAGTACATTTAAATTTGATTTTGTCATTTGAGGAGCAGCTACTCACTGAGCAACAACACAGGTGAGTAGCGGCGTGGAATGGTGGGAGCTGGGAGGTCGGGAGGGCTGAATCACCCCGGCCAGCTGGCTGTGGCTTTCAGCTGAAAAAGGTTACCCCACGCTTCAGCTGATTGGGCGGCTTCTCCTCTGTGCCTGCCCATGTGGGGCGCCCTGGTGGGGCACCCTGGCTGAGCACTATGCCATGGTGCTCAGCCAGTGTGTACCACGCTCTGTGGACAGGCACAGAGGAGAAGCCACCTGATCAGCTGGAGTGTGGTTCAGCCTCCTCCAGGTTGAATGCCACAGCCAGCTGGCCAGGTAGCTTCCCCACTGCACCAGCCCACATGAAGCATGGTGCACCTTTGCTGAGCGCGATGGCCAGCTGGCCAGGCAGCCGCTTCTCTTAGCTCCAGCCTGGCTGCCCTGCGCTTAGCCCAGGGAGGCTGCGCCTAGTTCCAACTCTGCTGGAGCAAGCTTCCCGGGCTGAGCACAGTGAAGCTGGGGTGGAGCGAAGAGAAGAGAAGCCGCTTCTCTTTGCTCCAGTCCGGCTGCCCTACGGTCAGCCCAGAGGGAGCGCGGGGCGGAGGCTTCCCTCCGTGGCTGGTGTAGGGAACTCCCTGCCCCCAACCTTGTTCCCTTTCCCCTACCCCAAACCTGTCCCCTGTCCTCCTGCCCCCATGTTCCCTCTCCCTTGCCCCCACCACCTCGCTGCAGTAACTTGCACCCACTGCAGAAACCAGTTCCCTCTGGCACCCTGTTCCCTACTGCAGAAACCTGTGCCCCTACTCCCCTCTGCAGAAACCTGTCTCTCCCCCCCCCCCCCCATACCCTGTCCCCTGCTGCAGAAACCTGTCCTTCCGGCACCCTGTCCCCTCTCCCCTGCCCCCATTGGTACCCTGTTCCCTGCCCCAGAACCCACTAGCACCCCTCCCCAGTACTGTGTCCCCTGCTCATGAATGACTTTTCTGTGGGTCAGTGACCCTGACTCAAGGCCGGTTCCCTGCCCTTCTCATAAATAAAGACAATGCAGAAACTTTTTGTGTTTAACATAGTATTTTATTTAAAAAGGAAGCCTGGCCAACAAACCCCCAATTGGGGATAAACCTCCATCTGGCCACAACCACTCCTGCATTCCCCCTTCCCCAGACCCTAGATCTGAGCCCATCAAACACTGGAACTCCCTGCTCTGAGCCCCTCACATACCCCAACCCCAAATTTCTGCACCCTCACATCCACAAGCCTGTGGCTTGCTTAGTACCCCAGCACTGCCCGGCCTGGAGCCCCCTCTCCGAGCTAGTGTCCCCTTCTCCATTTCCTCCTGGATCCAGATTTCCTCCCAGAGCTTGCACCTCTCACCCTTTCCCACACCCAACTCCCTCATTCCCACCCAGAGACTACACATCCTGTCTCAACCTAGCAAGGGTCCGGCTAGACTGCAGGAGTTTTTCAGGATTCTGGAGATATCCCAGAAAAACTCTTCTGCATCCAAGGTTGCGTTTGTTCTTCTGCTTTTTTAGTGGAGGAGCAAACATGATCTTTCGGTCACCCCTATATTCTTCTTCCCACAAGGAATAAGGGGGCTTCCAAAAGAAGGGTTTTTTTTCTGACATTTGGTCCAGTCTAGGCAGGCCAAATGTTGGAAAACCTTTTCCTACAGAAGAATTATTATTATTATTTTTTTTTAAAAAGCAGCAGTATAAGGATTGGGGATAGCAAGTAATGGACAGGAGGAGAATAGAGAGGGTGGGGCTTCAAGGAAGGGGCAGGGTTGTAGATCTTGGCTTGGTCTGTCATTTAAAAAGTGATCTTGGGTGTAAAAAGGTTGGAGATCACTGGTCTAGGCCATCCATCAAGTTTTTCAACATCTTAAATGACTGCTTCTGGGAGCAGCTGCTCCCAGGACCCACAAAAGGGAAGGCAATTTTTGATTTAGTCCAAAGTGGAGTATAAGATCTGGTCCAAGAGGAGAATATAACTGGACCACATGAAAATAGTGACCATAATACAATTAAATTTAACATCTCTATGGCAAGAAAAACACCACAGCAACCTCACATGATGGCATTTAATTTCAGAAAGGGAAATGACACAAAAATGAGATAAATTAAACAGAAATAAAGTATAGTGTCAAAAGTAAAATCTCTTCAAGATACATGGAAACTTTTCCAAAACACCTTAATAGAAGCTTAGCTTAGATGTATACTCCCAATTAAAAAACACAGTGAGAGAACAAAAAAAGTGCCATTGTGGTTTAACAACCAAGTAAAAGAAGCAATGAAAGATAAAAAGGCATCATTTAAAAAGTGAAAGTTAAATCCTGGTGAGAAAAATAGAAAGGAGCATAAACTCTGTCAAATTAAGTATAAAAATATAATCTGGAAGGCCAAAAAGGGTTTTGAAGAACATCTAGCTTAAAAAAAAATAGCAAACTTTTTAAAGTACTTTAGAAACAGGAAGCCTGTTAAACAACCTGTGGGGCCATTGGATGATCGAGATGATAAAGGAGCACTCAAAGAAAATAGTCATTGAGGAGAAATTTAAGTAATTCTTTGCACTTGTCCGCCTGGCTGAGGATTTGAAGAAGATTCCAAAACTTGAGCCATTCTTTTTAGGTAACACATCCGAGGAACTGTTTTTTAGATTGAGGAGTCATTAGACGAACTTTTGGAACAAGTAGATAAACTAAATGGTAACAAGTCACTAGGACCAAATGGCATTTTCCCAAGTGTTCTGCAGTTTCACACTTTAATACTTTTAGATCTACTAACTGTGCTAATGTGACAGCAGTTTTTTAAAAAAAGGCTGTAGAGGTGATCCTGGCAATTACAGGCCTGTAAATCTAACCTCAATACTAGGCAAATTGGTTGAGAACAGTATTGTCAGACACACAGATGAACATAATTGATTGGGAGAAGTCAACATGATTTCTGTAAGTGGATTTGTTAAATTAGGTAAACTTGAATTGAGTAAGAAATTTTGATTTATAAGAAATGAGTTACATTTGTTTATTTCATCATGAAAGAACTCAGTAGTTTATTAGGATTTACTACCAGCAGTAAATCACTTTTTGTGATATGTTTGTGGTGACAAGAACTGAGGTGTCTAGTTAGTGCCTGTTAGAATGACAGCCAGTGTTTGGGTGGGAGGGGAAAAAATCTTCAGAAGTATTTGCCAGATTTTCACAAGTGGCAAAAATATTGTTTATGTAGATTAAAATGTTCATTATAAACCAAGAATACTCTCAATGCTCATTTGTATAGCTGTATCACATCTTTTTTTATTTTAAGTCTTACAATGAAGAAGACTGAAGTAAAAGCCAGGGTAAAAATTTGAATCATATGGATATACAGTAAAACTCCCAATAGTCCAGCACTCCTGATAGTCCGGCATCAAAATGGCAAGAGCCTAGTGAGTGAGCTTTGGCAAAAAATGAGTCACAAGGTAACAGCGGCAGCAGCTGAACTAAGCAAAAAGGGTAAAAAGGCTTAAAACCTAAAATATTACAGTATACTGTATACAGTATGTACAATAAAAAGGGTTAAGAACACTTTATATACAGTATTTAATGTATACAGTACAGGCAGTCCCCGAGTTACGCGGATCCGACTTATGTCGGATCCGCACTTGCGGGGTTTTTCTCGCCCTGGAGGACGGGAGCAGCGGGATGCCCAGATGCGCTGTGGTCCCGCCGCCCGCGTCCTCCGGGGCGAGAAAAGCTGCTCCACGTCTCCCTGGTCTGCTGGGGGAGGAGGAGCCCCCCCAGCAGACCAGGGAAACGCGGAGCACGCGGGCAGCGGGACAGCCCAGACGTGCCGTGGCTGTCTTTGCTCCCCATCTCCCTGGTCTGCTGTCTCCAGCAGACCAGGGAGATGGGGAGCAAAGCCTCGGAGGACGCTGGCGGCGGGACAGACGAGGCGCGTCTGGGCTGTCCCGCTGCCCGCGTGCTCCGCGGCTTTGCTCCCCCTCTCCATGGTCTGCTGGTCTTCAGCAGACCAGGGAGACGTGGAGCAAAGCTGCGGAGGACCCGGGCAGCGGGACCGCGGTGCGTCTCGGTCCGCCACCCGCGTCTCCCTGGTCTGCTGGGGGGGGGGGGGGCTGCACTCCCCCAGCAGACCAGGCTTTTCTCTGGACGCCTGTGGTAGAGCAGCTGGGGCGCTGCCGGTTGGTCCTGTAGCGCCCCAGCTGCTCTGCCCCAGGCGTCCTGATTGAGCCGCTGCTGGTCAGTTTCAGCAGCGGCTGAATCAGGACGCCTGGGGCAGAGCTGCTGGGGTGCTGCTGGGTTGGTCCAGTAGCGCCGAGGAGCGGCGCTACTGGAGCAACCCAGCAGCACCCCAGCTGCTCTGTCCCAGGCGTCCCCAAGTCAGCTGCTGCTGAAACTGACCAGCGCTGACTACAGGAAGCCCGAGGCAGATTTGCTCTGCCCCGGGCTTCCTGGAATCAGCCGCTGATCAGTTTCAACAGGCTGAATCTGGACGCCAGTTGCGATTTACATACAGATTCAACTTAAGAACAAACCTACGGTCCCTATCTTATACGTAACCCGGGGACTGTGTGTGTGTGTGTGTGTGTGTGTGTGTGTGTGTATATATATATATATATATAAATATATATATATATATAAATAAATAATATAAAACCAGTTTATAGTACCTCCTGATAGTCCGGCATATCTGATAATCCAGCACCACCTAGGTCCCAGAGGTTCCGGATTATCGGAAGTCTACTGTAATACAATTTCTGTAAATATACAAGTGATCATGTGTGAGATGATTGGATACCTGCATCTGAATTTGCTCTACTTTGTCGTTGAGCTTTAAAAAGATGAGTAAACCAGGTAGTGGTTTTTTGGATGGTAGATGCTAAGGATCAGAGACACTTGCATTTAGAGGGTAAAAACCTCAGATCTTTATATAAGCTTACTAACAAATAAAAAAAATGCCAGACTGTAGTGTTCTGCAAACATTAAAGTTAGATTAGTGTTGTAAGTGCTGTTAAAAATCTCACCTGGAAAGTACAGTGAGATCAATTGAAGATGTCAATAATCAAGTGACAGTTTTCTGGTAGGTGAGTCTCATGCCACATAAGGATTTTTTTAGATGAAAACCAGCACCATAAACTGTATCTATAAACTAGTAGAGCACCAACGAAGCTTATGAGGTACTGGTTCTATGGTCACGTTGCTATCTTCAACTCCAGGATTTATGTGACTGGCTAGAGTGCTTGGCAGTATCCCAGTTGATTTGTGCAACTTAGAGTACTAATGAAGCAATAACTAACTGCACAGAATATTGCGTATGAATGATCTATGTGAAACTAGTGTCAGTTTCTAATAGGGATGTTAAATGTGTTCAAGTAAATATGTAACCACTCAAAATTTCAGAAGTTACACGCAGGGGAAGAGGGGTAGCAGGCGGCTCCCCAGGAGCTGATTTTCTCCTGTCCTGTTCCCCTGCACTGCTGCCTCTGATATGGAGGCAGCAGCACAGCGAGGAAGGGGGACCCTGCATGTAATGGTGAACGTAACTGATGAACTCATGCTCTTTGATTAATTGTGTACATGGTTACACTTTCACAGCCCTAGTTTCTAAATTACTATAGGTTGGAGTTCTCTGGTCCAGCACCCCTCAGGACCTGATCAGTTCTGGATCAGGGCAGCTCAACACTGTCCCCTCTGATACTGGCCAATTAAAGTGGTTTACATTCCTAGTTTCCTACTTGTTGATTTATTAAAATTGGACATTTAAATCAGTGATTTTAATCTATATATTGCCTGTGCCAATTAACCTGTCTCTACTTTCATGTTGTTCTCTTCCCTTGGCTTTCCCACTCCCCCATCTAGAAGGTTAATTATCTGTTGTGTATCATAGGTCAGAGAACGTACCTGGGGCAGATGCTGGGCCTGGGGCAGAAGTGATGAATCTGTCACTTCTGGGACTGGCCAGTTGTGCCAGCCCATAGGGCCCTCCAAAACATGGGGCCTAGAGCAGTTGTCTAGATTTGCTGTACCCTAGGGATGACTCTTTCATAGATTTTGAGCTTCCTATGGCAAGGACAGTCTTTGTGGCTGCTTTTGCACAGTATGTTGTACAGTGGAACCTTAATGTCTGTTTACAGTCCTTCTTAGGCTCTGCCACAATAGTAATACTAAATGATAAAGGTTGAACCTTTCTAGTCCAGCACTGTCTGGTCCGGCAACATCAGGGTTGCACCTGATAGTACCTGTAAGAAATTTACTTTTACAATCTAGATTGAGTTAACAGAGTTAGTGGTTTAAAAAAGCAGGCATCTTTTTGCCTGTAAGTAAATATAATCTAATTCTTGAGACACAAGATGTAGAACCCTTTGGATTCCAAAGGTTATATATACAGACTTTAGGAAGTCTGGTATTTTAATATTAGGATTTTTTCCACATGGTATTTTTTAAGGCATCACATGGAAAGCATCATAATATTCTTCAGGGTATTACGACGGTTATGTAATAGGTAAGCCAAGTTCAGATACCCCCAACATCTGAATGTCATACAGTAATCAGCAAGGTGTACGATCTCAGTCACAAAAAAGCAGAAGTGTACACTGCTTGTGTGTGTGTGTGTGTGTGTGTGTGTGTGTGTGTGTTTGTGGTTTAAAGCACTTTGATTTTCAAACTTAACATGGACCTTATTGAACTAACTGAAATATTTTTGCTCCTTTCCAGTTTAGGTCTAATATCAGATTCCTTTCATATGTTCTTTGACTGTACTGCTCTATTGGCTGGATTAGCAGCTTCAGTCATTTCGAAGTGGAGATCAAATGATGCTTTCTCATATGGGTAAGACATTTTAGCTGCTTATATCATAGGAAATATATTTTCATAAGTGCAAAGGTTGCACTTCATGTTTCCATGCCAATTGTAGCATTACTTCTAAAATATATTTTGTAGAAACAATTATCTGTCTATAAAGAAGGGTAAAGTACTGAACTTAACCTGAGTTTCATTAAATTGGCATGTAAGTCTATCCTAGAGAAGAGCTGCATAGTCTAGTATATATTTTAGAGAATTTGTGCATCTGTGTGTCCATGAATCCATTTGTTCAAGAACTTCTCTTAAACAGTAGGACTTAGAAGCAAAAATTTGGTATGCAGCTTCCTCTTATCAGATCTTAAAGCAAGATAAGGGTTTGGCTGTGCTAGGATAATGGGATGTGTGTGGAATCTGATTTTCTCATTAAACAGAAAAGGAAGGGTCAGATAGCAGGGACAGTTATGCTTTGCAATGATCACAAGACAGCAGCAAGTATGGGAGACAGTTATATTGCAGAGTGATCACAGGGGGGTGGCCACACCTGGGAGACACTGCATGTTGCAGGCTGCCAGCCACAGGTAAGTGGCTCTCCACCCCAAACCACTGCCTCTCCGTCTCAGAGCTGGGCACAGGGAGGGAGCTCCGCTGCTGCAGTCCTTCCCCGTCCCACCAAGGAACAGCAACCCTTGCCACTAAGGCACCCCCAGGGAGCTGCTGCAGGCCAGTTTTGGGGCTCCCTTGAGCTCCCCACACTTCCCAACCCCTTCCCCTGAGCCCCTCCTCAACTCTGACTTGTATCCCCCCCCACCACCAGACCCCTGCCCTGAAGAACCTGAGCAATGCCAGGTAAGTGTTCTGGTTATAAATAAAATAAGTGTTATTGTTTTTAGTGTGAAGTTTAAGATGTTCTCAATTATTTGCTGATTGATATTATTGGAAACAAAAATCCTGTTGCAAAACAAAATGTCATGTTGCATATTGTTCAGCTGCTATTGATAGTTTTTGTCTGCTAGCATCCACCCTCATGGGTGACAAACCAAAGTTGAAATGGCTTTTTCTTTCTGTCTTTCACCAATCTTAACTTGAATATTCCCTATATTGGAATGCAGAATACTACACTAAATTGGTTCTGGTTTCCTTGTTGAAAAACGGAGTGGTTGAAACACTGGTTGTGTATTTTAAAAACATCAGTTTGGGTCCTTAGTGAAAATTGACTTGTTACTTACATTTTAGTAGGAGCAGTCATCCATATAAAGCTATGAACAGTAGGCAAAATAGTGCTTTGATGGCTCTATACATTTACCTGGAGCATGAAAATGCTCTTCCTATTGTGGCTTATGTGAGGCTATGTCTACAATACCTCTTTTTTTGCAGAAGAGGCAATGCAAATGAAGCATTCATTAGCAGCAACTGGTGCTTCATTTGCATATTCTCGTCCAATGCTTTTTGTGCCAGAGGTTTTTGCACAAAGAGTAGATAGGTCTGTGTTGCGCAAAAAATCCCCGTATAAGATCTTGCACAAAAGGGGTTTTTGTGCAAAACGGACCCGTCTACTTTGCTTGTTTTTGCGCAAAAATCTCTGGTGCAAAAACCATTGGACGAGAATATGCAAATGAAGCACGAGAAGTTGCTAATGAGAGCTTCATTTGCATTGCCTCTTTGGCCAAAAAAAAAAAAAAAGGCAGTGTAGACATAGCCTTAGTGGGGAAGATTTTAGAGTACTGAACGAAGCTTTATTCTAGTTCTACTTCATGCGAATCCCACATGCGAATCCCACATATGGTGCAGCAACATCCCTTGCACAGGTGTTCTCCAGTAGGAGTTGTTCAGGTGCTCTTTATGCCCACTCATTGCACTTCACCCTCTTCCTTCATGGGCGTAAAGGAGCAGCATGACCTGTTGAGCCTCGGTTCCTTCTAACTGCTTTTTTGGCAGTGAGTGGGATGCTTTGTCATGATTTAGCTGCTAGTATAGTTTGTTACTGTTGCAATTTATTAGCCTTTTAACTTCATTGTAGTTATTGGCTTCTTAATTCATTCCGTGCTTGTGTCCCCTCAGAATGTGCTATCTGCACAACTTTTATAAGGTACACCTAGAAATTTGAACAGACTGAGGTTCCTTCTAATGGAGAACTCTGAGACCCCAAACAGACTGACATGCTAGAGTTTAAAGGACTCTCAGGTTTAATGGCCATGGCCCTATTTGTCAGTGCCCCAGAGACCAGAGAAGTATTGCCAAATTTTGTGACTCCTAAGAGTAGGGAGCAGCACTTGAGCTATTCAGTTAGGTAAATTGCAAAGAATGGGGGAGCCACTCCCCAAAGCTGGTGGATAGTCTAGTACTTAGCTGTACCATAACAGCTTCTATAATACCTTACTGGTTACTCAGAATCCAACAACACACCTCCCTTAAAGCAGTGGTCTCCAGCCTTTTTATGCTCAAGTCCACTTTTTAAATTTAAGGGCAAACCAAAATCTACCTCACTCTTTTCCTGTAGCCTCACCCTAATCGCTCCATTCCCCACCCCTTACCACTCGCTTCCTCTCCCCGCTTACTTTTGCTGGATGGGGCTAAGAAATGCAGGTGCAGAAGGAATAAGGAGTGCAAGCTCTGGGAGGGTGTTTGGGTGCAGGAGGGGGACTCTGGACTGGGGCAGAGTGTTTGGGGGCAGGAAGGCGGTATGAGCTCATGGCTCTGGGAGGGGATTTAGGTGTGACTTGTTGAGAAATATGGATATAATATGGAGAAATAGTGCTCTGTCTTGGCACTACGGGGCAATACTGAGTAAATCTGCTAATGTTATATATTTTTTTAAAAGTTGCTATAACTATAATTACTCCAGCCAGGACAGGCTAGGCATTTTAGAACTCAAAGAATTAAATTTAAGTGTAAGGGGGGAAAAATGCATAGACCAATCAAAACACTAAAATAACATACTTTTGAAAAAATAAAATTACAGAGAATATTTGTGCAGTGCATAAAGTACCATGAAGTAGCAAGAACAATAATACAAGTTTGTTTTGGGAGATGAGTGTGAAAGACAGTATGTGTATGACCTAGTGTGTGTATGTAACACAGAAGATGTGTGCATGGGTAACAGTGTATGCGCTGTGTTTGTGATCTAGAGTGTTTGGGCCACATTGTTGGCTAATGCGGAATAAGTACATTTCTGGGAGATACCATGAGCTATCTCTTTAAGGCACTGAAAGCTCTCCTGCTCTTGTTCCTGAGCCCTGTTGTCTTCCTTTACCTGATCTGTAGAGATGAGGTATGAGAAGAGGTGGCAGGGAGAGCATGTATGCGACAGACTGTGCGAGCTGTCTGTTCGGGAAATTTCTAAACAGTGCACTATCCCTTTTAAGAAAGGCACTGCACTGAGTCCTATACCACATTTCAGAGGAAATTGCTTGGAGTCCTCCTGAGCCAGGCTGTGCCCTCTCCCAAGCTGTGGAGATGGGACCGCCTGATCTGCGTGCTCCCCTTCTCCCCTACTTCCATATAGCTAGCAGGAAGATCCCAGGAGCAGATGTAGGACAAGGAAGATAGGCTGAGACATTTGAACCCAAGCTGCAGACTGTGCAGGCTCTGCTAATCAGCAAGCATGCCTTACTACTGGGGTCGCAGTTAACTGGGAGAGTCTCCAGGATCGTCCAGTTGATTGCGATTGACCAATTGGTGACCACTGCTTTTAAAGAAACTCACCCTTAGGCTTCCACCCAGACACCCAAGTCAAATGTGATGAGGATGACTGAAAATCTTATTTATTATATCAGAAAGTTCTACCAATCCTAGACGATGAGACCCATCATGTCCCAGGTTAATGAATATTTCAGCTTATCCAAATACATCCAGCCAGTTATAAAATTTAGTTTTTTAATTAAAAAGAGAGATTGTTGGTTAAAAGATCAGCACAGACAGATTTGTATACAGTACTGAGATGAGATTTGTAGTAGAGATGTTGAGCTTTGTAGATGCAAAGAGTTCTGACAGAATTAGGCCCGGAGTTATAGTCCAGTGTGTGTATTCAGGGTGAATCCAAGTAGTCTTGAAGGTCTCAGTCTTGTGATTCAAACTTACCCCAATGAAGCTTAAATAGATATGAGATTAAAAAGGATCAGATCTCAAGTGTCTTCATATAGTCCTAGGCTTCTTGTCACAGGCAAACAATAGGCAATTATGGACTCTTCCCAATAGACCTATTTTGCAAGCATCTCTGGTAGTTTATTTATATGGATTAACATGAGGCAAATGCTTTCTTCTGTTCACAGCTGATTTACTATACAGGCAGTCCCCGGGTTACGTACAAGATAGGGACTGTAGGTTTGTTCTTAAGTTGAATCTGTATGTAAGTCGGAACTGGCGTCCAGATTCAGCCGGTGCTGAAACTGACCACCAGTTCCGACTTACATACAGAATCAACTTAAGAACCCCAGGCGTCCCCAAGTCAGCTGCTGCTGAAACTGATCAGCGGCTGATTCCAGGAAGCCCGGGGCAGAGCTACTCTGCTTTGGACTTCCTGTAGTCAGTGCTGGTCAGTTTCAGCAGCGGCTGACTTGGGGACGCCTGGGGCAGAGCAGCTGGGGTGCTGCCGGATTGGTCCAGTAGTGCCCAGAGCCCCAGGGTCCGCAACAAAAGCCTGGTCTGCTGGGGAGGAGGGGCACACTAGCTGCGCGCCCCCCCCCCCCAGCAGACCAGGGACACCGGGAGCAAAGGCACAGCAGCAGTGGGGTGCCCCGCCTCTGAGGCTTTGCTCTGGCAAAGCCTCAGAGGCGCGGGACCTCGCCACCGCTGCGGCTTTGCTCCCGGTGTCCCTGGTCTGCTGGAGACTGTCCCCAGCAGACCAGGGGCACTGGGAGCAGCTTTTCTCGCCCCGGAGGTTGAGGTGGCGGGACCGCTGCCTGCGAGCTCCGGGGCAAGAAAGCCCCGTTCGTAAGTGCGGATCCGACGTAAGTTGGATCCGCGTAAGTTGGGGACTGCCTGTACACTTCAAAGAGAGATGAATACAGGCTAGACAGGAACCATTACATTTTGTTAACCTGTAACATTATGTGTGTGCATGACAAACCAGTATGTCTCTAAAGATTAAATTTGGGTCATTTATCCAGGATGTTTAACCCTTTCTGGCCATGTGTCACAAGCAGTTATGTGATGCTCTGCTTTCAGACCAACCACTACTCTTCTTGGTATAGACATCTGGAATGCAGGTTGAACTCAGAATGTGCTCAGCTTGGAAGAACAGCTCCTAGTTCCCACTGCCTATATCACTGAATTAGTTGGTCGCCATAAATGGGAGCCATGCACGTGGGAACATAAAGAAGAAACTGTTACTTTATGGTAACTGTTGTTCAAGAGGTTCTGTGCGTGGCTCCCTTGACTCAAGCTCCATCTTCGCTGCTTGGAGACTCATCTTGAGACTCTGGGCAGTGAAGGAACTGAGGGTGAACAGGTAGGGAGAGGGGAGGTATGGGCATGAAAGATGTATGCGTGACCTCTACTGGACACGGTTATTTGAAGTTCAGAATACCCGTGCAAGGGGTGCTGCTGCACCAACCATGGGATCCATGCTTATAGAACATCTCAAACAGTTACCACAAGGTGATAACCATTTCTTTCATCTCAGTGTGATATTTGAAAAACAGTAAACAAATGGTGAAAGAGAAGCAGGTTGTTACAGTGTTTATATCAGTGATCTGAAGTCAAGAGACATTAGTCCTATTCTCTCTGCTGGTGGCTTTCTGAAAGACCTTGTCCAGGGGTCCCTAAATATTGTGCTATTTTCCTTGTCTGTAATACAAGGATTTTCTCATCCCTATGTAATATACTTTGACATCATCTGAAAAGAACTTGTTACAATGTGGATAATAGTTGTGTTTGATATCAAAGCCAAGAAAAATCAGGTGGTTGACATTCATAACTCCCCCATTTAATTCATATAACAGTTTTTCCATCTAAAAAATTCCTTTGTACATAACTACAAAGGAACAAGGGAATAAACTATACTCCAGTGTATGGCACCATTCTGCCTCAGCTGTATTGAAATTTGAAACTCTGAGTACATCTATATGTTAAGCTTATAAAAGGGAGAGGTAACATGGTATTGCTGATTTGATTCTTCTTAGGTATGTTCGAGCAGAGGTATTGGCTGGTTTTGTAAATGGTCTGTTTCTGATCTTCACAGCATTCTTCATTTTCTCTGAAGGTGTCGAGGTATGTTTTAAAGGTCAATTTCCATAAATAAGTATCCCCTGAAAAATGTTCAACTTTGCAGAAGCTATTGGAGAGCATATTTAAGAGGATAGCATAACTTAAATGTTTTTAATGGATTGTGTGTAATCATGTTCCTAACCAATTAAATTTGAATCAGCTGAACAGACTAAAGAAGATCAGATGGCATCGATGTTGGATGTGTGTGTGTGTGTATATATGTATATATATATCTTCATTTTTCAGAGTATCTGTATTGGCTTTCAGAATAACATATTTTGATCACATGAACGATACTAAATTCTGTCAGATTAACTCTTTTCTTCTGTAGCCAGTATAGTACTCTGTGAAATTTTCCTTGTTGAGTCTGGAAAAACAAAAGCCATTTGAGCATTTTGTATGGCCTGAGCATTCTAAGTAAGAAGTTAGAATTAGTAGCTTGTCAAAGGGAAAGAAAGGGATACGATTGTCAAATAGCAGTGATAGTGTAGATCAGTATCGTGAAGAAAAATGGCAGCAGGAAATAATAGAAAAAATGGGTTTTTTTACTATTCTGAGGATTTTTGCCTACAAGAGGTTTTAGTAACAATCTGAAAACTTTCAGATGTGTTTTCTTAGATTTCTGGTCTGTTCACAGTAGCTTATTTATTTGGTGATGATAAAAGGGTAAAACTTTCAAAAGCAGGAAATCTTATTTTCACAAGTGACTTAGTTCCTTAGTTGAAAGTTAGTGAGACATAGGTTCATAAGTCACTTTAAAACTTTGGAAACTTTTGTTCCAAGACTACAAAAACTAGCTGGGAAAAATACTATCTCAAAGCCTGATATGAAGTATGGAGGGACCAACACAGGGGTTAAAAGTAGTAACCTGGTAAAATGACAGCTTGCCTTTTCTGTTGTGAATGTAGGACTGGGTTTTTCATTAGAGTGCTCCCCCTGTTTCATGCTCTCATCTTATATTTGCCTTTTGGTAATAGACAGTCTAATTTCAGAGCATTGGTTTTTCCCTACCCATTCACGTGGTAGATGTGCAGGCACTTCTTCCTTTTTTAGCCCTGTTCCACATTTGTTAGATATACTTATAGGATTAACTGGTGTCAGAGGAAACATCACTAACTGCAAAAATAATTCCGAGTCTTTTAGTGATGTCCCTTTTAGTGATGAATTTGTTTCAATCTAATATATAAAGGAGAATGTTTGTATGTTTGTGCGCTAATAATTTGGAAACTTTAAGAGCTATCGCAACCAAACTTTGCATGGGATAACCTTTCCTCCAGGAGAAGGCTTTAAGGTACTTTTGGACCCGATCAGGGTCCTGCCCTGCCCCCTGCGGCCCTGGGCATGAGCTGTGGCGCCCCTCCCTCATGCAGCCTCCTGGGACTCGCCCCCTCCTGCCCGCGAGGTTACATAACTGACCCTCTCCCCCCTCATCTGCTGCCGGCACGCAGTGCCCCCACCCCCATGTGCACAACGGCTCGGGCACCTGCCCTGCCCCCCGTGGCACCTGCAGCCCCGGGCGCAAGTTGGAGTGCCCCTCCCGCGTATGACCTCCCCTCCACCCGGGGTCGCTCCCCACCTGCCACCCTCCCCCTCCGGAAACCAAAACCAAAGCAGGCCAGCCTTTCTGCTCAGCTCGCTGGGTTTATCCGAGCAGAAGAAATCCGTGTGCCTGCTGCAGCGCAGGGCGGCGGGGCCGGGTTAAACCCTCAATGCGTCACAGTGCTGTGAAGCCAGTCGGCTGCTGTTTGTGCTGTGAGTGGGGCTCTTCTGTATCTAGTTTCAGCCATTGGGGTTAGATGTGAGCTCTGAGCTTTTGCTTGTCAAGGAAGGCAGGTGGATCCCTGAGCCAAGCTTGCAAAGAGAAGTCCCCTTGCTACTGGCCACATGACTGTGTACTGTTCTCCTGGGGGCTGGCTGCTTGGTCCTGGAGGGAAGGAGGGTCCTGTTGCTCTCAGTCACGTGTGGGCCAGGAGCCATCAGCCCGCAGGGTCTGTGGCTCAGCGGGTCCCCTGGCTCAGGGTCCCCACCTTTCCTGAATTTTCTACATTTTGTTTCTCTGGTTTCCCAAGCAACGCCGGGGTAAGTCCAGCTAGTTTTTAATATAAGATTTTTAGGGGTAATTAAAACTCCAAGAAGAGACCCTGTGCTCCATTTCTTACATCGACACTTTTCTCTCCAGAAAGGTCTTTAGACTGAGAAATAATTGTACCTAGTCCCAGTACAGCTGGGAACTAATATGACTTGATATTACTTTGAGCTGAATAATGCCATAACATAATATGAGGAAGGAGATGACCGTGAAAGGTAGCTCTAATAACACATGAAAAGACCCTAGGAAAATTTAGTGACTTGCTACCTATATTCCTCCTTGTTTGGTACTATGGTTTTTAAAACTTTCCTAATTGTTCTAGAATACCAGAATTCCTAATTAGCTGTCATTAATCTCTTGATTTTAGATATTGAATCAGAAAATGCCTGCTTCAAATCAGATATGTAATACTGTCTCTGTTCTCTAATATTGCTTCTAATTGTGTGGTAGGATTATAGCTAATACATTAAACTTGCTTCTTTTTGTAGAGAGCATTGGAGCCTCCTGATGTTCATCATGAGAGACTTCTTCCTGTGTCTATCCTAGGATTCATTGTGAATCTTATAGGAATATTTGTTTTTCAACATGGAGGCCATGGACACTCGCATGGCTCTGGTATGGCAGATGTAATTCCCATTATTCTATTCTTTTTTGGCGGTTTGTGTTCAGGGCCTGTTTGGTGCATGTTTTGTGTCTTTCAGTGGCAAGCATGAGTCATGTACAGTAGGGGTGGTAGCACATAATTACATAGTTGTGTAACCACATAAAATGTTAGTGGTTACATGACTACTTGGTAGTCCCTGGGGGGTAGGGGGCTTCCATTCCCGGGAAGCCCCCTGCCACCCTGTGGTGCTGCCTCTTTATCAGAGGTAGCAGGGTGGGATGGCAGGTGGGAGCTGGTCTGTGAGGGGGAGCCAATTTAAAAACCAGCTCCCTGTGCAGACCAGCTTCTGCTTACTGCCCCTGTCCATGGAGTGCCCTAGCTCCCCAAGCACAGAGGCTGCTCTGCTGTAGGAGCCCCTGTCCATGGGCAGATCTGAGCTCCCCACAGACAGAGCCTGCTCTGGCATGGAGCAGCCTCTTTCCACAAGGAGCTCACCCCCTCCTCTCCTACGGACTGGGACTGCTGTTGCAGAGCAGCCTCTGTAGTGAGCCCAGGCCCACCGTGGACAGAGGTTGCTCCGTGACAGTCTCTTCTGCCCACCCTTACCCATGCTGCTGCCTCTGATAAAGGCACTGTGTGTGTGTGTGGGGGGGGGGGGGGGGGGAGGCAGGTGCAGCTCTGCAGAGCTGGTGCTGGAGGGGAGCCAGCTTAAAAGTTGGCTCCCCCTGAGTTCTGACTCCTGCCTCCCTCTGTGGAACTGGCAGGTGCAGAGTGGCTCCTGCCTACCCCTTCACCTTCCCATACTGCTGCCTTTCTATCAGAGGCAGCAGTGCAGGGGGTGGGACAGGTGGATCTGGTGCTCATGAGGAACTGGCTTAAAAGCTGGCTCTCCATTGGCACTGGCTCCGTCTCTTCTCCCCCTTTACCCCCCTTTCTGCCTCTCATACAGAGGCAGCAGGTGGGGGAATGTGTGTAGTGGACTGGATTAATGGATAAACCTAGGCTTATTGGTTTATCTTGTAGTTGTCTACATGTTGACATCCCTAATGTACAGCTTTGGTTTTTTTCTGCATAATTAAGGAAGTTCCCATTTTTCCTCTTATTGAACTCCTAGTAAATGGAAACTGCGAAAATATGAATCTGCTGTCTGGAACTTTGAGTTTATTGGAAGAGATTGCAAGAATTTGTATTTATACAAGAGATTTTTCTCTTTAAATAGACTGAAATGTCCTTAGAGCATTGTACAGGGGAATAGCTGATGAAAAATTTTAAATCTAAGAAGAAAATCTTTCAGTTGTCCTTGCAATTGTTTAGCATTGTTTTTCAAATTACATGCAATATTTATATGCAATATTTCTATGTTTGGTATTGCTTTAACTTTTTGTTGATAGTCTGTGAATGACAACGATCCTGACAGATGAAAGTAACAAGTATTTTATGCAGTCTTTTTAATGTGATTTTAAAAAAACTTAGTATAAACGCAGCAGAATAGTATGGCCGCTTTCATCAAACTTAGCTGGAAGTGCACAAAAACGCATACAGAATACTGTATTTCACTGGTAGTATAAAATGGCTTGCCTTAAGAAAATAACACATAATAGGGATATAAGAATGTAGCTGTTTAAACTGGTAACTGATAAGCATGAATTTATCTGGTACCCAAATGGTTACATGTGGCTCCCGGTCTTGCTCCAAGGAAGTGCCTGCCACTCTGAGCTGCTGCCTCTGATACAGTTTTAGCAGTTACATGGTTAGTAAATTACGCGCATTTTAACATCCCTACCTTATAAAATATTTTGACTTTCTTGTTCAAGTTAAGTAAATATTTTGTGCAGCAACATAACTTGGATTAATTTAGGTTTTGAATTATATGTATTATAGGGTGTTAGAATCCCATTTAACCAGCTAAATGCCATATTTAACTGATTAACCCCTTAATGGGGGTAAGTGGAGGGGGCTGCTCTAGTACTGTGTCATGGGCGGGTGCTGCTCCAACCTGGATGCTTCTGACGGTGGGTGGACTGCTGGCTGCCAGCCCGCATGGGCTACGAGTCACAATTTTTTGTGGGGCTGAAAGCAGCAGCCCCTGTTCTCTCCCCCTGGATGCTGCTTCCGGCCTCCTGTGTGACTGCCATTTGGCTGGGAGCCAGCAAACTCTCCTGCAGTTGCTTCCAGCTCTGTGTGAGGCTGTTAATTCCCAGCCTATCCAGGCTAGGAGCCAGCAGTCCTTCACACTCAGCAGGCTGCTCCTGGGTAATGGTTAACCATTACCCGGCAGGCATCACCCTTTAAAGGTAATGTATTAAAGGTAATGCTTAAGTCACCTATTCACATCCATAATGTATTAGTTTTTGCTCTACCTAACCTCTGTAGAAAAGGAGAGTTTATTTTTCCTTGAGGAGTAGTTAGATATTAAGAACTTCAGAAGTGAATGTGAACATACTTTTCTTTAATGTTCAAATATATAATATTTTGACATTTGTATTTATTTATAGGGCATGAACACAGTCATTCTCTATTTAATGGTGTTCTCAGCCATGAACACAGTCATGGAGGCCACGGTCACAGCCATGAATCAAAACATGGCCATGGGCACACTCATGGTCACAGTCATGGGAAGGGACACTCACACGATCAGGATTATTGTCACGGTAAGTGTTGATCTGAAAACAAAAGCCATACGCGAGGGTTGGAATGCACCATTACATTTTACTGGCACAGGTCTGTCAGAGAAGGTGCTGGCAGCTTGTTTTAGCCAGCGCATATGGAATAAATGTTTCTAAAAGGAGAATGCTAGTGGCATATTCTTCTCAATTTAATGCATCTTGTAGCATACATGAATTAATGCTGCTTCTTTTTGAGGCATATAAGGGATGTTTTATTGTGAGCTTTGTACTAAATTCAGCTTTGCAGTAAGAACTGATCTAATACTTACGATTTGAGTTGCAGTAAATATGCAACTTTCACTGTAAACATTTTGGTGTAGAAGAAAACTTGAAGGTACCAGCTTTTCAAAAAGCCCTTTCCAAAACTAGCCTGACTTATGCCATGTAGTTGATATTACTTGAATAAATTATATTTGTTGTATGCATTATGCATAGCAAAATAAATATATCTTTTTGGATGTAACAGTTATTCCCACCCAAGTATTCAAGTGTCTAGGTCAGGGTTCAAAATGTAGTTTCTGTTCTGCCCCACCAGGACTGCAGCCTCCTCTGCCATCCCTCACACTTTGTGTCTTGAAGATCTGGCATTTTATTATACATTTTATGCATTTGAAAATTCAAATGGTATATTCCGGGGGCAGCAGTGGCTCCTTCTCGTGGCTCAGCATCTGTACCAGTGTTCCCTCCTATCTCTTTTTTTCTATCCATCTGTGGATTTTTTTCCCCATCCATGTGCATAATATTTTTTTATGTGCACCAAGGCATGTATGAATGTGCACCACCAGTAGAAACAAAAAAACCTAGCTGTGGGCATTCTGCTAATCAGCTGAGTGGCTTTGAAACTCTCTTCAGCGGCCCCACAAATGCATAGTTTACAGGGAACACTGGTCTACACTATTATCCAAACATCACTGTTATCCAAATTTATTCCTTGCCTCCCAGCATAAATAATGTGCTCTCAGGAGCAAGTGTCTTGTGCTAGGGGAAAAAAGAAAGGGTTTAAATAAACAGGGTGTTTGTGGGTACCTGTGTGTGTGCATACACACTCCCACCCAAAATCTTCATTTCAACTTGCTCTTTACCTTAGCATCTGCTATATCAGAATGAAACTTTGTAGCCAAATTTATGACTGCTTGTCAAAAATAATCATATGGGCCACTTAACTTGGTTTTACTTTCTGATGCTCAAGAGAATTGATAAGGTTAGAAGAATGCATTATATGTGGCTTAACTTGCCAATAATTATCTCTACAGATGATCACTCTCTTGAAGGGGCTGCAGGATCCAGCAGACAGATTTTAGAAGGTATGACAAAAATAATCATAGTTTAAAGAATAGATTCATTTAGATGCTGGCTTTAAATTCAGTGGTATTCTTTAAGATATTAATAACAGGCAGAAAATAATGTTAAGTGTTGGATTTATTTTCTTGGAAAATTCAATGTGAAAAGTTTATACAAGTGACCTAACTTTTGCATTTCAGATGCCTATGGCAATACATGCTCTGGAAAGTAATGAAATGTCATACTGGAACACACTTGAAAAGCTTTGACCAATAATTCATATTTTAAAGAATTGAGGGTTGCAGAACTTACTTTCACTTTTCAGGAAAGTGAGAATATAGTGAGTGAATAACCATCTTGTCTAGGTAAAGCTAAACTCTAAATAGCTCATTCTGGATACATGGATCAACTCTTTTTCTATAGTGTAATATTGGGAATAGGGATTGCAGGTGGTAGAGAACATCTCTCGACCCCAGTCGATATCTTGCAGTATTAGTGTTGGATATGTGTAGTGTTCTTCCATCTCCAAATAAACAGAAGGGGGGTGGAGGGATTAGGAGCCACTAGATAGGATAGATGGCGGCTGACGATACTGCTGCCTTTCTATTTTAACTTTTTCCGGCTTTTTGTGATTTATGCCGTAGCAGTTGTGGGGATATCTGAGCTGTCCATGCTGTGGCTTTATCTGCTGCTACAGAGGAAACAGTTATCTCTTTACCTCTTCTCTCAGAATGAAGGCCTTGGGTGATTCCTAGTAATTGAAGGGATTTGGGGAAGACTGCTAAGGTTACCTACTGAGAGTTGCTACACTTTGTTCTGGGAGAGTAGAAGGAAACTGAGTGGTTGTACAGCTTCAGTGTCTGTGAACCTCTCTCTGCAGCCCCATTTATCTAATTTTCTACTTGCATTCCATCACCCTAAGAAAATGATATTTTTATTCTCCTCCAAGGTCTACCAGAACTCTATGGAGGGTATGCATGAAGGCTGTCTGATATCTGCAATTGTGCTTGGTTTTGTCTGGCTTTTAATGAAACAGAACAATGCATGAGTTCCAAAGGGAACTTTTGGTTGCATATGGGGAGGTTAAACAAGAAAAATAAGAAATTACTTTGGTTATTTAATCACTATTTGTCTGACCCAACCACACTCCAGCCAGTATGTGACATGTAACTATATTTTCTTGCTTTATTTATACTTGATATAAAGCAATGTATACCATACTTGTGGTGTCTCTTATCGGATGCTTTTGTGGCCTCGGGATTATTCTGTAGGTGTCAGACCTATCACTTGGAAGACATAACCTTACCTGATGTTTTCTACCATACCTATTATTTAATGTTCATGGGAGGAGAGAGAAAAAATATAAAAATATTTGTGAATAACTGAATTTCAGAAGCAAATGTATAACAGGAAAAAAAAAGAATTAAGGCAATTTTCTTGCCTGTTGGTCTTAGCAGAGGATATTAATTAGAATGAAATGTGAGTTTAACTCATCTAATTCAAACTTGTCTTACTCTGTTTTGTCTTAATAAATGAAACTTAGTGATACTGGACGATTATTTAGAATATATTTTACATATTTCAAAGCCATCTTTCCTGCCTGTGGTGCAAACAATGAATGTTGAAATGAACACTAAAACCTTCCTTATTTTGGCAGAAAAAGTATTTGAAATTCCCAGTAAAAATATTGAAGTTGCTGTACTTTTTTGTGTTTATAGTTTAGAGTCTACTTATGCAAACAATTTAAAAAACTAGCTTCAGTTAATTTTAATTCTGCTGAAAAGAATTTTATTAAATACAAATCTTTGTCTAATCTGGTCAAATATTTTGAGGTTTGTGAGTGAAATACTTCAAGCTGTGAACAATCACTTATTTTAAAAGCAACTGATGAACTGTGACTGTACCAACACTTGCCAGCAGAGAGCTCCACAGACTAATCTTTAGCTGGCTGCAAAAGGTTGGCTTTTAACTGTTTTATCCTAAAGTGGTATCTTCCCATATAAAACCATATATTTATTAATCTTAAACAATATGTTTAGTAATCTGTCAAATTTGTCAGATAATTTGTATGGACAGTGTTTATGTAACTTGCAAGACATTCTTGTTTTGCAAAAGCTTTGCGAAGCTACTGCTGGCAGAATATTTTTTTCGATCTCCTTTAGTAGAAATATTGCCTGTTGACCACAAGGGGTAAAGATTTGATTAATCTTTCTAGCCTTTAGATGAAGGACTGTTACCTAGTTAAATCTGTTCTGGCATTTAGCCATCAGTTCAGCTGATGGTAATAATCAAGAATATTCCATAGTATGGCCACAAAACAAAAAGGGTTTCCCTGAATGCTATGATTAGCTATTCTTTAAGGTATAGAACCTAATCCTGTGTTCATTTACATTGTCTTGTACATCAGCACCAAGTTTGCTAGCACAGATTTTTTTTGTCTGCTTTAAAGATTTAATGTTAATATTTCTATCCATTTTTGGGGGGGCGGATCTTGAGTTTGTGTTAATTTTTTTAATGTTATTTTGTAGGTGTATTTTTACACATTGTTGCAGACACTCTTGGAAGTGTTGGTGTAATCATATCCGCTATACTGATGCAGAACTATGGTCTAATGATAGCAGATCCTATCTGTTCAATGCTCATAGCTCTACTTATAGGCGTAAGGTAAGCATTGATACAATGGTAAAATATTCAGTGACCTGTTAAGTTGTTTTAATTGCAAAGCTAAAGTAAGGGTAGGTCTGTTTTAAAAAAAAAAACAAAAAACAAAATTACAATGTTGATTCATGACAGTCTTAACTTTTTAGCGCTAAAAAATGTTTCCTCTTTTTCCCTGTGTTTTCCATTCTGTGTACCTGTTCTGGCTTGAATCATCTTGCTCTTTTTCAGCATTTATCTCCATTGCTGCTACACAAAATCTGCGTATTTTGTTTTATTGGTTTAGCTCTATGTATGTATTGCTCTGATCCATGTTGTACAACAGCTCTCTCCCTTCGTGCAGTACATCAGTTTAAAATAGCAATACCAAGTAGGGTCCAACTTGCTGGCATAAGATGTGGCCTGGTCCATGCTGAAGGAAGCTTCCGTGCTCATCAGACAGTATTGATTGTATTTATATTCTGAAGCTTTCTGGATACTCTTTTTAAATAATACACTGGCATCATTTAAAAAGTAGTTTCCTTGTTCAGGTATACATTAGTAGAAGATGGTTAGTGCCATATATTTCTCCACTATTGCTGCTTGCTGAAATTAGTGTAAGTAGGAGTTCATTGAAACCAGGGCATTCTTCTCGGGTACTAGTATCATAAGGTAATACATGGCCATATTTGGAGGCAGTCTGATGTGACTTTCCTTTCATAACTTCTAGAACTACAGGGAGTATGTTTTAAGCACTAACTTGTCAGGGATGCCTGAATCAATTTAATAGTACATTTGAATAAGCTATTATATTTTGACTGCATGTGTTAATATCCACACCATACATAGATTTTATAACAATATATGATTTTGTCCTTTTATCAATGCCAGTTAAATTATTTCGTATGTTTTAATTAAGCAGTTGTATAGATGAAACTGCAAATTATAACTGAAAAGTCAAGGTGACAATAGGGAAAAGATATAACTAAAGTGGTAGCTTAGTGGAATACTGTGACTTTTGTAGTCTAGTATTCTGTTTTTTAGGATCCAGTCCTATGGCAACTTATTGCATAGGCTTAAATTTTATATAAGATGCTAAACAAAGCAAAAAACACCATCTAAGTGAATGAGGGGACAATAAATTACATTGTTTGGATGTTTGAAGATGTTGACTAGCTCTTTAGTAGAGTTTATATCAGTTGGTGTTGTGGGCGTAAGAATAACACGTCCTCTTTTGCTAAGAGAACTTCCAGCATGTAATGAAAGGGCTACTAGAGACCTGTTCAATGGGACATAATGCTTAGACAGGAAAAATAAAACCATTGGCAAGGTTTGTGTTGGTCATCATCAGAAAGTGCTTTAAATATTATTTTCCTTGCCCAGGTTACTGTGTAAACTCTCCCAGGACCATTTTGGGATGATTGCACTGCCCAGGTTGGCAACTGATCAGCCACATCCTTGATTTAAAGCAGCTAATTTTTCAGTCTTAGTCAGCCTAGGTTCATGTGGCAGGGATAGAGATTACATGGCTTTCCATATCATAAATCTAACACACCCCTTTTGCCCCTCAATATAGTACCATTGAGACTACAAAACTTGTTGCTAGATCATATAACACTTTTTATAACTGTTTTGATAGTGTTGTTGATGACAGCACAACTTAAGGAGACTAAGGAGGGATATGATAGAGGTCTATAAAATTATGACTGGTGTAGAAAAAGTGAATAAGGAAAAGTTATTTACTTATTCCCACAATATAAAAACTAGGGGTCACCAAATGAAATTAATAGGCAGCAGGTTTAAAACAAACAAAAGAAAGGTTTTTTCCACTCAACGCACATTCAACCTGTGGAACTTCTTGCCAGAGGATGCGGTGAAGGCTAGAACTTCAACAGGATTCAAAAAAGAGCTAGATAGATTCATGGAGGATAGGTCCATCAATAGCTATTAGTCAGGAAGGGTAGAATTGGTTTCCCTAGCCTCTGTATCTCAGGAGGTTGGTGATAGGGGAGAGAGGATTACCTGTTGTGATCCCTCCCTCTGGAGCATCTGGTGTTGGCTATTGTTGGCATGGAATAGGGAGGTCACCTGGGGATGGCATTGTGGTCAGTTCAAGTCCTGCCTCTCCCAGGATGGGATGGGACAGCCATCAGCCAGGTGGCCCTGATGGAAGGCAGGATAAGGGACACCTTGAAGGTAAGGTGGGCAGGGTGGGTTCTGGCATGGCCTAAGGGATACAGCATTCACCTGGGGAGGTCAGGTCATAGATGGACATTTGGTCTGACCCCGTATGGCCATTTTTACGTTGGATGCTACATTGGAAAAACAAGAAAATTGGGAAACAAAAGTGCTTGCTTTTTAAAAAAGTGGTTCCCGTTTTATTGTGAAGCACAGTTGAAATCAAATTGCACTGTCATGTTGCTTTGGCTTGATGCCAGTGTAATGCCATGAATATCTGAGCAATATAATGGAGTTTTATTGTGTAATCTGACAACTTCCATGTTGTGCCAATATATTGTGCTGCACATTTTCATGTGGTTTTAAAGTAGTGCGTAAAAATGCTTATTCTAGCTGGAAACCCTAACAAGTTTTCTAATAACAAGTAGAGTTCAAAGGAAAGCATTTGCATAGGAGTATGCAGTTTGCAGAGGCTGGATGTGTCAGAAAAAGGTGTGAATTGCGAAGTGTAGAGTGTGCCTGTTTTGTGCACTTTCACTGTTAAAGCCCTGGTTTTGATTTCCTGTCTCTTAAGCAGGAATTCGGGTTAACTGTTTGAGGTGACAAGCTGAAAAAAAGTGATAGTGCGGTGCTTTTTAAGTGTATTAGAGTATTTACTAAGGGTTTTTGAGTAGATAAATTGCCTTTTTATAGTGTGCTGCTATAAAACAAAATCAAATATGAAAAATGAAAGTTCAAAGCTTGTAAAGAACTTAGTGTAAAGTAATTTTTTTTAAAATTCTTCATAGCATTTAATTTTAGTGTTTTATAGTTAAGAGGTGAGAGTTAATTGCATATAAAACAGTTTCTCTTCAACTATACAGTGATTGGTTTAGACATTGCATCTATTGCTGGAATATGTGGTGGTCATATTTTGCTGATATGAGGTATGTAAATTGTATCTTACCCGTGAGTGCAGTTACGTTTGCCCAATAACAGAAGGAAGTCAAGATGTACTGTACAATAGCCATTCATTCTGAAAATGAGGACAGTTTGTTGTTTGTTCCTAAGAAGAGAATGGCGGATATGCTAATCTGTTCAGACAATACGGTAGTGGGTTAATTGAAACAAATTGTAAGCAGAAAAACAGTCTGCTCAAAGGACATTGTCCTTTTCAAACAAGATGTTAATCTCCCTACCACTTGTTGATGCATTTCCTCTGTGAGAGAGCAACTGATTTGGATTAAATGTCTGCTTCAATTTAGAATTTTCACTTAATGTTAGGGAATCCTGGTACCAGCGCAAATAGCTCTCTGATGTAGCTTTAAGAGCAATCTCCTGTTCCCTTTCTATTAATGATCTGTATATCTCTGTTCAGCTCACAGCTTTTCAGAATGCACAGTGAACGATGCAAGGAATTGAGCTTGTCTTCGTTGCAGAGTTAATTATTGTTGCTCCTAATTTGAGTCTTTCATACAAACTTTTAACTCAAGTGTGGTAGTTCCCTCAACTGCAGTTGGTTGGTTACTGTTTGAGACTGTTCTCTGTTCTGTACACTCAGTTCTGTGTAGTTGCTCTCGCTTGAGAGCGGCTAACTCAAAAGGGTTAATTTTATTGTACAAGTAAACAGTTACCTACCATAAAGACACAGCATAAGATTCTTCATCCCCAAAAGGTGTTTTTTTTTTACAGCAAGATCACAACTAACTTGATTAGTTATTAATCTCACTTAAGAATCTCAGTGAAGTTGAAATACTGATCATTTTTACCCCCATGTAAGTGGGGGCAATAGTGTCGAGGGTTATGTAGTGGCAAAAACTACAATGTCTTCATTCCACTCGAATTTTCCTGAGAGATAATTAACATTAGTTTTCTGTTTTGCATTTTTGGGGAGAGAAGACCTAGCTCAACTTTGTGTTGCTCCGAAACATGGAGAAGTAGAGCCTAATGGGAAGAAGCTGGAAGAAGGGAGACCAGTTTCACTCTTGGTGTTCAGCTGTTGACTGTAGGGATAAAACTGACTACCCTGGAAACTTCTTTGTACTTCTGTTGTTTGTCAGCAAAAGTTGCCCACTCTCCATTGATGATTTTTTGTTGCCTTGCCAGAGAGGGTGCGCTCTGAGTCAGGAAGTTGTCTATATTCTGCTTGTTTTCTCAATCCTCTATTTAGCAGAAGGTCAGTTTTGCATGAAGATGCTGTAAGTAAGCTGGCTTGACATCAGAAATCTCTTTTCGTGCTTAGAAACTCCTGTTCATAGTGGGACCTCTGACGCATCTCTCACCTTGGCCCTGTTTGTGGATTTGGGAACGTTCTAAAGCTCATTAGAACACTCAAGTACAGTTTCTCCCTCAGCTGTTTCTGTGCATGTATTACCTGACTGCGTGGATTTGAGTGTACATTTTTTAAAATTGTTTAAACGTGGGTTTGGTCCTTTCCTGTGCAGAGCTACTGTAAATTAGCGTATGTAGCCTGCGGGTTATACACGTTTTTAACAGACCCTGCCCCCGTGGGGTATACATGTCTGCGGGGTGTACAAGTTTATTTTTAGTCAGAAACAGCTCTGCCCTATTAGAATTGGGTCAGCTCCGTTCCGCTGCAGGGAGGGTCTGACAAGCTTCCAGCACACCTGTGCTGTGCTCTCTGTTCCCCTACCCAGAGGAAGGTGGGTTGCACCTGGCTGCGGCTGCATGGGGGTCTGGGCATGAGTGTGGCTCCCCTCCTGCAGGCCGGCCAGCTTACCTGCACTGTGCTGCATGCTCTATTCCCCCTGCTGGCAGTAGGAAGGGTACCTAACAAAAAACGGGTGGAATGCAGGACAATGGCAGTTTATCCTGATATCGTGAATTAGCCTGTAGGACCCATGGGTTATACACGTCCACAGGTAATCTGAAGGGTTTTTTTACATAGCAAAGAAAAACCGCGAGTTGTACACGAGTGAGAGTTATATATGAGTGCGGGTTTTATATGCTAAAACTCGGTAACTTAATGAGGCTTGTGGAAATCATATTAAACTTAAACATGGAAAAACACAACTCCTTTTGTAAGGTGAACAGATCTGTATCCAACTTATTCTTGGGCCACTTAGATCTTTTGCCTATCTCATGAGATCTGCCAAGTTATTTAACAGTGTTGTCAAAACTGCTATGTTCCTCTCTCGCATGTAGTTAATTATATATCAAATCAAGGTATGTCTGGGAGTTTAGAACACACTTATTTTGCTGCCAATATAGTATTTCCTTTCAAAAGAGAATGAAATGTTTGTGAAACTCAGTGGTCTGCTTTCCAACAAGGCTGGCAGATCATGCTGCTCATGAAGCAAAGGTGAATTCTGCTGATCTTTTTAGTTAACAGAAAATAAAGATTGAACTTTTTCCTGTTCTCCCACTCCTGATAATGTCTCTTCTCAAGATTAAACAGAAAATCTTGTTTTTAAATGTCTAGCCAAGTACCTTTTCTTAAATGTTCCTGAGGCTTCAACTGTTGTTTTCTAAGTTTCTTCTGGTCTTTCTCTATGGGTCCACTTAAATGTAATGGGTTCCAGAAACCACAAATTATTGCGAAGGCTCTTAACTATTTCAGTATGGAAATATAAAAATTATGTATTTTGTAGCTTCAGGCAACATAAGGCAAAAATGTTGAAGCAATTTTAATACTAAACAATGTGGTGAAGTATCTGTATAGAATTAATCCTCAAAAGACAAATATGACAGGATAAAACATAGAAACCACTTTTCAAGCTACAGCAATTACAGCAAGATACCATAGACTAAATATGATACTGGATCTGGGAAAGCACATGGACTGCATATTAAGCAGTCAACGAAATGAGGCACTTAACTACAGTGACTGAATGGGTACAAACATTTAATTTACCAGAGATGTTCTTTCCAGTGGATTATACTTTCACTTTTTCCTCCCCTTCTGCCCCCTCTCTTTTAGGTTAAAAACTGAAACTGCCTGGTCATAAAATGGTACAAATGAACTGCAGAGGAAGATGTGATATTATGTTATAAATGTAGACTTATGAAACTCCATTTAAATGGAAGGTTACATATATGAGACAGGGTAGGTGAGATCTTTTACTGGACCAGCTTCTGATGGGGAAAGAGATGAGGTTTTGAGCTTCACAGACCTCTTCTTCAGGTCTTGAAAAAGGTAACCTATTTACATATATAAGTGAACAGTTACTACAATAGTAAATCATCACATTTAATTATATGATTAAAATCAAGCAAAATATCAAACTTCTTATTTTTTTAATCCAAGATTATTTTTAATATTGAATTTTGAGATGGCTCTAAATAGAGCTTGCAAAGACCTACCTTCACTAATCTTCAGAAAGAGAATTCTGAAGTAAGTGTCCTAAACCAGCATTTTTGCAGTACTATTTACTATTGGCCACAGTTGTTAAATTGCATCTGTTGCCTTGGTAAGTATAGGATCTCTCACTTGGATTTTATTATTTCCACTGCAGAAGCACATTACCTCTGCTAACTTGAGTTAAACACTCATTTTTTCCAAGTGAAAACAAGACAAAAAGAGCTTGAACTTGAGCTTCCCTCCATTGTGTAAAAAAAGAACAGAGCCGGGGGTTGCATTGATTAAGCTAATTGAGTTTAGCCCAATTAAAAGTATGGGGAAATCTTTATCAGCTCAGTGTAAACTCCAGCTTGACCTTCTCTACACTTAAGGGTCACAGCTGTGACTGAGTTTCTGGCCTTAGTTAGCTTTTTGCTACAAAGCCAAAATATGCCTCACCAAAGGACTCCAAGATGAACAGCACTGTAAAATAAGTGGAATAAGCTCAAGGGATTCTATCATGTATCTGTTTTCATTATTAACTGATAAGCCCAGACTTACCAGTTACTCTTAATGGTTACACATGGATACACCCCTCCCACTGTAGGGATGTGAAAGGTTAACCAGTAAGCATCACCCTTAGCAGATGGTGCTTAATGTTCTGGTTAATCTGTGGGGGTCTGGAACAGCTTCCCATCTGCTGTGGGCAAGGGGCTCAGCTCAATGGGATCCACCACCTGGTGTATTGCAGACAGGAACTGCTCCCGGTGTATGACGCAGCCCCTATCTGCAGTGGACCTGGGCAGAGGAAGGGGGGCAGAGGCACAGGGAGGGGCTGCTCTGGCCAGGCTAAAGTATCTTCTGCCTGTGGCAGGAAGCCACATTTGGGCTGGAGCACCCCTCCCTTATTGGTTAACCAATTAAACATCACATTTAACTGGTTAAGTAACAAAACGTGACTTTTACGTCCCTCTGGCGGGGGGAGGTGGGAGCCCATGCAGAGCTGGCTTTTAAGCTGGCTCCCTGTATGTGCCAACTCCCAAGCTACCTGCCCCCCACAGAGGCAACAGTGGTGGGAACAGAGGGAGAAGCAGGTGGGAGTTGGCTTAAAAGTCGGCTCCCTATACGTATTGGCTCCCATGGAGCTGCCTGTCCAGTAGTGTGGGGAGGTTGGGCAGGCGAAGGCTGATACACATGGGAAGCTGGCTCCCTGTGCATAATGGCTCCCATGCAGCTGCCTCCCTACCTCACCCCTCAACTTCCCACAGAGGCAGCAGCACAGGGAGGCAGGCAAAAGTGGTGCTTATGGGAGATGACTTAAAAGCTGACTCCCCACGAGCTTCCCCCAATCCTGTGTTGTTGCCTCTGTATCAAAGGCTGCAGCCCGGTAAGGGCAGGGAGGGGGGAGAGGTTGGGTAGGAGGAAGCCAGCAGGAGCCGGTACACATGGGAAGCCAGCTCTCTGCACATACTAGCTTTCATGGAGCTATTTGTCCCCCACACGGCTACCTCTCTATCAGAGGGAGCAGCTGGAGTGCAGGGCAGGGTCCCCACAAGCACCAGCTCCCACCTGTAACTTGTAAAACTTCAGTGGTTTCATGTTTTCACAAATGCATGATTTTTAACATCCCTAATAAACACAAGAAATTTTTTAAATTAAATTAATGGAGATTGCCTATCTCCTAGAATTGGAAGGGATCTTGAAAGATCATCGAGTTCAGTCCTCTGCCTTCACAGCAGGACCAAGTACCATCCCTGACAAATATTTGCCCCAAATCCCTAAATGGTCTCTGCAAGGATTGAACTCACAACGCTGGGTTTAGGAGGCCAATGCTCAAACCACTGAGCTATCCCTCCCCCAAGAAGGAAAAATCTATTCCCAAACATAATTAGCTTAACTGTGATGTCTGGCTAAATAAAACATTGTCTAGACAAGTGTCGCTCCTCTTTTTCAAAAGTAAAAATATTACAGAAATATTTGTGCAGTTGTAAGTTTGATACTACAAATAAAAAGGGCTAGCTTCTGGAAGAAATTTTGAAATCTGAATTTAGATATTTAGGCCCAGGATTTATGAGAAGGGCTGGAGTTGGTCCCTGAAACTCAGCAGGGATTGTTTTGCCACCAGCAGATTTTCACAATTTTTTGTTACTTTAAGGATGCCAGCAATTGAAATACTAACTTCCTATTTATGGTATAAATACAATGTTCGGCCTGTATATATTTTTCCCATTCTTGCTTTTCAAGGCTGTCTACTCTAGAAAACTTGCTTCTTTTCCAGGAATGATGCAGCTGCACTAGCACTGACAATGTTATACAGTAATTCAGATTGAACTCAGATGTTTTTCTGAATGTGACACGAAAGTCTGCAAATTATTAAATCAGTATTTGATAGTGAAGCAGGAAGCTAGCTCATTGTTTAATCTGGAGAATCTTTGGTATGTTTGGATCATTGGCCAAACCTTGTTAGCCACAAACTGTGTTTAGGCTGGCAAATATCTCATATATTTTCCTTTTAACACCTTTCATTTCCTCTGTATTTGAGTGTGATGTGCTTTGATGCTCACTTCTGCACTTGCTATGCATATTTGGGCATCCACAGAACTGTTCTCTGCAGGCAGCAGATTGACGCCCTATCTCCTACTACTTTATAATTTCTTTGCACTATCCAGACATTGTTGCCCCAACTCTTCCTATTCCCAGACATGGTCATTATGGAAATTGCATCTTCTGTTAGTTGCATAGTTTGCAGGGTGTACTTGAGTTAGAACACTTATGGCTACCATTTAGCTTTGCCCAATGAGGCTTCTACACTGTTTGCTTTCCTTCCCACTCTAGCCATCAAGAACTAACTATAGCAAAGGGAAGTTACAGTGCATGAGCTGCCTCACGAGAAACTGCCCAAGAATTTCCTGCACCACAACTATTTAAAAAACCTGGACAATAAAAACGTATTGGTGATGTCTGACCAAACTCCACTTTTTACTCCGCTAGTCTTGTTCCTGATGGATTGGCTCTGGAAGTAGCTGTACTCACAGGCATATAGTCAGCATATTCCTAGTGCTTTTTGGGTGATTAAGCTGCATTTATTTACAAGTATTATATTGTGAAAGGGAAAATGTAGTTTCTTACAAGGCTTGCTTTTCTGTAGCTAATCAATGGGTCTAAACCAGTGCTTCTTAAACTCTTTAAGACCGAGGAATGCCAAACAATTTTTTTTTGAGGAACACCAAGGGTTTCTTTGGGGGGGGAGAAAGGGTTGGGGGAAAGTTATTGAGGAGGGGAAAAGGGTCGGTGAAAAGAAAAAGTCACCTGTTCTCTGTGGCACACCTTCGACTGCCTCGCGGAACACTGCTGTGCTGCATAACATAGTTTAAGAAACACTGGTCTAAACTCTTCTCTCACTTTTAGAGGCTGACTAATCCTGGTATCCTGGAACTGCAGTGCAGTGGTGCTCTCCCATGGCGCTGTTCAACAGTGTCTGCTCACGGAATCCCTTCAGAGTGTCTGCTCTCCTCCAGGGTTACACTCCCTTGCTGGGGTAAGCCACTTGGCTTCACCGCCTCCAGGGACTGCACCTCTGAGCCTTCAGCATGCCTGCCTCACTCTGCAAGCTCTCCTCAGTGAGTCCACTTGAATGGGATCTCCGGGGGAGACTTGTACACCACAGGAGAACAATGAAACCCTGGCCTCTTTAGACTGGAGTGACTCCTGGACAGTGATGTAAAATGGAAGGGTTTGTTAAAAGTTTGGAGTACCCCTAGGTTATCAAGGAGAATAGAAAACAGCCAAGTCCCTCTAGGTCTGGGTGGAACCCAGGGCTCTTCATTTCAGCCCCCAGTCCTGAAGGAAGCATCCTTGCTTACAGTACCAGTAAGGACGTGAATGTTCTGTCTGCGGCGGACCCAAGTGCCCTGCAAGCAGAGGCTGCTCCAGCCCAATGGGGGATGAGGGGGAGGCATTCCAGGCCAGCTGGGCTGGAGGGGTTCCTCACCCCCTTTTTAAATTCATTAACCAATTAAATGGGATCTTTATATCCCTCGCTTCCAGCAGACCATGTCCCACACAGATCCACTCCCTTTGGCCCCTCAACTCTCTTGTTCTTCTTTCTTAGCTACTGGTCACTTGATCCTTTCCTGATTTGCTCTCTGTTCATCAACTGGCTTCCTGCAAAGGACCAGGCCTGTTTGCTACTTATTAGCAAATCACCAGTCCATTGTCAAGCCCCATCTGGATTTGTTCAAAGAAAATCTTGCAATTCATAAGAGAAACTGTGTCACACATAATATGCACACAAAATATTTTCTGAAAAATCAAGTTTCACTTTACATGAAATAAAAGCTGTCCCCTTCTGCTGCAAAGATGTCTTTTACAATGCAACTTTCTGCACTACAGATATATTGAGTCAGGAAACCCAATCTCAACATAAGACTTGTCTACGTGACACCACAGCCTGGATTAAAGGATTGTGAATTGCAGAGAATTCTAACACACTGCACTCTTGAAATTCCCTCTGTAGACCCTGCTGGCTCTAACTAAAAGATGCCTAGTCGACCTTGATGTAGTGCCATTTCCAACTGTACTGTGCAGTGTGAATGGGATAATTTTTAGTTCGTGCCAGTGGGATCTATGTGGGGTAGTTAGTGCGCAATAGGCAGTTGGGCCCATGATGGTTCACCGCCATAGGCAGTCCGGACTAAGTTCAGTGACCAAGATAGGGACATGGATAGTAAGGCATTAGCTTGATTACAGAAGATTTTTTAAGTTTCACTGTTTCAGCTTGTAACATACAGTGTAGTAACCAGGTTCCTTGACAGAGCTGGTTTGGTACAGTGGTTGGACTTTTCATAAATGCAGTGCTACTTTGTAGGAAATTCTGTGTAGATAGGAAGCAGGCGAATATGTTACATGTACTGTTGCCTGAAACTCTCATCTGTTTCAAAGCTGTTAGGACCATTTCATAAATACAGTAAATTTCTGATAATCCGGCAGCTTTAGGACCCAGGGGGTGCCGGACTATCGGAAGGGGGGGCTATGAGGGGTCTGGGGTGGGGTGGGGGGGATGCCACCCCAGATCCCTCATACCCCCTCCTTCCAATAGTCCGGCTCTGCCCCAAGCGTCCCTGATTCAGCCGCTGCTGGTCAGTTTCAGCAGCAGCTGAATCGGGGACGCCTCCAGCAGAGAAGCTGGAGTGCTGCATGGCTGGTCCCGCAGCTCCACTCCTCAGCTGCTCTGCCCCAGGCGTCCCCAAGTCAGCTGCTGCTGATACTGATCAGCGGCTGACTCCAGGAAGCCAGAGCAGAGCAGCTCTGCCTCCCGGCTTCCTGGAGTCAGCTGCTGGTCAGTTTCAACAGCAGCTGAGTATGGACACCTGGAACAGAGCAGCTGGGGTGCTGCGGGGTTGGTCCCCGCAGCGCTGCACCGCAGCGCTGCACCTCGGCACTGCGGGAACCAACCCGGCAGCACCCCAGCTGCTCTGTCCCAGGTGTACCCAAGTCAGCTGCTGCTGAAACTGACCAGCGGCTGACTCCAGGAAGCCTCCTGGCTTCCTGGAGTCAGCCGCTGGTCAGTTTCAGCAGCAGCTGAATCGGGGACAGCTGGGGTGCTGCCGAGTTGGTCCCGCAGCCCCGAGGGGCAGCGCTACAGGACCTACCCGGCAGCACTCCAGCTGCTCTGCCCCTCGCTTCCCCGATTCAGCCGCTGGTCAGTTTTAGCAGCGGCTGAATCAGAGAAGCCGGGGGCAGAGCAGCTCCAATGGTCCGACTGCCCGGAACACTTCTGGGTTCCTGATGGTGCCGGACCATCAGATGCCGGACCAATGGAGTTTTACTGTACGAGTAATGAGATCATAAGTCTCTTCAAAGGGGCAAGACACTGTCTTTAAACTTTTCCAAGACAACTTTTTGCCTGTCAGCAAGACATTCCTGCCACATTGTTTGTATTGGGAGATCGTGGGGTTGTCTTTCGCCCATTCATCCTTTGAATTCTCTTAATTTCTCAATCATTTACTTGTGTAACCGTTGAGGTTGGGCAGATGATTCCGTTTGTGTTTAAGTGTTGCAACAACTGGATTTATTACCTGTCAAGGGAATGCTTCACACACACTCTGGGGACTCATAATTACAAACCTTTAGAAATGCCCCGTCTCTTTAGTCGTGTCTGCAGTCGGCCTCCTGCAGAATTAAGCAACTGTAGTTTAAGGATGACTTTTGCTCAACAGCTTTCTAGCAGGATGTTTTCTTTGTCCAGTGTTTGCCAGATTTAAATTTTATTATTCCAGTCATAGTGGCCCGCCAAACCTAATCTTTAGAATGGATTAATTTGCACCAAATGACAAGAATATTCAGACCTTCAAGAGGGGTAGATCATGTCCACCCCCAATTTCAAATGACAAGTTAAATATTTTATGCTATACATGCAGTCATATTTTTACCAGGAAGTCATAAACATTTCCAGCAAAGTTCAGTTTCATATGTTTTGCTGAAAGGTGTTGCCTCTTTCTCTTGCTGAGAGAGAGATTTTAATTTAAATAGGAAGACAAGTTAGTAGGCTGTTTAGCCCTTCTCTCTGGAAGAATGTGCAATCCTCATATCTGTGGTTTATCTACACTGTAGGTACAGGAGCTTTATATTCAAATATTGAGACGCAGTCACTGTGAAACATACATTTCTCAATAAGCTAGTGTTCAGGTGGTATTCCTATTCACAGTACTGTAAAAGCTCACATAGCAAGGAGTAAACCTATGAATTATAATTCACAAGTTAACTTGACATCCATTCAAGGATGCCTTTCCTTAAACAGTGATGTGTGATACATATACATAGTATAGGGGCCCATTGTCAGGAACAGCTTATTTCCTCCACTCTTATAGGTCAAACTAACAGATGTGACACTTCACTGTTGAAATTTGCCACAGACTAACAAATTGGCAATGGCAAAGACCTATGAGATCATCTTGTTGATCCCCTGTGTCAACACAGAATTGTTCTCTACAGTGGCTTTCCAGTGCTTTGTTTGGGTTTAAATAAGGATTTCACAATTTCTTTTGGCAAATGATCTAATTGATCTCACTTTTGCAAAATCTTTCCTGATTCATTCTAAATTCCCTTTGATTACATTCATCCCATCACTCCTCTGAATTTGACACTCAGAAGCAATGCATTTATTCCAGTTATTGTACTGGTGTTGGTATCTGGCTTACAGTTTCTGACACTGCTGATCCTTACAAATGCAATCCGTTTTAAAAGTATCCTGAAATATAGACACATTGTACGAGATTCAAAATACTTTTCATCCTGTGAAGATTCCTTATGTTACAGTAAGCCAAAGGGTGCAGTGTTTTTAAGATGGTGTTCAGAGTATTTTTATTCTTGATGCACATAAGGTGATGCATTTTAAGGGCATTTTAACTTATAACATTAGCTTCTGATGAGAGAATTTGTATCGTATTGTAAAACTTGTTCGGTGTATGAAACCTTTCTGTCATACCTGCTTTAATGCTCCTCCTTTGCTCCTTGTATTAGACTGCCAAGAAGAAATCTCGAATTGCTTCCAAATGTTCACTGCTTGGATTTGGATGAGGCTCCCACATTTAACTGACATCAAGAATATGCTAAGCTGGCTATTCTTCACAAATCATTTTGTTATGACTGGACTGGCTCATGCTAATTTTGTTTTATTTCCTTGCCCTCCTTTCTTATTTCATAAGAAAGATATGTCTCAAGCCAGAGACAAGAGCAAGAATGGTTTAACTTTTCTTGCACATTTTTATGGCTATTATAATTACTGTTGAAATTGATCTTGGTTCTAAACTATACTTTAACATATGATTTTTCTTTCATATGTTTTAGGACATAATTTCAGACTCCATCCTAAATGCCACAAAATGAAAATGTTACTCTTGCTTGAAAATGCCTGAGACATAAAGATTGATACTTTTATTGAGCAGTATTACTATGATGTCAACCCTGTGACTTTTGTAGGACCTCTTTTTTTCGCCACCGTGAATCTGTAATAATGCTTTCTCCTCAGTGTGTCACTTCATACATCCTGACTGACTTTATTCATTCTATTAGAAAGCAGTAATATTACTGTCGTGTTCTGCATTCTTTGAAGATGTGGCTGTAATTAACTATTTCCTTTCTTTCTAGTGTTGTTCCCCTTTTAAGAGAGTCCATTGGAATCTTAATGCAGCGAACTCCGCCTTCCCTGGAAAGCGTTCTGCCTCAGTGCTATCAGAGGGTGAGCTGTTCCAGTTCAGGATATTTTTTTACACAAGATTTAACTACTAAATGAATAAGCAACAAAGGTTGGACTTCTTGAGGGTGTTTTAGAATGTTTTCCTAACAATAAATCCTCAGAAGATTTGTTACCTCTATCCTAAATGTATACAAATGAATGAATGCTTATTTAGAAATGGTCAAAGGCATAACAAAAAACAGTAGTTGACAGTCTGAAGTAACAAATTCTACATAGTCTGCAGTTCCAACCGAAACTGTATATTCTGAAATAATTTGCTCTTTCGTAGTATATACTTTTGGCTTGGAATAGATCTCAAAACCATTATTAAATGTATCTTGTCACAAAATGTAAGCCTATTAGAGAGCAGTATAATGGAAATTTTGCAAGAAGGCCAGTTGGATCATTGTCCATAGACTATATGGTTGTTCTCCGGTTCTAAACTGATGTTTAGCGACCATTGCTTTGACTAGTACAAGGATTTTTAGCAATATTTTTTCCCCATCCGGTGTAGTGACTGTACACCGTAGGAAGTGTTGAGGCACATTAAAAACATTGGAAGGAAATACAAAAGGAAGGTCATAGTTCGCATTTAGCAATGTGTCTCTGACACGTATACAGTCCTTTATGTGTTGCATATGTTCTATGTCTCATGGAATGCAAGCATGATGCATCTACCAAAGAAATGTCCTTGGTGCCCTCCTCCACCCGCCCTGCCCCCTCCGGCTGAGATGTCAATTGGGTGCATCTTGCGTACCCTGAAATAACTGTGTGCCGCCTTCCTTGCTTCAAACAATAGTTTTTAGAAAGGAGTGAAGAACACTTTTTTCCAGTGAAGAGAAGGTGTAATACAGCTGTAGTCTGGTGGAGCAGTTGTGTTGATATATGCTCTCAGCTTTTCCATTTAACTCTCTTCATACCCATGAAGACGAAGTACTAATTTTGATGAGAACTCACTTAATACTCTCGTGAAGAGAAGAATATTGCCTGATGCTTCTTTTAACAATTTGCTATAAAGAAATAATTTTTTAAATGTTTGGTATTTTAGGTTCAGCAGTTGCAAGGAGTATACAGTTTACATGATCCACACTTCTGGACACTGTGTACTGATGTTTATATAGGGACCTTGAAACTATTTGTAGCTCCTGATGCCGATGCCAGATGGATTTTAAGCCAAACTCACAATATTTTTACTCAGGTATGTCTCTTTATTAATAGAAACTCAGAATACAGTAGTATGGTTGGATACCATGGTGGGGTGTGAGAGTGAGAGAACATGGATATAATAAAATACTTTTATAAACCTGTTGCTCTAACAGCTCGGTGTTCTGTTTTTAACCACAAACCAAATATTGTTGTTTAACTTGTCATTGTTAACTCCAGCTACCAGAAACGGAATGGTTAAACTGAAACGTGTTCAATATATGTAGCCTATTCCTCTTCATCAATCTCTTTATTGCCTCTGTGGAGACAGGACGTGAGAGTGCTGCAGTCTCAGATGTGCATTGAAGCCCTATGTTATAGTATCTTAGTTACAGAAACTAGCCCGATTTCTGCATCCATTGTGATGCCTCTGTATCGGCATTCATTTATGTTGCTTTAAGTCACATTTTGTGCCTGCTTTGTTGCTTTTTAGCAACTTCCAGGTGGTGGTAGTCTCTGAAGCAGTGGTCTCCCACATTTTTAAGCATGAGATCACTTTTGGAATTTAAGTGCAATCCAGGATCTACCTCAAACCCAAATACCCTTGCCCCATCTCCTTCCCGCCCCTTCTCCAAGGCCCGCCTCTGCTCACTCTATCCTCCCACCCTCCCTTCCCTCCCCCATCCTCATTCACTTTTATCAGGCTGGGGGCAGAGGGATGGGGAGTGAGGGAGGGGGATGTGGACTCTGATCTTGGGCGAAAGGATTTGGAGTGTGGGTGACCAACTTGCCCAGGGATGTTGACAGAACAAGCAATCCTGATGTGACTCTCTCCAGGGACTGGCTCTTGGCCTCGTCTACTCCAGCAACTGTGCCTCCCATTACAGCTGTGATTTACTGCAGTCGCTTTCAGTCTTGATTCTTGGGTGTCCGTAGACTAAGATTTCCAAAAGGGTCTGCACCATTTGAAATTTTTTCTAAGGCTCCACAATAAAAGGCTGAAAACCGTTGGTTTACTGGAATAACACAGTTATGAAGCAATAGTGGGAGAGTTGAGACAGAACTTGAACAGGACTTGGACCTACTGTATACAGTTCACTTCTGCAGGAAATAATGGCTCTGGGACCTCTGCCCATTTCTAGAACTCAATGCAAAACTCAAATTTATTTGGCTTAGCTTTTCTGGCGGGCAAAAAAGTGTGTGCAGAGAACACATGCACTTTTGCAAACAAAACTATAACGAAGTTCCTTCTACTACAAAGTATGAAGAAAGTAAGGGTTTGTTGTCATTTCTAATCTTAAATCCTCGTGGTGTTCTCTGAAGCACTGATAGTATGGAGAGAGAGCGAGCGAGAGAGCAGCATTTAAATATCTAGGTAAATAGTAAGGGATGAAATCTTTTGTACGTGGGTTTCTGTATGTTGGTACTATAGGGTTGGTGTCATATTAACTTAGGAGAAATGATACACCTTCCTGCCCATTTGATATGAAGGTATAGTTGAACAAACATTTTTTGAGCAATAGTGGAGATCATAGTTGTTGAAATTGTAATTGGTAGGTTAGTCAAAGTGACTTTTGATATCCAATATTTTCAGTACTGTTATGAAACAGTCCACTGCACATCATGACTCCAAACAAGTTAAGCTTTCTCAAGTGTGGTCACAAGATACATTGACATCTAAAAAAGACCTGTTCCTAAAGCTGTACGCCAAGTCAGTGCAATTCTCAGGTTTTATTCTAGAGTATGGCACCATTATGGTATGATGTCTAAGGATGTTAGTGTAATTGAATAGTTGTGTAACAGCACAAATTATTACTGATGACACAAATATTCAATAGTCCTTGGAGGCAGGGTTGGCTGCCAGGGTGTTCCAGCCCCACTCCTGGGGAGCCCCCTGCTACCCTGGGATGGCAGGTGGGAGCCAGTCCATGAGGGGAACGGGTTTAAAAACCAGGCTCCCAGGCAGATTGACTCTGCATTGCTGCCTCTGATACAGAGGGAGCAGCCTGTCCATGATGAGTCTGAGCTCCCCACTGGTCCAGGCTCACTGCAGACAGGGGCTGCTCTGTGGGATGCCAGAGAAGCCCATGTCCATGAGGACCTCGGATCACTGCGAACAAGGGCTGCTCTGACATCCCGCAGAGCAGCTTCTGTTCAGAGTGAGCCTGGGCCTGCTACAGAGAGACTGTTTTGTGGCAGCCACCTTCCTTGCACTGCTACCTCAAGAGGCAGCAGCATGAGGTGGTGGGAGGAGGAGGTGGCTCTGTGGAGCTGGTGATGTAGGAAGCTGACTTAAAAGCCAGGTGCCCCCCAGCCCTGGCTCCTGCCTGTCCCCCCTGCTGCTGCCTCTGCCTCTGTAGGAAGTATCAAAGCGGGGAACAGGTTGGTCCGTGGAGCTGGAATGCATGGGGAGCTGTTTAAAAACTGGCTTTCCACGTGTATTGGCTCCTGCCTGTCCCCCTCACTCTCCGTGCTGCTAGCTAAAAAGCTGGCTCCCCATGTGTAACAGCTCCTGCCTCCCCTTTCCCCTTGCTGCCTCTGCAGAGAGGAAATGTGTGTAGTCCACAGGTTTAACTGATAAACCTACGCTTATCAATTAATTGTGTAATTGGCAACATGTTGACTTCCCTAATGCCTACATGAATCTCATCAGTATAAAATAACGTAACAATTTAAACTGTTTTATAATATCCTGTGTGGATACTTTATTTCATAGTAGATATGGCTTTCTGGCTTAGGCCTGGTTTACACTAGTTTAGACGGGATTTAGTCATATACGGTCGATTTTTCTAAATGATGTGTCTGCACTACCAAGCCTGTATCATCAGCTGTAAGGGGTGCTGAGGTCAGTTTCAGGTACTCCTGCTTTTATGAGGAGTAATGCCACTTGCAAGCTTGCCTGGTTGAATTTAGAGTAGTGAAGATGCAGCATTGGTGAAAATCGAGGTTCATGGCCTCCAGGAGGCATCCCATAATATCCCACTCTGGCCAGAACTTATGCCTCACCTGCTTTGCAGGTGAACAGGAAAAGCCCTGGGAAAGCTTGCATTTCATTTCCTGTGTGGTCAGGGTTGAGAACACATCCCACAGCAGGCAGCACATGTGGCCATGGCTTCCAATACTTCAAGTACCATGAGTTCCAGTTCCTAGGGGGGTGCAAAATATAGCCAGCATGGCGTGTGCAGGCGATCTTGGACCTCATCAAGGTGCAGGGAGAGGAATCCATTCTCTCCAAGTTCTGAGTCAGCAAAAGAAATGCTGATATCTTCGCAAAGACAATGGAGGAGAAAGGATACTTCAGGAACACCCAGCAGTGCAGAGTTAAAATAAAGGAACTATGGCAATCCTACCACAAAACAAAGGAGGCAAATGTTTGCGGTGATACACCAGACCCATCCATGCCATTTCTGTGACCAGCTGCATGTGATCCAAGGGGGCTTTGACTCACCAAGACACTCCTGGAGGACAGTGTGGTGGCAGAGGGGGAAGGACAAGGAAAATGGCTTCATAATTCAATCTATATCACATCCTTACACTTTGCTCCACTTGAACCAGCATCTGTTCCAACGGTTAAAAATACACATTAGACTCTTTTAAAAATCATGTCACATTTTTAGAGGCCGTTTTTAACCTTGTAGAAGCCCTATACATCTTTAACTCCTGCACTTACGCATTTCCCTTTTTAATGGATGTTTGACTGTTTGCCAGAAGTATTACGTAGAACAAGCTATCAAGCAGATTTGTTTGTTCACCAAATAAAGATAAATATAATAGCATTTGGAACTGGAGTATAGTTGTACGAGTGATTTTTTTTTTTCCAGTTTTCTAATTCTCCCTCTTTTATTTACAGGCAGGAGTGAGACAGCTTTATATACAGCTTGACTTTGCAACCATGTAGAGAACATCATAAATTATGCTCTTTGGACCAAAGTTTTCTGGTACTGTAATGGTATAAAACATTGTACTCGTCAAGACAGAACCACCCCAGCCCAGTTAATCAAGACCAAATAGACTGCTGCCTTTTGGCTACTTCTGGAGTCCACATCAAAGGAGTAAAAGCTGAAAGGATGTCCTGGACTTCTGGTCTTGTATTTTGTGTCCATCCCCTCCCCCTCCAGCTGTGTTAATTTTTTTTAGAATTTTTTTTTATTTTCTACAATTGTTCCAATAGGAAACTAAGATTTTGGGACTATAATCCCTGGGTCATGTCTTTAATGAAGGGCTTGTCTAAACAAACAATTTCATAGCAAGCTGAGGTCTGAATCTGTTCTGCACTAGTCTGTTGCAAATTGCCCTTGTGGCCCCTATTGATATGCATTAAGTTAATTAATGCACTTTGATCTAGTTCCATTCTAAAGAGGACTGGATCTAAGTGCATGTCAGCAGGGATCATGTGGACACTTAAGTCTTTGGCAGTCTAGCACTGAGTAGATTCACACCCTATCTTGCCACAAACTAAATGTTAATGTAACAAGCCTGAAGCTGCTCATTCCCACAAAACCAGTGTTATCACAAATTGGAGCGCTGTCTTGTACATAATGCCACAACGAGTGGCATTCTTCATGAGAATCGTATGTTTGTAAAATTGTTTGTACTTTGCAAACTTAATGAACCAAACCATATTGGGTTTTCAAAGTGCCTTTATATCAGAAAAAGTATTCGCCAGCATTGATGTGGAACATAGAGGTTTTATTACTTTTATGGTTACAACTTGTTCACCGTTGTCTTGTTAGTGATGTCTGTGACTGTGTACTTGCGTAATTGTAGATTTTTAGACTCCCTTTTACTGTTTCATCTTATCAAATGAACTGGGGTTACATTTGTTTAATTTACTTTACAAGTTAAAGCTTTTGTGAGGAGACTTGCTTTCAAAACATCTGTCTATCTAATACATATTATCCTAAGAGTTGTTTTAACCAAATTAAACATTCGACCCTGTGTCAAAATCTATGAATTAAAGTTTCTCAATACTGCTATAGAAAACAGAAGTTGTAGCTCAATAACCATGTTCATAATATCACCATGAAAGAGAAGCAGTTACAACATAATGATAGTAATTGAACTGTTCTGCTTTTTTTTTCTTTCAGACTTTTTTTTTCCCTGTTGAAGCTTGCTGTGAAAATTAGTCTGCTAGGTTTTAATAGACTATTAAAAAGGATGGAAGTAGTTACTGTGTCTAACCCTAAACTAGGGAGAAGGAAAGGAAAGGAGCTGTCCTGGGAAATGTATCTGCAGTGGAAATGAGGTCTGTTGTATGAGCTATGTAAAGTCACATTTTCTTAGTTGACATGTTTGATTGGGACTTGAGTGTGATTTTTCTCATTAATGTCTTGTATTTCTCCACACGCACACAAGTGTCCAACGAGCAGTTTTCAGAAACACCCCTAAACCATCTATTTTTGACATTTTTATATATATTTACATCTTGTACTGAAAATGTTAAATTCCCGAGACAGTCCAACAACACCTGTATTATAGATGCAATGCTTCTACTAAAATTAGATTAACTACAATTATCAGTGCTTAATGAAGTTTCCCATTCTGTTTGAATTCAGAGACTGAATAGAAAAGAGCCATTTTGATTTCCATATTTGAGGCTGTTAGTCCCAATGGGACATAGAGCAAGAAAAAGGAAGTCTCATTTTGGTTAATCAGAAATACATTTGCTAGTTGAGGGGAAAGGGTTTGAATTAATACATTTATACTTAATGTTCAGTGTGTTGTGGCATACAACAAAACAAGAATGCTTGTTTGAAAAATCAAATGTGCTGACTGGTACAAATTCTAGATATTTTTCTGATACAAATATTAATACAGGCAGTCCCCGGGTTACGTACAAGATACGGACTATAGGTTTGTTCTTAAGTTGAATTTGTATGTAAGTCGGAACTGGCTCCAGATTCAGCAGCTGCTGAAACTGATCAGCGGCTGACTACAGGAAGCCCTAGGCAGAGTTGCTCTGCCCCCGGCTTCCTGAAATCAGCTGCTGATCAGTTTCAACAGCGGCTGAATCCGGACTCCTGGAACAGAACAGCTGGGGCACTGCCGGGTAGGTCCCCGCAGGACCAACCTGGCAGCACCCCAGCTGCTCTACCCCAGGCATCCCGCAACAAAAGCCTGGTCTGCTGGGGCGAGGGGGCGCACTAGCTGCGCCCCCTCCCCCCCCAGCAGACCAGGCAGACCCGAGCAAAGCCGTGGAGGCGCAGAGGTCCTGCCGCCTCTGCGGCTTTGCTCGGGTCTCCCTGCTGTGCTGGGGAGTCCCCCCCAGCACAGCAGGGAGACCTGAGCAAAGCCGCACAGGCGGCGGGGTCCCCTGCCTCTGCGGTTTTGCTCCCCCCAGCACAGCAGGGAGACAGGAGCAAAGCCACAGAGGCGGGGGACCCCACCGCCTGTGTGGCTTTGCTCGGGTCCCCCTGCTGTGCTGGGGAGTCCCCCCCCAGCACACCAGGGAGACCCGGAGCAGCTTTTCTCGCCCCAGAGGACGTGGTGGCAGGACCGCTGCGCTCTGGGCGGTCCCGCTGCCCGCGAGCTCCGGGGCGAGAAAAGCCCCGTTCGTAAGTGCGGATCCAACATAAGTCGGATCCGCGTAAGTCGGGGACTGCCTGTACTTCCCTGTAACTGAATAAATACCCAGTAATGGATAGTACTAAAATCAAGGAGCATTGTAGTTCTAATCAATTCAACTTCAGTCATAATTGATGAGTATTGAGTTTAATAGACACTATAGAAATTCCTAAGATGGAACTGAAGGGATGGTTTGCTGCAGATGTTTCTGTATTATTCAGTTTCCGTGGAAGATAGACAGATTTTGTTTTATTCCTCCTGTATGACACACACTCTATATTTTTATATATGAAAATGCTGCTCGATTGCTCATGTGTGCCTTGAGTTTGCCAGATTGATGTAGATACACAAGTGCTGAATGAACTAATTATTCTTAATTTGTGATTCAAACCCCAAAGCGAGATCTCTTCCATTGCTTCTGTAATGTCAGGCAGACCATGGTCAGTAGGTACTGTCTTTAGTTTGGGGGAGCTTTTACACATTCAATAATGTAACAATTTCTTGATCTTATGGATGATGATCTCTCACTTTGAACCACCATTTTAGAAGGTCCAGCCTCCTTCACCTAAATTGTACATGCTTTGAATTTCAAGTTTACTCTTTGGCATGATTATTTCTTTCTTTGAGACTTGCAGCTTTGATTTGTCTCTGGGCTGATGAGCAAAGCTTCCTAACTTTCATAGAATACTTTTAACACTAGCCAAACTACTGGGGTAGGCCACTCGTGAATGTTTTAGCTGAATGTTAGTGGGATGTTTGTTCAGTTGTTGTGACTTGCTAAATGTCTCATTGCAAGTGAGCAATTGCTTGCATATTGGTGGTTTTCTCATGTATTTTCAAAGGATTCAGCATTGTCAGAAGGCTAATTGGTCTTGCCAAAACAGTATTTAACTGAGGATATAATCAGTTTACTGCATACTGAGCTTCAATGAAAATTGCTCTTTGAGCTACTTTGTAAAAAAGACTATATGTCTTTCTTGCCTAGGAAGATCTATAATTTGAGACTCTTGGGGAAGGGCGAAGAGAAATCAGTCCTATAGGGTCATGTTTAAGGGAAATGCATCTGTTCTTACAATCAGGTTGACTGTCTGTGTGTCATGTGGGATGTCTTTACATTTTATAGCAAGATATATACCACATTTTTTTATAAAACGTAATTTAATTATGAGGATAGTGTATGGAAGCCAGTTTGCTGTGGAGCAAGAGAATTATGTTGTTTATTTGTTTGGCTGAGTAGATTTACTTTAAAATAATGTGAGTAAATTGGCCAAAAGGTGGCAGAAGTCACACCCTGTAGCATGAAGTCCAAACAGTGTTGGTTGGGTAGCTTTCCTATTGGCACTTGGGGGGCTACGTCTACACTGGCCCCTTCTCTGGAAGAGGCATGCTAATTTCGAACGTTGGAATAGGGAAATCCGCGGGGGTAAATAAACATGGCTGCCGCTTTTTTCCCGCAAGTAGGAATAAGAGATCCTCCGGAAAAGGGCTTTATTCTGGAGGATCGTGCCAGTCTGGACGCTCTTTTCCGGCTTTTCCGGCCATGTTTATTTAAATCCCGCGGGGATATTTAAATCCCCCGTGGATTTCCCTATTCCAAAGTTAGAAATTAGCATGCCTCTTCCGGAGAAGGGGCCACTGTAGACGTAGCTGGGCAGTATAAAGGATAACACATACATTATATACCTTCAGGATGTTGAATCTTGCGCTAAATCTGATGGATTATGGGGTAGGATGCCTATAAGGGGCAGGAGTCAGGCTATCCAGCCATTGTATTGTACGTCTTCTGGGAAGTCTTTCTTCCTGCTTCTAATAGTGACAATTACTTTTTAAAATCTACGAACGAACTGTTAGGTGAGTTGGAAATGTTGAAAGCTATATATCATGTGGGTCATCTTAAACCCATGAAATGCTGAACATCAGTGACTATTTACAGTTGTTTTATAGTTCAATTGCTGGGTTTTAGTAATCTGAGTTTCATCTTTTGTGCTTATTTTAAACTGTTAGATGTCCAAAGATGACTGAATTCTTGCAAGAGATAATCTATTTTAAGAATGAATTGGGATGGGGGGGTGACTATGCTTATGGAGGGAAAGAGAGGTTCCTGGTATTAGATTCTGAATCAGTTGGTTCTAGTCTAGTTTTCTTTTCATACAGTTAAAACCTCCTGTTTTCAGGCCAGTATGATTGTATTTCTTTGTGACTGAAGACTATCGTGACTTCAAGCAAGTTCACAAAGCACAAGCTTCATTATAGTAGGAACTATGTAAACCCTTGCTAAATTTCACTTTTCTAATTGTCAAACTGTCAACCCAGCAATCGTATCTAACTTGCCAGGAAGGTATAACAGCAAGGTGCTATAGTGACTCATTAGAAATGTGTATAAAATTACCTACAATGTTGCTTCACACTGAACATAACATGGACAAAAGTAGACCATCTAAAGAGTTTACAATCGGATCCTGTAACCACTTGAGTAAAGTTATACTTTGTACAGGAGTGGGCACAAAGTGAGAAGGAGTTCAAGTAAATCTAGTACAGTGTTTCTTAAACTTTTTCAGACCAAGGAACACCAAACAATTTTTTTTTTTGAGGCATACCAAGGATTTTTTGTTGAGCCAAAAAAAAAAGGGGAGGGGGGGGGAGTTATTGAGCGAAAAAAGAAAGTCACTTGCCTCTTCAAGGGTGGCCATTTTGAACTCTATTGTTCTCCACGGCACGCCTCCACGGAACACAGTTTAAGAAACACTGATCTAGTATCCTTACTACACTACAATATAGATTTAACCAGTACAAAAATAAGCAAAAAACCGAGCAGTCCTATGGTGCCTTAGAGACTAACACATTTATTAGGCCATGAGTTTTGTGGGTAAAACCTCCCCATGAAAGATTATGACCTAATAAATGTGTAAGTCTCTAAGATACCATAGGACTGCTCATTTTTAGTTATAGACTAACTCGGCAACACCTCTAAGACATTTTACCAGTACTTTTTTGTAATGAATTGTTGAAGTAATCTGCATTTGATCTTTCTTTCATTAGAGAAGTTCTGTATCTGAAATTTTAAAATCTAAATTCTTGTAGATAGTTCTGGATTTTGGTAATACCCCGGCAGCCTAATTCAGAGGTGGAAGCACTTTGTGTTTGAGTTGATTTGTTTTTACTTTTAATTTTTAAGCATTAAACCTGGGTAGAGAAGAGAAGAAGGAAATACCCACCAATTCAGTACAGGTGGTAACTAACAATGTTTTGTGGAGATGTAAATGAGATACCAGCTTTTGAATAGCTTTGCTCCTTCAGATTTCACCTACTAAGCTAAATTGCTTAATAGAATTTACAGGAAGAACAGATCAATACGCTACTCAGTGTACCTTTATGCACCTACTGACCTGCTACTGCATAATTCAGCTGTTTGAGAGACTTTCAGAGTTATATGAAACAAAAAATAAAACTTTAAATAGGCACGAGGCTCCTAAAATACATCTAAGACTGTTTTAAGTAACAGTTCAGATCAGCATCTTCATTTGTGAATAACCGTGTCCCATTTTCAATTAGCTGTAATGATTATATTTGGTATGACAGCTGCATTTTTTTATGTTTAAGGAATAAAATAGAAGAGCTTTATTTAACAGTTCCCTCATTGTTAACACTCATTTTGCAAAAACAAAATGTGGTTGTCTTAAACCCCACCTTCTAAGGCTGCTGCATTGCATACAATAATACTGCTACTCACTCTTGCAGTGGTTAATTTCCCCTCTACCTCCCCATGACCTTTTTCTGCTTTTTCCTTCCCCTTTTCCTCAAACCCCCTCTGTTGGTGATTATTCATAACTGGCCTTTACAGGCCAGAGGTTGCTATAGTACTTGCCAAAAAATGCAGGGCATTCTCCCAGTATCTGCAAGCAATTGAAAATCTCTGTGTGTAAATACAGAAAAATCTAACTTTCAGATTTAGAGAACCACACCTGAAGTGTACATTGCTGCCTGGGGGTAATTTTCTTCTACACAGAATGTTTGGTGGAAGCACTGTTGTGTAAAGAAATTTGCTTATTTCACTTCCCACATATACAAAACTCCTTAATGGTAATATGTGCCAGGATCTTGTTCAAGAATTGAAATTAATAGCTATCAAGAGGGCGGGCTAATACATGAAGGAATGTGAATGGAAAGAATTGCCAAAATCATTTGTAGCAACTGCCTTTCCAGTTAATTTTCAAATACATGAAGTACTCTTATTGGTGTGCTTACAATTTAATAGTATTAGAACATCTCAAAAAAAGTTTGATTATTTTACTGCAGACTAAAGTTGTGGAGACTGTAAACTGTACCTTGGTTTAGAAATGCTGAAGTGAAGCCATTATGAATTGCTCCAAGTGCAATATAATTTTTAATGTAATCTTTTTACTTCAGTGGTATAAGTAAAATGTTTTATCTGATGTATTTGAAAAATTTGGGATCAAATTTCCTTTCAATAAAACTTGGTTTTAAAACACCCTGTATATATATTTTTCTGATGTGACTAGCTGATAAGTAAGGATGTTGAAAATGCATGTTGTAGTGCTGATTTTTTTAAAAAAAACTTCAATTTAATATCAAGCTGTACATTTATAACAGTTCAGAATGGCTAGGTCACTTACATCACACAACAGATGTCAGCACTATATATGATAGATTGCGATGTCTTCTGGCATACCTAAACCACATGGTCTCTTCCATTCCCTGCCACTGTCAGGTGATTAACAGTCACCATTTCAGTGGGTTCCATAGCCTGCAGTGTTCTCACGTTTATCCATTTTGTAAGGCAGAGCAGGGTTTATAGACAGGCTTGGCCATTTCCCATAACCCTTGGTTATATTTTTCCCCACATTTGCTTCCCTGTTTGTACACAATAGGGCAGAGTAATTGCATCTTTAGTGACCCAAATATTAAACAGCTATCTGGACTGCCCAGGCACTGTTCATTGCTTGGGTAGGACAGGAACTGAGCATGGATCCTATTTTCTCCCTTATCTGGGGACTGTGGTGCAGGTCTGCCTTGAGCTGATGGGACAATGCAAATAGTGTAGAACACACAGAGCTGCAAGGTATTTATTTTCCCACACTTACCCTGACCATCTTGCTCAGGTTCATCAGAACTTTCCTCTGCACTACCAAGCCAGAGGCCATTTCTCCTTTTCCAGGGTTAGGTCTTCTGGCATTCATGATGCATGCCTAGGAAGGGGAAGCTTTTCACCACAATGATCTCAAATCTGTAAAACCACTCTAATAAGAGATCCTGACACCAGCAGGACAGTGTCTTTGCAGTCCTAGGTCTTCATCTGCAGAGTATATGAATTCATGTGAGGGGGGAATGTTCACACTTCCACGGTGTTGTAAGTAGGTGAACATAACTCTGCTACACTATTTTGTATGTGTAAAGTAAGAATGGAGAAAAAAATCTAAGCTGCCACAAAGCAGAGGACAAGTAAAGTCTCTTTATTCAAGTGTTCCGATGACATTCATTGTCTTCAAAGCTAGATTCATCTGCAGCAAAGAGCTTAAGCATATCTATTTCCAGAGGGTGCAGACTGCCAGCTACAATAATGGAATGTAGTGGACCACCGAGTTCTACTGTGGACATCTGTTGTAAGGTTCCTGAAATAATTTTCTGATCCATGGCACCCACTCTTGCTAGACCAACACAGAGTGTATTCTCTGTAATTTCTATTTAAAAAGAAAAGCAATTTCAGGAAAATTCATTTTTCAGTTTCCAGAGAGCAAATTCTATGTCTTTACTGAACAATCCTTTCTTCACTGAAAGTAATGAACATTATCCAAAGTGTTCAGTCTTAAGTTTCAGTTGTTCTTAATCTAACACTGCAATAAAACACCTGGCTTTACTTGATGTGAAATGGAAGTCTGTTCTTTGAGATGCAGTACTAGAAGCCACACCTTTACAGTAGTTAAAATGGGATGAGGCAAATGTAGGAAGCTGCTTGTAATAAAGGGGAGCTAGTTCCCTTCAAATGAATCCTCCTTTCAATTCAGTGCCAGTAGGAAGAATTTGGCTTAGATGAGAAGACTCTTACTTCACACTACTTTCTGACCTCAGAGGAGAGAAATCAACTACTAAGACATAAGGACAGGGAATTTGCTCTAAAATGTATGTTTTGTAAATAAAGATCAAACTAAGTTTTAATAGAAATACACAAGCAAATTAATGTGGTGTTTCTTTTAGTTCTGCTCTCAGTAACAATGAAAATGTAAAGTAGCTACCTATTTTAAATAACCCTGGTAGAAATTGATTTTGTATAACTAATCTATCAATAGTAGCTTAAGCATTTTCTCCAATTTTTTTACATGTCCACAAATATGGGGTTTAATTTTTTTATTGATCAATTTAAAATTTCAGTTATGGGGAGTGCCTAGTGAGTTCATGCCCAAATTCAAATGTTACACACTGTCAATCTGGCCAAAATATATAATGTAAGTATTTTTAAATCAAATATAAGTTCAGGCAGCAATTTTCTGTAAATTGACTTAATATGTGTCAGCTTGTGTATATACCTAGCCTGCTTATACTAATGGGATTGATCTAAATTTATGAAGGGATAAATAACTGCCCAATAACTAGTGAAATGACTTAAGTCTTCAGTATGACTTATGTTATTACTGTTTATCAATTTGTTCCAAAACTTCCTCTGACACCTCAATTTGGGACAATTCCTCAGATTTGTCACCTAAAAAGAAAGGGAGATTCTCAAACCTGAGCCAAACATCCTGAGCTATGACGACCTGATGCCATTTTTCTTCTATGACCTTTTCTTCTTTGAGCATCTTGATCATCCAGTGCCCCCATGGACTGTTTAGCAGGCTTCCCATTTGTAATATACTTAAAATTGCTACTTTTTGAATTTTTGTCTAGCTGTTCTTCACATTCCTTCTTGGCCTCTATCTTTTTACACTTCATTTGACAGAATTCATGCTCTTCTATTTTCACTAGGATTTAACTTCCACTTTTTAAATGCCTTTTTCTTTTTACTTGGTTAAGCCATGGTGGCACTTGAGTTCTCTTGTGTTGAACCTCTGTCATGGTGTCTTTGAAAAGTTTCCATGCAGCTTGTAGAGATTATATTTTTGGCACTGTACTTTTAAATGTAACTGTTCATTTTTGTGTACAGGATGCATAGAGATGTTAGATTTAATTATATTGTCACAATTTCCAAGTGGTCCAGCTATAGTCACCTCTTTGACCAGATTCTGTGCTCCATTTAAGACAATCAAGAATTGCCTCTCCTCATGGATTTCAGAACCAGTTGCTCCATGAAGTAGACATTTCAGGTGTCAAACTTTTTCCTCTGTATCCTGTTCTGAGGTGACGTACCCCATCAATATGGGGATAATTGAAATCCCCTATTTTTTAAAAAAAAAATTTATAGTCTATCTAATCTCCCTTAGCATTTCAGTCACTGTCACTATCCTGGTCAGAGGGTTGCTTATGTCCTTACTGCTATATTCATATTATTAGAGCGGGGAATTACAAACCATAAAGATTCTATGGAACAGTTTGGCTCCTACTGTCTAATTTGATTCCATGCTTTCTCTCACCTGCACAACCTGTTCTGTCCTTCCAATATATTTTCTATCTTGGTATGACTGTGTCCTACTGACTATCGTCACTCCAAGTGCCTGACACCTATTATACCAATATCCTCATTCAATACAAGGTATGCTAGTTCACCCATCTTACTGTTTAGACTTCTAGCATTTGTATATAAGCACTTTAAAGACTTGTCACTCTGCCATTATGTGATTGAATGGGACTCGTTCATTTGACTGTTTCTCATCTGATCTTACCCATATCTTAGCTTCTATCCTCTCCTCTTTACTAGGCCACAGAGAATCTCTACTAATAGACCGTCCTTTAAAGGACATCTGTTTGATCCATCCGCTTCTCCAAATCTTTGTTTCCCCCCAGCCCACAGTTTAAATACTGCTATATGACCACCTTAATTAAGTGCCAGAAAGCTAGTTCCATTTCGGTGTAGGTGAAGCCCATCCTTTCCCAAAAGTTTCCCCAGTTCCTAATAAACGTAACCCCCTTCTCCCTACATTGTCTCATCCACATCTTGAGACAGTGCAGTTCTGCCTGTCTACCTGGTCCTGTGCATTGAAGTGGTAGCACTTCAGATAATGTTATCCTTAACCATAGACTTAGGTGTCTATCATAGGAAAATCTTGAGGTAATTAAGGTGTTCACTGTACAGTTAAAGGGAAACGGTTAACATTAAAATGCTACAACCCTTCTAAAAACCTGTGTAAATACACCATCCATTCTGATCCCTTTGAAGGGCCTCCCCTTGTGTAAGCTGATGGACCAAAGGGAAAGATGAATGGCAATGCTGGTTCTCAAATTATGATTACTGTAACTATTTAACCAAACTAAAGACTGTGCCTATATCACAAGGAACCACTAACTCCAACAGGACCAAGCTCACATCTTGAGTTGACAAACCCAACTTGTGATCAGCTGACTAAGCTTAAAGGCAGCCCAGTTCCACTCAGGTCAGAGGCTACTCGAAGGAACAGAAGCTGAGCTATAATGGAGACTCCTCAGTAAAGGCAGAGAAAGGGGAAGCCTGGTGCTCTAGCTTCTAGAAACAACTATTAAATACCCAGTTCTTCTCCTTGCAGCCTCCTGTTCTGAACAATGGCAAGAAGCTGTTCCGCAGCTTGGTTCACGCTCATGTACCGTGGCGACTCATAAACCTTCCTTCCTCTGGTGGAAAAAAACAAAGTAACTGTTGTGCCAAAAAGTATTAAACCACAGAATAATAGGTTACTGTACCACTCACATTCCACTATCTCCATTCTAGATTTCAGCTTTAACACAACACACATGGCTTAAGTTTTCCATAGGTTCTGTGGTGGGTTGGGGAGGTATGCACTGGAGGGTGAATTTCTGCTCAATTGCAGTCCCTGGGCACTGTGCACACTTGTAAAGCTGCAGGGCATGCTCTTGCTATCTTAGGATTCAAATGAGACTGCTGGAAACTACAGGGTCTGCATTTACTTTAGGAAAAAAAATTAAATAACATGTTTTCCCAACAGTCATCATGTAGGCAGATAATTACATAGCAGGCATATATTCAATCATTCTTAAGCATCCTTCTTCAGCTAGTTGGCCAATTCGGGATACATAAAGCAAAGTTTCTGAATGTGAGCGTAGGCCAAAATTACAGCACATCTTGAAGCAACAACAGTTTATAGGCCCAGTTATAAAGAGATGGTTAACAAATGACAAGCTTCTCTGAGACATCTAAATGGACTTAACATGGAACATCAGTACTCCAGCTGCAGTTTCATTGAGAGGATTGAGAGCCCTGTCTTGCTTTCAGCCATTCATCTGCTTAAAAGAGAGAGACTGCATTCTGCAAGACTGAAGAAATTATAAGACTTCATTTAACAAGCCCTTATCAAAGGAGCTAGTTAACACACAATACTTTGCTTACTGAACAAAATACCAAAAACCATTGTGCAACTGCTGCAAACCAAGGGCTCAATCCTAATGAAATCACTGGCAAACTTCCCATTTATTACAGTGAATGCAGGGCCCAGTGTAAGTGGTCTATTTAATTAATGAGCAATTATGTAAGGAACAGGTAAGTACAGCATTACTAAGCAGGAAGGATCGTCAACTACTTTGCATTAGAACATGCTGACAGTATATTTATTTTCAAAATAGTGACTCACTTCATCAGGTTGTCCAGAGATTGCTCCTTTACTTTTATGTCTGCAAGAGAAGTTATTCATTAGGCACAATAAAGACTTCATCTGAGGTACTGTAATATTCCCACTTTTCTTAATTGTCTAAATGGAGAGCTTAGTTTAAATTAGCAGGCTTTTTCTGCTTTTCAAATAGCAATATTTTAGCTGTTGTGGGAACTATACACGTAGATAGTTAGCAAAAGAGTATCAGCTCTGTTCTGAGCTTCATGTTATGAAGAAAAAATTGCTCTTAACCATTTTCCTTTCCTTTTATACAAATGAAGTTTTACTTGGGATTGCATTACTTCTAGGATTCTAGTGCAAATAAGAACAATTTAAAACAGCCATTAAAACTTAGTGCTATAGTGTTAAATTTAAATTTAGTGGATAAGTACAGGTTCAGCCTCTCTCCGCTGGGACTCCTTGGTCCAGCAACATCCATGGTCTGGCTGGACCGTGGCTGTTGCTGGACCAGAGAGATCTGGTAGAGGGCCAGAGGCAGAAGCCTTGTGGGGCTGGGAGCCCAGCCAGGTTGGCTGCAGGGATACCAGTGGCTGGGAGCCCTGCCATGGGAGTCTGGCTGAGCTGGTGGTAGGGCAGCAGGAACATCAGCAGGCTTTGGCAGGCCAGCAGTCTGCTGCAGTAGAGCCCGGAGCTCTGTCAGTAGGGCTGTCAGGGCAGTGGTTTGTTGCGGTGAAGCTGAAATGGGATGCCATGGCAGAGCAGCAAGGCTGGTGGCAGGGGTGCAGAAATGACCTCCCCCTGTCCAGCAAAATCCCTCCTTCCGGACCACTCAGGTCCCAAGGTTGCTAGACCAGGGAGGTGCACCCTCTACTACAAAGATGAGCTTTTGTCACAATTGAAATTTTTCAATGATACTTTTGCAAAACAATCACGTAAGCTTCTGCAAGCCAGAGGTATGGCACACTTCATTCAGACATTCTAGATTCAGTTGCAGCTCAGTGGTCAGACGGTTAAAGCAGCATATCTGAATGACACTGTTCACTTTAACCACCACGCTGAAGTCCACCTTGTTAGAGGTTCCTTCCTGCTTCAATTTCTGGATTTATATATTTTAAATATGGAGCAACTGTGCAACTATATGGGGGCTTAGGGGTCTGCAATATCTCGACAAGCACTCAGGTTCTACAACAGTCAGTAGGGATGTAAGCAACTAATCAACTATCCAATAAGCTTTTGCTTATCAGATAGTTAATGCTCTAGTTGATTAGTCACATCCCCCCTCTATCCGAGAAAGCAAGGGGGGGGAGAGAGGAAGGGGTGCTGGGGAAGCTGTGGGAGGGGGCAGTGGCACACTGGTGGCATTCCACCTTTGAAATGTACAAGAATCCCTGCGGGGCTCTTGTACATTTCAAAGTGGAAGTGCTCCATGGGACTAGTGAGGGACTCAGCCCCAGGCACCATGCGCTGTTTCAATCTTTGAAAAGAGCCCCTGCTGGGCTCTTGTCCATTTCAGAATGGAAGCACTCTTATCGACTAATCAAATAGTCAATGGAAATTCCATATATTCGATTTAGTTGATTGCTCTAATTTTAACATTCTTAATAGGCAGCAATGGAAATTATACACTAAAAAGTACATTCTTTGTACATTCAATTTTTAACTTAGTGTTCAAATCAGAGTGCATTACAGAGACAGGAGACACACCACTCATTTTAAATCTATTCAATGTGTTTAAAAACAAAAAAAGCGGTGCCAAAAAAGGTAAACCGGGTATGTTTTTAGTTTTAAAATAGCTGTTCAGATTTTGGCATCAAGCTCTGCCAAGGAAATTCTGAGAAAAAGGTTTTTATAACCAGATCTGTGCATGACCTGGCCTTTAAAAAGAAAATAATCCAAAACAAAGTAGTGGGAACTACAGCTACACTTTATCGTAAGTTAAAGTTTACAGTACTATCAGAACTGTATTATAAATAGAACTGTTTCTGCATTTTGCTATAATTCATTTGTGAAACATCCCTTAATAAAATTTGACAATCAAATAGACAACAATCAAGTGGTATTAAAAGAACACAACTTGAAATTATCAAGTTTCAAATGTGACTTAAAATTAGAGTCTTACACCTGTCATGAATCTCTTCCTTTCCCCCAAAATGTTAGTTTTGCAATTTTTACAAAATTGTCTTCTCCCATGCTGCTGCTAAAAATCGTTACAAACCTGGGGAACAGTGCAAAGGATTGAATGCTAATGGATACAGAGTAAACAGAAAAATTATCTCCCTCCTGCTTCTCTTCTGTCTGAACTTTTTAATTAAGTAAGCTTAAAAGTTATCAGATCTGACTGTAACCACCTCTGAAAAACAAATTTCTGAGCATCTGGAAAGTCAGCCAGAAATGCAGTGACACTTGTACACTCTGAACTAAGGTTCTTCCAACCCCCAGAGAGAATGCATGTTTTTATTTAAATGATTAATTTGTTAAACATTGACAGCTCTGTCCTCAAGCCTGGAGACAGATGGAATTGGTCTCATTCTTGAACCGGTAACAAACCAAGTGCTCAAACCCACACACTTTTCAGCATGTATGTAATTTTATGCATGTGTTCAGGCTCATTGAAGCCAAGGGAACTGTGTGTCATGTTGTTAATTATGCATAGGCTTATGTGTATCCAGCATTGGGGTTTAAGATTTGGATTACAGGATCAGGGTAAATAAAAAGGATCAGACAAACAATGGGAGCTAGTGAGGATACTGCTAATGTTAAATCCAGTCATCTGTTTTAGATCAATGCTTTATAGTGCTTTTAGTACACATGTAACTGTTATATTGTAAAGACATTCAAATTAATTAAATACAACAAATTTGACTAATATGACACTAGCTAATTACTGCCATCTGATGTGGAGCCTGAACAGGACATATTTGTCCTTAAACTCATGATGTATTTTAATGAATGCTACTGAACCTCTTTTTTTCTCTTTAATTTCTTGACTCCGTTTTAGAAATTGTAGACCATCATGAAACAAGCTATGGCCATTAAGCCAATTCTAAATTCACATATGGTCTACACAAAAGATGCAATTTTTGATATGCAGGTAGTCCTCAGACTTACGATATGAGTGGTGCCTGAGAACTGCATCATAAGTTGTAACTTGGAACTGCAATCCACTCCATTACAGGACTGAGTGTCGAAGTCCAAACCAACAGTGTTAAGTTGAATCCGTGTCAATTCATAAACGCCGTAACTGCCATTTGGCTTAAGTCAAATATCAAAGTTGAGGACTATTTTCAGGACTATACATTTCAAATTTTTTTCTAAATGTATTACATGACCATCGCCTCTGGATGTCATACAAGAAAACAGTTGCAGAACAGACAGCTGTCCCTTACCAAGTAAGCACAGTGTGTGCATTCCATTCTTCTTGTTCTTCTGAATCTTGTCAAAAAAGCTTTCTGGTTTCCACGTATCCGTCCAAAAAACTATAGAAACCGTTTCTCCAAAGTTGTACAGCTATAAAAAAGAGAGAACCCCCCACACACATGCAAAGAAGAAATTATTTAAATGCGGATTACAAACAGTTTCTATAATTAAATATTAGGAAATTAAAAGGTGGGAGGGTTTGAGCATATTTAAGCAGGGCGCATAAGACGGAGCTGATTACAGACACCATTATATAATGGGATATTTTCTAAATGTTTTTGTTGCATACACAAGAATGAATAACTTAATCTCTTTTTTAAAAAAGGGGTCCCTGTTCTCCACCTCCTGTACTGCAACTCCTTAGAATGCTCTAAATGCATTACTATTTGTTTTCTCTTTGTAGCTAAGTCTGGAACAAAGTTTTCTTCTCTGTTATGGAATAGAACGTTTATTACTGTTTTGTCATACTCCTCCAGGCAGCAATATGTGCTAGAGAACGAGCAGTGATGCTGCCTCCTAAGCCTTGCAACCAGTTCTCCATTCTGATCACCATTCTTCATTAACTTTCAATATTCCTTCTACACTCAAAAGGGGTGGGCAGGCCTAATGTGGCCCCAGGATTGCCTGGATCCAGGCCCCGAGGCTTAGGGTTCCTTCTCAGCATTGGGGAGCCTGCACTGGCACTACATCCCCTTCTGCTGACCCACTGTGGGGCTGGAGCGCACACAATCTACAAGTCTGGGTCCCTCCTAGGCTCTGATGTACACAGGGAATGTGAAGAGTGTCTTTCTCCTCAGTTGGGGGTCACATCAGCAAGGATTTTTTTGCTACTTCTCACTTGTGTGTAGCCTCCTCCCCCCTCCAAGTGATTTTTCTGTGGGTCAGCAGCCCTCAACCCAAAAAAGGTTCCCCACCATGACTTAAAAGAACAAATAGCATGTTGTCCTTATTCAGGTAAAATTCCCCAGTTAAGTCAAGGTGGACTAGGCCCTTTTGAAAGACTAAAGGAAAACTGTAGGTATCAAGTAAATTATTGCCTAAATCTATGTTTCTACAAGCCTTGGCATAAATTATTTTTTGTAATTAAGTATTAAAATAGAAGATGTGCACTATCTCTGAAGATGCTGTCCCTGTACAAAAGTAGTGACTCTAAAAGAGACAACCAATGCCCTGAGAGGACAGATACATTTTGTATGTGCATGTGCACACATTTAATTGTAGACAGAGGGAGGCAATTAGATTCATTTGTCCCTCAGTCACCGTATACTGGTGATCTTCTCAGAGTAATGGGGAAGGTGGGCTATGGGAGACTTCATATAGTTCTGCTGATCAGTCCCAGAAGGGCATTCTATCGTAAGGGGCAGCATAAAATAGAAATATTCTCCTGAGATGTAATTAAAGGCAGAATTTGGCCTGTCAATTTATTACTGGTGGCAATGCATAGAAAGAAATCACTCTGCTTTAAAATCCCAGGTTGAGTTGCAGGGCTGAAAAACACATTTATGCATCTATGTTCAGTTAATTTGATCTGGACAGTAGCAAAGGCAATAAACACCAAATCGGTTTACTAGAATCTTGAAAGGCAGAATCACGTCTTCAAAACCTTGGTTTAGCCATGTTGTGGTCAGTACTGATCTAGGGCCATCAAAGCTAGATGTGCATCTCTCAGATATGGGGCATGGTGGGTCCTGGCTCTAGCCCTGAGAATAAGAATGCCCTGGCCCTGTCCTTTTCTCCTCTACACCATGGCCAACTCCCTTTCTCCTCCCTTCCTCCCCCAGTGCTTCCCCTATTTTAAATCCTACATTAAAGTTCGGTCCCTCTTCTCTGCTAAAAGCAGATGAGCTTCTCCTCCTAACCCAAGCTTGGAAGAGTATCACATTGCCACTCCTTACCTGGCTCCTAGCTACAGGTGGCAGACAAGAAACAATTAAAGGGGGGGAGGGTTCTGGCAGCCTGGGTCAGGAGGAGGAATCCCCACCTGCTTTTAGCAGAGAAGGGGAAGCTGCACTCAGCCCTCTTCTCCCCTTTTTTCTATTTTACACCGAAGGTATTATGATGGGTATGTGCCATTTCCTTGCAGCCATTTAATCCATGAGCATCCCTCTTCACTGCCAGCACAGCACAAAGTGGCCAAAGTACACCAGAGAATCAGGTCTTCTATTTCAGCTCTGCTATTTGTGATGCTTCAGAGCAGAAACAAGTTAGTTTTCTATGGAGCTGGTGCCCAAGGGCTACCCATTCATGCCGACAAGAGGACGGTATGTTCAATGATTCTTGGCATATTACACAAACTATTTCCTCATTTAAATATTACACTTCAGTAACTCAAAGACATGAACCCATATTTCACATTTCATAACCATGAGGCCCTGCTGGTAAATTTAAAACGTCACACCCAAGGAAAAGGCCTTGCTTTAATTTTTAACTTTTCGAGGCCCATTTTGTAGAAACTTTCCTCCCTCCACATATTTTTTCAGTTAGCTCAACCCTCTCCATTTTATACCAAAACATGGTCTAGAGGCTACTAAAGTACAGGTCAGCGGCTTAGACCCTCCTCCCCCTTTTTTTAAGTTAAAGCATATGGCATATGTTATGGAAACAGATTAGCCTTTTAATATTAAAGCTGAATAAATAATGTTCAGTTTCACAGTGCAATCTTCTCCGCTGAAATGCCATTTTAGAGTTATCAAAAACACAGGCAGAACCTGAGTTAACGGGACAAAAAAAAAAATCAATCACAATTGTACATTGTCATTACTGGGTACATTCTAGGGATATGACCGGGTAATGCTTACCAGGTACCAGTTAACTAATGCCAGGGAGCAGCCCCCTGCCCATGGCCTGCCAGTGGAAGCCGTGGCTCCCCCAGTGGGACCAGTAGCCGGCAGTAGCAACAGTTCCAGCCTCGGTGCTGGGAGCCTTCTGCCGCCGGAAGTGGCAGCTGCCCCTAGAACTGGATCCCATTTAGTTGGCTAACCAGTTAAACATTAGGTTCACCTAATGTTTAACTGGTTAACTAATTAATTGGGATATTATATCCCTAGTACATTTTCCCTCCAGATTAGAAGTATCTTGCTACCAGGTTTCATAAAAAATGAGCCTTGGAAGCAAGCAAGCAGGATCCAAACATCTTGGCTATCAGATCTGCCAGTGAGACTAATTCTAATATTCTGCACTGTCTTCCCAATATGACCGGGATCACTGAGAAGCCATTCCAGACAAACTAGCAGCTAGACATGCAGCCTGGGCTTATCGGTGAACGTTCACGTTTAGACATAGGCTCCTGCCCTCCTCATGGGGAGCTGGCTGCATTGAAGGCAGCAGTGCAGGGCAGCAGCCAGCTCCCCAGGAGCAGGGCTACAAGTGGGAGCCATCTGCCACCCATGCTGCCACCTTTGTAACAGAGGTAGTAGCAATATGGGGAAGTAGTATGCGTGGGGAGCTAGCTTAAAAGCTGGCTTCCAACATGCACTGGCTCCTAGGGAGCCACCTGCTGTCCTTGCACTGCTGCCACGAATACAGAAGCAGCAATGTGGGAAGGTAGCCAGCTCCCCAAAAGCAGTGTGCACACCTGAGGGTTTGTGTAACTGCTGAGTTTTTCAGCAGTTCCACGTTTACACAGTTACCCACTTTTTAACATCCCTACTAGCAGCATCCTTTAGTCACTGATGCAGCAAGGCTTGATCAGTCATGGGCTCAGCATGAATGGACTTGCTTACTGGCTGATGTTTGAAACCATCAGATCATTCATTATCCAGGCAAAAGTGGTCTCCTCTCCAAACAAAGGCCTGAATGTAAATTAATAGCTACTTGTGGTGGTACATGGAACAGAAAAGTTTTCTTCACCACCACACATCACAGAAAAGGGTGATTAAGAGATTGGGTGATAACTCAGTGATGACGTCTGCAAAACTGACAACCACTCTGTTATCAGCTGGACAGAAACCATTATCACATGATGACAATTCTGAGGTCAATTGCTCCTTTGACCACTTTCCACAATGGCTGCTGACCCAGCCTAGGTATGAACTAGAAACCTAGTAGTTAAAACGTCCCACTTCCTATTACCGCTTAACCCAGGAGTGGTATCTCCCACCACACTGCTTCTCACTGAATTATGGCAGAGACGGCTCCTTCACTAAGACAATACTGAATGCGTACCTTGTTTTATAAGCAGTTGGATACCCCTGTCACAACTGTGCTAGCTCATTAGACTGGTCTTTTATACACTATCAGTAACAGGTCTTTCATTTAAACTGAGGGTCCAAAAGATGTATGGGAATCTTGGAAAAGAAAAGAAAAAAGTCAGTAAAATACTGTTACTGGAATGTAAAATACTTTTGAATACCTTCCCAAAGTATCGATTTGATAAGGAGGCAATTCTTCCAGCACCACACATTTAACACAGCTTTCCAAACACTTGCTTTTGACCAACTGGTTAGCCTGAAAATTGTTTTCAGAGCAACAAGACTGTATTAATGAAGGCACAACTATCCAGATCATTTATACCCCTGGATGAGTTAGATTTAGAGACAAATATCCTTATTTTTACTGCATGCACCTTAGTAAAGGTCACAAAGCATCTATATTCCTTCTGAGGAATGAAAGAGAGGAGCAATAAAAAGGAGAAAGTTACTTTAGACAATGTACTAGTATACTGTCATTTTGGAAGTCCCACGGAACTGAAACAATAATGGAATACCATTGCAAAAACTACTAAAAGCCAGGAAGAGCAGTCAGGTCTCCTGATTCCCAATCCAGTGCTGGATCTACTAAGATCAGACTGCCTCCCACAAAATGCAACATAAAGCAATGCAAAAAAGGTGGCCAATTTCCCCTGTTCTTCAACCTTCACTGAAAATATGTTTTGTGTCTTCAATTTTATTTACAGACATACGACAGGAAAGCAAGCAGCTTTTTGCACCAATGACTAGGAAGCCTACAGTTGTTTTGTGCTAGTACTGTTAAACACTGTGGCTGCGTCTAGATTGGCATGATTTTCCGGAAATGCTTTTAACAGAAAAGTTTTCCGTTAAAAGCGTTTTCGGAACAGAGCGTCTAGATTGGCACAGACGCTTTTCAGCAAAAGCACTTTTTGCAGAAAAGTGTCCGTGCCAATCTAGACGCGCTTTTCTGCAAAAAAGCCCCAATCGCCATTTTCGCAATCACGGCTTTTTTGCGGAAAACAAATCTGAGCCTTCTACACTGGCCCTTTTGCGCAAAAGTGACTTTTGCCTGAACGGGAGCAGAATAGTATTTCTGCAAGAAGCACTGATTTCTTACAGTAGGAAGTCAGTGCTTTTGCAGAAATTCAAGCGGCCAGTGTAGACTGCTGGCAAGTTTTTCCGGAAAAGCGGCTGATTTTCCAGAAAAACTGGCCAGTCTAGGCACAGCCTGTGGTTATGTCTACACTTGCACTCTAGTTTGAACTACAGTGCAAGTGTAGACATACCCTGTGGTTCAGCACTTGAGCTAATTACAAACTGCAAAGGTAGAATGAAGTATGAGAGAGAATGGACTAGATTCTAATCTCACATATAACAGCATAAATCCACTGCTGTGGTCCAGCTCATAAGATGTTCTTAGTGTTGTGGCCAAATAGGCAAGGAACACAAAGCATAAAAAGGAAGGAGCAGAGGCTAAGTAGGAGAAAGTAAACAAAAAGCTGTTGTTTCCCCTCAAACACAATAGGGTACTAAAACAAACAGCAGAGAAGATGCAATTTAATATTCCAGGCCACCAGTGCCCTAACTGCAGTGAAACAAAGAAAGAAATATTTCAACATACAGAAGTTTATTTATAGTATCTTTTTCCCAGAATTGTTGCTGTATCAACTGTAACAGTGACACTGCATTTTGTCAATTACGTACACGGTCTCCTTTCCTAAAACTTCAAAATAGCTTTAGAAGCTGTTCAGAAAATGGGTTTACTCACCAGGAATGTTTCAGGAGGTAAATACAAAAAGATTTTGTCGTTAAGTATTTTAGACCCAAACTGGCAGCTCTTATGCACATGCAGACTCCCAGTTTGACTGCAAAGGGCACTGGCCAATACTAAGGCCTACTTTTGATCTTTTTTGCTGTGTTGGGAATCACAAATTATATCATGGGATGTTCTTGAAGGCAACTGATCCCATTATGACATCTGTTATTGGGAGATGTGTGTGTCCTTAACTCACACCGAAGTCAGCAGGGAGACTCATGGTCCCAATAATCTAGGTGGGAAAACACCAATGGGAATTAAGGTTTACTCAACATCTTGCATCATAGGATACTAGTACTTACTTGCTGGTAAACCTCACTACAAGAAGTGATTCCCCTTCCTTCACATTTGGTATTAGGATTTTGGCTGTGATATTGCTCAAAGAAAAAGTTACTCACCTTGTGCAGTAACAATGGTTCTTCGAGGTGTGTTCCCATGGGTGCTCCACTCTAGGTGTCGGTCTTGTCCCACGCTGCAGACTGGAGATTTTTCAGCAGTGGTCTGGCCGGGCCGCACTTGTGCAGCAGGAGGCACGCGCCACTCACGCCGACTGAGCATGCGCAGCCCGGCTCCCACCAGTTCCTCCAAACCGTCTACAGCTGCAGACGGAGTTATCCGCTCTCCTGTAGTTTCTGAGGAAAAGTTGTAAATATACCTAGTTAGTGATAGTTAATAGTTCTAATTTATACTTTCTGTTCTAGTTATAGTTCTCATTATTTTAAAAAAAAAATTCTCTTCAAAACATGCCTGGATCAGCCGGCTTCAAAAAAATGTGCGTCTTGCCACGATGCAATGCTCCCCTCAGACGGGCACTCTAGGTGCATCAAGTGCCCAGGAGAGGGGCATATTCCCCAAAAACGTCAGCACTGCACCAAACTTACGGCGCAAGCCAGAAGGGACCGTGAAATGCGGCTCACAATGCTCCTTTTTAATAAAGTCCTGCCGAGGCTACTGCAGAGTCATGGGTAGAAATGTTAATAGCATAGTGTCTCGCAAATGTGGAGTCAGATAACCATGTGGCCGCTCTGCAGATGTCTGGTAGGGAGACCTCTTTTATAAATGCTGTGGAGGTTGCGATCGCTCTTTTCGAATGCGCCCTCAGTAAATGAGGCGGGTCCTTATTTTGTAATGCATAGCAACAAGAAATGCAGGAGACAACAATCTTTGAGATACGTTGCGCTGAAATAGGTTGGCCCATGGAGCACTGAGCTGTGGACAACAATAAATGTTGTGATTTGCGAAAAAATCTACTTGGCTAGAACACGAGTTTAAGGGCAAGTCAGACATCCAAGGTATGCAGCTGGGAGTCTTGTGGAGACGAGTGTGGTTCCAGGTGGAAGATTGGGAGTACGATGGGTTAGTTAATGTGGAACTGTGAGTTCACCTTGGGAAGGAAATTGGGGTGAGGACACAGTATCAGTTCTTGGTTCGTGAACAGTGTATACAGTGGTGTAGCCGAGAGAGCGGCGAGTTCATCCACCCACCAAGCTGAAGTGATAGCCAGCAGGAACGTAACTTTCATGGTAAGCATCATCAGGTCAGATGATGTCATGGGTTCAAAGGGGGGACCCATCAGACTGTAGGACCAGCTGCAGGTCCCAAGCATCTGCTGGTTCTCTGTGTGCCAGATATAAGTTAGCGAGACCCTTGAGAAAAATTTTTGGTCGTTGGGTGAGAAAACATCGAGCAGCCCTGTATCAAGGGTCGAAGGGCCAAGATTGCTGTGATGTGGACCTTAATCAAAGGGAGCGATAAACCCGATCTTTGTAACTGCAGGACATAATCAAGAAAGTGCTGGAGAGGAATAGAATTGGGATCAAAGTTATTGGCATGGCACCAGGACTGAAAACGGCGCCATTTATAAAGGTAAGTGCGGCGTGTCGAATCCCTTCTACTGTGCAACAGTACATATTTGACATCTTGGGAGCATTCTATTTCTGAGTGTCAGAACCAGTTAGGAACCATGCCATGAGATGTAACTTGTGGATCTGTGGGTGCACAGTCCAGTAGATTGTATGGGGAACAGATGGACATCTGAAGGAGGATAGGGAGCCATGTTTGACGAGGCCAAAAAGGAGCCATGAGAACGACCTTGGCTTTGTTCCTAGCTATCTTCTCCAAGACCTTGGAAATCAGGAAACAAAGAGCAGTTGCTGGCTCCAGTCTATAAGGAAGGCATCTCCCAGAGAGTTGTGACTGATGCCTGCTCTTGAACAATAAAGAGGGCACTTCACGTTGTGATATGTTGCGAATAAGTCTATGGTGGAATATTCCCACCTCTGGAATATTTGTTCTGTTATTTGAAGGTCCCATTACCATTCGCGCAGATGAATGAGGTGCCTGCTGAGAGTGTCGGCAATGATGTTGTCTTTCCTTCGTAGATACATTGCAGTGATGGAAATGCTGTGCCGGATGCACCAGTTCCATAAACGTGTGGCTTCTGCACAAAGGGATCGCGAACAAACACCGCCCTGACAGTTGATATAATACACTGCCGTCATGTTGTCCATAAGAATTTGAATGGTGCGATCTTGAATGCTGTACCAGAAAGCTGTGAAGGCATTGAATACTGCCCTTAATTCGAGCAGACTGATGTTCTGGAGAGATTCGTGAGGGGACCAGCATCCCTGAACTTGAGAGTCCCCAAGGTGGGCTCCCCAACCCAGTAGGGATGTATCTGTTGTTATCTGATTCAACGGTGGGTTGTGGGTGCCAAAAGGGGACTCTGGTAAGCATATTTGTGGTGTTGCTCCACCATTTCAAGGATTCTCGTACCATGGGAGGAACGGAAACTAGTTTATGAATGTCGTGACTTCCCGGACAGTAGATGGAAGCTGACCAATGTTGCAGACTTCTGAGATGCAATCTTGCGTGTTGAACCACATATGCGGTGGCAGCCATATGGCCTAGGAGCCTCAGACAGGTAAGTACCGATGTTTGGGGACTCAAGCAGAGTATCCGTACAAGCTCTTGGATTGCTTGGAATCTGGCGAGGGGTAAGTATGCGTTGGCCATAGTGGAATCTAGTCGAGCACCAATGAATTCAAGAGAATGTTGCAGAGTTGTGGACGACTTTGAAAAATTGATTACAAGACCAAGGGTGTGAAATAGGTGGTGTTGATGGCTCGTGATGCCTCTTCCATAGTGGGGGCCTTGATGAGGCAGTCCAGGTAGGGAAAAATTATGATGCCGAGGCGGCGAAGGTACGCTGCAACTACCGCTAGTGTCTTTGAGAAGACTCTTGGTGCAGAAGAGAGGCCGAAGGGAAGAACCCTGTATTGGAAATGTTCGTCGCCTATCTGGAATGTTAGGAAGCATCTGTTAGCCGGATGTATGGTCACATGAAAATATGTGTCCTGTAAGTCGAGGGATGTGAGCCAATCCCCTGTGTTGAGCGCTGGTAAGATGGAAGCCAGCATGACAATCTTGAAGTGTTGTTTCCGTAAGTATCAGTTGAAGCCTTGAAGGTCTAATATCAGTCTCCACCCTCCCCATTTTTTCTCACTGAGGAAGCATCAAGAATAGAATCCTTTGCCCTGGAATTGTTTGGGCACACTTTCTATAGTGCCAATCTCAAGAAAATGGAGAACCTCTGCCTTTAAAAGAGACTCGTGAGATGGGTCCCTGAAAAGGGATGGGGAGGGGAGAGAGGAAGGGGTCAACGAGGTGAAGGGGATTACATAGCCTGATGTAACTAGCTTGTGAACCCATCTGTCGGTGGTGATGGCAAACCAATGAAGACAGTATGGTCTCAAGCGATGGTGGAAGATTCTGGTTGGTTCTTGTAAATGGTGTTCTAAGGGGAATGTCTCACAGACCCTCGACGAGACCATTAAACCTGCTGTCGGTTGTTTTGTTGGTTGGGCGTCTTGTTATTTTGAGGGCGTTGCCTCTGTGGACGTTGTCTGGGTCTTGTTGGTCGTATTGCCTAAATCAATTAGGCGCTTATGAGAACGGTCGTTGTCGGTAGTAAGGTGTATACCGCTGTCGGTGATACCGTGGGGTATACATGCCAAGCATCCTGAGAGTGGTCCTTGAGTCCTTGCCCGAGTGGAGCAGCTGGTCCGTTCTCTCAGCAAATAGAGCTTGCCTATCAAACAGCATATCCTCTACTTTAGACTGTAGATCTTTCCGTACAGCCACCACCTGCAACCAGGATGCTCTTCACATAACCACCGAGGTGGCAGTTGTTCACACTGCTGTGTCGGCAATATCCAGGGCTATCTGTAATGCCATTCTCGAGGCAGCGTAGCCCTCCTGTACGACCAACTTCAAGATCTCACGGTTAGCATCAGAGAATTCTTCGAGGAGAGGATAAGCCTGGTATAGTTGTCAAAACTGTGGTTAGAGAGGTGGGCAGAATAATTCGCCATTCTCAACATTAGGGTGGCTGATGAATAGACCTTTCTCCTGAATAGGTCTAGGCACTTACCCTCTTTATCCCCTGAAGTGGCTTTGTGTTGGGGGCTTTAGATCTCTGCTGTGCTGTGTCCATTACCAAAGAATTCACTACCCTTAGCAGGGACAAAGTATCTTTTGTCCGTCTTTTTACTTGTTGGGGGAGCAGAGGCCGGTGTTTGCCATACTTCATTGGCTATCTCCAGTATCGCATCATCCAGAGGCAAGGTGATTCTGGATTTTTGAGAAGGTTGCAAATTCTTAAGCATCTTATGTTGCTTCTGTTGCACCTGTGATAACTGTATCTCTTGTGACTGTCAAATGCTTAAAGACATCTTGGAATTGGCGTGCATCATCCGTAGGTGAGCTGTTGGCCGGAAATACAGCCTTATTTGGGGATGAGGAAGACTGGTTGGTTGGTGTTTCTCCTTGTGGCTGGACAGACGTGGTCCCAGGTACTGTAGCCGGAGCAGGCTACGGTGCTGAGGTCACATCCCCCATTGGGATGGATGGTCCAGTGGGTATTGATGTCACTGGTGGGCTGACGGTATCACAACACACGAGTATGTCGACACTCAGGCAATCTTAATCAGGTGTGCCGTGCTGAGTAGGGACAGTGGTAATCGTAGCACTGGCGGTGGGAGTGGTAGCCTTTGTCCATGGAGAATATGCCCTTCTTGTGGAATAATGGTACTGGGAGTAGGGTGAGCAGGCCAAAGATCTTGAGCGGGATCTACTCCTTCGTCTTCTTGGGGATGATGGGGACCTGCGCCGGTGATAATGGTGAAGGGATGGTGAGTAGTGTGGTGAATGGCAGCGACCACGTGTAGTGGGGCTATCATGACTTTGAGTGTGTGAGAGCATGGAGAAGTGTGAGTAGAGGGCCCCAGAGAAAAGAGCACTGATTCTGGGCTAGGAGAAGGGGTAATGATCCTTCTTGATTAATACAGCGCTTCAGATGGTGCGGAAGAGTGTTGACGGGGCGACCATATTTCTGGCTGTTGACGTGCTAATATCAGTGATGGTGGTGCTGACGGAATTATTGTGATGTTCAGTGCTGGACTCGATGCCATAGTCGGCACCGAGACGGACAGTGCTGAAATAGTGTCGGGGAACTCGGTGCGGTAGTTGGTTCCGTCTGTGTGCTGCGGCTCGGGATGCATCTTCGGTGCCGAGGTAGCAGTTGGCACCGGTCTCGCCATCGGTGCCGCAGGTGCTCTCGATGCCGACACAGTTGTAGTTTGTGAGGTAACTGCTGGTGCTGACTCCGCTCTAGGGGCCGACGTTTGTATCTGCGCCTGAACCCCTGACGGAGTGGGGCCCGGTGCTGACGTGCTACGGGCGGTCTTGTGTTTGTCAGCACGAGGCGCAAGCCCGTTCTGGAGATACTTGGCTTTCCAGTATTCTTAGCCCTCTTTGAAGTAGAATGACAAGAGGGCGGGGGTCTCTGTTCCACAGGACTTAGAGCGGACCTCTTGTGCACTACTGCTGTGTCGGAATGTTCTGGGTCATCAGATGGTTTCAGGGCTTTATTAAAAAGGAGCATTTTGAGCCGCATTTCGCAGTCCTTCTGGCTCGCGCTGTAAGTTTTGCACAGACATTTTGGGGGAATATGCCCCTTTCCTAGGCACTTGATGCACCTAGAGTGCCTGTCTGAGGCAGGCATTGTGTCGTGGCAAGATGCACGTTTTTTGAAGCTGGCTGATCCAGGCATGCTGTGAAGAGAATTTTTTTTTATAACAAGAACTATAACTAGAACAGAAAGTATAAATTAGAACTATTAACTATCACTAACTAGGTATCTTTACAACTTTTCCTCAGAAACTACAGGAGAGCGGATAACGTCTGCAGCCGTAGGCGGTTAGGAGGAACTGGTGGGAGCTGGGCTGCGCACGCTCAGAGTCGGCATAAGTGGCGCGTGCCTACTGCGCATACACGGCCCAGCCGGACCACTGCTGAAAAAATCTCCGGACTGCGGTGCGGGACAAGCCCGACTCATAGAGTGGAGCACCCACGGGGACTACCTGAAGAGTAAGTTCATCCTTAAAGGAATTTTTTGCCCTTGCTGCTTGATTCCCCTGATATTCCTCAGACTACAGTAGGTATACTGTGCTAATATCGAATGACCAGAGGCGAGACCGGGAAGTTACCAGAGCTACAGTTCTGTCAGCAGAGGTACTAAAACCAAAAATAAATCCAAAGTTGCTTAAGGCTTCTAGCCATTTAAACTGAGCATTAGTCTAAGCTATGGGGTCCAACACGCTAGCCGCATGTGGCTATTTGGCCAGAGTGGTTAGTTGGCTTGAACAATGTGGCTATTTAGCTGATTGAGTGTGACTAATTCAGAACTGGTTGGACACCATAGGTCTATGGCTTCTCTTTCAACACTGTCTTACCCAAGTTTATAAAACTGCAAGCATGAAAAGTTAGAACTTTTACTTAAAATGCAGTTTCTGCAGCTCATGTAACTGAGCTAAAACTCCTGGGATCTGTCAATTATAGAGTATGGAGATGTGGGGAGATGGCTACCAAGTTGGAGAAAGTGCGTTGAACATGACCATGTTCTGCACCTTATGGCTGATACCACTCAGCAGACATGATTTTCAACCTGGTAACTTTAGGCAAAGGAACCAAAGGGAAGAGCCTCTCTCTGCTGAGTTACCTTCCCTTGTTGATGCTCAGGAAATGGCTTCCAGGGGAGCAGAATGGGAACATTAAGAGAATTAAGAGCCTCCTTCCATCAATAGCATTTGTAGGACACAGAACTTAATCCAAAAGGGTAAAGTCACCTCAAAGAGGTTTTGGTATTCTTCTCAGGTTATTCATATACAGAGACACTAGATCAAAATATCTTTTCCCAACACCCTCTCACCTATCCCCCATATTAACCTGAATTACATAGGTGCCAAATAAGTGGATGCTAAATTTAGGTCAAATTTAATGGTGAAAAATGGTGCTGTAACTTAGACAGCACATATAAGCAATACAGTAGGATACCCTGCAATGAACTAGCGTTTAGATGTTGAGCAAAACAAGTGCAAACTTAGATAACGAAGGGTTAGGGCATTTTAGCTGGAAAACCAACTGGAGACAGTAAGATAAAAGTTGTTTACTTTTTACATGAATGAATTTTTTGTTGTATTAGAACTCTCCCACTTGAGAGAGGATGGATGGCTGTGTAGTTAAGGCATAGAACAGATACAGGAAATAAAAAATTCTATAGCTGCCACAGGCTTCCTGTGTGACCTTGGGCAAATCTCATAACTACTACATACCTCAGTTTCCCAACTGTAAATAGCACTTCTCCTCTAGGACATGGAAGGAATGAATAAATTTCCAAGGGGGTCAGATACTATTGAGTGGGCACCACAGCTCTGTATTTGTATTTTTCAGTTACAAAATATCAGGCTGAGTGTGTTGGAGTGGGATTTTATATTTATATTTCAGGTTTAATAATATAGTAATGTATGACTTAATTTCATCCTGCCAGCCACCCTCTTTATGACCCTCTGGGGGCACTGGTACAAACGCATCTGACAGACTGCCAGTGTCTGTACCAATGCTAAAGGCAGGGACAGACCATTAGGCCCTTTAGTTAAATACCCATTTCTTTGTTTTAAGGTTTAGTAAGTGAGAGACAGGATCCTGTGTCTATGTTAATAAGATTAGAGGAATGTTGAAGGCCTGGGCCACAATGTGAACTATTTTGATTACAAGATTTAGTAAGGTTTAATTTACAATGCTTTTTATTGCTCAATATAAAACACTGCTATTTGTATACCTTTGAAGGTCTCTGTAAAAAAACTGTTTGTGTGAATGAGGAATGTATGCATCAGAAAAGATAAGGTGTGAAGGCCGTTGTTAACTACCATATGGTCAAGAGAGGAGGGGTGAAGAACGAGACTACCGACACCAGAGAACCATCAGCACACACGCATCCATGATTAAGTAAGAGCAGATTGGTGACTCTAAGGTGGTGCTGGCACCTCTAAAGACAATTGATTAACTCAATCCAGGACAGGATGACCCTCTCTGAGGTTTTTTGGAATGATAACATCATACGATAACACCAATTAAGGAGTAACCAGTCATAAATTGACAGTGAAATCCACAGACTTCAACAGAGAAAAGAGGATTATAAGAGCAGGGTGCTTTGCCATGGGACTTTGGGTTCGTCTTGCCACCAACTCCAGGAGCATTGGCTCACGACCAACAGAGCCCGGCTCCCCTCTGCGATCAATCTGGCTGGCCACTAGATTGATCCAGACTCTGGACCGGTAAACATAACATCGACTGGTGGAACCGTGTGCATGGTGTGTGTGTGTGACTGAAAAGCATATACTAATTGTTGTATTCTCAATAAATGCGGCAGACTGCCTTCTCCCCTATAAAAGATCTCGTGTGCTTTGAATGGGCAAAACAAGTGGATTTACCTTGCAAAAGGGTCAGGACAGGAGGCATTTTTCCTAATTACCGTTTTAAATAATGCTTATGTAAATTGGCAATTCTGTTTTCCCAGAGCTTTGCAGCTCTTCTTACTCTAGCTGTTAGTTATGTCAGTCAGTACAACCCTTGAACCCCATCAAAAAGATGAATAGCACTAGATGGAAGGATGGAGGCTGAGGGCTTCGGCAACTTTACTGCAGCTCCTAAGCCAGGGAAAGGAAGTTATGCAAAAGGACTAGTTTGAGCCATGACTTCCACAAAGGTCTTTGGCAGAGTAGTAAGGGCATGCAAGGAAAACTACAGCAATACACTATACTGCAGACAGCCTACGTCTGGACTACTTCCCATGTACTGGCTCTTTAGAGCTGCTTCTTGAGGCACACTGGGGCAATCATTTAGCTTTGGTCTGATAAACTGAGAAATAATCTTTCTTTCAAATGGCAAGGGGAGTATAAAGGTAGGGTGGTGCATGAAGTGTGCATGAAAGGCCAATTTTCAGCTAATTAATGGTGACAATAATTGGCTATACTACCAAAAGCAACATGTTAAACCTAGAGCAGTTTGCTTCTGATTTTCTTTCTCCATTTATTCCAAGCCCCTCACCCTTAGTTGGTTCTTTCCCTTGTTGTTCTATTCTATTTTGTTAAGACACTTTCCCACTGGTCTTGTCTCATTTTGGAAAACTAAAAAAAGGAATTTTTGCCAGCTCTTGAACAAAAGCCTGATACTCTGAACAATAAGGCAGAACACAAAAGTGCAGAGACATGGGCACAGGCAGGATCTAGAGGCTTTGGCACAACATGACTAGTGCCTGCATCCATCTTGCAATGTACCTAACTGACCCAGCTCTCAAAAAAGCTCCAGCCAATCAGAAACTGCAAGGAAAGAGCTATTCAGAAGTTTGGCACTGAAGGTCTTAGAAGATCTTGTCCCTTTAATGTGACAGGAACCAATGCAATAGCTTCTTTAACATTTTTATTAGATACAGTCTCTAATCAGTTACCACAGTGATTCTCCATACTAGCAGCACAGTTCTGGGCTGTATAGTAAAGATGTTTACACAGTGGGTGCATATCTTTTTCCTTCCAAACAATTTAACTTTTAAAAAGCTTTTGATGTACAAAACAACAACGACTACATTTCTACTCCTTCAGTCCCAGAAACAAGTAATCCAGCCTTAGCTCATGCTGTGATCTGTAGTTTGTAGCTTATGCCAGCATCTTTGAAGAAATCAGTACACAAAAGTGGTGTGTAGTACCAGAATGTTTACTCCATTGACTTCAGTAACCCTCCATGCAGTAAAAATATTCATTTAACTGCATGTCATATGCTTCACAGAAAAAAATGAACATTGCTCTGATAAGAGACATGTTTTGTGAGCAGCAACTGCATTTCACCCAGTCAGACTAATCAGCAGCTCCAGCTCATTGTTCTGAAAACCATAAGTGCAATCTATAAAGGTGTTTCCTGTTTTTCACCAGTTAAGTTGTATCAAGATCAGAATAAAAGGCACACACACACACACAAAAGAACCCGTTCTGTGGTCGAGTGTGTGTGTCTCTCTCTCTCTCTCTCTCTCTCTCGGAATCCCTGTTATACTAAAAAATAACAAAATTTTAAAAAACCCCAATTGTTCTTAAGAAAATGAAATAAATTAATGTCAGGAGACAAATATGGAAGTAAAGTGGATAGTAGTAAGGGACAATGAAAGTAACAGCTACAACTTTTATTAAAGCGACGAGGAGTCCTGTGGCACCTTATAGACTAACTGAAGTGTAGGAGCATAAGCTTTCGTGGGCAAAGACCCACTTCGTCAGATGCATGACATGCATCTGATGAAGTGGGTCTTTGCCCACGAAAGCTTATGCTCCTACACTTCAGTTAGTCTATAAGGTGCCACAGGATTCCTCGTCGCTTTTGCAGATTCAGACTAACACGGCTACCCCTCTGAACTTTTATTAAAAGTCAGATTCCTTGTCAGCTTTGTTCTACCTTGATCATCTTTTTGCTCTTTCAAAGAACACTGAAGATTTAAACATTCAGTTGGTTACGGTAATACAACAATCAATATTTCCTAGGGTGATTTTCATAAGAGTGGGAATATGTTGTTTTATGAGCAAGAAGTCCCTCCCTAGTTAACAAGGAAAATGACTATTGCCAGGATAAATAAGCTCATGTTTCCTTCAAGGTAGGTTCCCCCAGCATTGGATAAAGTAACGACTATTCTTTAGAGACATGCATGCAAAGTCTATAGCGTGGATTGGTTTTAGGGCAGATTAGGGACTAGTGCAAACTTCCAGAATTACCACCAATTTTTTATTCAGGCACCTGCTCTGCCAGGGGTAGTACTGGAGAGTGAGTCCTGCAGTTTTCTTCCTAATGGCATAGAAAACAAGACCATGCCGTGCTCCTAAGTAGTAGGAACCCGTTGCCAACTTATCACAGCAGAGGTAAGCTGCGCACCACCATAACGCAGATAGGGGAAGGGAGTCAGCCCTTGTGCTACTCTACCCATTCTGTGCAGCCATGTGACAGCTGCCACCTGTCTACTGCATATGTAGATTTAACACTGAAAGTCTACTTCCTTCCTAAAAGATAATCAGACCTTCCCTTTCAGCAACAGGCAGGTGTTGTGAGAAAGTTCTCATGGGGAGGATTTTCACATAGCTAAGGTCATGGGCTGTGTTCCCTGTGGGCATGCGTATACAACAATTAATGTTCACATTTTAAGAATGGTGCTGCTTAACTCATGCTTAACTATTAGAGCAGACATTTCTATCACTACGAGAATTTCAACTATGGAGCAAAATGTGGAATTTCCAAGTTAGGAAAAAACAGACCCATGCTAGCTTTGACAGAGCCAGTACACTAAAAAGAGCAACGTTGCCAAAGTTGTGGGGGCCGAGGAATGAGTGGGTCACCTTGAGTACATACCCTGGATTTCAGACAGGACTGCATTTGGGTTGGCTAGCCTGTCTCACTGCCTGTGCAGAAACAGCTACACTATTTTTAGCACACTGACTCAATCAAAGCCAACATGGGTATGTCTACCTGACTTGGAAACTACACCTCTCGGTCCATTGAAGACATATCCTGTGTCATGAAAGCCTGCTCAGAGCTAAAGCCTATGCAATATCTATGACGGTACAGCTATGCTGTTGCTGGCAACTGCTGAAGAGGACTACTCTTTTTGGTGTAAGATTGGAAATAAGGATGCTTTGGAGGATAGGGTCATAATTCAAAATGATCTGGACAAACTGGAGAAATGGTCTGAGGTAAACAGGATAAAGTTTAATAAGGACAAATGCAAAGTGCTCCACTTAGGGAGGAACAATCATTTTCTCACATACAGACCAGGAAGTGGCTGTCTAGGAAGAAGTACTATAGAAAAGGATTTAGGGATCATAATGGACCACAATCTAAATCTGAGTCAATAGTGTGACATTTGCAAAAAAGGCAAACATGATTCTGGGATGCATTAATGAGAGTGCTGCAAGCAAGACACGAGACGTCATCCTTCTGTTCTATACTGCACTGATTAGGCCTCAGTTGGTGTATTGTGTCCAATTCTGGGCACCAAGTTGCAAGAAAGAGGTGGAGAAATTGGAGAAGGTCCAGAGAAATGCAACAAAAATGATTCAAGGTCTAGAAAATATGAGCTATGAGGGAAGACTGAGGGGATACAATAGCAGTTTTTAAGTACCTAAAGGGGTGTTACAAGGGGGGAAAATTTGTTCTCCTTGACCTCTAATGATAGCACAAGAAACGATGGGCAAGCGGCTCCATGGGAGCAGATATGTGTAGGCAGCCAGCTTAAAAGCCCGGTTCCCATGTGTACCAGGTCCTGCTTGCCCCCTCCCTCACCCTCCATGCTCCATGACAGAGGCAGCAGTGCAGATGTGGGGGCAGGCAGCTTCACAGGATCTGGTGCTCGAAGGGAACCATCTTAAAAGCTGGCTCCCAACAGGCACCAGTTCCCACCTTCTCTTCCCCCTCCCCCTGCTACCTCTGATACAGAGGCAGCAAGTGGGGGAGAGTGCATATAATAGACAGGATTAACCAATAAGCCCAGGCTTATCTCTGTTTGAAAAAAAAAAGAAAAAGAAAAAAGAGGAAGTGCTCCCTTCTTTTGGCTAAAAGGGACTATGTCCATCTCAAATGAAAGTGCCCTGGACATGCCTCTAATTGCTTGTTTACAACTTGCTCCTCCAACTGGCCCCTATGCTCACAGAGCCACACTGACTCTTCACAGGAGGCCTACACACCAGTCGCAGGACAGAGGCAACAAGTTTTTGGGGGCAGAGTTGTGTTAGGACCGAGCCCACTGTCAATGTTCCTCATTAGCAAGAGTAACAGCAGATAGTTGCAGGTGGATAATGTACTTATGATTAGTGACAGTACATGTTTGTCTAGCATTTTTCCCGTATGAAAAGCACAGAGTTTTCTGGACATCTATGAAAGGTGTCCAGTAAGCCTAGTATTTGCTTGCTGGACACCATTAGAAGATCATCAATACTGCCTTAACTTTGTAAGAAGCAGAGAAACCAGACCTACCATAGTTACATGGCTTGAGAACTGTTTATAGTGGATATTAACTTATCCCATGATTGAATTAAGGAGTTCATGTGAGTTTCCCCATCAACCAGGACCCATTTTCCAGATATATATAAAATGAAAATACTCTAGTTTCTTTACTTCCTTTGAAACTATACAGTTTCCAGCTGTAGATTCTTTGATCAGGGGGCTGGAATAGGGAAAGAAGTGAGGAGGGGAACATGAGGAAGGTTCTACAAGACAGGCACTATAGATGATGGCATACATTTAAAAATATTGAAGAAAATAGGTCTTTGTTTTTCTAAACTTTTGTGGGTCATGCAATAGGCTAATTTCTAAATTTCAGGATATATGGTTCTCAAACCTGAACTCCCCCCGACAGAACAACAACAAAAATCAAAGATCTCTTAGCAATTTGGAGGCATGGAGGGTGATTAAAGAGGTGAGGGTCAAGTCCACAGGGAAAGAACGTGTCTGATGATGAATTTTTATATCACTTTTAATCTGATGATTTGGGATAATACACACAACTATGTACGGACCCATTTTATTTCCAGTGACAGTATATTTCTCCAGGGAATAACAACTTCACCTTACAAGAGCACTGCCCGTAGAAGCAGTAAGCTGACAGGGCAAAAACTATCATTCATACACAATGCTTTACATATGAAATACCCAGAAAATACCACCTAGTTTTGTTCATGGGGAAGAGAAACAAGAATTGTCACCCATTTAGTCACATGCACGTCAACACAAACAGGCATTTTGCCTTTCAAATTTCAAGTCACATAATGATAAATGCATGGAACACTCTGAAAAAGAAATGCTAACACAATCTAAGAACTGGCCAGAATGTACATTTATCTTCCTTAAAGTTAAGATTGCGTCATGCAGCCCTTCCAAAATTTCAGAGACTGCTGAGTCTAATATTATCAGTTGTAGAACAGTATGTATAAGAGTTACCTGTAAACCACAGCAGCCCACTGCATTCATTATGGAAGCATTATGAATAACCCTGTATGGAATCCCCAGCTTTACTGCACGCAGAACAAGATCACTGTGTGTTGTGGCCCTGTGGTGAAGAAGGAATGGGTTATATGGACAAAATACTGTAACTGAGCATAACCATCAACACAGCTTTTTCTGAAAGAAAAATTAAAATGCATCATGAGTAAAGCTATGCAGTATGCCAAGAGGGCAGTGGTAATAAGACTGACTTTACTGTAACAATGAGTAGCAAAAGAGCTAAAAAGCAAAGAGTCACATGAATTTTACAGCTCTCCGCTGCTTTCTCAAAGTTAAAACTACAACAGTAGCATATTTATTACTTTTTAAAGTATCTTCTAGTAGCAACTTAAAAAAGAAAGTTCCATGTGTCCTTTGTCTTTTGCAGGTGTCTGCTGGACATCTGTTGAATAGCAAATGTCAGCATTGCTTAGCACAGAGAATAGCTTGGGCATAAATCCAGTATTCCTATAATTACTGTGAAACTTAGAGCCTGTGAAAATATGTTACAAAGACAGCACTACACAGCATATAGAACATATTTTAAAGATTTACACATTTTGCATACATGTATATAAAGTAGATATACATTAACCTGAAAAACCCACGCTTCGCTTCTAAAACTATTCTTTTTTATATATTTAAGTACTGAAGTCTACAAGACTAAGAGCAACATTCAAATTCACTCCAGAAGTAAATAGGGGCAATCCTCAATTAAACTTACCACAAACTAAGTTTGGCTCAATATGCCTGAGTGTCAATATATACTCCCTGCATCTTTGCGCTTGGACAAAACTCTCAGTCAGGTTTAGGGATGCGAGTAGTATACTACCCAGTAAGTCTAGGCTAAACACATCTCCTCCCCGCGCCTCTGTATCACAGGCAGCAAAGATGGGAGGAGGGTGGGGGAGAAACAGGAGCTGGTGCAAGCTGGCTTAAAAGCTAGCTCCCCATAGCATTGTGTCTGCGGTGTCGCTTGTCCCCCACTGCAGCCAGCCCAGCAGCAGCGCAGGGAACACAGGCTGCTCTGGCAGCAGTCCCTGTCCAGGGGAGAGGAGGAGACAGCTCTCTCCTGGGACACCCCCCCCCGTGGACATGGGCTGCTGAACCCAGAGCGAGCTGTGACTGAACAGAACTTGCTCAGTCCTGGCTCGTGCCAGGTCCGGGACCTACCCTCACAGCAGCTCTCCATTTTAAATGTAGTTGCTCTTACTATATTTAAAATGCAGAGCTGCAGCAGAAGTAGGTCTGGGACCTCGCATGAGCTGGGACTGAGCAACTCCAGTTTAGTCCCAGCTCACAACAGGTACAGGACCATGGTGGCTCTGTATTTTAAATGTAACAAGAACCAGCCTGGCTCTTACTACATTTAAAATGCAGAGATGCAGCGGGAGTAAGTCCCAAATCCAGTGTGAGCCAGGACCGAGCACCTTCCCTCATCAACTAATCATGTAGTCGATACAAGTTATATCAACTACACAATTAGCCTGTCTCTTAATATCTTTATTTGGGTTAATGGGAGCTTTGCCCAGATGAAGATTGCAACTACTATAAGCATCAGAAGCTCAAATAGACCCCAGATAGTCTTATTTTTGGATTGTAACGCTTTATTTTAAATTAATTATTTTATATGGTATACATACTTGTTAAGATGTTTAAGAAATATTGCACTCACCACATTACAAGTGAAATGTGGTAATGCATTCATTTAAATAAGAATGCTGTCAAATCTGAACAATGGTTTCACCCGGACTCCTTTTCTCCTAAGGTACCTCAGTCACTGCTGCTGACTCCATAGGGAAAGTAGTAGTATCTGGCTGAAACTCAGTAATTAAATAGGAGGGCTGTTTTAGCTCTGACATCCTCTGTAGTTCAAGCCTAATTCCCACAGACTTTCCTCAGTCCCTGGCCTGACCACTTCCCAACATTAATGTATTTGTTACATTACTACTTGCACAGCTCGGTGCTGTGGATATTGACACAAATGTGGCAGCAGCTGGCGAGGGTGGGAGGAAGAGTCCGTTTTTAAAAATACGATAAAGTCTCATTTATCTCTACTGCAGACTTTCTAGAAGAATCTGAATTACGGGCAGTCAGGAAGTGCTGCTACAAATAGACTGTTACCTCAGACAACAGCAGTAAGGTAATCTAGGCTTTGAACAGCTCCCTCATTAACTACAAAACTCTCTCCTATGCTTACTCCTCTTCCATGAGAAAAGGAGACACATCTGCACTGAGCAAGTGGGAGGGCTGGCTCTTCAGCCTTGTCTCCTTTTCTCCAGATCCATGGCATAAGGGCTCTGGAGACGGTGTGTATCTGCTAATAGTGAACAGGGAAACAGCTGGCATTATTTACTGCAATCTGCTCTAATCAGCATCTCCTCCCAGTGGGCCTCTGTGCAAGGGTAGCAGCACAGCTGCAGGCAGTATGTTCACATAATGGGGACACAGCCAGTTACAGCAGGGAGTCTGAAAGAGTCAGTCCCGTGCCCTTGTCTATGCCGCCACTGGGCTAGCACCAGTAGCACATTTCCAGGCTGTAGCAGTGATGGAACCACTTTCATAAAGTGGATGGAAGTGGGCATTTATTTCAGTCATGACACAATGCTAAAAGTTTTCTGTTTTACATTTACTCATTCTACCACTATTGCAGTCACAACAGCAAATACATCAGTGGTGAGGGATAAGAACTTAAAAATTCCATCGTAACTGTCCTTCGTGTAGATGCCTTTGAATCAGCAGGATGGGACATCTCTTACCTGTGGGGCTGAAAGCCCACTTACGCCTCTGTGCACTCACTAAACCTCTCTTTGAGGACAGGATTACCTGAAAACTCAGGTCAACTTGTGGAATTTCCTAGCTCTGTTACCCTCACACAGAGTCTTCCACAAGATAGGACAATTCTGCCCTTGGTTAATAGGAGCAACCAGCCAATCACCTCATAGACCCACCCCCTTAGGAAGCAAGTGTATGTAGAGCAATTAGGTAGAAAGAGACATCTGAAATTGGGTACATTAAATTTCAGAATATTGTTCTTCAGTAAATTGCCTTCAATACTCTTGAGACTCCAAACACTGACTGACTTAAGTACACTCCATGGACTGTTTCAGGCTGCTAACTGGTAAATCTGTCACAAGCTTTATTAATTTTATATCTACTGCTAAAAATAATCCATATTTCCCTCAGATTAAGCATCAAAATTCACATATTATAGTCTGAACAAGTTAGCAAGAGAACTTTAGTTTCCCTTCTTGTTTGCAACTTTTCCTCCATCTCAAACTGATTTGGCCCCAGTTTAGATGGCCACTCCAGAGGGAAAAGTTTCTAAAAGGAACATGAATAAATTTCTGAATCTGAGCACCTAAATTAAACTGTTAAATCCATAGTGAGGCACTTAAGTGGCCTGCTCTCAGAGATGCTGTGCACTGGCAGCTCATATTGATAGCACAAGTTCAGGGTGCTCAATCTATCTGAACAGCAAGACACTTTCATTGGGGTGGGGAGACTACCTTTAGATAACCAACACTGAAAATGCTATATAATATACTGCCCAATGCTCTAGAACAACATCACCACCAATTAACCAAATGATCCTTGCATGGAAACCCTCACATCCCCCTGTATGGAGACCCACTGAAGTCAATGGGACTCTACCCAGACACTGCCCACACAGATCTGATTTCAGAATTGGGGCCTAAAAGCAACGTAGGCAATATAAATAAAAACTTTAGAAAACTATTTATACTTCTTCCAAGACAAAGTACTATGCTATAATAAAAGCATATGTTTCTAATCATTAAAACATTGGAATACTCATCTGCAGAAGCAGGCCAGCTGACTCCACACAACCTCCAATTACATTTTGATGGGCACAGATGATACATTAAACTTATTTCTCAGTCACAGCAAGAGGCTATTGGTACTTTAGCTTTAACTTGAACCTTGATTTTAATGGCAAATGGACATTGTAAGTATAATTATGTGAAGATTTCTAAATATCCAGCATCAACTATACCTACATAATTTAATAAAAAAATATTCCCAGGTTTTGTATGTACATAAGTGACTCCTCTCCTTTATAACCTCCCACCTACTCAACACCCTTCTCAGCAAACTGTGCTCAGTGATTTAATTTTTCCTGTGCCCCTTCAAGCTATGATACAAGTCTTGGATCACCAGCTGGAGACAAAGAGCTCTTCTGTATGGCTTGACATTACAGATTGATGATGGTTGATTAGATAAGCAGAAAGACATCCTTCTGGTGATAGAAAAAAAAGCTATAGCTTCCAGAAGGAATAGCAAACAGAAATAGGAAACTTAATAAACCAAACTGAAAGGACATTTACAATGACCCAGACATCCAAAAATCTAGAATAGTTAAAACCATAAGCATGTGCAACTAACAGCCAGCATTCAACTAAAAAGCAACAGAAAATACCAACCACGATTAAAATATAATCAAGAGATGCACCATATTTTGTAATAGCCTAGAATAACTTCTGCTAAACTGATAAAATCTAAAACAATAGTTTTTTTTAATACCGACAGCTTCGATAATGGCAATTAGTTTTATAGCAATCGCTTGACTATTGAAGGGAAAATATATAAATCTATGCGAGAGCCCATGTTCCTATCTGATAAGGATGCTTTGCAAACTGGATGTGAGATCTTCAAAACAAGACTGATAATAAAGTTTGAACTGTTTATTTGCATTTGTATTAAATTCAAATCTAGCTAGATGTGTACAAAAATGAACAGGAGACACTCTTCCGTTGATGAAAATGGAATATTTCTTTTTACCAGTATGAAAATATAGATACTGTTGTATCACACAGTGCGTGTCTCAGGGAAGAGTGATAGAGGTGCATGTGTGTAGGACATAGTGGGGGGAAAGATTCAGGGCTGAGGCAGTCCTGTTTGATTACCCTGCCCCGTGCTGCTCCTGTTCCCAGCCAAATGAGAGCTATAGGAGCAGTGACAACAGACATAGAAAGGGAACTAGGAGTGCAGGGGGGGAGGGTATTACAGCACCCCAGGCTCCTGGCCCTATGTGCCAGGGTCCTAGCTGCTGGCCCCATACCACCAAAGCTTTGCTCTAGGGATGTGATCAGATAACCAGTTACATGGTAAACATCACCCTTAACAGCTGCCTCAGCTCCAAGTAGGGTGGGAGTCAGCAGCCTCACATGGAAAAGGGGAGGTCTGCAGCTCCCTTCTGCCCCACTGGAGACTGACAACTCCCAGCCCACAAGCCCATGTGGGATGGAAACCGGCAGCACCTCCCCGCTCGCTGCCTCTTCTGGCCCCACATGAGGCTGCCAACTCCCAGCCTCTGTGGGACAGGAGCTGACAGCCCAGCGCAGAGTCAGAAGCAGCCAGGCTAGAGCAGCCCCTGCCATGGCGAGCTGGGATGGTCCCCTACCCTGTTTAATCAGTTATCTAATTCAATGGAATTTTACATTCTACTTTGCTCCTGGTCTCAGCTCTGGGCATGAAGAAGGACCAGGTTAAGGCAGATGGGTCAGAGTCCCAACCCCAGCCAGCCACTTTTTTATGCATGCAGTGCACCAGCTTATTTTCACCTGTGGTGCTCCCATTCGTTAAGGGCTAGAAGCAGCCAGATGAATAAAATGTTGCCTTTTCTTACCCAAATGGATCACCAACTACAAGAAAAGCAACATCACAAAGATCAGCATCTTTTAACATATTATCTGCTTCTTGCTCCACGGTTTCTCTGTCAGCCAGAATCAGTTCTCTCCCATAGAACTCCTCCTAGAAAGTGAAGAAAAACATCAAAATGAGACAGCGGATGACTTCCATTTGTCTCAGTTTGTTTTCTGCAGTATCCAACCAGATATTGACATTCACTAAACCTATGCTATGATTAATTTCTTTAATATGTTGTAATTAACCAATCTTTAGCTCATTCTTCATTAGTATTTCCAGAGAAAGGAGACTCCAACAGCTGATGCTTGTTTTTTTTGCACTTTAGATTCACCCTCTAATTCTGGTTCTTCCCACTGAATACCTTTCCATAACTGCTGATAACACATTTTGCCTATGCTCGTCATTGGACAGTCAACTTAGTCACTTACATCCCTACTCTACATCAGAGACAGCAGCGCAAGGTGGCAGACGGCTCCCCTGCATGCTCTTCATTTAAAACTTGAACGAGCCTGCCAGTCCGAGTTTTAAATGCAAAGCATGTCAGGTTTGTTGCGGTTAACCAGGATGGAGATGGCTGATTCTAAACATTGTGGTAGAAATACAATGATTGTCTTATTTTAGATCAACAGTAAAGCACTTGAAAAGAAGAGTCATGCTGGGACCCTATATGCCAGATTGCAACACACAAAGCAGGGAGTTAGGTCCAGTACAAGAGACAACATTGCATGGCACAAATACGGGGCCGTTTTAGCAATCCATTGCAGGCCAGAGTCCTTTTTTGATTCCCTATATTGTTACTCATATGTGATTGCCCTCTAAACCATTTAGCAACCAATTTCCAGGTGTCATCTACTTTGAATGTCTTAACATCCATTCAGCCATGTCCTAAGGTTACTTTTTTCATTTTAAGAACTGGCTATCTATTCCTGTTTTTTGGTTTCCTATCACTGATCCAGTTTCAAAGATCAAAGATCAGAGAAGGTCTCTCTCACCCTAGGAATATTAGGTGTTTCATGAAAAGCTTTTTGAAAGACTAATAATAGCTATATTGTTTTGTTCCTTTTTTTTTCTTTTGGTAATTAAACATGTAGAGCTACCTGGGGAATTTCTTTTGATGGAAAATGTAGATTCTGCAAAAATCAAACTTTTCCACACAAAATTTCAATTTTGCCTAAGTTTTCCACCAAATATTTTGTTTCTGTTAAACCTAAATCAACAAACTGAAACATTATGTTTTAAATAGTTTAAAATGGAATTGACATCGGCCTACAGTGCAGTTGTGCCTCACAGGAGCAATAGTTCAAGTGTTTTACACCATCATATTTGTCCTACGGAGTGCACTCTATACTACATCTTCCATGATGTACGGCGATCATAGGTACATACCATTTAACATTCAGCAGACCAAAACCAAGATTTTGTACACACGGTGCATTAATCCACACAGCAAACGTACAGAGTTTAGCATGCACTAGAATTTTGTGTACTAACTGGCCTGTGTGGATCCTGCTTCTGGGCACTAAAAGTTTTTTTAGTGCATGTTAATGTAGTCCCATTTGAAATACTACTATATTAATGTGCAGTAGGGATCTTTTAGTGCAGTGGTTTTCAAAGTATGGGCTGTGACCCAGTACCGGGTCCCAGGCATAGGTCGCTTTGCTGCAGGATGACCACACTGCACCCCGGAAGTGGTCAGCAACAGGTCCAGCTCTTCGGAGGACCATGGTAGGGAGCATTCCAGGGATGAAAGTGCTGCCCCTGCCCCAGCACCAGCTCTCCACTCCCTTTAGCTAGCTTCTAGCCAATGAGTGCTGGCAGGGAGAAAGGGGAGGAGTGTATGCTGGTGAGAACAGCAGGCAGATTGCTTGCACACCTCTGCCTAGAGACTGAACCTGTTGCTGACCAATTCAGGGATACAGCATGATCTGTGGTGCAAGGACAAGCAGGAAACCTACCTTAGCACCCCTGCAGCACTGCTAATTGGGAGCCATTGGCAGTAACCTTGCACCCCAATTACCTGCCACAGTCCTGAGTCCCCTTCTTCATTGCTTGCCCATCCCCACCCTGTACCTCTCATTCTAGTCAAAAGATATAATTATGCTGGATTGCGGGCATCAACAATTTTCTTCCACTGTGTAATGCGGAAGAAAAAGTTTGAAAACCATTTTTTAGTGTGCACCAGCAAGGGTTATTGTGTGCCATACAAGCACACAATAGAATTTATACTCCTCTGCTATAAAAGCAGCTCCTTAAAAAATGCAGGTAAACAACAAAATGTTAAGCATTGCTAAAACCTGACTTTTTAAAACATTCTGTTCCATGAAGAAAAACCCTGATATTTAGACTCTGTCCCAATTTGGGATGAAAACAAATGTTGACGTATCGAAATTTCCTGTGGATTAACAAGCAAGAGAGACTTGTTCATATCCAGCACATGTTGGTTTTTCAGGACTCTATTTACACTCCCAAACGTGTTTTAATGTTCTTCCGAGCTGCATTATTGTTTTTCCTAAGTAATGTTACTGAGCCACAGTTCCCTGGATCTCTCTGTGTCTGAAACAGCCAGAGAAAGGACTTTCAGCTCAGTGAACCTACCAGTACTTCCTTCCCTACGGTGAGGATGGATGTGTAGGCCTCCAGGTACACTCTGCGGCAATGCTTTACCACCTCCAGTCCTCTCACGGTAATGTCTTTAGCATCCCCCAGCCCCAGACCAACCAGATAGAGCATCCTAGCCCCACGAGCCGGGTCCAGAGCGAGACCTGCCAGGGGACGGAAACAGGCATCAGAGAGGCTCAGCCCGTCAGAGACGCTCCCCCTGCAGCGCTCTGGCTGGGCGGGCGCTGGCAGACCTCGGGCCCTCCCCCCAGGGGGACACCGGACAGGGCAGCGCGATGTCCCTGGGGACCTCGGGCACAAGCCCCCCCCCCCCCCCCCCGGCTCGCAGGTCTGCGCTGCAAGGTTTCCGCGCCCAGAGCCGCCGCCAGGCTGCCACAGCGGCGCGCGGAGGCGCCCAGGCCACCCTGGGAGCGCGCTGCGCCCGACTCGCTCCGCTCGGGCGGGGGGGGGGGTCTGCGGCCCCACTAGCCAGGAACCTGTTCGCGGCGGCCCCTTCCCGCAGGGCTCGCGGCTCCCAGCCGTAAAGCCCGCCTCGCTTTGCGGCGCTTTACGACGGCAAAGGAGGCGTAGGGCAGGGCTTAGAGACAGTTGCCCGATGCGGCTGGATGAGCCGGTTTATGGAGACGCGGCTCAGCATGGCCTCCTGGGCGTCTGGGCGGGCGCTGAGCGTCCCCACGCTCCCCCTCGCCAATGGCTTACGCATCCCCGTGCTGGGGCTGGGTAAGTGCCCCGCCTCGCACCGCTGGGCCTGGGGGTCGCCGCTCTGACCCGGCCGCACGTCAGCCCCCCTGCTAGCGCCCTGTGCCCGGCCCCTCCTCCCCTTCCCTGCCACCCCTCCCCCCACACACCAATTCCCGTGTTACTGCTCTGCCGCTGCCCTAGCCCGCCCTTCCCCTCGCCACATCACCCCCAGTGCCACTGCCCTGCCCCCGTGTCACTGCCCTGCACCAACAGTCCCAACATCACAGCAGCCTATCACTACCTTGAACCAGCTGTTTTCTAGTAACAACATAATTTCGAGCCTGCTGTCCAGTGCTCATGCCACTACTCTGCCCTTTCCTGCTCTGTACCACACACCAGCCCATTGTTGCAGCTTGTTTGTTTTCTGTGTGAGGCTTCAAAAAGTCGTAAGGTGAAGTATCTTAAGCCTTGTTGAAATACACACCCTCCCCTATTCAGAGTAAGAGACTGTGTCACTTCATGAATATGCCCCTTCTTTCCTACCAAACACTTGTTTCCCTGAAGTGGGGACTGTAAAAGTTGCCTATAAGTAACCACTATGTTCCTCACAGAGTTTGGAAGAAGGGAGATATTTGGGATGAGTTTTCAAAAAGCACCTGTGTTCATTTGCAAGTGTGCACCTTTAATTGCATATGTAAATTGAGCATAAATGGCTAGTTGGTTGTGTACCTAATTATCTGCTTGTGTGATTACCTGACTTGCACATTCAGTCATGTAAAGGCATACATTTTCTGATTCAGTATTAAGACTTCAGCCTTTCTCATATAAAAATCAGTTCATGAATGTGACAATAAAATACACACAGTGAAATCATTCAGCCACAGAGCAAGGTGTCTTTTTGGCATATGTAAGTTTGAATTACTATTGTGATGTACCTATGTACTTAGTATAGGTTCTGTATAGGACAATAAACACATTAAATAAAACCAGAACCCTCCTCCTCCAGAATGAGGGAAAATGTGGAGTGGTGGATGTGTCTTTCCCTCAGAAATGAGGGAAAAATAAGTTGCCTCTGCCATCTCTCTCTTGACTGTTTTTTTCTGGGTTCAGTAAATTTGTTTAAAGCAATGTTGCTAGCTCTTGTGATTTTATCTTAGGTCTTTCAATATTAGGTGTTTTTCTTAAAGCACCAGTTGCTAGATTCAAAAGTCTCTGGAGGAATCTCAGCTTTCATTTTTTTTTATATATAGTAAATATAAATATATAGCCCTCGTTGCTGCAGGCAGATACTTGAAAGTGTGACCTTTGTGTACCCTAAAGGTTCAGACAGCAGAAGGCAAATAACTCATCTACTTTTTAAAAATCTCATTTTTGGCAGCGCAGGAGATAACTCATTATTTTTATTTTCATTATTATTATTATTATTATTATTATTGCTTAGAGTTGTAATACTGTAAGGTATCACAAATGATTGCTATATACAATACTTTTATCACTGTTCTGGTACAAGTTAGCTCTTCATACAAATAACACATATGGTTACTGTAACAGAAAAAAATCATAAAATATTTCTATACTGTTTTACTTGGGTGCCTTGGCATATTTGACTGAACTTTCTATACAGTACAGTGTTTCACTGTTTTGTTGATGGTCAGCTGAACTTCCTGACTCAGACTCTAGAACAGGGGTGGGGAGCCTCAGGATCTGGCTGTTGTCTTGTCTGGATCTGGTCCCCAAAGCTCAGCCTCCCCCCTGCTTCCCCGAGCATTGGGGAGCCTGCACTGGCACTCCAGTCTCTCCCCCGTTTCTCCCCTGCTGCCTCACTGGAGGGTTGGAGCACGGAAAGTCTACTAGGCTGGGCCCTCCTAGGTTCTGGTGTGAGAGGAATGTGGGGAATGTCTTTTTCCTCAGTTGGAGGCCAAATCAGTAGGATTTTTTTTTGGGGGGGGGGGGGACTTCTCACTTGTATGCAGCTCCTAACTGATTTTTCTGTGGGTCAGTGGCCCCTAACCCAAAAAAGGTTCCTCACCCCTGCTCTAGCAGAATGACATCATTTACGTGTACTGCTCTGGGGAGATCTGCGCTCTTTCCTGTATGCACAGTGTGTCCCATACTCTGTAAAAGAGTATTTATTACTGTAAGAGCAGTTGCCAAAGTGAAACTGAAGAGATATCAGGCAGGTGTATGTACAGAAAACTTCTTGATTTCTCCCCCCGCCCCCCCAATTTTACTAATTTTGATTCTCTCTCTCTCTCTTATTTTTACATCCCTTCTTTTTTCCAATGGAGAAAAATTAGGTGGGGAGTAAACAATTTTTTTGCCATTTTGAAACAAAATTTCCAAAAATTCAGGTTTTTTTAAAGATGGACAAAAAATCAAATGGAAGAAATATCGACAAGCCCTAATGTTCAATGTTGCTCTTAGATCAGCCCAAATGATCCTTCTAATCTTCTGCTGAGAAATCAGAAAGCAACTTACAAAAATTCTAAGATAAACACACTCAAGAAAATGTAGAAATACTACTTAAGGTATTCTTTCTCTGAGAGAGTTGGATAATAAAAAATTAGTTAATGGGGACAAGTCAGCAGTAGGTATGTAAGCAACTAGTTGACTACCCAGTAAGCAAGTGCTCCTCCCTTCTTCCCCCCATTGCAGCCTCTATCACAGAGCACAAGTAGGGGAACATGAGTCAGTGCTGGGGGGAGCCAGCTTAAAAGTTGGTTCCCCTTCCCCAGCACTGTCTCCACAACAGGAAAGGGGAGGCAGAGGTCAAGGGGGAAACAACGTGAGCAGAGATTGAAATAGTCCTGTTCACACAAGTCCTAATCCTGCTTCTCTCCCTTTGGAATTGCGGGTTCCCACTGTCTTCCCCTTTGAAATAAAGAAGAGCCACAGGCGGTTCCTATACATTTCAGAGGGTAAGAGGAGGAGCAAACCACTGCCTCTCTCCCTTTGAAATATACAAGAGCCGCGGGCAGCTCCTGTATATTTCAGAGGGAGAGAGGCAGAGGGAAACAGCTGAGTCTCTCCCTTTGAAATAAATTAGAGTGTACATTTCAAAGGGAGAGGCACAGTAGGAAGTACCCCCCCTTATCAACTAATTGAGTAGTCCATGGAAATTCCATCGAGTACTCGATTAGCTAATTAATCAAAATTTAACATCTCTAGTCAGCAGTACACCTTAGTTTAAGTCATCATCTCACTCCTGCCTATTTTGGACTCACATTTTGCTTCTTGTCTTGACTGGAAGTTTTGTATGCTACTCATATAGTGGAGTTTGATCCTTTGGTTTGAATATCAAATCCGTGAATGATTGACTTTTCTGAGAAACTTAAGTGGGGGGCACCAGGTTGAAGGGTGGGATGTGATAGAGTAATACAGGGTTTCTGAAAGTGTTCTGTGAAACCACTTTGAGAAACACATCAACTGGCTGCCCCAGATTATTTATTGGCGCTTCAGCCATGGAGCCTCGCGGCTCCCATTGGCTACATTTCATCCTTTACAGCCAAAGGGAGCCACAGGAAGCAGCATGGGCCGGGCTACCGCTTCGCACTGCTCTGCTTGGCTGCAAAGAGTGAAACGGAGCCAATGGAAGCTGCGAGGCACCAGTAAATAAACAAGCTAGGACAGCCAGTTAATGTGTTTCTCAAAGTGGTTTCATGGAGCACTTTCAGAAACACTGGAGTAATATGTCTATTTCCTAACATGTAAAGTGTGAAAGTGTGGCAAGGAGACATAAAGCAGGTGCCTAAGGACTGAGAACATAATTTTTCAAATGCTTTGTTTATTAAGGGTTTATAGAGGTGAATAAAATTAGACACATGCATAAATTTGCAGGAAGGTAAGATGAGGTCATGAAAGGGGAAACAAATATTCTTTGCTCAGTTAAAGTTAGGGTAAAATTTTCAGTGGTTATTTAATCAGTTCATGAAAACAGTGAAGTGGATCACTATATTAAAAAGAGTTACTCATTTTTTGCTTATTTGCTTAAAGTCCACAGTTCAAATCCAACTGATGAATATTAGGCCCAGGAACCTTGTGTCATTGACGGGGATGCTGTTGCATAATAAAAGTCTGGCACTTTCAGCAAATATATTCTGTAATACAAGCACGGTACTGCCAACCACAAGTGGTCAAAAATCATGAGTCAGGCCCTCAAGAGTCACGAGGGAAGTTTAAAAATCATGAGATTTAAAAAAATGAGGTTCTGGGGGCTATATTTGTTTTCTGTTTTTGAGTCTTCAGCATCCACATTCCGCAGCTTTTCTCTGCAACCATGAGAGCTAGAAATTTTTGAAAACAGAAATTCTCATTTAATGAAATAACTCCAGGGGCCAGAACTTTAAGAAGAGCACAGAAAATCACAATAGAAGGCAACACTGCAACCAGTGATATAAAGCAAGTTCTTTGCCTGATATTGTAGTCCTAACACAGATATCAAACTTGCTGCCAGTCGGTCAATGTGAATTTGTATTGAGCTCTCTCCTGGGTTATGGTTTGCTTGGTTGGTTGGGTTTTTTTGCTGAAGGCTACCAGATATCATTTGCCTTGCTTTTTACTATATCAAACCCTTCTTTGTACTATAGTAAGGTAATGACTTATTTTGAAAATTTTGGAATTGGAATTTTTCAGGATTGAGGCTGTACTGTTCGTTCATGCAGTGGGCCAAATACTAGTGCTTAATAGCTATAATATGATGCTAAGTGGTTAAATATTGGCTTTTATAATAACCATTATTAATGAAAACATGTTTCTTAAAAAAATCATATTCTATGCCTGATACTAGGACAATGATAGTGAAAACATATTTGTGTCAATAAAAAAATTAAAACACAAAATATTGATAGCATAGCAAAGAATCCAACATTAGGGCTATTGAGCCACTTGAGGGAGCTTTGTTTAGTTAAAAGAAGAAAGTAGAAACCTATATGGATGCACAATAACTGTTTTGATCAAAGCTAGCGATGGGTCAGAGAAATTACATCATAAAAATCTGCTTAAAAAAAATAATGGTCCTATAGCAATTTAGAGACCAATTAAAAATATAGATAATAAAAAACTATTGTTGTTAGTTATAGACTAATACAGCTACCCCTCTGAGACTTATAAAAATCAGCTGAGAACACAAACTAGCCAGAATATACCCCTGCTATGCCTATTCAGGCATCAGAGTTTCCATAAAGTTTGAAAGAAAGGATTTCCCTCTTTCTTATCAGTGAAGCAGAGCAAAGCAGATACTCCTTTCCTCTGTTCTTTGAGAATTAGAGAAAAGGATTTTCTTGTTCATTGAACTGTAGTTGAAATATCCTGAAAAAATAAGTTTCTTTTGGATTAGAACATTCTTTTTTGGCATCTCTAGTGCCCCAATTACATATCTGTCCCTCACAGCCATCTGAATTTGCTCCTTGGCTGAAAGTTCTGCAGAATACAAGCATTAAACTGACATGAAGTCTGAACTTCCTTCTTATTCCCAAAGATTGTCCCTCCATAAAGTCAGCATAACAACATGTAGGTGAGACAGTATGACTACAACCTGTGTTGTCATAGCCCACGCTATACACTATGGCTACGTCTACACTGGCCCCTTTTCCGGAAGGGGCATGTAAATTTCACTAGTCGTCGTAGGGAAATCCGCCGGGGATTTAAATATCCCCCGCGACATTTAAATAAAAATGTCCGCCGCTTTTTTCCGGCTTTTAAAAAAGCCGGAAAAGAGCGTCTAGACTGGCCCCGATCCTCCGGAAAAAGTGCCCTTTTCCGGAGGCTCTTATTCCTACTTTGAAGTAGGAATAAGAGCCTCCGGAAAAGGGCACTTTTTCCGGAGGATCGGGGCCAGTCTAGACGCTCTTTTCCGGCTTTTTTAAAAGCCGGAAAAAAGCGGCGGACATTTTTATTTAAATGCCGCGGGGGATATTTAAATCCCCGGCGGATTTCCCTACGACGACTAGTGAAATTTACATGCCCCTTCCGGAAAAGGGGCCAGTGTAGACGTAGCCACTAAGTTGATAGAGAACTTCAATTTTTCCGATGTCCAAAAAGCACAGACTTTCCTATATAGAAAGATGGGACAGGGATAAGTGGAGACTAAAGCATGGCAAATAGATCCCACAAAGTGGGAGCAAAGTACCTGGAAGGAAGGGAGTGGCTGCAGCCCTAGGGCTGAAATAAATACTGTATAGTCTAGTGGATCTGCTGCTACTCTTCAGTTTGGAGCAGCGTTTCCCAAACTATGGGCTGCAGCCCGGTATTAGGCTACAGGAAAAAAATACCGGGCCTCAGCGTGGTTGTCGGAGTGTTCCGGGATCCTGGAGTGCCCGTGTGGCACTGGGTCTGGCAAGCCGTTGGCCAGCCTGGGCATAACCTGCAGCCCGATCTTCTGGCTCCCGGAAGCTAGGGGCGTAGCTAGGGGAGGTCGGGGGAGGAGGGGAGAGCCGGCCACGGGAAGCAGCACTGGACAGGGGAATTGGGACAGGCTTTGAAGATTTGGGGAGAGGGGGCTGGCCGGGAGATCGAGAGGAGTAGGGAAGAAGAGGCTGCCAGAAGTAGGGATTGCTTGGGGCATCGGGGCTGGCCAGGAGAGACTGGGGGGCCGGCGGAAGCAGGGCTGCCAGGGGGCGCGAGGTCAGGGGTAGGGATCTGGCTGGGGAAGATGTGGGAGGTGGGGGAGAGAAGCGGCCGCTGGAAGCAGGGCTGGACGCGGGCAGCGGGGCTGGCCAAGAGAGATGGGGAAGAAAAGTGGGGGAGAATTGGCTGACCCGGCCATATGTAGATCTCGGGGCACTGCTCCCCTTCCCCCTGCAAATCACGAGTGAGTCCTGCCTGGGGATTCTATTATGTCCCCCCACCCTCACTCCCTCAAGGAGTTGCGAACGGGCTGGCTGGTAGACACACTCATGCAGCCTGAGCACATTTAGGAGCCAGACAGTTTGAAACTACAAACTGATACAACTAGCAATAATAAAACGTACCTAATGAGAAAATACCAGACATGTTATATGTCTGGTATTTTCTCAGTTTCTTTTTAAGTGTTTATATTTTTGGGCTGTAAAAAACAGAACGGGAAAAAAGGGTTCCAACTAAAGTAAAAAGTTTGGGAAACCCTGGTCTAACCAGCTTTCTGTCTGTCTTACACTCCATTTATCCAATCCATATTCTTTAACTCGATGGCAAGAATATTGTGGGTGACCATATCAAATGCTTTGCTAAAGCTGGCACTGGGGGCTTTGGGAGGACCAGAAACAACTTATTTGAATATCCATAATTTGATTAATGAATATGCAAATTAATGTTACCGGTGCTCCAAAAGTTTGTGAATGGATTTACTGGTCCCCGTTTCAAAAAGTTTGGGAACCCCTGGTTTGGAGGATTTCTCTCTTCTTCCCCCAGCATAGAAGTTTGGAATCTCAGACTTGATTTTTCAAACATTTTTGTTCATGGCTATTAATTTTTTGTGCTTGTCTTATAGCAAATCAAATCTGATCTCTTGTATGTTGTAAAACAAACTACAGGCAGTCCCCGGGTTACGTACAAGATAGGGACTGTAGGTTTGTTCTTAAGTTGAATCTGTATGTAAGTCGGAACTGGCGTCCAGATTCAGCCGCTGCTGAAACTGATCAGTTTCAACAGCGGCTGAATCTGGACGCCAGTTCTGACTTACATACAGATTCAACTTAAGAACCCCAGGCATCCCCAAGTCACCTGCTGCTGAAACTGATCAGCGGCTGATTCCAGGAAGCCCGGGGCAGGGGCTTCCTGTAGTCAGCCACTGGTCAGTTTCAGCAGCGGCTGACTTGGGGACACCTGGGGCAGAGCAGCTGGGGTGCTGCTGGGTTGGTCCAGTAGCGCCGCCGCTCCTCGGCGCTACTGGACCAACCCAGCAGCACCCAAGCTGCTCTGCCCCAGGTGTCCTGATTCAGCCGCTGCTGAAACTGATGAGCAGTGGCTGAATCAGGACGCCTGGGGCAGAGCAGCTGGGGTGCTGCCCGGTTGGTCCAGTAGCGCCCAGAGCGGCGCTACTGGACCGACTGGCAGCGCCCCAGCTGCTGTACCACAGGTATCTGGAGCAAAGCCGCGGAGCACGGGGGCAGCGGGACAGCCCAGACGCGCCGTGGCTGTCCTGCTGCCCTCGGGCTCCGTGGCTTTGCTCTGCTTTGCTCCCCGTCCCCCTGGTCTGCAGACCAGGGGGACGGGGAGCAAAGCGGCGGAACACGCGACCAGCTGACAGCCCAGACTGTGCGCTCCGCGGCTTGGCTCTGCTTTGCTCTGCTTTGCCCCCCCATCCCCCTGGTCTGCAGACCAGGGGGACGGGTGGGCAAAGCAGAGCAAAGCAGAGCCAAGCCGCGGAGCACGTGGGCAGCGGACAGCCCTGACCGCTGCCCGCGTGTTCCGCCGCTTTGCTTCCTCTCCCTGGTCTGCTGGAGACCAGGGAGAGGAAGGGCCCCGTTCGTAACTGCGGATCCGACGTAAGTAACTCGGGGACTGCCTGTAGTTAATTTGACCATTTGATTAAGGTCAGATACGCTTTCACGCATCAGTGAAAGATTTTTTTTTCCTTATCCTTTGTGACCTTTCCAAAAGCCACTTTCATTTGACAGCTTGTTGTAAAACTGAGGAACCTTTTTCAAACCATTCCACATGAAGCATTATTTATTCTACTTTAGGTAAATATTACTGCTTTTCTGCAAGTAAAAAAAAAAATGAAAACCAAAAACACTTGTGTTCTTTGTCTGGGGCTCTGAACTCAAGCCAAACAGAAACCATCAAGTAATTAAGCTGTAAAATAATAGGGTTTCCAATATAGAAAGGAAGGTATTAATATTCCAGCACAGTTTCTTTTCAAGTTTGAGAGTCTGGTTCACTTTCACTGTTTTACACTGGTTTTATACACTTCTGACTTCAATGACGTTATCCTAGGTAATCTTCCATCAGTATAAATGAGAGCAAAATCAGACCCAGTAGATTCAGAAGCAAGCTATCAGAGGTGGCTCATGAAATCCTGGCTCCACTGAAATCAAGGGGAGTTTTGCTATTAACTTTAATGGGGTCAGAATTTCAGTCAGAATCTTTCTCTTTCAATTTTTAATGTTTTCTGCATAGTGCCAAAATGTTTTTGATACAACTAAAAAATTTTAGTCACTTAATTGCATTGAGCAAATTATTTTAAAATCATGGAAGTGTTCATCAATACAGTTAATATATATATTAATCTTTTTGAAATATTTTGCTTATTAAAATCACTTAATTTTATTATCATTTAACCTTCATTTAATAAGGACTTGATGCAGCTGTCCCTTTTGGCACAGAATGTGTATGAAGTGGCTTATGTAATTCAAATGATTCATCTAATTCCCTGTGCTTTAGTTTTTTTAATTTAAATTTACAGCATTGTTTTTGAACTGTGATAGTTGAATTGCAGAATAAGTTCCTAATTGCTGAGTTAGAGATTTTGTTGACAATGAACTAATTCTCTTGCTGTCAGTCACTACAATATAGTTAAAATATGTAGATTAGTCACTAGCTCAGAAATTATTTCCTCCATCCACCCTCTCTAGAGATTGTAAAACTACAAATTGTTTATCACTGTATTTGGAATTACTGATGAGGGAGAAGAATCTATTAGCTCGTAGTATCTCTAATACTCTCTTGCATTCTTTTCAAAATGCCTTATCTTCTTTTGTCATTCAATAAGTACCAAGCAGTTGTTTACAGAACTTCCTAAGTGAAACCACAAGATAGGTACTAACAAAACCGAAAAGAAAGAAAATTCAGAATTAAGTTTGAAACACTCTGGGGCAATAACTGCTTTCAAATATGTCTTCAAAGGGATGACTCTTGATTTACAGTGTTACAACTGTGTTGGTATAGCTTGTTGGTCCTAGGATATTAGAGACAAGGTGGGTGAGGTGGTGTCTTTTACTAGACCAACTTCTGTTGATGAGAGAGACGAGTTAGCTTGAAAATGTGTGTCTCGCCAACAGAAGCTGGTCCAATAAAAGATATTAGCTCACCAATTTCACCTCTTCGTGTTATAACTGACAGCAGAATTTGGCTGATTTGCTACATAAGATAAAGTACTATATAGAATATAGCTTATAAATTCACCTGCTGTTTTAAGGACCCTATAATATATTAAAACAATATGGCAATATTAAAAAGTCCTTAAGTGTGTGACAAAAAACTTCAGACAAAAAAGCATAAGACTTAGTCAGTTTGTACTATATTTATATTTGTGGCTAAGCTATTAATACCAAAAATTCAACACTTGGAACAGTGGTGCATGCCCTTTCATTCTGTCACAAAATAAATAATAGTAATATAATAGTAATGTGTTGTTGGTACAGTCTTAACTGTGCTGGTGCTCAGGGCTTGAAAAATCCACTCAGTAGAAGAGAGTGAGTTGGTGGGGGTTGGGTGGCTAAACCAATTTCTGCAGAATTTTAGATTTCATTAAAAAATAAATTCTGACCCCTCTGGAACTGCATTTTAACCAGTGCAGTGGTGTCTTCATAAGTCTGAAAACAGACAGCTCCAATGTCTCTGCTTCTGCTTAAGCTTTCCTAAACTGCATAGGGAAATGAACATAACCTGTGGGTCAGTGTGTAACTCTTCAGTCATGTTAATTGGCAAGCACCAAATAGGCAGGCACTTGAGTTATTCATAAGGGAGAGGATCCCAAAACTGGAAGGTGGGGAGGACTTTATGTATCAAAGACCAGTGCTTCACTGTTCACAACTACCAAGCAATTAGAAAGGAAGAAGACTAGCTGAGGGATGGAACTTCACCTATTTCATTTTTTAGCCGGGGCTGATGTAAAAGACTGAGCCTATAAACAAGAAGAGCCATGCTTGTTAGCACATTGTCCATGGAGCTTGTTAATTTCTGTCCCATGTTTGTTTTTGTGTTGGCCTTTGGCCAACCTGGTAATTTTATCAAGGTCTGATAGTGCTTCTAAAGTTGGAGAGAAAAAACAAATAGGGAGAGAGAGAGAATTGAAAGTTCATTTTCTCCTGTTTTGTTTTCTTTTACCAAAACTGCTCTTGGTCAGGAGATGACATGGAGATTTTAAAATGTCTTTAGAACCTAAATATATACTGGTCTACTATAAAAACCTTTATTTGTTTATGCCCTGACTTCAATATTTAAAATGGCAACCTTACATTGTAGTCTCAATCAGGCAAGTGAATGTAAAAAAGCTCCAGCACCTTATTCTACCAAAGTGATCCCTGTAACTGATTTAGTCTTATCCATTGAATTGGATAATAAAAATATGTTTTTATTAACTTGTACTCATTACAGCATTCAAGGTTAGGGACATATAGTATCATCAATTTTTATTGTGGCAATATAATATTTCCTGTACTAGTCTCTGTTTTGTTTATTCTAATGTCTAATTTGTCTGGAGCAGAACAAACAAACAAAAACAGATCACTCCTCTTTCACTGTAAGGTATCAGTCTTGTTTGTGAAAGCTTACAGATAATGGAGATCCTGTTGGTCCATGCAAGTATTTTAAATTATGCCTTTCATTGGGATTAGCTGGCATGTGTCCACACAAAGTCCTGCAGTTTTTTTGCCCCCCTTTTTTTTCTAGTTTATTAGGATTTTTTTAGAGCTGCTCAGTCTTTTATAATCTTGACCAACATAAGAAAGGGCCTCCACCTGCTTCCACTGAAATCAATGAAGTATTGGGCTCTAATTTTGTGTCATCTACAGTTTTGTTCTGTTGTTTTTTGCGCCACTTTCAGATCAAGAAATTTATGGAAAACTGGTCCTTGTACTCTGTGGCATGCCCCACCATTATTCTTGTTTCATATTGAGAATTGGCTGTTTATTCTTTCTCTTTGTTTTCTATCTCAACCATTTTTTTTGTTGTAATCTTGACAGGATTTTACTTCTCACCCTTGGTTACTAAGTTTCCTTAATAGCCTCTTGTGATGAACTAAATGCCATGTCTATAAATCTCTCTCTCTCTCTCATTCATCTACCAGTTTAGCAACTCTAGCCTCATGAAGCTGTACTTGATCTTTGAGGCCCTTCAGATACTTCACTTGCTACATATATTCAAAATGTGGCCATTGTCCAGGCAGCGATAGATTTACAGTCAGGCAATAGAATGAGCATCCTGTTATATCCTGACTTAGCTTTTGGCCTGGTCCCTCTTTTACTTTCACCAGATATTACCCAGTTCCAACTTGATGCTTATTTATTTTGCAAACTTGCTAAACACCAAGCTAACTTATTTTAAAGGGTACCTGCAAATGGGGGGAAAAGGGAATGTGCACTTTTTTTGCTTCCATTTATGTATAAAATAGGCCTAAAGGGTTTTGTATTTTGACAAAGAAGTTGCTTCTTCCTCTCCCCTGCCTCTTTGCAACACCCCAGTTATCCTTCCCTGTTTTTTGTTAGAATCATTAGCAGAGAATTAGATATCAGAACCAAGATGCTTTCTTACTCCTTATATTAAAGGACTGGGGACTATTAGCTCTTTCACAAAAATCTTTCCTACCCAAATATTTATTAAAAGTTTGAATTAAATAGATGTTACCAAAAAAGAAACACAAGAAGTTTTAATTAAGTCTTGTTTGAAATATCATATAGACAGAGGACACAAATACAATTTTTCCCTCATTGCAGGTCATATTTAATTCCCCTCTTGTTTTGTAACTACAAAGTTTAGAAAACAATTACAGATAGCTCTTATCTGGCTAATGTTTCAGAAGGTTAAAGCACTGACCAATCTATAATGTCTCTAATTCTCGAAAAGGGCAAAGTTTACATCTAGTAGCTAAGTAACGTTGACTGGTTTACTGGAAATAATAGTTCAGTTTTTGAATGGATACTTCCAACTAAACTGAACACAGGATTGGGAAACTTCCTTAGGGCTCATCTACACAGCAGGGCTAAACACAAAATAAGCTACATAACTTGAGCTATGCTAATTGTTTAGCTTAAGTCAAAATAGCTTATTTCAACTTTTGACACTGTCTATACAGCAGTTATTTCGGAATAGAGCACTCTTCCCCCAACTTCCCTTACTCCTCATACAATGAGGATTACAGGAGTTAGAGTAAGAAGCCCATTTCAAATTTATTTCAAAATAACGGGCTTTTTGTTATTTTGGAATAATGCTGCTGTGTAGACAGACTATAGGCATGATGGGAAGAGAATTTGAGAATAAAAGTAACCTGCTTGATTTTGAAAACGAGGCTACTGGAAATGTTTTTAAAGTGGTTATAACAAAAGTTACATGACCATTTTGTGCTAAAGACAACTGTCCTCTCTGTATATTGCTTTCACAAGAAGGTTCAAAAAGTGGGTAAAGCATTTGGGAGCTTTGTCAGTTTTATGATATTTTTCAGGGATTTGTGGTAAACTTCTGGATTTAATGAGGGGAGAAAAGGAGAACTTTCCAGTATGTATTAAATGGATGGCCTAAATATTTGTACCAAATTCATTCTATTGCCAAGAATTGCTGTGCAAGTGTATCCGTTTCCCAAGTTATTCCTGTAGACTCTTGATTGATTTCAGTCCTGTTCCCATAGCTGTGGTTCTGAAGGAAGAGGTTTATGAACATAACCCATGAGACTCCCTGGAACTCACAAAACCAAATTCCACCCTCAGTGGCATTTCCATTTGGATTAAGTATGTGGGGTGAGTGCTGCCACCTATTGGAGAGTAAGAGGGAAGTGAAATCGTATAAAAGTACCTTTGCTCTCATTTTTAGGAGTACCCTATAAAAGGTACTTTCTTTCGGAACAAATTTCACTTCTACTATTCTTGCACGCCATTGTTTGTTTTAGAAAGATTGGCTTACATGGATGCTTTCCTGACTTCAAGAACAATCTCTCCATTTGTCCAAATCCTTGATCGGCTCCACAAATTATAATTTAAGAGTAAAAAGTTAACTAGATTACTCTCATTGCTGGCTTCTCTGGCACTTGTTTATGTGAAACAGAAGCAAATTGTGTCACCAGTACTCCTCCATACAGTAAGTATTCTGCTTCCTCTCCCAGTGGGAAAGTGATTTTCACTTAAATGAAACATAGTATCTATAAGTAGTTTGTTTCTATTGTCCTAGATTAGTTAAGTAAAAAAAAATTAACATTAATAATGAAAAGTAAATTAGATTTTTAAGACAATTAACTTTAATAGTAAAAAATGTTAACATAGATGAAGACATTTTAAAATATATTATTTTAACCTAATAGTGGTAATTTTAACGGAAAGTGGTTTTGTAAAAATCCAGTTAGTATTTTCTTTCTTTGCCAACTTTCTTACATAAAGGAAATAATATAAAGCAATCTCCAGATGGGCAATAGAGTGGTAAGAGTTAAGCATAACAACTTTGAAATGAACAGCAAAACAAACCAAAATATTTCATTTTAGTTGCTCACCGTGTTTTTATTATGTAGAAAGATGTTTTAAAACTTTTTGTTTAAAAAAGTGTTTTTCTACTCTACCCATTTTTTCACTATTTGCGTTTCATATTTGGGGCATAAAGCCCACACTTCCTTCTTTGCCAGCGGTCCCTGGCAAGTTCTTTGGAAGAGCTGAATAGTGATGTCACATGAGACTGTAACGAGTGTAACCTAATCTATAGCAGAAGCAAAATACAGGATTATGTAGCACTTTAAAGACTAACAAGATGGTTTATTAGATGATGAGCTTTCGTGGGCCAGACCCACTTCCTCAGATCAAATAGTGGAAGAAAATAGTCACAACCATATACACCAAAGAATATTTTCTTTCACTATTTGATCTGAGGAAGTGGGTCTGGCCCACGAAAGCTCATCAACTAATAAACCATCTTGTTAGTCTTTAAAGTGCTACATAGTCCTGTATTTTGCTTCAGCTACACCAGACTAACACAGCTACATTTCTATCACTAATCTATAGCAGTTCCCCATTTATCTCTTCCCACAATCCCACCTTTACCCCCACAAGGGAGAAGGAGTGCTGATTCATAGACTTTCTTCAGGTTTTCGATTATTCTTGCCAAGGACCTCCAGCAAAGAGAGTGATATGAAGATCTTATAATGCAGAACACAATCAAGAGGAAAAACAACAGGAAAAAGAGTTATTTGCAAATCATCTTTGAAGTAGTCTGTATATGTTAGAAAGAAACAGAGGAGAAACTTTTTTTTTTGCTGTTCGCATTTACAGAAGTTTAATTTACAGTATGCTTAGCTCCTTGTACTCCATTCTAGTACATCGCTGTATTTTAGGCTGTGTGTAATAGGAAGTACGAAAAATTTAGTTTGTCTTGGAGACATTAAGGAAGTATCTCTTCAATTTTCTTATTTGAAACTACAAACAAAACCCATTTAATCAGAAGGTTACCTTATTGTCAAACGTTAATGCTCAATTTTAGGCGATAGTGCAGTAAACAGATGTGATGATGCAGACCTTTGGCCCCAAACACACTAACTCCAGTGGACCTCAGCAGGATTGCATATGATCTAAGAGCCTGCATCACTGCATCAATTTGCAGGATTAGAGTCTCTGCCTTGTTTCAGCAAAGCATTTAAACACAACCTAACTTTAAGCACAGGAGTAGTCTCATTGACTTCAGGGGCACTAGGCACTACTTATTGTGATTAAAGTTAGGCACAAACTTAAGTACCTTTCTGAACTGGGGACTAAAATAGAAATAGTTCCCAAATATACTATGATGATAGTGTACCTGTTTTCAGTTTTAAGAGATTTAAATATAGTAGCATTGTAGATTTTAACAGTCTTTGTATAAAGGTATTTTAAATGTCTTTGTAATTATTGACCTTACTGTAAATTAATTTTTTTCTGCGCCTGTTTAATATTATTTACAATATTTTCTTCACTCTCATAGATGCATAACAGTAAATGGTACATTGAGCATTTATGCAAATATTAAGTCATCACTTATACTATCGTAGGTGGGTCTCATGCAAAATTATTTCTGTTGGGAACATTTATCCTCAAAGGCAATTATCTCATTTTTGATAGATCACATTTGCTTCATACCTTTATGCGAAACACACACACGCATGCAGACACACTAATTTTCTAGAAAAAGGATTCCAAAACCTAATGTTGTTGATCAACAGTTATCTTTTTTAATTTCCTCGGTAACAGCTAATATAAGTGCATTACAAGATCTTCATTGCAATCATGCCGGATGATTTATTAAAAGCCTAAATAAAGTATGGGAAGGGAGGAGAACATTGATCTTGTTTGTGTTCAGTTTACTTACTTTTAATTTATACTTTTTGCCAGTGTGTTCCACACATAATCCTTACTAGTTATGAAGTTAAAGTTCCATCAAGGTATAATAAACACTGGAAGTAATTTCAATTGAGTTAACAAAAGGGATAAAATGAAAATCATTTAAAACTGGCTCACACCAGCAATTCTTCGTGCACTATTAACTGCTAAGATCTAGTCACAAAACATTATTCCAAGAAGAAAAGGTTTAGTGAACCCTAGAAATTGGATTTGATTTATGCCAGAAAATCTGCCTTTTCACTGCTTGAGATTTCTATGGAAGAAAGCCACAGTCTTTTACCAAATGGTTTCTAAGGAAACATCTTATAGTAGAGCATCTGAAAACAATTTGGTTGTTAATGAGAAATAGTTCTCATGATGGTGGGAAAGTGTTGAGTGAAAGAAAAGGCTGCAAGATTTGGCAGTCTGTCCATAAAGACATTTAAATAAATGTGTGCTGCAGTTCATCTTATGAAATTTCTACATGGATTACACATTCATAGCTTGCCTTTCAAATGTCCAGGTCTGATTTCAGCACTGTGCTTCTATATAAATAAACTCTACAAAGAGCTTATAAGCAATAGGAAGAAATAGGTAAGCTGGATAGTTCAAATAGTTAGCCCATATCACTCTGCAGCAAAGGTCTTTGCTTGCTCTGGGTCATACTGTGACTTTTAAAAACAGAATTGCGTTGGTGGGTTGATGGTTGCTGAGTAGTGTCCAGTAACAGTGAGTGGAGAGGCATTCTTTCTGAATAATGCTGAGGCATGAATGGCCTGTATGGTTGCTATGGGAAGTACCCTGAGAAGTGGCTCTTGAAGGTCCTGAGTAAAGAAATGCTAGCTGATGTGCAGAGCGAACCTTATAGTAGAACATCTGATTGCAATTCTATAGCATGGCACAGCTGTACCACATCTGGTGAAGGAAGATACACTGAAGAGTATTATCCTGTCAGCATAATTACTCAGCCTCCACTAGAGGTAGAAGCTATGTTGGTGGAAGGGGAGAACATTTCCTGTAGACGTAGCACCATTGTGGACAACACTTAAGTCAATGTAACTTGCATCACTCAGGTTGATGTCTTTTTCACACGCCCGTGTATCAGACATTATATCTTAAGTGTTAGTGTAGACCAGCCCTGAGAGTTATGATTCTACCCGACCCAGCCATGCCTCTTTTGGGGCCTGGAGTGTCTCTGTCAACAATGGTACATACATGAATGCATGTACACATGCACACACACCCTCCTTTTTCCCATTATTAGGAAGAATAAATAGCAGCATTCTGGCTTCTTTCAGAATGGATCCACACAAAATGAGAAAAGACTCCTTCCTTCACTCTCATTAGCACACCTAGACTTGAACTGGTTTTTGCCTTTTAGTATCTGAGTTGAGCTGTGTAGAAGCTCTGTTGTTTCCTTTTATTCCTCCTCATATGCAAGTCTACCAGTTTATTTTAACGTGGATTCCAGAGGAAGGAAACATTCTGGAATTACATCTATGCACTCAACGGTGAATGAAATTCTGCAGATAAAGCTGAAAAATAAAGATAGCATGTAAAATTCTGCTTCCTTAAGCTCTCCCAGAGATGAAAGAATGTCCAGATTAGATTCTCTAGTTATATTTTACATAGGGATGTTAAAATTTTATTTAACCAGCTAATCAAGTACTCAATGGAATTTCCATTGACTACTCAATTGCTCGATAAGGGAGGAAACTACAGAACTGCAATGGGGTAGCTCCCGGTCCTGGGTCCTGACACGGCTGCAGCTCTGCCTTTTAAATGTAGTCAGTTCGTTTGCTCTTACTCCATTTAAAAGGCAGAGGTGCAGTGGAGGGCCAGGTGCAAGCTGGGAATCAGCTGTCCCGGCTCACGCCCAGTCCAAAAAGCTGTGCCTCTGCCTTTTAAATGTAGTTAAAAAGCAGAGGCGCAGTGTCTGGCACCGAGTGCAAGCCAGGACAGCTGATTCCCAGCTCGTGCCTGCGGTCCCACTGCGCCTCTGCCTCCGATGGCCCCCGCCAAAGAAGGTCTTGGGGGAACCAGCTTTTAAGCCAGCTCCCCTCAGCACTGGCTCCTGCTCCCCACCACCGGCTCCTGCTCCCCATATGCTTATTGGATAGTCCAGTGGTTCCCAACTGCTGCGGGCTGTGGACCTCTGGCTGTCAGGATGTGGCGGCTCTGGGGGCCAGGTCTGGGGTACACCGCTTCCGCCGCGACTGTTGGGAGAGGCTTGTCCTGCCCTGCCTCTCTGCCAACTAGCACTGGGCAGGGGCGGGGTCTCTTCCTGGATGTGGAAGAGTGCTTTGTTGCATGGCCAGAGCTCCATGCGGAGACCAGCACGGCAGCCTTAGAGCAGCTGCAACCTGGGCAGAAGCACTCAGCTGGTGGCTGGGAGGCAGCACAAGGTGAGGGGAGCAGGGCACACACTGGTAGCTCTGGGAGTGGGCATAGTGCTGGTGGGCTCTGGAGGTGGGAGGCTCTAAGAGGGTGGGAGGCTGACACTGGGGAGGTCTCTGGGGGGTTGGGTGCAGTGGAGCTCTGGAGACGAGGCTGGCATGGGGGGGGGGTCTGGTGTAAGGATGTTAAGTAACGGTTAATTTACTAGTCAAGTAGTCGATGGAATTTCGACTAGTCAATAGGCACTTCCACATTCCTCCTTTGCAATGTACAAGAGCCCCCGCTATCTGATAGAACGGGGGGGGGGATAGTTTACTAGTCCTTAACATCTCTAGTCTGGTGGGGGCGCTCTAAGGGGCAGGAGTCTGGCACTAAGGTGTTTGAAATGGAGCGCTGGCACTTGGGGGCTCTGAGGGTGGGAGGCTGGCACTGGGGGTTGGATGAAGGGGACTCAAGTCAGTGGCTGGTGCTGGTGGGTAGTGGAGGGGTGGGGAGCTCGAGGGGTTAGGGCTGGCACTGTGGATCTCTGAGGGCTGGGGCTTTTGGCAGATTGGTAACATTTTACTTGCATATTTGCAGATTTATTATTTGCATAATGAATATACAAATAAAATGTTTCCGGTCTGCCAAAAGTTTGTGCCTGGGTTTGCTAGTCGCCAGTATTGAAAAGGTTGGGAACCATTGGGGTAGTTGACTATTCGACTAGCCGCTTACATCCCTAATTTTATATATTTCTTCATTGTTCCTTAAGAGAAATATTTTCTTTAAAGTGTTTTAGTTTAAAAGAGATTGGCTTCCAACAAGAGAACAGCTATCCTTGGAACTGGTATTGAAATCCATCTTTGTTAAACCATTTTCAGTACCACTTCTGGGGGAATAATTTCTGAAAACCATTGTGAGCAGAGGGTTTATGTCCCTAGGTGGAATCCCACTATGTCTTCAGGAGGCTAGGGCAGGATTTCATCCCTAGTGGAGACAAAATTTTGAACAGCAACTAGGTTATAGTGACATTTTTTTTGTGTTGGGAAGTTTGAAATATCTGTGCCCATCAACTGAAATTAATATTTATTTAAACAAGAGCACAACTCTATGTGTGTTGTGGGGAGCAGAGAGGTTGGCAGTGTCTTAGGTCCATAATAAGATGCAAAGTCTACTTGAGGAGCTATACATCATTTTGGAATATATATGAGATGTATACAAATACCCAAATGTGGCTTACTTAAAGTAACTACAGGATCTTGTTGTAACACCTTCCTCATTTCTTCAGTACAGTTTACCTCAACTAGTCACATAGTTTTATGTTCAAATTCAAAAACTGCAAAGTTTAAAAAAAAAAGAGCAAAATTCAAGAATAGTCAAGAGAGGAGAAAATGAGAGAGGCAAGCCCCATAAGCGGATTTGGGAATGTGAGTGTATAATCACCTTTTTTGCAGTTTGAACAATGCACTGGTATATTAATGCTTTATCCTCACAAAAGGGAATCTCTGTTCAGAAAAAAAGGGGGGGTTATTATGCTTCTGCTACACCTGAGTATACCTCTGATACCTTAACATCTGTGTGGGCTATGCACTTTTTTTTCTTTTAACCGATTTACTTCTGCAGGGCTGTCCAAAGCATTGTCCTTATAACACATTCTAATCAATGCCTTACGTCATTTATAATATGGAGTTTGTGGCCTATAGAAACTGTACATTAAAGCTGGTTTAGAAATGGAGGGGACACATGAAGGCAGTAAAAAATGTGTTTATATTTTTTGTTGCAATTTCCCTACCAGTTATACTACACTTACTCCAGTTCATGCCATTGTATATAAGGTGGTGTTCTTGGACTTCTGGCAGATTGTAAATGTATTCCTCACTTGAGCAAAAGCTAGATTTATTTTGAACATAACTTGAGCCAGATAATGAGATTAATATATAATTATTATGTGAAAATTATAGAGTGACAATTTTGTAACAAGATGAAACTTTCTGAGTCCAGCTGGTACATATGAAACATCTTTGTTGTTCCAAAGCAGATAAGTCACAATGAATTACTTGTTATAGGATGCTAAATGCAGCTTTCATAGTAAGTGACCTTGTTACTGAAACAAACCACCATATAGCAATAAAAGTGTTAGTGGTTTGTACTTTCTGCAGTAGTAGTAGAAAGTTAAAAGAGGCTGTCTGTGTTTGATCACAACTTTATTTACACTTTTTAACATATTTTTACACTGTTAAAAGTAACGAAAAATAGACATATTGCTGTTCAGTTTTAATTGTCTGATGTAATAATTGAATAATTATTTAATTGTAGTTGAGCAATTAGAAACTAGAAGAAATAACGTTTGAATAATTAGCATGCTTATGGGTTCTACATTTGTTTTTTCGTGGTCACAGTCATGTAAAGACTTACGCATGTATGTAGACCTATTGACTTCAAGTATGTAAAAGTTAGTAATAATAAAACGAGTAACACAAGGGAGAGTCAAGCCCTATTATTTTAGATATGAAAAGGTTATAGATTCATATGAAATGGGCTCATTTTTCATATTAACACACACAGCTTTAGGCAGTGTTGCACACTGCGGGAGGGTAGGGGGAATTGCCCCTGGGCTCAGCAACTTAAAAGGATCCAGGACTCTGACCTGCTACCACAGCAGCAGCAGTGACTGGAGCTCCAGGCCTTTTAAATCACCACTGGAGCCTTGCGAGGTGTGGTCTGGGCAGCACTAATGAGATGCCTGGGAGGGTAGGCATGGTGTGGTCTCGGTGGTGCTGAGGGCTTGCTGCCCTTAGCCCTGCCTCTTTTACCAAATGCTCTGCCCCTTAAGGAGGAGTCTGGAGCCCAGCCCTCTCCCCACATTGTCCAGGGTGACAAAGTCTGTCACCCGGTCTGGCTTTAAATATAGTTCTCAAAGAGTAAAAGAAGTGTTTGGTTCTTTTTTGCATTAATATTGATCCAAAGCTTCTCTAACAAAATAACCACAAATTCCAGTGAAGGAGGAGAGAGAGCTTGCTTAGTATTGGACGTCATACTCTCAGTGGGAGGAGGCAAAGGTCGCTTATTTTTTGCTCTTTGGCATGTTATCCCTCATTTAATTGTTTTCAGCCTTTACGAGGTATATTAGAAACACAGTTCATATAGCCACCTAATCCTTGGTGTAGTTGGATTTTTGTGTTGCACAGATCCTGGATTGCCAGATCTAGCACTTAACTGAACAGACTTTAATGACTGAAGCATGTGGTTTCTTTAATGGAGGCAAACTTGTCTGGTGTTATCTCTTAATGAAATGTAATTAAATAATATATTGAATTGATCAGAGGACTCTAAAACACAAATGTGTTAATGAAGAAGTTTTTGGGTAAAGAAGAGGTAGAATGATTATCTAGTCTTGCACATTATTATTTGAAACTTGTTTTGCATCAATTCATTTTATTTTGGAAAACAAAGGGCCACCTTTTTTCTTTAAATAGATACATGCAAACTCAGTGGCAAGTAGTTATGTATCTGAGAACAAAGTAAGCCTCAAATGCCCCAAAAAGAAATTGCTTGAAAGAATCATAGAACCGTAGAGTTAGAAGAGATCACAAGGGTCAACTAGTCTAATCTCTTGCTACGATGCAGGATTTGTGTCTAAACCATCCAAGACAGATGGCCATCAAGCCTCTTTTTGAAAACCTACATGAAGGAGTTTCTACAACCTCCTGAGGCATCTGTTCAATTATCCTACTGTTCTTACAGTTAGGAAGTTTTTCCTGAGATTTAATCTAAAGCTTTTGTGCTGTAGTTTCAACCCATTGCCTCATGTTCTCTTTTGCCACAGAGGGCAAGGCAACTTTTTTCCCTACCTATTTTAAGGCAGCCTTTCAAATATCTGCCATCCTATCCTTCCTTAATCTCCTTTTTTCCAAACTAAAACACACCCAGTTCCTTCAGCCTTTGCTCATATGGCTTGTATTTCATCCCTTTGATCATCTTTGTCACTCCCCTCTGGATCCTTTCCAATTTCCCTACATCCTTTCTATATTTTGGTAACCAAAATTGGACATAGTGTTCCAGCTGAGTCCTAACCAATGCTGAATAGAGCAGTACTGTCACCTCCCGTGTCTTGCATACTATGCCTCTGTTAAAGCAACCTTCCCTTGTATTTGTGTTTTCGCATTGCTGACTCACATTGATGTTGGCAACCCCCACTAGCTTTGTGTCATTTGCAAATTTGATCAGTATGCTCTCTATTCCTTCATCCAGGTAGTAAATAAAGATATTAAACAACTCCAGATCCAGATAGTACATTCAAATAATGGTAAAAGTCTAGCCAACCAATAAAAATAAAAAGAATCCAAAAATAAAGAAAAAAGTTCAGAGCTAAGGTTACACTTCTGTCCTCAACTCATAGTTGTGCCTCTCTGAATTACAGCACTCATGTTACTGTAACAATATAAACATTGTGAGAAGCTCACAATTCCTAGAATCCCTACTCTGAGTAGCATTATCAGTTCAGTAATTCCTGGTTTTCATGATTTTACTTGTTCATAGTATTTACTCCTCTTTGTAACTGTTGAGGGACTTTTTTAAATTTACTGTAACAGGACTCATATGGCTAATTTTGATATTCAAAGAATTCCTTTTCATTGACTGTTAATTTCCTCTGAACATATTACACATTCTGTCATTAGAAGAGAAACAATAACAAACTTCAATCTCTGAAATCCCCCATCTTAAAAAGGGTTAAAAAAGTAAAAGTTCGTATGTCCTAAATATTCTTTCTGGAATCCATTATGCATGAAAAGGGTCTGAGCCCATGTGCAAGACCTCTGAATGAACTTCATTCATTCTGTACTTGGAAATGTCTATTCAACCACAAACAGACACAATAGTTACAACCTAATTTCTTTGGCGCCAATAGTACCTTATTAAAAGTGAAGAGATCATTATGAAAAAAGTAGTAACTTTTCTATAGCAGTTATATAATTATTTCATTTTCATTTTATAATATATTCATTTTACACTTTTGCAGCATCTAGTATATGAACATAGTTTGTTTTAGCTTTGTGAATTTTAATGTGAAACAAATGTATATTAATTTCTGGATCTTCTGTGAACAAACTCACATTCATATTTAGTGCCAGTGTTTAAGGACAGAAAAGAGCACTTTTAACCCCCTCCCCCATCCCCACCCCTGTGGTTTTTTTCTTTTAAAATACTTTATTTCATATTTGAAGAAGTAAAAGATTTGCTGTGCAACTGTACAATATTATTCATTGGGCCTGATTCTGATTTTATTTGCACTGGTTAAATCACGACTCACTCCACTCAAGTTAGTACACTATCAGGTTAAAGATGTTTTGTTTAAAATTGGCATGATATAATGGGAGAAATTAGAGAGCTACAGTGTCATGACTTACATTCTGAGATAGTGTTTGGAAATATTGTGACAACAATTTAGGAGAATCTTGCTTTATTCATTCAACATAGGAATTCCCCAAACACTCCTCATTCCTAACCTGTTCTTTAGAATAGTGTTTCTCAACATATTTCCCATGGTGGAAGGCATGAGCAGTTCTCTATGTGTTATGTGTGCCGCATTCATGTAGTTTATATAATGCCTGTTTGACCCTGAGGATGGCACATGGGCTGCTGATTGGGCTGCAGGGGTTTGTGGGCCATGAGTTGAGAATGAGGTTTAGAAAGTTTCAAAAGTTTCAAAAATCCCCAGGGACAGGGCTTGCCAGCTGCCCCACTTCTGCCACGCTTCACTGGGGATCACCGGGGACTGGGTTTACTAGCTGCCCTGCTTCTGCTGGGGATCCCTGGGGATGGACCTTGCCAGCTTCCCCATTTTTACCACTGGCTGCCCCGCCTAGCTGGGGCTCCCCGGGGATAGGGCTCGCCAGTCCTACTGCTGCCCCATCATTCAGTGGGGGTAGCACCTGGGGCCAGAGCAAGCCATGACTAAGCAGTTCCAGTTCATGCTGGCTCTGCAGTGTGCTGCGGCCTGTCATTCAGCTGTTTGCAACCCAGCACCTGTCCGCAGAACAATGGTTGGGAACCACTGGTGTGGGGAGACTGCTGTGAATATGGAGAGTCCCAAGAAGAAGTGTCATGTACTGTACATGTAGCAATCTGCTTACCCATTATCAATTGCAGGACTGAGACCATTTCATAGCAGCTATAGCCTTAGAAATTCACTTTTATGAGTTGACTGAACATATCCCAAATAGAGATTCTAGAAAATATTGCTGTTAGGAAAAGAGTGTGAAGGGGTGAGTGACTCTTAGCAGGAAAAACAACTAACAGGCGGCTAGAAGATAAAATTCCCCTCCACATACTCACAATCACTATCTGACAGACCTTCTGCTAATGTCTTTTCCTGCTAAGTCTTCTCATCATTCCAACCTCTTAACATGTAAAATGCATTTACTTAGTACAGGTTGGACCTCCCTGGTCCGGCACCCTCGGGACCTGACTGGTCTTGGACATGGGATTTTGCCAAACCAAGGAAGCTCGGGGGGGAGGGGAGAGAAGGGGAGACACAAGCCACCCTGCTGGGCTCCTCTCTCCAACCCCCTGGCATCATTGTCCCCGGCCACTTGGCTGCGTCAGTCCTGCGAACTCCAGCACCTCAGCAGCTCTGCTGTTTGGCTGTGGGCTTTGGTGCCCCGTGGGCTCTGCTGCCCCACTGGACCCACCAGCCAGCTCAGCTCCCAGCTGCCAGCAGCCTCTGCTGCTGGGGCTGTCTGGTCCAGCAATACCTGTGGACCACAGAGGTTCAACCTGTACATACAATGAATGCTTGGGCATTGCAAATTACAGTTTTATCATTTAAACCCCATTCATGTCAATTTCCTATATCATCTGTAACTTACACCAGTGTTTTGATAAAATAAACTTGGCTGGGAGATTTATACGGGGTTACAGTTAAAGTTAAGAATTGTTTATTTGTGTAAATGTGTAACCACTGAAATTTTTGCGATTACACATTTACATGCAAGGAGGCAGGTGGGGTGGGAGGTGGCTGTATGGGAGCTGGTATACACAGGGAGCTGGCTTGAAGCTGGCTTCCCATGTATACTGGCTTCCTGCCTCCCTCTCCGCCCCCCCTCCCCCATCCCCTTAAGCCCTATGCTGCTGTCTGTCCATCAGAGGCAACAGCATGGGGAGGGGAAGGGCAGGTGGCTCCGCTGAAGCCGGCACAGGTAGAGAGCCGGGTTAAAAGCTGGGTTCCCATGTGTATCTACTCCACCCCCCCATGGTGCTGCCTCTGTGGGAGGCAGCATGGGGGGAGCAGGCAGCTCTATGGGAGCTGAGAAACATGGAGAGCCATCTTAAAAGTAGGGCTGTTAGTGCATAGCCATTTTAAACGATTAACCGATAAGCATAGGCTTATCAGTTAATCCAAATGACTACATGCCCCACTCCTCCCTTGCTGCCTCTGATACAGGGGCGGCATGCAGGAGCCAGTTTGTGTGGGGAGCCAATTTTTAAACTGGATCACCTCACGGACCAGCTCCGCCTTGCTGATAGAGAGGCAACAAGGAGGGGGTGAAAGGAGCTGGCTCCCTGTGCATGCCAGTTCCTGGGGAGCTGCCTCCCCCCATTGCTGTCTCCCACAGAGGCAGCAAGGTGGGGGGCAGGTGGGATCCAGCACTTGATTTTTAAACCATCTCCCCTCATGGACCAGCTCCACCAGCTTTGATACAGTGGCAGCAGTATGTGGTGAAGGGGTTCCCCGGGAGTGGGGCCGGGAGTGCACTGGCTGCCGTCTCCACCTATGGCGAGTATTTTAGTAACCGTGTAACCATCAAAAATTGTTGCAGTTATATAATTACTAAAGTACATGATATCTAACATCCCTACTTAAAAGCTGGCTCCCCACGGGCACTAGCTCCCATCTCCCCTTCTCCCCCCTTGCTGCCTCTGATACAGAGGCAACGATAGGGGTGGAGGGGGGGAGGAGGTTGAATATATCCTTTAGGATTAACTGAAAAGCTCAGTTACTCCTGCAGCTAACATCCCTAGTTATACCTTTTTACATTAGAGATTAATATGGCTCTTCATGTAGTATTGCAGTGTAGTATTGACACGGGGCTATGTGGGAATTTGTAGGATTTGTCTCTTACACAATAAATTGCTGAAACTAATTTATTCTTTTTAAGAACTGACATACTGATACCTTCATTTTTTGTTAATATTTTCACTATGTAAATATGTATATTACACCTCATATGGAGAATGAATGTGGATTATATGTATTTGCCTGACTGAATATAACTTGTCACTGTCCTTCTCTTAGGATACTGCTTTCAGAATCAACTAATTATGATAGCGTATGCTCATAGGTCATGCAATCCTACAGGATTGATTTGTGTAGGGAATAATTCCGGACACACTGGATGCAGGTGAAAACAAGCAGAGGATTTACTGGTTCACACAGCTGGTAGAATACCCATCAGGGGTTAACCTCGTGAGCACTAACTTAACCAAAACCTACATGAGATTATATAGGCGGAAGATGGATGGAAGGGAAGTGATTTGATAGGTCTAGCGGCAGAAATTAGATGAGCGCATAAGCCAATGAACTACGAAGGTTACACAGTATCTCTGCCCATTGCCAATTAAACATCTTATCAATAACACAGGTAGTTATTCCTAACAAGCTAAATAAGCCAACATAAACAAAATGGACATGTTGATGGGAGCTTGTTTTGTTGCAATTGTGATATGTCTTCTGCGAAATGACTACTTCCTTGTGTTGGCACAGTCCTTGGGATCCAAGCTGATTTGTCTGAAATTACAGGAGACAGTGAGAGAAACCGCACAGCCAGGCTGGTACCAGCCAGGCCTTATCAGAGTGAGGCCCCTTTGGAATGTGGTTGCCAGGGGAACCACGGTTATGGTAATTGCCTGTCTGCATGCTTCCCAGGCCTTGCCTAATGATTTAGGATTTGAGTTCTCAGTTCTCAGCAAGATACCATGGACTGCCTCAGTTTACCCCTACAATTTGGATCTCACTTTTTTATAGTTATTTACTGCTGAAATGCCAAGATTTCAGTGGAGTTACTCCTGATTTATACCAATGTAGGTGAGCTCAGAATGAGACCCTATGTTTTCCTATAGCATGTATTTTTTTTTAGTATTCACTCTCGTTCATTTCTCATTTTTGTATAATTATTTGTTGACCCAATATGCTAATTGTTGCAACAGCAAAAATTGCAAACAGAAACATCTGGCAAAATTCTGTTTCTCACTAAGTACAATTGAACCTTCCTACTCTGGGTTTCCATAATCCAGGAACACCTATGGTATGGAGGAGAAAGTGACTCTGCACACTGCCTCTCCCCCTCTCCCAGCTGGGGGAATGGCAGTGAAGCAATGCACTTCCCCTATGGCCTTTCCCTGCCACTCCCGTAGTGGCAGGAAGTGGAGCCTGGGAATAGTGGGGGATGCGAAACTGCATTGGCCCCTTGGAGTGGGGCATCAGGAAAGCACCCACTCCCATCCTCCTCACACTCAAACACTGCAATGCCCTCCATGGTCCAGCAAAATCTTTAATCTTACACACCCTGTTTCCCAGTGTTGCCAGATTAAAGAGGTTCAAGTTTAATAACAATTCATGTCTATTATCTTTTGCTTAGGTACATCCCATCAAGGTGGATATTCCCATGATGCAGTGGTGTATGCACTGCAGAAATGTGGCATTCGTCATATTGATACAGCAAAAAGATATGGCTGTGAATCACTCCTTCAGAAAGCTATCAAAGAAAGTGATGTGAAGCGAGAGGACCTCTGGATAACTACCAAACTCTGGCAAAATGATTATGGCTATGAAAACACAAAACAAGCCTGCCTGGAATCATGCAAAAGACTTGGCATTCAGTACCTTGGTATGATGTTTATGTGTTGTTAATTTATTGTGCCTCCCATGTGAGTGTTGAGAAAGAGAAATACATTCCTTCTAGAATGGACTTCATATCAGAGATATGCCATCGGTGCCAAATTCTTTCTTTAGTTATATGTCTGCAAACCTCTTGCCTCAGCTGTTCTTCATGATGGTTGCATGCATGAAACTGATGGCACAGAATATTGCCCTAGAATTGTAGCTGTTTTGCGATCTTTATGAATGAACTAAAGAATGAATTTTGTAAAATTGCATTAATTGTTAAATCAAGTTGGGGATCAGCAATACAACAGTTCAAGTACTTTAGTTAAGGAAACAAAGATTGCTATAGAAACTTTAAAATAATTCATTGGTAAATTTCTGGTAGCTTGTATGGTATATTATAGCTTATTTCTGAAATGTCCAATTTCAAAGTATGGGGTCACCTTTGAAAATGTTACCCTTCAAACTGTTTCTAAAATTATGACTATTTTTTTAAAAATTTTGACTAGCTTGCTTGTTGTCTGATGCCATGGATTTTGGCAACAATTTTCAAAAGCTCGTCAATGACATCTAAAATCAATGAGATTTAGGTGATGCTTACCGGTAACTGGTTAACTGGCAAGCCCAGTTGGACTGGAGCAGCCCATGCCATGGCAGGCCCGAATAGGCTAGAGCAGCCCTCCGTCGTGGGTGGGGAGCTGCTGCAATCTTTCTGGGTCTGCCGTGGCCAGGGGGCTGTTTAAATGGAATTTAATTTTGGTTAACTTTTTAACTTAGATCTTATATCCTTAGTGATATACCTATAGTGTAGTATAGCATAATCAGAGAAACTGACATGGAGATTATGAGAGAGGTTATGTCATAGAACCGAGGTGTCCAACCAGTTCTGAGTGAACTACCCACACTCCACAGGCCAAATAGCCACATGTGGCTATAGTGTTGGACACCACAGTTATAGAATATAGAATAGTATTTGAGGTAAGAAGAAGATGCAGGGGTGACACTAGTTAGGTTCCCATTATCTTTTGATAGCAATAGGGAGATGTCACAGAAATAAATAAAACTAAAGAATATTTTAGAAGCTTTTTGGGACATGGGGGACAATTTCTTTTTCCTAGATGAAGGGAGAAAATGAAAAGGGAGAGGACATGAAAAATAACAATCTAAGATTATTATATTGTAGGCGTTCAAACCAAAATGTCAGTGTTGACTGCCAAGGAAAAATAAATGTAACGGTCAAACTTATCTGTGGTAGCAGTAAAAGTCTTCACTTTGCTCCTCCTCCTCTTCCAGCATCCGCACCAATAAATAAGCTATAAGGCAGAAACAAACAGCTTTTGTTTAAAAAAAATACATACAAAGGTTTTGTACAGTTTCTTATTCAGTGCTAGACTTAGGTGTATGTCCCCTGAGTGTGTTGTAAGGTGAACAAAAAGAAAATTCAAATAATTTAAAGTATACAATAAAAAATTGTGGGCTCTGTCTATGCATCCATAGTATATTCTAGTTCTAACTGTACAAATGTATCCATCAGTGGCTTCCTGGCTTCCTACAGATTAATGTGAAATGTTCTAAAACCACTTTGATGCAGTCCGTCTAAATTGAGAAGTAACATATTCTCTTCATCATTGCTCTCCCTTTAACTCATCCACTCCTCAGCTGCGTCTAGACTGGAATGATTTGCGGAAATACTTTTAACGGAAAAGCTTTTCAGTTAAAAGTATTTCCGCAAAAGAGCGTCTAGATTGGCACAGATGCTTTTGCGCAAAAAGTGCTTTTGCGCAAAAGCATCCGTGGCCAGTATAGATGCGATTTTGCGCAAGAAAGCTCCGATGGCCATTTTAGCCATCGGGCTTTCTTGCGCAAAAAATTAAGGTGCCTGTCTACAATGGCAAGAATACTTGCGCAAGAGGGCTTATCCCTGAGCGGGAGCGTGAAAGTATTTGCGCAAGAAGCACTGATTTTGTACATTTTGCTCTTGCGAAAATTCAAGTGGCCAGTGTAGACAGCTGGCAAGTTTTTGTGCAAAAGCAGCTGCTTTTGCGCAAAATCTTGCCGGTCTAGACGCACCCCTCATGTTTTGTATTTCCTCTCTTATTTTGCTTGCTGTGGCAATGGTGCTGAATGCTGATTAGAGAAAACTTGATCCAATAGCAGGAAATTATTTTTGGATAATTTATTTGAATACTACAGACTTTTTGTATCTTTTTGGATATTATATTGATAACTGTCACAGCTAGTACAAATATTCAATAGATACATTATTTTTGCTTTATTGATCCAGGAATAGTTGCATTCAAAAACCTATTTTCAGAGGGCCGCAGTATTCTAATTGCTGTTACCATCTAGTTCCTGGAATGGCATGAGAGAAAGAGTGTGAGTGAGAAAGCTTGTGTTTGTTGCATATGTGTAGAATGACCAGGCATCCTGTTTTTAAAGGGATAGTCCTGTATTTAATCCCTCCTGCAGGTATTCTGACTTTTTCTTAAAAGCAGGTAAATTGTCTCACATCTTCAATCTCGCCCACATCAAAACTGTCTAGACCTACTGCTGTCCAGATACTTACCAGCTGCCCACATACGAGCAGTGAGTGGGAAGATCCAGTGGCTTATGATGGGGTTGGGTGTACAAGGCTGGTGGTGGGGAAAAGCTGCAGCACACAAGGCTGGCTGCTTCCCCTGCTGGTTTGTCAGCACAGCCCCCATCGTTTTCTGGCTTTCAGCTAATAGGATCCTGCCCATTTCAGGCTGGCACTGGCTGTATGCTGCAAGCTGTGGTGGCTGGTGGGTACAAGAAGGTGCTAGGTGACAGTAACTTACAAGGCACCTCTGCCCACCCATCAGCCCTTTATGTGCTCCCCTCTCACTGTACTCTCCTTGCTTTGCCCTTTCAACTCCCCCCATCGCTGCCTTGCTGCTCCTCTGTTTTTAACATCATGTTTGTACTAGTGTACAGTAATTCCCTTGACATCTCAAGGAATATTAATTTGCACTTGTATAAATGAGGTAAGGGATCAAGTCCTTGTATTTTTAAGATTGTGCCATTTAGCTACAACCGTCCATTGAGGGCAGGAGAAAGCCACACCTTACCTATACTGCACAAGCAGTATTCTGCCACACAGAGTCATTTGTCTCCCAGAGTCCCCCACTATGCACGGGAGCACACAGACTGCTGCACTACTTTAGGGATGCAGCATACTCCCTTTGAAGGTCAAGCCAATGCTGCTGACTAGCCATAGCGCCAAAGACAGTTCCATCTCTCCCTGCTATTGTTGGTGTGTACTGGTACCTCCAGGAGTGTAAGTAGAGAGAACAGGGACTGCAGTTTGACCCAGACCTTAAGTGTCTTGTATAACCACCTAAAAGTCAGACAGAATCTAGGGGTATGTCTACACTACCCTCCTAGTTCGAACTAGGAGGGTAATGTATGCATACCGCACTTGCTAATGAAGCCCGGGATTTGAATTTCCCGGGCTTCATTAGCATAAGCGGGGAGCCGCCATTTTTAAATCCCCGCTGCTTCGAACCCCGTGTAGCGCGGCTACACGGGGCTCGAACTAGGTAGTTCGGACTAGGGTCCTATTCCGAACTACCGTTACTCCTCGTGAAACGAGGGTTCGAAGCAGCGGGGATTTAAAAATGGCGGCTCCCCGCTTATGCTAATGAAGCCCGGGAAATTCAAATCCCGGGCTTCATTAGTAAGTGCGGTATGCATACATTACCCCGCTAGTTCGAACTAGCGGGGTAGTGTAGACATACCCTAGCTGATATACATTCTCTCTTTTCCGTTTGCTGTGATTTCATAGTCATAACTCACACTAATCATTTGTCACTCTATTAGGATTGCTAACAGAGTCCACAATTTTTTCAGTTTAAATTTAAAAATTCATGGCTGCTCGATATTCCTCTGCAGAGGCATTTTAACTTTTATTTTTAAATGGGGCCAGACTTTTAGAGGAGCTGAATATTCATAAATCCTTTTGGCGTCAGTAGGAGTTGAAAATCAGGCAATATGATTCTTCGTTGAGTTGTGTCCCCGAGGGTGCTCCACTTGATGTGCTGGGTCCATCGCGGCACCGCAAAACGGAGAAACTTCCACAGCAGGAGCCCTGCCAGCCCATGCATATGCTCCTGCTGCCTCGCGCCGTTCGAGCTGTTACAGCTGAGCGCGGGCCGGCTCGTCAGTTTCCTTCAACCGTCCGCAGCCGCAGACGGATCTAGGACGCGCTCCCTCTCCGGCCTGAGGAGAAAGGGGAGTTTTACCTAGAAATCTGTTTGCTACTTGGCAGTTCATAGTTAGGATAGTTGTTAATAGTTCTTAATAGTTATTACTTAGTTAGTTCTTGAGATCCTTGTTTCCGTCCTAGTCTATACTCTGTTAGTAGCCTGAAAAAAAAAAAAAAAAAGAAAGAAAAGAAAAGAAGACTGTTTTATTGTTATCTGATACAAAATGCCTGGCTTCAAGAAATGTTCCCAATGCCAGGAGGCAATGCCCGACTCAGATGGGCACTCACGCTGCGTTAAATACCTAGGGGACGGGCACATTCCTATGAAGTTCCCTCCCTGAATGAAATTGACAGCTTACGCTCAGCGTGATAGGGAAATGTGGCTGAGGGTGATTTTATTTAACAAAGCCCTCCAGTCTGAGGCGACCACGCTGTCTCCCGCTGCCTCTGGAGCTCACTTGCCTCGTTCACCTGAAAAGGAGCTCCACAAACATACCGAGCCACCGCAGTGCAGGAGCGTACGGGACAGACCGGGTACCTCTGGCTCTTTGCCAAGGCACCCGACAGAGAAGGCGGGCAAGGGCTGTAGTGCCTCAGCCCCGACTTTTGCCGGCTCAAAAGACCCAATGCGGGCTCCTTCTAAAGGACCGCAGGCAGACTCGGCACTGGCAGCGGCTCCAACGGTCAGGTTACAACCAACAATGGTGGCCCCGGCACCGGCTGATGCTGCGCGTGCGCAGCCACTCGCAATTCTACCGGCACCCGTGCCCGCGGTGCCGGCTGCTGAGACCTTGCTCTCCGCGGTGCCGCAAGCAACAGCGTCGACTCAGGCACCGCAGGTGATCAACGGCACCGCGCAGCCCTCTGCACCACAGCCTCCTCCAGCACCGGCACAGCTGTTAACTCCCGCGGCACCGCTGATTCATCTCCAGGGCAGCCATGTGACCAGGACCACACCAATTCAAACGGCACCGTCTTCTCCTACTGATCGTTCGGTGCCGACTGAGGTTCCTAACAAGTCAAGGCGCGTTCGGACTCCTTCACTCACACCTGACCGAGCGCAGTGCTCTCCGGGACTCTGGTCACCAGTTTCAATTTGCTCGGACAACCATCATGCTTCTCATTATGTCTCCACTAGGGACTGCTACCATAGATCACCTCAGCGATCACCGTCGTACCATCACTATCACTACCACGATGAATGACACTATTCTTGCTATTCTCGCTCTCCATCTCGTTTTTCTGACAGATCTATATCACCGAGGTCCTCGGGATGTTCGAGATATTCACATCAATGCGATGCGTCCAGAGCCTACTCTCCCAGACGCTCCCCGACTCATCGTCGGAGATATGATCATTACTATGATGACCGTCGATGTCCTCGTACCACGCGATATCCGCGATCACAATCTCCGCAACCCACTCGCCCAGCGTCTCCACTTCGCGCATCTTCGCCTACGATTCCATCAGTGCCTGTGGAGGGCGCTGTCTCAGTTACTAATCAGGATGAGTATGAGAACAACTATACTCCAAATAGGGAACTACGGACCCCTGAGTCTCCGGCCAACCATTCATCATCATCTCCGGACGATGCTGTCTTCCCTGGGGAGCTATCCCCGTGGAAGATCACAAACAGTTTCAGGAGCTCTTTGCCAGAGTTGCACAATCTCAGGATATTCAAACTACGGACGTACAGCAAAAGCAACACCCCTTGCTAAAGAACTTGCAATCCTCACAAAAATCAAAACTGGCTCTGCCCCTCGATGAGGCTATCCTGGAAGTCGCAAATGACATATGGCAGACTCCCGCCGCTTCCTTACCAACTAACAGGAGGGCGGACAAGAAATACTTTATAAACCAAAAGGGTATGGACTTTTTGTTTATGCATCCCCAGCCCAATTCCCTCGTTATGGTCGCCGCCCAACAAAGATCAAAGACGGCTCAAAATAAAATTACTGCAAGTGACAAAGAGGCTACCGCCTAGACATTTTAGATAGAAAACTGTATTCCGCCACTTCAGTTCTCCGAATGTGTAATTACGCGGCCCCCCTCGCGAATCATGATTTTGACAACTACTCCAAATTAGTCCCTCTTCTGGAACACCTACCAGACTCGAAGCGTCAGATCTTGAGGGCGGTAATACAGGAGGGCTACACAACGGCCAGAACAGCACTACAGATTGATTTAGAAATTATAGTAATTCTGTAACCATTCCATGTAATGTAGGAATGTGTACATTCCTTAGAAAAACAAGACTTCTTCGAGTAGTGTCCCCGTGAGTGCTCCACTGTAGGTGTCGGGCTTGTCCCGGTGCCGCAGATGGGAGATTTTCAATAGCCGTAGGCAGCCAGACTGCGTATGCACGGTCAGCGCCTTGTGCCATTCGTGCCCTTTGCCTGTTGTGCATGGTCCAGCTCCCGCCAGTTCCTCTCAACCATCCCTGGTCATAGACAGAGCTCCTGAACTCTCCTTGTTTTCCTGTGAGAAGTTCTCCTTTGAATAGTTAGAATAGTGATATAGTTGTTAATTTAGTAGTTAGTGAGTTAGTTTCCATTGCCATTCTAGTTAAAAAAACAAAAACTAAAAAAACCCTCGTTAGAATGTTTCTTGGTTTTTAGCCCCTTAAAAAAAAAAGAAGAAGAAGAAAGAAGAGGGGGGACAAGTTTCAACTGACCTCCACAATGCCTTGTTCACCAGGTTTAAAAAGTACAGTCTTTGCTGTGAAGCCATGTGGCTTGTATTCAATGTCTGGGGGAGGCGCATGTGCCGCAAAAGTTTACACACTGCTCCAAGCTGACAGCCAGAGCGTGCAGAGATAGGGAAATGTGCCTCAAAATTATCCTTTTCGACAAGGCACTTCAACCCCCAGACACTACAACATCAGCAAGGCCGGAGTCTACCGTGCCTCAGAAACGCAGAGAGTGGTGCCCAGAGATGGCCCCAACGTGTAAGACTACGGCATCTCAGGTGAGCTGTCTGCCTGCTGCTCCAGCGAGCAGAGTCAGCACGGGGGACAAGCTGGGTACGTCCAGCACTATTCCTACGAGTTCTCAGGCATCTATGAGCGCCAAACATAAGAAAGCCGCAATTCCTCTACTGACTGCTAAGGCACTGCCGGCACCAAGATTAGCGTTGGCACTAGATATCCCTGAGGACTGGGCATCCATTCCGCACTGCTACCATCATGGGTGCCCTCAGCACCAGCATCCCTGGCACCGACCTTCTCCCCATCACCATCTCCCTCACCTCTGGCACGTGATTCCCCCATAACAAGTGTCCGTTACTACCATTACAGGAACCATCCATATTCTCTATGATATAGTCCCCGGTCTCCATATCGGGAACCACAGTGGGAGGATGCAAGGCACTATGGGAAAGAAGGCACATTCTTTTTCTTCACCACCTTCCTCCAGGACCATGCCACATTTCCCCTAGAATCATAGAGCTCGAAGAGACCTCAGGAGGTCATCAAGTCCAGCCCCCTGCCCAAGGCAGGACCAATCCCAACCAAATCAACCCAGCCAGGGCTTTGTCAAGCTGAGACTTAAAAAATCTCTAGGTATGGTGATTCCACCACCTCCCTAGGTAACCCATTTCAGTGCTTCACCACCCTCCTAGTGAAATAGTTTTTCCTAATATCCAACCTAGACATTTCCCACTGTAACTTGAGACCATTGCTCCTTGTTCTACCATCCGTCGCTACTGTGAACAGCCTCTCTCCATCCTCTTTGGAACCTCCCTTCATGAAGTTGAAGGCTGCTATCAAATCCTCCCTCACTCTTCTCTTCTTCATACTAAACAAACCCAAATCCTTCAGTCTCTCCTCATAGGTCATGTGCTCCAGCCCCCTAATCATTTTGCTCACCCTTGGCTGGACCCTCTCCAGTGCGTCCACATCCTTTCTATAGTGGGAGGCTCAGAATTGGACACAATATTTTGGATGTGGCCTCACCAGAGCTGAATAAAGGGGAATAATCACTTCTCTAGATCTGCTTCCAATGCTCCAATATGCCCTTGGCCTTCTTGGCTACCAGGGCACACTGTTGCCTCATATCCAGCTTCTCATCTACTGTAATCCCCAGGTCCTTTTCTGCAGAACTGCTACTTAGCCATTCAGTCCCCAGCCTGTAACAATGCTTGGAATTCTTCCATCCCAAGTGCAGGACCCTACACTTGTCCTTGTTGAACCACATCAGATTTCTTTTGGACCAATCCTCTAATCTGTCCAGGTCACTCTGGACCATATCCCTGCCCTCCAGCGTATCTACCTCTCCTCCTAGCTTAGTGTTATCTGCAAACTTGCTGAGGGTGCAATCTATCCCCTCATCTAGGTCATGTTCGGAATGTCCTTCTATCACCAGGAGTGGGAGCTTCCTCAAGACCACACCCCTGCCCTTGTGCTATATATAGTGTGTGTTTGTGGTGGGAGGAGATGTCCCTTGCCTCTGTGTAGAGTGGCCTTGTGGAGAGAGGGCATCCTGCTGTGTCCCACTTTGGAGTCAGGAGAATGTCATGTCCTTTCACACATGCATGTGGCTAACAGGGTCAGGCCCATGTGTAGCAGCCAGCTGGGGCCACATGCCCAGGGGTGGCGCGGCACATGCTCGCACATGCACGGGTTGCTGCATGATCCGTGGACAGCAAGGCCCACATGCGCAGTCCCTGGTTTCCGTCCCCTCCTCCCCCTGCCTAAGGGGACAGTGATGGCACTCACCTGTTGTTGCCTGGCCTCAGATGACACCGGCGACAGGCCCTCGGGTGCCCTGGCTGCTCAGCATCCTCTGTCTGGTCTCCTGCGGCTCCTGGCTCTCCTCCTCCTCCTCCCCGATGCCCTGGTCAGGGCCCTCTGCTGCAGAGTTAACGATCACCTGGGGGCATGGCCCGTCCTGCCCCCCAGGATGCGGTCCAGGGCATTGAAATAGGGGCAGGTGTCTGTGTCATCCCCTGGCATAGGCCTGCCACAGCTCCTTGATTTTCATCCGCACCTGCTCCTGGGTGCGGCTGTGGCCCATGGTGGCCAGGCTGGCAGCCATCCAGCTGTAGATGGCTGTGTTCCTGCATCTAGTGTGGAGATCATGGACATTGGAGGCCTCCCCCCAAACCTCAATCAGGTCCACGATCTCCACACTAGCCCAGGAAGGCTCCTTCCTTTTGTGACCCCTGGCAGGCTCCTGGGAGCTGGGGGACTGGTTATGGGGAGCAGTGGAGGGCTGGCTGCCGGTGGCTTGCTGGTTCATGTTGGGGCCACTGAGTCAGGGGCAGTGACTGCTGGCTCTGGGTTGGCAGGCCTGGAGCTGGCACAGGCACTATGGCCAGACTCTATCCCTTTAAGGGCTCCGAGTAAGGGGGAAGGCGGAGGAGATTTTCTGGTTGTGCCCAGAGTGGCCACCAGGGCTTCCTGGGAAGGGTTGGAGGCCCCCTATTTTAAAGTAAGCGTCTACACAGTGCTTATTTCGAATTAGCTATTTCCAATTTGGTGTTATTCCTCGTGGAATGAGGTTTACCAAATTCAAAATAAACGCTCCGCTATTTCAAATTAATTTTGAAATAGCGGTTTGGCTGTGTAGATGCTAGGAAAGTTATTTCAGAATAACGGCTGTTATTTCGAAATAACTTTGCTGTGTAGACATACCCTTCCTCTCTTCCAAGTGCTTCAGAAGGGATTCCTTGAGGATCCTCTCCATGATTTTTCCAGGGATGAGGTAAGGCTGACTGGTCCGTAGTTCCCTGGGTTGTCCTTCTTCCCTTTTTAAAAGTTGGGCACTACATTTGCCTTTTTCCAGTCATCCGGGATCTCTCCCAAGCTCCACGAGTTTTCAAAGATAATGGCCAATGGCTCTGCAATGACACTTGCCAACTCCCTCAGTATCCTCAGATGCATTAAAACTGGGCCCATGGATTTGTGTATGTTTAGCTTTCCTAAATAGTTCCTAACTTGCTCTTTCCCCACCAAGGGCTGTCCACCTCCTTTCCATACTGCGTTGCCTACTGCATTTGTCTGGGAGCTGACCTTGTCCGTGAAGACAGAGGCAAAGAAAGCATTGAATACTTCAGCTTTTCCCACATCATCTGTCACTAGGTTACCTTCCTCATCCAGTAAGGGCCCCATACCCTCTCTGATCGCCCTCTTATTGTTAATATTCCTGTAGAAACCTTTCTTGTTATCCTTCATATCCTTTGCTAGCTGCAATTCCAATTGCGCTTTCGCCTCCCTGATTAGTCCTCTGCATTCTTGAGCAATATATCTATACTCCTCCCTAGTCATCTGTCCAAGTTTCCACTTCTTATAAGCTTCCTTTTTGTTTAAGCTCACCAAAGACATCCCTGGTAAGCCAATCTGGTCGCCTACCATATTTGCTTTTCTTGCTGCGCATTGGGATGGTTTCTTCCTGTGCCTTTAATAAGGCTTCTTTAAAATACTGCCAGCTGTCCTGGACTGCTTTCCCCTTCATGTAAGTCTTTCTCCTTCATGTAAGCATCCCAGGGAATCTTGCCCATCAGTTCTCTGAGGGAGTCCATGTCTGCCTTTCTGAAGTCCAGGGTGTGTATTTTGCTACTCTCCTTTCTCCCTTTGGTCAGGATCCTGAAATCTTCCATCTCATGATCACTGCTTCCCAGATTGTCACCCACCTCTACTTTCCCTACTAGTTCCTCTCTCTCTGCTTGCCTATGCATTTTCCCCGTTCCCTAAACTATAAGCAGCACTCCAGTGTAATCTCGTCACGACAATCATCGCCACCACGTTCTGACCGTTATTACGGATATCATCACAGACCGTATTATTTCTCACATCACCATTACCGCTCGCACTCCTACAGGCAGTCACTGTGCTGCTGCCATTCATCAAGTTGCTAGCCGGTTACCTCTGAGCCACAGCAACAGCAACCACCTACTCCTCCATTGCAAAGCCCTACCCTCCCAGAATCAACAATCCGAGCCAGAGGAGGGTCAATTATCCGAAGTGGAGGACCAACAACCTGACACTTCACCTACAAACCAGTCCTCATCCTCCTCCAACAAGGCAGTCTTTCCAGGGGATATGTCCCCACCCAACAACCTGAAACAATTTCAGTAATTGTTTAAGCGTGTGGCGGAAAGCCAGGAGGTTCAGTTGGGGGAAATGCAGAGTAAACAGTATCGCCTCTTGAAAAATCTGCAGCCTCAACATTGGTCTAAGCCGCACTTCCTATCGATGAGGCGATTATGGATTTTGGTAGAAAGTATTACTCATCAGTGACTTACTTTGCATTGTGAACTATACCGCCCTGGTCTCAAACCACAATTTTGATAATTATGCCAATCTGACACAGCTTATTCAATACCTTCCGGACTCCAAGAGACCACTCTTGAAAGCTGTGTTACCAGAGGGTTATACATCAGCAAGGGCTGGGATGCAGATCGCTCTAGACATTGTGGACATGGCCGCGCATTCCACGGCTACAGGGATCACGATGAGGAGATCTTCCTGGCTCATGTTGGCTGGCATCCCAAAAGAGCTTCAAACCAAGATGGAGGACCTCCCATTTGAGAAACAAAAGCTCTTTGCTGACTAAATAGATGAGGTCCTCCACTCCAGGAAAGATTCGCGCACTACTCTTCAGACGCTTGGAATGTACACACCTCTGTATAGATGTCAGCGATACAACACATACTAGAAGTGATACAATTACCCGTACCACAGGGAACAGCACCGCACATATGACCAGTCTCATCCGAGACAGCATCCACAGCGGAGGCGACCCCAACCGCCTCACACCTCCAATCAGCCAGCTGTGAAACAGCAAATTTGACTTCTCAGTCAAGGGCATGCAGACTTCTCACGATGTCAGTCTGCAACATCAGCTCCTTTTTCATCATAGTATAAGGCCATTTTACCAACAATGGACCAATGTCACACCAGACCATTGGGTTTTGGAATAGTGGCATCTGGCTTCACGATCCCATTCCTATCCATACCTCCCACTACCCCACCCTTTCCGTCCCTCTTCAGGGACCCTTCTCATGAGGATCTGCTAAAGCAAGAGGTCCATTGTCTCTTTTCCATTGGAGCCAGAGAGAGGGTTCCCAAAGAATTCCAGGGGAAAGGATTTTACTCCCATTATTTCCTCACTCAGAAGAAAACGGAGGTTGAAGACTAATTCTCAACCTTTGGAAGCTGAATCCACACCTCCGGAAACAATGATTAAAAATGGTGACAGTCACCACCATTATACCATCGCTAAACAACGGAGATTGGTTTGCAGCCCTCAATCTTCAGGACGCTTATTTCCATATCACCATTCACCCAGCACACAGGTGATTCCTTCCATTTGTTGTTGGCAATGAGCATTTCCAATATCGAGTTCTACCATTTAACCTTGTGTCCACTCCCAGGGTTTTCTCGAAGACTCTCGTGGTAGTGGCAGCACATTTGTGCTGCAGAGGCGTCATGATATTTCCTTATCTCAATGACTGCTTCATAAAAGGCTGGTCGCATGAGAGTACATGCCATATGGTTGCATTAACCAAACAGACCTTCCGCTCCCTTGGTCTCATCATCAGCGACCAAAAATCCATGGTAGAATTGACTCAATCTCTAATCTTTTTATGGGCTCAGCTCGACTACATTACGGAATGAGTGTACTTACCTCTCGAGCATTTCCAAGCAATTCAGGACCTAATGACCATTCTGGCACGTGCCCCTACTGTCTCAGTATTAATTAGTCTGTAGGTGATGAGCCACATGGCTGCCACCACATTTGTGGTGCAGCACGCAAGGTTATATTTCTGTTGTCTTCAGCATTGGCTGGCATCAGTTTACATCCCAACAAGACACAGTATCCATAAGATAGTATCTCCCCCACTCCAAGTTCACACATCCCTATGCTGGTGGTCCAAACCGAGCAACGTCATGGCAGGTGTACCATTCCACTGACCCCAACCACTGAATCAGATAACTACGGATGCTTTCCTTACAGGTTTGGGCGACCTTATGTCTGGCATGATGGTGCAGGGAAAATGGTCAGTAATAGAGACAACTTTTCATATAATTCTTCTCGATCTCAGAGCAGTCTTTTATGCGTGAAGGAACTTCTGAGTTCACATATGTGGTATGACCACCAGAATACTTACTGACAACATTGCAGCAATGTATTATGTAAATTGGTGAGGCAGAGCATGGTCCTGGTCTCTCTGTGTAGACACGGTCCAGTTATGGAATTGGTGTATTCGAAACAACACGACCTTAATAGCATTCTACTTAACTGGCACCAGCAGTGCTGTAGCGGATTCGTTGAGCAGGCATTTTCCTCACAACCACGAGTGGGAGATTCACACAGATATTCTTCGATGCATCTTCTATCGATGGGGGTTCCCATGAGTAGACCTATTTGCCATTTACAGCAACACGAAATGTTCTCATTATTGCTCCAGAGCAGGCATCAGACCGGCTTTGCTAGGAGATGCGTTTCTGATACACTGGGGGACTTCTCTACTCTATGCATTTCCACCAAACGTGCTCATACCCAGGGTCCTAAAGAAGGTCAGCACGGATTCAGCCTGGCTGATCCTCATAGCCCATGCCTGAGCGCGACATCCTTGGTACCCATTCCTTCACCAAATGTCGTTACAACCACCCTATCCCATTCCCCCCCCCCCCTTCCGGACCTTCTTATCCAGAACCACAGCTCTCTTCTTCATCTGAACCCCAGGACCCTACACTTAGTGGCCTGCCTCCTTGTTGATTCAAGGTGTCAGAAGATCTCTGTTTGGAACAAGTTCAATGTATCTTAATTCATAGTAGAAGAGAGTCTATACAAACGACTTATCTGGTGAAGTGGCAGAGATTTGTTGCCTGGTATTCCGATAACCACATTGACCCCCAGGCCTCTCTCTTGCACCAGATCCTGGATTATATCCTTCATTTGCAGCAAACAGGTCTTTCAATTGCTTCTTTAAGGGTGCATCTAGCAGCAATCAATGCTTTCCACCACTCCATTGATAGAGAATCGATGTTTGCTTACCCAACTACTAAAAGGTTTATGAAAGGTTTGGCTAATCTCAACCCCTGCGTAGGCCTCCACCGCCTTCTTGGAATCTGGACTTAGCGTTGGATACCTCCGTTCGAGCCATTGACCACAGCGTCTCTCAATATGCTCACAATAAAGCTGGTTTTCCTGCTGACGATTACATCTGCTCGCAGAGTTAGCGAGCTAGCAGCCTGGATGGCATCACCACCATACACAACATTTAACAATGGATCGGTGACATTACGACCTCACCCTGCCTTTATCCCTAAAGTCTGCTCTGAGTTTCATGTTAATGAACCTATCATACTTCCTTCCTTTTATCCTAAACCTCATGCCTCATCACAGGAAGAGCTCTTACATACCCTTGACGTGCGTCGAGCACTTGCTTTTTATAGAGACAGAACCAAGAATTGGCGCAAAATGGATCATCTGATAATATCGATTGCAGATCGATCCAAAATGATATATTGCAAGATTCATAGTCACGTGCATCACTACCTGCTACTCTGTTCGTAACAAGATTCTCCCAGCTCAACGAAAGGCTCATTCGACCTTCCTACGAGGAGTCCCCTTTCGTGACATCTGCAGAGCAGCTACATGGTCATCCAATGCCACATTTATGAAACATTATGCAATTCTGCAACATTTAGCTGTGGACTCCGCTGTAGCCTCAGCAGTACTCACACTTCACAATCAACCTTGATTCCGGAGCCCACCATCCAGATAATCTGAGTACTGCTACATGGTCACCTACAGTGGAGCACCCACGGGGACACTACTTGAAGAAGAAGAAGAAGAAGTTACTCACATTGGTGCAGTAATGATGGTTCTTCGAAATGTGTGTCCCTGTGGGTGTTCCACAACCCATCCTCCTCCCTGCTCCGGAATCTTGATTCCAGTTTTCTTGTTTCAGATGACCGAGAGTGAGAGGAACTGGCAAGAGCCGTACCGTGCGTGATAGGCAAAGGGTGCAAACAGCGTGAGGCGCTGACCACGCATGCACAGTCTGGCTGACTATGGCTATTGAAAGTCCCCGATCTGCGGCACTGGGACAAGCCCAACACTTACAGTGGAGCACCCACTGGGACACACATCTTGAAGAACCATCACCAAGGTCCTGCACCATTACCTGCACCAAGGTCTGTAACTTCTTCTTGTCTACATTGTTGAAACCAGCAATTTTTCTGTAAGAGGGTATGTGGAATAAGGAGTAGAATAAGATACTACATTACATTTTCATGACTGTACTATGAGCACTTTTGGACAAATGGTATTAGAAGAGCAGAGTTCATGGTTTTTATTTTAATTCGTGGATTATATATCCATGAAAAACTGGAAACGCGTATTATTTATGGGCAGCGTTTAAAACAAATATTCCATTACTCGCATTTTCTAAATGTGGTTCTTACTCTTTCCATTTAAGATTATTATCTGGCATTCACTTTAAACCAGTATGAAATAGCAGTAGATATTATAGGTTTGGCTATACAAGAATACATTCCTTTGGATTTATTATTTTTTGAGTATGGTTTGCGGGTTTCTGAATTCATGAACTATTTTCTTTGCCTCATAAGACCATAAGAACAGCCATAATGGGTCAGATCAAAGGTCTGTCTATCTCAGTTTTCTGTCTTCCAACAGAGGCCAATGCCAAGTATCCTAAAGGAATGAACAGAATAGGTAACCATCAAGTAATTCATCCCCTATTACCTATTCCCAACTTCTGACAAACAGAGGTTAGGGACACTGTCAGGGTGCACGCCCCCACCGTGCCTTAGTGCCCCCTGACTGTCCTCATCTAGCCCCTCTCAGGGCAAGTCACAGTCTGTATGGGTTGCTCATCATTGGCATTGGGGTTATCTCTACTGCCCCGCTTACCTAAGCCGTGTTGTGATCCGCCTCCAAACCCTGGGCCTTGCCTCTGGCCCCTAGCCCGGAGGAGTCTTAGCTGGCCTTTTCTCAGCCCTTGCTGGTTATCCCCAGCTGGTCTCCCTCCTGGGAGCTCCTGCTTCCTCTCCAGTTAGCCCCTCACTGGCTCCACTCTCTAAGCAAACTGTGCTTCTCTATATAGCTGCTGGCTGGGCTCTCACTCGTGCTAATGGCTTCAGCTGGCCTCTCTGTTCCCAGCCCTGGCTCAGGGCCTGAGTCCTGGTCTTAAAGGGCCAGTGCAGGGCAGGCGCCCTGTCACAGACACCATTGATGAATCTACCCCCCATGAATTTATCTAGCTCTTTTTCAAACCATGTTAATGTCCTGGTATTCACAACATCTTCTGGCAAGGAGTTCCACAGGTTGACTGTGTGCTGCATGAAGAAATGTTTATTTTTGTTTATTTAAAACCTGCTACATATTAATTTCATTTAGTGATCTCTAACTCTTGTGTTATGTGGACAGGTAAATAACTTTTCCTTATTTACTTTCTCCACACCATTCATGATTTTATAGACCTTTATCATATGCCCACATAGTCTCCTCTTTTCTAAGATTAAAAGTCCTGATCTTTCTAATTTCTCTTAATATGGCTGTCATTCCAAAGCCCTAATCATTTTTGTTGCCCTTTTCTGAACTTTTTCCAATTCCAAATTATCTTTGGACAGCCACATGTACATGCAGTATTCAAGATGTGGGCATACCATGGATTTATACAGAGGCAATAAGATATTCTCTGTCATATTCTCTGTCCCTTTTTAAATTATTCCTAACATTCTGTTTGCTTTTTTGACTTCTGCTGCACATTGAGTGGATGTTTTCAGAGAACAATCCACAACGATTCCCCAAGTTCTCTGTCTCGAGTGATAATTTAGTCCCCATTATTTTGTACTTATAGTTGAGATTATGTTTTCTAATATGCATTGCTTTATTTTATCTACATTAAAAATTCATTTGCTGTTTTGTTGCACAGTCACCTAGTTTTGTGAGCTAGTCACCTAGTTTTGAAGCTCTTCACAGTCTGCTTTAGACGTTACTATCTTGAGCAGTTTGGTGGTATCTCCAGATTTTGCCATCTCACTGTTTACCCTTTCTCCAGATCATTTATAAATATATTGAATAGGATTAATCCCAGTATAGACCCCTGTGGGACACCACTTGGTAATACTCTTTAGTCTGAAAACTCACCATTTATTCCAACTCTTTGTTTCTTATCTTTTAATCAGTTCTCAATCCAAAGGCTTTCTGGAAATATAAATACACTATATCCAGTGGGTGCCCCTTTTCCACATGTTTGTTGACCCTCTTAAAGAATTTTATTAGATTAGTGAAGCATGATTTCCTTTTACAAAAACCATGTTGACTTTTCCCCAACAAATTATGTTTATCTATGTGTCTGACAATTCTGTTCATTTCTATAATTTCAACCAATTTGCCTGGTACTAAAGTTAGACTTACTGGCCTGTAATTGCTTAGATAATTGCTAAAGCCCTTTTAAAAAATTGGCATCACATTAGCATCCTCCAGTCTTTCGGTACAGAAGATAATTTAAAGGATAGCTTACAAACCACAGTTAGTAGTTCCACAATTTCACTTTTGAGTTCTATCAGAAATCTTGAGTGAATGCCATCTGGTCCCGGTGACTTGTTACTGTTAAGTTTATCAATTTGTTCCAAAACCTCCTCTAATGACATCTCAATCTGGGACAGTTCCTCAGATTTGTTACCTAAAAAGAATGGCTCAGGTTTGGGAATCTCCCTGACATCCTTAACCATGAAGACCAATGCAAAGAATTCATTTAGTTTCTCTACAATGACCTTACTGTCCTTGGGTGCTCCTTTAGCAGTTTGATCGTCCAGTGACCCCACTCGTTGTTTAGCAGGCTTTCTGCTTCTGATATTCTTTAAAAATTTGCTATTACTTTTGGAATTTTTGGTTAGACATTCTTCAAATTCCTTTTTGGCCTTCCGAATTATAGTTTTACACTTCATTTGACAGAGTTTATGCTCCTTTCTATTTTCCTCACTAGGATTTAACTTCCATTTGTTAAATGATGCCTTTTTATCTCTTACTGCTTCTTTTACTTGGTTGTTAAGCCATGGTAATACTTTTTTGGTTCTCTTACTATGCTTTTTAATTTGAGATATACATTTAAGTTGAGCCTCTATTAATAGTATCTTTGAAAAGTTTCCATGCAGGTTGCAGGGATTTACTTTTGCCACTGTATCTTTTAATTTCTGTTTAACTTACCTCTGAATTTTTGTGTTGTTTCCCTTTCACAGTGTTCGGCTACTGCGGTGTTTTTCCCACCACAGGGATGTTACATTTAATTATATTACAGATGAGATGCAGAGATAAAGTTTCCTGAGACCTTAAATGACTGCTTCTTGGAGTAGCGGGTTCTGGAACCCACAAGAGAAAAGGCAATTCTTGATTTAGTTCTAAGTAGAGTGCAGGGTTTGCTCCAAGCTGCACTCCACTTAGAACTAAATCAAGAATTGCCTTTCCTCTTGTGGGTTCCAGAACCTGTTACTCCAAGAAGCAGTCATTTAAGGTCTCAAGAAACTTTATCTCTCCATCCTGTCCTAAGGTGATGTGTATCCAGTGAATATGGGGACAGTTGAAATCCCTCATTATTGATATGGCCAAACAGCATGTTGATGCTCACAATGAACTTGGTGAAATCCTGCAGAAAGAGGCTATCAAAACTTTTGGACAAAGTATTTATACATTTTCTGCTGCAGATTCTATGGAAGTGCTGCTTTGTCTCCTCCCCCACTGTAGGACACTAGCCTGTACTATTCATCAATCACTTGTGCAGGAACCAAAGCAGAACATACGTGGGCTGCATATGGAGCAGGGCAAAAGCCACATGCCCAGAGAAGTTGTGCCCTAGTTTCCTTGCTTACCCTGAACAGGGAGATGTCTGCCAGGATGTTACCCATCTGTGGAGAAATGTAGCATAATTAGTACTATCTTCCTGCAAAGGGGATTGTCTAGCCCCAGATGCAATTTATGCTGTCACCACACCCATCCCTTCATTCACCATAAATTAAGGTGCTTGCTGAGATGTGTTCCATGCAAGGATCAGTGGGAAAGTGAGGGGAAATGTTAGAAAAGGGGTTTGTAAGTGAAATGTTACAATATAGGACTCAATGTTAACAGACTCCTTTTTGTGCATCGTGCTGAATATCAAAGACCTTGGTAGCCCAGCGTGCAGTGCCGTAGAGAGGTTGCTACAGATAAGGAAGCACCTCGGAAAGCCAGGGAGGATTTGGTTCACAAAGCAGTAAAACAGTTGTTTGCTAAAAATACAGATGAGATCCTGCTTTCTGCGAAGGATTCTCGTACGTCATTATGAACCCCTCTCAATAAGAAGCATAAATACACTCCCTACCAAAAACTAATGGATTATTATTACAACTATTACAGGCAGCAGCAGAGGCTATATGATAACAGGCCCTAGCGATGCCCTAATAGGAGGAGGAATCAGCAAAACCAGTCCTCTACAAATCAGTCCACCTCTAACAAGCAGCAAATTTGAAGTTTTGGTCAGGGGTCTGAGTGACCACCCCATAAGTCCAGTGCAGTTCAATGTCACCTTCAGTCACCACCTAAGTGCTTTCTACCAATAGTGGGCCCAAGTTACCACAGACAAATGGATCCTAGAAATTATCAGATCGGGTTTTACTTCCACGCCTCCTACCCAACTCTCTATTCTGTCCCTCTTTAGGGATCCCTCTCACGAGCCCCTGTTACGGGCAGAGGTGAAAAAGCTAGTTACCTTAGGAGAAATAGATCATTATCAGTATAGAGACCTCCCCTTTGGACTTTCTTTGGCCCCTTGAGTATTTTCAAAGACTCTAGCCATAGTTACGGCCTTTCTCAGAAGATAAAACATCATTATCTTCCCTTACCTAGATGATTGTCTAATCAAAGGCCCTACCTATCAGCAAACTACTACCATGACAACTATTACCAGGGAATGTTTTTCCTGACTTGGCAAAAGATGTTCATTGGCACATTGCAAGACTCAGTCACGGGAAGAACCTATCTCCTGCCACAAAGATTCAGGGCAATCTGCGACCTCATTCAACAGGTTAGACAGGCCCTCTTCTCCATAGTCTGGACGTGCTTTCAATTACTGGGGCATATGGCAGCCATGATGTTTGTGGTCTTGTTTGCAAAGCTACACATGCATTGCCTGCAACATTGGCTCACAATCAACTATATACCAACCTGACACAGCCTCACGAAGCACCTCTTGCTTCCTCCACAGTGCTGCAGTCCCTCGAATAGTAAACATCTCTGAACAACCTCCTCGCTGGTATACCCTTTCACTGACCAGACCCTTCAGTTACTATAACAACAGATGCATCGCTCATGGGCTGGGGAGCCCACCGTGGTGCAGCATCAATACAAAGTATATGGGCCCAACACGAGAGAAACTTTCACATCAATATCCTAGAGCTCAGGGCCATTCGCAGGGCTTGTGCCCATTTCCTTTTCCTGATAAAGTCAGAACTATCTGTGTCCTCACAGACCACACGAAGTCTGTGTTTTATGTCAATTGGCAGGGGGGTGCCCGATCACACTCTCTATGTGCCAAGGCAGTCAGATTCTGGAACTGGTGCATCAGAAACCAGATAACCCCAACAGCCATGTACATATCAGGACAACAGAAAGTGAGAGCCAACAAACTAAGCAGACAGTTCTCAGATCAGCACGAGTGGGAGTTCAATACCAATGTCCTCCTTTCAGTCTTCCACAAATGGGGCTTTCCAACTGTAGACCTCTTTGCAACACTTTATAAGTGCAAATGCCACAGATCATGCTCTTGGGCAAGACTAGGTAAGAGGTCAGAAGGGGACTGCAGCACCTTCACCATCCACTGGACAGCACCCCTACTTTATGCCTTTCCACCAATCCCGCTTATCTCCAGAGTGATCAACAAGATCCGATCCGATCGGGCCACAGTAATCTTAATAGCCCCAGTTTGGCCAAGACAGCCCTGGTTCCCTTATCTACACTACCTATCGATAGATCAACCTATCCATCTCCTGGAGGTGCCGAATCTCCTAACACAGCACTATGGAAGTATATGTCACCTCAATATCAAAACCATGAAATTCACGGCGTGGTTTCTCCATGGTTCCAGAATGAAGAACTCACCTGTTCAGACAGGGTTAAACAAGTTCTTCTAAACAGTCAGCGTCCCTCCACGAGAAGCACCTATCAAAACAAGTGGATGTGTTTTCAATAGTGGTGCACGATGCGCAATTTGCATCCCACCACAGTCCCCATACCTACTTTACTCAACTACCTCATGGACCTTAGCGACATGGGCCTCTCCATCAGCTCCATCCGGGTTCACCTGGTGGCAATCTCAGCCTTCCATGATCCAATAGTCAGCTTCTCTCTCTTCGCACATTCCACGGTGAAGCATTTTCTCACAGGTTTACAGAAAATGAGTCCAAACTTCCCCATTCCCCCCCCCCCCGGTGCCACCGTGGGACCTGAATTTGGTCCTTGACACACTCACCAGGCCACCGTTTGAGCCATTAGCCACTACGCCACCACAATACCTGTCTATGAAGGTGGCATTCATAGTGGCAATAACTTCAGCAAGAAGGGTAGAAAAAATTGCAGTCCTTATGGCAGACCCTCCTTTCACTACATTTACCAGGGATAAAGTCATACTCAGACCTCACCCCAAGTTCCTCCCTAAGGTTATATCCAACTTCCACACAAATGAACCCATTTACTTACCTGTCTATTTCCCTAAACCCCACGCCTCCCCCGAGGAGGCTATATTACATATGTTGGATGCAAGGAGGGCAATCACGTTCTACCTTGATAGAACAAGAGCAACCAGGATATCAGGCAGGCTATTTGTTGCATGGTCAGGACCATACACAGGAACAGCAGTTTCAACACTGCGGCTATCCAAGTGGATTGCAGGCTGCATACATACCATTTATGAACTTAGAGGTAGACAGCCATCACAGCCTATCAGGACTCACTCCACACATGCGATGGCCACTACAACGGCCTTCCTGAACAATGTACCATTGGTAGGCATCTATAGAGCAACTACATGGTCCTCACACCATACTTTTGCACAGCACTATGCCCTACACAAGGGCCCAATACCTTCCACATCTCTAGTAGATACAGTCCTTCCTCTTTTCATTTAGAGAGACTCCAATGCCCACCTCCATCGGGCGGGTCAGAAGAAGTTACTCACCCTATTCAGTAATGATAGTTCTTCGAGATGTGTGTCCCTGTGGGTGCTCCACCACCCTCCGATCCTTCCCTCTGCTTAGAGTCTACAGGGACTTCAAGTAGGAAAGGAACAGATGGGACTTGCACCATGGGCACACTTCACATACTCCAAGGCATGGGGGTACAGGGCCACTGAGTGCGCAGGCGCAGCGCGAGGGGCACTGCTCTCAAAAATCTCTGATCCCCCGCACAGGCACACACCGAGACCTGAGTGGAGCACCCACAGGGACACACATCTCGAAGAACTATTGTTACTGCAAAGGGTGAGTAACTTCTTCTTAGTCACCTTGTTCAGTAACAGTGCTTCTTCGTGATGTGTGTCCCAGTGGGTGCTCCACTACACTCCCTCCTTCCCCTGCATTGGAGCCCCATGCTCAACTAGAAGGGGTAGAGAAGGAACGGAGGAGCTGCACCATGCGCGCGCCTAATGCACACTTACAGCACGAGGGGGCACCACAGATTAGAGGCACAATTAGAGGCATGTTCCCGAGTATGTGTTGCATTGGATGGTGAGGCAGGTATGTGAAACAACTATTACAGAAGTTTATTTCTGTGCCCCTCATTTTTAAAGTGCATCCTCAAAGCTTCTCCGATGTTGACACCAGCCCTATGAGCTCCTCTGCCAGTTCTAGTGTCTAGCTGCTCAAACTCTGCAACCAAGCACTGTGCCTTAGCGTACCACCCTGGACAAACAATTCCCTCTTTCATATAAATTATGCAAAGTGCAACAAGTCATAATAATCAAGGGAATATTGTAATCAGTGAGGTCTAGCCTGCTATAAAGACGTCTCCATCTTGCCTTCAGTCTCTCAAAGGTGCATTTGACACCATGCAGCTCCTCAGCCCATTGTTAAAACACACCTTACTGCTGTCCAGATGTTTTGTGTACAATTTCATGAACCAGGGCTGCAAGGAGTAAGCTGGACTGCCCAGGATCACAATGGACATTTACACATCCCTCACTGTAATCTTGTGGTCTGGAAAGAAAGTCACTGTACAAGTCAGTGTTCCTGAAAATGCGTGCATTATGCACCTTTCCAGTCCTCCCTGCATTGATGTCTGTGAAATGTCCAGAATGATCCACAAGTGCTGGTAGCACCATTGAGAGGTATCCCTTCCTGTTGACGTACTCAGTGGCAAGATGGACTGGCACTAAAATTGAAATATGTTTGCCATCCGTTCCCACCGCTCCCCTGTCCCCACCCCAGTTGGGAAATCCCATGTCTGCAATCAGCCATTATGTCATGCACATTTCCCAGAATCACGGTCCTCCGTAGTAGAATGTGATTTATTGCCCTGTACTCTTGCAGCAGTACAGCTCCAAGGGTAGACTTCCCCACTCGGAAACTGATCTGCAACTGACCAGTAGCACTCAGCAGTTGCTGGCTTCCACACAGCAATTGCCACACACTTCCCAAGAAATCAGCTCTCATTCTCGTGTCCTTGTGCCACAGTTCAGGGGCCAGCTCAGCACACAGCTCTAGGAAGGTTGCTTTACACATCCTAAAATTCTGTAGCCACTGATCTTCATCGCACATCTGTATGATGTTGCAGTCCCACCAGCCAGTGTTGGTTTCTGTAGCTCAGAAGTGATACTCTATCCCATCAGCTGCTCCATGAGTACCAAATGGAATGACAGGTTGCCGCTGCCCACATCATGCATGCTGTCAAACTCCTCTGAGTCATCTTCCTCTGTCATTAACTTCAAGATGTTTTCCACGGCCATGTATGAGATCCTAATGAAATAACAGAGCATGTGAAAGAAGTGTGGGATTGATTCTTTCTCGCTGCAGTTGCCAGAGTGCACAGCAGAGGATGGCAGTTGGAAAAAGGGTGCAAAAGGACATGGGAACCCCCAGAACAAAGTGGTATTTGACAGAATGTTTTGCACAGTCCCGAAATGCCCTATACCAGTGGTCCCCAACCTTTTGGGGCTGCCGGGCGCCCGGGGGCTTGGCTACTCATGCCAGGCACCCGGGGGCGGGGCCACACATGCACCCGGGGGTGGAGCCAGGCATGTGCCTGGGGGCGGGGCCACCCATACGGCGCGCGCCCGGTGCTGGCACCACCCATGCGCCCCACTCCCGGTGCCAGCGCCGCTCCTCTGCCGTGTGCCCAGGGGTGGGGCTGCCCATAGTCCGTGCGCCAGGGCCGGCACTGCTCATGTGCTGCATGCCTGGGACTGGCGCTGCACCTGTGCTGCGCGCTCAGGGCCGGTGCCACCCCTGTGCCGCGCGCCCAGGGGCCGGCGCTGCCCATATGCCACGCACCCGGGGCCAGCACAGTCCTTGCGCCGCGCACCCGGGGGCAGGGCCGCCCAAACGCCACATGCCTGGGGCCAGCAATGCCCATGTGCTGCGTGCCCGGGGCCGGTGCTGCTCCTGTGCTGCACGCCCGCAGCCGGGTTGCCCCTGTGCCGTGCAGCACCACCCATATGCCGCACTCCCGGGGCTGGCACAGCCCTTGCACTGCGCACCCAGGGGCAGGGCCACCCAAATGCTGCAAACCGGGGGGCGGGGCCGCCCATGTGGTGCGCGCCCGGGGCCGACGCTGCCCATACACCGTGCACCCAGGGTGCCGGCACCTCCCATGCGCCGTGCTCCCAGGGGCAGGGCCGGCCCCGTTCACTTGGCAGGCGCACAGAAATGGCCCGCGGGCACCGCGTTGGGGACCACTGCCCTATACTGTTTCATGGCCCCATGATGCCTAGTGACAGATGGTGTTGCCAGGCGTCATAGGGTACGTACCCCAAGTATGTTGTTTCTGCTGTTGCTGGGGAAGCTAAAGATGTGGACACAATCTGTCGACAGAGGGATTAAGTGTACACACGCTTTGGTGACATTTTTGGTTTTGATTACTTCTGTGCGTTGACATTAGTTTATGTGACAAGACTTGGTAGCTTAGACAGACCCTCAGTTCTGTTAGCTGGTATAGAGAGTACAGGCAGTCCCCGACTTACGCGGATCCGACTTACGTCGGATCCGCAGTTACGAACGGGGCTGCCCCAGAGTACACGGACTGCGGGACCTCGCGGTCCTGCCGCCCGTGTACTCTGGGGCTTTGCTCTGCGTCTCCCTGGTCTGCAGATAAATTTTACCTTAGGAAAGAAAAGGTTTGAAAGTGTGTTCCCTGTACAAGGACAGAAGGAGGATTCATAAGACTAATTTCAGATCTTTTTACAGCCCTCATGTAAATAGCCACAGTCTGCCTTTTAAAAGTATATTTCAAACATTGCAGTATAGCACACTCTTGCATAAAGTTTTTTTCAACATCTGATTACCTTTGATGTTTTGCTTTTTAAAATAAAGTTGCTTCGATTGCATTTACTTAATCACAGAGGCTGAAATACACTTAGGGGCGGAGGGTTTAATTGATGAATATGGCTTTGTTCATGTCCCCTGAATAGAAGTAAATTTTACCACAAATTTGCAAACTGAGAAGATCTATATGTGGCATTGTTTTATTATGTCAACATTAAGCTCATTTTGAGTTCACCTATGGCTTTCTGAATTTTTTTTTTTTATTTAATTAAAGCCATGAGATGATATAGGTATCACAGGTATGGAAACAAAATCCTTCTAAAACTAAAGATTCCTGAAAAACAGTTAATCCTGTTCCCATCTGAAGAATTCTTTGAGATGTTAACACAAGAAAGGATAAATGTGCTGCATTTCTGAGATTTACAAGGCCAGAGGTCTTACAGTTCTCAAAGCTGTTAAAAGTCATTCTCAGGGTGTTGCAATTTCTCGGGCTCAGTACAAAGCATCTTTGTATATGGAAATCTGTAGAGCAGCTATTTCCATGAACATTTATAGACTGGTGCATCTAATATATAAAGGAGAATGTTTGTATGTTTGTGCTCTAATAACTTGCACACTATAAGAGCTACCACAACCAAACTTTGCATGGGATAACCTTTCCTCCAGGAGAAGGTTTTAAGGCACTGTGGGAGGGTGTGACAGGGGCCTCCTTTCCCCCACCCCGCACTAGCTCTGCTGGCAGCAATGCGCTCCCAGACTGCCACTGTTCTGGCCCTGTGGCGCTTGCACAAAGGCAGCGCGCGGAGGACCGCCCTCACGGCACAGGTGTGCCTCAGCCAGCGTGCAAACTGGCGGGCAGGCAGACTTGGGGAGAGCAGGGGCACTGGCAGGGACGCTGGCGTGGAAAAGGGCACTGACGGTTAAAACCAGCGCCGGGACAGACACAGAGGGGGGGAGAGAGAATGAGGAAGGGGAAGCGGGATTGGCTCTTTTGCACGCTGCCACCCTCCCCTTCCCCGCCACCTCCCTTGTGGAATGAGGAGTAACAGTTAATTAGAACTAAGGACTTAGTTCGAATTAACGTTTCACTGCAGCGTGTAGCTGCGCAGCAGTGAGTTCAGGCTAGTGAAATTTCAAAATGGTGACCGGACAGGAACATGCACATAAAGCCCAGGATATTTAAATCCCGGGCTTCATTTGCCACTCCGGTCGCCTCATTTGCCTACCTAGATCGAATTAACGAGCTAGTGTAAACATACCCTAAGAGCTACTGCAACTAAACTTTGCACGGGATAACCTTTCATCCAGGAGAAGGTTTTAAGGTACTTTTGGACCCAATCAGGGTCCCGCTGTGCCCCCCACGGCACCTGCAGCCCCGGGTGCAAACTGGAGCACCCCTCTTACATGTAGCCTCCCGGGACTCTCCCCCTCCTGCCCATGAGGTTACATAACCAAACCTCTTATCCTCCCTCCCCCCCCCTCCACCGGCACACAGTGCCCCCACCTCCATGCGCACAATGGCTCGGGCACTCGCCCTGCCGCCCCGCGGCACCTGCAACCCCGGGCGCGAGCTGGGGTGCTCCTCCCGCGTGTAACCTCCCCTCCACCTGGGGTTACTTTCCACCTGCTACCTCACCACCCTCTGGAAACCAAAACCAAAGCCAGCCAGCCTTTCTGCTTAGCTCGCTGGGCTTATCTGAGCAGAAGAAATCCGTGTGCCTGCTGCAGCGCAGGGTGGAGGGGCCGGGTTAAACCCTCGATGCGTTACACTGCTGTGAAGCCAGTCGGCTGCTGTTTGTACTGTGAGTGGGGCTCTTCTGTGTCTGGTTCCAGCCATCAGGGTTAGATGTGAGCTCTGAGCTTTTGCTTGCCAAGGCAGGGCAGGTGGACCCCTGAGTCAAACTTGTAAAGAGAAGTCCCCTTGCTACTGGCCTCATGGCTGTGTACTGTTCTTCTGGGGGCTGGCTGCTCGGTCCTGGGGGGAGGAGGGTCCTGCTGCTCTCAGAGGGTCAGGTGTGGGCCAGGAGCCACCAGCCCCCAGGATACATGGCTCTGGGGGTCCCCTGGCTCAGGGTCACCTCCTTTTCTAAATGTTCTATATTTTGTTCCTCCGGTTTCCCGAGCAACACCGGGTAAGTCCAGCTAGTAGCTGGATAATCGGTCTTTGCAAGAATACTGTTGCGGTTAGTGGTTATATTGAGCTTTCCCTGCATAAATTGTTTTGGCATTGCTAAGCAGTCCTGATTATTCTGGACTAGAGAACATAGCAATTAAAGATGCATACTTTCCCTCTTTCAGATGAGGTCAGCCTCTAACTGTAATAACTTGTCCATGTTCAGTAGTGATAATTGCCTTTTAGGTTTAAATTAAAGGCTTTATTTATAGTTCTTAAATATTTTTTCTAAATGTTGATGTACATGCATATAAAAGCAAAGAACTAATAGCATTATCCTTTAATAGGGCACAGATCCCAGTTCTGCAAATCCTGATATATATGAGTAGTCCTTACTCATATGCACAGTCTTATTTGAAAACCTGATGGACTATTTACCTCACCTGGAATTTGAAATAGTAGCTCATGGTTTTGTACGCAGCCTTCCATACCCACTTCTGCCAATGCTGCTTACTCCTCATATGCAAAACCCTATGTCATTGTAGTCACATACCTGTCAGGAATAGACACATATTTTGATAATTTTGGCTCTGTTGTGCCGATTGGAGACCAGAATGAAAACAGGAATTTATTTTTATTTGTTCCCTTAAATCAAGCTTCAACTTAACTTGCCTACAAATGAAAGGCTAATGTACCAACTCAGTGTGCCATCTATTCTAAATACTTTGACTGAAGTTTTAAAAGATTAAAAAATGGAGACCAGAGGAGTCTTGTTTTCACAAACAATTGTAAGTGGTTGTTGTGGCGTATTCTGAAAAATACTTTCACTGTGAAGAGTTACAATTTCTCATTCCTTCACCAAGCCTAGATAGCAGCCAGACGGCTATTTTAAACACAAAGAATGTCTGTGGTTATGAGTGACGCACACCTCAGCCAATCACTCCTTTTCTTTTCCTGTTTATATCTTAGGCTAGTACAGTGAGAGTTGGTGGTTTAGGATCCAAATTAGAGATCAACATTACCCAAAAGATCCTCACTCATGTCAATTCAGTGTTGCATTTACTATATAAGTATTCATATTTAAAGAGAGTGAGAGAGGAACAATTTAATTTATATAAATAAATTATCATAGAATCATAGAATACTAGGACTGGAAGGGACCTCGATAGGTCATCGAGTCCAGTCCCCTGCCCCCATGGCAGGACCAACTACTGTCTAGACCATCCCTGATAGACATTTATCTAACCTACTCTTAAATATCTCCAGAGATGGGGATTCCACAACCTCCCTGGGTAATTTATTCCAGTGTTTAGCTACCCTGACAGTTAGGAACCTTTTCCTAATGTCCAACCTAAACCTCCCTTGCTGCAGTTTAAGCCCATTGCTTCTTGTTCTATCCTCAGGGCCAAGATGAACAAGTTTTCTCCCTCCTCCTTATGACACGCTTTTAGATACCTGAAAACGGCTATCATGTTCCCCCTCAGTCTTCTCTTTTCTAAACTAAACAAACCCAATTCCTTCATCCTTCCCTCATAGGTCATGTTCTCTAGACCTTTAATCATTCTTGTTGCTCTTCTCTGGACCCTCTCCAATTTCTCCACATCTTTCTTGAAATGCGGTGCCCAGAACTGGACACAATACTCCAACTGAGGCCTAACCAGCGTAGAGTAGAGCAGAAGAATGACTTCTCGTGTCTTGCTCACAACACACCCGTTAATGCATCCCAGAATCATGTTTGCTTTTTTTTGCAACAGCATCACACTGCTTACTCATATTCAGCTTGTGGTCCACTATAACCCCTAGATCCCTTTCTGTCGTACTCCTTCCTAGACAGTCGCTTCCCATTCTGTATGTGTGAAACTGATTGTTCCTTCCTAAGTGGAGCACTTTACATTTGTCTTTATTAAACTTCATCCTGTTTACCTCAGACCATTTCTCCAATTTGTCCAGATCATTTTGAATTATGACCCTATTCTCCAGAGCAGTCGCAATCCCTCCCAGATTGGTATCATTTGCAAACTTAATAAGCGTACTTTCTATGCCAATATCTAATCCGTTAATGAAGATATTGAACAGAGCCGGTCCCAAAACAGACCCCTGCAGAACTTCACTTGTAATACCTTTCCAGCAGGATTCTGAACCATTAATAACTACTCTCTGAGTATGGTTTTCCAGCCAGTTATGCACCCATCTTATAGTAGCCCCATCTAAGTTGTAGTTGCCTAGTTTATTGATAAGAACATCATGCAAGACCGTATCAAATGCCTTACTAAAGTCTAGGTATACCACATCCACCGCTTCTCCCTTATCCACAAGACTCGTTATCCTATCAAAGAAAGCTATCAGGTTGGTTTGACATGATTTATTCTTTACAAATCCATGCTGGCTGTTCCCAATCACCTTGCCACCTTCCAAGTGTTTACAGATGATTTCCTTAATTACTTGCTCCATTATCTTCTCTGGCACAGAAGTTAAACTAACTGGTCTGTAGTTTCCTGGGTTGTTCTTCTTTCCCTTTTTATAAATGGGCACTATATTTGCCCCTTTCCAGTCTTCTGGAATCTCTCCTGTCTCCCATGATTTTCCAAAAATGATAGCTAGAGGCTTGGATACCTCCTCTTTCAGCTCCTTGAGTATTCTAGGATGCATTTCATCAGGCCCTGGTGACTTGCAGGCATCTAACTTTTCTAGGTGATTTTTAACTTGTTCTTTTTTTATTTTATCTTCTAAACCTCCTCCTTTCCCACTACCATTCACTATGTTCTGCATTCCTTCAGACTTCTCCGTGAAGGCCGAAACAAAGAAGTCATTAAGCATGTCTGCCATTTCCAAGTTTCCTGTTACTGTTTCTCCCTCCTCACTGACCAGTGGGCCTACCCTTGGTCTTCCTCTTGCTTCTAATGTATTTATAAAAAGTCTTCTTGTTTCCCTTTATTCCTGTAGCTAGTTTGAGCTCATTTTGTGCCTTTGCCTTTCTAATCTTGCCCCTGCATTCCTGTGTTGTTTTCCTATATTCATTCTTTGTAATTTGTCCTACTTTCCATTTTTTATGAGACTCCTTTTTTATTTTTAGATCATTCAAGATCTCGTGGTTAAGCCAAGGCAGTCTTTTGCCATATTTTCTATCTTTCCGATGCAGTGGAATAGCTTGTTTTTGGGCCCTTAACAATGTCCCTTTGAAAAACTGCCAGCTCTCCTCAGTTGTTTTTTCTCTCAGTCTCAGTTCCCATGGGACCTTATCTATCAGCTCTCTGAGCTTACCAAAATCCGCCTTCCCGAAATCTATTGTCTCTATTTTGCTGTTCTCCCTTCTACCCTTCCTTAGAATTGTGAGCTCTATGATTTCATGATCACTTTCACCCAAGCTGCCTTCCACTTTCAAATTTTCAACCAGTTCCTCCCTATTTGTTAGGATCAAATCTAGAACAGCTTCCCACCTAGAAGCTTTTTCAATCTTCTGAAATAAAAAGTTGTCTCCAATGCAGTCCAAGAACTTATTGGATAGTCTGTGCCCCGCTGTGTTATTTTTCCAACATATATCTGGATAGTTGAAGTCCCCCATCACCACCAAATCTTGGGCTTTTGATGATATTGTTAGTTGTTTAAAAAAAGCCTCATCCACTTCTTCCACCTGGGTAGGTGGCCTGTAGTAGACTCCTAGCATGACATCATCCCTGTTTTTAACCCCTTTTAGCCTAACCCAGAGACTCTCAACACTTCCGTCTCCTATGTCCATCTCCACCTCACTCCAAGTGTGTCCATTTTTAATATATAAGGCAACACCTCCTCCCTTTTTTCCCTGTCTATCCTTCCTGAGCAAGCTGTACCCTTCCATACAAACATTCCAATTGTGTGTATTATCCCACCAAGTTTCTGTGATGCCAACAATGTCATAATTGTACTTATTTATTAGCACTTCCAGTTCTTTCTGCTTATTACCCATACTTCTCGCATTTGTATATAGGCATCTAAGATACTGATTTGACCTTGCCTCCCAGTTTTGCCCTGACCCTCCATTCTCTCTGCCATTATAACCCACACTCCCTGCCATTTCCGACCCATCTCCCAGGTCTCCATGTTCTCCACTTACCTGTAGGCTTTGCTTACCTGTCCCTGTCGAACCAAGTTTAAAGCCCTCCTCACTAGGTTAGCCAGTCTGTGTCCAAATAGGGTCTTCCCCCTCCTCAAAAGGTGAACGCCATCTCTGCCCAGCAGTCCTTCCTGGAAAAGCATCCCGTGGTCGAGAAAGCCAAAGCCCTCCTGGCAACACCACTCTCGCAGCCAGGCATTCACCTCCAGGATGCAGCTGTGTCTGCCCCGGCCCCGGCCCCGGCCCCTACCTTCAACAGGAAGGATCAAAGAGAATACCACCTGCGCTCCAAACTCCTTCACCCGTACTCCCAGAGCCCTGTAGTCACTCTTGATTGGTTAATAACTTAGGGTACGTCTACACTTGCTCCCTATCTCGAGATAGGGATGCAAATGTAGTGTACTGAAATTGCTAAGGAAGCGTGGGATTTAAATATCCAGCACTTAATTAGCTTAATCTAATCCGGGAGCCGTTTTGAAATAGTGTTATTGCAAAATAAAACGCTCTGTGTAGCAGCGTTATTTCGAGAGATTGGTTTTCTCTCGAAATAACGCTGCTACATGGGGCATTTTATTTCGCAATAATGGGATTTCAAAATGGGGCCCGGGCATGATTATGCTAATTAAGCGCAGGATAATTCAATCCCACGCTTCATTAGCAATTTCGGTACACTACATTTGCATCCCTATCTCGAGATAGGGAGCAAGTGTAGATGTACTCTTAGATTGGTTAATAATTAAATCACACAGGCTGTGTGTACATTGGTAAGATTTTGCGCAAAAGCAAGTGCTTTTGTGCAAAATCTTGCCGCCTATCTACACTGGCCGTGAGTATTTGCACAAGAACACAGACTTTGTAATGTACGAAATCAGTGCTTCTTGGGCAAATACTCTGATGCTCCCACTCAGGAATAAGCGTTCTTGCGCAAGAGGCCAGTGTAGACAGGCAGCCAAGACATTTTGCGCAAAAGCAATCTAAACAGAAAAAAGCCCTAGTGGCCGCTTGGACGCTCCATACCTGCCGGCAGCTCCAGACTTCCCGGTAACCCGAGACCCCTTAAAGGCAGATGCAGCCAGCAGAGGCCACGAGGCAGAAGCCTTTCTGCTGCCTCTGCTCAGAGCTGTGCCACGCGGCTCCTGCCGTCCCCAAAAGGCACCAGAGCAGGATGGCAGCTCCAGGGGGGGAACAGCCACCCGCACTCCCAGCGCAAGAGGCCCCAAGGGGCAGAAAATGGAGGGCCCCATCCTGGTCCATGAGGGAGCTGGAGGCCCTCCTGGACCTATGGGAGGAAGAGGAGGCCCTTCACGATACCTGCTCCCGTTGCCACAATGTGGATATCTTTGACCGCATGGCCCAGGCGCTCTCCCACCAGGGACATCCAGCCTGGACCCTCGAGCAAGTCTAGGCTAAGGTCAAAGAGCTGCGCCTAGGCTATGTCCGGGCCAGGGGGCAGGAGCCGACACCTGCCTCCACTACCAGTGGCTCCACCGCATCCTGGGCCAGGCACTACCCCAGGGACCATCCATCCCTCTGGACACCTGCAGGCGCCCCCTCGTCACCAGGACCAGTGAGGTGGGGGAGGAAGAAGAGCCAGCCAGCGGGTCGGAGGGACGAGGCCAGAACCGGGACCTTCAACGCAGAGGCCCTCTCTGGCAGCCCCAATATCTTCCGTGCATCCTCGGAAGCTGGGGAAGGATCCACCGGTGAGTGTTGCACTTTCCACCCACAAGGGCAGGGGGGAGCCAGGCGCCCGGAGGGGGAAGAGGGAAAGCGCGTCACTCAGGCCGCGTGAGCTGCACGCTGTGTAGCATCAGCAGTATGCAGCACGTGCAACCACGTGCAGCCTGGAGACTGAGCGTCATGTGGACGCGGCAGGCAGCTCCAGGGTACGCCTAGGACCGTGCTGCTCTCACACATCTGGCGGGACCAGGGGGGAAGGGTGGATGCCAGCTGGAACCAGCCAGGGCACCAGGGACTCAGGCCAGAGCCCATACCTCCGCGAGGGTGCATCACGCAGAATGGCACACTGTTCCATGCCTGGCTGTGAGACACAGCTAGCTGCTCCTGGGAAAACTGCAGCGTCACAGCCCTGTGAGCGTGGCCCCCACTGAACCCCTCGCCTGCTCCCGGTTCTTGGCTGGCCCCCTGAGGGAAGTCCCCACTGCGGCCACACATGTCCCTGGGTTACAGTGTGTGAGGACTAGCGGGAGGGGGAGAGGGGAAGCGCTCGGGCCGGCCCTAGGGCCACCTGAGTTTTGCTGGAAGGATGGTACACTCCGCAGTCACTCTCCTGGCTCCATCCAGGAGACATCCCACGTGATGGGGATCTGAGAGCCCAGTCCACGTCTGCCATATGTGCTCCCAGGCACTGTGTGGGGATTCATCTCGCTCCCCGTCAAACACCATTGATTAGCCCAAAGCCTCACAGCCTCAGTCGGCAGGGAGTTCCACAGGTTAACACAACACACGCACCCTCCCACCCCCCAAGGGGCCAGGACACAGACCAGTGGTTACAATACATGGAGGAGGACCCTACTGCAGAGGTGGTCCTGTATGCAAACATACAACACGAGTGGGAGGGGGTTAACCGAGTGGGCCCAAGCCACACTACTGTGGTGTCACCTGGACTCAGGGGTGGAGGGCATGGGGTGTGGGGACAGTGGCCGGGCTGCCTGACTGACTCATCCTTTCTTCTGTTCCCTGCAGCGGGACCAAGCAGAAGCAGGGGACCTTCCAGCCCTGTGGCAGCGCCAGTGGCAGCACCCCCAGCCGCCCAACCACCAAGGTGGCGGGTCCGGCGGCGGGACCAGCTCCTTTGGCGCCACGTGCAGGCCATCGAACGGGTGGAGGCAGCCATCACGCATCGGGTGGAGGCAGAACTGCAGTGACACCAGGAGGCCAGGAGCCCCTTCCAGGCCCAGTGCGTGCGCATGGCAGATGCCATCTCCACCCTCACCGCACACATTGGCCATGCCATTCATTATGGCATGGCCTTGCCCCATGCACCCACCATCCCTCCCATAGCAATGCCTCCTGCTCCTACAATGTCCCTTCCTGCCCCCGTAATGGCCCCTCCTGCCCCTGCCCCTCCTGCTCCTGCTCCTGCCCCTCCTGCCCACCTTCCCGTGCTGCCTGCCCCAACGCGGCCTCACCCCCATGTGTAAGTCCACCCCTGCAGAAGCAGTCACAGTGGCCACCCCTCCCAGCAGTAGCTTCCCGCCCCCCCAGTTAAGAGTCTCCTCCCCCTCCCAGGTAAGAGCCTCCCCCCTTCCTATCCTACATCTCCCTCCTCCCCATTGTAAATAAAAAGTTCCAACTTTGTGTTAAAAACAAACAAACTGTGTTGTTGTTTATTGGGAGGTAAGGGGAGGGGAGGAGGGAAGGGTAGGGGATGGGAGGGAGATGTAAAGGGAGACAGAGGCAACCCTACTGTGGGGCCTGGGAGAACATCTCAGTCAGGGCCTCCTGGATGCACACCCCATCGTGGTGCACCTGGCGGATGGCAGCTGTGCGGGGCTGATCGTAGGCTTGGCCCTCGCCTACCATCCATGCCGGGAGGAAGGCCTCCCCCCTCCGCTCCATGACATTGTGGTGCACACAGCACGCGGTCACTACCTCCAGGACATTCTGCTCACCCATCTCCAGACGTGTGAGCAAAATACGGAACCGGGCTTTCAGATGCCTGAAGGCGCACTCCACTTGGTTGCGGGCCCGGTTGAGGCGGTCGTTGAACCGGGCCCAGTTGTGGTCCGGCCGCCCCATGTAGGGCCGCATTAGCCAGGGCAGCAGGGGGTAGGCCGTGTCCCCCACAACACATGTGGGCATGGGCACATCCCTGACAGTAAATTCCTGCTGGGGGAAGTAAGTGCCTGCCTCCAGCCTGCCAAATAGGCTGGAGTTGCGTAGGATGCAGGCATCATGTGCCCTGCCGGACCAGCCCGCATAAATGTCCAGTAAGCGGCCACGGTGGTCTATGAGGTCCTGGAGTAAAATTGAGAAGTACCCCTTTCTGTTTATGAAATGGGCCTCTCGATGCTCCGGGGCATGGGCAGGGATGTGGGTTGCATCCAGGGCTCCCCCACAGTTGGGGAATCCGAGGGCAGCAAAGCCGGCCACTGTAGCCTCCATGTCGCGCAGGCGGATGAGACTTGGGAGCAGGACGTCATTGATGGCATGGACAACCTGCAGAAGGGTGCAGAGAAACACGGAAACACATCACATAAGGCAGGGTGAGTGCATGCTCCCTTGTCCCCCCCCCCTTCCCATGATGTCCTCTGTCCTCACACACACACATACGCACCAGGGCCCCCATGCCCCATGTTCCCCTCCCACCAGCAGGCCTGTGCAAGGGAGGGACGGTCCAAACCCCCGGGTGACCCAGCCTGGAGTCTTGGCTGCCCCTGGGAATGGAGTGCAGCACTCTCCCCCCCCCCCCCCTCCCTGGGACTTACCTGCATACCGACGGTCGATCCACCCACCCCGAACTGGTGTGCGACCGATTGGTAGCTGTCCAGGGTGGCCAGCTTCCATACTGCGATGGCGACCATCTTGTCCACCGGGATGGGTGCCCGCAGCCAGGTGGTGGTTCTCTGGAGCGCAGGGGCGAGCCAGGCACACAGCTCCAGGAACATCCGCTTTCGCATGTGAAAGTTCTGGAGCCATTGCTGGTCGCCCCATTGCCTCAGGACCAGCCGGTCCTACCAGTCGGTACTGGTGTCCAGTCTTCACAATAGCTTCTCCACGCTGGGGTGAGGATGGCACAGGGACGCCATGGCCTTTCTGGTGAGGGAGTCCAGAGCGACCTGTGCCTTGAGGTCCTGGACGAGGACTGCAGCAGCCTGGAGCAGCAGCTGCAGGCACTCCAAAATGGCGGAAAGAGCCAGAGTAGGCACATAGCCACCCCTGGCTCCATGGCACAAGAAACAAGCTAAGATAAAAAAATCAGCCAAAGGCACTAAAGGCACAAGGCAGTGGTGTCCAAAAAGGCAGAGGGCAACCACAAATGGAACTGCTACGGCAGTCAGTCCCTGCAAGAGGTCCTGTAGCACGCAGCAGGAGAGAAACGGCTGTCCGGGGAGATGCCTTTAAGCACGTGTCTCAAAGGAGCTCCAGCCCCCGCCCCTGGAAAGGGCTGCTGCCTTTTTGCCCTCTTCAACATGGTTCCGGGTTTCTGCTTTTGTGCAAAAGCGTCCCGCCAATGTAGACGCGCTTTTGCGCAAAAGCGCATCATTCTTACGATGAGTCCCAGACCAGTATAGACGCTTTCTTGCGCAAATACTTTTAACGCAAAAACTCTTGCATTAAAAGTATTTGCGCAAAATCATGCCAGTGTAGACGCAGCCACAGTGTTTTAATATCTTGTGCTGCAAAGAGTCACAGACACACATTAATGAGCCACATGTAGTTCATAAGCTGCAGCCTGGATTTCACTAGACTAGAAGTACAAGGCAATGGCCAATATGGGTACCTGAAATTAGGCTCTTGAATCCATATTTAAGAATCTAAATAAAATGCCTTTTCAAAGGTATTGATAAACTCCAAATTCTGAAAGTGCCAATGATCCAGCTGCTCATTGATTTCAGAGGGAGCTGAGTTTGCTCATTACCTTTAAAACATTTCTAGCTAGTTCTTAAATACAGTTTCAGCTGTCCGTCTTGAGTCAGATTTGGCCAGGATGTACAAATTATTCCTTTTTAAAATTGTTTTGGAAATGTGTCATTTTTGGTAAAAGGGCAGGGTTCTAGGTTCTGTGTACCTGATCTGGTGCAAACAAATCTGATGCCCGTTCTTATTTTAGTTTTTTTCAGCACACAAAGCTATGGTACCAATTTGGGTCATTTCTTCTGCTTTAAATATTAGTTGCGAAGGAAAAATGAATCCTCATTTCATGGAAAGATTAACAGAATGAATATATATAAATTGTGCTGCATAAAAAAATTGTAACTTACTGTAATGGTAAAAGAGCATCATATAAATAGTAGCCCAGTGTCTGAGAGTCTGTAACGCCGAAATGCTGGCTGTTCCCTGTGGGGGGTGCTGTTGCCTGAAATGTTGGCTGTTCCCTCTGGGCGGCCCGTGCTGCATGGGGAGTGCGGGGCCCAAACAGCCGCTTGCTCCCCCGTGGTGGCCCGGCTGAGCAGCGCAGAAGTCATCTGAGTGCCACAGTGAGAGGGGAAGGGAGGCGGGGCGGTGACGTGTGGCGTGAAAGCGGCTCCAGGCCCCACCCTCTGGCTGCGAATGTCACCTCCCCGCCCCCCTTCGCCTCCCGCCATGGCGCTCGGCTGACTTCTGCGCTGCTCAGCCAGGCTGCTGCGTGGGAGCAAGCGGCACAAGCGACCGTTTGGGCTCCGTACCCTGCATGAGGCACGGGGAGTGCGTAGCCTAAACGGCCATTTGGGCTCCATGGTCCCCCAAGTGAGAGGCAGGAGGTGGAGGAGAGCTGAGAGAGAGGGGGGGAGGCAGTAGGAGGAGGAGAGAGAGAGAGAGACAGAGCGAGAGACCGGAGGCTCAGGAGAGAAGATCGACGTGGAGGAGAGACCTGAAAATCCCGTCTTATGACGGGCTAATTGGCTAGTTGCATTAGAAACACATAATGCTACCAATTCTAGTATATAACAGCATGAAGGAATGATTGTACTGTAATTTCCCAGAGAAATGTATAAACAGTAGTATTCTTTCAATGAGCATCAAAGGCCCCCTTCTGTGAGAATGCAACACCATTGGTGTTGAGTATTCTTACCTCTCACAGGATTGAGGCTGATGGGCACTTCTGTGATAATCAGACAAACATCTGATCCTACTCTTTTAGCCTCTTGTTAATTTCTACTGGAGTTGGTGTGAGTTTAGCATTATTATTATGCATTATATGTATTAGAGTACTACCCTTAGATTTCAATGTTCAAAGCTAAGCACCATTCATATGGGTGTGTATTCCTGATCTGTGACTGGGGCTCCTAGATGCTTCTGTAACACAAATAATATTAATTGAATGTTTTCAGCATTGGGGCCTAAAGTAGTAAAGGGTTTTGTTTATGAAATCAAGAAAGGAAGTATACTTACTGGTCACTTACTAATTAGGGATGTTAAAATATGTGCTGAAATTTTCAGCAGTTACACATTTATGTGCAATGGGGAGGGAGGTAAGAGCCAGCTTAAAAGCAAGCTCCCCGCAAATACCAGCTCCTGATTCCCTCTCGCTGCGCTGCTGCCTCTGTATGAGTGGCAGGACAGGGCAGGAGAGCAGGTGGTTCTGTATCAGTGGCAGCAGTGCAGGAGTGGGGGGGGGGGGCTGCATGTAACCATATGGGTTAATCGATACACCCATGCTCATTGGTTAACCATGTACTTCGGTACACATTCACCTCCCTATTAGTAATAGTCAAAAACTTTTTGATAGAGATAGATTAGGAGTGATTTAGTACAGCTAAGGTTTGAAGAATGCCATTAAACTGCTCTGCTGCATCACTCGCTATATATCATGGGTGGGCAAGAGGTGGCTAGTGGCCTGGATTCAGCCCTCCAAGCCACCGGAGCCAGCCCATGGCCACCTCCCTGGCACCCTTACTACAGAGCAGCCACAGCCACTTTAAACAACAGGCAGCTAATTGCTATGCACTCTGGGCAGAAAAGAGAAAGCTTCGCGCGCTGTCCCCACCTTCTAGCAAAATCCCTCAGCTCCCATTGGCTGGTTTCCAGCTAATAGGAGATGACAAATTTTGCTGAAGGCAAGGATAGTAAATGAAGCCCCTTCCCCCACCCCCATTCCCTCTCTTCCTCCTTTCCTCCCTGTGCTGGAACATAGCCACGTGGAGCAGCACACGGGCAGGGAGGTTCAGGTTCCTGCAGAGCTGCTGACTGAGCCTGCCTCTGGCACCTCACCTTCTTTCCCCTACCAACTAACTGCCCCAGGCTACCACTCAAACCCTCTGTATCCCCTCTCCCAAGCTCCTTCGGGTCATAACTCCCCTCCCAGACCCTGCACCCCTTCCTACACCCCACCCTCAGGCCAGAATCCTTTTATGCACACAATTACCCCTCCGTGACCCTGCACCCCATTCCCCTGCCCAAATAATAACTCGCTCCTTCACGCAAACTCCCTGTCAGACCCCACACTCCCTTGTGCATCCCAGTTCTCTATCCTAAGCTCCTTTCTATACCCCACCTGCCATTCCACTGAAGTGCAGCCCTTGACGACTTACCAAAATCTTCGAGTGGCCCCCATTAAAAATTATTGCCCATTCCTGCTATATATTCTATTCTATTCAAATTTATTGTGTTTCCCTTTTAGATCTTTATTTGATACACTGGCCAGATGCACAAGTTCCTGGAAAAAGTAATCGTGAAGTCCGAGCTGAAACCTGGAGAGCCATGGAGGAATTATATGAGAAAGGTAGGAGGACTGTGAAAAATCACAGTTTGTAAGAGGGACTGCAACATATTTAAATGTTCAGGAATCCAATAACATTGTGATAGAATAGGATTTTTTAAAGTACCCAACAAAGTTAGGTACACAAATCCCATTGTCTTTCTGTGCAATTTGAGTGCATAATCCATTGGTGCAAGTTTATATATCCCAGCCCTACATAATATTATCAATTTGCCAAATTAAACAAAAAGTTTGCTGCTGCTTAAATATCATATTGTGGTCTTGAAGAAGTAAATTCTGTTATCTATGATTTTTTGAGATGATCTATAGAATATAGACAACAGAATATTTTGTGCTGTGCTCCAATTTGTATAAGTTCAGAGCCATGCCATCTAATTTAACTTCCCTTTGAAGTTTTTTTTTTTTAAATGTAAGGTGCTGTTTCTCTTTTACATAGAGTTGCAGTAGTTGGTGGATCTTTGTTGACTGTGGTTTAGAAAAGGTCAACTCTAGCAAGCTGTTTGGATGAGGAACAGAAATTAAGTTGTAGGGTTGTTGTTAATTAACTTTGAAAGCATCCCCTTGAAAGGAACTTCAGAGTGGTAGCCATGTTAGTCTCTAAGGGTACGTCTGCACTTGCTGCCTAGTTCGAGCTAGGGATGCAAATGTAGCTGACTGAAATTGCTAATGAAGCAGAGATTTAAATATCCCACGCTTCATTAGTTTAATCTCACCTGCGCGTTATTCTGCTCAACATCTGCTTCAAACCAGGAAGTGCGCTCCAGGATGCGGTAGTTCGAATCAAACCCCTTGGTTCGAACTAATGTTACTCCTCAAAAAATGAACTAGGGATCAAGTGTAGACATACCTTAACTGAAAATGTTTTAAAAACAACGAATGGTCCTGCAGCACCTTGGAGACTAACAAAAAATGTAGCTGTATCATGAGCTGTCATGGTCACAACCCACTTCTTCAGATGAATGGAGTTAAGGGGTCCAGGTTACAAAATAAATAGAGAAAGAGAGAGGATGGGGAGGGAAAAAGAAGAGAAAAAATGGGAATAAAATTGTCAGTGTCCATGCTAAAGGAGGCAGAGAGAGTGAGTTCTGAGTATTCTTATGTACCCAGTCCTTGGTTTTTTATGTCATTAGGATGTGGAATGTAGTAGGTAATCCAGTAAAGGTCTTTGTTTAAACCTACTTGTAAATGAAATTAAGTTCTGAAGCTTCCTTTTCAAGCTGGTTTTTGAAATTGGCTTGTCATAATATGGTAACTTTGAGATCCATTAAGGGACCCATTAAGCTGCAGAACTTAATTTCATTTACAAGTTTGATATCTCCCCAGTGCTGGCCCAATAGGGTTATATCTGTCCCAGTCCCCATCTCTGGCCCCTAGCTGCCCCCTGTGTTTATTCTACAATATAACTCCCTCCTGCCACACCCTTTTCTTTCTATTTTATGAGAAACAGTTGAATTCCAGGCTCATCCCATTATCCTGGCACAACCAAACCTTTACCTTACTTTAAATTAGGATAAGAGGAAGCTGCATACTTCCTAGCTCTTACCATTTAGGAGGAGCTCTTGAACAAATAGACTTACAGAAGGATGGACAGACAGAGACAGATGTACATTTCTAAAATATATAGTGTGACAGGCTCAGGTCAGAGGGTTACAAAAGAGTGTTAGAAGGAAAATATATGAGCCTTAAACTAAGTAGGTCTCTGTTCCCTGAGTAAACTGACTGAGGCTGGCCTAGAAGCAGCAGGAATTTTCCAAAAGCAGTCTGGACAATCAGGCCAGTTAGAACACCTGGAGTTAATTAGGAGCATTCCAGAGCAAAGAGAGTCATGCTCATTAGACCACCTGGGGCCAACTGGCTTAAAAGGGCTCCACTTCTGTTACTTAGGTGTCATGCAGGAAGGAGCCAAAGTGCTGAGTGAGAGGAGTTTTGGCGAGAGCTGGAAGCTGCAAGGCAGGAAGAGAGTGTAGGATGAACAGGTGCCAGAGGAAAAATACTGGGAGGGGTCGTTTGGGGAAGTGGCCCAGGGAAGTAGTTGCCAGACAGGGAGTAGAACAAACTCCATCTGTTGCTGCTGTCTTAGGGTCCCTGGGGTGGAACCCGGAGTAGTGGGTGGGCCCAGGTTACCCCCAGTCCTTCCCACACCACTTCAGAGTTTCTCCCTGAATAGGGAGACCGGGACTAGAGAGGGATTTTACCTCCATATTATGGACTAGCCTGTAATGAGTATGACTCAGTATGCTGTGAACCCTGCCTCCAGTAAAAAGAAAAAGAAAGAGGCCGTGTAGTGGGACACAGGGAGACTCTGAGGCTGAACATTATCCTCCAGAAGCACAGGACCCATAGGCACAGCCATGGCTTTGCCACAGTAGTAAGATTATTTGAGAGCTAGTATGTGCTAATGATATTAAAGACTGTATGGTAATACGTATGAACAAAGGCTAACCTCATTGTCTTTGAGTTTTATAAAAAAAAAAAAAAATTCAAAACAAAATGTGTTTTGTCCTAGTTTCTGTTAACTACATAGCTTAAGCTACCCGTTAGCCAGCTCAGTCAGTCAGTGAAATTGCAGAAAAGATAACTAGGTTTATGTGTATGTCAAGGCAATCTTGCTGTTGGACTTGTCCTATGTTAAAACCTTGTTCTCTCTTCTAATTTCTCTCTGAACCCAGCACTGTACTGCACAGGGTCAAATCCAATAGGAATGCACCTTTTTCTTCTTCATTGTCCCTTGCATGTCTCCTGCGTGCACCAAACCTACCTTGTTTATAGATATATTAAAAATAAAATTTTATTTCCATTAGAAAGGAAAACAGTCTCTCTGGTCCATGGAGCGGACTCTAGTGAAGGCATGAGATCTGTATTTCACAGACCTGGGAAAGATGAAATTCCTCTTTCCAGTAATACTTATTTGACACCCTTGGCCCATAAAACTATAGCTATAATTTTTCAACAAAAAAATGGATGATAATCTTTTTGAAAAGTGAAAAATATATACCAAGCTCACTTTACATACAGAACTAAACTACTTGTAAATATCTGTTTTGTATATTCTTTGTCACTATTATAGCACTTCCTTACCAGAGCACCCACTATTGGCAAAGTGGAATGCAACAGCCACTCAGTCTCATTTTCTCAGCCAGTTGTCTTCTGCTCCACCTAGTCTCTAGCATCTTTATGTATAAATTACTTCTGACAGTCATTTATAGTTCTATCACTCCCAGAGCACTCAAAGTCCAGTTCTTCCCCATTCACCTAGCAAATACATGGAAGAGCTGAGAATAGATCTCACATCTCCTGAGCACCAGTCTGGAGCAGGCTTCCTGTTTATTCAAGGGATCACTGGTACTGTATTCCAAAAGAAGAGCACGTCTAAAAATATATATATATATACAATTATTCTACAGTTAGGCCTCTGTTTAAAGAGACTTGATTTCCCTGTTCCAACAGCTGATTTCAGCTAGGGTTCTCTTAGTATCTGTCCAGTGATTTGAATTTCTGTGGGTTGGCGTCTTGGCATTCTCAGTTGTGGAATTATTGTCTCTAATTCAGCAGAATGCTGGTTTGGCTGCCTTTAGAGCATACTCAGAGATGTGTTTGTTGAATCAAATATTCTCTTGAGTTTTGGCAACATTTCTATTGGAGGATCTGTTTGGTGGCAGATGGAGATGGTGTATCGAACTACTCTTACTTCTGGTAATGAGTTAGAAGTCTTGTCTACTGCTAACACAGTGACTCTTTGCATGTTTAGCAGTTGTCTGAGAGCAGCCTGACTGCTAGCATTGGGACCACCATGCTCCTGATAACACTTCTACAACACACACAAAATTTCTTGTCTCGCTAGCTATACGTGATGTGAGAGCCACAGCCAGGCTGGTGACATAGTAGGTGGGAAGAGTGGCAACACAGAGGCTTGAGATCAGATCCCATGGGTCTCATTGTAATTTTATTGAATACGAGCAGATTTACCCGGTGTTGCTCAAGTCCTTAACTGAATAAAGTTTTTTTTTAAATGTACATGCTTTATGTACATGATTACATTTTTAAAAAATACAGTTATTTTTATGAAGCTAATTTTTATTTTGGATTTCTTAAAAATAAGGATGATTTAAAAAATTCCATTTGTTTTTTAGTCAATTTTTTGAAATGTGAATTCCATCAAGTGTATTTTTTTCCTTCATCCCTACAAACTCCTATCATTCACCTATCATGTTTTAACAAAAAGCATATTCTTGATTTGGTTTCCAATAACATTTTTGTCTGGTTTTTAAACCGTAAGCATTGATTTACCTGTGCCATAAGAGAGCACTACTCCAGATTTCTCCATTTTATTTCTTATCTGTAAAGTTTATTGAGAAGCAATCTTATTCCACGTTCATCCTATTTTTCTGGGTCAACTTGGATCAGTCTTTTCAACATTTGCTCACTTATGTCAATCTCGAGGATGGTATTTGATTTGGTGATTCTGTCTTTTTTTCTGTTTGGCTTTATTACAGGTTGGACCTCGCTGGTCCAGCACCTTGGGGACCTGACTGGTCCCAAACAAGGGGATTTGCTGACCCAGAGAATGTCCCTCCCCTTGTGGCTGTGCTGCCACCGGCCTAGGGCTCCTGTCCCTTCTGCTGCCTCAGCCCCCCTGGGGCTCTCTGGCTATGGAATTCTGGCCCCAGAAGTAGCAGGGTTGGAACACCACGGCCAGAGCTGCGCATCTGGGGCAGAGCTCTTCAGCTGCCTGGCTCCACAGCTGGGACTGGAGTTCTGAGGATGGGACTGGAGCTCCGTAGCCCAAGCCAGAGTTCCCCAGCCGCTGGAGCCAGAACGCAGCCAGAGGTCCATGGCCAGGGATGAGGCCAGAGCTCCCTGGCTGTTGCTGGGGTCGGAACTCCCTGTCTGGGGCTGGAGGTCCACAGTCACAGCCACGCTAGAGCTCTCTAGCCACTGGGGCCAGAACTCCCTGCCATGCCGTCCGTCCTCCCCGCTCCCAACACACACACACACACCCACACACACACACACACACCCTCCCAGCTGAGATGCCACACACACACACACACACACACACACACACACACACACACACACACCCTCCCAGCTGAGATGCCAGTGCCCCTTACGGTGCTCCTGCCCCACCACCAGACCTCCCTCTTCCTGGACTCTGTGGTCCCGGAAGATCCGTGGTCCATGCTGGACCAGGGAGTCCTGGTTAAGGGAGATACAGCCTGTGGAAACAATCCCATTGCAGGAACATCCTGTTTTTCTGGCACATCCAAACCTTTGTATTGCTTTAAGTTATGATAAGAGGAAGCTGTATACTGAATTTTCTGGTTCTAGCTCTTGCCTTTTAGGAGAGCAGTTCTTGATCAAACCGACAAACTCTCTAAAATATATGGTGGATATAACTTCTACTTAGTTCAGTTTAAGTGTCAAGAGGCTGTTCATTCTTAGAGTGCGTTAGAAATTCCCCAGATAGACATTTTTCCAACACTCCGCTGCTAACACTTGTGAAAGGAGGGGTAGTTCTGTTTTTGCAGTGATACTTGAGAGATGAAGTTGGGAATTTCTTCATTAAAGACGCGTAAGGGGTTCTCCCCAATGGTACATGTGAGAAGGCAATGGAGAGGGGTATCTTATGTAGGATGAGCAAGTTTTCATCAGCTGACCACATTTCTTGAGTGTGCCTACGTACAGGCCGCCCATGATAGCATCAGCAGGACAGTACTTGAAGATGGACATTGTTAAATGCTCAGTAATGTGGTGTTTGCAGCGGGAACAGCATCTGTTCCATTAAACACCTCATTGGTGAGTTTAGTACAATTACTGGAAATTAGTCTTTAATAAACTCCAATATGAACAAGAGTGAAGTGCATTTTTTAAAAAGAGCAGGACCCAGGAATTTTTGTTTTGTTTTGTTTTAATTCTCATGTTATCTCCATACTTTAACTCTAAAACCATCTCATAAACTAGTAGAGATTGTTTAAACCTAGCTGCCCATAGTGGAGATTAGGGTCTCTGTATCCTATCCAACAGTAATGTTTTGCCCAATTAAGGATAGAAATCTTTAACCCTTTCTGGATAACTTGCCTTTTTATTTCTGTGTGATTAGATCAGTGCAGCTAGCATCTTTCCTTCCTATGTCTGTCAGTTTTCCAAAGTAGAACAACAGGCTGAGTAAACATTATGGCTGTTTTGTGTAGTATAGGCAATGCAAAATTCAGTTAGTGAGGACAGTGCATCTCTTTTAATTTAATATCTACATTTTCATTGCTAGAACCTAAAGAACCTTGATCATTCCCATATACTCAACGATTTCTGTCCTAAAAGTGGAGTGATGTCAGTATACAGGCGCACACACATTTGGAGTGTGAATTTAGATCTATATGAAGTGTGTATAAGTGTTCATCTTGCACCTTTAGTCATGAAAAGCAAGTGACTAACTTTGAAGGACAGCACAGAGCCTTTTTCAGATTTAGATTAGCAATGTTCTTTTTTACACAGGCAGATAAAGAATATGGCACTCTTTTTTTAAAAACCAGACCAGTCAAGCATGATCAAACAGATTTTCACATGCCTCCATAGTCTGTGGTTTAGGAGGATGTCAACTGCACCACACCCTGTTGATCAGATAAGACAGCAGGATGATGCTATGCAGGAAAGAAAATATAACAGTCACATTTTTTAAGTTAATGTTTGGAAATTAGCCTTTAATAAACTGCAGTATGAACAAAACCATAGACATTCATTTTCAAAATAAGCAACTGACATATTTGACTTACTGTGGTCTGAATCTAGAATTGTGATATAGTTCAGAGAATTAATCTAAACCAGGGGTCTCCAAACTTTTCTGCCCGAGGGCCGCATTAACTATCAAACAGCAGTTCGGGGGCCGACTACACACTTGAGGTCCAAATAAAAAACAATCAAAACATGGATGTTGTTTTAATTATTTATTTAATATTATTTTATTCAGTTATTATTTAATAACACATTGATACACTACACATGAACACCTGTATTAGTGTGAATGGTGAAATTGTTTCCTGGATGCCAAAATAGCAGACATTTCTGGCTTTAGAAATCACTGTTTGAAATTGGGGGTGGTGCTTGTCCTAGTCCTGCAGGAGGGGCTCCAGAACGGGGAAACTGCTGAGAACTCATTTCCACCTGCGCAATGTGATGAAAATTGTAAGCAACATAATCCTGGCAATATGTTCAGCCTAAGACACTCACACTTGAAGAGATGTGATCGCTCTCCTATCATGCAGGGAATGAGGTGACAATTTGTAACATAGCCCCATGGAACAAGGGGCATGCATTTTAATGGGAAAAGCTGGTTTGAAAGCAGACACGTTATCACTTGGTAAAGGAAGTTGGAAAGCAGTGCCCAACGCTCCCACAGACTGATACCCGGCAGGACGGTGCTGCTCTGGGTTGTGGATGAGAGAGACCAGACATGGAAGGGAGAGGGATGTTTCTTCAGGGCGCACTGCAGGGACCAGGGCAGCGCGCTAGGCACGGCACAGCGTCACCCAGAGGCTGTGCCACAGCAACCAGACCGCCTCCTGCAATGGGCACCAGCTCCTCAGCCCCGCCCCCGGAGAAGTAGCCCCTCGCTCCTAGCCCCTGAGAAACCACCGTCGGGTTTCCTCCCCTCCGTCCAGCCTCCCGCGATCCTCTGCCGCCGGGTCTGATCCGGAGCCCGCCTTCGAGACCCCCCTTTTTCGCCCGCCCGGCCAAGCGGCACGCGGAGCCGTCCCTGACCTGGGCTACCTGCTGTCCCGTGCGCGCGCTGGGGCCTCGCGCAGCCGCCTGCGAATCCGTTTCTCCCGCTGACACCAATGCTCGGACTCAAGCTCAGGGATAATCTCGCCGGCACGCGGAAGAAGGTGGGGCCAGACAAAAAGGTCTCCACGGGCCGGATGAGAGGGCCTCGCGGGCCGCATCCGGCCCGTGGGCCGTAGTTTGGAGACCCCTGATCTAAACTAACAGAAATATCAGTGCTCTTTTGTCATGTTTTGCAGCAATTGGGTTTTTTTTGTAACATGTTTTACTCTAAATGCAAAAATGAGCCCTCGGCCCTCTCTGTTTAATGGTTTATTGCAATGTCCTGTTTGTGTACACTTTCATGTGAATCACCTGACAATGTTAAATTATTTTTATTGAGCTCACTTACAGTAAACCTATATTAAGGATTATTCTAATTTATCATTTGCATTACAATAGTATCTAGATGTTCCCTGACAAGATTGGGCTGGAGAGACTGCTGTGGTGTTCTGAAATTCCTCAGCCTAGAGAGCTCACAGAGCAGCTCTGCTGTCCCACAACACCGCACTGTGAGATGCTTACCCACATTGCTTTGCGCTGTCTGTTGACCAGGTGCTAGCAATGTGGTCATGAATGGTCAACAGGGTGCTAGCAATGTGAGACAGAAAAACTGGTTTGACCAGTTTTCACTTTTGGCTACTTTTACATGTTGACAGCACTTTTGTCACCATACCTTGTCGGTGTAGACATAGCCTGTGATAGAGTGCTAAGTATAAAAGCCAGAGCCAGCAGGCAAAGCAGATTGGAGCTGACTATGCTAGCCTGTGCCTAATTTGTTGGTGGGGCAGGGCAGAAAGCCATTAGCTAAAACCCACAAAGTAGCACAGGAAAGCAAGGGCTTGTGGGAAGGAGGTGCTAATAGTAAGTGGGAGAGAGGGATTGCTCTCCCCTGCAAGGCAATGTGCTAGGTCTACTGTGAGGTGTCGGGACTCAATAATAAATACCCTGAACAGAGTGTTGGACCAGCAAAAGGATCTCTGTGTGGTTTTTTCACTGAGACAGAAGCAGGACCAAAGAGGCTTTGTTACACTGACTCATTGAATCTGAGTGATGAATGTTGGGGGGCCTGGGATTTCACATGAGGAGTGTTGGATGGTCCCTTTCAGAAGCTTCAGAGGGGTATCTGACTTAGTCTGTAACAGGAAAAACTTTAAAAACAACAAATAGTCTAGTACAGGGGTGGGCAAAAGGGCCTCCATGGGCCGGATCCAGCCCACCAAGCAGGTTGATCTGGCCCGCAGAGGCCCTGCCACTCCCCCACCCCCAGGCCAGTTAAGATCTGGGGGCAGGAGAAGCATACAAAGTTTCCTCTGCCCTTCCAGGAGCATGTAGCACTTTGAAGAGCTGCGTGCTGTGGGCAGGGTGGATGGAGACGTCACGTGCTCCTCCATCCCCAAGCCCTGATTGGCCTGGGGGCGGGAGGAGCGCGCAAAGTTTCCTCTACTCTACCCCTGCCCTGTGAGGAGCGCATGGCACTTCAAAGTGCCACATATTCCTTGCAGGGCAGGAGGAGACCAATTAGGGCCTGGGGGCGGGGAAAGCACAGAAAGTTTCCTCTGCCCTGCCAGGAGCACATAGCATTTTGAAGTGCTACATGCTCCCGGCAGGTCAGAGGAAACTTTGTGTGCTTCCCCTGCCCCCAGATCCTAACTGGCAGGGGAGCGTATGAAGTCTCCTCCCGCCCTGTCTGTTTTAGGCCTCACCCTCTTCCGGGGCAGCCCGGGGCCACTTAAAAAAGTTTTGAAGTGGTCCCTGGCCAAAAATGTTTGCCCACCCCTGGCCTAGTAGCACCTTAAAGACTAACAAAACATATAGAAGATATGATAAGCTTTTGGGAGCACTGCCCACTTCATCTGAAGAAGTGGGTTGTGCCCATGAAAGCGCATGATACCATCTACATGTTTTGTTAGACTAGAAGCACCTTAAAGACTATTTTTTTAAATAAGGTGTTCAGTTTGTTTCCGGGATGGGGTAATGTCCACTATGAATAGGAGCAGAGGGAAAGTTGTCTCTGGGGAGAGTTACTTCTCAGATCAGCAATGGGTAACCAACACTAGTGAGTAAGCTGCATGAATGGCCCTTCTTTATGTTAGTGGGCCACATGACCAGTGGTGGGCAAGCTGCGGTCTGCAGCCCCCTGCCTACCCCCTTTCCCCATGCACCTCTTGTGCGCTGAGGCACTGGAGACCCACACTTCATATTCCTCCCCTGCCCTCCATCCTTTCTGACTGCCATGAATCACCTGATTCGCACTCTGTCTCTGCTCTTCCCTCTCCCTCCTAGAGCTTGAACAGCTTTAAACATCTGATTTACCGTGTTCAAGCTCTGGGAGGGAGGGGGACGAGCAGGGACAAAGCGCACATCAGCAGATTTGTGGCATTACAGAAGTGCTGGGAGGAGTACGAAGTTCAAGGCTCCAGTGCCTCAGTGCATGAGAGGAGCATGGGGAAGGGGAGCACACAGGGAAATCCATGGGCTGCATATGGCTCCCAGGCCACACGTTGCCCACTGGACACTTCCTGCAAACATCCCCTAGAGTTTTGTGTTGTGTGCCACTTTCTGAAAGTACTTCCATTGACCTCAATAGGGCCTTCATATGAGTAATGTACACAGAATTTGAGCCTTCCAGCCTATGCACCCTTCTTTAATAAAAGCGCACTTACTGTAGCTGGTTTCATGTGAAAAGTGAACCATTTGTGATTTTATTCTGTTGCATTAGCCAGAATCAACGTAATGGAATAGGCACCATTGCACACGGAGTTGGACTACTGACCTTTTCTGATAGGCTAAAGTGTACTGGGAACTTGGCATCACAAAAGCAGCATCCAGTTCTGTCACGATTTGTTGCATAAGTACTTTCAAAAACTTTTTGATGAAACTTTGTACAGTCAATGTACCAGAAGGTTTCAAGGGTCTGATAAAACCTCTAGCAGTGTTTAAGAAAGATAAGGCATTCTATTGTACTAAAACAATATTGTGGGGCCAGAATAGCATATTTATAGATTAATGTGGTAAGGCTAACAGTGCCCATCTTACTCTGGAGAGTTTTGATCTTGTAAGAAGTTTTTCTTCAAACCGTTTTCTACTAAATAAAGGAAAACACTCTATCAGCTTTTTAGGCGGTTGGGAAAAGTTTGTTAAGCTTAATGTACTGATGCATTATGTAGCTACTCTGTTAGCTGGGGGAGTACAGGAGGCAGGGACAGAAATGGGAAGATCAAGCAGCCCTGGTACAAATTTGGGGGAGGGCTTTGGTGCACCCTGGCCTGCCCCCCTACACACACACACACACACACACACAGTCCCCTACCCTGAGCCCTTCTTCACCCCCCAACTCTGACTCCTGCACACACAACCTGCCCTGAGCCCCTCCTCAGCCCCCAACCCAGCCTCCTGTTCTCCCACACACTTCCTGCTCAAGCGCCTCCTCAACCCCAGTCTCCTGCCCTGAGCCTTTCTGTGATTTCAAATGGGACTTTTAGTGAAGCTAAGGTGGTGCAGGGTGTCCTCGCTGTAAGTCCAAGATACGTTCCAAACAACTTGGACTTATAGTGAAACAACTTAAAGCGGGGAATTTTTTTCCCGTGGCTGACTTCCATTTAAGCAAATTGGGTGGGGAGTGTTTTGCATGACGTACAGCAGGGAATAGGAGAACTTAGTGTGGAACGGATGTATAGCGAGGCGACTTATAGCGGAGACCCCCTGTAACGAGATTAAAAAAGCCCAAATTTTTCCTAGTCTACACAAGTCCTGATCAGGGCCATTCTTGCGCCCCACGCAGTGGGCGCGCAACGCATGAGTGGCTCCGCCCCCGGGCACACGGCACATGCGCGGCCCCGCCCCCAGCGTGCTGTGCACCTTACAGCTGCAATCGGGCATGCAGCACCTGATGGCAACTCTAAGGGGCACCGCGCGGGCCCCGGGTGCACGGTGCCCCTTACGGCTGCCATCAGGCACCCCCTATAGGTTGGCACCCTAGGCAGCTGCCCGGCTAGCCCGCCACTCCCCCTTAATACGGCCCTGGTCCTGAGAGTATATCACTGGTCTTAGTGTCATTATTTTCACATAGGAACTTGATTTGCCCACATTTTTACTTAGTTTTTTTCCTTGGTTCTCACGCACAGTAAACTCCCTTTGAAATCAATGGGCATTTTGCTTGAGTAAAGACCACAGAATTTGGCTCCATAGTTTAAAGCCTCTTTCCTTTTAATTCACTGTTTGTAAAGGAGCCCTTTGAAACATGCAACTGTTTCCTTGACAATACTTGCCGCTCTCCACTGCATGCACACATTGGTATTTTTCTGTAAATGTTGTTCATGAATGCTAGACTGCTGACATTGATTCTGTTTTATAGAGAAAAATGCATGTGTTTATTTTTTAAAATGTAAAGCATTACCATACATTTTTAAATGGGTTACTGTTAGGCATATGAAAAGTTAACCAGTTATCCAATTAACCGATAACCGGCGGGGGCTGGAGTAGCTCCCTATCTGTTGTGGACAAGGGGCTGCTCCAGCCCCACAAGGAGCCTCCTCTGGAGTAGCTCCTGTCTGTAGAGGGCCTGGACATCCTGTAGGCAGGGGCTTCTCCCATGCCCGAAGCAGCCTCTGTTCGTGTGGTGTCTGGGCACCCCACAGGCAAGAGTTACATTGGTGGTGGCTGGGATCCAAGATCCCCCTTTAGTCAGTTAACCAGTTTAATGCTAGGCAAACTTAATGTTTAACTGGTTAATTGATTAATTAGGATTTTATATTCCTAGTTACCATTAAACATGGATACCTAATGATTGAACCCTAGTGATATATAATTATTGAAACATTTATTTGAACTAGGTTTTGGTTTTGGTTTTTAATGTGATCTCAATTCTCAGCTGCATTTACTGAAGGCCTGGTACACACTAGAACTGCACTCAGACATTTGAAAAAGTTGACTTAAGTCCCTGTATAGACAGTGCTAGGTTGACCAAAGAATTTTTCCATCAACCTAGTTACTGCAACTCAGGGACATGGATTATTTGACCAACAGGAAAATCCCTCCCGTTGGCATGGGTAGTGTCTGCACTGAAGCTCTACAATGGTGCTGTTGTGTTTAATGTAGATAAACCCTTTTCCACCAGTGTGTCTCCAACAGCGCAGACTGGCTTAAATAGAATATACACTGCCTCTTTCCATTCCCTTATTTCCCTTCAAATACTCTACTATGGCATTTTGATTATGCCAGCAGGTGCTATAGAGCCATCAAAATTATCTGAATATTCTGCTATACCAACAGAATCTCTAGCTCCACCTTTAGGACAGAACCAATTGCTGCTTTGTGATGCTTGAGCTGTGCACCAGTTGGAAGAAAAGTCTGTGTGGGTATGTCTACACTAGCCCCCTAGTTCGAACTAGGGTGGCTAATGTAGGTATTCGAACTTGCAAATGAAGCCCGGGATTTAAATATCCCGGGCTTCATTTGCATGTTCCCGGGCGGGTGCCATTTTTAAATCCCCTTAGTTCGAACTGACTGCCCGCGGATACACACGGCAGTCAGAAATTAATCCAAAGTAAGTCCTTAGTTTGGATTAACTGTTACACCTCAATCCAGGAGGGGATTAATTTCTGAGTGCAGCGTGTAGCCGCGGGCAGTCAGTTCGAACTAAGGGGATTTAAAAATGGCACCCGCCCAGGAACATGCAAATGAAGCCCGGGATATTTAAATCCTGGGCTTCATTTGCAAGTTTGAATGCCTACATTAGCCACCCTAATTCGAACTAGGAGGCTAGTGTAGACATACCTCGTGTGATCTGACTCTGTACATTTTGGGGAACTGAAAGAATTAATAGTTGTTTAGCACCTTAGTTTCTCACTAGTTCCTTTTCTGTTTCTTATACTGAGGTGAAATCTCCTCCTCCTGAAACATTGACATTGCATTTTTAAATGTTTGGATATGTTGAAACATTAGAGTTTTGTTTTTGATAATACCCTATCATTTCTTTTTATCTCATTTTTTATTTTTGCTATTTGTATGATAATCTAAAAGTTTTGACTTTTATATATGTAATGAAACTTAAAAATTGAAACAAAAGATTCTAAATGTGATGAAACAACACATTCTGTTCTCATTGAAGTGAAGCATTGCAGTCATTTCCTGTCAGCAATTTTGATGAAAGTGGTATGTTCCCACCAAACTTTTTTATTTAATCAGAGGTTTCTATCAGAAAAGTTTTGACAAATGCTGTTGCCAATCTTGAGATATATCACTACAAGGGTTAAATTCTGCCTCTTAATATTCTTGTGCAACCTTGTTGACTTCAGTGAGGCTAGTCAAGTGTGACTAAGGGTAGAGCTTAATCAAACTAAGGAGTTTAGATTGGAGATCTAGGAAAATCTCTCTAGAAATAAAGTTGATGAGGCTATAGAATAACCTTTCAACGGAAGTTGTAGAATTCTTATTCCTTGAGGTATATGAACTTGCAGTAAACAAAACACTTGAAAATATATTCCAGGGAAAAATCCTTTAAGCTTGTTCTGGGAATAGACTAAAAGATCTACCAAATCTTTTTTATATTTGCTTCTGTGATACTAAGATTTGTTGTATTATAGCTTAAAATAAATGCTTTCATTAGCAAAAAAGAAACACAAAAGAATGGTTTTTTTGAATTCTTCACTGACAATAATGTATATTATTTTGGTGTGCCCTTCATGTTTAAACTGCAAATGTTTTTCTGACTTCTTTGGCATAATGATTTATTAGTGTGGATGCTGCAGGATTGTTTGTCACCAAAGGCCTAAAGCTAGGTATTGACCCCTTCTGGCAGTTTAAATACAAATTATGCAAACTGCAGGGATATAGGTCATAACCTGATTAATGTTATACGTCCTGAGCAGATGATCATTTCTCTAAATGAGAGTATTCTAGCCCTACAGTTGATACAATTTTTCTTTTCCCTCTCTTATCTGAAAACAAAAACCATATTAGAAAAATTGATGGTATAAGGTTTTACTACTTTACTATATATCCACTTGTCCTACCTGAATATGTAAAATCGACATAATTGGAGAGTGTGTCTGATTAAAGAAGTATCAGTATTAACTCTACAAACCCCATTTTACTGGAGTGGGGTTTACAGGGATGTATAAATTAGCACCGTGATGTAACTTGATTTACAAAATTTCTGCATAGTAGTATATAATTGGATTTGCTTTAACAAAATTAAGTAATGGATATGCTAATTTTGGAAAACGCCTTGTAGCCATGTAGCTCAAAATCAGACAGGCTTTTAAAAATGCTGGGTGTTACACTCTGTTGGTGGATTATGGTGTTTTGGCATTTTAAATGTATAATTTGTGTGTATAGGTGTAAAATGAAGTCTACATGGCAAAATTTTCTCAAATGTTTCCATTAACTTTATTCCAAATTATAAATCAAGGTAAATTCTTCTCTTAAAGTATCTGTGAATCCTATTACCATTCATGGCAGTTATATATGTACAATGAGCGTGGGGCTCAGTTCCATAGCAAGCAGTGGCATTAAAATCAGACTATTAATCAGTAATGACCTTAATTTCAGTCATGTGACATTGCCTGATGAAGTATTTTCAGGAGAAACCAAAATAGCTCCTCTCCTTTTCTCCCCTTCCCTTTCCTTCCCTTCCCTAGTTGTGGTGATATACTTTGTTATATAAATCCCAGTCTACAAAGAACTGGAGGCAGTACACTTCATAAAGAGCTGACAGATACGCCCCAAGATTTACCAGGGGTGGGCAATAATTTTTGAACGGTATCCACTTCATAATTTTGGAAGTGGTCACGGGTTGCCTAGAAGGGGCAGGGCCTCAGGTGGAAGGGGTGGGGCCTGAGAGCGGGGGAGCAATAGGCCGGCTATGGGCTGGATCAACCCGCTTGGCAGGCCAGATCTGGCCCCATGGATGTGGTCTTGCCCACCCCTACCTTGTACTAAGCCATAGTGCACTTTGAGGAGACAGAGAAGCAACAGAGAAGGAAAGACAGAGCACTGCAATCCAGCCAACAACTAAGTCTCCTCAAAGATTATATCTGTCACTTCTGTGTGAAAATCTGCAGGGCACAAATTAGGCTTCTGTTACTTAAATCCCTCCAAGTAACCCTGTTGGCAGATGTCTTCCTCATATTGACGGGTAGCCAAAGGAGATTATAACAAAATCAACAGAGAAACCAGGGACTCCCTCCCCCATTAGGATTGGTCAGGGCTGTGGCAGGGTATTGTTGTGAAGTGTGCCATGCCATTTTCATAGGTAAAAGAGGGCATTTAACTCACCATGGCCACACATATTTAGTACTGCAAATCTGTGGCTATCCTCTTTATATCCACGAGTGTCCACATCAACGGATGTGGATGCAGATATCTGTGACTCATTTTTGCAGACACATATGTGGATGCAGATACAAAATTTTGTATCTGCGCAGGTCTGTATACATACTCATTTTAAATTTTGTTAAAATACATTAAATGCACACTAACAGAAGCCAAGAAATCCAGTGTAGGTATTTTACCTGATCCTGTGAATTTCCTGATTTTTATCATATATTTCATTGTAAGTGTGGTTTTTATATAAATTTTGGTCATAGTTTTAACCTAGTTTCAATATAAATAGCGGGCAGTTCATTTAGACTGAGTGTCCTTGTGTTTTATTACTCATTCCCTATTAGCTTTCTACAAATGTTCCACTTTTCTTTAGTTTTGGCAAGCTGCTAAGAACACCGTTTCCTTCTTTTCATTCTGGTGAAATCCAATTGTTGTTTGCTTATACTACATTAGTCTTTCCCAGAATTTAGCCTGTAGTTTTATACACTGGGGAGCCTCCAATGTGTTTAGGTTATAAAACACTTTAGTTATAGGACTCTGATAGCACCATGCTTTTAAATAATTTCAATATTGGTTTGTCTGTCAGTCTCTGCCATATTCTGTTATGCAGATGTTAGTGTATAATCATTTTCTTTCCTCAAAGCTATATTTTCAAGTCTCTCTCCCACCCCCAACTTAGACTTTGTAGAGCACTTTTTCATCTTCTGTACAATGCCTTACTTAATTTCCTTTTTCTTTTGTTAGGTATATGTCGGTCTATTGGTGTAAGCAATTTTCTCATTAATCATTTGGAGCAACTAAAGGAGGATTGTAAGATAACTCCTCATGTTAATCAGGTGAGTGTGTTTGCAATACATTTAAAACATTCAAGAGTTTAAAGTAAACCCCTTCATCAAAAAGTGTTAGACCTGAAAACATGAAACAAACAAATCTTTAAAATAATTTCCCCACATGGGTTGTTGTCGTCTTACCATACCTGTTTGTGACTGATGTCGCGGCTAAGACCAATTTCAGATGCTGACAGTTTGCAGATAAACAATGTTCAACTAGACATTGGGTATCAAATCACCATCTTAGTAATAAAGTACTTGAAGATATTTTTTCAGATTTAAAGCTTGCACTTTAAAAAGTAGAGACCAGCTAAACTGGACCACCTGACTCCCTTAGGCAACACTAAGTCCTCACAACAGTGTACAGTTGTCACATTTTAAAGATTCTTTTGGTTTGAAACTCTTTGCTTTTTTCTACTCGTATTTCTCAGTAAGGACTAGATTTTGCTATCCTTCCTCATATTCTGCAAGAATGTATTCCATATATACTCACATTCATTTCAATGGACTACATATAGAGAAAGATACTACCCAGCTGAATAAGTGTGGCAGAATCTGGTTCTTAATTACTATGAAATATGTAAAACCAGTAAAGAAATTCAGAAACATTTTAAATATAACCATAAGTCTGCTTGAATAAAGAAGACAGAATGTGTGCTAATGCAACTGATGATGATAGTTGGCATGAGTTAGAAATGTATTTTAGTTATTTAGGAAATGTGTACAATCTGATCTAAAATGACTATTCTGTACACCAAACCTAATCCCCTAGCCCAAATTTTAGTTGTACACAGAAAAATAATGGCCTGAATTACCAATTCTTCTGGAGAAGGTTACGGGTAAAATCCTGAGATGCAGGAAAAATCTGTGTGATCCCCTTCTTCAAGTTTCCTATAAATTAGCCTTCTACTGGTGATGGAATTTGGGGACCATGAAATAGAGCTGAGCAGGGGCTAAGCCTCTCTACAAATCACAATCTGATATGTACATGAGAAATTGACTCTTTGGATCCATAGGGACAGGAGCTATCTGTGAAGCTTCAGTATCTTTTCCCCACAAGAGTATGGCTTATACAAAAAACATGCTGACTTTGGGTTCCCTTGTGATTAACTAATAGTATATGTGGCAGGGCCAGTGGGATTTAATTCAGTTGCAAGCTCCTTTATTAAATATGTACCAGGTTTCCACACACACATCCAAGGGCTCAGTAAAGAGCAGTGCCAGAGAACAGCAGGACTTACTCCATCAGCATGTGATTGATAGAGAGATCTAGGACTAGAATAGCATGGGTGTTGCAGATGTGGAAGTAGGAGTTGTTAGTAGAGGGGAAGCTTACGCAGTAGTCATTCTCCATGTGCCTCCTCTAGCCAGAGATTATTTGTTCCTCACATTCAGTATCACTAGAAAAATCATCCAAAGGAAAAAGAATGCCTAGGGCTGAGTTTTAAAAAAAGACTGTAAAAAAATGACTTGCTCTAGCTAGCCATGCCGCTGAATATCACAAGTTCCCAGAATTCAGCTCTTGACGTCTGGGACTCCCCAATCGCTGGATGATACAGTGTTCGTTGTCTCCAGAAGAAAGGAAACCTTAGCACTGCATTCAGTTCATCAAGTTGGATGCATACCATGCTTGTGTTAAATGTTTGTGAAATAACCTTGAATTGTATAATACAGAAGCCTTAAAAGTCTACGGGACAGATTCTGCTTGCAGTTATATTGATGTAAACATAGATTACATCATCTGACAGCAGTGGCTATTCCAGATTTACTCTGGTATAACAGAGTAGAATTTGGTTCTGAATTAGAAAATTAATTATCTTTATATTTAATCTCTTATAACATTGTAATGATTATATTTAATCTTTTGTAAGGTATTTTTTAACCTCTGCTCTTAAAAATCTCCATCAATGGAGATTCCACAACCTCCCTCGGCAATTTATTTTAGTGCTTAACCACTCTGCCACTTAGGAAGTTTCTTTTGTTGTCCAATCTAAACTGCTGTAAATTAAGCCTGTTGCTTCTTGTCTAATCCTCAGAGGTTAGGGAGAATAATTTTTCTCCCTCCTTTTTGTAACAACTTTTTAGGCATTTGAAAAATGTTGTAATGATTTGTAGGTATTGATGACACCTACCCAGTAGAAAACCAACTTAAATATCCTATTCCTATTTTCATTTTCTTTTAATACAGTATTATTAATTAAATAATGCACTCTTAGGTTACTGTATTTGAAGATTTTATCATTTTATTGACTAAGAGTACTTTTGTAAAATAAATGTGCTAACATTAATGTGTTCAATAACTAGTATAAAATCATTCCTACCCTCAACTGAGTACTTCTTGGCTCTCTAAGTGTTCATATTTAGCGTAACGCTGTCTGATAAGAAACAAACAGTCAATTTGCTATGGATTTTATTAAACAGTATGTTGCAATGAACTACTGGCTTATTATTTTTTCTTGTCACACTTCTGTGTAACAAACAATGGAAATATTTTCTAATCTATTCAGGTGTAAGCAAACCAATAAAACAGTGATCTAAACACTGGCCATATAAATATAAACATTAAATACAAAGGCCACTAAAAGGTTAAGAAACATCAAAGGTGGAAGAAATGGATGTGTCTGTTGTTTGAACCTTGTCCCCAGTCTGCACAGATCATAGCGTTTTTAGGCTGACTCAGCCCAGCCTTAAGGGGCAGGGTTTCTTAGTATGTATTGAACAAATGCCAACCTATTGTTTCTGACTATTGTTGTCTAAAAAGACAACATGTACTAAAGATGAGAAACAGGAAATGTTCTTTTGTCCTTATGGTGGAAGAAATTTTCCAGATTCCACATGTTGATGTAATTGTTCTAAACAATATTTTTCCGCTAAATACGCAAGAGCTAGATCATTGGAACAACAGTGACGGCTATCTGATTTGAAGTCATGTCACATGATTATATAGTGGCTATGTGAGGAGAAACTATACTCAGTTTGATCTGAATGTATTGGGATGTGGTGTGTGTGTTTTTTATTTAGGTTGGGTTTATTTACAATTTACTAGTTGTGAAATATTTTTCAAAATAACATTTGTTACAGAATCATAGGATTGGAAGGGATTGCAAGATGTTCTATCCCTTGCACTTATGGCAGGACTAAATATTAGCTAGACCATCTCTGACGTGTTTTGTTTTGTTTTGTTTTAACCCTGCTCTAAAAAATCTCTAGCAATGGAGATTCCTCAACCTACCTGAGCAATTTACTTCAGTGTTTAACATCCCTAACAGTTGGGACGTTTTTTCTAATGTCTAGCCTACACTGCTGCAAATTAAGCCATTGCTTTTTGTCCTGTCATCTGAGGTTAGGGAAAATATTTTTCCTCTCTCCTTTTTGTAACAACTTTTTAGGTATTTGAATAATGTTATAATGTCCTATCTCAGTCTTCTCTTCAGTTTAACGTCTGTCCCAGGGAAGATAACGGAGCAGGTAATTAAGGAAATCCTATGCAAACACTTGGAAGGTAATAAAGTGATAGGGAATAGCCAGCATGGGTTTGTGAAGAACAAGTCATGCCAAACTAATCTGATAGCTTTCTTTGATAGGATAACGAGCCTTGTGGATAAGGGAGAAGCGGTGGATGTCATATACCTAGACTTTAGAAAGGCATTTGATACGGTCTCGCATGATATTCTTATTCATAAATTAGGCAAATATAACTTAGATAGGGCCACGATAAGGTGGGTGCATAATTGGCTGGATAACCGTAGTCAGAGAGTTGTTGTTAACGGTGCTAAATCCTGCTGGAAAGGGATAACAAGTGGAGTTCCGCAAGGGTCTGTTTTGGGACCCGTACTGTTCAATATCTTCATCAATGATGTAGATATTGGGATAGAGAGTACGCTTATTAAGTTTGCAGATGATACCAAACTGGGTGGGGTTGCAACTTCTTTGGAGGATAGGGACATAATTCAAAATGACCTTAGCAAGTTAGAGGAATGGTCAGAGGTAAACAGGATGAGGTTTAATAAAGAGAAATGCAAAGTGCTCCACTTAGGAAGGAACAGTCAGTTCCATACATACAAGATGGGAAGCGACTGTCTAGGAAGGAGCATGGCGGAAAGGGATCTAGGGGTCATAGTGGACCACAAGTTGAATATGAGTCAACAGTGTGATGCTGTTGCAAAAAAAGCAAATATGATTCTAGGTTGTATCAACAAGTGTGTTGTAAGCAAAACTCGTGAAGTCATTCTGCTGCTCTACTCTGCACTAGTTAGGCCTCAACTGGAGTACTGTGTCCAGTTCTGGGCGCCACATTTCAAGAAAGATGTGGAGAAATTGGAAAGGGTACAGAGAAGAGCAACAAGAATGATTAAAGGTCTAGAGAACATGACCTATGAAGCCAGGCTTCATGAACTGGGCTTGTTTAGTTTGGAAAAAAGAAGATTGAGGGGGGACATGATAGCGGTTTTCAAATATCTAAAAGGGTGTCACAAGGAGGAAGGAGAAAATTTGTTCCTCTTGGTTTCTGAGGATAGGACAAGGAGTAATGGGCTTAAAGTGCAGCAAGGGAGGTTTAGATTGGACATTAGGAAAAAATTCCTAACTGTCAGGGTGGTCAAATATTGGAATAAATTGCCAAGGGAGGTGGTGGAATCTCCCTCTCTGGAGATATTTAAGAACAGGTTAGATAGACATCTGTCAGGGATGGTGTAGAGGGAGCTTGGTCCTGCCTTGAGGGCGGGGGGCTGGACTCGATGACCTCTCGAGGTCCCTTCCAGTCCTATGATTCTATGATTCTATGATTCTCTAAACTAAACAAGCCCAGTTCTTTAAAAAAATCCTATAGATCATGATTTCTAGATCTTTGATCATTTTAGTTGCTCTTCTCTGAACTTTCTTGAAAATTCTCCATATCTTTCCTGAAATGTGGTGCCCAGAATTGGACACAATCCTCTGGTTGAGGTGTAATCAGCATCCCAGAATGATGTTTGCTTTGTTTGGAACAACTTTACACTGTTGACTCATATTTAGCTTGCGATCGACTATGACTCACAGATTTCTTTCTTCAGTATTCCTTCCGAATAAGTCATTTCCCATTGTATATTCATGCAACTGATTGTTCCTTCCTAAGTAGAGTACTTTACATTTGTCCTTATTGAATTTCATCCTGTTTACTTCTGACCATTTCTCCAGTTTGTCCAGAACATTTTTAATTTTAATTCTGTCCTCCAAAGCACTTGCAATCCCTCCCAGCTTGGTGTCATCCATAAAATTTTTAAGTGTACTCTTTATGCCATTATCTAAATCATTGATTAAAATATTGAACAGAACTGGACCCAGAACTGGTCCCTGTTGGGCCATATTCGATATGCCCTTGTAGCTTGACTGTGAACTACTGATAACTACCCTTGGGAACAGTTTTCCAACCAGTTATACATCCACCGTATAGCAGTTCCATCTAGGTTATATTTCTCTAGTTTATTTATGAGAAGGCAAGACAATTTCAGAAACCTAACTAAAGTCAAGATATAACACATTTACCTCTTCCCCTAATCCACAAGGCTTGTTACTATGTCAAAGAAAGATATTAGGTTGGTTTGACACTATTTGTTCTTGGCAAATTCATACTGAATGTTACTTATCATCTTATCTTCTAGACTTTTCAGATTGATTGCTTAATTATTTGTGCCATTATCTTTCTGGGCATTGAAGTTAAGATGACTGGTCTGTAATTCCCCAGATTGTATTTATTTCCCTTTTTATAGATGGGCACTGTTATTTTCCCTCTTCTAGTTCTCTGGAATCTGTCACATCTTTCATGATCTTTTGAAAAAGAACCTTCTGGGGTGAACCTTCAAACTTTCAGTTTGGCAAGGCGAGCAGCAAAATGTTTGATTGTTTATCCAAGGGGTTTCTTTCTTTAATCTCCAATAACCTTCATCCTCCTCTTCTTTATATCACTGTCTCTTAGCTACTTACTACTCTCACTCTCTCCACCAGCCATTTGCAGATTATTGGCAATCTCTGACCTTCATCCCCAGCCTGGACACTCTGCAAACCTAAGCCCAGACTCGTCCTTGCTACCCACCACCTTATCTCTCTGACACCACTTTAACATATAATATAGGGTCTTCCTGTGCACAGCCAATGTCAGTGCTCATTGCATTGACATTCCAAGCCCTGGTGCTGGGTATTCTGTTTTGATTAAAGACTTATATGCTCCCCTTAGTTGCATATCATTAAAAAGAGGATCAAAATGGAAATGGGGCAAGGAGGTATAATGGCAGAAAGCAAAAGGAACTTTGTTACCATTGCACATGCCTAGATCTGGGGCTGTTCCCCGAGAATGCTGTGAAATATCATTTCCATATGAACAAGAATGCAGCTCCAGTTGTGGCATGGAGAAGCAGCAGCTTTACATGGTATGCTTACAAGGGATAAGGCCTTAATGTGTTCAGGAAAATTGCTGCGTAAGTTAATGTAGTGGGTTTGTGCATTAACATCCTTTCCATGTCTTCTAAAGATGATGGAGTGCCATATGTAAATCTTACAGCAGTACTGTGGTTCCAGTCATGGTCATTCTATTACATTAAAAAAAAAAAGAAAAGAAAGGTCAACCATATTTTTATTATCATGGGGAAATCGGTTCTTCAAATACATTCTAATACAATTTTCCCTTTTTCTGTTTTCCTTATGAAAGGTTGAATATCACCCTTTCCAACGGCCCCAAGAACTGGTGGATTATTGTAGAAGTAGAAACATTGTTTTTGAAGGCTACTGCCCATTAGCTAAAGGTGAAGCTCTTACTCATCCTAATATAATTCAGCTGGCAAAGAAATATGGCAAAACCCCTGCACAGATCTGCATACGTTGGAGCATACAGGTAAGAAGCAGCAAGATAATGGTGCATGCTTAGAGGAGTAAAGATAAAGGAATAGTTCCGTTCAGATAATGTATATGTTGTCGTCATACCAAAATATAACAATATATGGAAAAATAGTGATTTTCTGAACTGCTGCTGTCATCCCATGAACTAAGTGCTTGATAATGGGTAATAGGAATGTCCTAGGCTGTACATGACAGTATCTACCGTAAAAATAATCTTTGGCTTCATCGAAGTAAAAGGAAACACAAATGAAAAGACTTATTTTTTTCAATGTAAATGCTACAGTCAATTTTATTATTTTTTTATTTTCACTCAACATCTATCACTAACCAGTGAATATGTATTCATGTTTGAAACTAAATGAAAACCACATGAATTGCGTTAGAAATTTATATAGTACATAATGTACATCTGTGATTATAAACCGTGCTTCACAGACATTCCAGTGAATTTAAAGAGCAGATTCAAAGCCTCAGAAGGAAATTTAGATTAAATAATTGCTTTAAGAGAGGTTTTGAAAATGGATCTGTTTTTGTGTTAAATAACTCTTATTTTTAATTATGAAAATGATTATATTTTTCAGAATGGGGTTGTCACTATTCCCAAATCTACAAAAATAGAAAGAGTACAGGAAAACTGTGAGGTAAGATTTTGATTACTGGCTTCCTAGAATTAATACCCAAATTATTTTTATATAAGATTTTGGGTTTGATTCTCCCCTGTGCTATACTAATTTTAAATTAGTGCAACTCCATTAAAATCAAGTCAATTACTCCAGCATAAAATTGTTGTAAGACAGTTGAAAATTCAGCTGTCTAATGTGTGCAAATATAAGAAATCAATTGGAAGACATAGTTATGTATAAAACACACAGTATGATAATTTATTGCATTCAAACAGTTTGATCAAGGAATAATAATAACATTTTGAGTTTTATTTTCTTTATATTTATTATTAGGATTATGGTAGAATGCAGAGACTCCAATCAGGATCAGTGCCTCATTGTGTTAGGCACATAGGAAGATAGTGGATTTCACTGTAGTACTGAGATCCACCTTTGACCTCTGCAAAGGAGGTTGCAAAGGCCCTAAGGGATCTTCCAGGTTCAGGAAATCCTGCGTGTGGAAGCTGCAGAGCTGACATAGTCACCTCTCACCCAGCTTACTCCCTCCCCAGGAGGTCCTAGCACAGAGCAAGTGATGTTGGAACCAAAGGGAGACTCACATCTCAGCTTGTGACATCCAGTATTTGTTTTATACAGAATTATGACTGGTAATTGATTCCTCCTTTCCCTTCATGTCACAGTCTCAACAAGTAAATTGTGGGGTGAAGTCCTTCTATCTCTTTCCTCAGGAACCATTTTTAATAATATGTGTCAGCTGGTGCTTTACAAAAGCTAAAAGTGTGTTTTCAGAAATAAATTTTAGCCTTGCTCCTAAAGATCTCTCTGCAGAGACTGGTTAGCAGAAAAGAGGATGAACTTTACCAGATCAAGGAATCCATTTGCCTTTCAGTCACAACACTAGGTATATGTACATATAAATTAGTCACGTGCACCACTTTGTCACATTTTGACATTTAACTTTCTATTAAGTAATTTTAAATGTAATTTGCAACATCTATTTTGCTTTTGTTTTTCCTATCTTTTTTGGTCCCTTCATTCCTCATTTTGGCATAGGCTTCTCTTTCCATGACTGATCCATGTTCTGCACAGTGGAGTGAGAGGGGATCAAAGGCAGCCTTAAGTCAGCAATACATATCCTCAGTCGTAGGGTGGGGTTCCTGTTTAAGTAGGTCGAAGACTGAGTTTATGGCTACAAGAAATCATTCTACCAGCCATATCTTGCAGGATGAGGGAGGAGTTTGCCTGGCAGTAGCTCACTCCACTGTCTCTTTATGTGGAGCAAGGGAGCTCTGGTGAATATAGTGGAAGTCCAGCCATTAAGTGATAAGGAATCAATGACACTCTTTGCTAGTAGATCACAATGGGCATCATCCTCCCGCCATGATTACTGAAGGGATATTTGTACTTTGTAATCTGTATAAAGTTCTTGGTTTGCTGACTTGACTAAAGCACCAATACTTTTGGGGTGCTGCAACTCCCTGGACCTACTGTCTGTCTATAGCAAAAAAATCATAAGCTCAGGTTTGCAGAGAGTTGCAATCAAGTTATTCATGTATCTTTCCTGTTAGCCATGTGTAATGCTGTCACAAGCAGCTTTCATGTTACCTTTCTTTTCTCTTCCCACCCTTACTGGGGAATAGTGTAGCCAAGTCTAGAAGTAAATAGAAATTACAAAAAGAGGGAAAGGACTAAGGAAGTGTCTCAACCCCACTTTACTAAGGTTCTAGTCCTGTGTAACAGAAAAAGGAACCATTTTGAAGGCAAAGGAAATAGAAAAGCCAACTACAAAATTAAATCTGGGTTTAAATAATAGGAAGTGTCCAGCTTTTTCTCTGTGTCCCTTACATTAACCATATGCATTTCCATAGGTGTTTGATTTTATAATAACAGAAGACGATGTTGCAATGCTAAATGGAATGCATGATGGGCGGCATGTTTCCTGGGATCCAAGCTCTATTGTATAAATTGCAAGGTTTGAGCTTTTTTTCCCTGTATCGGTCAGCCATCCACACACTTTAATTTTTAAATTTAAATTTAAATTTGATTTAAGTTTGTACAGCCTCATAGTAGAATGCAGTTGTTAGCTTGATGGCTATCAGTAATTATAACTGATTTTAAAATCTGAAGCATACAAAATCTGAAGCATACATTTGTTATGATAGTATTCTTAAACATATGTGAAATTTCAGTCTAAAACATTGCTGTATTAGTAAATTGCATATGGTTTTATAATATTGCACTTAATGTTTTATGCTCTTCAGGCCTGAAATCCATGGAAAACATCCCATTGATTTCAGGACCAGACCATTTATATAGAAAATATTAGATTACACCTTTTCTTTAGAAATGGAAGGAAAGTGGTATTACAGGTTGGACCTTCCTGGTCTGGCACCCTCAGGACCTGACTGGTCCTGGATGAAGAATTTTGCCAGACAAAGAGAGGTCAGATCTTGTCCCCCTGCTTCCAGCCACCCCAGGCCTGGACCAGCTATCGGCCACTCCAGCTCTGGATCAGCTACTGGCTGCCCCAGTCCTGGACTGGCCACCAGCCTCCCAGCCGGTCCCGCCCCCTTTCCTGCTAAGCTGGGCAGCCCAGCACCCAGCATGCTGGGCTCCTGACCTCGTGAAGCAGCCCTGCTGGGCAGCCCAGATGACATGTGCTGGGCTCCCAGTTCCCCAGCCCTGCTGTCACAAACCAGGCTACAGCCCTGCCAAGAAGCTCATCTGGGGGGAGCCCAGCCTCCAGCCCTCCACCAGGACTCTCTGGTCCTGAAACATCTGTGGTGCAGATGTTGCTGGACAAGAGAGTCCCAGTTTACAGAGGTTCAACCTGTAATAGAAAAACCTGATTCAGTGTAAAACAACTTGTCAGGTGGCTTGTTTGGCAGATGGTTAGAACATGTGAAGGAGAGAATGCTGGATGAGAGTTAAAAAACCAAGCTGTAGCATCTTACAATACATTTTAGAAATATGCACTCGTCTGTCTGTCCATCCATCTGTGAGTCAATTTGTTCAAGAACTCCTAAATGGTAAGAGCTCAGACCACTACATTTGGTAGGCAGCTTCCTCTTATCCTAACTTAAAGCAAGGTCATTGGTTGTACCAAGATAATGGGATGTGCATAGAATAAGATTGTTTCATATCAAATGGAAAGGGAGGGGTGTGATAGCAGGAACAGTTATATGCAGGCATGATCATAGGGGGGGGGGGCAGCGAGCACCCCAGAGAGCAGCCATTGGTCAGCCTCACCTGCCACCCTGACCTGCCCAGTGGAGCAGCTGCTGGCCACTGTGCACCCTCCCTCCCACTGCCTTAGGCCATCCCTGGGGTGTACCAGTGAGCAGCCTGCACCCCCTCCAAACACACACCGCCCTCAGGCTATGCCCAGAAAGTGCTGGAGGCCAGAATGTCCCCTCACACACATGACGCCTGGGGAGGAGATAGAGGGCAGGGTGCATGGCACCTGCCTCCCAGGCCACCTCAGGGAGAACCTGGCAGCCACTCCACCCCTTGCTCTGAGCCTTCAACCCTCTCCCTTGAACTCCCCCTCTTCCCACACCTTACCTGATTCCTGCATCCCCACTCCCTGACTTGATCCCCTCCTCATGCTCTGCTCTGATTCCTGAGACCCCATCCCTTGCCCTGAGTCCCTCTTCATCCTCAACCCTGACCCCCCCACTATCCCACATCCCCAGCCACCTCTCCTGAGCCCCTCACATTTCCAAGTCCCTTCCCTTCCCTGACTCCTGCACTCCTCCACGGTGCTAGCCTCCTGCCCTGAAGTACCCAAGCAACACCGAGTAAGTCTTCCAGTTATTTGTTATTGCAGTAGTGCCTTGGAGCCCTAGTCGTGGCCGAAGACCTCACTGTGCTAACACAGAACAAAAAATACGTAAGAATTTATAGTCTAAGTAGTAATGTGGATACAGAATTAGAAAACAGAAACACTTCAAAAATGTACAAGTTGAACAACTCCTGAGGCAGATCTGCTTTGGGAATTTTAGTCCCACCAGTGAGAACATTGAAGGAGTTAGCAATGCCAGGCATAGACTGCTTGGAAATAGTGATATACATATTGACACCATTGCAAATATAGGGTTTGATCCTGCAGTCCTTAATCCTATAGGTGTCCATTCAGTAGACGTATCTGTGTGCATGTGGCAAGAAAGAGAACATTTATAATGAAATTAAGTAAAAAAATGTACATACTCTCCAGCCATTACACAAGAGATACATCACATCACCTTATTTTGACACTTCTTGAGCCAGTTTTCTTAAGGCTTACTTCCATACTGGCTTGAACATCTTTAGGATCAATCAGGGAGCAAGAGATCAGGGTCCAAATTCAGCCCACAGTACATAAAGCCAACCACAATCATTATCACTCACCAGCAAAAAAGCACATATCTGTTTCTTTGGGGGTTTTTTCAACTGAAATTTGACAGGAGTGTGTTTGGTTTATTTGTTTGTTTGTCAACAGGTTACTCCACTTAGCAGAACCAGGACAGCTCTAACATCTACATAATTTCTCTTTTCTTATTCATATAGCAAAGTCATGAGTGTTTTGTGCAACAAGAATTAATTTAATTTTCCCTTTGGTGTAGTCATTCAGGAAATCTCGTTCACAGCACATACCGTTCCTTTGATATTTTTGTTAAAAATGCGTACATACAGTTTACAGACATATTTTGAGAAATATATCTTTAAGCTCTTATCAACTGACTATTCCTCATAGAATTATGTGGGTATGATATTTTAGGAATTCCTGTGTCTAGAAAGGTATGGAAAATCTGACTATGATTTATATTGTGTTTGGACTTCCTGAAGTAGTTTTCCCACTGCCGTTCAGTTTTAGTTATGTCATGAAACAAAGCTCCTTGGTTTTTATCAAGAATCCACTTACAAAAAACCATGTGTTCTGTCCATGCATTGTTGTTTGTCCTTGAAGTTTAGTTTCTACACAACTAAGTAAATTATAGACAAAGTTTTCTTCTTGGGAACAGCTGTTTTAGAACCACTGGGTAGTTTTACAGACTTTCACAAAAAGTATGCCTAAGCCTGCCTCCTAAGAATCTACCTCAGGAAGATTCTTACCAACAACCTCAGGACATACCACATTAATACCAACCCTGGAACTCTCCCTTGCAACAAACCCCGTTGCCAACTTTGTCCACATATTTACTCTGATGACACCTTCGCTGGACCTAACCATGTCAGTTATATGATCAAGGACACATATTCCTGTTCGTCCAGAAATATAATTTATGCCATCATGTGCCAACAGTGTCCATTCATTGACTTATAAACAGCTATTCCCTCCCTCCCTCTTCCTCGCCCCACCTTCTGTTCTAAATATGATCTGTCAGTTTAATAATGTGTTCACTTTTTTCCTTGTATTCCTTTGGTATATATGATCATGCCAATTCTCTTTCAGAATATGATCTGAGGACGTGGGTCTGGCCCACGAAAGCTCATCACCTATTATACCATCTTGTTAGTCTTTAAAGTGCTACATAGTTTTTCCTTTTGTTTTAGCAAGATCAGACTAACACGGCTACCTCTCTACTCCTAAATTATAATATCATTTACCAGAATTATAAAGGAAAGAGACTTAGTGGACCAAATGCAGCCCTCACTCACATCCATAGAGCTCTGCGTTTTAAGGAAGATTTTGAAACTTCCTAACAAAGATTAATGTCCAACTTTTCACAAGTTGCCTCTGATTTTGGATGCCTGTTTTTGGATGTCCAACTTCAGATGCCTAGGAGCTTGATTTTCAGAATGAACATATCCACCATACACTTTGTTGGAGTGGCAGGTACTCCAGCAGATCTGTGACATAGGCTCTATGCCCACAAAATATGGACATCCAAAATGAGAAGCCATTGAAAGAAACATTTTGGCCCATTAGTTGTCTTCTAAGGAGGACAGGAATGAATTCAGTAGTAAAGTGAGCATGGGGGAGCTTTCTGCAAGAAAGCACAAATACATATTTTTTCCAGGGAGCATCAACTAAAGCACCTCTGAAAAGTAACTTTACAGAATAAGGTAGTATAATGGACTTCATTAAACATTATTCAAATTAAGCAATAAAAGAAAGCATATTGTGCACAAATAGGCTGTTGAGAAGCAAGAGAACCATCCAAATGAACCAATAGCCTCCTATTGCAAAGCTTTGTTTATTGTCCCTGGGCAATACTTCATAAACTATAGGAATTAATTTGAAAAACAACCCTGACACACAAATATTGCCTCAAACAACCCTGACACTCAAATTTTTCAAGTATAGTGTTGCATACAAAAAATGTGCCAGACAGAGATCTGCTCAAACCTGGGGTCAAGCAAGAGAGCCCACTATTAGCTCTCTGACTCCAGGAGGGATACCCAAATAGTTAAGAGGGTAATGGAAAGAAGTTCCCTAGAACATGGGGACATATCATGGCTAGGGCAAGTAACAACTAAGATTAAGTTTACAATCCATGAAAAAGTTAGAGGGGAGATTATTTCTTTGCTTTTTTCCATTGTGTTTACTTTGTGAATCTAAATACATTTCGTGATAGTCTCACTGTTTTCCATGTTGGTTAGTTTACCCTGGTGTGAGTGGGTCTTATCACGGTTGAAAGGAAAAGAGAGGTTCTTTACACCCCCCAAATATTGAAGAGGATGAGGAGGAATGACCTCAAGTGTAGTACTTGAAACTACTTTTCATGTTATTTTAAACAGACTAGATATCAAGGGCTTCAGGGGGTATCCAAGTTAGTCTGTACAAGAAAAAACAACAAATTGGTAGGACTTTATAGACTATCAAAAACTGTAGATGGTATCATGAGCTTTTGTTGGCACAGCCCACTTCTTCAGATGACCAGAGTTTTGAGTTTAGGATGTGCAGACGCAAAATAAATAGGAGAGAAGGAGGGGAGGGCAAAAGGAGGAGGGTGGGAAACAAGGAGCAGAGGGTATGGAAAATCAAAGGGAAAAACAGGAAGGCAGAGCTGGGAATCAGTAAGCACCTGAAGACTGGGTAGTTAAAATGAAGCAGATAAGAATCAAAGTCAATAGAAAGTACCCTTCTTAACACCAGAATCTACACAAAGAGCTGTTTGTACCTTCATTGATTGTTAGGTTGATAGTGTCCCAACCATCCCTCATCCCAATTGAGTCCATTAGCATGAGAATTGAATTTGCGGATGAATTGTAATTCCAATGCCTCTCTGTATATTTGGCTAATAGAATTGGTTTGTGACAGGACAGCCACTTGAAGATCTTTTAAACAGTGATTAGGAAGAGTAAAGTGCTCACCAACAGGTTTCTCTATGTTCCCTTTACATATATCTGATTTGTGTCCATTGATTCTTTTCCATAGGGACTGTCCAGTTTGTCCAATATATATAGCAGTGGGGCACTGCTGGCATTTGATGACATAAATCAAATTAATGGATGTACAGTCAAATGACCTTTTGATTTGGTAGCTTATGTTGTTGGCTCCAGGGATGAATTCACTTGTATAAATATGTGGGCAGAGTTGGCATCACATTTGGTTGCAGGGCTGGGTTCCTGGATGCTTATGATGTGGTTGTATGGCATGGTTACCAGAAAGAATTCATTTCAGGTTGGGGGGTTGTCTGTAAGCGAGAATAGGCTTTTCTCCCACGGCCTCTGTGAGTGAGGGATCATTTTCCAAGATGAGTTATATATTGCATATAATGCGCTGAAGAGGTCTGAGTTGTGGACTGTAGGTAGTAACAAGTGAAGTTCTGCTATTTTCTCTTTTGGGTCTGTCTTGAAGTACTTCATGTCTGGGTACTTTTTTGGCCCTGTTAATCTGTTTTTTCACTTCTCCAGGTGAGTATTTTAGTTTTAGGAATGCTCTATAAAGATTCTGTAGGTATTTGTTTCTGTCTGTGGGATCGGAGCAAATCTGGTTGTATCTTAGATTTTGGCTGTATACAATAGACTGAGAAATGTGACTGGGATGGAAGCTGGAGGCATGAAGGTAAGAGTAGCTGTCGGTGGGTTTCCAGTATAGGGGGGTGGAAATTTGTCCATTATTTAACTGTATTGTAATGTCCAGGAAGTGGATTTCTTGTGTGGACTGATCCAGGCTGAGGTTGATGGTGGGGTGGAAGTTGTTGAAATCCTTGTGAAATTCTTCAAGAGTCTGTTTTTCGTCGGTCCATACGATGAAGATGTCATCAATGTAGTGTAAGTAAAGTAGGGAAGTTGGGGGCGAGAGCTGAGGAAACGTCGTTCAAGGTCAGCCATAAAGATGTTGGCATATTGTGGTGCCATTTGAGTGCCCATGGCTATGCTGCTGACTTAGAGATAAAAATTGTCTCCGAATTGGAAGTAGTTGTGGGTGAGGATAAAGTCGCAGAGCTCTGTAATTAGGTGTGCAGTATAGTTTTCTGGGATGGTGTTCCTGATGGCCTGTAATCTGTCTTCATGTGGAATGTTGGTGTAAAGGGCTTCTATGTCCATAGTGGCCAGGATGGTATTTTCAGGTAGCTTACTGATGTTTTGAAGTTTCCTCAGGAAGTCAGTGGTGTCACGGAAGTAGCCAGGAGTGCTGGTAGCATAGGGTCTGAGGAGGGAGTCAATTTAGACAGATAATGCTGTGATGAGCGTGACAATGCTTGAGATGATGGGCCATCCAGGATTACCAAGTTTGTGTATTTTGGGTAGCAGATAGAAAGTTTCTGGTCGGGGATTAGGGGGGTGTTAGTGTAAATTTGTTCCTGAGCAGCATCAGGGAGCTTCGTGAGCAGTTTTTTCATGTTTTTTTGGTATTCCTTACTGGGGTCACAGGACAGAGGCCTGTAGAATCTGGTATTGGTGAGTTGTCTGTTCGCTTCCTGATCATAATCTGTCCTGTTCATGATGACTACAGCACCTCCTTTGTTGGCCTCTTTGATTATGATGTTAGGATTGTTTTTGAGGCTGTGTATAGTATTGGTTCTGCATGACTGAGGTTGTATGTTATATGTTGTTGTTTGCTGATAATGTCAGCTCAAGCACGTCGATGTAGAAATCAAGACTTTCATTATGTCCATTGGTGGGGGTCCACATAGAAGCCTTCCTATTGTGGGATTGGCGGAGGTATCAACGTATCCAGGGTATGTCTCTTAAGTCATCTGAACTAGTCACTAGACTAGTCTACTGAGTAACTTGAACAGTATTTAATACTGATTATAAAATTGTGGCTTCTAAATGTAAAGGTTAGTTTATGTACAAAAAATTAAATATTTCCTTGCTTGTGTAATCCACACACCTATTGGGTGTGGTTCACAGTCTCATGAAGTGGTACTTACCACTTAAAGAGAGAGACAGAGACAGAGATCTCTATGGCCTTAGCTGAAAGCCAGCTGGCTTTTACCTAAAGTGGTAGAGGCTCATGCACTGAGCTCTAGAGGTCCCAGGTTTGGTCCCTCCTGTTGGCATTACGCTTGCAGGTAACATGTTCACAAGGCTCAGATGGCAATTATCAGATAGAAATAGTATGTATGTGAAAGACTCATTGTTAGCCTGCTTCCTCTAATTACCCTTATACCTGGTTGTCCTTGGTGTCAGGATATTTTGTTTTTCACTTGGTGCAGAAAAGCATCATTTTAAAACAAGCATACAGTCCTTTGGGCTTATGTTGGTTTCCTGATGCTGTTATAAAGTTGACACGTTATCTTCCGTGCAGGCGAGAAGTGATATGCAGTTTTGCACGTTGTACCGTCACTAATCACCAACCATTGTTTCATTTCAGAAGCATTAATTCTACCGAGTATCATAAGAATGGAATCCTGTTATCTCCTGACTGCTGGGAATAAAATACACTGTAGCTTGCTTTCCCTTGTGAACCATTTTCTCTAGCTTAATACAAAGTTAGTTTAAATTTAGAGCACTAGGACAAATCCTCTTTGGCTTTTTGGCTTCAGTTATGTTGGACCATGAAAGAACTGGGCTTATTGATTTCATATTTAACATTTTTGTCTTAACTAACTTTATGCTGTTTAAAAAGGAAACTTTTGTTATTTTATGGGCTGCTTCCAGCCTTTCTTGAATCAGAACTCCATATAGATGTAATTACACCAATATCCTAATATGCTTAATGTTCTTATTTTTTTTAAATATTGTCTGTCTAATAAGAAATGGTGAGGAAGGAAAAGAGAGCAAATGCACATCATTTGGCATTGCTGTCAGGATATGAGTAGCTGTGTTTTGTGCTAGAAACAGACGTATACTGCATTCAATTACCAAGAAAACATGTAGTACTAAAGGTATGAAAACTGAAAGCCAACTCCACTTCACTTTATATTTTCTCTTATTACAATGCCCATAAGGGCAATGGTAGGGGATGCTTTTGCAGAATTTCTCAAAATGTGCACACACATGATCTGCCTGTGTGATTAAAATGGTTGAAATACACAAGGAAGAATGTATGGGATTCAGTAACACCAACTATCTTCACCTTTATACAGACGTACATTTGGGCTTAGAAGATTGTTGCACATGATCACTGTAGTCCTCAGCCATGCCAATAGGAGCAGGAATAATGTTATCCAATTTTATGTATACTATTAACACACTGAGCTACTAGGTCAGCCCCTTTAGTTGGAGTTAAGTAGCACCTGCTTTGAAATACTGATGAATCAAGAACTGTATATGTAAGCCTGATCAGTCATCTTTGCTAGTACATGTTGATCGCTATAGTAATGAAAACTAATCTGAAACAATAAATAGAAGAACTAGAAGACACCAAATGAAATTACTGGGTAGCAGGTTTAAAACTAATAAAAGAAAGTTCTTCTTCACACAGCGCATAGTCATCCTGTGGAACTGCTTTCCAGAGGAGGCTGTGAAGGCTAGGACTATAACAGAGTTTAAAGAGAAGCTAGATAATTTCATGGAGGTTAGGTCCATAAAAGGCTATTAGCCAGGGGATAGAAATGGTGTCCCTGGCCTCTGTTTGTCAGAGGCTGGAGATGGATGGCACGAGACAAATCGCTTTATCATTGTCTTCAGTCCACCCCCTCTGGGGAACCTGGTGCTGGCCACTGTCAGCAGACAGGCTACTGAGCTAGATGGACCTTTGGTCTGACCCAGTACAGCCATTCTTATGTTCTCATAAGGAAAGGAGAAAAATAAACAAATAAGGAAAGGAGAAAAAATCGAAGGGGAAGGGCGAGGCAGCTGCTCAGCCAAGTATCTTTCTGTCTGATCTTTTGAGCCTGGCTTTTTTTAACCTTTTCTGTTTATGTTTGTCTGTATTCTTGACAACTTTTATATTATGTGGATTAAAGGCATCTCGGACCCTGTAGTTGAGAAATAGAAGAGATCATTATGTAAAGTGCAGACCTAAAGTATTTCTGACCAAGCTGCAGAGGTGTTTATGTAAAATCAGAGACTCTTTAACATCTCTCCCCACTTAAAAGTAGCTATATTGGTTTTCTGAACAATGTGTAAAACAGGCTGTCATAACTATAAATTGAAAGCCCTGAATGTCAAGAAGTCAGAAACATATACTGCCACTCTTGTGCACTGTGTGTAACATCATCTCCTTTTTTTTTTTTAAGTTAGCTGCTTTTTGACAGGAAAGGCAATTAACAGTAATACTACTCTTTCAAAGCACTATAGTAGAACAGGTCTACTCTTGCCGAAATTAATGAAGACAAAGTGCATAAATCTTCTCCTAGTGCTTTGAAGAGCTGAGAAATATGTCCCTGACTTCAGTGTTCCTATTAGAACCTAGTGCTAACACTTTGTGATACTGTTTGGCTGAACTCAATCCTTACACACATTTCTCAACCTCCATTGGTAATGCAGTGCCTCTAAAGGGGCATTTGTACTATATTTCCTATAATGAGCTCATGTGATTATATATGACATAAACATGACTTTACTCTCCACTTTTATTCAACAGCCTCTTATCCATCCTCAGCACCAAACAGGAATAATCACAACTACTGCAAAGTAATTAAAGAACAGCACTGATGACATGTAAAGGGACTGGGTCTTACGAGCTAAGAGCTCAGATTTCCAAAATTCTGAGCACCTTCATCACCCACTGAAATAAAAACTAGCATACACCCCGAGATTAATTTGGTTCAGTATTAACGTGACTACCTCCCTTATCCATTTGTTATATGACACATGTCCACTAGTGATTACATCAGATGGTCTTTGTTAAGTGTGGACAAGACAGGGCCAGCCTTAGATCCCTACGGCAATACCCAGAGGGCCACATGTGCCAGATCTCAGTCAACCATGCAAACAACTTCACAAAGTTTTACTGCTTTTAACATGTTGCCATCAGTGACTCTCTTGCTCAGCCTGTACCATGAGCCTCTGCAGGGGCATATTTGATGTATTTTTGAGGGCGGACTAGTCAAGGTTGGCTGAGTATAATTCATGAGCAGAGTTAGTAAAAAAGGCTTTGTTACCTTTATGATAGTTCTATAAATGGTTAGCTCTCCCTCTCCCAGTTTTTGTAAAAGGGAGGTGTATGGGGTTTTTAAGCAAAAGGCTTCAAAATTCACTGAGGATGCATGAACCTTAAACAAATCCATAATTTGTTGTTTTTTCCCTTTTTCATCTGACTTTTCCAGTTTCATGGTGCGAAAGAAGGGAGAGTTCTTTTCTGTGAGTTTTATATTCCCCAATGGTTCTCTGCAGCATAGACCCATGCCATGAAAATAAATTAAGTCTACCACTGCCAGAGAAGTTTGTGGTAATTTATTCAAGTGGATGCATGGCAAGTTGAGTAGATGATCACTATCTCCAGTACAGTGATAGAAGTCCTGTGCTGTGGCTTCAATTGACTTCCTTGGCATAGAAAGAGCCAAATACTTTAATGGAGGCCTTATATTAATGGCACAGCAAGTGTTTTTGTTTAATCATGTGAAATGTCAAATATAGCAAGATTATCATAAAATACTGCTGTACCATTAATTTTATCTTGAGGATGATTATTATAGTCCATTCTGTCTAGGGAATTGTCTTCTGGTTCACTTTCTTTTGGATTAGCACATAAATTAAGTTCCAGTTTGCGAGCGATCATTTCAATTGAGACTATATTCTTGCTCTTTAGTTTTCAGTGTTTAGGTGTGATGCTCTGTCCAGTACTATATTAGATTTTCTGTCAGACAGAGAAAGCTAACAGAATTTTGCTTGACCGATTTATATCATTGGAGTAAAAGTGAGTTTGAGAATATCTTTCTTATGACACCTATATATGCATTAAATGAGTTCATCTCAATTAATAATATTATTAGTCTATTTAACAATAGAATAAAACCTGATTTTGCTATTTGATAGTGTATTTATAATAAATTATTTATCTTTACCTGCTTTATTTTAATCGCTGTTATATTTCCCCCACCAGGTTTTTGATTTTAGTCTGAGAGAAGAAGATCTGGAAATTTTAAATTCTTTGAACATCAACAAAAAACTGATTCACCTAACTTATCCATTGTGGAAAGGATAACTTCAAACCAGGTTGTTCTAACCCGCAACAAATGAAACACTAATGAATTTTGAACTTCACAAAACTATTTCACATCTAAATTGTTCTCTATTACCTTTAAAGTGCCTGTCAGTCACTTATGATGTTGACTATTATATGCTCAAAGTGAATTAAATACAGCATAGTTTTTGTCTCTCCGCTCTCTCACACACAATAATGTGTCCCAATAATCAGTTTCTCTGATATCCAGGTCTTTCTGTAATATTTTCTGCTGATGAAGTTATTCTGCTCAACTTCTCCATGTGTGAATTCAGCTGCTATTGTTTGGGACCCTGTTTCTGTTTTGCCTGTTGGAGTTTTGGCACAGTGGTCCAGATTTTCAAAGGTATTTAGGCATTTAGAGATGGAGCTAGGCACATTTTCAGGAGCATCTAGGGGTATGTCTACACTACCCTCCTAGTTCGAAGTAGGGGGGGTAATGTAGTCATACGGAGTTGCAATGAAGCCCGGGATTTGAATTTCCCGGGCTTCATTTGCATAAAGCCGGCCGGCGCCATTTTTAAATGCCGGCTATGTCGGACCCCGTGCCGCGCGGCTACACGTGGCACGGACTAGCTAGTTCGGATTACGCTTCCTATCCGAACTAGCTGTACGCCTCGTGGAAGCCTAATTCGAACTAGCTAGTCTGTGCCGCGTGTAGCTGAGCGGCACGGGGTTCGACCTAGCCGGGATTTAAAAATGGCGCCGGCCGGCTTTATGCAAATGAAGCCCGGGAAATTCAAATCCCGGTCTTCATTTGCAACTCCGTATGACTACATTACCCCCCCTAGTTCGAACTAGGGGGGTAGTGTAGACATACCCTAAGGTACTTAACTCTTTTTGAAATCAGTAGGAGTTCAGCACCCAAATGCTATTGAAAGCTGCATTTTAAAAATCTAATCTACTGTATTTGAGAGAGTTTGTGTGTCTGTCTGTCTACTTACCTATGAATCTATTCAAGAACTCTTCCTGAATGGAAAAGCTAGGACTACCAAATTTGGTACACAAATTCCTCTTATCATAACTTAAAGCAAAGTAAGGGTTTAGTTGTGCCAGCGTATTGGGATTTGCCTGGCATGTGATTGTTTCCCATAAAACGCAAAGGGAGAGTCTGCTAGCAGGCACATTTATGCAGAATCACTACAGGAGTGTGGGCACACTGGTAAAAGAGTGGCTGACTGGGAGCGGGACTCTGGATGTTGCTGGCCAGCATATACGGGTATGGTTCCCATGCTGGTGAGCCACTGCCTGGGCAGTGTGGCCCCTGCTTCCCTTGCCAGCCCAGGGAGCCATCAGCCAGGCAGCGCTGCTCCTACTGGCCTGGCCATCCCTGGGTATCAGCCAACCTCCTGCACTCCTATCCCTGCCCTGAGCCCCTACATGCCTCCCAACCCTCTTCCCTAACACCTGCAACCCCCCGCTCTGAGCCCCTCCTCACTCTCCTAGCCCTGATTCTGCACTACTCCACCTCCATCCCCCTGGTATGAACCCCTCCTTAATGAGCTGAGCAACACCAGGTAAAAGTGCTAGTAAAAAATAAATAAGGCTACGTCTACACTGCAGGCTTCTTGCGCAAGAACTGTTTTGCAGAAGAGTTCTTGTGCAAAAGGTCTTCCGCAAGAGTGCGTTCACACTGCCATGTGCTTTTGCACAAGAGATGTGCTTTTGCGCAAGAGCATCCATGGCAGTGTGGACACTCGCTTGCACAAGAAAGCTCAGATGGCCATTTTAGCCATAGGGATTTCTGCGCAAGAAATTCATGTTGCCTGTCTACACTGCCTTCTTGTGGAAGAGCTCTGCGCAAGAGGGCTTATTCTTCGTGGGGAGAGGAATAGCTCTTCTGGAAGAAGCTCTGTTTTCTGACGCTGTACTGTAAATTTACTTGCACAAGAACGAGCGTGCAGTGTAGACACTGCAAGTTTTTGCACAAGAACAGCCGTTTTTGCACAAGCCTGCGGTGTAGACATAGCCTTCAAGTGTTTGGCACATTCATCTGTGCTTTCCATAAATAAGTAGCCCTATTCCATTTTACAGATGTGGAAGCTAAGAGGTTATATGACTTGTGCAAGGTCATATAGCAAGTCAATCTCAGAGCTGGGAATAGAATCAATATTTGCAGTGTGGCATTCCAGTCATTGGACTATGTGCAGAGAGCTACATTTTGATCTGAGTTACATTGGTACAAATAAAGAGTTGAAGTTGAGAATAGTTATGCCTTGTATAGAGTGGTGCACTTGAGATCAGAATCTGACTCAGTCTCAATTCTGTAGTTTACATTTCTCCCTTTTTCATTCTGTTTCGTAAATTCTTCAAGGACCCTGCAGGCTAATCTCTGAACTCTTCCTCGGTTGGGCAAATCAGGATCATCAATTCCTGATTCACGTGAAGGAACAGTCCGAAGGCTCTCATGGTTCCTGATCACCAGTCTTCATATTTCCTTATTAAAGAACGTTTTGCATTCAAAGGTTTGTCTGCACAAATTCCTGTGTGCAAAAAATTGTGTGTGTACAAAAAATGTATCAAGTGGATGGGCCAGAGTTGCACTCCTAGGCTTCCAGTGTGAAAGGAGTCCCAATTCAAAAGTTTGAGAACCACTGCTCTAATTACAGGATGCAGTAGTTAAACTTTCCCAGTAACATGGTTTCCTAACACCCACATTTTAAGAAATCATACTGATGAAGTGGCTGCCATGTAACAATCCACTGCCAGACATTTAACTGGTACATTCATCCCATTGAAATTTGTTTTCTGATATATTTCTGAGGTCCAAGGGCAACTCTCTTGGCTCTCATCATGGGCAAAAAATAATCTTTCTCCTATCTTGAACATAGGTGATGCCAGTGCACAAAGTTCAAATGAGACATATATATGAAATGTTTATGGTGGTAAATTTCATAGCAGGATAATTCAAGATGTATTTATACAGGATTCCTTCAAAGTGGAGCCAACAGTCATTTTAAATTTAGGAAACTAAAGAGATCTAAGAGAAAAGTCCTCTTTCTGTCCTTAACTAGGAATGAATGAAATGCTAGTATAAACGAGTTCATTAATAGACAAAATGGTAAGTAATGCAAACCTACTGTATCCATCTGAGAGTCAGCTACTTCTCAGTAGCTAGAAAGAAATTTATGGCCATTTCCTATCCAATATAAAACTCATAGGCTGCGTCTAGACTGGCATGATTTTGCAGAAATACTTTTAACGGAAAAAGTTTTTCTGTTAAAAGTATTTCCACAAAAGCGTGTCTAGATTGGCAAGTGCCTTTGCGCAAAAGCATCCGTGGCCAGTCTAGATGCGATTCTGCGCAAGAAAGCCCTGATCGCCATTTTAGCCATCGGGGCTTTTTTGCGCAAAACAGTTCTTCCCTGTCTACACTGGCGAAAAACAGTTCTTCCCTGCACAAGAGGGCTTTTTCCCGAGCAGGAGCGGGAAAGTATTTGCGCAAGAATCACTGAATTTGTACATTACAAAGTCAGCGCTCTTGCGCAACTTCAAGCAGCCAGTGTAGACAGCTGGCATGTTTTTGCAAAAATCTTGCCAGTCTAGATGGACCCATAATGTCTCTGTTCACACTAGTTTTCAAATCACATTGCATAAGTCAATACAAAGCTTTGGATCATTGTTTTCACAATCTCATTTCTTAGCAAAATTTGGAGCAACTGTTATCTCAGTAAATCTGAAATTTACGTGATAGCAATTATACTATGACTTAATAATCTATCTTGGCCTGTATAACTTTACCTTGACACTAAATATTCATATAATATTTAGTGAACAGGAACAGCTAACAGGGAGTTTGGAGAGGGAGTTCTCCAGGTAAAGGAGGAGTAAAAACGGGATCCTTGTGGTAAGTGGCTGTCTGGAGTGTGTGTTTGTGTGTGGGGGAGTTATTTGCTGTGTGCTGAGCTTGTGTTTATCTGGTTGGTTGGTTGGTTGGTTGGTTGGTTGGTTGGTTTGAAGGAGCTTCTGAAAGGTTTGAAATCTAGAAGCCTCTGTTAATTGGCTGAGCCTGAGTCAGGGGGAGGGGCTACCAGAGCTATATAATCCTGTGACTCAGCGACCAGAGAGCTTGCGAACAGGAACAGCTAACAGGGAGTTTGGAGAGGGAGGTTAGAGGACACTAGTGACTTCTGACCTTCTTTAAAACATTACTCTTATAATAATCTATATTCCAGAGGTTTAAAAAGAATCCCAGTTTATACTTAAATTTATTCATTAGAAAAATTGAGTCAGAAGCCCAGCAGCAGAGTGGGGACTATCCTGTTTATTGCGTCGAGTGTAACATGTATGATTACCTGCCCTGTGGCAGGTGGCATATGTGTGCACCCGTTGCAAGGAGCTCCTGACCCTCAGAGACCAAGTTCGGGCTTTGGAGGCCAGGGTGGCTGAACTGGAGGAGCTAAGGGAAGTAGAGAGATATGTTGATGAAACTTTCCGGGACACTGTAGTACTGTCCCACCTCCAGTCTGAGAGCCCCAGTGCTCTTAAGGAGGATGAAAGTCTCAAGGGAACAGAGCATTCAATGGGAGCAGAGGGAAACCATCCCGTAGTTGGGACCTTCCTCCCAGAGGATGTTGCAGTATCCTCTCGCACTGAGGATACCTCTGAGGGGGAGGGAATGCCAGTTAGGCAGAGGCAGGTGTTAGTAGTGGGTGATTCGATCGTTAGAAACATAGATAGTTGGGTTTGTGATGACCGGGAGAACCGTATGGTCACTTGCCTGCCTGGTGCGAAGGTTGCGGATCTCTCGAGGCATCTAGATAGACTTATGTGTAGTGCTGGGGAGGAGCCGGTGGTCATGGTATGTGTAGGTACCAATGACGTAGGGAAGGGTAGGAGAGATACCCTGGAGGCCAAATTTAGGCTGCTAGGAAAAAGAGTGAAATCTAGGACCTCTATGGTGGCATTCTCGGAAATGCTTCCAGTTCCATGTGCAGGGCCAGGTAGGCAGGCAGAGCTTCAGAGTCTCGATGCGTGGATGAGATGATGGTATAAGGAAGAGGGGTTTGGATTTATTAGGAACTGGGGACACTTTTGGGAGAGGGGGAGCCTATACAGGAAGGATGGGCTCCACCTAAACCAGGGTGGAACCAGACTGCTGGCACTAAACATTAAAAAGGCTGTAGAGCAGTTTTTAAACTAAGAGATGGGGGAAAGCCAATTGGTGCGGAGATGCACGTAAATCAGAGGGAGACTTCTCTTAGAGGAGAATCCATTGATAGAGATTCTTTAAGCTGTAGTCAGAAAGAGAGGAGGGGAGAGGGCAAACCATGGGCCAGAGCAGACAAACAACCGCAAAGAAAGGAATCCAATGCATCAGGGAAGGGCAGACAAATAAGCAGTAGCAAATTTTTAAAGTGCTTCTACACAAATGCTAGGAGTCTGACTAATAAGATGGGTGAACTAGAGTACCTCGTATTAAATGAGGAGATTGACATAATAGGCATCACTAAAACCTGGTGGAATGAGGAAAATCTGTGGGACACAATCATACTGGGATATAAAATATATCGAAAGGATAGAACAGGCCGGGTGGGTGGCAGAGTGGCAATGTATGTGAAAGATAATGTAGAATCAAATGAAATAAAAATATTAAGTGAATCAACATGTTCAATAGAATCGCTATGGATAGTAATTCCATGCTCCAATAATAAGAAATTAGCAGTAGGGATATATTACTGACCAGGACAGCGATACTGACATTGAAATGCTGAGGGAGTTTAGAGAGGATACCAAAATAAAGAACTCTATAATAATGGGGGATTTTAATTATCCCCATATTGACTGGATACATGTAACCTCAGGAAGAGAAGCGGAGATAAAATTTCTCAATGGCTTAAATGACTGCTTCTTGGAGCAGCTGGTGCAGGAACCCACAAGGGGAGAGGCAATTCTCGATTTAGTCCTGAGTGGAGCGCAGGATCAGGTCCAGGAAATAACCGTTACAGGACCGCTTGGGAATAGTGACATTCAACATTCCTGTGGTGGGAAGAACACCTCAGCAGTCCAGCACCCTGGCATTTAATTTCAAAAAGGGGAATTACACAAAAATGAGGAGGTTAAACAGAAATTAAAAGGCACAGTGACTAGAGTCAAATCCCTGAAAGCTGCATGGAAACTTTTTAAAGACACCATAATAGAGGCCCAACTTAAATGTATATCCCAAATTAAAAAACATAGCAAGAGACCTAAAAAAGAGTCACCGTGGCTTAACCACCATGTAAAAGAAGCAGTGAGGGACAAAAAGACATCTTTTAAGAAGTGGAAGTCCAATCCTAGTGAGATAAATAGAAAGGAACACAAACACTGTCAAATCAAGTATAAAAATGTAAGAAGAAAAGCAAAAAAAGATTTTGAGGAACAGCTAGCCAAAAACTCAAAAAGAAATAAAATCTTTTTAAAGTACATTAGAAGAAGGAAGCCTGCTAAAAAACCTGTGGGTCCCCTAGATGATCGAGCTATAAAAGGAGCAATCAAGGACGATAAAGCCATTGTGGAGAAACTAAATGATTTCTTTGCTTCAGTCTTCACGGCTGAGGACGTTGGGGAGATTCCCAAATCTGCACCGTCCTTTGTGGGTGATGAATCTGAGGAACTGTCCCGGATTGAAGTGTCATTAGAGGAGGTTTTGGAATGAATAGAAAAACTTAATGTTAACAAATCTCTGGGACCGGATAGCATTCATCCAAGGGTTCTAAAAGAACTCAAAAGGGAAACTGCTGAGCTATTATCTGTGGTTTGTAACCTATCCCTTAAATTGGCTTCCGTACCTAATGACTGGACGGTAGCTAACGTGACACCAATATTTAAAAAGGGCTCTAGAGGTGATCCGGGCAATTGCAGACTGGTAAGTCTAACTTCAGTACCGGGCAAATTAGTCGAAACAATAGTAAAGAATAAAATTGTGAAGCATGTAGAAGAACATAATTTGTTGGACAAAAGTCAACATGGTTTCTGTAAAGGGAAATCCTGTTTTACTAATCTATTAGAGTTATTTGAAGGGGTTAACAAACATGTGGACGAGGGGGATCCAGTTGATATAGTATACTTAGATTTTCAGAAAGCCTTTGACAAGGTCCCTCACCAAAGGCTCTTGTGTAAATTACATGGCCATGGGATAAGAGGGAAGGTCCTTTCTTGGATTGAGAACTGGTTAAAAGACAGAAAACAAAGGGTAGGAATAAATGGTACATTTTCAGAATGGAGAGGGGTAACTAGTGGTGTCCCCCAAGGGTCAGTCCTGGGACCAATCCTTTTCAACTTATTCATAAATGATCTGGAGAAAGGGGTAAGGAGTAAGGTGGTAAAGTTTGCAGATGATACCAAACTGTTTAGGATAGTCAAGACAGAAGCAGACTGTGAGGGACTCCAAGAAGATCTCACCAAACTGAGTGATTGGGCAACAAAATGGCAAATGAAATTTAATGTGGATAAGTGTAAAGTAATGCACATCGGGAAAAATAACCCCAACTATATGTACAGTATGATGGGGGCTAATTTGGCTACGACAAATCAGGAAAGAGATCTTGGAGTTATCGTGGACAGTTCTCTGAAAACTTCCACACAGTGTGCAGCGGCGGGCAAAAAGGCAAATAGGATGATAGGAATTATTAAGAAAGGGATAGAAAATAAGACCCAGAATATCTTACTGCCCCTGTATAAAACTATGGTACGCCCACATCTTGAATACTGTGTACAGATGTGGTCTCTTCACCTCAAAAAAGATATTTTGGCCTTGGAAAGGGTTCAGAAAAGGGCAACTAAAATGATTAGGGGTTTAGACCGGGTCCCATATGAGGAGAGGTTAAAGAGACTGGGACTTTTCAGTTTAGAAAAGAGGAGACTGAGGGGGGATATGATAGAGGTATATAAAATCATGAGTGGTGTGGAGAGGGCTGATAAAGAAAAGTTATTTATTAGTTCCCTAAATAGAAGAACTAGAGGACACCAAATGAAATTAATGGGTAGCAGGTTTAAAACTAATAAAAGAAAGTTCTTCTTCACACAGCGTGTAGTCAACCTGTGGAACTCCTTGCCATAGGAGGCTGTGAAGGCTAGGACTATAATAGAATTTAAAGAGAAGCTAGATAATTTCATGGAGGTTAGGTCCATAAAAGGCTATTAGCCAGGGGATAAAATGGTGTCCTTGGCCTCTGTTTGTCAGAAGATGGAGAGGAATGGCAGGAGACAAATCGCTTTATCATTGTCTTTGGTCCACCCTCTCTGGGTCACCTGGTGCTGGCCACTGTCGGCAGACAGGATACTGAGCTAGATGGACCTTTGGTCTGACCCAGTACGGCCGTTCTTATGTTATGTAATGTCATTTAAACTTCAGACTGGTACAATAAGTATGAAAAGAAAAGATAATAGTCATAGCACAGCCAATGGAAAGACATTGGCCAAACTCAGCCCTAGTGTACATTTGGGATGTAAGCGACTAGTCAACTATCCGATAAGCGTAAGCTGCCTTTATCAGAGAGAGGTAGCAAGGATGGGAGCAGGAGCCGGTGCGGGGGGGAGCCAATTTAAAAGCCAGTGCCCCTCAGCACCAGTTCCGAGGGTGAGGGGGCAGGGAAATGATATGAGTGGGGACTAAAGCAGTCCCCGCTCGACTGATTCCCACTGTGGCCGCTTCAGTCTTTGAAATATACAAGAGCGCCGCAGGGAGCACAGGGCCAGCGGAGAGTCAAGCAGTCCCCACTGGCCCGTATTCCCACTGCGGCCACTTCAGCCTTTGAAATGTAAGTAGAAATGGGGCTCTTATACATTTCAAAGTCTGAAGCTGCCACCTTAGGAACATGAGGCCAGCAGGGACTGCTTAAGTCCCCGCTGGCCCAGTGCTCCTTGTGGACTGTCTCCGGGGTGCCACCTGCTTCCCCACTGCTACCTCTATCAGAAGCAGCAGCGGGAGTTAGGAGAGGCTGCCATGGCTGGTCCTGGCTGCTGTGAACAGGGGCTCGTTCCGAAGCAGCCAGTGTTTGCGGTGGCCAGCCTTGTCCATCGCAAACAGAGGCTGCTCCAGCACCGGCCTCTGTTTGCAATGTTTCCCGTGAACAGGGGCTGCTGGACTCAGTGTGAGCCAGGACTGAACAGTCCTGGCTTGTGCTAATCTCTTTGCCTCTGCATTTTAAATATAGTAAGAGTCCAGTGGCTCTTACTACATTTAAAATGCAGAGCTGCGGCGCAGGTAGCTCCCGGAGCCAATCCCCAGCTCAGTCCCAGCTTGAGCTGGCTCCTGGAGTTATCCCCACAGCAGCTCTGCAGAGTGGTTTTATCAACTAATACCATTAGCCTGATACCCACATTTTAACATTCTTAGTGTACATGGGTGCTTGTCCTGTGACTTGCAATGGAATAGCAAGCAATTTTGCCATGCTTTATCAGGGCTGATTTGGGTATAATATATGCCATCGGGATGTAGATTTATACTGAAACAGTGACAGGATAATAACAATGCTGGACAATTCACGGTGCAGTAAAAGTGCCCCTTGGAGATAGGCTCTTTATGCACCCTTTTGTTTTAAGGGAGTGTAATAGTAGATCCTCTAAAATAAGGATGGAGATTCTACCTCTTAATATGGATTCATTATAGAGAGAACCCATCCTTGGACAGATGAGTGCTATGCAAGGTTAACAAGTCTGCTTCTTGCTTAGCCATGGTTTCTTTGAATCTCCACTTGTCTTTTCACCATTAATTCAGGCTAGTTAAACAGCCTGTAGCAAAGTGAAACCCAGAGTGGCCCTGAATTCTGCCTCCTTTCCAGTACTGGATCAGCTGTTGTCACTCAGAAATCATTCTTGCATGAGGATAAGTGCTTATTCACAGATGTCAGGCTGAGAACAGGAATTTTTCAGCCTGTTCAATTGGCAGAAGCAGAAAAGTTTGGCTTTGCCTGTGCTCCTGTAGTTTGTAGCCCAGAGAAATGCTGGAGCTCAAAAGGACTCCTTAGAAAGCAGCCTTGGACAAAATACAGAACAGCAGAAGCATGGGAGAGAAGAAAAGGAGATGCACAAAAGAAATAGAGGAATAGATAGCAACAGAGGGTATGTCTACACTACAAAGTTAATTCGAACTAACGGACGTTAGTTCGAATTAACTTTGATAGGCGCTACACAAGCGCTCCGCTAGTTCGAACTTAATTTGAACTAGCGGAGCGCTTAGTTCGAACTAGGTAAACCTCATTCTACGAGGACTAAGCCTAGTTCGAACTTACTAGTTTGAATTAAGGGGTGTGTAGCCCCTTAATTCGAACTAGTGGGAGGCTAGCCCTCCCCAGCTTTCCCTGGTGGCCACTCTGGCCAACACTAGGGAAACTCGTATGCCCCCCTCCTTGGCCCCAGACCACTTAAAGGGGCACGGGCTGCCTACGATGCCCGTGCCAAGTGAAAGCCTGCCAGCACCCAGCCAGCAGACCCTGCACCTGGCAAGGCTCGAGCCACCCACCCGATGTCCCCCAGACCTCCCCCTCTTCCCGGGACCAGGCTGGTGGCTCCCAGGAGCTTGCCCAGGACCGCAAGAGGCGGGCACCCACCTGGTTTAGTGGGGACATCGTGGACCTTGTCCATGACCTCCGCACTAGGCACAGGAAAGTGGCCGTCTAGGGCAGGAGAGCTGCCAGCCTGGCCACCCAGGAGCAGGTGTGCATGAAAATCAAGGTGGTCCACTGAGACCCTCGACCGACCCTGAGCCCTGAGCTTACAATGGCTGTACTGGGTCAGACCAAAGGTCCATCTAGCCCAGTAGCCTGTCTGCCGACAGCGGCCAACCCTAGGGACCCTGGAGAGGATGGACCGAAGACAGTGACCAAGCCATTTGTCTCGTGCCATCCCTCTCCAGCCTTCCACAAACTTTGGGCAGGGACACCACTCCTACCCCCTGGCTAATACCACTCCATGGACCCAACCTCCATGACTTTATCTAACTTCTCTTTAAACTCTGTTCTAGTTGTAGCCGTCACAGCCTCCTGCAGCAAGGAGTTCCACAGGTTGACTCTTTGCTTTGTGAAGAACAACTTTCTGTTACTAGTTTGAAGCCTGCTACCCATTCCTTTCCTTTGGTGTCCTCTAGTCTTTCTTTATGGGAACTAATGAAGAACTTTTCTGTATGCACCCTCTCCACCCCACTCGTGCTTTTATAGACCTCTATCATATCCCCCCTCCATCTCCTCTTTTCTAAGCTGAAAAGTCCCAGTCTGTTTAGCCTCTCTTCATATGGGACCTGTTCCAAATCCCTCATCATTGTAGTTGCCCTCCCCTCTCTCACCCCTCTCTCTTCCCCTCTCCCACCTCCTTTTCCCAGTCTCCCCCAGTTTTGTTCAATAAAGAGAGATTCTATTTTTGAACACAATTGTCCTTTATTTTGTACATCAGGAAGGGAGGCTAGGGAGGGGTAAGTGGAAGGAGGTGAGGGAGGAATGGGGTACGAGCCCCTGATGGGGAGGACTGGGCTGGCTCTGCGGGTTTCTGGGGGTGGAAGCTCTCCTGCAGCCCCCCAATTACGCCCTCTCCCCTGATGGCAGCCTGCAGCAAGTGCAGCCGGTCTGATGGCCGAGTGCTGTGATGTGCCCAGTCTGGGTACTCCAGGCAAGCCAAGCCAGGACTGCTTTGCAAGCGGGGCACCCCTGAGAATTGTCTGTCCGGGGTGGGGTTCGGGTCCCTTTAAGCACAGCCCTCGGCTAGCCTGAGACAGCAGCTCCACGCTCTAACTCCTCATCTGATGCCCTGCTGGCACTGCTTCCGGCCATCCTTAACCCTGGTTCAGGGTCCACTCTGTGTGGACATGCTAGTTCGAATTAGGAAAACGCTAATTCGAACTAGTTTTTTAGTCTGGATGCGTTAGTTCGAATTAGCTTAGTTCGAATTAACTAATTCGAACTAAGTTAGTTCGAATTAGCGCTGTAGTGTAGACATACCCAGAGCTACCATGACTCATGCCTGTTCTAGGAAGAATGGGAATGGGCATGAAAGGGCGAGGGAGTAATTCCCCTTGCACGTACCATTTGTTGTTTGTAGAGCTGCCACCAACACGTCAAGTAGGAATGGTTAACCAGTATTGCTGGATTTTGTGATGGGCGCACATATGCCTGGGAACTGGACTGAGATTACCAAGCCATTTTACACAGGCCACTGATTTGTCAATCAGATGATGGCAGCATTTAGTCAGGACCATATTAAGCTGGATTTTAACCAGATACCTAAAATGAAAGTCTGTGTCTTTCACTACAAAGATATCTTGAGTCATCCAGCCCTCCACGTGTACTTTCATGTACCGCTACCTCAAAGCACAGTTATGTGAGAATGGATTTCCTGAACGGGCATACATTTAAAGATACCTATTAGCTCACTTCCACTTGTCTTCATAAATAAGCCAAATTAGGGGTAGCCCTAAAATATGCAACTTGTGCATGTCAGGCAGTTAAAAGGGGATGCATATGTCAACCTCAAACATGATTTATTTTTTGCATGCCTTCTCTGACCGTTGCAATTTAACGGCTGTATTTTCCTCCAGTCTAAAAAACACAAAAAGTACAATTTTATCTGAGTCATTCAGAAAGAGGTGTGGAGCAATTGAAATAAGACTATCAATATAAATAAAAGTTTCATAGGGTAGCCAAATTAGTCTGTAACAGGAAAAACTTAAACAACTAATAGTCTAGTAGTACCTTAAAGACTAACAACATATAGATGGTATCATGAGCTTTTGTGGGAACGAGCCACTTCTTCAGATGACCAGAGTATTGGAAGTCCAGATCCAAGAATAAATAAGGGAAGGAGGGAGGGGGGAGAAGGAAAAAAAATTGAAGTGGAGGAAAAAGAAAGACAGTGAGTAGATAAGCTTCAGATGCTCTGGTCTGTGAGGCCATGCTAATGCCAATTGAATTGCAAAATTATGAAATAAAATAACAAATTTATTAAAATCTTATTGTGTATTGTATTTCTTTTATATTTAGATCTGGAGTGAGAGTAAAGAGAACAGTGCAAGGGAGGGAGTGCGCTACAGTGACAAGCCAAGTAAGGGTTAATATTCCCGATGCTAAGAATAGTATTTCTTTTAGAAGTTTAAAAGAGTGAGTAAACCCTACCTACGCTTTCTCTCCCTCACACACACATTCACTCTTCTCTCCATGTAGTATCAGCCAACTATCTCAACTCCAGTCACTGCTTTTTAGTACTAATAATACATTTAAAATATTTAGTATTTTGCAAACTGAAAATGCTTCACAACTTCCTCAGGATGTGCTGCACCCCCTGACCCCTCCCCCCAACCATGCACGCCCCATGAGAGAAGTTTAAAAGGTATTGTTTATATATAGAGAGAGATGGGAAATCTGATTCACAATGAATTTAGGTGCCCTGCTTATGGCTACACAGGGAGTCTGTGTCAGATCTCAAGTTCTGTTAGCTACCCAGAACGTGATCATGCCACTAGCCTGCAGGAAGTGTTATTTTAAAAATCCACAGCTGAAACAGAAGCACACACCCTGACGTTCATAGGGCACACTGTGTCACAATATTTTGGTATGGCCTCTATCATTGTTATACTGATTTCTTTACCTCTTAAATTCCCATCCTCCCTTCCTCCCCTCACCATCTCTTGTGGTGAAAGAACAGAAGAGATGCTGGTGTTTCCTTTTCATTTGTGACAAATCCTAGTTTGAAACCCAGGCTCCTCTCTTCTTGGCTTCCACAGGAAAAGTAGATCCTTGAAATTAATGGGAGAAGATGAGAGTCAAGGCTGAATTTGCAAGAATCCCAAATGGATTAAATCCCAAACCTGTGACCCCTAGGGTCAGTGTCCTGTCATTGTACAGGATCAAAGAGGCCAATTGCTTTCAGGAGCCAGGTGAGTCTTGACCTTGACACCTGGAGCTGTAGGGGCCTGCCAGTACCTGCAGGTGGAAGAGGGGAGTCCCCCTTCAGCCATCATTATCCTACTGTTAGCGGCAGAAGAGTGGATGGTGGGTTGGGGGATCCTAACTGCTTCTGTGACATTCCTTACGCACCAGTGAAAGGGCAAAAGACCTGTGGTGCCATCCTTTGCCTGCAGGGGCTAAAGAAGGGGTTTCCCCTGGCCACACTGCTGTTTTCCCAGGGTAGCTGAGGTGCTGGGCCACCACACCACACTCCTGCCCTACCTCCCTGGCAGCAGGTTGGGTTAGCTCCATCCAGTTTGCTTAGCAAGGTGGGTACCTGGACAGGTATTTCAAACGTGCCAAGCCAACGTGAGGCAAACAGCCTTTCCCCCTGTGGGGAACTGGTGTCCCCCTGGAGCAAGGATCCCAGAGGTGGTGGCTTCACCCAGTGCCTGACGCAGGGGGTCCCCAGAAGGTGGGAGAACTGTCTTTTGGGCACTCCAGGGTTAAGTCCTTTGGGATGAAGTCATTTAGTGCGGGGTCTCCCTCCACCTCCTCTGGCCGAAATCTCGGGGCTCCCCAGCCGCTGACTTTCCGAAATCTGAGGGCACCAGGCAAAGGAAGAGGCTAGCCTGGTTTTGCACCAAGTCAGCGCCGGAGTGACTCCCCCGCGAGGGCTCCCACCAGCGTTTTGTGTTCAACAACTACAGCCACAACTGCAGCAGGAGGGAGGTGGGATTTAGCCCTTCCCTGCTGGCAGCCGAGCGCTGCCTCAGGCGCAAGGCAAGGAGAGAGGGTAGGAGGGGGCAGCTGAGCCTGGCAAAACTCAGGGGTCCTGGCGCTTCTCTGGTTGAACGGCTTCAGTTCGGGTCCCGCAGCCCACCTAGGACTCAGCCCTCTCCCGGGGCTGGGTGGCAAGCAGCCCGGCGGGGCAGAGGCGGGGCAGGCAGGCTGCGGTCACCAAAGAGTTAACAAGTCTCCTTCGCAGAAAACCCGCGGGGTGGGGACCATTAGTAAAAGGAAACTTGGCTTTGTTATGCGAGCTCTGCGCGCTCCGGAGCAGCCGCGATGCCGAGCGCAGGCAAAGCAGCGGCCGCAGAGAGCGAATCCTCCTGCCTGAGCAAGGTAAGCCCTGGGTTCTAGGGACCCCGCTTTGGGGTGCACCCCCCACCCACACACTTAGAAATCAGCCATCGGGCTGAGCCTTCCCAGCCTAAAGGATGCGCTCCTGCCGCCAGAGCGCTCTGCGTGGGCAGCTCCGGCTCCCCTCGCCTTCCCCTGGGGTAGGTGCTGGTTTGTTACTTCTGGTTCTTGTGGAAGTGCCTCCAAGGAGCGCGTCCAGCCCCAGGCTGTGCTCTGTGGTTCTCCTTCGGAGGGGGGAAGACTAGCTCGTGTCCGCAGCAGCTGTCAACTCCTCAGCTGGGTTTGGCCAGTAGGCAAAGAACCCTTCGCAGTAAAACGCCCCAACTGTGGTAGTGAGATCAAGAATTGAAAGGAGAAGTACCGGTCTGAGCATCCACTAGATCTGTCTTGGACAGCGTAGTAGGCACCTGGGACTCCACTGGCCGCTTCTCCATTTCCATAATCTTTTCTGCTTTCCTTGCGTTTTTAGCACAGCCAATTTGATTTTATTTTCCTCCCACCCTGATATGGCCTGATGAACTTACACTTTGGTGTTTATACTCAAACGGACAATTGCCCATTCCCTTATTCCAGGGAGTTTTCTAATTTGATTTGCTTTCCTGAGTTTTATGCTGGCAACAACTTTTGTAAAGGATGATTTTGTCAAATTGAAGTGATTGGGGCAGCTTTCCTGCTCTCTCTCTCTCTCTCTCTCTCTCTCTCTCTCTCTCTCTCTCTCTCTCTCACACACACACACACACACACACACACACATACACACACGCACACACCCTTCTCTCTCTCACACACACACATCTCTCTCTCACACACACCCTTTTCTCTCTCACACACACACCTCCTTATCTCTTCTTAAGATGGCATCAATCAATTGCAGAACTGCCTCTCTTTCTCAACAATGTTTGAATTTTAACAGCGGAAAAACAAGTGAGGTCGTTTGAGTCAAGTGATTTTCATGCCAGGCTTATTTTGTGAATTTTCAGTTCCATTTAAAACAAATCAAGGTCTTCTCTTTCTGAAGTTTGAACTTTTAAAATGTATTACCTATATCAAAAGTTTGAGGAATTGAGAGAAACAGATGGACCTTGTTTTTTCCACTGGCTTAGCCTGAGAGCTGGTGAGATCCGAACAGTGCAAACCCTAATGCTGTCTAATTATTAGTGCAAATCTGCATAAAGAAAATAAAGTTTATCAGATCAGCTTTATCTGTTCCATTTGCTGAGCCATTTTTTACTTGGTGGGGTGGAGAAGGATGAATGGTCCTGACTGATTCATTTATGAACTCATATGTAAGCCTGACGTAGTGAAATGAACAGATTATTTTACACTGATTTCATTTTGCCACCTTGTTTGCACACTTTCCTCTGACTCTTTGCTTTGTTTATGCCTCTGCTTCAGGGCTGTGGTGTCTGAGGCTACTCCTGGGAGTACCAAACACTGGCGCCTCCACCTCAAAGATACTGCCTCAAGGGTGGCTGGTGAGGTTTCTACTTGACTTCACCCTCTGGTGGGTGGCTGGAGAAGTGTCGCTTAGCTGGGAACCATGGGCTCCACCAGCAGCCGCCAGAAGAAGATCTTAAATGACACTGTCAGCGATTATGTCAACTCTGAAATCATTAAGAAACATTACAACTACACGGGGAAGCTAAATGAAAAGGCGGACAGTGGAATAAAAGTGACATCAGTGGTTTTTATCATCATTTGCTGCTTCATCATCCTAGAGAACATTTTTGTCCTGCTGACCATCTGGAAAACCAAGAAGTTTCACCGACCCATGTACTATTTCATTGGGAATTTGGCTCTCTCAGACTTGCTGGCTGGGGTGGCTTATACTGCCAACCTTTTGTTATCTGGACATAAAACGTATAGCCTCACCCCTGCCCAGTGGTTTGTCAGGGAAGGCAGCATGTTTGTGGCTCTGTCAGCCTCTGTGTTCAGCCTGCTGGCCATTGCCATTGAGAGGTATATCACCATGCTAAAGATGAAACTCCACAATGGGAGCAACAGCTTCCGCTCCTTCCTCCTGATCAGCGCCTGCTGGGTCATCTCTATGATACTAGGGGGGCTCCCTATTATGGGCTGGAACTGTCTCGACCAGCTGCACAGTTGCTCCACTGTGCTGCCCCTCTACCATAAGCACTATATTCTCTTTTGCACCACCGTTTTCACTGGGCTTTTATTATCCATTGTCGTCCTCTACTGCAGGATCTATTCCATGGTCAGGACTAGGAGCCGCAGGCTGACGTTTCGTAAAAACTTTTCCAAAGCCACGAAGAGCTCAGAAAAATCACTAGCCTTGCTCAAAACAGTGATCATTGTCCTGAGTGCCTTTATTGCCTGCTGGAGTCCCTTGTTCATCCTGCTCTTGCTGGACGTGGGGTGCAAAGTGAAGGCCTGTTCAATCCTCTTCAAAGCAGAGTATTTCTTAGTACTGGCTGTGCTCAATTCAGCCACGAACCCTATCATCTATACCTTGACCAACAAAGAGATGCGTAGGGCCTTCATCAAGATCCTGTGCTGCTGCAAATGCCCCTCTGCAGATTCTGGGGCCAAATTCAAGAGGCCAATTATTGGAGGGATGGAGTTTAGCCGAAGCAAATCCGACAATTCCTCCCACCCCCAAAAGGATGAGGGTGACTGCCCAGAGACAATCATGTCTTCAGGCAACGTCACCTCATCTTCTTAGAGGTATCCATTGGGGGCACGTTTCAAAGCCTCCCCTTTGAAACCCTACAGACAAGAAGCCACCTGCTCACTGTATCAACTCCAAAAAGGTGGCCTAAGTGAGCAAGGTAGCTTTAGTTCTGAAGACGCAAGCAGGGCACTTGCAAAGGGTGGAGTACAGGAAGTGGCACAGACTGTTCTGGCTTGAAACTATTTCCTTCTGGAGCATGTTTTGTCTTTGCACTGAGGCAGACTTAGGATTGCCAGGAGTATTCCTAACTCGGAAAGACTGATGCTTAGGTGGAATGGTGCCGTGTGTTTGCGAGTGCGTGCAGGCATGAAAGAGGAGGAGGAGGAAGGTGGGAAAGTGATTTTTTTTTTGTATGTGAAAAGAATGTGAAGTTATTATTTCTTTACTTGCAGAAAAAGCCCTGACACAAACGATCTTTCTGTACCAAGTTGAGGGATGACTCTGCTATCCTGAGTCACAAGTGTTTGCCATTTGGTACACAGCAGGAAAGAGACTAAGCCAATGTAATCTAGATAACGGATAACCATAGGTTGGCATCACTTTCCTGAGCTTCTAGATGTAATAAGATTTCATCCGCAGAGTCCAAAGCTTTTCTTTTGCAAGATCAATTCTGTGAAGTTGTGCTGAAATTTCATATTACTTTTCAGATCATGAGCCAGACTCTGCATTCAATTGCACTCATATAACCCCAAAGAAGTCAACAGGGTTGCGTGGGAGGAACTCAGAATAGCATTTGGCCTCATAGATCTATTGATTGGTTACATTTAGTATGAAATAAATTATATGACCCTAAAAGTTGCAGGATAAACCTACAGTTCATTTTCTCATTAACATGTGATACTTGACAAGCTGGTATCCAGTATTACTGGCATCAATGGGAGTTTTGCCTAAGTAAGGACAAAGTGAAAACTGAAAAATACCTTCAGGTTTTGGCTCACAGTGTTTCCACTGATTAGAAAATCTATATAAAATACCATGAAATTCAGAGAAATAAAAAAGGACCTTCGCAAGTCCAAGTGAAATGACTGGTGATATGACATAAAAATGCACTTCCATAACAAAATACAGGAAAACTTATTTTGTTTTCTATGTTTTAGAATGTTCACAATTTCAGCAAAGATGTCTGTATTTTATCAATTCACATAAAAAATACCTTTCATTTAAATTGAATGTTTCTATTATGGTATTTTTCTAATCTGTGTTAATGGGGTTGAATGTGTACAATGTATATAATTAACGAGATGCAGAAGTCTTCCAACACCTAGAACATTACTATAATAAAAAATGTATCAGGGTAGCTGAACAATTGCTTAATGTACAGTTATTGGTGAAACATAGAAATGTTTTTCTGTAAAAATGTTGCCCTTGTAGTGTGATTTCCAGTGCAATTAAACTGATTTTCTCTTTGTTTTTAAAAAATAGTATTTAAAATGTTTCTGACTTTTATTGTTCAATTTGCACATAGCTTTATTGACTTCTAAACATTAATAAACTGATTTTTTTAAGATCCTGCTATCACTTTTTTGTTTGTTTTGTACTATCATCAAGATCTGGAGCATGATTTATTGATCAGAGAAGTCAATGGAAAGAGTCACATTGATTTCAAGAGGCATTGGATCAAGCTGATTCTGCATGATATTTCTATTCAATTAAGGACTTAGAACCATAATGATACCTTTATTTATGAGGATACAAGATCATGAGTGTTAAGCTGCTCCAAAGGTAAAATGATGGGTGCCAGTAAAAAACCTGGATATATCTATGCTCTGGAGCAAGAAACTTCACTATGGCAAATAATGGAGAGGTGGAAACACCACTGCAATTACTATTCAGAACAAAATACCGTGTAATTTAGGAGAACATGATTATAAATTAACATACATATTAACCAATCCCATATTATGATTTATTTTTATATTGACACAGGGGGAAATGTTAAACAAGTTATGAATTTTGTACTGAGCTTATTACACACATCAAGAACGTTTATATTTAAAATATAGTGTCAGAACCTCACGTGGTGGAAATCAATGTCTCTACTGATTTCTTCAGCAGAGGATCTGGCCAATGTTTTTGAGTAACTACTGTATTTCAAGATTCAACTCTTTTGTTTCCCCTATTGCTGCCATTCTCCTGAGGTAATACTTTAAAAGTTTCATTGAGCTTATACAGGATACAGTTGGGGTGTAAAGATAAACCTCACCTTCTTATACAGTACGTCATTTCTGTGCAAGGTTTACTGTGGGAAACTGGAGCCTACTAACCGAGGAAGGCTTTAGGTCAGAACCTCTCACTTCCTGAAGGAAATTCCAAAAATGCCCTGAAAACAAAAGAGTGGAAACAGACTGGAATTTCCCTCCGTGTGTCTGCCTGTACGGAAGGAATGATTTAATGTACACTTACTTCCTAGGCTTTTGAATGAGTGTCCCAAGCAAAGCTGGAAAAAATGTCACATCTGTATTTGTGCGAAAGATAAAACTTTTCTTGGCTTCGACCTTCATTCTGCCAGTGAGGTAGAGTACAGATAGGCCATAAGAAACATAAGCTAAATCCTCTCTGTCTCATTTATTCCCATAACCCATCATTCAAAGGGCTGGAATGAGGAATATTCACTGCTTAAGTCCTCAGAATGAGAACTGATGCAGTCCAATAGATTAAGCAACTGATGGAGATTTAGCTTCTATGTCCAACTGCTGTATGGCCATGGGCAAGTAATTTTGCCTTGCTGTCCCCTTGTCACCCCCTCTCCCCTTTGTCTGGCTTGTCTATTTAAGTTGTAAGCTCTTTGGGGCAGGGACTGTCTCTCATGATGTGTTTGTACAGTGGGGGCCCAATTTTCGTTGAGGCCCACTAGCTATTACTGTTCTAATACAGTAAATAGAAAGTGATCTGTTGGCCTCTTACTAACCCTCTGTACATGGGAGCATATCAGTCTAGGGCAGGGTGCTGGTGAAAAAACACCTAATTAGCCCCTGCTTCTTCCCCCTCCAGAAACTGGTAAGTCCACCAGAGGGAAACAGCACCCACCCTCTGGGGTTCAGCCTCTCTAAAAAGGCTCCTTCTGATGACCTTGATGCCTTTCTGGTCACCTTTGAATGGGTGGTCCCGAATGTTGGGTGAGACAGGACAACCTGGAGCCTGCACCCCATATGTTGATGGGGAAGAGCAAGCAGCCTCTATGACTCTGACGGATGCCTTGGCCAGGGACTATCACCTAGTAAAGGCAGCCATCTTGGATTGTCTGGGGCTTTTATCTGAAAAGTACCAGAAAATATTTCAGTCAGCTTGGTGGACAGGTGGCATGCAGTCCCAGGCCTATGCCCAAACAGTGGGGCAGATCATGGACCAAGTGATCCTGGAACAGTTTGTGCGGGGCCTCCTGCACAATGGAAGTCAATTTCCATTGAGCAAAATCTTCCTAATTTTAGTGACTTGAGAAGAAGTCTTAAAATTTTACTTTTTAAACACAAGTGGGTCTGGCTGTGGAGACACCAAATAGGAATACAAGAAGTTGCTGTCAAATTGACAGAGGAATATGTGGAGGCATTGGACCCTGTGAGACCAAGAGGGAGGGATAGTCTGGTGATGGACTGTGGTGTCACTGGGTTCTGTGATTGGACTAAGGCTTGGGGATGTAGGTTAACTACCATTCCTGTGCAGGTGGGGAGAAAGCTCCAGAGGGGATTGGAGGATATGGCCTCAGCCGACTCTCTCATACAGCTTGGCACTTGGTAAAGCCACATTGGCTTATCCCTGGAGACAGGGTGCTCTTTAAATGCATCCATGGGGGTAAGGAGTATTGTCCCATGGCCCGGGTGCCTGTGGAGATACAGGGAATGTTTGTCTGGAAATGGGTGGGAGTAGTAGAAATGTTGTCTTGCCCTGTGGTCCTGAGGATGGATTGGGACCCTGCCCCTAACTGGAAAGACAGCATGAGTAGGAGACCAAAAGAGAAAAGGAGTGAGAGGAACCCAAAGGGGGAATGATGCCCCAACTGTGGTGGACCCTGGGAAAGAGGGGGGCCCCCATGACCCTCAGAGGAAGAAGACAGAAACCCTAGACCAGGGATGGGGAACCTATTTTAAGGTCAGGGGGACTAATCCACAGAAAAATCAGTCAGGGGCCGCACACAAGTGAGAAGCAAAAATAAAACAAACAAACAAACCACAAAACCTCAAACCCCTTCACTGAGGCAGCCTCTGACTGGGGAGAAAGACACTCCCCACATACCCCTCCCACACCAGAGCCTTGATGGGCCCAGGCTAGTAGATTTTGTGTGCTCCAGTCCCATGGGGGGACAGTGTGGGGCTGGAACACCATCCCCAGATCTCTAATGCTGAGGGAGAGCCCTGCACCTCAGGGCCCAGACCCAGGCAAGCTGAGGGATGCATCCGGCCCTTGGGTCTTAGGTTCCCCACCCTGACCTAGACAACACAGCTGAGGTCAAGACATGATGTGAGTTACAGACAGGGGACTAGAGCACCCTGAGCTGGACCACCCAGGAGAGTTAATGCCAGAGAGCAAGAGGAAGAGAGGCCAAAGGAAGCCCCAAGAGAAGCCTCCAAAAAGGGGAGCCCAAACCTTAATAGATCAAGGCCCAGAGCCTGAGACACTGGGCAGCCTGGGTGTAGTTTGCCTCAGGGTTGTGACTGGTGTGATGACCCCTGGGAACACCTGGACTTGTGGGATGCCCCATCTCCTATCCAATGCACCTTTTGGCTGTGTCTACACTGGTGGGTTCTTGTGCAAGAACATGTCCACACTGCCATGTGCTTTTGTGTAAGAGCATCCATGGCAGCCCTCTTGCACAAGAGCTCTTGCACAAGATAGCTTATACTTGTGAGAAAGAGTGTAGCTCTTGCGCAAGAAGCCCTGTTTTCTGACGCCGTACTGTAAATCTTCTTGCGCAAGAGTGGGCAGGCAGTGTGGACGCTCTGTGGGTTCTGGAGCAAGAACCCGCCAGTGTAAACATAGCCTTTGTGGGTGGGGAATGCCAGAATCACACAGGGACTCCTGTAGGTGGGTCGGAAGGGCTTCCCCATAGTAACTCCCCAGGCAGAGGAAGTCAAGGCCAAGCAAGATCATGCCTGGCACTGGCTAAGCAGGGAAGTATGTTTTGAAGTGCCTGGTACAAGAGCACCTAATTAGCTCCCTTCCCCTCAACTCCAATCAAGAGGAACAGATTGGGGCTGGTGGAAAAGTCTGATGCCTGCTTCAAGATTGGCAACACCTGCTGGCCTGAGGAGCCACAAGCTATAAAGGCTGGGAAGGAACCAGCCGGTAGGATGGGCTGGGAGGGAGAAATGAGTTAGGGAAAGTGCCTAGCTAGTGACTGACTCTGCCGAGGAGTGGTGAAAAACCCTGTAAGATTGAATCTAGCTGGACAATGATAGTAGGGAAACTGAGAGGCTATGTCTACACTGGCACAATCTTGCACCAGAGATATGCAAAATAAACAGATTTCTGCCTGCTATTGAGCATTCTGCCCTGAAAAGTTATGCTGGCGAACAGGCCCCTTCCAACTTCACACTCCTGCTCCCTGTAGAATGTGAGTCAAATCCATTTCACTTTCATGGAAAAATAAGTTTGTTGCTGATTTACAGTCCTGTGAGCCTGGCTGAGCCAATGCAGCAACAAGAGAGGGCACTGGATTGTACTCCTTCCTGTGGAACAACAACAGAATCCTACATTGCATTCTAATTAGTTACTGATGCAAAGCCGCTGGGTTTCACAAGTCATGAAGGGTTGGCATCTGGCTCCTTCAATGTTTGGTTTCTGGGCCACAAAGGGTCTTAAAAAGAGCTGGATTTGGTATCAGGGTAGTCCCCTAGTGCAGAGAGTACTGTAGATGAGTTAGAGTGAGCAAAATTCCTGTGCTATCCTGTAGTGACCAGTGTTTGTAAGCAGACCCGGCCTTTGGGCAAGGTGAGCAAGGCGGTTGCCTTGGGCCCCGTGCATTCGGGGCCCCACACTGCCCAGCTCCCGGCCCCGCCCACCTAGTTGCTCACTCGCTGCCTAGAATGGGACCCTGTGGGTCAGCCACGCTGCCTTGGCCCCCGCAAACTCTTTGGCTGGGCCTGTTTGTAGGGGATGGTAGTGAGCACGCTCAGGAATGGAGGAGCTGTAACCAGAGTGCTCTACACTTCAGATGTGTGGGGCCAATGGAGAAGTCAATTTGGGATGTTCAAAGTTATGCTAAGGAAAAGCAATTGCTACAGCTGCTGTAAAATATGCTGAGAACAGGGGCCAACACCGAGGAGGCACAAAAGCAGCTATGATCTGGACATCATCCAACCCCCTTGACAAACCACCTTCCCCACCCCAGCTCCAATTCACTCTCTGACATCCCTCATTGTAACTACCTAACGAGCTAACGGTTTTCCAAATGCACAGAGAGAATGGCATTCTCTTTGGACTCTCACAACACTAGCTTTTTTCTTTCCAACATTTAATTTTGTCTGCCAGCCAGTGTCCAGCCAGTGCCAGTGCACCTTCTATTAGAAGTCCCCTCTATGGAAGGTGGAATTGCTACCCATGGCACCTGCTCTCTCCCAGTTCCAGAATTCACAGCAGGGTGAGCTGTCCTCCAGGCAGCCACTATGCAAAATGAACTCAAGGCAATAGACTATGCTTAGTGGCTTTCCCACCCATGTGTATGCAATCTGTTACACTTGCATAGATTATAGAGGTCACAGAGCTAAAGTGTCGTAAGCAGTGCAAATGAGGAAAGAAATGCAAGAACAGGACGTATTGCATATTTCCATCTGTACTTTCACATGACGCTCTGGTGCAATGATCTAATTTTCTTCTCAAATAATTCTTTTCATTGCAGATGTTTTACTGCATTTCCGTGTATGGTTATTACTTGTGGTTATGTAAACAGAGTGGCTATTAGAAGTAAAATTTGGGGGGAAATTGAAATTAGTTTGTGTCTCAGCTGTGAAAATGAAATAAACACTGCGGGAACCCAGTCATTGGACTTTTCATTTTCACCGCCACCGGAGTTCTCTGCACTGGAAGCAAACCCCTTAGGAGCTCCACTAATATTAATTCTCGTGAAGCACTTTACCACAAAGTGCTGTGCACAGACCCCTAAAGGGCACCCTTCAACTAGCCTTTTTAGACATGAAAAGTGAAAATTGACAGCCATGTGTCTTTGGATGAAGAGCACGTGAAAGTTGTAGCTTTGGGGAGTACAACTGACATTCCCAGTATGGGAAGGATAGCACAGGATGATTAAACAAGCAATACTGAGGTAATGTATATTCCCCTGAGCAAAGTCACTCTTGGCAAAACAAGGTGGAATTCCAATAAAAGGCCATAGAAATTCAGCCCACTTTACCCAGAGCTATGCATGAATCTCAAAATCAGTGTTTCTCACAGTGGTCCATGAAGCCACTTGAGAAACCTGTTAACTGGCTGCGCCGGTTTATTTACTGGCACCGCGGCCAAGGAGCCTGGTGGCTCCTAAGGGAGCTGCGGGAAATGGCGTCCCGGCCCACGCTGCTTCCCACGGCTCCCCTTGACTGCACATGGTGAAACAGAGTCAATGGGAGCCATGGAAATCCTTGGCCATGGCGCCGGTAAAGAAACAAACCAGCGCGGTGAGTTAATATGTTTCTCAAAGTGGTTTTGCGAAGCACTTTGAGAAACACTGCTCTAAATGTATGTCTGCATTGCAATGAGACACCTGCACCTGGTCCATGCCAACTGGCTGAGGCTAAGGGGCTGTTTAAGTGTGGAGCAGTTATTCTGGATGGGGCTGTATCCCATGCTCTGGGACTCTCCTGCCTCACAGGATCCTAGAGCCTGTTTGCCTGGCTGAGCTCAAACATCTACACCACAATTAAGCAGCCCCTAAGCCCAAGCCCTAGTCAGCTGACATGAGCCTACCATAGCTTTTCAGTTGCAGTGTAGACATACCCAAAACATTCAGTGTTTAACCACTGATATATTGATGCTAGTTGAAGGTTTAAAGGTCTTGATTTTGCGCCGTTGAAGTTAATAGGAATTTTAGCGTTGCTTCAGTGGGAATATCATCAGGCCCATAGTGAAAAACAAAGATCCACTGAGTTGCTTGAATATCACTCTTTAAAAAATATCTTACCACTGCATGCACTTACTCCTGTTAGTGATTGCAGAATTTCTCTGCTATGCACGAGCAAAGTTGATTGTGTCTGGGAGTTTCAGAATGAGACAGTATGACCCTGAGCCCCACCCTTCACTATAACACCCAAATTAACTGTTTTCAGAAACAAAAGATCTTCATCAGCGAAAATAAACGTGCTTTGTTCACTTACAGTTGAGAGGCTAAAGTAAACTGAAACGAATCAACAGGAAGGACTGGCAAGAATTTTGACAGTCATAAAGGTTTTTTGAAAGACAAAAATCCTTTAATCTATTGAAATCGTTCATCTGATCTTCACATTCTGGGGATGCTATGTTGTACTCAAACAATCAGTTTTACCCTTGTTATCAAACCCTTGACTATACTAAAAAAGCAATACTGTACCATGTATTAACCTCACAGACCTCAGGGAGACTTCAAGCTTCGAGGGGAAGAGGGGGAGGAGGAATACTAAATAATTAAGAGAAGCAGCATTTTTCTTCTGCACAGTAAAGTTTCAAAGCTGTTGTAAATCAATGTTCAGTTGCACACTTCTGGAATAACAACAGTGACATTTTGTTCAGAGTTACAAACATTTGACTTGACAAAGAACCTCCATTCCTCAGCTGTTCAGAACTCTGTAAGGTATTGCACATTTTGGGTAAACATTCTTAAGTGTTTACACAGTTTATTTTTAGACATTCTAACACTTTTCACACCATGCTCTAAATAATACCTTCTCAGAATAGCACGTATTTGCATCTAACAAAACAGGGTAATGCACCTACAATGCACAACATGCAGAGTCTTTTTCAGCATTATTTGAATGGAGATACTAGACCACATTCAAGTATCAGAGGGGTATCCGTGTTAGTCTGAATCTGCAAAAGTGGCGAGGAGTCCCGTGGCACCTTATAGACTAACTGAAGTGTTGGAGCATAAGCTTTCGTGGGCAAAGACCCACTTCATCAGATGCATGCATCTCGCCACTTAGACCATATTCAATGCCCTGGTCCCTCTGTGGTACATAAACCTAAATTATATCACAGTGATCTTGGATTTACGTGGCTTTGTCCTACTTAACTGTGTCCCACTCACTGCCCATCCCTCTGTCCATTGCCATCTGGTTTAGCAGAAACCGAGAACCTACATTCCTTTGTTGATCTGAGCCTTTATAGTTTTCAGTGCTGATCTTTTTAAGAGCACAGGAATGGGGATTTGTTTGATTTCTCCATGCTCCCCAAATAGTCCCTCTACTGTTACAAACCTGCTGAGCTATGTGTGGCTGAGTCAGCTAAATGCAAAAATAGAAGTTCTAAATCTAAATAAATTAGATGGAACGTAACCTGATCATTAAAGCAATGTCACTTGTGCTATTTGCATGGCTGTTTTCAGTTTTACATTTCCCCAGACAGTCAGTATCTTTCAAACATTTTGTGGAGAAAACACATTAAAATGTCGTCAGAGGAAACCTGGAGGTTTTTCACAGAGAAACATGGAAGAATTGATCTTCCCAGCCAATGGGAACTGTGGGAACAGCAAACCATGGCCAACGGGAGCTGTGGGAGGCCGTATCTGTGGACATGGAGGGATAAAGTGTCTGGTAGCCTGCCTGGGGCTAACCCTGGCAAACTCCATCTAGCCCTTCGGCTGCTTATCACCCACCCCTGTTCTAGCATCAGAAAGGCATGGGAGACAGGGGTGGGGTACAAAGGGGGCAATTGCCCCAGGGCCCAGGGATTCAAAGAAGCCCGGATCTCCAGACCACTGCCGCAGCTGCTGCAGCAGTGGCAGAGGCTGGAGCTCCAGACCTCTTTAAATTTCTGCTGGATCACGACAGCACCACTCCATGCGGCTCTGAGGGCTTGGAAGGGGGCATGCTGTGGTCTGGGTGGTGCTAAGGGCTGACTGCCCTTGGCGCAACCTCTTCCCCCAGAAGCCCCTGCACTTACTTTGTCACCGTTAGGTTCCAGAGTTCACCCCTCTCTGCATGATTGTTTTAGGTTTTCCACAGATGCAAGCATTGGTCATGTTTTAAAGTTTCCTTCAGAAGCACAAGGGTTAGAAATAATTGTTTTAAAACCCCAAATCTTATATTCTGCACTGCAGGCCATACTAAGGTGGATCTGAACACTATTGTTCTGAGTTGCAGAGTTCAGCCATCAACCTACATTTGAATCAATACAATTTTTTAGCATGTGTCAGTCATGTAGATTTTTTTTCCTTCTCCATATACCTCATATGGCATGAAGAGGCAGATCACTGCGTTGCTCAGGATCACCATTTAAAATGGCACTCTAGATCTGGCTTCCCTATTCCAGGTGGACATGGAAAACCAGTTTTTAAAATGACCAGCAAGTTTGGTGGGTTTTGTTGTTGTTTTAAAGATCTTTAAATTCTTCAAGTGAGCTTGATTTCCCCATCACAACACACTCGTTCCCACGAGAGGTACAAGTGCATTTCAGTGAAAGCCTCTTTCCATTTTGTAAATTACTGACTCATTATCTTCATGAAAAGCCTCCCAATGCAAGAGATACATCAGCAGACTCTGCATTCCACCTCCTACCTCCAAATGGTACAAGGGTACAATTGTAATCAGTGAATACCACTAGGCTACTGTGAACACAGTAAGGAAAACTTCAAAGAAGCCTGCTCTCTGTAGCTCAGTGATTCAGGGATCAGAATTCTAGCAAGTATTTCTGCCAAGGCAGAACAGAGCACAGCCAGGAGAAAACAACACAGGAGGGGAGGGGAAAGGAAAATACAGAAGAGAAAGGTTGAGGGCAGGGAGACAGGCAACAAAATACAGGAGATGGCAAAAGTAAACAGAAAGAAAATGGGATCATAAAATAAATTAGAGGGGAGCAAAGGACAGCAGCAGGCTGGGGAGGAAGGGGGAAATCAATGATTTAACTAGTTTTTAAAATGGACTGGATTGCTCAGAGGAATTGCCTTTCATCTCCAAGTCACTGGCTAATCCAGTCCAGGTCTTCATGGTAGCTGAAAGTTATTATCATCTGAGGGCTGGTTAGTGGTTTAAATCCTGTTCCTAGCAAACAAACAGCTACTTTACAATGGCAGTGATTTGTACCTTGATGGCTGCTTCATGACAGAGATGAAGGAGTGAATAGCTGTAAGTCCATCACCTATAACAAGCATTAAATCCACACGTGAGACTAAAATGTTCCAATGTTCCAACATTGCCCCCCTCCCACTGAGACACTCAAATTAAACACTTTGTACATACCTGTTATACGCTCCCAAGTGCTGGCTTGCATGCCCAAATTTAGGATGTGGGAATCCTAGAGAGAAAGCCATGTTGAAAAACTAGGCTCACAATTAAAAAAGTGTCTTTGGTATTTAAACAGTATTTTAAAAAGAATGTCATTTAAAAATACCTCAAAAGTTCAGCTAAAGTCTAATTTGAAAAACTCTTGATGAAACTGTCTCTTGTTTCCCAAGACTGAGATTTTGGTCTGTGTGTTGAGTGAATTTCATCTGAATAATTTTATTGCATTTGGTATTATCCACTCCACTGAAACTGTTTTATCAGTAGGCCGAAATATTGTGTCTCCAGTTTTCCTTGGCTTTGCTGGGAAAAGGCTGTGCTCAGTGAGTCTTTTATGTTAGTTCATCCTATTACAGCTTTTATGCTTTGTTAGTCTTCCCTGGATCCTCTTCAAGGCCTCCGCATTTTTCAGCAAGGTAGTGAAAAGAAAAAAACACCCTTCTGCACCGTATTATTAATGAATCTGAGCAAGACCTGCTTTTGCTGACAGATTAGTTTGATTTCCAACTAGAAATGCTATATTATTTTATTTCTAAAGATAAGAAAATAATCTTTGTTCTCCTCTCAATTCCATTAGTTAACTATTGCGAAAAAAGTGCTTTGGCAGGAAAAACGGGGCACTGTAAACTTTTATCTTAAGTCCTGAGCAAGCACTAGTGGGAAATACAAAAGTGGTTTTAACTCTTTGTGGGATGGATTTGTAGACCAGTGCTGAATAGCATCTCTGTGAGGGTATGTCTATACTACAAAGTTAATTCGAAATAACAGCTGTTATTTCGAATTAACTTTAATAGCGTCTACACATACAAACTGCTATTTCGAAATAAATTCGAAATAGTGGAGCCCTTATTTCGAATGTGGTAAACCTCATTCTACAAGGAATAACATCAAATTCGAAATAGCTAATTCGAAATAAGTGCTGTGTAAACACTTATTTCGAATTAGGAGGCCTCCAGCCCTTCCCAGGGAGCCCTGGTGGCCACTCGGGGCACAACCAAGAAAACTTGTCTGCTCCCCCCTCAGCCCCGGAGCCCTGAAAGGGGCAAACTCTGGCCACAGTGCCTGTGCCAGTTGCCAGCCTGCCAGCACATAGCCAGTAGACTGTGCACCTGGCACAGCATGATCCAGCAACCCACTTCCACCCAGCCCTCCACCACTCCCCAGGACTAGGCTGGTGGCTCTCAGGAGCCTGCCAGGAGCCACAAAAGGTGGGCGCCTTCCTGGTCTAGTGCGGTGATCGTGGGCTTCATTGAGGTTTGGGGGGAGGCCTCCAATGCCCACAATCTCCGCACTAGGCACAGGAATGCAGATGTCTACAACTGTATGGCTGCCAGCCTGGCCACCAGAGGCCACGTGCGAAGCCAGGAGCAGGTGCGCAGCAAAATTAAAGAACTGCGGCTTGCCTATGCCAGGGCTTCCCAACCAGGGGCTGACCCAGAGGCCTGCCCACAGTACGAGGCCCTGCACCGCATCCTTGGGGGGGGTCAGACGGTCCATGCTCCCCTGGTCATCATCAACCCTGGGGCAGAGGACCCTGCCCCTGACACAGGGGAAGAGTAGGAAGAGGAAGACGACAGCAGCCAGGAGCCTGCAGGGAGTGTGCGCTGCACCCAGGATCCCTGAGCTGAATCGGAGAGCCCGTCAGCAGCCTAATCTGAGGCCAGGGAGGCCTCCACATGTGAGTGACATCACGGCCCCCTTATGCAGGGCGGGGGAGAGGTAGGGAAGAGGAGCCCAGAGACTGTGCATCTGTCATGCCATCTAGGACATGTGGCCCCAGCTAGGTACCATGCAGGGGCCCTGGCCTAATCCCCACATGTGTCTACGCATGAAGGCACATGACAGGCTCCTGACCCCGGGGAGAGACACTGCACACTGCCCTCCCTCCAGATGCCCCCTCTACACAGAGGCAGGGCACTTCTCCCCCCACACACTACACTATAGGCAGCACAGGGGCTGGGGTGCAGTCCTGGGCCAGCTCACACTCCTGGGAATAGCAGGACGTGATGGTGCGGAGACCTACCATCCTCGCCTTGCAGAAGGGGGCTGGGTTTCACCCACTGTGTCTCCAGGGAGAACTGACCACTTCTCTTGTTCTACCGCAGCTGCAGCACCTGTGAGAGCAGGATGCACCACCCCGCCTGGACCATCCACCCACACCCAGGCCAGCAGGTGCACCCACAACCTGGAGGAGTTCCAGAGGCAGCAGCTGTGGTTGCAGGGACAACAGGTCCACAGCCAGGAGCAGTGGGTGCAAAAGCACCTGCAGCTGCAGTGGGAGAGCTTGCGGGAGCAGGGCCATGCCCTTTGCAAGCACCTGCAGGCCCTGGCGGACCGATCGCTGCCTCCTGCTGCTCCAGCCCCTGCGGTCACCTCAGCTATCGCTCCCCCTCCCACCCCTGCTCCCTCTCCCGCTTCTTCCACCCCCCATCCCTCCTGCCCCACCCTCCATACCCACTCCCCCCCGGGAACGCCGAGGCCCCAGCACCCACAGTGCTGCGAGACTGGAAGGCCGGCAAAACCCCCAACCCTGAGCTTCCCCTCCCCCTTCCTCCCCTTGCCTCCCCCTTCCAACTTCCTCCTCCCAGGTTTCCCCCTCCCCTCTCCCACCTTCATTTCCCCCTCTCCCTACCCCAGTTATGTTAAATAAAGAAATAACGCATCTAGGCACGAAAACTAATTCGAAATAGCGTTTTGCTATTTCGAAATAGCAAAACGCTATTTTGAATTAGTTTTTGTGTCTAGATGCGTTATTTCGAATTAGCTTATTTCAAATTAACTAATTCGAAATAAGTTAATTCGAAATAGCGCTGTAGTGTAGACATACCCTGATAGTTTAAAAGGATTTCTTCTAAAAGTGCTGTTCTCGGATTACCCTAATCACAAGAAGAAACCACACACCAGTTACAGATGATTTCTTATCTGGCATGAAACCAACACTAAAAGTGGTGTTGTGGTGGAAACACAAAACATTTAATGCAGAGTTTGGTAACCAACCCACATGTATTCACAGTGCAATAGTCACCTCAAAGGTCATCTGATTAGAAAATAATTTGAACATAGTTGTAGTGTTGCAGGCTCTCCTGAAAGTAAATAGAAAATAAAATGGACACAAATGAGTTGCTTTTCAGTAAAAAACTCCTCTCTTCACAGTTTATTTATGCAGTAAAGACCCCTTTCCCACAACACTTATTTCACCCACCAGGATGGAATAGTTCTATTTAGAACTGTATTCACATGCTGCAGCATTTTCTAATTTTTGTTGTGATTATGGTTCCAGAAGAATAGCCAAGCTGGGTCAGACCAAGGGCCCATCTTAGCCCAGTATTAAGCCCTCCCCCCATGCTATAATAGCTCTGCAGAACACCTACCTGTGCCTCAAAAATGTTTTTCTGTATATCCAATACATTAATAGCCAGGGCCAGCACTGGGAACAGCATGTCATAGGGGGCTTCACAAAACTAAATGGGTCTGTCTCCTTTTACCCAGCATCTACCTACCCATTCTCATGTCAGCAGCATGAAGTAGTTCTTTTCTCTTCCTCATTTTCCACCATCTGACCTATCCGTCATAGCTGCCCTCTTCACGCTCTTACACACTTTACTCTTGAGTTTACTGGGCATATTCTTATCACAGAGAACGCCTGTCAACTCTCTTCACTTCCAACAAGTGTTCTTCATGTGGCTTCTGACATCCCCACCCACCTTCCCATCATGGTTCAACACTGAGCTAAGGCATTGTAGCATTACCAGCTAGTTTTCCTGGCTTCTCGCTGTCCCTTTTAACTAATCATCACCGGTATTCAGTTGTTTGTCAGCTGATTTATAAGCCATTTTCTCTTAATACAGCCCTCCATCATTCTAAGGCTCTTTCCAGTTTATTTTTATCTTCATGGCACAACATCCTGTCATTAGGGAAAGGCATACTCCTTGGAGCCTCTCCTCTCCCTGATTATTTAGGGAGCCTACATTTGAAACAGCTAGGGCCTAGTTTTCAGAGGTGCTGAGCAACCAAAGCTGCAGCTGCCCATGTATCCTAAGTTCATTGTTCAAAACTGGTAGGCACTTTTGACCCTACAATGTTCTGAGCTTGCTTATTCCCCCTGAAGTCCATAGGATTCGAAGGAGCTAAGAACCTTGCAGAGGCTCTCAACCTCTCACAGCCTAAGGCCTAAGGGCATGTCTACACTAGGAAATGATTTTAAAATAACCATGGGAGTTGGGTATGTAAGGCAGGGGAAGACTCTGTCTTCCCAAACCACCTGGAATAGCCCCGCCCACTCTCCATCTCCAGAACACCTGCTGTAGGAATTCTAAGGGTGGAGTGTTGCTGCCCCCCAGCGCCTGCCCTCCCACTGCTGGAGAGGCTGGGCAGTGCGGTGCACCCTCCTCCCTCCCTGGTGCTCTGGGGCTGGGGAGGCTGGGGCCACACTTCGCAATGCAGCACACCTTGCCTCATCCCTTCCTCAAGTCTGGGTTGGGTTTAGCCAGGCCATACGGTGTGGTGCACCTTCCTCTGGGCTGGGGAGACTGCAGCAAGTGTGTGCCCGCTCTCCTCCCATCCCCTCTCTGTGGTGGCGGGGGGGAGGGAGGGACACATGTACAATGCACAGTCCCACCTCCTGGGGATGGGAAAGGGGCGGGGCCTAGCAGAAGGGGTGGGGCTGGGAGCTTGCCTCCCTCAGCCCTGCCTTCACCAACTGCCCATGAAAATAACTTATTTTGAAATAGAAGCTTCAGGGGGTAGCCAAGTTAGTCTGTACAGTATACACTTAAAAAAACAACAAATAGTCTGGTAGCACTTGTTCACACTACTGGGAAGCCTTGAAATTAGTCCGAGGCAGGCTCCCTTAATGTAGACATGCTACCTCGGCTTAGTCTTAGGAAGCACTGGGGAGTCATTACTTTGAATGACTCTGGGGAGTAGATATTTCAAAATAGCAGCAGTGGAGCATGCACATTACTGCTATTTCGAAATAAGCGCTATTCTTTGTGGAAAGCAGGAGTTATTATTTTGAAATAACCAGCCCCTTATTTTGAAATAATGAGCTTGGTAATGTAGATGCTCCACTTGTTATCTCAGGATAAGGGAAGTTATTTTGAAATAACTCCCTAATGTAGACCACGGCTAAGTGACCTATCCTAAGTCACACAATAAGGGCATGCTGAGCTAGGAATTGAGTCCAAATTTCATGCCCCCTCTCATGAAAATAGTCCCTGTGTGGGTTAGAAATGGAAAAGCTCTAGTAGGTCATCTCCTATTTGCTAACTCTCTGCCGATATTGAATTGTTCTAGGAGTCTGTCTTTGAGTATGTCATAAATCACAGTGATGTGCCAAATTCAGATCTCATTGTGTCTGTGTTACTGACGGATGTGTGTCATGTTTCCTTCATAACTGTGCATTCCATTCTGATTTCTTGCACGGATTTGTCTCACCTCTTTGCGTTATTCAACTATAGGAGTTATATGTGCACATGAATTGGTATTAGAGGTAGTTGAATAGCCCTAGCAAATTTGTTCAGAAGTATCCTGTTTAGCAAAGGAAACTCTTAGCTGAGGGTATTTATGTGTAAGATGACAAACATATATCTAGTAGGCCTCTCAGATCTGTTTCCTAGTGTTCCAATGTCAACTAGAAATCAAACATGGATTTTCCCATTCGGGATAGCACCTTCATGTATGTTAGGGACTGGAACTGAGTAAATTATTTAATCTATAAATGTATTCAATGATTAAGCCCTTTCCTTTCACTTTCAGATAATGATTTCCCTGAATTATTTAGAATTATGCATTGTTTATTTGGCTGTGTTTAATTAAGTTAATTGATCATGAACATTTCTTTACAAGTATTCAGTATTTGCACTTCATGCTACTTTTGTTTCCTGTGATTGGTCATCACAAGGGATCTTTTTCTTTGATTGGGTAGTGAACCTGCACTTCTCATGCATAATTAAAACAGGGGTTCTTCAAAAAATACTCACAATTTTTTGAAATTCATTCCCCATGGTCACTGTTCAGTAAGATGATCTTTCAATTGTTTTAGAACATGAACACAAACTTAGTATGCACACTGTCAAAGTGAACAGATTTTAATATTGTCCCAACTGTTTGCAAAAAAATTGTTTGTAACATTTGTCTAGATCAACTAACATAAGAAGATAAGAATGGCCATACTGGGTCAGACCAAAGGTCCATCTACCCCCGTATCCTGTCTGTTGACACTGGCCAGTGCCAGATGTCCCAGTGGGAGGAACACAACAGGTAATCATCACGTGATCCCTCTCCTGTCATCCATTTCCAGACAAACAGAGGTTAGGAACACCACTCCTACCCATCCTGGCTAATAGCCATCGATGGACCTAACCTCCATGAATGTATCTAGCTAAGGAGAAAACCTTGATATACAGCTAAAAGCAACCATTGCTCTGTTCAGTGAAAGTCTATTGTGCTTTAAGTAGTCTACAGACTTTGCGTGAACTTGTCTCCTTCACTGAGAGGATAGTGAATTGGTTAGAGTAAGTCAGCAGTCTGAGGGCAGTTCTAAAATCCCTCAGATAGGGTTGCCAGATGGTTTCAACTAAAATACCAGACACACTTGACATTACAACACAATCTATATTACATCTTATTTAAAAAATACTGGACATTTATATTTTCTCATTTTGTTTCCCGAACAGAAAGCTCAAATACTGGACTATCCGGTTCAAAACTGGACACCTGGCAACCCTACCCTCAAATGATAACAGTTTCCAAAATACAGCATATGAGTTTGGGGTTGCCAGAGCACAGCATAGTTTAGTCTTGGCTTCCTGAGTGTAATAGCTGAATAGATTAATCTTCTTGAATCTATCATTGTAAGGAATGTTTTCCAATCTTTTGATCATTCTCATAGCTTGTCTCTCAACTCTAACCAATTTTTCAAATTACTCTGGAAAAATCCTATGATGGCATTCTATCTTTTTGGTGCCCAATGATTTCCATACAAAATGTGAGATCTTTCCTCTTGTCAGCCTGTAAAGTGGGATCTGAACTATCAGAAGTTTCATAAAAGCAAAGTATGTGACACCAGGGAACCTAAACTCACAAAGAGTTGTAATGAGAAGAAACGGGTGGTCAGTGTGGTTCAGGTAAGTACTATTATGAGTCAGGCACAGCTATTAATATCTATTCGGCATAAATGGAAAGAAGTCATTGTCCTTGGGTTACTGATACAATGGCATTAACACCCAGAAACACAAACACATGGCAACACTAAGTAGAAGCTGAATGACATAACCCAGGGGTTGTTAATGCTGGGGTTTTGATAGGTGGAATGTGTGTGGATGAGAAAGAGAGAGAGAGAGAGAGAGAGAGAGAGAGAGAGAGAGAGAGAGATTTAGTGCATGGAACTAAGCAGAGCATTGTTCCAAATGTCAGAGACTTTCACATACACACAGTGAGACCTATTACAACTATCCATTCAGTGGACTGGACAAGAAATGGTTGCTCAGAACAGAATACTATGAAATTGCTATGCCTTTTCTTTGTGAATGCAACTTTCAAAGTTTGAACCACAGCCTCTGCTTAAATAGCCTCCATTGTTACAGTGATGCCTGCCTTAGTCTGAACACAGCCTGATACACTAGTTATGAAAGTATCATATTATCCCAATGTGTGTTAACTCTGAATCCCAAATGATGGTAGTTTGTATGTCTATACTGTTAACTGATCCACACACAAGAGGGGTAATCATTTTATGAGTGAGCTAGACAATCTACTTTTGGTATTTTAAGTGAAGCATTGTTTGTAGACAGAGTTTAGGAGACTACTACTACTACTATTACTGTCACCACCTCTCTTGCCCCATCCCCTCCCAGAAGCAGAAACCCCTTCCTATACCCCCTATCCTATTAAGAATGCTGCACTACAGTGGGGGAATGTATGCAGCTGAAAAAATGCAGCTCTAAAGAGAAACTAGTCAATATGCTAGAAACAGAAGTAGCAATCTCCCACAAGACCTTAGCTAGTAAACGGATAGGCAGATTAGCCGTAATACCTCAGACACATTGGTGACGGATTAGCAATAATATAACAAACAAGACTCTTCAGGTGTTACTTTTTAACTGCCTTCCAGCATAATTAAGTAATTTGTATTTGAGGTTTTGCTGCAAAGTGTCTGTGTGATTCCTAATTAGGTTTCCAGGGCAGGAAGTTTCTCTGTTAACGAGACATGGTGGCCATCTAGTGGCTGTTTGCTTTAAACCTGTTCAGAGACCTCTAAACCAGAGCACAACGTGCTATTCGTTAATTTGGTTTTTTTCTCTTTTTATGCAGGTATGACAGAGTATACCCTGCTATTCACCCTCCCCCGCACTGCAATGGTGATCTTTGCAGAGGGCAGGCTTTGTGAGGTACTATTTGAAAAGTGGTGGCTTCTCCTTGACCTGGCCTGCAAATTCTACAGGAAATTATTCAAAAGAAGAGTGAGGCCACGATATCACCTCATTTATTAAGATGTAAATTAACATCATACTTTCAAAAATGCAGGCAGTGGTAACTGATGTAGAAAGTCAGTGACACCCATCCACCCCTATGGAGGGCTCTCATCTCAGAAGGTAAAACTGGCACTGTGGACTGAAAGGTTAAAAACTTGCTGCAGCTGGCCCTACTGAGTTTTCTATGTCATATCGAAGCACGTTCTGTCACCTTAGGCCCCTCTGACATACAAAGAGCAATATTTTCAAAGTCAAAGTCTTTTCTGTTGCCCTCACTTTTTCTTCCCCCTTTTCACTTATACTCTGTACCACTCACATTTTCACATCAAAAGCTATGAATGCAACAGATCCAGTCTGCTTAAATAGCTTCATTAACATGGGTCCTCCAATTAACAGACAACTGCTACTGCTGTTAGTGATATCTTGGTTTCTGTTGTTTCCACTCCAACTCATCTGATGAACTGGGCTTTACCCATGAAAGCTCACAATTCTATATATTTGTTAGTTTCCAAGGTGCCACAGGATTACTTATTGTTTCTAAGAAAGTGTGTATTGGGTCTTTTGTTTCTTGAGAATTAACTTTAAGGGTAGTGAGGAGCAAATTACAAAATGGAAAATACATTCAACCCCTCCTCTTGTTCACAAAAATTAATGATTGAAAGTAGGTCCAAACCAGAATCAGGTCCAAACTTCACTGACCTATGGAGAAGCTTACAGACAGATTACACAGCTGGGCTTCTCTCTCTAATGGGTGAGACAGATTATTCTGGTACTATCAGCTCTCATGATCTTGTCATGAGTCTCATGATCTCTGTTGTTTTCCTTAAGGTCACAGCTCCTTGAGACAAGTGGATGTTTGGTGATTTCAGCCTTTATGCTTAAAGAAAACGTAAGTTTCTAGCCCTCGTGCCTGTGAGCAAGTTTAAAAAGTAAGCCCAGTGTAACGTAAAGGCTCAAAAAGCAGAAATAAATAAAAACACAAAATCTAGTATTTTTACATAATCCCATTATGTAAAAGCCAATCTCATGATTTTTGGTGAGCCTGACTCATGATTTTTTAAATTTGTGGTTGGCAGAAAGTCAGCTATTAAGATATCACAGTTTGTTTTCAAGCTTTCCTGAGGGAGGTTTAAAAAGCTTGGGGTTACTCCACAGGAAGAAGTGGTGGTGGCAGCCTACCAACCAAGGTCAGGGAATCTGTGGTCTTGGGGAGGTTTTTTAAACAGAAGCCTTTAATGGCAGGATATTTGTAAGGTCTGTTGCAGGCTCCCATCTTCTGCACTCAAAGTGTCAGAGTGGGGAACAGCCTTGACATAATGGCAGGGCAGGTGGTATAATTTTGAACCAGGAGCACAGACCTCAGGATTTTAAAAGGATACATTTTTTTACCCCTTTTGGCTGTTTGGAAGTTTTGGGATTTGTTTTTTAATTTTGCTGCCTGAGGGGGAAAAGGCACAGAAGGTTCAACCTGCAAAGCCAGAGAGTCCAAACCAAATATTTTGTTTGTTGTCCCCCCTCCCCCACTTCAGGGCAACTAGATAGCTAGGTTAGTGTAGGTCAGGAAAGCAGCTCAGTGCATGCATTTGCGGTTGGGCAGAATAGCCCGGGAGCAACCAACCTTCCCAAAGCAGCACACCAAGGTGGAAACGGCCCTAGATCAGGACAAGGTATCTACCCCTAGGGCAGACCTGTACAGTGAGGATGGGGGGTGGGGGGAAGGATGTCTATGAGAGGCCAGTAGCTGTTGGTGGTGGTCATGTCCATTCCATACCACAGGTACCAAGGTGGGAGGATGTCTCTAAGGCAGCAGACCTTAACTAAGGACAAGTTGGAGTTCTTCCTAGAGAGGAGGTGTTTGGAAGTGGATACAAGGTGCTTAGAAGCGGAAGCAGAGGAGAAGGAAAAGCAAAGGTGCTTTAAGTTGGAGAAAGCTGAGAGGCTGGGCACTCCCGCTACACTGATTAACCACCCTGCTCCAACTAATGCTCCCCCACCCAAGAAATACTCAGTATACAAGGTAGGAGATGATGCAGAGAATTCTGAAAGGGCCCGCCTTGGGTACAGCATTTCTACAGACCAGTACATGGTGGAGCTGAGGCTACAACTCAGTGCACCTTTAGTGGAAGTGGCAGCTGAAATGCCTGGGAAAAAACATGAATGATTACGAACTTTTTAAACAAAAGGCCAGAATTAGGATGGGGCTCACCCCTGAACATTCCTGTCACTGTTTCAAGTCCCTAAGGTGGAAACCAGATGTGGCATTCACCCAAAATGCCTACCAGATTGAAAAAAAATGGAGACGTATGGATATTGGGAGCAAATAATAAGACTATAGAAAGAGCTCTCTCTCTCCTAATGAGAGAGAACAGTTCCTAGAGGGTGTTCTGAAGAGATACAAAGATACATCCTAGATGGGAAGCCCAAAATCATAATAGAGGGAGGGAAATTGGAGCCAGATTAGTGGAGATGACTGAGAGGAACAGAACTAATAGTAGTTTGTGGGAGTATGAGAAGGGGCATCCAGAGATGGTATACCAACCCCAGGGGCAATCCAAGGACCCTCACAGGGAGGAGCCCTGTCCACCACAAAGGACACCCCAGATACTGATTTGTCCTGTCACCCCATTTTTCAACAACCCACCTCACTCCAGTGACAAGCCAATGGGGCCATGTTTTAAATGTGATGAGCTGGGGGATATGAAGGCCAACTGCCCCGAGAGCATCAGCAGAGTGCAGTTCATTGCACCAGGGTCACACCAAGACTCCATCTCTTCCACATTTCTTAATGTGGAAGACTATGTGTAAGAGTCGTCCCTGGTGAACCCTAGCAGAACAATCTATCCATAAAATGTGGTACTCTACAAGGATATGTCTACACTTGCCCCCTAGTTCGAACTAGGGAGGCAAATGAAGCATACTGAAGTTGCAAATCAAGCGTGGGATTTAAATATCCCACACTTGATTAGCATGATCGCGTCCGGTCGCCATTTTAAAATGCCGGTTACCCAATTTAACTTGCCGCGTGTAGACACAGTAGTCCGATTTAAAACACTTCCCCCAAATTAACTGTTACTCCTCATTGCATGAAGAGTAACAGTTAATTCGAGGGAAGGGTTTCTGATCGAACTACCGCGTCTATACGCGGCGAGTTAAATTGGACGACCGGCATTTTAAAATGGTGACCAGCCGCAATTATGCCAATCAAGCACGGGATATTTAAATCCCACGCTTGATTTGCAACTTCGGTATGCTTCATTTGCCTCCCTAGTTCGAACTAAGGGGCAAGTGTAGACATACCCCCACACAGTAGCCCAAGCTGATGACAGCCTGAAACTAGGAAGCCTTCTTAGCTTTACATCTATGGTTTGTCCTCATTTACTTTCTTAGCACAAATTGTAAAATAATCTAGAAAGGAAAAATGGTGACACTGCTGTAATCCTTTCATGGAGAAAAAACTTAAAATTGCTGTTCTTGTTTGACTGCAGAAGGGTTGTTTAACTCCCTCTTCCCAGCCACAGAGCTTTTCAAAGTTCTCCTGTATTTTCTTTGTGGGGCCAGTTAAATTAACTTTTGCAGAAATTCAGATATTTATGACTGCAGAGAATATTAAAAATGAAGTACAGCCAGAGTAATGAAAACAGTTTTATTGGCTGTATCCTTTTGTGGTAGGTGACAGAAATGAACTGCCCTTTCTGTCTCCATTTTGGTATGTTATTGAACTGAATATTCCCAGGTTCTCCCCATCTGGAAAAATTACCAATAAAGAGCAGAGGCAGAGTTCTCAAAAGCTTTTCAATGTATGCAATTCATCATGGCATAGCCCACTACTTTCTTACACATCAGACACAAGCAGCTGATACCAAGGCTTGTAGTAGTCTTAGCAAGTCAAATACTTAAGAATCCATTTTTTTGGCACCTAATAGCAGTCAAGCTATACAATGCCAATGACCCTCAAAGACCTATTCTTCTGTGTCAGTATTGGGAAAATTCCCACCAAAATCAATAAACATTCATTGTATCTGCAGTAGGAGAATGTGACCTCTAGTGTATAAAAGGTCAACAATGTATAAAGAGAGTCTGAAGTAGTCAGACAGAGGAAAAACCCTGGGTAAACGGATCAATGAAAAGAGTCAGGAATGAAGTAGTAATGGATGATCACAGGAAACAAGTTTTGAATTTGTCATGATGGAAAGTCTTGAAGGGCAAGATGCATAAAGAGAAAGAGGCCCTATGGTTTGAGTTTCAGACACAGCATGTGCTAAAAAATGAGACCACTAAACATACACACGATATTAAGAGAATTCAGTAAATTCAGGAAGAAAACTTTACTGTAAAAAGACATTCAGGTAAGTGATTCAAAAGTCCCATTAAACCTTTCTTCCATTGCCACCTGAAGGAACTGCTTAATCAGTTCAACTTCTTACTCTTTAGGTGCATCTAGACAGAACCCTTCTGTCGGATTAAGGTATACAATCTTAAATCTGGCATGATCAAAGCTTTGCTTAGTAGTAAATCAGATCACTTTATTCCTTTAATTTTTTTCTGAAGTAAGAGAAGAATTAAACTATAAGTAAAATAGAACATGAAGGCTGGGAATGGATGAAACCAAGTTGTGATGGATGGATGCAATGAAGTGTTGGAAGACAAGTATAATACCTTTGCATTTATGCTTACGATAACTAGGACCCTAACCAAATTAACAGTTCAGTTTTGTAAATGTCATGGTCATAGCATTTTAAAAATCTTAAAAGTCATGGTTTCAGATATTTAATTCTGAAATTTCCTGGTGGATATTATTTTAAAACAGCAAAGTATAAACATGTAAAGCTCTTAAGACTCGGCCTTTCTCAGAGTGGGAGCCCAATCCAAAATACAATTGCCAGGCTATTTAGGGAAGTCACAGTATTGCTCACATGTCTGCGCTTCCTTCAGAGCCGGGCCACTGGAAAGCAGCAGTTGCTGGCTGGGTGCCCACCTCTGAAGGCCATGCCATTGCCAGCTGCACTGATGTAAGGGTGGCAATATCATGACCTCCCCTCAATAGCCTTGTAGCCCCTTTTTGGGTTGGGACCCCCATGTTGAGAAACTCTTCACTTTTGTTTGGTTTCACTCAATATTATAGGGTACAAGTATACAAAAGACCTGCTGTCCCCTATGACACGCTTTTCACAGTCATGAATGTGGTAAGGCCCCTAATGATGGCAGATCTTTGATTATTCTGAGTACAGTAAGAAGCACTAATCATCTTTAACTCAAAATAGAAATGTGAAACCAACTGCCTCACACTACAAAACTACCAATATTAAAAACTTGAGTTTTACTATTATTGTCCATTGGTTTTTCCTAGGTTGATGGGACCCTCAGATAACCGGAATTTCTAGATAACCAGAATGCCCTAATCCTAATCAGGCATGCCGAATAACACAGGTTTTACTGTATATGCTACTACACACAACTAAAGGACTACGGTACACAGCAAACATAGGCACACGCTTGGCTTGAAGTGGTTTCCATCATATAGAAGGTTTGCAGCTTGGTTCAATGGCTCTCAGCACTCACACTATACACATTGTTCTAGCACACCAAGTTGAAAAGGAACATTGCCATGGATAAATTCATTCTTAGAAAAACACGAGGACTCTCTGAGACTTGCTTGGCTTGGGATAAACTTGTGTGGAAGGCAAGATGAATTCAGGGTAGGTTAAAGATCTACAATTATAGAATAAATCCTAAATGTTAATTAATGGATTGATAGTTAGAGGGTTCAATAAAATCTGCTCAGCGAAGGGGTTTGGCTTAAAAAGGTAGCACGGAGACCCCCCCCAGGTGTCAGGGAGTAGAGTGGGATAAGAAAAAAGCATCTCTGAAAGAAAAATTTGCTAATAGCATACTGTCTTTTCTCTGATATCAATACTGTTATTCTGTCATATTTTAAGTCTATTAGGAAATAAGGCTAAATCGGCACTGCTAAACAGTATTGATTTAGTGAGTCTGGGGAAGACAAGCTAAGTCAATGGCAGAGTGCTATCCCATCAGCACCTGAGAGGTGGGAGGTAAATCAGTGGGAAAGTGTCATCCATTGGCATAGGCTTACTTACAGTTATGTAACTGATATAACTGAAGTAGTGGAATTTAGGTTGATTTATAGTTTTATGTAGACCAAACCTCAGTTGCCCAGATCTCTAAATAAATTTAGCAGAGCTGTGGAAGTGAGTGAGAGAAGCAAGTAAAAACTTAGAACACATACTTAAAATCTGTAAGAAAAAGAACCATCTTCTGATAACATTGGTTCAGGAGAGCTCTATCCACACAAAATGGATGGAAAGGGAAGCTGGTTAGTGCCAGATATGTACAGAAGCATAAGGACCAGCCATGGGAAAGATTCCCCACTGCCATCAGTATTCCTGTTGTATCAGCCCTCCTCTCTCACCCCCTGGAGCAGGCTAAGAGGATGGATTCCTTTCTGAATGCTGATTTTGTTAGCCACATTTCAGTCTGTGCTTTTCTCCTTAATGACGGAGAGAAAGCGGGTGAAATAATATCTTATATTGGACCAACATCATTTTCTTAGCCACCTTGTGTCTCTCATATCCTGGGACCAGCATCTCTCCAACACTACTTCTCAAAGTCAGCCAACCATTCATCATCATCCTCAATCCAAATGTGTGTGGGAGATGTTTGTCAGTATGCTGATTGGGCTGTTGAATACACAAAGGCTGTGTCTACATTGGCACCCCTTTCCGGAAAAGGGATGCTAATGAGACACTTCGGAATTGCAAATCCGCGGGGGATTTAAATATCCCCCGCGGCATTTGCATTTACATGGCTGCCGCTTTTTTCCAGCTTGGGGATAAGCCGGAGAAAAGCGCCAGTCTAGACGCGATTCTCCGGAAAATAAGCCCTTTTCCGGAGGATTTCTTATTCTTTCTTTCAAGTAGGAATAAGAAATCCTCCGGAAAAGGGCTTATTTTCTGGAGAATCGCGTCTAGAATGGCGCTTTTCTCCGGCTTATCCCCAAGCCGGAAAAAAGCGGCAGCCATGTAAATGCAATTCCGAAGTGTCTCATTAGCATCCCTTTTCCGGAAAGGGGTGCCAATGTAGACACAGCCTTTGTGTATTCAGCCATTTCAGTTTAATTTTTATTTCCATTGATTAAGTACTTTGATCAGTACTTTGTTACTGCATACACACAGACATTTTAGGGGGATTAAAATTTAAGGTATAGAAATATATCTGATAAGACACATGCCTAAAGAAAACTAAGGGTCTGATTCTCCTGTCACTTAGCCAGTTTTAAAGCAGTATAACTCCATTGACTTCCGTGAGTTGCTTTTGATTTCCTTCAATTCAAGTGAGAAGAAAATTGGACATTAAGTTAAGGATTTTACACTCAGTATTTACACAGCAGATAAATATGATACTGGACATTCTAGGCATATATCTGTCACTCAGAATATCAGAGGAATTCCATCATTGGGGCAATTATTCTAAAGATTCAATTACCCCAATCTGTTCTAACAGGAAAGGTATCATGCTCGCCAAATTTCTACCTGTTTGTGCTGAGAAAGGTCTGCTGCATATGGTAGAGCTTCTGCAATGATGCATATTGCCAGCAGAGGGTACAAATTGATTTGTCTTTCACAACTTCTGTAAGTATTTGCAAAACAAAGCTCTACCATAAAAACACCAGTAGCTGCAAGTTTTATGTATTGCTGCAATAAATTATAAAACCATAAAAAAGCTTCTAGTGTAAAAGCAGAGCTAAAGCAGAGCCAAAACTCACAGCATCAGCTGTTCACTTGACATGTAGAATTACCCTGTAGTGCATTTCTTTTGATATATGAAAGCCATGACATCAGCTGTTCCCTTTCCAGTTGCTCCTCTTTGGTTACTTTCATAATGCTTTACCATTTATAAATGATGCATAAACACAAGTTAACTCCAGGCCTCTTGCCAGAACATCTTACATTTAGAAAGCAGAGCAATTCTGCTGATATTTTTTCCTCTGGAAGCAACAGTGGTGTTGTCCATGATAAACTTGCCTGAGTCCATTCTCCAACTATGACTGCAACCCTCATCATGTGATCCAGGGCCAGAAATGTTTACTCAGTGTCATCCACTGGTCCTTTTCCAGTAAGAGAAGATGTGCCTAAGGATTTTTGAGCTTTTGGTTTGTTTGGTTTGTTTGCATCTGACGAAGTGGGTCTTTGCCCACGAAAGCTTATGCTCCTACACTTCAGTTAGTCTATAAGGTGCCACAGGACTCCTGTCGCTTTTGCAGATTCAGACTAACACGGCTACCCCTCTGATACTTGGTTTGTTTGGTTATCCAGAGCTTACTAGAACTCTTCTTTCAGTAACCAGTGCTGATGGCTAGAACTAGTGTCACATCCTTATATGCTGCAGGCCAGATTCCCATGGCATACACACCAGAATAATCTGGATCATGTCCGCTAAAGATTCACTTCAGATTTATTCTGTCTTCATGTACAATTTTAGGCCTGGCTTTTCTATATGAAAATTTGGATCAAGGTACTCTTTTTCTATATTGTGAAGACTTTGGATTTTCAGAATTCTATAGAAAGGTGCACAACATAAGGTCTTCAAAGCTACTAAAATGCTTGATGATCAGAAGTGATGCTACCTGAAGGAGTGCTGAAAGTGAAGCTGAACTTTAATTTTAATGGGCTTTTCAGCATCGCCCTCCATGAAATTGCATCTTTTCAGAAAACGTAGTCACCTATACTTCAGCTCAGCACTCCATCCTATAACCAGGAGAAAAAAAATCAGGGAGAGACATGAACCAAAGCTTCTCTTTGCCACCTCACGAATTCTTACTTTTTGGACCCCAGATAGCAGAAGAGACACAAGTGGTAAAAACTTGATCCTACACACAGGGCCGGCTCTAGTCACCAGCAAATCAAGCACGTGTTTGGGGCGGCACATTTCCAGGGGCAGCATTTCCAGGTAAGCAGCCACCCCCAGCAATGCTCGGCCCCGCCCCTCCGGCTCCGCACTGCCCTTTATCCACACTGCCCCTGAGACCTGCACCTTGCTCCCCTGCACCCCGGGTCCCTCTGCTCTCCCTGTTCCCTGCGACTCTCTGGCTCTGCACTGTCCTTGCACCCTGCATCCTGTCCCCCCAATCCCTGCGCTCCTCTGGCTCTGCGCCACCCATTCCCTGCGCCACCCCTGCACCTCGGTCCCTGTGCCCCTTGGGCTCTGTGCCCCCTCTGTACCCCACTGCCTCTTTTCCCTGCGCCCCTATGGGTCTGTGCCCCCCATTCCCCACACTGCCCCTGGACGCCAATCCCTCTGCCCCTCCCATTCCCCACGTCCCATTCCCCATGCCTCCCCTGCACCCACACCCTGCTTCCCCCAATCCCTGCATCCCTCTGGCTCTGCACCTCCCGTTCCCCGTGCCACCCCTGTACCCCCCACACTGTTCCCCACACCCCTCTGGCTCTGCACACCCCAGTCCCCCTGCTTCCCCTGGTCCCTGCGCCCCTCTGGCTCTGTGCCTCCCATTCCCCACGGTGAACCCTGCTCCCCCTGTTCCCCATGCCCCCCTAGCTGTGTGCTATCCCTGTACCCTGCTCTCCCTGTGGGTCAGGAGTGAGGGGTGTTTGTCCATAGGGAGGGGCTGGACAGGGCAGGGAAAAGGCTGTTGTGACCCAGCAGCGAGTGAAAGGGGAGGGGGAGTTTACTTGAAGCACCTTTGCCTTTATGGAAAAAAACAATTAAAATTATATTTGCTATTTATAGGGCTAAAATGCCGGGACAAAAACAAAAATGAAAACAAACAAAAAAATTGCAAAGTGAAAATATGTAAAAGCCAACAAAAAAAGGGTGGCCAAAAATTTTTTTGCTTGGGGCAGCAAAAAACCAAGAGCTGGCCCTGCCTACACTCAGGGTATGTCTACACTAGAAAGTTAGTTCGAACTAACGGACCTTAGTTCGAACTAACTTTCCTATGCGCTACACTAGGGCTCCGCTAGTTCGAATTTGAATCAAACAAGCGGAGCGCTTAGTTCGAACTAGGTAAACCTCATTTTACGAGGACTAACGCCTAGTTCGAACTAGCTAGTTCGAACTAAGGGCTGTGTAGCCCTTTAGTTCGAACTAGTGGGAGGCTAGCCCTCCCCAGGTTTCCCTGGTGGCCACTCTGGCCAACACCAGGGAAACTCTATGCCCCCCTCCCGGCCCCGGACCCCTTAAAGGGGCACGGGCTGGCTACGGTGCCCGTGCCAGGTGCAAGCCTGCCAGCACCCAGCTAGCAGACCCTGCACCTGGCACGGCACAGAGCCACCCACCCGATGCCCCCCAGCCCACCCCCTCTTGCCGGGACCAGGCTGGCGGCTCCCGGGAGCTTGCCCTGGACCGCAAGAGGCGGGCACCTTCCTGGGCTAGTGCGGACATCGTGGACCTTGTCCACGATCTCCGCACTAGGCACAGGAAAGTGGCCGTCTAGGGCAGGAGAGCTGCCAGCCTGGCCACCCAGGACCAGGTGTGCATGAAAATCAAGGGGGTCCACTGAGACCCCCGACACTGAGCCCTGAGCTTACAATGGCCGTCCTGGGTCAGACCAAAGGTCCATCTAGCCCAGTAGCCTGTCTGCCCACAGCGGCCAACCCTAGGGACCCTGGAGGGGATGGACCGAAGACAATGACCAAGCCATTTGTCTCGTGCCATCCCTCTCCAGCCTTCCACAAACTTTGGGCAGGGACACCACTCCTACCCTCTGGCTAATAGGACTCCATGGACCCAACCTCCATGACTTGATCTCACTTCCCTTTAAACTCTGTTCTAGTTGTAGCCTTCACAGCCTCCTGCAGCAAGGAGTTCCACAGGTTAACTATTTGCTTTGTCAACAACAACAACTTTCTCTTACTAGTTTCAAGCCTGCTACCCATTCCTTTCCTTTGGTGTCCTCTAGTCCTTCTTTATGGGATCTCAGGAAGAACTTTTCTGAATGCACCCTCTCCACCCAACCCCTGCTTTTACAGACTTCTATCCTGTCCCCCCTCCGTCTCCTCTTTTCTAAGCTGAACAGTCCCAGTCTCTGTAGCCTCTCTTCATCTGGGACCTGTTCCCAACCCCTGATCATGTTAGTTGCCCTCCCCTCTCCCAGCCTTTCTCTTCCCCTCTCCCACCCCCTTTTCCCAGTCTCCCCCAGTTTTTTTCAATAAAGACAGAGTCAATGTTGGAAGAAACGTTATCTTTATTTTGTACATCAAGAAGAAGGGGGGCTAGGGAAGGGCAAGTGGAAGGAGGTGAGGGAGGAATGGGGTACGAGCCCCCGATGGGGAGGACTGGGCTGGCTCTGCGGGCTTCTGGGGGTGGAAGCTCTCCTGCAGCCCCCCAATTACTCCCTCTCCCCAGATGGCAGCCTGCGGCAAGTGCAGCCGGGCTGATGGCCGAGTGGTGTGATGTGCCCAGTGTGGGCACTCAGGGCACTCCAAGCCAGAACTTCTTTGCAAGCGGGGCACCCCTTAGAACTGTGTGTCCGGGGTGGGGGTCGGGACCCTTTAAGCGCAGCCCTCGGCTAGCCTGAGACAGTATCTCCATGCTCTAAGTCCTCCTTTTATGCCCTGCCGGCACTGCTTCCGGCCATCCTAAGCCCTGTTCAGAGTCCACTCAATGTGGACTTACTAGTTCGAACTAGCAAAACGCTAGTTCGAACTAGTTTTTAGTTCTAGATGCGTTAGTTCGAACTAGCTAGTTCGAATTAACTAATTCGAACTAAGTTAGTTCGAACTAGCGCTGTAGTGTAGACGTACCCTCAGGAAGTTCTGGCATCCTCCTATGTTCACCTTTTGCTTCAGCTTGACATCTAACCATGGATAACTACTGAATATGGCTTTGCAATAAATAGAACAGCCCAGATGGTTTGTCTAGACTACATTTTGTGGTTTATTTTTATACAATGATATCCAAGCATCTGAGCTGGGGAGAACACCATCCCAGTGGTAGATCACTTCCAAAAGCAGGAACTGGTTTCCCTTCTCCACATCTGGTTTTGGCTTGTTAACATTTTAAAATGAAGAACTAGGACAGTTCTGGTTTTATCTTTACCGGTTTCCTTATTCCTCATACTCACGTACTAATGAACCTCCAAAAAGGAGGCAACATAATGGATATAAACTTTGGGATCATGAGTATGTTTGTTGTTGTGTCTGAGCCACTGTATTTTGACACATGAGTCATGAAGTGAGACAGATTTGCTGTTTTTCAGGAACCCAGTCTTGGCGGTATTCATATGGGTATGGGTGTGTGTGTGAATTTATAATAGACATTAACTCCCTTTGTGAGTATTTAGCTAATATGGATTAATAACTAATCTGCATAACTTAATAGCAACATGATAGCTATTTGAGTATCAGTGTGTTCTATGTGTTTTTGCTATATAATTGCTTTATAATATAGATTGAGATGATTTGATGACATTTCATGCATCTTTTATGTAGATAGCAAAAAGTACCAGTGATATCCTCTCATATAAGGAATCTATACACACTCAAACAACCTATTATCTTTAATTACTGGAACTTTTCATTAACTAAAATCATCTCACATCTCTTTCTGGCTGCCTGTCATTATGGCTAGAGCAATGAATGACAGATGCCCCTTAATCTTAAGAAAAATACCTGGACTTTACCAGTTGTGCCACCGTGCGACTCTACTTGGATAACATGTCATGTGTACATGTTGGATAACAAGTATTGCATTCATGTTGCAAATTACCTCTGTTGCATAAGAAGTGTCAGCTGAGCTAATGCTGACCATGTTTTCATATAGCACCATTTCAGGACCTGTGTTTTAATATATGAATTTATTAGGGACAAATTCCCAGAGGGAGTCAGGCACCTAACTCCCATGGAATGATCTAGGCTGGTGTATTTCAATGAATGAATGAGATGTGTAATGGGAAAAAACTGGCTTCTGACTTTTCAGTGGTAGATAAGAAGGCCTCAAAGCCTGGGCTTTTGGGTTATTTATGTTTTGTTTCCTGCTTGCCATTTATCTTAGATATATCAGAATGTCAAATCTATTTCTCCCATATTTTGATGAGGGTCCCAGGAGGCTCAGCGATGTGGATTGGGAGATTCCTGAGCCTTTAGGTGTAGGGATTTGAATAGTTCAAAAAAGGCGACTTCATTCTCCCCTGGTCAATTTCTCATGAACCCTCCTCTATATTTAGAAACTCATCACATTTTAGGCCTTCTTTATACAGCATCAAGAAAATAAAAAGGACAGTCACCACAGATTGCTCTCAAATGTGAGAGTAAATTAAAAGTCACTGTGTGATTCTAATCTATTATTAGGTTAAAATTTGGTCTCACAACAGGCCTCCTACCTGGTACAGCAAATGGGGGGATCTGGATTGATTATTTTATCAAGTTTACCAAAGAGAGGACTTGCAGAATAGTCAGTAAGTAATGAAAATCTGAAAGCAGCAGCTTTTTCATTCACCCTGCTGTTCCCTTCATATAGCCACACAATACAAAAGCAGTTAGTGTAAAATTATTAACCCTTCCTCCCTCCCCCAGCTGCCTACTCACTCCTGCCCTGTATCAGACCATTGCTGGACCAGGCCATACATATTAATATGAAGGGCCCAAGTACAAGTTGGAACAGTCTAAGCACCTTGGCAGAGATTTGGCTTAGTCTGTTCCTAGGCTGTCATCCAAAGTGGGATTAGACTCTGTGGGCTAAAATATAAGAACAGCACTCTCATTGGAACAGCTCCCTTCAGCAGTTCTACTTCACTTCCCTCATGGCTCTGTTTATGTCACATTCATTTTCATGGCTTCAGGGAGCTGGAAATTGAATAATTGCATGTTCACAATTCTTGATGCATTTTGAGCATTTGAGGATGGTAATACTAAGAGATAAAAGGCGATGAAATGGTGCTCTCTCATGCAAGCAGATTCCCTGATAAGAAAAAAGTGAGTTTACAGTATTGTTGTGAAGAACAATGAACTGTTTGACATTAGATTACAGATGAAGCCTGACAGCATGCACGACAAAATCAAGACGCTGCACTGAATATATGATGGAAGAATTTCTGCACGTAGAACAAACAGCCTTTTGGGTCATTTTGTCTTCTACAAGGGGGATTTCCTTGCTGAATGGGACAGGGTTTTAAACTATCTGGAACAGATGGGAAGAAAAAATAGGCTATTGTGATAGTTTTCATTCAGATGGAACATTACTTAATACCGCTTTTAATTTTCATGGCCTTCATGAAGCTAAGATTATTGCTGCTTGTGCATAATCTATTCTAGTCAGAGATATTTGTCTGAAAAGTACATTACAAAGTGTTGGATGGTGTGTAACACCTGCAGAAAAATATTTCACTTTGCCACCTGTAAGAGGCATTGCTTGGGAAGAAGGGAGGGGTGGAAGGAATCTGAGTTTTGGAAGAAGACACCAGAAGTATATTTAATCTCCAGCGCAAGAAGCCTTCCTGTTTATTTGGAGAAAATGAGCTCTTTCAAAGCACTCGCATGCTTCATTGATAACACTTTCACAAGACAAGCCTGGAAACTTAAAATGATAATGCTGCTGGACACTATAAAATCATAGACTCAGAAACACAGCTTTTACAGTTCATTACAATTTGCAATCCATCCGACTGCCTGCTAACCCTTAATTGCCTACTTCATTTTAAAATTGTCTTCTACAGCATGTGTGAAACCCTTTTGCTTAATCTATTCCATCTGGTATTTATCTCAGAAACTCTGAGGAACAGCTCTGTAATGCTCAAAAGCTCGTTGTTCACACCAGAGGCACCAACTTCTGCTGTAGACGGTGAGTGCTTGATCTCCCCACCCCATACTAGGCCCTGCTCCTGTTCCAACCCTTCCAAGCCCTGCTCTGCCTCTTTTCACCCTCTCCCCTAAGGGTGTGTCTAGACTACATGCCTCCTTCGACGGAGGCATGTAGATTAGCCAGATCGGAAGAGGGAAATGAAGCCGCGATTAAAATAATCGCGGCTTCATTTAAATTTAAATGGCTGCCCCGATCTGCCGATCAGCTGTTTGTCGGCAGATCGGGGGAGTCTGGACGCGATGCCCCGACAAAGAAGCCTTTCTTCATCGACACAGGTAAGCCTGGTTTCACGAGGCTTACCTGTGTTGATGAAGAAAGGCTTCTTTGTCGGGGCATCGCGTCCAGACTCCCCCGATCTGCCGACAAACAGCTGATCGGCAGATCGGGGCAGCCATTTAAATTTAAATGAAGCCGCGATTATTTTAATCGCGGCTTCATTTCCCTCTTCCGATCTGGCTAATCTACATGCCTCCGTCGAAGGAGGCATGTAGTCTAGACACACCCCAAGTGTGTTGCATCCTCACTCTTCCTCCTCCCTCCTGGAGCCTCAGAATACTTTGAAGCAGTTGTTTCACAGTGGCATGAGCTGATGGGAGCAAGGGGGAGGAGTAGACAAGTGGGACCAGCAATGGGCAGGAAAGGGGCAAAGGGACAGCCTGGATACCAGTGGATGCTGAACACCTGCTATTTTTTTCCTGATGGGTATTTCAGCCACAGAGCCCACAGAATTGTTGCATATAGTTTACACCAACAAAAGTTGGTCCAATAGAAGATATTACCTCTTTTAATCTTGTCTCCTAATGTCCTGTAATTCTGCACATCATATTCCCAGCATAAGCCTTCCTCATCCCTACAGCCATGAGGAGAATGTAGCTATTTAGACCTATGAGGCTGCGTCTACGCTATGAGCTTTTGCCGCAAAAAGTATGCTAATGACTTTTTATTCATTTGCACAAGTCGCAATCTCATTTGCATATTTCCTGCCAATCCGTTTTTTCGCTAGGGGTTTTTGCACAAAAACAAGCAGCGTGGACGTTTTCTTTTTGCGCAAAAACCCCTTTTTCCGCAAGATCAGTAAACTTCCTTTTTTGGGTCATAAGGATCTCATGGGAAAAGGAGTTTTTGCACAAAAAGAAAATGTCCACACTACTTGTTTTTGCACAAAAACCCCAGCGAAAAAACAGATTGGCAGAAAATATACGAATGAGATCGCGACTCATGCAAATGAGTCCCTCATTAGCATATTTTTGCTGAGAAAACTTGTAGTGTAGACGTAGTCATACTGTTTGGTCCAGAATTACATGTGGTCTTAATGATTTACAGGGGAAGCCATTTTAGAGACATCAAAGGGGTCAGAAATGAAGGGAGAAGTCATGAACACATTGGCTTTTACTCAGATAGTGGTGATCCTTGCCATTGCTGCTTCACCCTTGGGACAGCTTTTCTAAAGATGATCTTTATCACAGGGTTAATTATAGGCCCCTTAAATCGACTGCATCTTCTCACTGATGAAAGCTGGAAACAATGTGCTGAGGTTGAATAACCTTTCTGCAACAGAATAGAGACTGAGGCTATGTCTACACTACAGAGTTTTTTCGGAAAAACAGCCATTTTTCAGAAAAAACTTCACTTACGTCCACACTGCAATCGCATTCTTTCAAAAAAAAAAAAAAATCAAAAGAAGAGAGTTTTTTTTTCTGACATTGGTAAACCTCTTTCTATGAGGAAGAAGCCTTTTTCTGAAAGAACTTTTTTGGAAAAAGGCGTATGTGGATGGGGAAGAGGGAGTTCTTTCAAAAGAAGAGGAAAGAAGAAAAAGCTCAGGTGTCCTGGTGGCCACTCCCTCCATAGTAATCACAGCTGAAATGTGAACTAGAGTCCATTCAGTGTGGATGCTATCATTCAAAAAAGCAGATCACTTTTTCGATGTGCTTTAGCAGTGTGAACTCTCTTTCAGAAGAAATTTTTTCAAAAGATCTCTTCCAGAAAAGCTTCTTCTGAAAGAAAGCTGCAGTGTAGATGTAGCCTCATGCATGTAAGAGTACAGGAAACACTTACCAAATACCATCTTTTGATTGGGGGAGACAAGAAAACAATTTTTCAGATCATTCCCATATCCAGGGCTTTTGTAATTGATCCACAACAACTGGCAACAATTTGAAAGTGCTTGGGGAAGTAAGTGGTAGATCAACTTGTTTGGCAGAAATTAAATTGCTATTTTTAAGCCTTTCAGTATTTCTCAGTTGTATGCTTGGAAAATGGTCAGCCTGTGACACCTTCCAATATCAGTTTACACAATGGTACAAATTGCTATTGTTTCTATGACAGCTCATAGCTTTTTCATTTCCTAAAATCAGATTTTGCTAGCTATGTTACATATTAGTGGGAAGATGGCAAACCTTGTGTATTTAAAAGTTTGTACACTACTGAAACATTTCAAATTCCTCAGCCTGTTTTCCTTTCACATATGCTTTACTGTAATGTTTCTTAGCAAGCTATAAAGCAGCTGAAGTAGTACAGCATATGGTTGGCTTTAAAGAAAAACACGACTGAAAAAGATACAAGATTAGCTTTTCTTTCAGCATCCAAGCCAGCTCAAATGTTACTTTGAATAACAACTCTGGACAAAAAACAGCTGTTCTTAACTACACCATCTCTTTCCTCACTTTTACCTCTAGGTAGTTGCAAATACTTTGAACACCTGATGTTTTACCTTCTCCTCTAATTTCCTCCTGTATGTCCATTCACTACGTGCACCAAAATTATCCTCAGCAATGATTCTTATCGGCCAAGTCTCATGTCCTCTTCTCCAGCCTCAACTTCCTTGATCCTTTTAATATACTTTGATGTTTTCTATTCTCCTCTGATCTTTTTCCTCCAATGACCTCCATACTGTTTATTTGCTTCAATCGACTCTTAGCACCTTATTTGAGAGTTCCTCCTCCTTCTTGCTCTTCCTTTCTCTCTGGCTACGGCTACACTATGGGTTTTGCTGGAAGAGGCAATGCAAATGAAGCGCTGATTAACATCTTCTCATACTTCATTTGCTTCATTTGCATAATCTCTTCCGATCTGTTTTTGTGCAAAAACATGCAGTGTGAACATTTCCGTTTTGTGCAAAAACCCCTTTTTGTGCAAAATCCTTATGCCTCTCAGGGGGCATAAGGTCCTGAGAGGCATAAGGATCTTGTGCAAAAAGGAGTTTTTGCGCAAAACGGAAATGTCCACACTGCTTGTTTTTGTTCAAAAGCCCCTTGCACAAAAACGGATTGGAAAAGATTATGTAAATGAAGCATGAAAAAATGCTAATCAGCGCTTCATTTGCATTGCCTCTTCTGGCAAAACCCGTAGGCTACGTCTACACTGGCATGATTTTCCAGAAATGCTTTTAACGGAAAAGGTTTTCTGATAAAAGTATTTCCGGAAAAGTGCATCTAGATTGGCAGGATGCTTTTCCGGAAAAGCACTTTTTCCGGAAAAGTGTCCGTGGCCAATCTAGATGCGCTTTTCCGCAAAAAAGCCCCGATCGTCATTTTTGCGATCAGGGCTTTTTTGCGGAAAACACTACTGTGCTGTCTACACTGGCCCTTTTCCGGAACAGTTTTCCGGAAAAAGACTTTTGCCCAAACAGGAGCAGCATAGTTTTTCTGAAAAAGCACTGATGATTTTACATTAGATCGTCAGTGCTTTTGCGGAAATTCAAGCGGCCAGTGTAGACAGCTGGCAAGTTTTTCTGGAAAAGCGGCTGATTTTCCGGAATAACTTGCCAGTGTAGACACAGCTGTAGTGTAGATGTAGCCTCAATGCCAAACAATGGATTACTAAAGATTATATAGGGTGCCAATGGGCTGAGAGAAGTGATGGGGTGGGAGTTCCCGAGCCCCTGGATAGGTTCTAGCAGTAAGACATAATGAGCACAATAAGCCAATCGTCTAAAAGATTATATAATTGCTCCTCCCATGGTTCAGATTTACATGTATGCTAATAAACAGGTGTTATGGCTTAAGTGTCATTTTTGCAGTAAATAGGTTAAATCCTGATTCCAGGTTCATAGAAATAATGGGTGGCATCTCCCAGACAAGTTTGCTCACAGGTACATTCCTCTGTGGTCTTAAAACAAAGAGAACAATATATACATTGGCAATTGTATATATTTATCAATGTACCCATTTGGACTGGATTGGCATCTGTGAGGGATGGATATATTTATTCATGCTGGCATGCTGGCCCTCTCCTCTCCCCGAATGCTGGCTGGTATGTGGGGAGGATACACTGCTATCTCCTCCTGAACCTGTGAGACAGACTTTCAAGGCCACTCTCTAAGAGTTATGTGTCTATAATTCGCGATAAGGCCCCAACCACTGTCAACCTGGGGTTCTGCTGTCTCAGCTTGTTTCGTGGCTAGTTGTACAAACAAGGCCTGTCTTCTGCTTAGCTCTGTTTCTTTTTAGCCATGTGTTGTCTGTTGTTAGCCAGGCCTCAGACCAGGCCCATCCAGTTTAGGCATATGTGAAAGATTCTTAACAGAGACTGTGGTCAAGATCTTACATACTCATTATTGGGATTTTGGCCCTTCAACCATTGTGGACGCCCCAGCTGCTAATCCAAATAGTAAAGAACATTGTCCCCAGCCCAGCCATGAACAAATAATAATCCTTAGTAAGCAGAACCTATCTGTAGTTCTCCTTTTGTGTTCTATATCGTCAGTTTGAATTTTAAGTTGTCAGGGGCAAGGGCTATCTGCTACAGTGCTAAACACACTATTTGTGCATAATAAATTGCTACGTGATGTTAATACACAGTTATTCACTTAATCCTGTGCTTTTCAGAAAGCAGCCTTTTTATCTTTTAGCTTCATCATTTGGGTGTTCTGTACTTATCAAAGCCCTTCCAAATTGAAAACTAAAATCAAAGCTGCTCTCCCTTGGATTCTTTTAAACAAGCACTTTTTATTAAAACTTGCCTCTCTGCTATATACATCGGCCAAACTGGACAGTCCCTATGTAAAAGAATCAATGGACACAAATCAGATATTGGAATAAATTGGATAAATTGGAATAAATTGCCAAGGGAGGTGGTGGAATCTCCCTCTCTGGAGATATTTAAGAACAGGTTAGATAGACATCTGTCAGGGATGGTGTAGACGGAGCTTGATCCTGCCTTGAGGGCGGGGGGCTGGACTCGATGACCTCTCGAGGTCCCTTCCAGTCCTATTATTCTATGATTCTATGATTCTATGATATTAGGAATGGCAATATACAAAAACCTGTAGGAGGACATTTCAATCTCCCTGGACACACAGTAGCAGATCTAAAAGTAGCCATCCTGCAGCAAAATAACTTCAAGACCAGACTTCAAAGAGAAACTGCTGAGCTACAGTTCATCTGCACATTTGACACCATTAGTTCAGGATTAAACAAAGACTGTGAATGGCTAGCCAAGCACAAAATCAGTTTCTCCTCTCTTGGAATTCACACCTCCACATCAGCTTCTAGAAGTTGGCCTCACCCTTCCTGACTGAATTTACCTCGTTATCTCTCACCTGCATATTTATACCTGCCTCTGGAAATTTCCACAACATGCATCTGACGAAATGGGTCTTGGCCCACGAAAGCTTATGCTCCAATACAACTGTTAGTCTATAAGGTGCCACAGGACTCCTTGTCGCTTTTATTAAAACCTGGTGATAGTGCAAATATAAATGAGTGAATCAAATTAATATCTAGTGTAACTGTCCTGAAATCAATGCACATGAAAATGTAGTCAAAGTTACACTAAATTTGACCAAACATATTTAGTATACTCTTAATCACAAATGGTGCTAAATGCATTACATTGTGTACTATCCTTTGTGTAATACAAAACTGGACTGTTATTGGTATATACCTGTGTATACAAAGATACACAATTAGTATTCTATAGACAGTGGCGATCCAGAGCTGAAATATCCACCTGTTCATTAGGCACTTGTCCATAAAGGCACTTCTGTCCAGTCACTGAAATTCAGATCAGGTATTTGCAGATGGAATCAATCAACGTCTCTCCTGTTTGGGGAAGGGCAAAGAGCTTTTATACATTTGAAAATGTATAAAAATGTATACTGGGTCCTGCTGTGAGGACTGGGGACTGGACTCGATGACTTCTCAAGGTCCCTTCCAGTTCTAGTGTTCTATGACTCTATGAGTCTATGAAAAGGTTCTCACTGATTTGGAAATCTTTCAGCTTAGGTGTCCTATCCATTGCATGATGCAGTGCATGGAAAAAAAGGTATAAATTGCACTCCGGTAAAGGAATGGACAGACTACTTATGAGGAACAATATTCTATTGTGCTGCTTTCTTGTAGAGAGGGATAGTATGATGGTGAGTAAATGTGCATGCATGTGCTATAGTGGAAAGCATTGGCCTGAGGCAGTGCAGCACATCTTTCCACAGAGAGAATATGGTTCAGTCCAGGGGAGCCAACAGCCACACTGGGCCCTTGGGCAAGATATGGGTGGAGGGGTCTGGCTTCATGATCCTGGAAGGGGCAGGGCTTCGAGTGGAAGGGGTGGGGCAGAGAGCATGCTGCACCGTCCCTCCCACAACCCTCAGTGCTGCATGGAGTTCCAAAGGGTCTGTGATTCCAGGTGCCACTGCTGCTACAGTAGCATCTGTGTTGGCTGGAGGCCCGAGCCCTTTAAAATCACTAGGCCCTGAGACAACTGCCTCTTGGTTCCCCTCCCCTTTCTCATTGGTGGGCTTGGTCCACTAGGTAGGGCACTATACACAGATCAATGGATTCTGTACTCATCAATCACCAATTTTCAGATGAGATTAATAGTTCCATGTGATATTAATACATTAGGTGAAAATAATGAAATATCATATAAACTAAACTCAGCTAGCAACATAATAAGTGCTTCTGGAATATTTGTAAAATAGCAATTATGCTGTTAAGTTTTTGGTTTTTTTAAAGAAGTGATTGCTAGTGGGAGTTGGGCTTAGGAATGCTCTAATGCTGTAGTGTTTGTAACATTTATTTGTTATGTAGTTAGCTAGGTAGGATTAATCTGTGATCCATCAGTCGCAGGTGTAGGGTCAAATTATGGTTGCTCCTGCACGGAGATGAGATAGGCAGAAGAAGGGTAAGGAGATGTTTCTTCCTCAGCATACTCATATGGAAGTCTGCCAAAACATGACTGTTTGCACTCCTGGAGCCTGATCTAAGTCTACCGAAGTCAATGGGCATCTTTCCATTAATTTTAATTGTTTTTTTTGGTCAGATCCTGGAACCCAATAGCAGTGATGTCAACGTGCTGCACACTCAAAGAGTGCATTACCTTACAATGACAGGTGTCAGGAGACTTGTGGTATAGCTACTGCAAGTCCCAGCTTTTCACAGCCAGTAGCTTCTGCTGCTCTTGAGGCCTACTCTGATCTGCCTGAAGATGAGTGCTGTGTGGCGCTCATAAGCTTGTGTCTTTCACTATGTTGGTGATCACCCTCCTTGTCTCACTGTTCTGCATGGGCATAGCACTTCAAGACATTTTATTGCTTAGTCTTTATACTTCCTCACTCAACAATTTCCCACAGCTCTAAGAGGATTTGAGCCTGCAGCTCTCTTAGGCTTCTTTGGCAATGGCCTGCTTAGCAGGAACACAGCTTTTGTGGTAAAATGCTTGACATTTCTTGTTCACTAAAAACCTCTGTTTGCTTGAGGCTCTGGACAGCCATTCATGTTGAATCTTTGCTTCAGCCCTGGGAAGGCATGGCCCTAACTCACTGATGAGCCACCTAGGTAGGCCACATGAGTGTCCCTTCTTCATCTCTGTGGGCCTCAAGATTGTTATAACCAAGACAGTCTCCCGGGAGAGGGTAGTGTTGGTAACTGTACTAGCATGCCTAGAATTTGCCCGTTGTGCTGACTGAACTGTATCAGCGCTTTGACTGAACGCAGAGGAAGTGCGCAGCTCTCACAGTCAATGTTGTGTGCAGTCAGCACACACTTTGCTTCATGTGCCTTTGCTTTATGTGTGTGTCATTTTACTAGTATCAGTAGGGAAAATCCTATGTGGATGGAAACTAACAGAATCTGGCAACCCTGCATGTGGGCAACACTAAACAATGTCCTGTGGGTTCTCTCTAAGGGTATGTCTAGACTACAGGGTTTTGTCGACAGAAGTTTTGTCAACAGATACTGTCGACAAAGCTTCTGTCGACAAAGAGCATCTAGACTATATCCAGTTCTGTCAATAAAGCAAGTCGCTTTGTCGACATAACAGTGTGGATGCAAAAGACAGTGTAGATGCAATAATGCCTTCTATCGACAGAACTCTGTCAACAAAAGGCATTATTCCTCGTAGAATGAGGTTTACATACGTTGACAAAACTGCTGAGTTTTGTCGACGTTATGTCGACATAACTCAAAGGCAGTGTGGACACAGGTATAATTTTGTTGACAAAAGTCCACTTTTGTCGACAAAACCCTGTAGTCTAGACACACCCTAATAGCCCACATATGCCCTATGGGCTGCAGGTTACCCACTACTACGCTAGACCCACATTTCAAATCAGATTTTTAAAAAAATATATATAAATAGTGTTTTCCTCCTGAACGAGAAGCTAACTTTGACTTTCAATGATAGCTGAGTGACTAAGTGAGAGGCTGTTTTGAACATCCCACCTTAATCTCTCATTTCAGCTAATATGTAAATTATTTAATTTCAGTATAATGATCCCATTGTTGCCAAACTTTGCTAGTTCCCACAGAGATCAAAGTAATTATTCAACTGACAAGAATTTAGCATTAAATATGTATAATGTTAAAACTTTGTTAAATGTAAACTTAATGGTCCCAAATGACAGGGCTTATTGTACTCTACAACTGCCTCATTATGAAAATTGTCACCTGAATTTGGCATTTACCATTTCACTTCATAAAATCTTGTTTGGCCCTTTTATCATCCTAAATAATTCCACTACTTTCTTGTGGCTTACACCATTCATATACTTATACAGTTATTTGACTACACATAACTGTTTTTAGCCAAGCCACAGAATATATAGTTAAACCAGTCCCTCTCAAGTCCCTAATAATTTTTGGGTCAGTCTTGTGGAAGATTGCTGAGCACCACTCAAATTCCACTGAAGCTAGGATAAACTGAGTTTCAGCCTTGCACAGGCCCTTTTAGGAAGCCTTTTTTGATTTTCTTCCAATTTATTCATAACCACTCAGAGTTAATATGGTATCTAGGTGCATTTCCTCCTTGCTCATGTACTATCCTTACATGTGCAGTCCAAACCTGTACTGATTTCTTTTGTTACCATATTTTCCAAAGTCATGTTTGATTTGCTCTCTGTGGTCACATAGGGTGTGTCTATACTAGCCCGCTAGTTCGAACTAGGGAGGCTAATGTAGGCATTCGAAGTTGCAAATCAATCCCGGGATTTAAATATCCTGTGCTTGATTTGCATCTTCCCGGCCGGTTGCCATTTTTGAAATTTACAAGTCCGGACTAACTGCCTGCGTCTACATGTGGCAGGGATCCGGTATTTCGAATTAAAGCCCCTAAATCGAACTACCTGTTAAATCTGCTTGCAGGACTAGGGGGCTAGTGTAGACATACCCATATAGTTTATTTCAGCATTATCATTTTTCCGGTTTCTTTCTTCACACCAGATACGGTAGTTTACATTTCCCCAAGTGCCTCAGTCTCAGTTTCATGGAATTATTTGTGCTTCCTGTTCCATCTGATTTGACTTGGGAGCTAGTGACTAGGGTTAGGGTTAGGGTTAGGGTTAGGGTTTGACTTGGGAGCTAGTGACTATCTGAGCCAGGATTTGACCTTTAAGGGCATACTTCTACACAGAGTTTAACTTGCCCACTGTTTAAAATAACAATGTGTTATGAAGGTATAGAGCAATTTATTTCATTTGTCTTTCTCTGATACATGAAAAAAATACATTTCAAAGAAAGAAAAATAAACTACTACAAAGAAAAATAAACTACCTTTTAATGCAATTAAAACTTCAAAGATATCACCCAGAAAACATTTTTTGCTGCTATGTCAGCAAATTTCAAAAAGATATCCTCTGACAGGCAGAGGGATTGATAGAAAGGGAATTATCAGGCAAAATGTAGTTATAGTTAAAAAAGGGTGTGATAGTAAGCACAGTGATTGAAACACAAAGCAAGCAAAAGGAAACTAAAGCAGTTTTCCTGACTGCATCCTAGAACTGTAAATCTCATGAATTCAAACATATGCAAATAATCCAAATATACTTTTGTGCAAGTAGATAGGCCATCTCTGTGACCCTTCCCTCCCTTGAGAAAATTTTCAAGTGCTGTGACAGCACTTGAATTTGCTTATAGATCATATAAAAACAAGGAACGTTATAATTAGGAAGTGCAGGCTGGGGAGGGAAAGGTCAGACGACATACTAAAAATATCACTTACTATACAGTGAATTGAACAAAAATGCTGATGTAAGAAATATTGATTAAATCTGGTGCTTCAAATCCCTGCTAATGCCATAAAATTTAATGAGTTGCAAAATAAAGTCACGAACAAAAAGGTAAACCACTGGAAGAGCAGCTACAGCGATTCTATAATTAAGGCAAACCCTAAAACCATAGGTTGGCTTTTTCTAGTCAGAATCATTAGGGACTAAACAGCAAATCTCCCTCCCCCCATACTAAAATTGCTGTAGTTTCCCTGGCCATTTTATTTTATTTTATTTTATTTTATTTTTGTGAAGGACTGATGGACCTGGACAAGAAAATCTTCAGGTTAGCCACAAGTCAGACATGGCATGGATACTGGCTAAATGATCTTCACTGTGGTAGAGCAGCAAGCTGTGGCCCTAATTAGCAGGGACTAAGTAGGACTTAGGTGGTGATACAGAATCCCAGCAGTGCCTCTGTGGACACCACCACTATGTGGCTTTTAAAAAAATACGGACATTACCGACAGTATTACTACCACTAACACATTTAACAACTGACTATTGGCCAATAATGACAAAGATCATATCTGAACTGGTAACAATGCCCAGTGAAATCCATGTATAGTATAACCAGCTCAATGCCACACCCTCTTCTCACCCACAGTATAGGGAATGTGCTAGACGTGAGTGGCCTGGGGAAGGGGCCTGGGTGTCATTGTTGGTGCAAATTAAAGCAGCCATGAGGCTGCTCTAACTTATGTTGAGGCAATACAGGATTGGACCCAGGATCTTAAAAAGGAAGGAGGGTCAGGAGGTGAAGGAAGGAAACTCCACACTATGGCGTTGTCTACACTATGTTTTTTTTGTGGAAGAGGCAATGCATTAGCATTTTCTCATGCTTCATTTGCATAATCTCTTCTGATTAGTTTTGGACAAGAGGTTTTTGTGCTAAAATAAACAGTGTGGACGTGTCCATTTTGTGCAAAACCCTCTTTTTGCACAAGATCCTTATGCCTCTATTTTTCAGGCATAAGTATCTTGCACAAAAAGGTTTTTTTGTGCAAAATAGACCCATCCACACTGCTTATTTTTGCACAAAAACCTTTTGCGCAAAACGGATTGGAAGATATTATGCAAATGAAGCACAAGAAAATGCTAATGAGCGCTTCATTTGCATTGCTTCTTTCGCAAAAAGTTCATAGTATAGACATAGAAATGTTTATAGTGACTTCTTGACTGCTGAGATTGCCGATAGCACAGAATACTTGCTTTAAGTCATCACTGGCTAAGCAAAATTCAACATTATCCACCATTTGGTTATAATATGCCTCGCGATTTTGGAGTGCCAGGGTGTTAAATTTTTGCTATAGCTGGTTACAATTGCACTTATTGCCATGCTGGTGAGCTGTGGCCTTCAATGTAATTATCTGGAAGGTCTCTTTTAATGGGATTTTAAAAATCACTCCCTTTTAACAATCTAGGACATTAGTAGCACAGGAATGGAAAGTTATTAGTTTATAAACGTACAGAATACATTCACGGCCCTAAGCCATCTATTTTGTGTTTTGCAGTGGAAAAGGTACAGAATTTATTCCCAATTCTATTACTGGAAACCCTCTAGTGTGACAGAGTCCACAGTAAGCATAGATCTGGTGTAGCCAATTCCAAATGCATGAGGCAGGGAGGACAAGTAACTCAAGCTTGGTGGTATGGTCGTCTTTTGCTCTGATAGTAGATAGTCCATTGGAGATTGTTGCAAGAGGGAGCAGATTAAAGCAGCCCCTATGCTGGAAGCAGGGCCAGATGGAGAACCTCTGATCTGTACCCTTTTAGTATTTTGAATGTTACACACTCCACCACATGTCAACAGGTTTTGCTCTAGGGAATTACATGAAGATTCAGGGAATGGAATCTACTCCCAGCCGCTGACAGAATTATGGGCAACTTCTCAATCTCTTTGTAGCCTCCTCCATTCCAGCCCTATGCTGGAACAGGTGCGATGAGTCTTGCTCAGGGGTGGGCAATAATTTTTATAAGGGGACCACTTCACAAATTTTGATATGTGGTCACAGGTTGGCTCCACCCCTTGGAAGGACGAGGCCTTGGGTAGAAGGACTGAGACTGGGGGTGAAAGAGAGAGAAAAAGGAGTGTGTGACTGTGAAAGACAGACACTTTGTGTGAGAGACAGACTTTGTGACACAGATTTAGTGTGTGTGGCACAGAAATGGGAGAGTGTGTGTGGCACAGTGACAGTGACTGTGTGTGTGTTGTACAGTGACAGTGCAGCACAGACTGGTGTGTATGACAGTGACGCAGAGTGTATCTGCTGACAGCTGCTGGATAACTTTTTGAGAGAAGCAACACTCTGTCTCTTTAAGACAGGGAAAGCTGTCCTGCTTTGTGGTTGCCACCCTCCCACACTCTGCAGAGATGGATTATGGGGGGAAGTCTGTGTGTGTGAGAGAGAGCACTGAAATCTTAGAAACTCTGTAATCCTCTTAAGACAGGCGCTCCTCTGAGTCACTGACCACCCTTGCTTCAGATTGGAGCAGTTTTGCTGTGTGTCACCTTCCCTCTGACCTCTGGGATACAGGGGCAGGGGGACACCCTGACTTCAGCACTTTCCTCCCCTCTTCTCTCCTCCAGTCTACACAGCTTGCAGGAGAATCCTGGGAGCAGGTCAGCTGCAGGATGGAGCTAGGTGCAGCTGAACATGCACTGAGAGCTGTAAGTTTGCACCTCTGCTAATCAGCTGAGTAGAGGTGGATTGTGCTCACCTCTGCACTTGCTCAACCTCCAGTTTGTAGTGATTGGATAAATGTGACATCAAGACCCAATGGACCTGCCCTCATCCACTCCAGTAGACCCTCTGTCTTTGCCTATGCAGAGCCCAGCCCATTGCAGATCAGGGGTTTAGACACTTCTAAGCTTAATCTCGAACCACTCAGCCACTTAGAAGTGCCAAGATTCCTCTGTGATGGGGTTCTCTAGCAGCCCCCTGTACTCTATAGTTCTGGGCCCTTTAAATCACCACCAGAGCCCCAGGCGGCATACTCTGGGCAGTGCTGAAGAACTGGCGGGAAGAGGCTAGCCCCAGCCCCAGCCCTTCTGCCTGAGGCCCCACCTCTTATGGGAGTGCCTAGCCAGCCTCCCTCTCTCATCATGCCCAGGAGCCTGGCAATTCTTGTGCCTCTTCTGTTCACTCCTAGGGTATGTCTACACTAGCCCCCTAGTTCGAACTAGGGTGGTTAATGTAGGCATTCGAACTTGCAAATGAAGCCTGGGATTTAAATATCCTGGGCTTCAGTTGTATGTTCCCGGGCGGGCGCCATTTTTAAATCTCCTTAGTTCGAACTGGCTGCCCGCGTCTACATGTGGCAGTCAGAAGTTAATCCGAACTAAATCCTTAGTTCGGACTAACTGTTACACCTCATTGCAGGAGGAGTAACAGTTAATCCAAACTAAGGACTTAGTTCAGATTAATTTCTGACTGCCGCATGTAGCCACGGGCAGTCAGTTCGAACTAAGGGGATTTAAAAATGGCGGCGCACGGGAACATGTAAATGAAGCCCGGGATATTTAAATCCTGGGCTTCATTTGCAAGTTCGAATGCCTACATTAGCCACCCTAGTTTGAACTAGGGGGCTAATGTAGACATACCCCTATTATGTTACTCCCACATTCAGAAACCAAAATGATTGACTGAATTTTAAAACTCTTATTATTTTGAACGTTTACTCTTGACACTAGTTTCCTTTATTCTTTTGCAACATATGGTAAGTGGTTTTCAAAACTCCACAGCCTCATAGACTCAAAGCTCATCATTGCTGTGCAGTTTCTGTGATTAGACACAAAGCTTTCAGCATGCATCATTCATAAGAGGAGATCTTCTGCATAACAAAATTTTTCCTTTCATGCATACATGAAGTCTTAAGATGAAATCACACCAAACAAATGTGCCCAGAAGTGGGGCCTCATTGTGCATGACTACAAGACCCAAGAAATGTGCAGCTATGCACAGCTATACTAAGAAGTTTTAAAAAGGTGTGCTGACTCTTTAGAAGTAAAGATAACTAATAGTAAACTGCAATTTACCAGTGCTGATGGCTAGTACTTATGTGCTGCTGGCCAGATTACCATGGCATGTACACCAGAATAATCTGGATCATGACCATTAAAGATTCATTTTGGATGTAAAAATTTGGATCAGGGTACTCTTTTGCTATATTGTGAAGACTTTGGATTTTCAGAAGTCTATAGAAAGGTGCACCACATAATGTCTTCAAAGCTAGTAAAAATGCTTGATGATCGGAAGTGATGCTACCTGAAAGAGTGCTGAAAGTGAAGCTGAACTTTAATTATAATTGGCTTTTCAGCATTGCCCTTCGTGAAATTGCATCTTTTCAGAAATCTTAGTTGCCTATACTTTAGCACAGCACTCCATCCTATAACCAGGAGAAAAAGATCAGGGAGAGACATGAACCAAAGCTGCTCTTTGCCACCTCACGAATTCTTACTTTTTGGAACCCAGACAGCAGAAGAGACACAAGTGGTAAAAACTGATCTTCTCACACCAGCCTCTTTTACAGGCCAGTACCAATATTAAGGAAAGGGGGAAAGTGTGCTGAACTTAGTTCACATTTCTCAGAGGGGTAGCCGTGTTAGTCTGAATCTGCAAAAGCGGCGAGGAGTCCTGTGGCACCTTATAGACTAACTGAAGTGTTGGAGATAAGATTTCGTGGGCAAAGACCCACTTCGTCAGATGCATGTAGTGGAAATTTCCAGAGGCAGATATAAATATGCAGGCCAGAATCAGGCTGGAGATGACGAGGTGGATCCAATCAGGGAGGATGAGGCCCACTTCTAGTAGCTGATCTGGAGGTGTGAATTCCAAGAGAGGAGAAGCTGCTTTTGTAGTTAGCGAGCTATTCACAGTCTTTGTTTAATCCTGAGTTGATTGTGTCAAACTTGAAGATGTACTGTAGCTCAGCAGTTTCTCTTTGAAGTCTGGTCCTGAAGTTTTTTTGCTGCAGGATGGCTACCTTTAGATCTGCAATCGTATGTCCAGGGAGATTGAAGTGTTCCCCTACAGGTTTTTGTATGTTGCCATTCCTAATATCTGATTAGTGTCCATTGATTCTTTTACGTAGGGACTGTCCAGTTTGGCCGATGTATATAGCAGTGGGGCATTGTTGGCACATGATGGCATATATTATGTTAGTAGATGTGCAGGAGAATGAACCAGTGACAGTATGGCTGATCTGGTTAGTTCACATGAAAAACCACAAACATCACCGGATGGGGAGCAGAGAGGAAGTTCATTGAAATAATGATCCTTTTCACTTGAAAAATTTGTGTACCTTAGAAAATCTCAGTAAACTCCTGGGTATGGAATTTGTAAAAGAGCCTGAAACTAGACAGACTGCATGTGGTTTGGGATTTCAGCGTGCAGATTTTATGCAGCACGTAGTTTTCATTATAATTTTTCTAGACTATGTCTTCAGTCTGCAAACAGGAGTTAAGGCACCAGTCTACATCTGCTGCCCCAAAAGTGTTCTTATTCTGACATCAATTTAAATCTGCCGATTCACCCGATAACTTCTTTGATTTATCTTATTTTCTCTGCCTTATGGCTGCTTATGTGAGTGCACAATAGTTTGGTAAAGAATTCAGGGATCCTCTCGTTTGTCCAGATTCAAGTTTCCCCCCGGACTCCTGTACAGATAGCAATAAGAATTTTGGTATTTGTACTTTAGGGCACAAACAAAGGAGAATCCATACTTACAGTGACATTAAAACGCCACAAATGGGGCAGGGTGTGGATATGCCTTTGACATCATTCCACATTCTGTATTGTCTGTTGGCCCAGTTCAGCCAGATGCTGAGTCCCTTGCTCAAAAGGGAGTGGGAAGGTCTTACTGCCTCACAGAAGGTTCTCTGAAGCTTACAGGCTCAGGTTTCATAGCTCTTATATCATGGTCAACGTACAGAATTTGCATCTGTGTCACTAGAAGACAGACTTTAAGAGCAATACAATATGTGTCCCAAGTCAGAAGTCAAGTATATTAGATATTTTGAACATAAACAAAGTGGCTGTCCTGGCAAAAAATATATTGCACTTGAACAGATTCAGAGCAATACCTGCCCCCCGGCTCCACTCTTAATGTTTACATTAACAGAAGAACTGTATAGTGATTATTGATTTTAATGTGTAGAGCTCATTATAGTGTAGGTTAAGTGGAAGTAATAGGTGTGTTTATACATTTCCCATTACCTAGCATTTATCCTTACTCAGATTATTTCCTTAAAGCCATTTGTTATGGCTGTCCTCCAATTATGTTAAAATCAGGACATATCCAAAATTCCACTCTATTTCTCAATCAAACCCCTAGGTTACATTGCACTAAATGTAGCTAAGTCTGCAACCAGCTAAACTATCATTATGTGATGATAAAACTATTTGTACTGTCAAAAAGTTCAGTGCTGGCTTCATTTAGAAATGCATCTATAAAAAGCTGTTAAAAAAGGCAAAACTCACTAAAAAATGAAGTAAGTATAAAGTAACGCATGATCAGAAAAAGCCAAACAAATGTCACATTCAGATATAGTATTCTCATGGGTAACTAGAAAGCTGCCTCTAGCTGTAAGTCAAAAGCAATAAAATAAGAGCTGTGAAAAATATTACGATTTGCTACTGATTTCCTAATTAGGAATTAGGAATGGCTCAAAATGATGATTTCTTCATTATACTTCATTAGAAAAAAAATCACACATGAATTAGCTCATAATTGCACTTTAATTACAACCACTTGTTTGTAAAATAGTTCTGAAACTGATGATCTGTGACACTGTCTACACGCAGAGCTTCATCTCCAAAAACACTGAAGTAAACTGTTACTCTTCATTATATCAATTCTACATACATAAAATACTGAGTTTTGGTGCTACTGCTTTTATAGAATTGGAACACACCATCCCAATGCAAAAGATTCAGTCTACTGTATCATTTCCAGAGAGATAAGAGGGTAGAAATCAGGAAGCAAATTAATTAAAAAAGTGCATATGAAAGGCCAGACTGCATTAGACTCCAATCCAATCTGATTATGGAAGGGATTAAAGTGAGATTTCCAGTGCTAAGAGAAATTCAATATGGGCTTTGTAAGCACTAGCCCTTTCATACTGCACTGTATGAAGCAATCAATTACAGACTCAGAGTTGTTACAATAACAAGATTCCAGAGACACATAGAGATGCTGGGAAGATTGGCCTCTTTTCCCAGCCCCACTCATAACATTCATCAAGATTACAAATGTTTACCCCTTTAAACATGGCAGGGACCAGTATTCATTGACTTCGGTGGCCCTACCATATAACTTTTTGTTTTTAATACTAATTAAATGGAAATAAAATATGTCAACGAAACAACTATAGAACAAATAGAACCAGTAACTTTATCTAGGATGGAAGTTAGGATATAGAACTTGAACTCTGAACAGAGAGGGTGACCAATTGGTCTTTCATTGAACACCTGCCAACAATCGACTTTCTGAACTTCAGTGGCTTTCTGAGCATGTCACTTGTTCTCAAAACAGTTCCTTCTAAAGTGGCCTGTTTGGTCATTAAGCTGTTTGCCACTCCTTGTGTTGAGGGGGCATGTGTTCTTTCCGACAACCAACAAGCACCATCTCAGCAGCCTGCTGGATGACTTTAGGAAACAGTGCTGTTTCTTAGGCGTTGTTAGATGGCTGTCTTTGCCTCTGCCAATGTGACTTTCAGGGCAGTTGTGACACATGCCCACAGTGTAGATAAAATAGTCAATAAACTGCCAGATTACCAGTCGGCTGTGTCTAGACTGCATCCCTTTTCCATAAAAGGGATGCAAATTAGACACATCGCAATAGCAAATGAAGCGGGGATTTAAATCCCCCCCGCTTCATTTGCATAAACATGGCTGCCGCTTTTTTCCGGCTCGGAGCTTTGCCGGAAAAAAGCGCCAGTCTAGACGCGGATCTTTCAGAAAATAAAGCCTTTTCCGAAAGATCCCTTATTCCTCTTAAAATAAGGACTGAGAACTGAATCCAGAGACAGGGCTGAAGACACCAACTAGAGCACAGCAATAGGCCTGTTGGATCTTTGTTACCCCAGAAGGAGTTCTTCCATCTGCCTATTAGCTGTGTGCCCTAGCTGGAGGGCTGAGCCTCTGAAGATATACCTGACAAAGGCAATGGACGGCATGGGGCACAGAGAGCAGAGAAAGGAAGAAGGATTACACTCAGGCACCAGCAGATACTCGTGAGGTGAATGCAACCGGACAGGCTTTCTTGCAGGCATAGTTTCAGTGGCTTCGTTTGTCCCTTTTTGCCTAAGATTTAATTTCCTTCTGATGCTGTGCTAACATGACACCCGGGAGCACTGTCTTTATTCCCTGGCCCCAGCATCATTATAATCATTGAACACTGTGTAACCATATTAGATCCACTGTCTCTAAGTCCTCTGCAGGCAGAACCTGGAATTGGCTAGAGTCAGCATTATGTCAAAGAATGTTCCTTGCTATTCTTCATTTTTTCCCCTTTAAACTCAACTCTTCTGGAGACATCTTCCCATTGGGTTCAACGGATCTTCATAGGCTCCTATTGCCCGAGTGATTACTGAAACATCGCTCAAGATTTACACCTATATGCATAAGACCTACTATTTCTCATCACCTAGCCAGTCAACATGCACAGTTTGTTAGAAAACAATCCCTAGAGAGCATAATTAATTTCTTCTTAATCTGGGAATGTGGATAAGTGAGTCATCAGTTTATAACACAAGACTCAGCTTTGTGTCAGTGACAATTAGAAATTGCTCTGGCTTGTCAGGAGTTAAGAACTAACCAACTAAACAGTGGTTAGTAACCAGACTGGTGTATGATCTGTTGTTCTTTACGGGATTTTATTTGAGTATTTATGTGTGTGAGGAATTTTCCTTCTAGTTTCTCTCAGGGCATGTCTAGACTACATGGCTCCATCGACAGAGCCATGTAAACTAGTTTACCTGACATAGTCAATGAAGCGGGGATTTAAATAATCCCTGCTTTATTAAAAAAAAATGGCTGCCATGCTTTGCCGGCATGAGGCATAAGGGAGCGGTCAACAAAGGCTTCCCTTGTTGACCGATCCGCATCTAGACTGCTGTGCTGTGCCAGATCAGCTGATTGTCGGCACAGTACGGTGGCTATATTTTATTTTAATGAAGCGGGGATTATTTAAATCCCCGCTTCATTGACTATGTCGGGTAAACTAGTTTACATGGCTCCACTGATGGAGCCATGTAGTCTAGAAATACCCTCATATCCAATCCCTAATCATCTCCAGTTTGATTTTCCACTATATTTTTAATTTGGGATTCTGGACAGATTTAAGCAGTGAAGTCTCCACATATTAATCCTACCACTAGTGTCTGAAATGCTGACAATCAGTTCTTTTTAGATAAATCCTTAGACAAACAAAAATGCTCTAGAAATTGTTTTGGGAAGCTTTGGGATTTGTATTTGTCATGGTTATGAGGGATGGCCAGCAGCCTGGGGACTAAGGGGTTAACTGTATCTAGCCAGGTAGCAGTCAGCCAATAGAAATGCAGATAGGGATTTCAAACTGAGACAAAGGAATTTTTGGGTTTTCCATCCTTTGTCTCTAGGCTGGTTTGCTCTAGATACTGAGGGAGACAGAAGACATGTCTCTCTCTAAGAAAAAGACTCTTCATAATGTGTAAGTAGGGTAAAGTTTAGATACATCCATTGGCTACGTCTACATTGGCCCCCTTTCCGGAAGGGGCATGGTAATTTTTGAAATCGCAATAGGGAAATGTGCGGGGGATTTAAATATCCCCCGCGGCATTTAAATAAAAATGTCCGCCGCTTTTTTCCGGCTTTTAGAAAAGCCGGAAAAGAGCGTCTACACTGGCCCCGATCCTCCGGAAAAAGCGCCCTTTTCCGGAGGATCTTATTCCTACTTCAAAGTAGGAATAAGCGCTTTTTCCGGAGGATCGGGGCCAGTGTAGATGCTCTTTTCCGGCTTTTCTAAAAGCCGGAAAAAAGCGGCGGACATTTTTATTTAAATGCCGCGGGGGATATTTAAATCCCCCGCGCATTTCCCTATTGCGATTTCAAAAATTACCATGCCCCTTCCGGAAAGGGGGCCAATGTAGACGAGCCCATTATGTTTTATTGTTTTCTGTTGTGGGACTTTGGATCTGATATCTGTGCTGTTAGAAATGGGTTTTCCTCTCTTTTGTATCTACGTTTTGGACCAAGGGAATTACCATCAGTATATTAAGTGGAGACTTTTTCGATCTAGTCATTATGCTTGTTAACAGGAGTACTGTTTTGATAACAAAAGTTCTTTCTTTTTTTATTAACCTGTCATTGGTTCAGTTCTGTGTCCTGGAAAATCTGTGGGATCTGCATGCCTCTGACTAGGGGATAGCAGCCATAGACTGCAGTTTGTATTTTCTTTTTTCTTTTTCAAGCTCTTTGGGGAAAAGAGCTTGGGGTGCTCTGGGGTTGGTTTCAAGTGTCCACCCTTGTTTGTGAGTTCAAAAGCACTTCATGATGGCAGCAGATTTTTGTCCCCAAAATCTAGGTTTTTAGGATTTTGCGGGGAAGTTTTATACCAAAGCCTGGAGAGATAAGGTTTTGGGGGACATTTGCAGGCCCCCCACTTCTGCATTTATCATGCCAGAGTAGGGAATCAGCCCATGACAGTATTATACAAAAGGTCAGACTAGATCTCAATGGTCCCTTCTAGCTTTGGAATCTATGGGTACCTCTACACAGCAATTTCAAAATAACTAGTGTTATTTTGAAATAACTTAACCCATGTCTACACAGCAGGCAGTTATTTCAAAATAATGTCGAAATACTGTTAAGCTGGAGGACTTCTTACTCCAACTCCTGTAGCCCTCACTGTACGAGGAGTAAGGGAAGTCGGAGAAAGAGTGCTCTATTTCGAAATAAGTGCTCCCAATTTCAAAATAAGTTATTTTGAAATAAGCTACATAATTGATGTAGCTCAATTTGCGTAGCTTATTTTGAGTTAAGACTTGCTGTGTAGATGCACCCTTTGAAACAAACTCTGCAACTTCCTTTCTGAAATCCTGGTTGTAGTTGTATTCTTTCAAGTTTTTCACATTCAGGAGAATTGTTCTCTGTGCTAGCAATACTCATGAGAATTGTACTAAGCTCTGCAGGGGTCATGTTTCTATCAGACTGTAAGTGGTATGAGCTTGTAAGCATTTTAAAACAGGTTATGGGATGTGGAAAGCATTATGAGATGGAGAAAGTGCTAAGGTGGGAACTTGAGCCCTAGATCCCAGAAATCCCATGGCAAAATCACTGGTATGCCACAAAGCTCTGTGAAATTTCCTACAAGGCACTGAACTGGATAGCAGAACAGGGCACACTAGGATATCTACCCATGGTGCACTGCATTTTACATTGATGAAGCATGTGTGATGAGTACATACAGTGCAGATGCAAGCATGCATGTGCCCAAACAATATGCAAAAATTGGTGGCTGTACATCAATGTAACTTGCATCAACTGAACCTTGTCATGTAGATATGGCCTAAGGCAGAGCAAGAAAGCCAAGAAAACAGTCTGTCAGCTGGAGAAGCCCCAACTGGTGCTGGGATGGCGATGCTGGCTGGAAGAAATTTGGGCTTGATCCCTTTAGTTTTGATTCCTCCTTCATTCAGAGAAGCAGGACTTTATACAGTCATTGTAAACAAGACTGCATCAAAGAAAATGTCAGATTCCATCACATTTTACTCCCAGTTGGAACATCATCGAACAGGTAGGGTTACCACATTCAAAATGCAAAAAACTATGCATTCCTTCCCTCTCCCACAAGGCAAGGCTGCTGCAACCCCACCCACAGTGCAACTCTGCAACCCCCTTTCCCAACAACCACCGCTTGTAGTAAGACATATAGATAAGACTGATAACATAGCATACCCTTCACTTTTACATGACCCAAATCCTCTCAGACATGTACAGTTTGCTTGCTCGGTGGGCAGACACCTACTGTATTTTCAGTGTTTTTGATCTGTTATCATTTAAGCTGCAGAAGTGGGAAACACCACAGCATTTCTAGCTGGACACAAACTTAGCACTAGCTATCCCAGGTTGTGTCTACATTGGCAAGATTTTGAGCAAAATCTTGCCACCTGTCTACACTGGCCGCAAGTACTTGCGCAAGAACACTGACGTTCTAATGTAGGAAATCAGTGCCTCTTGCACAAATACTCTGACGTCCCCGCTCAGGGATAAGCCCTCTTGCGCAACTGTTCTTGTGCAAGAGGCCAGTATAGACAGGCAACATTAATTTCTTGTGCTAGAAAGCCTGATGGCAAAAATGGCCATCGGAGCTTTCTTGCACAAGAGACCGTCTACACTGGCACGGATGCTTTTGCGGAAAGGCACATGCCAGTGTAGAAGCTCTCTTGTGCAAGATTCTTTAATGCAAAAACTCTTGTGTTAAAAGTATTTGCGCAAAATCATGCCAATGTAGAAGTAGCCCCAGTGTATTGTGATGAAAATGCAAATAAATCCCAGCAGATGAATTATTTTTCTAGTAACCAGCAATTCCATACAAAAACCATCCAGGCAAACCAAATACCAGTCAGATGGCAATCCTACCCAAAACGCAACATTTTGAGTAACTACTTGGGTGAAGAAAGGGGGAACACTACACATGTGTATATAAGTAACATTCACAGTGTTTTGGAGAAATGTGGTTTTGCAAAAGACACTGTTGACAGGTAAGTGTGATGCTGTGTTAGGCTATAAATATTCCACTGTAGGATGATGATGAGAAGTAATCCTTTGTGCACCTGTACACCAAATGCACATTATGTTAACTCCAAGCTCTTTTTGACATAGTTCTGATATGGGAGGGTATGTCTACACTAGCTCAGTAGTTCAAACTAGGTAGGCAAATGAGGGCAGCCGGAGTTGCAAATGAAGCCCGGGATTTAAATATCCTGGGATTCATTTTTATCTTCCTGGGCGCTGCCATTTTTAAATCCCCTTTAGTCCGAGGAGTAACGGTAGTTCGAATTAGAGATCCTAATTCTAACTACCTACTCCGTGCCGTGTGTAGCCGCGGGCACAGGGTTCGAACTAATGGGGATTTAAAAATGGTGGCACCCGGGAAGATGCAAATGAAGCCCAGGATATTTAAATCTTGGGCTTCATTTGCAACTCCGGTTGCCCTCATTTGCCTACCTAGCTCGAACTACCGAGCTAGTGTTGGCATACCCGGAGGTATTATGGAAGTTGCCTCAAAAGAGCACACTAGCACATGCATTTGTTGTAAAGTCAGAGCTGCACAGTGGCAAATATGATCTCTTGCTCTTTGGGGACATGATGAACGTCATACCCTCTCCCCATGGGAGCTGAAGGCAGTGTTTTGGGATAGCCCATTTCTGCAAAATAGTTTTAAAAAATGCAGGAAGCCTGATTCCATGGAGGCTGAACATCAATTCACTCATATAGCAAGTCCTTTCATTTTTATAACTGGCAAAATAAGATTGCCTCAAGCCACTACCAGTGAACATGTAGTGATATATAAGGATCTTATATTTATTGAAAAGTCAGTGGGTAGTCTGTTTCCAAAAGTATAATACATAAACCTAAGGATTTCTTCTACTACAAGACAGCTATTGTCTTCTTAGCTGCTCATTTTCAAAGTTTGCCACTAAAATAGCAACATTTTCCTTTTTACATAATCCATCATGGTTCATGATGCTCACTCAGATTTTTGTGCTGACATCTCCTGTAATCTGCAAGTATGTTCCCCAGATAAGTTGCTTTTCCATGAACACAGAGCTAACTAAGTTCTATCTGCTTTGCAGAGTTATACCATTCAGACAAGACACAGGAACCCAGCTATATTTTACAATCCTGAAGAATTTATAGTCCTCTTACAAACACTGCTTCATTCAAAAAGAACATGTGACCAGATCCTAAACTAGTGAAAATTAGTACAGGTTGAACCTCTGTTAACCAGGACGCTGTTGTTTGGCAACATCTGTGATCCGGCAGAACCACGGATGTACCAGGACCAGAAAGTCCTGGTGGAAGGCTGGCAGTTGGGCTCCCCAAGGCTGGTCTGCCTGGCTTAGCAGGGAAGGGGAGGAGGAGAACTGACAGGGTAGTAGAGCTGGCAGGGGAAGGAATGCAGTCAGGAGGCCAGTGGCTGGTCCAGGGCTGGGGGAGGGGGACATAGCATGCGGGAGCCAGATATGACCTCTCCTGCTCTGGCAAAATCCTTCATCCAGGACCAGTCAGGGATATCCCACCTATAGTGTAATCAACGGGGTATGACAATTTATACCAGTTGAGGATCTGGCCTCAAATGTGAAAAAAGAATACTCTGTTCAATATAAGACTATTGTTGCATGTTGGGAGCTGTGTTGAGAGAGCTCATTTTGATTATGCTGTGAATAGTGAAGACAAAGCCTGCAGTGTTCAGATTAACACTAATATAAAATGGAGCTGTTTGAACTGTTTTATGGATATAAGAAATTAAGTCTTTTTTTGGTTAGCACACCATTTGCCAACCAGTCCTGATTTCTGCAAATATCTTTGTTCCTCACAAATCACAGCTGAATAGTTTCAACAAAAATTTGAATCCTGCTGGCAGGGGTGGATGAGAGTGCCACGGGGCCCCAGGCAGCACAATTTCGCGGGGCCCTCCCCCCTTGACACGGAGCATGCACGGGGCTTCTGCAAGCGCAGGGCCCAGGGCAGCTGCCCCGCTCGCCCTGCCCCAAATCCGCCGCTGCCTGCTGGTTGTCTATGAATTGTTCAGTTTGAATATTAACATTGTATGGGATTGGATCAGCTCAAAACCACGGCTTAAGTTTTTAAACATGATTATTAATTTTGGCTGCTCAGTTCTTAGAGGGGCCTGATTTTCAGAGGGCAAATGTTGAGGTCTTTTAAGGAATGACCTATTGAGTATTCAAAACCTGGGTAGCAACTGACCTGAAAACATATATATAGAAATATTGCTTGTTTAAAAATTGCAACTTTTGAGACTTATCAATATTTTCATAAATGAGTAACTTACATTATTGCAACTCATGAAACAAATGCACCATTTTCCTTACAGAAGTGTATTAGAAAGGATTAAACAACTAATAACTCCATCTATCATAGTTTTTTTCTTAGCATTTTCCTTGATTTGATGGACATGGGATCAAAGAGATTGTTTTCCTAAAAACTGCTGGCATCTGACATCTCAAAGCTTGGTTCTCATGCAACTAGAGATGGGTCTGAAAATTGTGTATCTCCGGGGTGCTCATAAAGTTTGGCGCAGGCCCATCTCTACTGGGAAATTCTTCCCTCCTCCTCACTTGCTTCATCTCTATTTGGGGTTGGTGACTTTTACAGCCTTCTTCTAAACATCATGATTGTATACATCACAGTTGTGCAAAATGGTCTAAGGTTCACTGATATCAGGCCCACACATGAGTCTTCAGCCTCTCTTTTGGTCATTTTCCATCCACAATTATTGCAAGGGCCATCCTATCAATGTAACTTAGGTGTTTGCTGGATATAGCCTTCTCTATATAGCCTAGACTTCTGCAATTTATCTTCAGTTGGGACAATCCACATTAGCCCCTTCACAACCACATTTTTTAATCATGAAGTATCCAACTATTTGACCATTTCACAGGATTCTGTGTGTTACCATTTCAAATATCTGATTTGTGTCCATTAATCCTTTATCATAGAGACTGTTCAGTTTGGCTAATATACATGGAAGAGGGGCATTGCTGGCACTTGATGGCAAGACTGATGACATGGAAGCAACCCTCAAGGGTATATTAAGAGGATATTGAAATGGTAAATAGGGCCATGCCTTCTAGATTATCAAAGCCATATTAAGTAGACTCAAATCTTTAACATGTTTGCCTGTGTTGTTAGAGAATCAAGAAGAGATGTTAATTGTATTTATCTGTGTTTACTTACATCTTGTTAGGAGTTTAACAATGTGTTCTAGTTAGCTTGTAGATGCTAAAATCCTGACTCTGAATTTTAATCTTCATTACAGTATTCTATTGACTCACAGATGTAAGATTCTGTGGGAACTAATAGTATTTCCATTGTTTTCAGCTTCATTATCTGATGTAGTGAACTCTCTTAGTCATTTGAATGGCCTTTGCTGAATGCATTGTCTCAGAAAGGACCCAGTAAATAGAGATCAAATGGTCAGCTCACTTTCATCAAAGACCATCTGGTGGGATTACCTGACAGCATTCCACTTGCTTCTTCTATAAATAAAGCTTTGGGCCTGATTCTTTTATCTCAGATCTGCTTAAACTTTGACAGGGAAGGTATACAACACAAGACCAAGATCTCCAGGTTTACTCTGGAATTTTCATGGAAGTTTTTGAACAAACTGCACCTGGACTGCCTATTGGACTATAACTTTTGAATTCCAGAAAGACCTATAAATCAGCAACCTCATCATCTCTGCCATGAAGCTAATCCCTAGGACTTTATACATATTTATGTGTATAATGATCTCTGAACCATTGTAACTCTCTTACTTTTATGAATATATTTTAAATTTAGTTAACAAGGATAAACATGTATTTGGGTGAGATCTGGAATATTCATTGACCTGGGGGGCAATGGGTCAGGGTCTTTTGGGACTGGTGGAATTTTAAGCATTATGAATAAGGTTTTCAATAATCCCTCACTATATTAGTATTAGCTGTCTAGATGGGAACCAAAGGCTGTACTGTGTAAAGGAGATGGTATTTACTTCTGGTTAGCCACGGGTATTACAGAAGTTGTTGCTACTGGCTTGAGTGAATCTAATTGTGGAATAAATCCCCAATCTTTGGGGATTGTTTGCCCTAATTCTTGCAGCCTATCCAGAGTTGGCATTCTCAGCATGGCCCGTCCAGGCAGTGCCATCACACTAGCATATATTGGAGATTCTCTGCAGTACCATCAACAGTTCACTTGAGCATATCCATGGGATAACAACTATCCAGACCTGATACATTTTGGTTTGACATGTGGGTTTTCCTCCTCTTAAAGGAACTATTGAACCCTATCTGCTCCACCAAGACTTTCTTTAAGGGGACCTTGCAGGTGTGGTATTTTATAGAGGTAGCCACCTCATCACACCACTAAGATACTACCATTTAGTCCATGACTGGTTCTTGGAAATGTGCAGCAGTCCTGAATCTGTGGATATACCGCTATCTACCATCCAGGGATGTACCTCATGAAGTTGGTTGCTCCATCACAGAAGCATAATGTTGGGAAACAAAGACTAAAACCATACTAAACCCATGAAGAAACTTGGTTAAAATGTAACTAATTCCAAGATAAGTATTCTTGGTGACTACAATTTCCTGGGTGAGACATACAAGAAATGGTTCAAACACTGAGTAAAGATTAAGGACTTTGTACATCAATTCAGTATTTCATATGTCATTTATGAGTTGCAAGAAAACTGACATTGTAAGTCCCTTGCCCTAGGAATAAGAGGGTAGCTATATTCTGCAAGTGTGGCTGCTGCTGGATCAGTTTCTAGGTTAAAGTTAGTTTAAGGTATAGGTCACTTAAAAGAATATCACCACTTTCTCTAGATAGTACAAGCACAATGCATCAGCAAAGGAATGATCAATTATAAAATTAACAGAAATTATTTGTTTTGGTACCATGTATCTAGTTCTTGCGATGTAATGGAAAAATGACTGTGTATTAAACAAAAGACCCCCTGCAATTGGAATTATGGTTTGAGTATTAGCTTTTGAAATCATTTTGTCAATTGCAGATATATAAACCAAAGATTAATGTTTTTAATAACCAGTCATTTTACTGTATTAATTTAGAGCAATGCTAGTCAATTATGGCATAATGGCAGAAATGCCTCTGTTAAGGTCTCAGCTGAGTTGCCATTATGAACTCAATTTTATTTTTGTTACCTCTAAAGTCATCCAAAGAGCCATGGAAATAGCAGATTGAATCTGGGGCATAGATACAGTTCACATTTGATAGAAAATGTCTGTAGGTGATTCCTGAAGAATGATATCATAACTTATGGAGATTTTCACTTGAGCTCAGAGAGATCATTTATTTGCAGCTTTTGCCAAAAGGCAGAGGAAGAAAAATTACATGTAATTTGCTGGCTCTGAGCTAATGTCTTGGATCCAATCCTTGCCTATGGCTCACTTAGAAAAAGCACAAGTTTGGGGCTACTGTGCAAAGTTGACAAAGTCAGTGAAACTTCTTGTGTAAGGGTTGCCAGCTGAGAGAAGATTGTAGAACTAGGTGTTAATCTACAAATGCAAGTAAGAAAACTCTCAGAATACTCTCTCTGGTAGGCCTAGGGTTTCATTTACTATTTTAACCGGGTTCTGTTACCACAAAAAACCCAACCAACCAAACTAAAACAAACCCTACACCTTGGAAAACTTATCCCACTTCCATGAATAAATTCTGATTTGCAGCTATGCCATCATTATTGATCTCTCCAGCCTTCCTAAGCCATAGAAGAAATCGTGCTTGCTCCTGAGGGTGTTATCCATGTCCTCTAATAAACAGCCTACACATAATCACTCAGATGCCATTCACAATGCTTTGCAGAAAAGCTAGTCTGAAAAGAATACTGTTGCTTTATAGTGGCTTTGAAGTCAATGGGAATTTTTCCATTATAAATGGTACTGAAGAGTGTGTTTGTGCCTCAAGCCTCTATGTATTAATAATGAGGTGAAGCTGATTCAGAGGATGGTATTATTAACTGCTATTATTGAAACAAGCTTATAGCACTTTGACACTTTGATTAAAGTTTTGAGGCCTATAGATAAGATACTGATCCACACTTGAACAAAACGTTAAATCAGTCACCACATTTAGTAAGTCCATGTATCCACTGAAGTCAAGCACAAATTTTGTGAGAAAGAGCAACCCTTTCATTGTACAGTAAAACTCCAATAGTCTGGCATCCAATAGTCCGGCACTCCTGATAGTCCGGCATCAAAATGGCAAGAGCCTAGTGAGTGAGCTTCGGCAAAAAATGAATCACAAGGTAACAGTGGCAGCAGCTGAACTGAGCAAAAAGGGTAAAAAAGGGTTAAAAAAACTAAAACATTACAGTATACTGTATACAGTATATACATAACCAGTTTATAGTACCTCTTAATACTCTGGCATATCTGATAATCTGGCACCACCTAGGTCCCATAGGTTCCGGATTATCGGAAGCCTACTGTATTTAACTGTACCACCTCTATCTTGAATTCTTGGTTTTTCAGGTTAGGTGGCACTGATACATATTTGTTTAATATCCACACAGAGCTTTCCTGTATACAAGTTATTGATTCTCTGTTCAGCTCATAGGGTATGTCTAGACTATAGGGTTTTGTTGACAAAAGTGGACTTTTTTCGACAAAACTATATCTGCGTCTACACTGCCGCTGAGTTCTGTCGTCAGTAAGTTGACAGAACGCGGCAGTTTTGTCGACAGCGGTAAACCTCATTCTATGAGGAATAATGCCTTTTTTCGACAGAGTTATGTCGAAAAAAGGCGCTAGTGCATCCACACTGTGCTTTTTCAAAAGAGAGCATCTAGACTCTCTGTCAAAAAAGCGACTTGCTTTGTCGACAGAACTGGCTGTAGTCTAGACGCTCTTTTTTGACAGAAGCTTTGTCGATAGTATCTGTCAACAAAGAATCTGTCGACAAAAGACTGCAGTCTAGATATACCCATAGTAACACTATTAGGGTATGTCTACACTACCCTCCTAGTTCGAACTAGCGGGGTAATGTAGGCATACCGCACTTGCAAATGAAGCCCGGGATTTGAATTTCCTGGGCTTCATTTGCATAAGCGGGGAGCCGCCATTTTTAAAACCCCGCTGGTTCGAACCCCATGCAGCGCGGCTACACGGGGCTCGAACTAGGTAGTTCGGACTAGGATTCCCACGAGGTGTACCGGTAGTTCGGAATAGGAATCCTAGTCCGAACTACCTAGTTCGAGCCCCGTGTAGCTGCGCTGCACAGGGTTCGAACCAGCGGGGTTTTAAAAATGGCGGCTCCCCGCTTATGCAAATGAAGCCCGGGAAATTCAAATCCCGGGCTTCATTTGCAAGTGCGGTATGCCTACATTACCCCGCTAGTTCGAACTAGCGGGGTAGTGTAGACATACCCTTAGGGTATGTCTACACTACAAAGTTAGTTCGAACTAACTTAGTTCGAATTAGTTAATTCGAACTAAGCTAATTCGAACTAACGCATCTAGAACTAAAAACTAGTTCGAATTAGCGTTTTGGGGGGCTGCAGGAGAGCTTCCACCCCCAGAAGCCCGCAGAGCTAGCCCAGTCCTCCCCATCGGGGGCTCGTACCCCATTCCTCCCTCACCTCCTTCCACTTACCCTTTCCTAGCCCCCCTTCCTGATGTACAAAATAAAGAAAACGTGTGGTCAAAAATAGAATCTCTCTTTATTGAACAAAACTCGGGGAGACTGGGAAAAGGAGGTGGGAGAGGGGAAGAGAGAGCATGGGAGAGGGGAGGGCAACTACAATGATCAGGGGTTGGGAACAGGTCCCATATGAAGAGAGGCTACAGAGACTGGGACTGTTCAGCTTAGAAAAGAGGAGACGGAGCGGGGACAGGATAGAGGTCTCTAAAAGCAGGAGTTGGGTGGAGAGGGTGCATTCATAAAAGTTCTTCATGAGTTCCCCTAAAGAAGGACTAGAGGACACCAAAGGAAAGGAATGGGTAGCAGGCTTCAAACTAGTAAGAGAAAGTTGTTCTTCACAAAGCAAATAGTTAACATGTGGAACTCCTTGCTGCAGGAGGCTGTGAAGGCTACAACTAGAACAGAGTTTAAAGGGAAGTGAGATCAAGTCATGGAGGTTGGGTCCATGGAGTTGTCTTAGCCAGGGGCCTAAGTGGTGTCCCTGCCCAAGGTTTGTGGAAGACTGGAGAGGGATGGCACGAGACAAATGGCTTGGTCACTGTCTTCGGTCCATCCCCTCCAGGGTCCCTAGGGTTGGCCACTGTCGGCAGACAGGCTACTGGGCTAGATGGACCTTTGGTCTGACCCAGTACGGCCATTGTAAGCTCAGGGCTCAGGGTCGGGGGTCTCAGTGGACCCCCTTGATTTTCATGCACACCTGCTCCTGGGTGGCCAGGCTGGCAGCTCTCCTGCCCTAGACGGCCACTTTCCTGTGCCTAGTGCGGAGATCGTGGACGAGGTCCACGATGTCTGCACTAGCTCAGGAAGGTGCCCGCCTCTTGCGGTCCCGGGCAAGCTCCCGGGAGCCGCCAGCCTGGTCCCGGGAAGAGGGGGAGGGCTGGGGGACATCGGGTGGGTGGCTCTGTGCCGTGCCAGGTGCAGGGTCTGCTGGCTGGGTTCTGGCAGGCTTGCACCTGGCACCGGCACCGTAGCCAGCCCGTGCCCCTTTAAGGGGTCCGGGGCCAGGAGGGGGGCAATAGAGTTTCCCTGGTGTTGGCCAGAGTGGCCACCAGGGAAACCTGGGGAGGGCTAGCCTCCCACTAGTTCGAATTAAGGGGCTACACACCCCTTAATTCAAACTAGTAAGTTCGAACTAGGCTTAATCCTCGTAAAATGAGGTTTTCCTAGTTCGAATAAGCGCTCCGCTAGTTCGATTTAAATTCGAACTAGCGGAGCGCTAGTGTAGCGCCTATGAATGTTAGTTCGAACTAACGGACGTTAGTTCGAACTAACATTGTAGTGTAGACATACCCTTACTTACTGGTTGAAATAACTCTAACCTTGCAACCTTTTATTCCTTCTATGCACAGCTTCTGTACTTTCAAGAGAGTTATAGTCCTGCCAGAGGCTGGATCAACAGCTCATCCAAACTAAAGGATCTCTCTGCCCTATCTCCTTCTACAGGTTTTTAGATAAATTGCCAGAGAAGCCCATTCAATTTCCATAAGTGTTCTAAATTCCTTAATACATGTTCCGGACTCACCATTAATGATTCAAGCTGAAGTTACTGGACCAGACTCTCAGCTAGTGCAATCTGCATAGTTTCTGTAATCTGCAGTGAAGCTATACTGATTTCTACCAGCTGACAGTCTAGCTCAATTAACTTTTTCCTCCTAGGAAGCAGGCGATTGCCATTTTGCCATTAAAACAGCCCTCATTTGGTTATCTGATCTTTTGACTTCAGCAGTGTTGCTGCAAGCTCACATATTAAGTCAGATTCATTCAGCAGCTTGTCATTTTGTCTCTTGGCCCGTACTTGGTCTGATACACTTATCAGAAGTCTCACAATTATTCCCATTCAAGCCATCACTCGCATTTTATGTGACAGTCACCAACCTTCCAGAAGAGTGGCTGGAGTTCTCCTTTGCACTCTTCACTGTCACTCCTTCCTTGGCTTGATTGGACACTGTCGAGTGATACCAGACATTTCTTCAACCCAGAGACTATGCACATGCCAACAAAGCAAGAGGCTAGCATTGGCAATCAAACTGAATCAATGCTGAAGACAAGGTTTGGTATTACGAGGTCTTATACGACGTGGACCTCATTTTAACATGGTCTGGTCCCGCTAAGAACTGCTGAAATTAGCCTGCAATGCATTTAAAACGGTCTTTAATGCAGTTTAGCAAGGTGAAATAAAGAGGTGCTGATGCCATGAGACCAGTCAGGTTGCCATAGAGATCACCACCATGTGGTCCATAGTCCACTGTCGGGGAATCTCTACACTACAATGTGATAGCAGCTTGCATTTTACATATGTGAATCTAGACCAGGGGTGGGGAAGGCAGCCTCCATGGGCTGGATCTGGTCTGCCGAACTCTTTGATTCAGCCTGCGGCTGCTCTGCCAATACCCCGCTCCCAGGCCAATCAAGACCCAGGGATGGGAGAGTGTGCAAAGTTTCCTTCCCCCTGCCAGGGGTGCATGGGACCAGAGGGAACTGCCAGCTGTTCAAGATGCCATGTGCACCTGGGCAGGGGCAGGGGCAGGGAGTAAAGTAAAGTCGGGTCTGTGGGCAGGGAGCATGCAAAATCTCCTGGTCCCGCCCTTTCTGCATGAGGCCCTGCAACTTTTGGGGTGGCTTCCAACCACTTCTGAAATTCATGAAGTGGCTCCCCTTCAAAAATTATTGCTCACCCCTGATTAAACCCATATCACTGTTCTCGATCCCAACTCATGTATAATTCAAAACTAACCCTTTTCCATGTTGTGTTTTTCAGCATTTCCTGTGATCCCTTGAATGTTTACCTAAGCATATAGAATTCCGTATCTTTATAGTATTAATGCAGTTAAGTCACAATACTTATTTTTAAGGTAACCCTCTCAGGGAGATGATCTGGAATCAGAAGGAGTTACTTTGGTGGATTAACACCCTGACCTGGCTTTGGAAACTGATCTAAGTTTATTTTTAACCTGACTGTAAAACTTAATGTTTATTGATGTCCTGCTACCAGATCTTTAAAAAATATTGCATGTTCAGTGCTTTTAGTCTTGCTGTGACCTCTGGGATGAAATCAGGGGTCATCACACAATTTTTCTGTTTCAACTCTATTACAGAAATAGTCTCTTCTGAGGCAGCTCTTAGCAGCCCTATCTCTGACAGCAGACCATTCACTTTCCTGTTTTATAGCTTTTCTTCTATATGCCCTAGTCTCTACTTTTTCATCACCTGTGTCTAAGCTGTTAATTATGTTGACCTTTTGCTGTTCAGATGGCTACATGGATTGCAGCAATCACAAACCTTCCTCTGCTGCTGCATAGTGTTCTCATTATATTCATAAAGCCATCACATTATATGGGGCTATTTTCAAAACAATACACATTCAGCCAGTTCAGCAGAACTGAATACAGCTTTCCATGATAATATTATTAAATCCTGAAGTGCTACTGATCTCATCAGAAAGTGTCCTTCTCTCATGTGTCAATCACTCCTGTTTTATTGCATTCTTACATAGCCTCTTGCCATCCAACTGCTAGTTATTTTCATGTGACAGAGCACAATGGCTCTGGTTACAAGGAAAGCTTGTGAGGGATTGTAGTTTGTGCGCAAGCTAAAAGTTCATACACAGTATCTCAAGTCTCCATTTCACATTCCCTCAAATTAATATAGCCTATAAATCTTTCCTCCCTAGGAAGTATTCACCTGACACATGCTTGAAGGTTTCTTCTCATTTATTATGCACTAGGCTATTGATCCCTTTTCTGCTGGAGCTGGTTCTTGTTATTGATCTCATTTTGTTCAGAAACAGAGTTCATTTAAAGTTTATCAAAGTTTTAGCGCATTTGAAAAGTATATCTTGTTCTGCACAATCAGGAATGTTGAAATACAGCAAAATGAAGATGGTGACTTTTTCTGCACACACAGTAATGGCAGGAAATTGTTTTCATGTTGCTTCTTCTAATGAAAAACCATTCTTTAAGAGACCTCTGATAATTTTTTTAAATGAATTGAAGGCTTTTGCATTCTAGGCATAGAGTGTGTTGCTGTTAAAAGCAGTTGACAGCATAGCTTTGGTATTTTCTAGTGCAGTGCAGCCATTTCACTTGTAATGTGTTCATTAGAGCTTGCCAGGAAAGAAAGTTTCACTCCTATTAAAAAAAAATTAGAGTTCTGAAAATAATTCTCATTCCAAATCCAGTGGAAAGGTCAAAGAATTTACATAGTTAATAGGAGGGGAATTTCGGAAACATTGTGTTTCAGAAACAGTGCTCCAAATGCCCAGGCAGTGGAAAATGGTGTTTCCAAAATGCAAGAGGGTCAGAATCCACTGTTCTCCAGCTGCCTTCATGGCTCCCCAAAATATATAATTCTACAGCAATCCACCAGGTGGGAAACTGAGCCAGTTGTCTGAGGAGCTGGCCATCCAAGAAACTGTGGAGCCAGGCATCCTCACTGCCAGCCAGTGAACTATGGTGTCATGCAGCATAAATCCCCTGGAAAGATCATGGAAGCCCCACTTCCTTGGCAGCCCACCATGTGGGCTATAGGAACCAGGAGTCCCAGACAACTTGACAGCCTGCCAAGTGGGGATAGTTGGGGAAGTGGATAGCTTAGTGTCTGGAATCTGGCATCCCCTCTAAGAGTACGTCTACACAGCAGAGCTAAAGTTGAATTAAGCTATGCAACTTGAGCTACATCAATTGCGTAGCTTAAGTCGAAACATCTTAATTCAGGTTTTGGCGCTGTCTACGCAGCAAGAAGTCAAAGGAAGAGTGCTCTTCCTTTGACTTCCCTTCCTCCTCATGAAATGAGGGTTACCAGGAGTTGGAGTAAGAAGTCCTTCAGGGTAACATTATTTTGAAATAAAGGCTTGTAGTGTAGATGTGCACGATGTTATTTCAGAATAATGCCGCTGTGTAGATGTATCCTAAGTGGGCTAGTGAGGATTCCAGGGAGCCAGGTGAGCTGGCAGGAAACCAGGCAGATCAGCCAGCTAGTGTGGTTTTGGTAGAAAGTTTAAACATGAAGCCCCTGGAATGTTTTAGTTTTCTGATGGAAAACTGTTCTGTTGGAAGATGTTCAGCTAGTTCTGGGATTCATCTCAAGCAGAGAATCTCTTCATTTTTAACTTATGGCCACACTCCACCTTGTGACCCAATCAGGAACTGCAGTCATTTGGGGGACAGGGAACATTGGGATTTGACTCTCAATCCCTGGAGGGTGCAGGGCTATTTCCACATACACTCTAATTCCCCTGTGACGCTAGGTGGTTGACTCCCGGCTCCTTTGGGATTGTATATGGAGAGCCATGCCTTGAAAGTTCAATCTGTGCATCCGATGTTGCAGTAGAAAATTTAAGTATGATTTAAGTAGAATGATAAATCTAAACAAAGTATCTTTTCCATTCACTAACTAGCCATTGTCTTATCCTGTATCCTGTACTCAGCACTGGAGTAGGTGTAAAATGTCAGCTACTCATTTTTCCCTCTAACTCTACAGTATCAATAAACGTTTACATATTCAGTGATGAATAAAAGATGTTTTTCCTCTGGCTGGGAGTACACCAAGATATGAAATGCTGAAAAACACTTGCCAGAACACATTGCATTATAAAGGGACTGAAATAAGATCTCAGTTATAATCACATAACTCCAGTTATTTTCAGTGACGTTACCCCAGCTTAGAATGGTGGAAAATGAGAAGAATCAGGCCTTGAAGGTCTGAAGATAAAACAGTCTTGAACTTCAATGGACTCTTTGACTCTTACAAAGATTCTTCCTATGGCAGCACTGCACGGAATCAAGTTTTTATGATTTTTCCCAGCTATTCAATACACATTTCTCTGGCTAGGTCTGGACTGCAGGCTTCTTTCGGAAGAAGCTTTTCTGCAAGAGCTTTTCTGAAAAAACTTCTTCCAAAAGAGAGTGTCTACATCTTTTTTGAAAGATAGCATCCACACTGAATGGAAGCTATCTCACATTTAAGCTGTGATTACTATGGAGGGAGTGGCCACCAGGGCACCTGTGCTTTTTTCCTCTTTCCTCTTCTTTCAAAAGAACTCCCTCTTCCCTGTCCACACATGCCTCTTTCCGAAAGAGCTCTTTTGGAAAAAGGCTTCTTCCTCATAGAAAGAGGTTTACCAATGTCGGAAAAACCTCTCTGTTCTTTTGATTTTTTTTGAAAGAACGTGATTGCGTGTGGATGTAAGTGAAGTTTTTTCTGAAAAACTCTGCAGTGTAGACATACCTTCTGTCTGTCCCAGGCAAGTGCAAGACTAGAGAGGTTATCTAGGGTTACTGGTTGAAGCCATTAGACTTTGGCATCTAGAAAAAAAATCAGTTCAGATTTTTGACTGAAAGTTATTTGGAACAGAGGGTGCCACCGCATCCCCCTTTCACACACCGTTTGTTCAATGCTCCCTCCCCATACAGACATGGTCCCGATCCATGTGGGCGCCTTCATGCTATATTGATATAAATAAACAATCAAGCCATGAATCTGGGCACAAAGAAAAGTGCATCTGGTTGCTTATCCTATATGGTAGTCTCTAAATATCTCAGAAGCTCCACACAGATGTCAGATTCCATTCAAGATATACATTGGACTAGATCAGTACAAGTTTAGTGGGTCAAGATAAAAGTATATTGGCAGAGCTCTGTGATGCAGTTTGTACACTGCCTGTCTGGGTTACATATAGCTCTAGTAATTCACAATTAGTAAAGGGGAAAGAGTCAAAGTCTTGCACCATTTATTTTGGCAAATAAACCCCAGAACTGGGGAGGTGCAAGGGTGGAACAGAGAGATGTGAGTTAATGAAAGCAACAAAAACCTCAGCAGCCCATGACTGCCTGCAAAACTGCTTCTAGTCACCACCCCTCCCAACAACACTCAATACCTTTTCTTGCTTTACTTTATTTAAAACAGATCTTACTGCACAGGCAGATCCACTGACGCTAAAGGAACCACATGGATAGTGAGGTGCTACTATATCAAGATAAGTATAAGAACCTGGTGTTAAACAGTCAAGGTCAGCTATGTCTGTTTTCTTCTGTTTCATGGATAGTTCTGGATGTTACTTATAAGTGTAACCCTTCTGCTAGGCTGAGTTAATAGCAGGAAGGGCTGGGTTCAGTACCCAACAAAGTAATGCAACACTGGCTCGAGCCCCCACCCAGTGACCTGGGAAATCTTACACACCTCCCGGGCACCTCAAAGAGGCAATTCTTCACCTTTCGTAAGCACAGAGCCTTGGTATAGCAGCAAATCTTTAATAAAATGAGGTAAGTGACATCAGCCTTAAATTGGGAAAACACCACAACTAGGATTCATAGACCAAACAACGAGCAAAGACCCACACCCAGCCAAGAAACACCCAAAGTCCCCAAGAGTCCAACATCCCAAGGGTACGTCTACACTGGCATGATTTTGCGCAAGAACTCTTTTCCGGAAGAGTTCTTGTGCAAAAACTCTTCCAGAAGAGAGCGTCTACACTGGCATGGGCCTTTGCGCAAGAGATTTGCTTTTGCGCAAGAGCATCCATGCCAGTGTAGATGCTCTCTTGTGCAAGAAAGCTCTGATGGCCATTTTAACCATAGGGCTGTCTTGCGCAAAAAATTCATGTTGCCTGTCTACACTGGCCTCTTGCGCAAGAACAGTTGTGCAAGAGGGCTTATTCCTGAGTGGGAGCATCTTAGTTCTTGCGCAAGAGGCACTGATTTCATACATTAGAATGTCAGTGTTCTTGTGCAAGAACTCATGGCCAGTGTAGACAGGCAGCAAGTTTTTGCGCAAAAGCAGCAGCTTTTGCGCAAAATCACGCCAATGTAGACTCAGCCCAAGAGTCTCTTGAGTCCAGCAGCCCAAAAATCACCCACAGTCCAACACCCCAAAAGTCTCGGTCCTGGATCAGTGCTACTCCAGGGTTCAAAAGTTTACCTGCAGGGTTCTTACCTCCCAACCTGGGTGGAACGGAGGGGGTGGGGGATTGATATGCCTTACGTGGTCCACTGATGGCCTCGCCTCTCCGCAGGGCTCTGCTGCTGCCTTTAACATGAGTCACTCCACCAGCTGTCCCGCGAACTGCCCTGCTCTGCCTCTCCATCTCGTTCCACTCCACTGGTCACCCACTGGTCGTTCCCAAAGCTGCTCTGTTGGCTGCCAGCCACTGATCCTACCAGCCACCTGCGGGTCGTTCCCACCAGCCACTCTGCAATCTGCCTGCCGCTGCTCCTACCGGTCGTTCCCGCAAACTGCTTTGCTAGCAGCTCAGCAATCTAGCACTCAGTGATTTCAGCTCATAGTAGGTTTCAGCTCTTTAGCAATTTCAGCTCATAGTAGAGGAGCCTCAGTGCTAGTGCACCATTGGCCCAAAGTGAAATCAGCTCAGCAGCCTGTAACTAGACTTCTGATGGAATCCAAATTAGCTCTGATATTCTACAGTAGAGAGAGAAGGGGGTGCAGTTAGTGTTTCAGGACCTCAGACAGGGGCCCCACCACCAGGTACAAATACTCATCCCCAGCCTCTCTCACTTCACTGGGTTTGGAACCCATGCCCCTTCTCTAGTGAGTGCTACTTAGTTGATGGCAAATCCCTCTGTCATAAAACAGTTCCACTGTTCCACTGTCCTTGATTCACATAATCAGAGTAGCAACACTTTATCCCCCTTGCTTCAATAACAGAGAGACTGGGGATCCCACAGTGGCCAAAATGACTATTTGAGCTGCTGTGAGCTCATACTAGGCGAGGTGGATGTGCCTATGCAAACAAGATCAGCCCCTGAAGTTTTTTTGCACCACTCACCACAATTCACCACCAGATGTCAGAGTAGAGCTTATCCTGACCCTGCTTATATAAGCTCGTTGAGCAGTACACTGCTCCCTGAAGGGTCTCAGTGTTTGAAATGGGGCTTCTTGAGCATTCCTTAATGGGAATAATGGATGAACCATTGGGCTGGGATTCAGGAGACACGGGCTCTGTTTCCTGCTCAGCAAGAGGCCTGCTAATTGGCTGTGAACAAATCATATCGTTGCTCTGTGCCTCGGTTTTCTAAATTGTAAACAAAAAAAACCCACCTCAAAAAGGGGAGTGACACCAGTCTGTGACATTGACCCCCTTTGTAAAGCGCTTTGAGGGCTATGGATGAAAAGCAATGGACGAGAGCAAAGTACTAAGGCTAGTTGAACTGGATTTACAGAAGCCAGAGTCTGTAGTTGGATTGATAGGAAGCATGGGAGTGAGGAAAGCACAAAGATACAAAGTCCAGGGAACAATATTGAGAACCAAGGAGAAGTTCAAGAAAGCTAAGGAAGCCTCAGAGATGGGAGGAAGGCTAAGGAAATTGTTAGACTGGAGCTGTTTCAAGCCCTCAGTTAAAACCTGAGGGCAAAGAAGAAAACTAGTTGTAGAGAGAGCTGCCTGGACAAACCTCATTCAGTAGTAACCTTCACTTCTTCTCCTGGTAAGAAATTAAATACCTTCTATGAAACCTTGGTGCACTTTTACTAGTGGCCAAATACAGGGTTTGGTCCTGTTCTCATTGAAGTCAATGGCAGTCAAAGCTACCAATGACTATAGTGGAACAGAATCATATTTTATACATTGTTTCCCCACAAAGGTTCACAGCCAGTGACTAGTTCACAAATATGTACAAAATCAGTACAAAGATAACCTTGAAAAGAAAAGAAAAGAAAAGAAAAGGTTGGAAACATGGCTCCTAATTCAGTAGGATCATTGCTCATAGTCAACTCATACTGCTAATTCCCTTTGAATTCCATATTTACAAATTATGTTGCTATTATTTGTCTCCAAACTTTAAATGCAGAGCTATGGTAAATTTGTGTGTGGTTATCACTCCATCACACAACAAATGAAAGTGTGAAAGGAGCACTTAAGGCGCTGGGTTATCATGTTGAACGACACAATGCTTGGAAGTAAATAAAGTGCCTCTACAAACCCCGATATTTACTTTACCATTAGCATTTGAAGGTGTGTGTTTTAAACACACACACAACATGTTGCCCTATTATTATCAAATGAAAAAGAAAATGGTCTGCATGAATATAGGCACAGTAATGCCTGAATCAAGTAAAATACATTTAATAAGATTAGAGAACTACTGAACTTTATGATGAGTACATTGACTCATCCCTTAATACCCTTCTATAACTCAATACATTACATAAATATCCTCAGCTAGAAGAGAGAAGTTCAATTCTTTGTCTGCTGGGAGAAATATCAGACTATCAATTTGTCAGTAGTCATTTGTATCATTCTTGGCATCAAAGTAGTTGTGACTCAAAACTATTTCTTTTAGGGCCACTTTTCGTTTGATTCCTTGAAGTAACATCACAGGCTAATGTTGGGTATATCTACAGAGGTGCACTTAGGGATTCCAAATTGTAGTTCCTGTGCACTGTTCCTCAGCTAAAAGTGGTACCTTTCCTCCAAATACACCAATAAAGCACAAAGCACCACAGTGCATCAGATCTATTATTTCAGGTAATTTTTGTCTGACTAGAGAAGAAAAAGGTTTCATCAGATGTGGTAGATAATAGTTTATGATTCTATATTTAGTGGTGATACATTTCCTGTTAACCTTGCTTCTTTTATGAACTAAAATCTGATTTAAAAATTGCTTCCTATATCAGTACTGCCTATCTGCATTTCTATTATGAAGCAGTTTATTAAGATTGGGGTGATGTATAGAAAGGAAGCGTACTATAAATAGTCTATAACAATACTAGAAGAAGAGTAAGATGAAAGATCCTGATACAACTATCTTAAAATATGTTAAGAGCTGTAATAAAGAGGATAGTGATCAACTGTTCTTATGTCCACTAAAGGTAAAACAAGTAGAAATGGGCTACATCTGAAGCAAGAAATCTTTAGTTTAGGTCTACACTAATGTGAACTCAGATACATTGCTCACAGATGTGAAAAATCCACATCGCTAAGCAACATGGGTAAATGGACCCTAATGCCTGGTGTAGACAGCACTAGTTGATGGAAGCTTCTGTCAGCCTAGCTACTGACTCTCAGGGTGATGAATTACCTGTGCTGATGGGAGAAGCCCTTCTGTCAGTAGAGGTATTGTCTACACTGAAGTGCTCCAGCGGCACAGCAACACCTCTGCAGGGTAGACACACCCTCAGATTATATACAGGCTGGACAGGATCCAGCACCTTTGGGACCTAATCAGTCCTGAACAAGGGAATTCACTGGACCAGGGGAGGTTCCCTGTCACCAGCCTCCCAGGCACCTGCCAGCTCCATTCCTGGCCCCAGCTGGCCCCCACTGCCTTCAGCCAGCTGTGCTGCTGGACCCCTCAACCTCAGAACTGCTACCTGCGCTGCTGGACCCTTTTGCCACAGCGCTTGCCATGCCACCTGAGCCCCCTGCTGCAGGGCTCCTTGCGATGCATGAGCCCCTGCTGCACTCCGGGCCAACAGGTGCACCAGGAACCTGGAGGACTACCAGCGGTGGCACCTGTGGCTACTGGAGCACCAGCTCCGCACCCAGGACCACTGGGTCCAGAAGGACCTGTGGGTGTGGCAACGGAGCTTGGAGGCGCTGGAGGAGCAGGGCAGTGCCCTCAGAGATCACCTCCAGACCTTGGTGGACAGGTCCCTGCCTCCTCCTGCTCCAGCCCCTGCGGCCACCCCAGCTCTCACTCCTCCTCCCACCCCTGCTCCCCCTCCCACTTCCTTCACACTCCCCATCCCTCCTGCCCCATCCTCCACACCCACTCCCCCCCGACACCCCCACACCCACAGTGCTGTGATACAAGAGAGCCAGCAGGGAGAGCCCCAACCCTGAGCTTTCCCTTCCCTTCCTCCCCTTCCAGCTCCCTCCTCTCAGGTTTCCCCCTCCCCTCTCTCACCCTCCCTCCTCCCCAGTTATATAAAATAAAAAGAGATTTTTTGTTGGCAAAACAGGTGTCTTTATTTGACATTAGGAAGGGGGGTTAGGGAGGGGAAAGGGGAAGGAGGGGAGGGTGGAAGAAGGCCCCAGTGGGGCATGCAGGGAGAGTTCAGTCCTCCTCCATATGGAAGCTCTCCTGCAGGGCTTCCTGGATCTGGATGGCCCCCCGCTGGGTCTCCTGGATGGCGGTGGTGCGGGGCTGCGCGTACTGGCCAGCCATGCGGTCAGCCTCAGCCATTCAGGCTGACAGGAAAGCTTCCCCCTTCCATTCACATAAATTGTGCAGCACACAACATACTGCCACCACGGGAGGGATATTGTGCTCAGCGAGGTCGAGGCGGGTGAGGAGGCATCTAAATCGGGCTTTCACGTGTCCAAAGGCCCTGGTGAGCCTGGCATTGAAGGCCTGCCAGGAGGGGTTGAGGTGCCCCGTGTAGGGCTTCATCAGCCAGGGCTGTAGGGGGTAGGCCGCATCCCCCACCAGGAAGACGGGAATGTCCATGTCCCTGACTCTGATGTGGTGGTCGAGGAAAAAGGTCCCGGCCTGCAGCCTCTGGCACACAGAGGAGTTGTAAAACACCCTGGCGTCATGTGCCTTGCCAGACTAGCCCACATTAATGTCCGTGAACTGGCCCCAGTGGTCAGACATGGCCTGCAGGAGTACGGAGAAGTACTCCTTGCGGTTGGTGTACTGGGAGGCCTGGTGTTCCAGGGCATAGATGGGGATGTGTGTCCTGTCAATGGCCCCCCCGCAGTTGGGGAAGCCGAGGGCGCCGAACCCCTGGATGACCACCCTGCGGAGCAGCACCCGGTTGATGGCCTTGACCACCTGCAGAGAGACACAGCAAACTGCAAATCACTGGGGCACCCGGGGTGGCTGGGAGCGTTCGTTCCCTGGCACTGCCCCGCTCCCCACTCCTGGAAACAAACCCCGCTGCAATCTTGGCCGCCGTGGGTGGCGTGTAGTATGGCCGGGACAGACCAAACCCTCGCCTCCTTCCCCCCCCCCGTTTTCCCTGGGATGGCCTATTTCCTCCTTGCAGCCAGATGTGGCGGGGCACGCTGGCATCCGGGCGCTGCTGTGGCTCCTCCACGGCCCCCAGGGAGGCCAGAGGGAGAGCCATAGGGCTGATGTGCACTAGATGGAGCCAGGCAGCTTCCAGCCATTGCTGGTGGGCTTGCAGCAGCAAGTCCAAAAACTGGAGCAGCATGCCCAGAGCGAGCTCTGGCTCCATGGTGCCAACTGTGGCAGCGTCCCCAATGGGAACCACCAACACAGGCAGGCAGAGGAAAATGCTTTGCTGTCCCTCGGAGAGATAGGCAAGCAAGCGGAACAGCTGAGAACTGGCTGTCCAGGGGAGTCCCTTTAAGCACGAGCCTCAGACAGCAGCCACACAAAGCAACTACTGATGCTCTGCTGGAACTGGTTTCAGCTGCCCTTAAATGCGACCCAGCGTCCAATCAGTGTGGACATGCTATTTCGAATGAGCAAAACGCTAATTTGAATTAGTTTTTGGGTCTAGATGCATAATTTCAAATTAGCTTATTTAACTAATTTGAAATAAATTAGTTCAAATTAGTGGTGTAGTGTAGACATACCCTGTCTTATTGGACCAACTTCTGTTGGTAAGAGAGAGGGTATGTCTACACTACCCCACTAGTTCGAACTACCGGGGTAATGTATTCATACCGAACTTGCTAATGAAGCCCGGGATTTGAATTTCCCGGGCTTCATTAGCATAAAGCCGGCGCCGCCATTTTTAAAAGCCGGCTAGTGCGAACCCCGTGCTCATGGGGTCTGGTATCTTTTGAATCAACTAGCATTGGTCACTGTTAGAGGCCTGGTTTACACTAGGGGATAAGGTTGAATTAAGATGCAGAACTTTAGCTATGTTAATTGTGTAACATAAGTCAAAGTATCTTAACTCAAATTTTGGCGCCATCCAAACTGCAGGATGTCGAAGGGAGCACACTCTCCCTTTGACTTCCCTTATTCCTCATAGAAGCAGGAGTTATCAGCATTGCTGGGAGTGCCCTCTCAATTCAAATGAGCATGTCTTCATTAGATCCACTAGTTTGAACCCCGGAAGATCGACTGTGACAGCTTCGATCCTATCCGAAGTGTAGACGTGGTCAGAGAAACTAACTGAATTAGGAATTTGAGCTCATATGGCAATTCTTGTGTTTTCATGTTTAAAAGACTAGCTTTGATCATATTGAGACCAACCTAGTAGTTTTTATGAGACCATTAAATCAGAATGTGTGTGCAAAAAAAGATGCCAACACTTCTTTGGCTGCCTGCAGAAGCAGATATAACAGTGTTTAAGCTTTTTGATACCAGGAACTGGCTTTTTCCCTTTTTAAACTGTCTCAGGGAAATCTCAGGTACTGGCACCAGTACAAAGACAGGTAATTGAGAAACCACTGATATATAGCATGTTTGATAAGCTATGAAATTTACTCAAAAAACCCAAACAATGGTAGATATACTGCTTGTCAGAAAAGGAAGGGTTCTTGCTTTTCTTCAGTCTGTATTCCTTTCATTTTCCTGAAAACTAGTTTGCACCTTCTGTGGACAATATAAATGACTGTTGCTTGGCTGGTAAAGTCAGAAGAAGTACTTCAATCTGTTTCAGAAAAGGACAAGAAAAGAGAGCAGCATGGTAACAAATCACCAATTACCCTTACTAATTTATCATGAAAAATTGCCACTGAACAACTCATCTTTATTCATGTTACATGTTTGTTTATTATGCCTTGCAGCTCCCAGGAAAAAAAATATAAACTACAAAAAAAGAGTCCAGTTTGATTTGCCGTCTCTCTTGTGTAAAGCCCAGATAGGTTGTTCACTGTCCTTTTTTAAGGGGTTACAGATAACAAACATGCAATGGTCAGAATGGATCTCCAACATTATTGTAAATGGCATGCATTATCTGGTCCATAACAGCATAGTTTGCATCAGCTCCTTGGTTTTTGCTTTGCAGCAGCATTCTATCATTTCATATTTGCTGCATACTCCATCAAGCTAATAAAGCAGCTGTTTATTATGCATGACCTGCTCTGTTGTGTGACTGACTGATAACTGCAGCATTTTAAAGCTTAGCACTATATTATTAGACCTGCTGCCAGGGTCTCAATTATATTCCAGAAAATGTTTCCTGTCATTGAACCTTTAGAAGAATGTTAATTTTTTAAATTTTTTTTATTTCTTTTTGGGTCACAGCAAACTTGCATGATGCTGAGTGTCAAAATCCGTCACAGCCAGGAGCTAACTATGTAGTGTTCAGATGAGATGGGTTTGGACACAAAACAAATCAAGAAAACACATGCTTCATGATACTGTATTACTCTATTTGCACTGGCCAGGGAACTCATTAGAACTTAGCTCTATTGCAACAAGGAATTTGAACTAGCTTTGAGGTATCTTTTGTTAGAAAAATTGTTACCATAGGCAGCTAGTAAAATCTTATTTAGGGATTACAGAAATCTACCAAATGATGTACGAGGGGATGGGTTCCTTTCCTGGGAAATTTCAGTTTGTTTGGTGCCTTCTCATGCATTCCAAAGGCATAATATTGGCTATCCAGAAGCATTCACATGAGAGAGAGTTAAGAGGCAATTTTGTCAGGGGCTGGTTTAGGGGTATCCAAAAATTAGGGAATTCTATGAGACTTCATTTTTACCATTGTATCGCTCCTTCCTCCTGCACCCTGCAACAGAAGCATGATTTGTAATTATCTAATAGAATCTGATTATTTCAAGTACAGTTTAGTTCTGATCACTTAATCCACACTTCTTTTTAAAGTTACCTTAAAGTATCACATCACCAATAGTAGTGAAAACCACCCCTCCATTATTAAACTGGTGTATGTCTACACTACCCTCCTAGTTCGAACTAGGAGGGTGTGACGGCGCGTTGGGGGTTCCCCGTCTCCTGCACCCCGAAATGGCACAAACAGACTGCACCAGCCAGTGGAATTGAGGGTGGTTTATTGCTCCTCCAGCACAGCGCAGCACAGATGTAATCTGGTTACAGGAACTGGGCTAGGATGCCTCAGGCCCCCTTGAGATGGGGCGACTGGGCCCCTAAACTCCAGCCCCTTCCCCTAGGCTCTCCTCCATGCCCTCCGACAGCCAGCCACCAACTCACTAACTTCCAGCCCTGCCCCCCAGCCAGGGCAGCATCCACCTCCCTTTGTTCCTCTCCATGGGGGGTGTCTGGCCACTGGTTCAACAAGTTTGGCATTACCTCTGCCTAGTGAGGTTTTCCCTGCTGGGTCTTGCTCCAGACAGCAGGGGTCACCACAGCCCAGCAAGTACCCCCACTACGTCACAGAGGGTAATGTAGGCATACCGCAATTGCAAATGAAGCCCGGGATTTGAATTTCCTGGGCTTCATTTGCATAAACTGGGCGCCGCCATTTTTAAATCCCTGCTCGTTCGAACCCCGTGCCGCGCGGCTACACGCGGCATGAACTAGGTAGTTCGAACTAGGCTTCCTAGTCCGAACTACCGTTACTCCTCGTGGAATGAGGAATAACGGTAGTTCGGACTAGGAAGCCTAGTCCGAACTACCTAGTTCGTGCCGCGTGTAGCCGCGCAGCACGGGGTTCGAACGAGCAGGGATTTAAAAATGGCGGCGCCCAGTTTATGCAAATGAAGCCCAGGAAATTCAAATCCCGGGCTTCATTTGCAATTGCGGTATGCCTACATTACCCCGCTAGTTCGAACTAGCGGGGTAGTGTAGACATATCCCTGTTCTCCTTAAAGTTTAAATGACATAGGGCCTTCTTAACCAGGAGAGGTTTCCTGTGTCAACAGAAGTGCTTGCCCTTCGGTACAGAGGAGAGGGGCTGGCTGGCAGAGAATTAGCATAGCATGGAAAAGGCCCATGACAGGAGCTGCACTATGCAAGTGTGGGAAGTAGAGCCCTCGGTAGTAGACTTATTGGGGAACGGAGGGTCTTTTGTCCCTGCTGTGGGGCAATCCCTAGTCCTTCAGGATATGTCTACACTGCAGAGTTATTTCAAAATAACTTTCCTAGCGTCTACACAGCCATTCCGTTATTTGGAAATTAATTCGAAATAGCGAAGGGCTTATTTTGAAATTGGTAAACCTCATTCCACGAGGAATAGTGCCAATTTTGAAATGCTATTTCGAATTAAGTGCTGTGTAGACACTTATTTTGAAATAGGGGGCCTCCAACCCTTCCCAGGGTGCCCTGCTGGCCGCCCTGGCCAAAAGGCAACTTCTGACCTGATGCCATGCCGGAACTGGTTCCAACCAGCCTTAAATGCGATTCAACATCCACTCAGTGTGGACGTGCTATTTGAAGTAGAAAAATGCTATTTTGAAATGCATTTTGTGTGTAGACGCGTTATTTCAAAATAAGCTATTTCGAATTAACTAAATAATAGCTTATTTCAAAATAACACTGTAATATAGACATACCCTCACTGATTACATTCTCAACAGGATTCAGAAATGCTGAGCAGAATAGACAAAGGTAGATTGATGCCAGATAACTGTTCAGTCAGCGTTATGTCCAAGTGCTAAAGCAGAGTAGTAGACTACACCATAAGAATATACATATCAAGTAGATTTTTTCCCCATATAAGATGAGCAGACCAACATTTGAATTAGGTAGGATGAAATATTTGAGCTATTCAATGATTTTGCACTTGCCACCCTAGTATTAGAGCGCAGCACAAATTCAAAGAGTAATCACACGAAGGACATCATGCACATGGACACAACCCCGCTGTGATGGGGCGGCTCCACCCTGCACTTGAGGAAGCCCTGAACCCCAAGCCAGAGAGCCAAGGGGGGAGGGGCAGGAAGTGACGGAGGTGTGGCGGAACGGCCCGGTAGGGAAGCGGCCGGGGCAGAGAGCGGCAGCGGAGCGAGAGGCATGGTGCACCCACCACTGGAGCCAACTGCGGATAACATCACCCACAGCATCATGCTGAGGATGCCAAGAGGCGGGGATGGAGACGCGGGGGGGATGATGTCCCCAGGTGCACCGGCGGGGAGCTTAAAAAGGCGCGGGGAAGAGGAAGGAGGGACAGATGCCCAGCTAGAGGACTCAGACCGGGGAACGGCAGCGGTGAGTCTTGGCCCCAATCCAGTGAGCCAGAACTAGGTCCGGGGATGGGGGGAAGAAGTAGCCCAGGGCAGGGCTGTGGAACCCATGAGTGGAGAGATTAGGGGTTACGGTACCCTCCGCTGAGCAGGGATAGAATTCCCTGCCATAGGGCCCTGGGCTGGGGCTTGAAGAAAGGGTGGGCCCGAGCCCTCTTCCCCCATCGCTGAGGCAATTCGAGGACCCTGGCTGGAGTTAAGCCAAAGGGTGCTCGCCTGCCCATCCAGGCACCAGAATTACGAGGGTTGATGCAACCATAACCTACAAACATTGAGACTAAGCTCCAGGACGTGAGGAGCCAAGGGGATTGGGTCCACGGTTGGCAGTATCGTGGGACCACTGGACCCCTGGGGAGAGGGGAGACTTGTTACACCCGTGCTCTGGGTGTCCCTAAGCCTCTGACTGCCAGAAGCTGGGCCTGGATCACTCTAAGTCAGTGGTCGCCAACCTTTTTAAGCACGAGATCACTTTTTGAATTTAAGTGTAATTCAAGATTTACCTCAAACCCAAATACCCTTGTCCGGCCTCCTTTGCGCCCTTTCTCTGAGGCCCCGCTCCTGCTCACTCCATAATCCCTCTGTCCCCTATCGTCCCTCACTTTCACCAGGCTGGGGCAGAGGGATGGGATGAAGGCTCCGGCCCTGGATTAAGGGATTTGAAGTGTGAGAGGGGCTCTGAGCTTAGCTTGGGGCAGGCAGTTGGAGTGCTGAAGGAGGTTCTAGGTGCAGGCTTTGGTAGGGTGTTTGCATGCAGGGGCGCTTGGGGCTAGGGCAGGGGTTTGGGGTGCAGGAGGGGGTTCATGACTGGGTTAGGGTTTCAGGATGTGGGCTCCAGCTGGGCACTGCTTACTGCAGGTGGCTCTTGGGTAGTGGTGCAGTGGGGCTAAGGCAGGCTCGCCCCTACCCTGGCTCTGCACCACTCCCAAAAGTAGCCAGCAAACTCCCTCCCAAGTCCTGTTGTGCCCCTCTCTGTTCTGAGGAGAATGGATACAGAGTCGGAGAGGGGCACCTTGACATCAGCTCCTGCCTTTCCCTCCCCTGTCCTGCCCAGTGAGCAGGCGGCTCCTAAGGGGACAGCTCCAAAGCCAAGGGCAGGAGATGAGCAGATGAAGTGCTGGCACTTGATAGCCTCTTGGCCAAACCAGTTAGGTTCACCTGTCAGAGGCTCCAAGATCTACCAGTAGATCCGGATCTACTGGTTGGTGACCACTGCTCTAAGTGCTCTCTTCTGTTTATTCCCTCTGAAGCATCTAGCAGCTGCCACTCTCAGAAGTAGCTGGGCCCTTTGTTAGATGTGCCATCAGTCTGACCCAGTGTTGCCGCTTATGTTCAAACACAAAGTAGTTTCCCATGTTTCTTTATCCTCATCGCCCAGTTTAATGACATGTCTTGGAAACCTCCAGCCAGGGCAGAGTCCCTCAAGAGCAGAATCTGTAAATAGATGACAGCCCTTGCACAGGCAGATACTCTTTGCTTTCAACATCCGTGTGAGGATTTCAGATTTGGCCCAATGGCTCTGTGTGACACTTACTCGAATAAGATAGCAGGATACTATTCACGGTCAATAAAATAGCCCAGTCCATCCATCACTATAAACATGGACAAGAGAATAAGTCAAAGGCCAAGTGTCTCAAAAGTGCCTTATATTCAGAAAGTGCTTTCTGCAGAAATGGCTTTCCTACATTTTTCTTGTATTGTGATAAATTATGCATTTCTACGTTGTTGCTCATTTTCATCTAATATTGCTGTAGGAATTGTGTGCATCTTTGATATATAACATTCTCTGGTATTCTTTTTGTCACAAGCTATCGTTTGGGTTTTAAAAATCAGAGAAGGTAGTAACAACACTGTATTTTCCTCAGTTTCCCCAGGAGGGATGATATAATAGAACCTGTAACCACATACATACTCCTTTGTGGCCAGAGGGTCCTCTGCATGCCCTGTTCCTGTTTAGCCCTTCATTAGAGCTTCTTAAACAAACTTTCTAGTCTCTTTCAATGACAGCCCTCCTTATGGTCTTTATTATTATGTTAACTAAGCTCTGAAAACCAACACAAAAGAACATTCTTCCACCCTGGCTTAGGCAGTGTAAACATCTCCTCCCTGAGAAACTGTTCCTTCTTCATGGACCACAGCAAGAGACACTCTCTCTTTCCCTCCAGCTGTCTTAATGCAGGAGCCCCATCTCTACAGCCTTTTACCTGGGATCACTGGGCTCAGCCCACCAGGTGTAACTGATCTTGTAATTAGGACTGGCTTAGCCCCAGGCTTTCTAGCCCATGGGCAAACCAAATAATTAATGGGGAAAGATATTAATTATTGAGTCTGTTTGAAAAGTAGCTAGAAGCATACTCTTCCATCTGTTGGAGAAGGTAAAAATGGGAAAAGAACCTGGCTGTGTCTAGACTGGCAAGTTTTTCCGCAAAAGCAGCTGCTTTTGCGGAAAAACTTGCCAGCTGTCTACACTGGCCACTTGAATTTCCACAAGAACACTGACGATCTCATGTAAGAAATCAGTGCTTCTTGTGGAATTACTATGCTGCTCCTGTTCGGGCAAAAGTCCTTTTGAGCAATAGCTTTTGTGCAAAAAGGCCAGTGTAGACAGCTCAGATTTGTTTTGTGCAAAAAAGCCCCGATGGCGAAAATGGCGATCGGGGCTTTTTTGCGCAAAAGCGCATCTAGAATGGCATGGACGCTTTTCCACAAAAAGTGCTTTTGCGGAAAAGCGTCCGTGCCAATCTAGACGCTTTTTTCTGCAAATGCTTTTAACGGAAAACTTTTCCGTTAAAAGCATTTGTGGAAAATCATACCAGTCTAGACGTAGCCCCTCTGTTTTACTACTTCAGTGTCTTGCCTGGTATCCATCCCTTCCTGAGATCATCTTTCTTGACTGGTATCCATTCCTTCCTGAGATCATTTATGGCTGGGGCACCATAGATGCATTCACAAAATATAGTAAACTTTTCTCTTCTCATGATGAGCAGAACCACACACAGGTCATGCCAATTATATTCAAAGCTCTGGTTTCTATGCCTTTGTTTCAATTGTAATAGGAGTGATTCCATTTGTAGTCAGTTATGTGCCACACTCTGTACAATACATAGATAAAGATGGTCTCTGCACTCCCGCCCCCGAGATTTTGTAATCTAGGTGCCAGACAGACATAGGGTAACAAAACAATACTAGACATCGTTATAAGATGCTGTTACAGCATCTCAGCTGCTTAATCATTGCAAGTTTTATAGGCATTGCAGCAGAGGAGAATTTGAAGGAGTCTTGAAGAATAATGAGTCTGTGCGTATTTACTTTATTAAATGTGAGTATTTCATAATAGTAACGAAGTATCATAAGGATTTTGAAAAAAAGGTGGTTAAAAAACTCAAAATAGAATTCAAATAGGCTGCGTCTAAACTGGCATGATTTTGCGGAAATACTTTTAACGGAAAAGTTTTTCCTTTAAAAATATTTCCGCAAAAGCGCGTCTAGATTGGCACGGATGCTTTTGCGCAAAAGCATTCATGCCAATCTAGACGCACTTTTGCGCAAAAAAGGGCCATTTTAGCCATCGGGCTTTCTTGCGCAAAAAATTAAGGTGCCTGTCTACACTGGCCCTCTTGTGCAAGTATTCTTGCGCAAGAGGGCTTATCCCTGAATGGGAGCGTGACAGTATTTGTGCAAGAAGCACTGATTTTGTACATTACAAAGTCAGTGCTCTTGCACAAATTCAAGCGGCCAGTGTAGATAGCTGGGAAGTTTTTGCTTTTGCGCAAAATCATGCCAGTCTAGACCCACCCATACACTTAGGCCTAACTTTGTTTGATCAGCGTGCTCATTACTAATATATGGAAAAACCTATTGGGTTATCTAATCCATCTCCCCACTTTGGAAGTTGACACTGGAATATGTTCCGAATGTGACTGTATGGATTATAATCTTCTCCTATAGTCAGAGTGTTCATCTTTCCAAATAGTGAAGTAATTATTTTGTCTTTATAATTTGAAACATTATCCCAGAACTCAGCAAAGTTTGAAGACTGAAAAGTTATATAGTGGGACAAAAGATTATCATCAAATACCATTTAGATCACTGACTTTTTCACATCCCAAGTGTTACTCACTTATTTTTCCTAAATACTAGATGTTTGCTTTTGACTTTGAGCCTTTTGAGTTTCATGTTAACAATTGCTGGAAAACAACTAGGAGGACAAGACATTTAAAGAAAAAAATTGAATACCCAGATTTTCACATATTCAGCTGGTTTGAGGAACTAAGGTTATTTGAAGAATACTAAGAGCTTCCAACTCTTACTAGAATTGATTCATTGCCTTTGCAATAATTTATTTACTATTTAATGCCTTGTTCTCCCTACCTTCCCCCACCAGGTTTTCATTACCCATCTTTTGGATTTTTCCCTCTTTTTTCCCTCCCCCATCAGATTACTCGCACAATAATATTTTGTCCATTCTGTACTCAAGTTCCAACACATGCTCTCTTTATGCCATATAATTCAGAACTATTTCAAAATCTATTTTTACTTACATATACACAACTGGAGAAGTATTTATCCTATACATCAGGTTTATTTAAACCAGGGTTTCAGTCCAGTGACTTTAGGATAGGTAGCCAATGTTCAGTCCACAAAACTTTTTTCTGCCTCCTCCCTGAACTTCTTTCTATTAGGCTTTCTCCTAGCCATCAAGGCTGTGTCCAGACTCAGGGGTTTTTTCGAAAAAAGTAGCCTTTTTTCGAAAAAACTTCACCTGCGTCCAGACTCAAGCCGCGTTCTTTCGAAATTAAATCGAAAGAACGCGGCTTTTCTTTCGATGGCGGTAAACCTCAATTTACGAGGAAGAACGCCTTCTTTCGAAAGTTCCTCTTTCGAAAGAAGGCGTTCTTGAATGTAAATAGGGCTTCTTCGAAAGAGAGCATCCAGACTCACTGGATGCTTTCTTTCGAAAAAGCAAGCCGCTTTTTCGAAAGTTCAACGTGCAGTCTAGACGCTCTCTTTCGAAAGAGGCTCTTTTGAAAGTATCTTTCAAAAGAGCCTCTTTCGAAAGAGGCTTGCAGTCTAGACATAGCCCAAGAGGCTTCCTGTTTCTCACAGGTCCCTTACATTCCAACTATCAGAAAAGTGACTATAGAATGTTTTCTTTCCACCCTATTCTATTCCATACTTCCTCTGTTTATAACATTACACAGCCCTTCCCTCCAGCTCCGGCTGGGTGGGTCATTAATTAGGTCTGGTCCACCCTCTAGGTGGGTCAAGTTTGCTGAATCATATTAGGTCTTTGTTCCATTCTATGTGGTAGCTCCCGCCCCCCTCATCACAGATTGCTTTGTTAAAACAAGGGACTGGCACTCAGCAAACCTCTGCCCCAGACTCCCTGTGTGAGTTAGGATGGTTCCTCTTCTGAAAAACAGAGATAATATTGCCTTTCTTCTGCTCTTCATAAATCACATTGAAAGCTCTTTGTGGTGGGCACTTTTACTTGCTGTGTATTTGTACAGTGTCTAGCATAGTAGGACATGATTTCAAATGGGGCCTATAGACACATATTTAATACTACTAATAACAACAATAAACTATTTAAAATATTAAGGGTATAGGATAATCTATACCTGTGGTCCCCAAAACGTTTTACCTTGCACTTCCCTTATTCTACCTCCAGAGCTAAGGCCAGGAGCAGGACTGTAATCTGGGAGAGAGGGTAGAGATGCAGACACAGGGGCTGAGGCTGGGGTCACAGCTGGGGATTGCGGCAAAGCCGGGAGCAGAGCCTCAGATCCCCGGCAGTCAGAGCCCCAGGGCACAGAGCCATCAGCAGGAGTACTTGGTGTGGGACTGGGAGCTGGGACCAGCAACCAGGGTGAAGAGAAGAGCTGGTGGCATCTCTCTCTGTCCCCTGTTGGAGCTGGGCTGAGCCCTACCCATGCCCCTCATAACATTCCTCAGCATGCCCCACAATTTGGGGACCTTTGATCTATACTGGGGGTGGACAACCATTTCAAACCAAAGAGCCAAACTACATCGAAATTCAGAACAAGTGGTCAACAAAGAGCCAGTTTAAGAATGCTCATTTGCATGACTGAAAATACACAACTTAATATTATTGATAATTGACATGATGATTAATAATAGCACAAATGAAACATTGTACTCACAGACTTTATTTAATGGGACTTCTGCTGCTGCATCTTTTCACACATTTCTTCAAAGTTTACGTAATAACTGGTCAAATTCAGCTTCATGCACGCCTTCAGGAGGCAATCTTCTGTCAGTCTTGAGCGCAATTTACCTTTGATGTAATTCAAACGAGACAAAGCCTACTCACACACATAGGTGGAGCCAAACATTGAAAGTAAGGCAAGCTGACATTCCGCATGGTGTTGCAGGCGACAGGAAGTTCATTCCAAGTTTTCAGAATTAGATGATCATTGTTCTCCAGTTTCTTCATGTCATCCCACTTGTGCAATTTTGCCAATTCTGCATGTTGTCAAGCAAGGCATTCTAAATCAGAATTCAGCTGGACGATTTTTTCCACCCAGATATGGGTCTCCTTGAAATCTGCTATTTTCCATTTCCAAAATGCTGACTGAGATGCCTGGAATAACTGTCAAATCCAGTTCTTCAATGGATGCTTTGTGTGAATGAATCATTTATTTAAACAGAGCATGGTGTTTGCAAAAGTCAACAAAATAAGACTTGAATGCCATCAGGAGCTCAGAAACAAACTGGCAAGCTGCTGCAAATCAAGGCTGTTACTTGGATTTTCTCTCTGACACAAATCATGAAACATTTGTAATATTTCAAAATGTGCCAGTCTGCCCATCTCAATATCTTAGATGAAGACAGCCAGTTTTGACTCAGATCCATACACTGCCTGCAACAGAGTCAGGACTGTATTTCCTGGCCTTTGTAGCTTAAGGTTCAACTCATTCAATCACCAGTAATGTTGACGAGATACTAACACTTGAGCAACCAGTCACAGTCTAAAAGCTCGGGTTGTTTGACACCCTTCATATCCAAAAATGACTTAATCTCATTAATGCAGGAGGCAAAACGAGACAAAACTTTGCCGCGACATAACCAGTGAACATTGCTGTGCATTATTAGATTGGGGTATTCAGAATTTACTTCCTTGAACAACCAGTCCCATTACATTTCCGAGTTCGGTTCTACAAGATTGTGCACAAAGTGCCTCCTGATGCACAATGCAATGAAAGTTCAAAAGCAGGCAGTTTAACTATTCTGACAAAAGAGGGAATCCCCTGTGTTTGCCTCCCATGTTAGGAGCACTGTCCATATACACAATCACAAGATGATCCAACTGTATTTCTTTCTCATTTACAAAGTTCATCACAGTTTTAAGGCTGTCTTCACCCCTTGTTTGATTTTTCATTGGTAATATCTCAATCATTTCTTTGTGTATAGCATTTCCACACATATATCATCCCAGTATATACAAGTGATTAGGGTCACATATGTTGATTGTCTCGTCCAAAGAAAACACAAATAAGTAGCTATATTCAAATTTTGCATTTGTTCCTTGTTGATTTGATGGGCCATTTTCATAGCTCTGTCATGAACTATTTTTGCAGATAATGGCATGTCTAGAATTTTCTGTAAGATTTTGTCCTTGCTGTGAAACTCATCAAATAGTTCATGACCAATTTTTAGCATGTATCTCTTCATGCAATCCTGGTCAACAAAAGGTTTCCCCTCTTGAATAACGGTGTATGAGCCTGCAAAATTTGCGGAGTTTAAGCTCCCACCTTTTTTTGACCCTGTCCCAGGCTATTTTGCCCAATGTTCATTTTTCGCTGCTGCTCCTCACAGGCCTTTTTTCGTGTGCCAAACTCGGTGTATTTTGTAGCAAATGCTACATGTTTTGTCATGAAATGCCATTCTAACTTTGAGTTCTCTTTTGTTGGAGGACAGCTCACCCTACAAATGAGACAGTGTGGGGCTGCATAGCTAGCTACACATGCATACAAGTCTGTCTGCTCCCTTTGAAAAAATCCAATACTGGTCATCTTTCTTTCTCTTCACTATTTTTGCTATTGAGGGCCACAGAGTTCACCATCATGTATGATGGCAAAAAGATTTCTCGAGCACTCAAATAAAAAGAGAATATGTACAACCACCCCAATGAGTGAATGGTTGTTAAAATGCATAGTTAAAGGTGAAATAGACACAAAGAAGACCATCTTGAAATGTGTAATTATGTGATTTTAAATGTTTGAATTTACTTTTCATTTTAATTCAAAATGTTGTGTGTGTTTTGGGAATGACAAAAGAGCCATATTTGGTTCCATACTGAGCCATATTTGGCTCTAGAGCCATAGGTTGCAGATCCCTGATCTATACAAAACAAAGAAATTCTAAGTAGTTTCTTGCATCCCATTAACTCAGCCTATCTTGCCCACGTATTATTACAAACGTTAATTCGATTGCTACAGTTCTCACGCAGGAATAATCCTCACTCTTTTGAGAAATCCCATGAATCCTGGTCAAATCCTAAATTCCTTATTCAGCCATTATTTCTGTGAGCTTCAATGTGAATTTTGCCTTAGTAAAGACTTGAGGATTAGGCCTAAAGCAGGGTACTGCTTGCCTGTGAAGGGAGTATTAGTGTAAGCAGGGTCAGGACAATTAAGAGTTACTTTCCTTTGAAGGTGGCTGAAGGGTTGGGTGTTAAAATAGAGTGACAGACTTAACTCTGAGGTCTTGTTTTCACTGCTAAACAGGTGCATTTTTTTAACCTCAGAGTTAGTAATGTACGTGAGCTATTCTGAGGTAAAACCATAGTGAAGACCAGTCACTTCATTTTATCATAATGTAAACTTGCCACATTGAAACCCAGGAGGGTATATAGTTCTGTTCACCCGGTAAAAGAAACAGATGGTAAAAGTAAAATCCCTACTCTTCACTGTGTTTTTACCACATAACTCATGCATGTGAGTTACCCTCAGGTAAAAAAACAAGGCACTTTTCTTTTTAAGCCATGAAGACAAGGCCTGAGCTTCTGCACTTTTGTCACTTTGAGTCAAAACCTTAATGTTACTTTAATGTAGGTTGTTTGATGGCGTTTACTAGACATATGCTCACAGTCACTGCACAATCTATTCTCCTTGCCAAGACCACAAATGCTCAGACTGCAAGCAGTAAAGAATGAATGACTGCTTTTTACAATTCTAAAAGCTGTAAAAAAGATAAATAAGACCTGGTAAACAATTTTAAGCACTCATTTACACATACTTTTAGTCTGTGTGTGAGAGGTCTCTCCCTCCCTATGTACGTTTATAGCTATACATATATTAATATGTTCCATCTGAAAGCACGGCCAGCATTTTAAACATGTATTTACATTCCCATATTCAATCTGATATACTAATATCTGAAATGATATTAAATTAATTTTAGTGTGGGTAACAGCTGAAGCAGGCTTTTGACATGCTATGATCACTGGATTTTTCATACATCAGTACTTTGAGAGCATACAAGGCTTTCTTACTTGGTCATAAAATGGAATAGAAATCCTATATTATATTTTAGGATTAGTTTCAAGGTTTCATTAAATGTTAATGTCACCTTTATCCGAAGTGGGTGCATCTTGCAATATATTTATAGCGGTAACAGCACCATGATATTTGTATTCCAATCAATACCTATAGTCAGTAACTCCAATCTGGCTTGGGCTGCTGCAGAGAAAGCAGCACTGACAGCAGGCTATAAGAAAGACTGGCTTGGGACACTGCAAGATAAAAAGCTTCAGGCTGTTAAGGTGTTTGGCCCTGGAGTATTACAGAGGAGAACAAGACCTAGAGCTTTGAGAGAGCTTTGTTTCAGAGTGTGCGCAATGAGTAAATGAAACAACTAAGAAAGAAAGAGAGGTTTTTAGTCACAAACAAACAAGACACATTTTCCTTCTGTTTCTATATCTACAAAACCAAACTGGACCATTCAAAATAAAGTGAGTTGTTGTTTCCAGGGTGAGAAAAGAAATCCATACTAAAGAAAATGAATAGACAAAAAGAGTTCACTACAATGGGAGTAGCTGTCAGGTTTCATACATTTAAATTCCTGCTCCCAATATTGATTAACATTTTATCCATACAAATATGTAAGACAGCCATGCATTGTGTGAAAACAATGGCTTGGTGAATTGCAGGCTATATCCATCCATAAACATAAAATGCTCTACAAGAACAACATGGAAAACAAATCACGCATTGCATCATTATATTCATTAAACCGTTATACAAATTCTGCTTAATGCCCCTACCTCAAAAGAGCGCATAGAACAGTTAGCCTTTAAAGACTTAAGAGGTATATTCTCTGCTTGAGATGCATACATAACTTCCATTAGTGTCAGTGGAAGTGGACTTATGCACTGAAAGGGGGAATAGATACTGAAGATGCTAGTTTATATTAAAATGACCAACAACATGCCTGATTTATGCTTTAAAATGGAATAAATTAGAATCAGTGTCCACTTGGGGAAAAAATCTAAAACATTTCTTGAAGCCACAGCATTGGAGTCACAGATCCATTGCTCTGGAACTGCTCTGTCTGAAGCCAGTCAGGACTCTGGATAGCGTGACTTCCCTCAGAGCATTCTGTCAAGGCAAGGAGTCTCTTCAGCTTGAGGGTAATGGAGGAAGGGACAGGTGTATCCTGGAGGTGAATGCATGGCTGCACAGATGATGTCAATGGGAGGACTTCAGCTTCCTTGACCACGTTCTGGGAAGGAGGACTGCTGAGAAAATATAGGGCCTTCTGACCAGTGCCTTTGTGCACTGACTTATCAACTTAGGGAGAAAGTCTTTAAACTAGGTTCAAAGGGGACAGACAAAAAAATCCCACCCATAAGCACAAAAAGGCAACCTTAAAAGAAGGCTAGATTGTAGAGGAGGCAGTGGGCATGGAGAATTACAAATGGGTCATTGGAGTAACAAGAGGGAAATGAATCTGCTCAACATCTTAGATGCCTATACACAAATACGAGTAGTATGGGAACAAGAAGTAGCAGTATTAGTGCTGTGACGGACCCAGACCAGCTGGCTGTCACACTCTAATGGAGGGCAGATATGTTGGGCTCTGGGTGAACAGTTTCCTCCCACCCTTAGTAAACAGGGCTGAGCCTGCTACAGCATAATCAGGCAGGAACCCAGGGCCAATTAAGAGCTTGCCAGAGGCAGCAGGCTAATCAGAGCACCTGTAGCCCATTAAGGCCTTGGGCTTGTTTATCAGGTCTCCTTGCAGGGAGGACAGGAGCTTAAGATCTGTGAGTGAGAATGTGTACATTGGGTGAAAGCTGTGGTTTGCAAGCAAGGCAGAGTGCTGTGGAGGAGCAGGATGGACTTGCTCACCTACTAGAGAATAGGTACTGGGAGGGATTGTTTGGGTAAGTAGCCCAGAAAAGAAGCTACCAGATTGGCAGTAGCTGAAACCCTGTCTGCTGCTGTTGCCTTAGGGTTCCTGGGCCACTACCTAGAGTAGTGGATGGGCCCGGTTCCTCCCCAACCGTCCCCACACCACTACAGAGACTTTCCCTGACAGGAGAGAGTAAGTTTCACCCCAAATTGGCGTATCCTATGAAGATTATGGCTCCGTAGGGTGTGATCTTTGCCTCTAGAAAAGAAGAGTATGAGCGGAGGGTCATAGCAAGCCTCTGAGGCAAACACTATCCACCAGAAGCAGGACCCTCAGGGCATGGCCAGAGTTTTGCCACAGAACATAATCTAAATTATTATTTAATTGACATTGCAGAGTGGGTGGGGTAAATCTCATGGCTGATATAGTGGTAGAGAGGGGTATATCTTGGTTCCGGAAGGGCAAACAGGAAAAATGAGGGGGTAATGCATTATATACCAAGTATATATACAATTGGTCTGAAAGCCACAGGGATGTGAGAGACATACAGTTGCAAGTCATTGTGTAAAGCTAAAAGGAGAACAAATAGAGGCGATACCATTATAGAGATCTGCTATCGATTGGGAAGCTGACAAACTTGCTGGGTCCCAGAACAAGGTGGGAGCGGGGGGCATGGCTCTGTACTCCAGGAAGGGATGAGGCCTTGGGCAGAAGGGGCATGGCTAGAGCCAGCCCTCTGCCGTACCCTCACCTCACTGGGCCCCTGCCCAGACAGGTGACCAGAGTGTACCACCTGGGGCTCAAGTGGTGATTTGAAGGACCAGGGCTCCAGTTGCCAATGCTGTTGCAGTACCAGAGGATAGCGAACAAGACCTGATAGTAAACGGGGACTTAAACTATTCACATCTCTGTGGTAAAGGTAATATGACAAAGCCCAATAACTTCTTGGAATGTAATCAGAACAACATTTTGTTTCAGAAAGTGGATTCAGTAAGCAGGGATACTTGATTCTGATCAATTGGGAAGAATTGGTTTCAGATCTGAAGGTGGAAGGCAATTCGGGTAAAAATGATCTGAAAATGGTACATTTCATGTTTCTGAGGAAAGAGAAAGGGTAGGAAAGTTAATATTATGGATTTTTTTAAAAAAGCAGATAAACTCAGAGAACTTGTAGGGAAGATCTCCTGAGAAGAGAAATCTCAGGGTAAAGGACTTCAGAAAAGCTGGCATTTTGTTAAAAACACTATGTTGAAAGCATAACTGCAGACTATCTAATCAGAAATCAAAATAAAAATAGTAAGAGGCTAATTAGGTTTTATCACGAGACTTTAATAATCTGAAAATAAAAAAGGAATCTCAGAAGAGAGGTAGACATGGATGAATTGCTAAGGGGGAGTACAAAAGGACAACACAACCATATAAGGACAAAATCAGAAAGGCTAAGACAAAAATCAGACATATCTAGTAGAAAGGGACATAAATGTTCATAAAAAGAGATTCATTAAAAACAATTAGGAGCAAGAGAAAGATGAAAAAAAGTATAGGTCCTTTACTTAGTGGGGAAGGAGATAATACCTGATGACATCAAGAAGGCTGAGGTATTTAATGCCAGTTTGGCTTCAGTCTTCACTAGAAAGGCTAATGGTGTCCAGAAACTCAACACAGGGAATTTAGGAAGGTACAGAAGCTAAAACAGGGAAAAAAGAGCTTAAAGAATATTTAGATAAGTTAGATCTATTCACATTGGTAGACTCTGCTGAAGTTCATCCTAGGGCACTTAATAGGAACTACTGAAGCAATCTCAAAACTATTAGCTATTATCTTTGAGAACTCACATAGAACAGGTGAGGTCCCAGAGGACAAGAGAAGGGCAACCATAGTATCTATCTTTTAAAGGGAAACAAAGAGGACTGGGGAATTATAGACCTTTCAGGCTAACTTTGATAGTAGGAAAGATATTGGAAAAAGTTATTAAACAATCAATTTGTAAGATCCTAGGGGAAGATAGTTATAAATAATAGCCAACATGGATTTGTTAAGAACAAATCATGCCGAATCAATCTAAGTTCCTACTTTGACAGACTTACTGGCCTAATACAGGTGAGGGAGCAGTAGACATGATTTACTGGCCTAATGCAGGTGGAGGAGCAGTAGACATCATGAATTTTAGTAAGGATTTTGGCATAATCCCACATGATATACTCATAAGTAAACCAGGGAAATGTGATCTAGATGAAATTAACATAAGGTGGCTGCATAAATGCTTGAAAGACCATATTTAATGGTTTCTGTCAAAGTGGGAAGGTATAGCTAGTGAGGTTTCAAAGGGGTCAGTTCTGGGTCTGGTACTTTTCAATATTGTTATTAATGACTTTGAGAATGGAGTGGAAAGTATGCTTATAAAATTTGTGTTTGACGCCAAGTTGGGTGGGGATAGGGGTTGTTACAAGCACTTTAGAGGACAAGACTAGAATTCAAAACTACTTTGAAATATTAGAGAATTGGTCTGAAATTGGCAAGATTAAATTCAATAAGGATAAGTGCAGAGTATTACACTTAGGAAGGAAAAATCAAATGCACAACTACAAAATAGGGCATAAATGGATAGATGATCGTGCCACTGAAAAATATGTGGGGGTTAGAGTGGATCACAAATTGAATATGAGTCAACAATGTGAGGCAGCTGCAAAAAGGCTAATATAATTCCAGGGTATATTAAAAAGATGTAATACATAAGACATGAGGGGCAATTGATCTGATCTACTTAGCACCAGTGAGACCTGAGCTGTAATACCATGTCCAGTTCTAGCACCACATTTTAGGAAAGATGTGAATAAACTGGATACAGTCCAGATGATAGCAACAAAAATGGGAAAAGGTTTGAAAAATATATCGTAAGGAAAGATTAAGAAGGGCATGTTTAGCCTTGAGAAAAGAAAATTGAAGGAGAGACCTAAAACAGTCTTCAAATATGTTTAGAGCTATTATAGGAGACAGTGATCAATTGTTCTTTATGTCCAGTGAAGATAGGACAGGAAGTAATGGGTTTAATATGCAGCAAGGAAGATTTAGGTTAAGATATTGGGAAAAAACTTTCTAACTCTAAAGGTAGCTAAGTTTTGAAATAAGCTTCCAAGTAAGGCTGTAGAATCCCTGTCCTGGAAGTTTTTAAGAACAAGTTAGACAAACAGCTGCCAGGGATGGTTTAGATTTACTTCGTCCTGTCTCAGCACAAGGGACTGGAGTTTTGAGGTTCCTTCCAACCCTACATTTTTGTGAGTAATAAAATAAAATAATACCACTACCACCGCCACATTTGGATTCTATATCACCTTTTCTCCATGGATCTCAAGATGCTGTTGCAACATTAGCAAATTTATCCACACATCACTTTGGTAAAGTAGGAGGAAGTATAATTTATACCATTTTACAATGGGGGGAATTGAGGCATAGCATTGCTTAGTGTCACGTGAGAAGTCTCTGGTACTCTCAGGAGTAGAACCCAGATCTCATTATTCCCATTTTAATGCCTTAACTACTGACACCAGATTGTTGGATACAAAGAGAACTTGCAATTTTTCTGGCTGTCTAGCTGTAAGGCCTTGTTTCCATGGCACAGTGGATTGACACTGCAGCGACCGATCCACAGGTGGTTGATTTATCATGTCTGCTTAGACACAATAAATCAATCTCTGAGTGCTCTCCCGTAAACTCCGGTACTCTACCAGGATGAGAAGAGTAGTTGGAGTCAACAGGAGAACAGCTCCCTCTAACCTTACTGCGAGGAAGACACTGTGATAAGTATATTGTCTTCAGCTATGCATAGGGTAAGTCGATAAGGTCTAAGATTAAACACTGCTCAGCTGTTTAGTATCATCACATATTGTCTCTGTAAATCAAAGCCTGGGACACCACTTACTCGATATAATATGTACATACAAAACACAATTTCCCCTCAGTTTTTGCATGCAAAATATATAAGATAAAATTAAAAGTAAAGTTAGAGTTGCTCCCTTTCTAAAAAATATGGAGCCTATAAATTAACCCATTTATTGCCTTTAGATAAAAGGATAATGCTCCCAACCGAAAGTATAGGGCTTGTTAAAATATTAACTGTACTCACAGCTACATGGCAAAACAATAATAGAGCAAATTCTGCCCTTAGTTACCCCTGTGTGGCTTCACTAGGCACTGCTGCAGGATAACAGGGCAGAATTTAACTCTCACTGTAAGGAAAACTACAAATAAAAAAAGAATCATGAAACCTTTTTAACAGCAGCAAAATGCAGCGGCAGAGTATTCGACTTGGAAGAGCATGTGCAGAATTAACAATACACACATATTTTGCTTGAAAGTTTCTAAAATTCCAGTAGATGGCAGTGAGTAACAGTGAGAAATTGGAATGCTGCATAGTAAAGATAATTTCTATCAGTGAAACTAAAAGGATACTGGATTCATTTAGGAACTAAATGGCACAGATGTGGCAGGTACATGAAGGCACCTAAACAAACGAAATACATTTTTCACAGGCTGGTGGCTTCTAAGTCAGCCTTAGAAGGTGACATTTTCTTGATCCCTATATTGCCTCTTTGCATCTTTTCATTGGGCAGGCACCACAGCTTTATGCCATGATGCAGCACCGTGAGGGCAGGGATTATTAGTTTTACAATATAGAAAACAATTCACTGTGTTACATTAATAAAAATGCAGAATGTGTTTTTAGATTGCTCATTTTGCATATAACTCTCTTTCCTGGAGGACATAATGAATTGAAGTGGGTATGCAATTTAATTCATTACAGCTGTCAAAAGGTAAGCAGTGCTGCATTTGATTTGTTTCTGTGCCTCTTGCAGGTTGGCGTGGAGGTGCTAGTCATTACACTTCATTTTGTGAACTACCCAGGTGTTGAAAACAAATAAAAGAAAAGGTTACAGGGTAGAGTGGGAGCAGAGCTCGTTTTCTATAGATGTGAATAGCATGATGGAAGAAAGAGCAGAGTTATATACCAGCTAGTCCCTAGTGCACTGATGCAAAGGTTAACTCCTTTGTCTAATTAGACTACACCAGCAGTAAAATCCAAATCTGAATGCATTCACTGTCATCCCAATACAGTATGTCTTTGCTAGGAAAGTGGAAGTGAGCTACTTTTAGAAGTAATTATACCGAACCATCTACAGTCCCATTCCTTAACAAAAAATTGTGTAAAATCCATTTTTCCTGCTAATAACATCCATGTAGTTTGATGCTTAATAAGACCTATCTTGTCCGACATCAGGTTTAGTCAGCAAAAATAAGTCTGTGTACCTGAGTCCTAGTTTCTGGCATTACCCTGAGTCACCAGTAAAGTTCTGCATCTGTTGGAAGATACTAGAATACAAAATCTTATTACAAAAAAGGAGTTTGTAGTAGGATATCTAAAGTCCAAAACCCAGGCAAGGGGAATAAGCGTCCTATACAAAATAAAGTGTATGTAACTTTCCAGTCTCACCTACTACATTAAAAGTGAGATTATGTTCATATGCTTAATTGCTTGATGATGCACTAATGTTTCTTTTTCCCATAATCGAGAATTATAGTAGCCAACTAGCATCAAGGAAGGAGTGAGTATAGGACAGCTTTGCAGAGGCTATCCTAGTGCTTCATATTAAAATAAGACTAAATAACTCTTAAGTTTTGGACCATAAACTGATTGCCCTAGAGGTCAAGAAGGATCTTTTTCATTGTACAGCAGTGCAGAATAGATTAAGTATGTTTTTCTGACGCATCAGGTATTGCTAGTTCTGGAGACAGAATACCAAACTTTATGGACTGATGGTCTGATCCGGCATGGCTAATCCTATGTTGCTATTTCCCTTGCATTTTTTTGTAACAGATTTTATTATAATGTTTATGTGATAAAATGGGCACAGCTGGTACATTCCTAACCTGCTTAGAGCACATCCTTTACTGAGCAATAATAAAAGTGAATCAGAGTGAATGGACAGCACAACCATTAAAGCAATAGCAAAACCTGTTTTGGATTTGGAATGCAATGAATTCAGACAGATCACTTAACTTCTTGGGTATGTTAGGAATGTCATCAGGTACATTTTTCACAGATATCTAACACTGTCAAGCCTAATAAACTTTTATTTGCTGTGCTGTTTCCCTGTGTTGACTGTTATTCCTTTTTGTTTATAGCCCAGTGGGTTATACAAGTTGTTATATATCTTGTTAGGTCCAAAATACGTTAGAAGCAGGTTGATGAGCTTTTTTTACAACGTTGTTGTTTTTTCACACATGCCCTTTCTTATGGTAGTGCAATTGATTGGGCCTTCATCCAATACTGTAGTTTCCATCATAGGTGTAAACTTCTCACTCCCCCCCACACCCAATCTTGGCCCTGACCCCATTCCATCCCTTCCCCTAAGCCCTTACCCCTGCCATTCCTTTTTCCCACCTCCCTCCACTCTTCCCATTCCCTCCTGGAGCATGAATGCCATGAATCAGCTGTTTGTGGCACTTTGGAAGTGCTGGAGGGAAGGGACAGAGTAGGCAAGTGCAGGGCTGCTGGTGCACTAAAGGCATGGGCAAAGCAGGGGAGCTTGGTACAGGTAGGTGCTCTGCACCCACTCATTTTTTCCTGTGGTTGCTCCAATCGTGGAGCAGACAGAGCAATCACCTGTGATTTACATTTGCGTCATCCAGAGCATGATGAGCTTCTTTTTGGCCAGGAGCAGGACCCATGTATTCCTGGCCTGTATGCTGCAACATGCAAACCTAACTTCTCTGGGAATCTGAAAGGCTTGCAGCAGTACAAATTGAGTGCAAAATCATTTCAGAACACCTGGTTCAAATTAAATGTATCTAAACCATACACATAAGTGTGCATCAAGTGTAACACTTATATGGAACTTTGTTCTGTGGTGGCATCACACCCCGTAACAATTTGCATAATAAGTTGGATTTAGGGATTGCAAATGAGATAGCTGCTGCCTCATGTGAGATGCGGTAGAAACATAATGAGATACAATCTCTCTCCAAAATGTTTACAGTCTACAAAACAGGTAACAGGTGAGGTGGTGTGTGAGGGGAATTGTTATAATTTTGATGTGACAGATGGAGAACTTAGACACAAGAAAAAGTTGTTGCTTGCCCAAGGTGACACAGAAAGTCTGTGGCAGAACCAAAACCAGACTCCTGAGCCCTAATCCAGTGTCTTAACCACAAGTTCATCTTGTTGCATAAATATGATTGCTACCAAGGGGTAATGATGCATTCAGGAAGAGCAGACATTCCCAGTTAGTATTCCGCCGAAGAAAATTCATGTAAAACTGAACAAATATGTGCCAAGTCTCCATGCTATAGATTTGGCAAAGACTGATACAATACCTTTTTACACCAAATGTGGAGAATCCTTCTTTATTTCCTGATACTGAGGGTAGCAATTTGCAAGAAACTAGATTGATATTGTTTTGGGCAAAGGGAATTAAGTCCAGAACACACAGCTTTTAAATCAGATAGAACTGGCAAAACAGAATCTTCTTTAGTACCAAGTAAAGTAAAGAAATAGAAATCAGAGAAGGAATTGCCCTGCTGTCTTGTCAGAATCTGAACAAGGGCAAAGATTTGAAAAAGACACAAGTATTAATGTGCTGACTTGAACATCCCTTCTTTAGTACCAAGTAAAGTAAAGAAATAGAAATCAGAGAAGGAATTGCCCTGCTGTCTTGTCAGAATCTGAACAAGGGCAAAGATTTGAAAAAGACACAAGTATTAATGTGCTGACTTGAACATCCCTTAAATATTACACTCCACAGCCATTAGAACATTTTGTAATTACAGGGATTCTGGTTTTGCTATATGTGTAAACTCACTGTCAAATTCAATAGTGGGTTTAAATCAGTCTAAGTCTGGAAGGAATCTAAATTAGAGTGACTTGCAGCTTCTTCTGTCTCACTCAGTTTATAAATTATATCCGCCTGGACTCCCTCTGGTTTATTTAAACTCTCACCCACCTACCAATATGTAATTTACGTTACTTGTCTCAAGTGATCTTTGAATATCATCCACTTAGTCTAGCTACTTATAGGGAGTCCACATTAGTTTAGTTTAATGCATATGATGGGGGCTAGAAGAGAAAGTGCATCAAGAAAAGTAGCCAAAAAGAGGTTTGTAATGACGTAGGCCATCAAAGTGGCCCTGATCCTCATCTGGTATAAACTGGCAAGATTCTACTAAAGTCAAGGCAGCTATGCCAGCTCACAGAAATTGAGGATTTACCCCCGCCCCCTTACACGAGCATCTATCTCTTCTGACTTCTCAGTATTTAGATTATGCCCACTCAGAGTACCTTGCTCTCAGCATTGGTAAATGGGTATAAGATGTTTTAAAGGAATCTAACAATAGAAGGAAGTCTAATATAAGGGAATTTAAGTTGGACTAATTTACATTACTTACAAATCACCTCTGAATTTGGCCTGGTCTATTCTCACTTTCATGTCCTATATAACTTTTAATTCAGCATGTTGATATTTTCTCAGTAAACTAGAATAGTATATAAAGGAAAAAGAGAAAATTTGATCACACCAAGGCAAATTTCCTTTTATTTACACCACTGTGAATCTAGAATTCACCAGGTAAGTGAATGAAGTTACTCCATGTTTCTGCTAGTGCAACTGAGAACAGAATTTGACCACTTTACGCAGATAAGGGACAATGACTTATGTGAAATTCAAACCTGCTGTGATATTCTTGGGGGTTTGAAATCTGTTACGAGAGCCAGGTTTTTTCATGTGAGTAGGAGAAATGGCAGGCTTTGTCACTGAATTGTAAGATGGAGATATAAAATTCAACATCTCATGGTTTATATACTTCAGATTAAAATCAGGATTTGAATTCTTTAATGTTTAAACAGTGTGTGAGTTGGGTTGGTGCCTCTCTGCTCCCACTGTAATCAGCAGGAATTTTGCCCCTGACTTCTTTGGAAGCAGATTGAAGTCCCATGTTTGCTATTTCTGTGACCTCTTGGAAGCTGGGTGAGATGTGGAATTTCTGAGAAAGCTGCAGCTTTTAGTCCACCCCATGCTAGCTGGCTGATGGATTGGCATGAGAAAAAGCGCTGCATTTTGGCAAGGTGATGAATGCTACTAGAAAAAGTAGTGAGCCAAGAGAAAATAACCAGGATGGAAAGCCAAACAATAATCCACACCTTACTCCAGGAGATATACTACTGTAATTTCCTACAGACGGAACAATTCTGTTTATAGTTAATAAAGTAAAATGAGTAATTAAATAGGGTGTAACAGCATGTCGTTTAGTCTAATGTTAACATGGACACTTCTTGAAATAGCCATTGACATTATGAAAGTTTCAATATGGTTCCAACATCTCAAATTTGAGAGATAAAAATACCCCCAACTAATCATGAATTCCTAAAATAAAATATTTTAAAATAGTGGACAAATGACTATTTTAAAAAATGAGAAAAGTGTCATCATATATGCTGTGAAACCACATATGGCATAATTTCAATCTGTGAGAGAGATTCAGATTGCTTGTAATAAAACATAAGCTAAATGGTGGTATTGTTCCAAAAGTGGGATTTAGCGGTCTGCCTAGAAAAATACTAGCTTGTATGTTTTTCTGTCTCCTATTGCTTTGAATGGAGAAAGAAGCCAAAAGCCCCATTTTCAATATTGATAGAAATGTAGCCATGTTATTCTGGTGTAGCTGAAACAAAATACAGGACTATGTAGCACTTTAAAGACTAACAAGATGGTTTATTAGATGATGAGCTTTTGTGGGCCAGACCCACTTCTTCAGATCAAATAGTGGAAGAAAATAGTCACAACCATATATACCAAAGGATACAATTAAAAAAATGAACACATATGAAAAGGACAAATCACATTTCAGAACAGAAGGGGGATGCGGGGGGGGGGGGGGCGGGGAAGGGGAAAGGTAAATGACTGTGAGCTAATGGTATTGGAGGTGGGGAAAGGTAAATGTCTGTGAGCTAATGGTATTAGAGGTGATAATTGGGGAAGCTATCTTTGTAATGGGTAAGATAGCTAGGGTCTTTGTTGAGACCCACGCGTAGAGTGTCAAATTTTAGCATGAATGACAGTTCAGAGAATTCCCTTTCAAGTGCAGATTTAAAAGGCTTCTGAAGCAGGATGCAGGTAATTAAGTCGTTGAGACAGTGTCCTTTCTGGTTGAAATGGCAAGAAACTGTTTTTTCTTTGTGATCCTTTCTAATATCTGTTTTGTGGGCATTGATCCTTTGGCGAAGTGTCTGAGACGTTTGTCCAATGTACATAGCAGACGGACACTTTCGGCACATTATAGCATAAATTATATTTCTGGATGCGCAGGAATATGTATTCTTGATCTTATAACTCACTTGGTTAGGTCCAATAATGGTATCAGCAGAGTGAATATGTGGGCAAAGCGGGCAATGGAGTTTGTTGCAAGGGAAGGTACCAGGGTTGGTATTAGTGTGGTATGTCCTGTGGTTGTTGGTAAGAATCATCTTGAGGTCAGGTGGTTGTCTATAGGAGACTATGGGTCTGTCTCCCAGAGCCTGTTGGAGTTTAGTATCCTGTTCCAGTATAGGCTGTAGTTTATTGAAATGTGTTGGACAGGTTTAAGTTGGGGGCTGTAGGTGATGACAAGTGGTGTTCTATTGTTGGTTTTCTTGGGTCTGTCTGAAAGTAATACCATTAGCTCACAGACATTTACCTTTCCCGGCCTCCCCTGCATCGCCCTTCTGTTCTGAAATTTGATTTGTCCTTTTCATATGTGTTCATTTTTTTAATTGTATCCTTTGGTATATATGGTTGTGACTATTTTCTTCCACTATTTGATCTGAGGAAGTGGGTCTGGCCCACGAAAGCTCATCATCTAATAAACCATCTTGTTAGTCTTTAAAGTGCTACATACCATTTTCAATATGTCTTTCAATTTACAACTCTCTTGAAGCTGGGTAGAAATGAGGGACTCACCCTTTTGATTGTCAGTTTTCTATGAAAAAACATTGGAATAATAATAAAAATGTGTAATGTAGTAGCACAGGTTGAAAATTACTCAGTATTTTAAAATATGCATTTTCAACATGCATAATTCATTAGATTGAACAGAAAAATGCCATATTTTAAAAATGCATAAATCAGTACTAGAAGGCACATGGTATCACGCCACTAACAAGAAAATGTCCTGATCTTCTTCAAGGAGACTTTGAAATTGAAGCACCAGTGTTTTTCCAATACATTATAAGGCTGAAAGCAAAATCTTTGTTCCATTGTCCTTTTCAGTATCACATGCAAACCATCCAATGGAAACTATAATACAAAGCATTATCTATGGTCATTAAGGGTATGTCTACACTACCCCGCTAGTTCGAACTAGCGGGGTAATGTAGGCATACCGCACTTGCAAATGAAGCCCGGGATTTGAATTTCCCGGGCTTCATTTGCATAAACTGGGCGCCGCCATTTTTAAAACCCCGCTGGTTCGAACCCCGTGCCACTCGGCTACACGTGGCACGAACTAGGAAGTTCGGAGTAGGCTTCCTAGTCTGAACTACCGTTACTCCTCATTCCTCATTCAGGGCACTCCAGGCACTCCTGCTTTGCTGTCCCTCATCGAGTTAGACAAGCAAGTGGGGAACCCTGAGAACTGTATGTCTGGGGTGGGGGTTGGGTCCCTTTAAGCACAGCCCTCGGCTAGCCTGAGGCAGCAGCTCCACACTCTAAGTCCTAACCTGATGCCCTGCTGGCACTGCTTCCGGCCAGCCTTAACTTCGGTTCAGGGTCCACTCAATGTGGACATGCTATTTCGAATTAGCAAAACGCTAATTCGAACTAGTTTTTAGGTCTAGATGCACTAGTTCGAATTAGCTTATTTCGAATTAACTAATTCAAATTAAGTTAGTTCGAATTAGTGCTGTAGTGTAGACATACCCGAATGGTAAACAATAGTGAGATATGATTTTGACAATTTGGGTTTGAAACACAGGCCCAACCCAAATATGTACCCTGGCAATAAAAAAATAATACAACTCCAAACAAAATACTGCAGGTACAACACTGTTTCAAGATATTTGGTAGGCAGTACGTGGAATGACACCATTGTTGCAGGCAACTGGTGGACCCTGGCTGTCAAATCACTCCTTAGTGAGAGATTAACAGGATCTGCTGGTGCTGAGGAGAGGCCTTGCTCTGTGATCATCTGAGGGTGAAGTATCAAACCAAGGGCAAGCAAATTTCTTTGGAAATGATATTAAGATGTAAAGATGCAGTTAAGTACAATTACAGCTCTTAATGCTGATGTCGTCTTTTCCTTTGCTGGGGATAATCATCCTGATGGCTGTTCTGGTTTCTAGTCCATGTTGCCGCACAAATATAACAATGACATGGCTGTGCAAGGGGTCTAGGCTAACAACCTGGCCTCCCTCTGACCTGGAAGAGGAAGGATCCTCTAAGAACCCTTGGTGGGCGGCCCAGCCCCACCCACAGGAAGCAGGGAGGTGGGATCGAGGGTATAATAGCTCAGCACTCAGTTGAAGCCCGATGGCGGAACAGGCCAGATGCTTGGTCCTAGTTCCTGCAGAGACAGGCCCAGCCATGCTGCTCCCCACGGGAGGACTGGGTTGGGCTGACAGAACCCCCTGCCAGATCCCAGCGACTGGCCCGGACCCCAGAGACTGCAGCCACGGCCCAAGGATCCGCCAAGGCCTCCAGGACCTCTGCTGGAACCTAATGACTAGGGGCGGGCAATCAGCTTCATGCAGCTGTCACCCACAAGCACTGCCATCCCAGTGCCCATTGGCCAATTCCAACCCATTGGAAGTGTGGAGCTGGTCATTGGGGAGGGTGGGGGGAGAGGGGAATATTGTGCAGAGCCCTGTGGCCCCCCCACCTAGGAGCTGGGCCTGTTGCCGGTCACTTCCAGAGTGCAGCACAGTGTCAGAAACTATTGGGACTAGCCCAGTGGTTTTTCAAAGAAAGGGTCATAACCCAGCCTTAGCCAGGCAGCACCACTGAGTGGACTTTTAACAGCCCAGTCAGCAATGCTGACCAGAATGACTAGAGTCCCTGGGAGGCTGAGCAAGATAACCCAATGCCTTACATTCCATGACTCCGTACTGCGTCACAACTCACACTTTGAAAACCACCGACTTAGAAGACCTGTTGATTTTAAAAGGATTAATTGTTCACTCTGGCTGTGTCTACACTGGGACACTTATTCTGGAAAATCAGCCGCTTTTCCGGAATAAGCTGCGAGCTGTCTACACTGGCCACTTGAATTTCCGGAAAAGCAACGATGCTCTACTGTACAAAATCAGCCGCTATTCTGGAAAAGCTACGCTGCTCCCGCTCGGGCATAAGTCCTTATTCCAGAAAAGCTTTTCCGGAAAAGGGCCAGTGTAGACAGCTTTTCTGGAAAAGCAGAAGAAACGGAAAAAAGCAGTTTGGACGCCGCGAGACCCCGTAGGAGCCCTGGACTTCCTGCTAACCCGAGCTCTTAAAGAGCTCGGAGGCTGCTGGGCGCCCGTGGCAGGAGCCTGCTGGAGACCCTGCTGCTTCAGCTCTGCCACGTGCCGCTGTGCTGCCCAACAGCCACCTCTCAGCCCAGCATGGCAGCTCTGGGTGGTGAGCTACCTGCACCCGCAGAGGAGGAAGCCCCCAGGGGCCGTAAACGCCGGGCCCCATCCTGGACCTGTGGCAGGAGGAGGAGGCCCTGCTGTCCCGCCGCCGTAATGCGGACCTTTACAGGCGGCTGGCACAGAACCTGGCGCAGCAGGGACCCCCCGGCCGCAACTGCGAGCAGGTGCGCTCAAAGGTTAAAGAACTGCAGCTGGGGTATGTGCGGGCCACTGAGGGTAGGGGGGCAGGACCCGATGCCTGCCCCTATTATAACCGGCTGAATTCTTTTCTGGGCCAGCCAGCCAGAAGCCCCAGCTATCCCCGTGGACACCTGCCAGCGCCCTCCCATCAACCGTCCCACCGAGCCAGGGGAGGGAGAGGACAGCGCCAGCGCGTCCGGCGGTGAGGAGGCCAGCATAGCCACCGCCCAGCAGGCCCCCTCCAGCAGCTCTTCCAAGGCTGAGGCCAGGGAGGAACCCACTGGTGAGTTTGTGCAGTTTGCACTCCCAAAGGGTGGGGGGTGGAGGTGGGGGGGAGCCAGGTGCCCGGAGGGAGGACGGGGAGAGGACGTCACTCAGGCCACGTGAGCTGCATGCTGCATAGCATGAGGCAGCAAGCAGCACGTGCAACCACGTGCAGCCTGGTGACCAAGCGGCACGTGGCCGCGGCAGGCAGCTGCAGGGCACGCCTGGGACCGTGCTGCTCACACACATTCGGCGGGACCAGGGGAAAGGGTGGATGCCGGCTGGAACCGGCCAGGGCCCCAGGGACTCAGCCCAGAGCCCGCAGCTCTGCCAAGGGTGCAGCACGGAGAACAGCATACTGTCCCTTGCTGTGAGGCACAGCCAGCTGCTATTGGGTACACCGCAGTGTCACGGTCCTGTGACCGTGGACCCCCACCGAGCCCCTCGCCTGCTCCCGGTGCCTTGGCTGCCTCCCCGAGGGAAGTCTCCACTGTGACCACACATGTCCCTGGGCTTGCGGGAGGGATAGCGGGAGGGAGAAGGGCCCCTGAGTTTTGCTGCAAGGATGGAACATCCCCCCACCCAGTCACTCTTCTGGTTCCATCCAGGAGATATCCCATGCAAGGGGATCTGAGAGCCCAGACCGCCTCTGCCAGATGTGCTCCCAGGCACTGCGTGGGGATGCATCTTGCTCCCTGTCAAACACCAGTGATTAGCCCAAAGCTTTTCACAGTCTCCACCGGCAGGGAGTTCCACAGGTGAACGCAGCACAAGCACCCTCCCGCCGTCCACGGGGCCAGGATACAGACCGGTGCTTACAATACTGGAGGGAGGACCCTACTCCAGGGGCGGTTCTCCTTGCAAACATACAACACGGGGGCAGTAGGGGAACCGAGTGGGCCCAAGCCACACAACTGTGGGGTCACTTGGGCTCAGGGGTGGAGGGCATGTGTTGTGGGGACAGTGGATGGCCTGCCTGACTGACCCATCCTTTCTTGTCTTCCCTGCAGCGGGACCGAGCACAAGACCCTCGACTCCAGCAGCAGCGGCACCCCCAGCTGGCCAACCCCGGAGGCACAGGCTCCGACAGAGGGACCAGCTGCTTCGCCGGCACGTAACGCCGTGGAGGCAATCCAGGCCTCCATCACTGAGCGGGTGCAGGGGGACCTGCAGTGGCTGTAGGAGGGCTGGGCTGCCTTCCTGGACGAGTGCTGAGGGATGCGCGCCACTATGGACACGCTGACGGCACATGTTGTGCATGCCATTCATTATGGCATGGGCGAAGCCCAGGCCCCCACCATCCCTCCCATAGCACAGCCCATGCCCCCTCCTATCCCTGTTCCTATCCCAGCTCCTGCCCCTGTTCCTGCCCCTCCTCCTATCCCAGCTCCTGCCCCTGTTCCTGTCCCTCCTCCTATCCCAGCTCCTGCCCCTGCCCCTGCTCCTGCTCCTGAGCCTGCCCACCTCCCCGGCCACCTCTGCGTGCAGCCTGCCCCGACGCGGTCTGCCCAGCGTGGGCAGGCTGGCCCCCAGAGGAGCACTCGCAGGGGCCGCCCGTCCCAGTAACTGCCCACCCATCCTGTCCCAGTTGAAAGTCTCCCCCCCCGTCCCAGTTGAAGGTCTCCCCCCCCCCTTGTAAATAAACAGTTCTCTATTTTGCTGTTCATTCCTGTGTTGGTAATTGTGTAACTCTAGTTAGTGTAAGAAATGATGTGGGATGCCAAGTAGCCACTTAACTTTAACATGGTTGCAAACTGTGGACAACAAAATCTGTTCTCTATCACTGGGGGGGCCCTTCTTAAGTGGTCAGTGGTTTGTGGTGCATAAATAAATACTGAGACTTTTCAGTAAAATGTAAACCACAAACTATATTTACATAGCTAACAAACTATATTTACATAGCTAACAAGAACGGTTACAAGATGCACACTACAGTTAAGTGATAGAAATGTAGCCGTGTTAGTCTGGGGTAGCTGAAGCAAAATGCAGGACAATGTAGCACTTTAAAGACTAACAAGATGGTTTATTAGATGATGAGCTTTCGTGGGCCAGACCCACTTCCTCAGATCAAATAGTGGAAGAAAATAGTCACAACCATATATACCAAAGGATACAATTAAAAAAAAAATGAACACATATGAAATTGTTCACTTTCAGTCCTTTGGGTACGATGTCCATCTTCTTGCACTTGGATAGAAAGATGATGTCTGTCTGTATCTGTGCAAGTTTCTACAGTTAATTAAACATAGTCTAGGCTCAGGGAGGACGATTGATGGTGTTGCTGGCCACCTCAATCCTTTGGTCCTTCCGGGCCTCAGGAGAGGAACAGCCAGGAGATCCCTCGACGGAAGATGACTGGAATCAGGTATGCTGACTTCAGCCTTCCGCACGAACCCCGAATCCTCGTGGCTGTTCTTCGGGACAGGCGATGGTGGCCTAAACCCTAGCCTAAGCTAAAAAGAAAAACCCTAGCTAAGCCCGACGCACCCGACGAACAGTCTCGATGACGGCCGATGTGCTTTAACCCGATGCTTTACAATTGGGGGGGAGGTAAGGGGAAGGGGTGGGGAAGGATAGGGGCTTGTCCTACTATCGGGCTTGAGCAAACATGTCTCTGATGCGCACCGCATCCTGGTGCGCCTGGTGGACGGCAGCTGTGTCGGGCTGTTCCAAGGTCTGTGCCTCAGCTGCCATCCATGCAGGGAGGAAGGCCTCCCCACTGCGCTCCACAATGTTGTGGAGCACGCAGCACGCGACCAGGACCTCCGTTGCATTCTGCTCACCCATCTCGAGACGGGTGAGCAAGCAACGGAAGCGGGCTTTTAAACGTCCAAACGCCAGCTCCACTGGGTTTTGGGCCCGGTTGAGGCGGTCGTTGAACTGGGCCCGGTTCTGGTCCGGCTGCCCCGTGTAGGGCCGCATTAGCCAGGGCATCAGGGAGTAGGCCACGTCCCTGACGACGCAGATGGGCATAGGCACATCCCCGACAGTCAAGTCTCGCCGGGGGAAGTAGGTGCCCGCCTCCAACCTGCGAAACAGTCCAGAGTTCCAGAGGATGTGGGTGTCGTGTGCCCGGCCGGACCAGCCCCCGTAAATGTCCACGAAGTGGCCCCGGTGGTCCACGAGGGCCTGCAGAATGATGGAGCAGTACCCCTTGCGGTTCATGAAATGGCCCGCTCAATGCTCCGGGGCCCGGATGGGGATGTGGGTGGCATCCAGGGCTCCCCCGCAGTTGGGGAACCCGAGGGCAGCGAAGCCGGCCATGGTATCATCCACGTTGTGCAGGCGGATGATTCGCGGGAGCAGGATGTCGTTGATGGCGTGGACGACCTGCAGAAGGGTGCAGAGAAACACAAGGGAACGCATCACATACGGCAGGGGTGAGTGTGCGCTCCCTTGGGCCCCCCCCCTTGATTCCCTCTGTCCTCTCTCTCTCTTACACACACACACACACACATACAAACACACACCCCAGGGCCCCCCTCGCCGCACACCCCCCCCACCGGGCCTGTGCAAGGGAGGGACGGCCCAAACCCCTGGGCGACCCAGCCGGGAGTCTTGGCTGTCCCTGGGCCTGGAGTGCAGCACCCTCCCCCCCATCCCACTCCCCCACTTACCTCCATGACGATCACTCCGACGGTTGATCTTCCCACCCCGAACTGCTGGGCCACCGAGCGGTAGCTGTCCGGTGTGGCCAGCTTCCAGAGCGCGATGGCTACCATCTTCTTCACGGGGATGGGTGCCCTCAGCCGGGTTGTGGCTCTATGCAGTGCGGGGGTGAGCCAGGTGCACAGCTGCAGGAAGGTCCGCTTTCTCATCCAGAAATTCCGGATCCACTGGTGGTCGTCCCAGAGTCCGAGGACCACCCAGTCCCATCAGTCGGTGCTGCTGTCCAAACTCCTGACGGGCCTGTCTACAGTCGGGTGCTGATGCCACACGGTTGCCACAGCCTCCCTGGTGAGGCAGTCAAGGCTATCTTTGCCTCCTGGTCCATGAACAGCAGGGCACCGGCCTGCAGCACGAGCCGCAGGCACCTGTCCGACCAGGCACATGGCCACCCACGGCTCCATAGCAGACAGAGCAGGGCAGACAAAACAAAACTCACAGAAAAGCAGTTGGGGGCCAAAGGGTGGTGTCCCCAAAGCTCAGAGGGCAACCACCAAACCTGCTAAGGGTGTCAGTCCCTGGCAGTGGCCCCAAGGCACGGGAGCAGGAGACCAACGGCTGTCCGGCGAGACCCCCTTAAGCACGTGTCTGAACGGCGGTCTGGCCCCGCCCCCGCCCCCGGAAAGGTCTGGTGGCCTTTGCCCTCTTCAAAATGGCTCCGGGCTTCTGCTTTTCCGGAAAAGCGTGCTGCCAATGTAGACCCTCCTTTTCCGGAAAAACTGAAAACAGAATAGTATTCCGTTTTAAGCATTTCTGGAAAAAGGTGCCAGTGTAGAGACAGCCCACATGTGTGAGGAAATGGGGAAAAACTTTAAATATCCAAAACCAAAGGATTAGCTGAATCTTATTAGAATATATTTTCTGTTGTTCATAGTCTTGGCCTGTCTGCTACCTTGTTAAAAAGAATAAGTGGGTTGCAGCTGTGTGTTTTCAAATAATTAGTATTGCTGCTTGGTGTGAAGGATTCAGTCAAGTTCAGCATGATGGTTGCCAATCAGTGTTGGCTTATAGCCCACTGATGTGCTGTTGCAAGTGACATTGTCAAGAGCTCATTTATTGGACCACTGCTCCTGTAAGTGATTGTCGACTAGGAGATTATATGAGGGTGTTTACAGAGACAAGGTGACTTGGGTTTCTCAGTCTTTTTGATTTCTGAGGATACTGCCAATGACCTATTAAGGCCAGTATCAGTTTGATGGTTGCTCTGTTGTTTTGAACTGATATGAGCCACATGATCTGAGAGGCCTGACTGGGTGCTGTAATTGACAACATTAACTCTCTGCTGCAATTTGCTTATTTATTTGCAGATGAATGTCTATGTTGATTAGTTTTAGGAGGAATTTGATGTCTCACATTTCGGCAAGAGGCTTTTTTCTATAGTTAATTATAGAATTATAATTGCCAATTAAGTGATAAGCCACAATGGGGCTTGTATTCCTGGGCCACTGGTGCATGCCCTAAATATGTTGTGAGGCATAAGGCCAAAGGCCATGAAGTGTATCAATGTCATTGGTATGAGCACTCTGATATGGCTTATTGCTACTGTAGGTTTTTATTTTTAAATTACATGTAAAAATAATTGAAAGACTTTGCATGGGGGGGAAGGAGGATTTTATGCAATACATAGTAGAAATGTAAGGAGAAAGAGAAAGAATAATCCTGAAGTTCTCTCTCTTCCTTCCTTCCTTCTCCTGACCCTTCCTCCATCTTTACATGAATCAAGACATTCTTTGCACTTCAGTAATGCCACTTTCAGTCTAATTCTGTTGCAGAAGTGGAAGTGCTGAGTAGCTGACAGATTTGGTTATAAAATGTCAGAAATTAAGGTAGCTGGAAGGGTCTCCTCACTCACAGAAGGCAAGTTGTATTATATTGATACGTTTTCAAACATACCCTGCTCTGTCAGATTCCTTATTTTGACATTTGTTAGTTTGTCTTTCCACAAAACATATAATATCTTCCTCAGCCATCTGTGATGGTCAGCTTCCAATTTCTTTGTTAGCCACAGTCATTGGTCAAATCTTGGCTCTGTACAATGGCATATAATATGATTTTTAGTTTGATCAGATGTTTTCATTCTATCCAAAGTGGTGTTTGTTTCCCTTCTGTGCACTATCACTTTCTCACAAGAAAATGCCTGAGTTCTTTTTCTGCCTTAGAGAATGTGAAATCCTAAATACACTAAAATCAATATAATCCCTTCAGAACTGAATAGATGGTATCATTTCTATTACAAGGTTAACTCTTTATGTCTAGATTATGTTAGATGCATTCTTATTCTCTTTCTTATTGGACTAGAGTGGCAGAGTGCCAGTTTGTGTATTATTAAAATATCCAGGAACCTGATTTGGGACCCAAGTCTAATAGAAATTACCAAGAAAGATTAGTTCCTTTCTAAAACCTTGTGTCAAACATTCAAGGTTGCCCTGCTCTGTTGGATTTTGAAATATCACAGCATGTTGAAATTAATGGTGTCTCACATAGTTTCACTGATTTTGACAAGGCTAGAGTATTCTCATCCTCAAGAAGAACAGTCAAATCAGCATCTGTTAGTCTAACTGTGCAGACTAAGAAGAGAAGACTAGCAGTTCATATATACTGAATAGCAGCACCACAAATGCTTTAGTTTATGTTTTTCTTTTGCTGTTAAAACAACCTTTGGAGTTAAAACATATATCCTATTTCTTAAAATACTATTAACAGAAGAAAAGATGAGAAGTGTCTAATTATATAAGCCCCTTCATGTTCATATTAGCCTTGATCCAAAGGCCAGAAAAGTCAGAAGAAAAATTCCAACTGATTTTAATGGGTTTTTCATCAGGCCCACTGGTTATATAAATATTTTGCTCTAAAAATACTTCTAAAAATCTACTTTCCTCCTATGCTCATATCTTTCTCTACAGATCTCCACATTAACACAGCCTGGTATCTCCCTTACACAATGTTTCTCAAAGTGAGCCCAGGCCCTCTTTGAGAAAGCTGCTAACAGGCCACTCACATTTGTTTACCTACTGGCTCTGCAGCCACAGAGCGTCCTGTCTTCCATTGGCTCTGGTTCACCTTTTGCAGCCAAGGGGAGCTGCAAGGCACTGTGGCTGCAGAGCTGTTAAGTAAATACAGTAAACTGGAACAGCCCATTAGCAGCTTTCTCAAAGTTGGCCTACAGCTCACTTTGAGAAACACTGCCCTAACATTCTCTAGAATAGAAGTGAAAGATAAACAGCACCTCAGATATTTTGTTAAAAATACTGGCTTTTCCCTTTCCCTCTCTCTTTTCTGTCAGCCTTCTAACTATCAGCTCCCTACTCTGATTTTTTTTTATCGTATTCCCTAGTTTATTTTTGACTTCTTATTCACAGCTACAATTAGTCACATATAAGAAAGTGCTCATTCATTTTAGGTGACAAATTCGAGGAACTGTCTCAGATTGAGGTGTCAGTAGAAGAGGTTTTGGAACAAATTGATAAACTTAACAGTAACAAGTCACCAGGACCAGATGGCATTCACCCAAGAGTTCTGAAGGAACTCAAATGTGAAACTGCAGAATAACTAATTTTGGTTTGTAACCTATCCTTTCAGTCATCTTCTGTACCTAATGACCAGAGGATAGCTAATGTGATGCTATTTTTAAAAAGGGCTCCAGGGGTCATCCTGGCAATTACAGACTGGTAAATCTAGTTTCAGTACCAGGTAAAATGGTTGAAACAATATTTAAGAACAGAATTTTTAGACACATAGATGAACATAATTTGTTGGGGGAAAAGTCAACCTGGATTCTGTAAAGGGAAAGCTTTCTTACCAGGCTACAAGAGTTATTTGAGGGGTTCAGTAACAGTGTTCCTTCTAACCTGTGTGGCAGCATAGCTTCACAGGTGATTAATCAGCCCTGCTCAGTCACAGGCTCAGGCCTCTGTGCAGGAAGCTGATTGACTGAGCAGGGCTGATTAATCACCTGTGAAGATAGTTAAGTCCAAAGTAGACTGTGAAGAACTTCAAAAAGATCTCAGAAAAGTAGGTAACTGGGAAACAAAATGGCAGAGGAATTTTACTGTTGATAAATGCAAAGTAATGCATATTAGAAAACATAATCCCAACTATATGTATAAAATGATGGGGGACTACATTAGCTGTGACCAATCAAGAGACAGATCTTGGAGTCATTGTGGTTAGGTCTCTGAAAACATTCACTCAATATGCAGTAGCAGTCAAAAAATCAAACAGAATGTTAGGAATCATTACTAATCTTTCCTCATTTGGCAGAGTCAGATTAGAAAAAACAAGATTAAGGAGGGATGTGATTGCAGTTTGAAATCATGACTGGTGTGGAGAAAGTAAATAAGGAAAATTATGTCCTTGTTCTCATAACACAAGAAGTAGGGGTTACCAAATGAAATTAATATATAGCAGGTTTAAAACAAACAAGACAAATGTTATCACAACACATAGTCAATGTGTGGAACTTCTTGCCAGAGGATATTGTGAAGGACAGGTCTTTAACAGGGTTTAAAAAAGAGCTAGAAAAATTAACGGAGGATAGCTCCATGTATGGCTCTTAGCCAGCATGGAGAATTGTGTCCCTAGCCTCTGTTTGTCAGAAGCTGGGCATGGGCCACAGGGGATGCATCATTTGATGACTACCTGTTCTATTCATTCCCACTGGGACACCTGGCACTGGCCACTGTCAGAAGACAGGATACTGGGCTAGATGGACCTTTGGTCTGAACTTTGGAAGTTATATATAGAGGAACTTTGGAAGACAGATGCAAGAACAGAAAGCCATTTTGGCAGCTATCACCTGAGGAGATCTTGAAATCACAAAGTAATGGGTCCTTCAGGCAAAGGGGTTGATGTCTCTGAGAACTGAATATTTATTGGTGAGAACTGCTTAGGCAAAGTTTGTAATTTGCTGAAATTAAGTTCTAATCTTAGAAGACTATTTTTGCTATTGTTTACCTGTAATTTTCTATCTTTTCCTCTTATGGTTGGTATCACTTAAATCTATGCCTTTTGGATTAATAAGATTGTTCTTCTTTGAGTAATAACCAACACATTACTGAGAGTTTAATAAGTATTTGGCAAATCACAGTTAAATTAATGAGCTGATGTTTACTCTCTACATAAAAGAACAATAAACGTAACTTCTGTTAGCATTTCTGGAAATGGTGACTACTACAGGAGAAAGTTTTGAGGAAATGGGGTACTGTGGGTATTCCTGTACAAGGAAGGTGGCATATGACTTGCATACTTATGTGAGCCATAGAAGTACAGCATTTAAAACACCTAAAGGTGCAGAGTAGGTGATGATATAACCCCTTACTGATTTGGAGTGAACCTCAGAACTGTGAAGCTTATGCAAATCAGTGTATCTCCATTAACTTCACAGTAGCTATGTCAGTTTATACCAGTTAAGGATCTAGTCCATGGAATGTTTCTATATATGTGTGTTTTGGCAAAGCAAAGGCTTGAGAGGGGACACACGCAGGGAATGGGGTATGTGTGTCTGTATTTGGGAATTGCTCACTAAAGTTCTGATGGTACAAGGTGCTCCATGCAGATGAATCCCAGTGTCCAAGTTGGGCCCTATTCATACCAGTAGGCTCAGACTCCACCTCTGTGGAACCCTTGTTGGATTGGGACCTACACATGCGTCTTCATGACAGAGTTATCCTGGGCTGTTTCTTGGGTATTAGCCCAATTTCCTCTACTGTCCTCACACAAAAGCATTTTATCTCACTTTGCAGGGGTATGTCTACACTACAGCGCTAATTCGAACTAACTTAGTTCGAATTAGTTAATTTGAACTAAGCTAATTCGAACTAACGCATCCAGACTAAAAAACTAGTTCGAATTAGCGTTTTCCTAATTCGAACGAGCATGTCCACACAGAGTGGACCCTGAACCGGGGTTAAGGATGGCCGGAAGCAGTGCTGGCAGGGCATCAGATGAAGAGTTAGAGCATGGAGCTGCTGTCTCAGGCTAGCCGAGGGCTGTGCTTAAAGGGACCCGACCCCCACCCCAGGCAGACAATTCTCAGGGGTGCCCCGCTTGCAAAGCAGTCCTGGCTTGGATTGCCCTGAGTACCCACACTGGGCACATCACAGCACTTGGCCATCAGACCGGCTGCACTTGCTGCAGGCTGCCATCTGGAGAGAGGGGGCAATTGGGGGGCTGCAGGAGAGCTTCCACTCCCAGAAGCCCGCAGAGCCAGCCCAGTCCTCCCCATCGGGAGGCTCGTACCCCATTCCTCCCTCACCTCCTTCCACTTACCCTTCCCTAGCCCCCCTTCCTGATGTACAAAATAAAGGACAATTGAACAAAACTGGGGGAGACTGGGAAAAGGCAGTGGGAGAGGGGAAGAGAGAGGGTGGGAGAGGGGAGGGCAACTATAATGATGAGGGGTTTGGAACAGGTCCCATATGAAGAGAGGCTAAAGAGACTGGGACTTTTCAGCTTAGAAAAGAGGAGACTGAGGGGGGATATGATAGAAGTCTATAAAAGCATGAGTGGGGTGGAGAGGGTGCATCAAGAAAAGTTCTTCATTAGTTCCCATAATAGAAGGACTAGAGGACACCAAAGGAAGGGAATGGGTAGCAGGCTTCAAACTAGTAACAGAAAGTTGTTCTTCACAAAGCAAATAGTCTACCTGTGGAACTCCTTGCAACAGGAGGCTGTGAAGGCTAGAACTAGAACAGAGTTTAAAGAGAAGTGAGATAAAGTGATGGAGGTTGGGTCCATGGAGTGGACCAGGGGGTATTAGCCAGGGGGTAGGTGAGGTGTCCCTGCCCAAAGTTTGTGGAAGGCTGGAGAGGGATGGCATGAGACAAATGGCTTGGTCACTGTCTTCGGTCCATCCCCTCCAGGGTTCCATTGTTGGCCACTGTCGGCAGACAGGCTACTGGGCTAGATGGACCTTTGGGCTAACCCAGTACGGCCATTGTAAGCTCAGGGCTCAGGGTTGGGGGTCTCACTGGACCACCTTGATTTTCATGCACACCTGCTCCTGGGTGGCCAGGCTGGCAGCTCTCCTGCCCTCGATGGCCACTTTCCTGTGCCTAGTGCGGAGGTCGTGGACGAGGTCCATGATGTCCGCACTAGACCAGGCGGTGCCCGCCTCTTGCGGTCCCAGGCAAGCTCCCGGGAGCCTCCAGCCTGGTCCCGGGAAGAGGGGGAGGGCTGGGGGGCATCAGGTGGCTGGCTCGAGCCGTGCCAGGTGCAGGGTCTGCTGGCTGGGTACTGGCAGGCTTGCATCTGGCACGGGCATCGTAGGCAGCCTGTGCCCCTTTAAGGGCTCCGGGGCCGGGAGGGGGGCAGTAGAGTTTCCCTGGTGTTGGCCAGAGTGGCCACCAGGGAAAGCTGGGGAAGGCTAGCCTCCCACTAGTTCGAATTAAGGGGCTACACACCCCTTAATTCAAACTAGTAAGTTCAAACTAGGCTTAGTCCTTGTAGAATGAGGTTTACCTAGTTCGAACTAAGCGCTCCGCTAGTTCGAATTAAGTTCGAACTAGCGGAGCGCTTGTGTAGCGCCTATCAAAGTTAATTCAAACTAACATCCGTTAGTTCGAATTAACTTTGTAGTGTAGACATACCCAAAGTGAGTTAAACCCAGGTTAGTTTATTCAGCTGTGGGTGTAGGTTAGAGCTTTGCTTCTGCTTTACCTTGGGCTAGCACCTGTCTACACTGTAGTGAAGAGAAAGAACGTATCGACACAAAGGACTGTGGGAAATGCCCCCAGTCATAAGAGGAGTGCAGAAACAGTGATGTCATAGTAAATTGAATATTGTCTGCTCACACCTGGGTTAGGCTTCCCTGGCTGCCAATATTCAGCTTTAGAGGGAAGACCCAACTTAAAGGTCCATATTTTCACCCATCAATGCCAGTAAGGATGTAGTTAGAATTGCCAAATTCCCAACTGGACACCATGTACTGCAAAGGCCATTCGATTGGGAAAGTAGGTGGCCCTTGTAGCCACAGATTTCAACTGGAGCAAGATTAGCCCTCAAAACCAGGGAAAAGAGTGTGATGGATAACTATTCATCAAAACCTAATTTATTATAAAATTTCCATGTTTAGAGGTAATTGCAGTCTGTAAATGATGTTCAAACATTGTCAGGAAGGGGGCATTTATCAACCACAATCTTTTCCCTGACACAAATGGTGAAAGTGAATCTGTATACTGTATAATACACTTCCAAAAAGGACACATTGCAGCAAAGAAACAGATGGTCAGAACCTGGTAGGTGAGCACTACTGTGAAAATGTCATCTGTGCCAGTGTAACAAAAAGAAAAAAGAACGCTCCATGAGAAGTGCAGTGGTGCATGCAGAGGCATGGTAAAACCTTCACTTGAGAATCAGTCTGTGCATTTTGGAACTTGGGCTCTTTTTGAAATGAGAGCCCATTTCAGACTACCTTTACTTCTGAATAACATTTTTCACATATTGCAGGACTTACAGGGATTAAACACTGCCTTACAAGCATAGGCTTAAGGAGGGTAACAAAGGTTATTTACCACATTTTCATGAAGTGGCAGAAAGGTGCTGTGCTTAGTATGCATTTTAAATTATTTTATTTTATGTTGTCTAAGCCCTGGACTACGCTAAGACTTTATTTTGAAATAACCCTCACCAACGTAAAATTTATAAGTGGCAAGTCCACACTACCAAGCCCATTATTTTGAAATAACAGACCGCTTAATTAAAAATCTTTTTGTCAGGAATAACGCTAATTCCAAAATAGTTATTTTGAAATAACTGTAGTATGGATGCTCCACTGCAGCTATTTTGAAATAATTACTCCCCTGAGTAATTTGAACTAATTACTGTCCTGTGCTTTGTGGGGCTCTAAGTCCAATGTAGCACATCCACATTAACAGAGCCTGCCTTGGACCAATTTTGAGGCTTCCTCATAGCGTGGACATGCTAATTCGAATTTGTTGAATTGGGAGTTAGGTCAAATTTAGTAATTTCAAAATAATTTCCTAGTGTAGACATGGCCGTAGTGACTAAAGGACAAAATTATTTTGTAGTAAATTAATGAATAGCCATGACCAACATTTTATGTCCTACTGAAATAAGTCATCAGTTTATAAAATATCCTCAGTGTCTAATATGCGATCTTTTCACTGCCATATGTTAATATGGCATTTAGCTAATATTCCATAAATTAAAACTCAGCCTAGCCTCTGACTTTCTCTGAAAATATCTGAACACTTTGCAGGCTACTTTAAGTTAGAGTCCAGTTGGTCTTTGAATGTTAAGTTACATGGACTTCAAAATGGTAGTGGATGATACCAACAGGTGATTATTTAGATTTCCTCTTTTTAACATTGTTATTGCCTTTAGGACTAAGCACAACAGGGGGAGACTGACAATGAGGAAGTGGGTGCTATATGTTTAGGAAAGTACTGCAAAATCAGACTCTTTCCTGCTCTGCGAAACACATCCACTTGTTTCATAGCTTGGTATCTTAAGATGTTTTGGAAGATCTATGAATACTTGATGAAAATAGTGAAGGTATCATGAACTGCTCCTTTTCTTTAAGTGGTATGCAGATTTTAATTGATGTTCAAATCTTTTTTGTTGATTTAAAAAACAGTATCTCTTTGCTTGACTTTCATTTGCTTGTATTATATACTTAAGTGCAGTGCTTTTTTTGTTAAAAAAAAAAAAAAAAAAAGGTGCCGGTGCTCCAGGGGAAAAATTGTTGAGCTCTGACTGGAGGGTTGGTGATGAGGTGTACACTCTAGACAAGGCCTGAATGGTGGCAGGTGGGCCAATTAATTACTCAAGTTGCATCTGGAGGAAGGGCCAGGGAGCAATGAGGACTAATTCAGCTGGACAGGAATAGGAGTAGCCTATATATAGCCCAGAAGCAGTGAGCAGAAGGGGATTACAGAAAAAGAGACTGCAATTAGACACATTAGTACTATGCACAATTGGTTGGCAATGTGCAACATCACTACCATGGCTAGCATTGACTCACAGAACAATGCACTATGGGTAGTGATTCCACAGTCCCTGCTGCCCATTTGAATTCTGGGCTAGGTTCCCAATGTATCACAGGTGGTTTGGGGGTACATGTCCTCAGTCTCCCATGATGCATTTACCTCCCTCCTCTTTGCCACCTTGAAAGAAATGGCAAATAATCATTCTGTGACTTTATTTTCTGGGTTATCTATGCAGACATCATAACACTGTAAACATGAACCCTGCTCAGCTGTACATTGCTGTTGTGAGTATTGCAAATACCTCACGCATTATCCTGCAGTATGTACAGAGTATAGCCAGGAACTGCCAGGGCAAGGAAGAAAGTGAGGAGGCCACCTACATAGACCAGCTGGAAACCATTGAATAAAGCAATTGGCATATGCTGGTGCCATCTGGGCATGTTGACACAGTGGAATGCTGATTCTGGTCCCAGGAAACAAGTATAGGCTGATGGGGACAGCATAGTGATAGTTCCATGGGAGCTTGCAATGCCAGATTGCTACTGGTCAGTTGGGAAGCAATTCTGAATGGTAAAATCTATTCTGGGGGACTGCTATGATCCAAGTAGCCAGCCAGTAACCCTTCTAATAGGAAAGCTAATGACTCTGGGGAATGTGTAAGACATAGTGGATGGCTTCATTATGATGGGGTTCCCTAACTGTAATGGGGCAATAGATGGAATACATATTCTTATCTTGGCTCCAGAGAACCATGCCAAAGAGTACATAAAACACAAGGGGTTCTTCTCAATGGTGTTGCAGGCACTGGTGGATCATAAGGGCTGTTTCACCAACACCAATGTGGTATGGTCAGGAAAGGTGTATGTCACGCTCATCTTTAGGAACTCTGGTCTCTTCAGAAAGTTGCAAGAAGGAACTTTCTCCTGGAAAATTACTGTTGGAGACGTTGAAAAGCCAATAGGTTTCCTTGGACTCCCAGCCTGTCCCTTGCTCCTGTAGCTCATGAAGCCATACACGGGCACCCTGGACAACAGTGAGGAGCAGTTAAACTATAGGCTGAGCAAGTGCAGAATGGTGGTAGAATGTGCCTTTGAAAATTTAAAAGGGCATTGGCACAACTTACTGACTAGTTAGACCTCAGTGAAAGCCACATTCCCACTGTTGTTGCTGCTTGCTGTGTACTCCATATCTGGGAAAATAAAAGGGAAAGTTTCTTCAGGTGGTGGAAGGTTGAGGCAGACTAGTTATGAGCAGCTGGACAGCAGAGTAATAAGAAAAGCACGCTGAGGCGCTTTGTTATCACAGAGTCAAGGAAAACTTGTTTCATGAATGACCAGCTACTGATGTGACATGTATGTGTGGTGTTCTCCCCGCTCCCTCTACCCCCAACCACAGTTGGCACAGTGAATAAAGATCCTGTTGTTCTGGATCTATGGATTTTTATTTACGCTAAGAAATACTGGACACAGGCACCACTGAATAGTAAAAGAAACATGAGTGTAATAAGAGTCTGATACATAGCTGGGGGAGGAAGGATAAGGCCACATAGCTTATTACAATCACTCTGTATAGCAATCAAAGTAGTGAGAAAGACAGCCTTCAGTATGAATCATCCTGGGGCTTCCCTCTGGCTGTCCTCCCCTGCACTCTAGGAAATCTGGAAGAGGAGGATATGGAACCTGGTGAAGAAGGCAAGTGGGTTAGCAATGGGTGCAGCAGGATTCTATAGTCTAGTTACCTTTCCTGCAAGTCTACCGGACACCTCATCTGTTCTTGTGCAAAAACTTGCAGAGTATCCACACTGCATGCGTGTTCTTATGCAAGTAAATTTACAGTAAAGCATTGGAAAACAGGGCTTCTTGTGCAAGGGTTATTCTTCTCCTCATGAGGAATAAGCCCTCTTGCGCAAGAAGACAGTATGGACAGGCAACAGGGGTTTCTTGTGCAAGAAAGCACTATGGCTAAAATGGCTATCAGAGCTTTCTTGCACAAGAGAGTGTCCACACTGCCATGGATGCTCTTGCGCAAAAGCACATCTCTTCCACAAAAGCACATGGCAGTGTGGACGCACTCTTGTGGAAGACTTTTTGCACAAGAACTCTTGTGTAAAACAGTTCTTGTGCAAGAAGCCTGCAGTGTAGACGTAGCCCATGACTTTTCAAAGATAATGGCCAAAGGCTCCGCAATGACATTTGCCAACTCCTTCAGTACCCTTGGATGCATTAAATCCAGCCCCATGGATTTGTGTATGTTTAGCTTTTCTAAATAGTTCCTAACCTGTTCTTTCCCCAACAAGGGCTGTCCATGTCCTTCCCATAGTGCGTTGCCTAATGCATAAGTCTGGGAGCTGACCTCGTCTGTGAAGACAGACGCAAAGAAAGCATTGAATACTTCAGCTTTTCCCACATCATCTATCACTAAGGGTGTGTCTAGACTACAAGGCTCCATCGACAGAGCCATGTAAACTTGTTTACCCAACAGTCAATGAAGCGGGGATTTAAATAATCCCCGCTTCATTAAAATAAAAATGGCTGGCTCACAATCAGTTGATCCGGCACAGCGCGGCAGTCTAGACGTGGATCGGTCGACAAGGGAAGCCTTTGTCGACCGCTCCCTTATGCCTCGTGAAACGAGGTTTACAGGAGCGGCCGACAAAGGCTTCCCTTGTTGACCAATCCGCGTCTAGACTGCCGCGCTGTGCCAGATCAGCTGATTGTCAGCACAGCATGGTGGCCATTTTTATTTTAATGAAGCGGGGATTATTTAAATCCCCACTTCATTGACTATGTTGGGTAAATTAGTTTACATGGTTCTGTCGATGGAGCCATGAAATCTAGACACACCTTAGGTTACCTCACTCATCCACTAAGGGCCCCCACTCTCTCTCTGATCACCCTCTTATTGCTAACATGCCTATTGAAACTTTTCTTATTATCCTTCTCATCCCTTGCTAGCTGCAATTCCAGTTGTGCTTTCGCCTTCCTGATAACTCCCCTGCATTCTCGAGCAATATATTTATACTCCTTCCTAGTCATCTGTCCAAGTTTCCACTTCTTATAAGCTTCCTTTTTGTGTTTAAGCTCACCAAGGATTCCCTCGGTAAGACAATCTTATCGCCTACCATATTTGTTTTTCTTACTGTGCATTGGGATGGTTTGTTCCTGTGCCTTCAATAAGGTTTCTTTAAAATACTGCCAGCTCTCATGGACTCCTTTTCCCTTCATGTAAGCATCCCAGGGAACCCTGCCCATCAGTTCTCTGAGGGAGTCAAAGTCTGCTTTTCTAAAATCCTAGGTGTGTATTTTGCTACTCTCCTTTCTTTCTTCAGTCAGGATCATGAAATCTACCATCTCATGATCACTGCTTCCCAGGTTGTCACCCACCTCTTTCCCCTACTAGTTCCTCCCTGTTTGTGAGCAGCAGGTCAATCTGCACATGACCCTGGTTGGTTCTTTCAGCACTTGTACCAAGAAGTTATCCCCAACATTCTGTAAACTTTCTGGATTGTCTGTGTACTGCTATACTGGTCTCCCAACAGATGTCAAGGTGATTAAAGTCCCCCATGAGAACCAAATTGACCTAATTTGACTTATTTTGACCTAATGTAATAGTTTAGACCAGGGCTCAGGGGAAGAGAAATAAGTAGGATGCTATTCAGGTATATAGCAGTAAGAATCAGAACTGTGTAGTCCTTGATTGCTTGCTGTAGGGTCCCTGGGCTAGAACACAGTGTGGAGACCAGCCTGGGTTTCCCTATCAGCAGTGAAAGAGAAGTCTGCTTGGGCCACTGGGTTCTAGGAAACTTTGATATGCACCCCCCCTCTCCTGGAAGGAGAAACTACAGTCACCTGGCTGGAGAGCTAAGCCACTAAGAGGGAATTATTGCATTCCAAGAAAAAGATGGAACATGCACTTTCAGGAGAGGCAGAGTTAATCCCCAGCTGTGGCCACAAGTGAGCACTCTAGTTTTGAGTAGAGCATCCTATGATAGGCATATGGTGTTTGGATTTTTCCTTCTCACACATTTAGCCAAAGTGTCATTAGGAATGCAACATAGAGACCAGTTTATAAACAGTGATTGCAAGAAATGTGGTGTTGCCTTGCTTGTCCTAGTAGTGGAGCCTGCGTTTTGGTCCATTTTTCCAGTGGTGGTAGAGTATCCTGGGTGCATGAAACATATAATCAATGAAATGCTGCATTTATTGCTGGGAGCAGGTTATTTCCCAGCACATGGCACTGGATGGATGGAGTTAGGATTACCAGCCAAAATGACACAGCTGCCATGCTTGTGTTCACAATGGCGAGAAATTGCTAAAGAAAGTACCTTCTGAGCCAGCCATCTTGTCTTTTCTGTTTTCTTACAGTAGGAAGGCATTGAACAGGCTTTTCAAGTTCCAGGTAATATATCCCCCACTTGTCCACCTGGCACGGACAGGGCTTAGACTATTTTCCTACCAAACTTGATATTTTAGAAATTCTTTTCATGCCAGTACTCCAGCTAAGCATATGGAGTTGCTTATTCTCAGTCATAGTAGACTGTAATTTATTTGCATTAATCAGTGCTATACCTATCTCTATGTGGTATGAACAATAGAAAGGGGTAATGAGGCATGATGTTTACTTTGATGAATTTTGTAGGAATACTCATCTTGGGAAGAAATGAACTGAAACCTACGGTCTTCTCTCAGGGAGCACCTCTTAATGCATTTCACTGAATTTGCTTTTTTGTTTTTCCTTTTCTAGGAGAGACCTTTTTTTTTTCTTCCTTTGGTCAATTGAGTATGGCACAAGGGTAATAACAAGTCTAATAGATGCTGTAAACCACCATTTTTTTAATGCATAATGTAATTGAGTCAGAATATAGTGTCTATACTGATGGAGTCCCTAGTGCTTTAACGGCTGAAATTATGATTAGAAAGTTCCAGATAATGCTGACTTCTAATACATTAAACCACAACATTATACAGTTTTCCTTCTATGGCACACTCACTTTTTCTTTTGAATTATGCAGCGCCTTCTTAAATCGTTTAATGTTACTCTGGAATAGAATTCAAAGCTGCAAGAGGACTTTATCATTTTTGTGGAAACATATACAGACTAAATTTGCAGTGGAGCTATATGACTAATATTTCCTCCAAACATCTCTCATGCGAAACTCTCCATTTAAACTAGCATTCTCTGGCAGAAGGGTGACTGGAAAGACAACATTTCTGTTATTAGCCAACCGTTACTGAACAGAATGTAAAACAGAATCCAGCTAATATTCTATGTGCTGAAAGTGAGCTACTGTAACTTCCACTGACTCCACTACAAAGTCTGAAGACTCTTCATAGATAGTAGTGGATTGCAGAAATTGCTTTTAAAAGCACCAAAGGCCCCATAACTTTTTATCAGTGATGCGTGAGGGAAATGTTGTGCTCTCATATTTAAGAAAAAAGCTCATACATTACAGCTAGCTGCCAAGATCCATATATATTCACATATATTTTAAAGGGGTAAAGGATAATTTTAAAAATATGTTTTGCCTCTCTTAGCTGGTTGAAGTATGCATAGGCACTGACTCCATGGGTGATCTGAGGCTGGAGTTCCTAAGGGCACGAAGTTCCCCTCTTTGCCCCCTTCCCTTGTTCCCCTCATGCGCTGGTGGCCCCATTTTTACCAACTCATCCTGCCCTGCTAGCACTTGTGCAAATCAGCTGTTCATGGCATTCAGGCTCTGGGAGGGATGGTGAGGAGCAGGTACTGATTTGTGCAGTCATTATTCAGGCCAAGTTTCCTTTGGGGAGTCAAAGGGAGTCTAGATTAACAGCACTAGGATCAGGCCCATAAACCTTAATTTAAAATTCTTTGGTAAAGAGAACAGGAGATCTGAAGTGGGCAGAAATCTGGTGCCTGTATCTTTCCTAGTGTATTTTCAGTTTTAATGTCCGAAATCACAGAAAAGCAATCAGAAGCTAAAGGCAACACACATGTGCTATATATACTGAAAGAATTTAGAGAGCCAAAGCCTGGCTGAAGCCAACCCTAGGCCAGAGTTAAGTGGTTCAGTCAGATTCTGTGTCATGGAAGTCTTCAAACTATGTGATTATGATGGTCCCTATGTGATTATGACAAAGTCTGAGGCCATCTGCTCCCCATGCTTAAGGTCTAATTTAATGGCTGTGCTGGAGGTGAAACATGGCGGGGGCATGCCGAATCATGCACCTCCCCTCATTTGCTGCTTGCTTTCTGCTGGGCATACTCACATGTACTGAGCATGCTTAAGATCATCTTCTGAAGCTACTGCCCTCACTGTGACCCACCACTATTGGCAGGCATGGGTTGGCACTGGTCTCTCCTGTACCAAGAACCTGGAAAATAACTTTAAGGAGGCACTTTATCTGCAGAGCCCTTCCTCAAGAAATATTTCCATGGCTGGTTGATAATCACCTTCTGTCAAAACGCAAGACGATTTCTTCTTCCAGCTTTTGCTCCTCCATTCCACAAGCTCTCTTCAGTGCCTGGGATGTTTTTACATGCTTACAAAGAAACTTACCAGACTGATGTATTTTTGGGGCTACTGTACACAGCACATACTTAGGGTGTCTAGCTGTTCCAATTTTTAATAGGGACAATCTTGATACTGTATTTGGGGCTTTGTGTTATATATGTGCCTATTATCTCTACTCCACCACCCTGATTTTTTTTAACAATTTGAAATCAAGTTGCTCTACATACACTGCAATTTCTGAATCCCTGGCAATGCCTGCAGTAGGTCTTCTTCATCTTTTAATAGTTATTTTAACAAAGGAAAAAGAGGAATCATAGAATCAGAATACTAGGACTGGAAGGGACCTCGAGAGGTCATTGAGTCCAGTCCCTTGCCCTCATGGCAGGACCAAATACTGTCTAGAGCATCCCTGATAGACATTTATCTAACCTATTCTTAAATATCACCAGAGATGGGGATTCTACAACCTCCCTGGACAATTTATTCCAGTGTTTGACTACCCTGACAGTTAGGAACTTTTTCCTAATGTCCAACCTAAACCGCCCTTGCTGCAGTTTAAGCCCATTGCTTCTTGTTCTATCCTCAGAGGCCAAGATGAACACCCTTTTAGGTATCTGAAAACTGCTATCATGTCCCCCCTCAATCTTCTCTTTTCTAAACAAACCCAGTTCCTTCAGCCTTCCCTCATAGGTCATGTTCTCTAGACCTTTAATCATTCTTGTTGCTCTTCTCTGGGCCCTCTCCAATTTCTCCACATCTTTCTTGAAATGCGGTGCCCAGAACTGGACACAATACTCCAGTTGAAGCCTAACCAGCGCAGAGTAGAGTGGAAGAATGACTTCTCGTGTCTTGCTCACAACACACCTGTTAATACATCCCAGAATCATGTTTGCTTTCTTTGCAACAGCATCACACTGCTGACTCATATTTAACTTGTGGTCCACTATAACCCCTAGATCCCTTTCTGCCATACTCATTCCCAGACCATCGTTTCCCATTCTGTATGTGTGAAACTGATTGTTCCTTCCTAAGTGGAGCACTTTGCATTTGTCTTTATTAAATAAGATGAAGTTTATCTCAGACCATTTCTCCAATTTGTCCAGGTCACTTTGAATTATGACCATATCCTCCAGATTAGTCGCAATCTCTCCCAACTTGGTATCATGTGCAAACTTAATAAGTGTACTTTCTATACCAATATCTAAAACGTTGATGAAGATATTGAACAGAGCCAGTCCCAAAACAGACCCCTGCAGAATCCCACTTGTTATGCCTTTCCAGCAGGATTGTGAACCATTAATAACTACTCTCTGAGTACGGTTATCCAGCCAGTTATGCACCCACCTTATAGTAGCCCCATCTAAGTTGTATTTGCCTAGTTTATTGATAAGAATATCATGCGAGACTGTATCAAACGCCTTACTAAAGTCTAGGTATACCACATCCACCGCTTCTCCCTTATCCACAAGAGTTGTTATCCTATTAAAGAAAGCTATCAGATTGGTTTGACATGATTTGTTCTTTTCAAATCCATGCTGGCTGTTCCCTATCACCTTGCCACTTTCCAAGTGTTTATAGATGATTTCCTTAATTACTTGCTCCATTATCTTCTCTGACACAGAAGTTAAACTAACTGGTCTGTAGTTTCCTGGATTGTTCTTATTTCCCTTTTTATAGATGGGCACTATATTTGCCCTTTTCCAGTCTTCTGGAATCTCTCCTGTCTCCCATGATTTTCCAAAGATGATAGCTAGAAGCTCAGATACATCCTCTATTAGCTCCTTGAGTATTCTAGGATGCATTTCATCAGGCTCCAGTGACTTGCAGGCATCTAACTTTTCTAGGTGATTTTTAACTTGTTCTTTTTTTATTTTACCTTCTAAAATTACCCCCTTTCCACTAGCATTCACTATGTTAGGCATTCCTAAAGACTTCTCGGTAAAGACCAAAACAAAGAAGTCACTGAGCATCTCTGCCATTTCCAAGTTTCCTGTTACTGTTTCTCCCTCTTCACTGACCAGTGGGCCTACCCTCTCCTTTGTCTTCCTCTTGCTTCTAATGTATTTATAAAATGTCTTCTTGTTTCCCTTTATTTCTGAAGCTAGTTAGAGCTCATTCTGTGCCTTTGCCTTTCTAATCTTGCCCCTGCATTCCTGTGTTGTTTGCCTATATTCATTCTTTGTAATTTTGTCCTACTTTCCATTTTTTATATGACCCCTTTTTATTTTTAGATCATTCAAGATCTCGTGGTTAAGCCAAGGCTGTCTTTTGCCATATTTTCTATCTTTCCGACACATTGGAATAGCTTGCTTTTGGGCCCTTAACAATGTTCCTTTGAAAAACTGCCAACTCTCCTCAGTTGTTTTTCCTCTCAGTCTTGATTCCCATGGGACCTTACCTATCAGATCTCTGAGCTTACCAAAATCCGCCTTCCCGAAATCCATTGTCTCTATTTTGCTGTTCTCCCTTCTATCCTTCCTTAGAATTATGAACTCTATGATTTCATAATCACTTTCACCCAACCTACCTTCCACTTTCAAATTCTCAACCAGTTCCTCCCTATTTGTTAGGATCAAATCTAGAACAGCTTTCTCCCTGGTAGCTTTTTCAACCTTCTATAGTAAAAAGTTGTCTCCAATGCAGTCCAAGAACTTATTGGATAGTCTGTGCCCTGCAGTGTTATTTTCCCAACATATCTGGATAGTTGAAGTCCCCCATCACCACCAAATCTTGGGCTTTGGATGATTTTGTTAGTTTTTAAAAAAAAAGCCTCATTCACTTCTTCCACCTGGGTAGGTGGCCTATAGTAGACTCCTAGCATTGACATCACCTTTGTTTTTAATCCCTTTTAACCTAACCCAGAGACTCTCAACATTTCCGTCTCCTATGTCCATCTCCACCTCACTCCAGGTATGTTCATTTTTAATATATAAGGCAACACCTCCTTCCTTTTTTCCCTGTCTATCCTTCCTGAGCAAGCTGTACCCTTCTATACAAACATTCCAATCATGTGTATTATCCCACCAAGTTTCTGTGATGCCAACAGTGTCATAATTGTACTTATTTATTAGCACTTCCAGTTCTTCCTGCTTATTTCCCATACTTCTCGCATTTGTATATAGGCATCTAAGATCCTGATTTGACCTTGCCTCCCAATTTTGCCCTGACCCTCCTTTCTCTCTGCTATTGTAGCCCACACTCCCTCCCATTTCTGACCCATCTCCCAGGTCTCCATGTTCTCCACTTACCTGTGGGCTTTGCTCACCTGTCCCCGTCGAACCTAGTTTAAAGCCCTCCTCACTAGGTTAGCCATTCTGTATCCCCCTTCTCAAAAGGTGGATGCCATCCCTGCTTAGCAGTCCTTCCTGGAATATCACCCCATGGTCGAGGAAGCCAAAGCCCTCCTGGTGACACCATCTTCGCATGGGCTGGCAGGCAATGTATGACCTCTGGTGACGTTTAATTTTATGGGATGGTTTTCTCAGCACTTTCAGTCTCAGAATTCATTCTGTAAGAGAGCAGTACCCAAGGGATATTAGCCAGAACAGCACCAGCAGTGCTGATAGTTTCTCTAATTCACATTTAGTTGGAATTTAAGTGTATATTAAAGATAGGATGTGAAATAGGTGGTTAAAGCCAGTAAAATTAAGTCAGTGACTATTATCTCTGAACAATGCAGAACACTCAAACAATGACAATACAATTAGAATTTTTCTATTCTGTTTGGGTAGGAGATTTGCCTTGATGCTATTAAGGCTGCTGGTGAAGCTGTAGTGGAAAGAAAATGAAATGCATGCCCAATCTGATTGCTTTTCAAAATCAAAATAACAGTGTATATATTTCTTCCATAACGTTGTGCTAAGGAGAGGACCTATTGATTCTGCAGAGCCACTGTTGTTAGTTGTAATGATCTATGAAATTAGTGGAGAAAATAACCCTTTGCAGTACCGCGAGATACTTTTCAATTACTGGTGTTCCTCTGCCATATACGGTGAAATGTAACTGGGAAACTGTAAAAGCCACAAATAAAACTTCTGGATTTGAACACCCTTCGATCTTGAGGAGAATGGGAGTGTTCACGTGAACCCCAAATGACTCACGTTTTACAACTAGCCCAGATCTCTATAATGGACCAAACCAAAGCCCTGGATGTGAACAAGACCTGAATTTGGGGGGTGAATGAAATCCAGCCCAAGTGCTGAATTTTGCAGTTTAGATCTGGCCCTATTACATATTCCACTCAGTCACAAAACCAAAGAGCTCTCAAGTACTGACAGGCCCAGACTGTATGTTGGAGAGTCTTGCATTGGATGCTTCTTCCGCTGGGTTGTGTTATCATTTGAAAGAAATTTGGTTGCTAACTATCTGAAAGAGATTTTATTTCTGTCATTATTAGATATTGTTAGTTATACTTCAGAGGCCCTGATCAGTACTGGGACCCCTTTGTAGCAGGCACTGTGTGCATACATAACAAAGTTCTAGCTTCAGAAATCTTACATTAAGTATCAGAGGACTGATAACAAATGGATGCAACAAACAGATGGAGAGTGCACAAAGTAACAGAGAGACAATTATGATAAATGTAATAAGCATCAGTCACAGTACACCAGCTGCCCAGCCATTGCCAATCTGACTTGAACTATACTGTCCTGTGAAAAATGTTTTATTATTTTCGGATCCAATTCCACAATACTTGCTCATCTGAGCAGTCGCATTGATTTCAACAGTGGTAGTCAGATGAATAAGATTTGCTCATATGAGCAAGAGTGGCAGGTTTAAACTTACAATACTGAGAAAATTCCAATACCTATTAAATCGCCTCTCAAATTCACATAATCAACCCTATCGAGCAATAGTAGGAGAGTTAGTACATAGATTTCTAGTCCTACCAGGAAGGAAACAAAAGTGTAGGGCTACAGAATGTATGCTCATTCTGGAAACAACCATGATTTGCTGAGCTCCACTATACCACCTGCTGTGTTTATTTTGTTTACTCTTTGGAAATTGGCTTTCTTCTAGCACTGACAGCAGTACAGCTTGCAACACTTTTAGTAATTCTAATTGTTTTTTGAAATGCCTAAAAATAAGCCCTGTATTTTCAAAGAATCTGCTTTCAAACCAAGATAGTAAGACCACCTCTATTAATGTAAGTTCCAAGGTAAGAAGCAGGTCTGTGGGAGCTAGGACTTGATTTGTCCATTCCACTACACTGGTTTGGGGATCATGTAGCTCCACTGAATTCAGAAGCGGCATAAAACTTTTGTAACATGGTAGAGGATCAGAACTTCAAAATCTACAATTGTTACCCCCAAAATATCCTCACTGGAGACCACCCAGGGTTACACTAGTATGGATTTATTTCCACTAGGTAAAACTAAAGAGGAGAGAGCAGCCACCAAAGGTTTTTAAACTAAGGAAGATATAAAGCTATTTCTCTCACACACACAAACAAGTAAGGACACACCCCTCCATTCATTCCTGCCCTCAGGCACTCACACACTTACACAGGCATATGGGTTGCAGAAGGAGCCAAGGCATGGTGGTTCTGGAATGTCGGTCTGCTCATCATGGCTGGGGAAGCTGGTCAGGAGAGACACTGGCTGTAGAGAGGAGTTTCTCAGGCACAGGGGAAGAAAGAGAGAGTCTCACATGTGCTCCCTCTCCTTAAATAGTGTCTAACTGGCTCCTGTGACTCATTCACCGCATCATCAGGGAGCATGCCCAGACTTCCCTTTATCCAGCAAAAGCAGCCGTCTGTGATGCCTCATCACCATGTGCTCCATTGTTCCCAGTCTTCTTCAAACACAAACACTCTCACACTGTTTAGGATAGTCAAGACAGAAGCAGACTGTGAGGGACTCCAAGAAGATCTCACCAAACTGAGTGATTGGGCAACAAAATGGCAAATGAAATTTAATGTGGATAAGTGTAATGTAATGCACATCGGGAAAAATAACCCCAACTATACGTACAGTATGATGGGGGCAAATTTGGCTATGACAAATCAGGAAAGAGATCTTGGAGTTATCGTGGACAGTTCTCTGAAAACTTCTACAGTGTGCAGCGGTGGTCAAAAAGGCAAACAGGATGCTAGGAACTATTAGGAAAGGGATAGAAAATAAGACCCAGAATATCTTACTGCCCCTGTATAAAACTATGGTACGCCCACATCTTGAATACTGTGTACAGATGTGGTCTCCTCACCTCAAAAAAGATATTTTGGCCTTGGAAAGGGTTCAGAAAAGGGCAACTAAAATGATTAGGGGTTTGGAACGGGTCCCATATGAGGAGAGGTTAAAGCGACTGGGACTTTTCAGTTTGGAAAAGAGGAGACTGAGGGGGGATATGATAGAGGTATATAAAATCATGAGTGGTGTGGAGAGGGCCGATAAAGAAAAGTTATTTATTAGTTCCCTAAATAGAAGAACTAGAGGACACCAAATGAAATTAATGGGTAGCAGGTGTAAAACTAATAAAGGAAAGTTCTTCTTCACACAGGGTGTAGTCAGCCTGTGGAACGCCTTGCCAGAGGAGGCTGTGAAGGCTAGGACTATAATAGAGTTTAAAGAGAAGCTAGATAATTTCATGGAGGTTAGGTCCATAAAAGGCTATTAGGGGATAAAATGGTGTCCTTGGCCTCTGTCTGTCAGAGGCTGGAGAAGGATGATGGCAGGAGACAAATCGCTTGATCATTGTCTTCGGTCCACCCTCTCTGGGGCACCTGGTGCTGGCCACTGTCCGTAGACAGGATACTGGGCTAGATGGACTGTTGGTCTGACCCAGTACGGCCGTTTTTATGTTCTTATGAGAATGCAGTTTAGAGCAAGTTACAAGCAAGGTGGCTGAGAGTTACAAAGATTACAAAGTTGCAGCTTACAGTAAATTTCTGAGAATTACAAAGATTACAGAGTTTTACAAAGATCATAATGAGTTCCAAGGATTGATAAAGATCACAATGAGTTGCAGTTTAAGACCTTAGACCTTGCGTATAGTTTCAGAAAATACATGTTTATAAATCAAGTAAGCTCAGGCAAACAAAAATCACAAGAAGTTTGGACTTCATAGAACCAAAAGACTCATAGGCTTAAAATAATCTTTGAATATGATTCACTTCATGACATTCACTTCATCCGTGACCTAAAACAGTGGTCCCCAACACGGAGCCTGTGGGTGCCATGGCATCTGCCAGGCCATTTATGTGCACCTGCCTAGAGACCAGGGCCAGCCTGAGCCATTCTTGCGCCCCGGGCCCCAGGCACCTGGCGCATGCGTGGCCCCTGCCCCGGGCATATGGCACATGTGCGGTTCCATCCCCAGGCGCACGGCACATGCACGGCCCCTGGCTCGGGTGCACGGTGCATGCGCAGCGCCACCCCCGGGCACGCGGCTGAGAGCCTGGCAGCCCAATAAGGTTGGGGACCACTGACCTAAAACAACGAGGTACTTTCATTCTGCCAGATGAAAGCAAGACTACTTCCCTAATCTCACCTGAACCACAACCGCAGGCAGCCATCCCGTTCAGTATAGAAGCAGTGTATTGAAAAACTTCCCACATATTCAACGTTCTCCATATCTATTGTGAGCACCAATAAAAATTCTTGCTGAAATGATCCCAAAGCAAACTGGTCTCGTTTTACACTCTAACACACCTATTCTGCACATCTCTACTGAAGCACCTTATGTGAGGTTTATAAAAGTCATCTAGTGTCAGAGGGGTAGCCGTGTTAGTCTGAATCTGCAAAAGCGGCGAGGAGTTCTGTGGCACCTTATAGACTAACTGCAGTGTAGGAGCATAAGCTTTCGTGGGCAAAGACCCACTTCGTCAGATGCATGTAGTGGAAATTTCCAGAGGCAGGTATAAATATGCAGGCCAGAATCAGGCTGGAGATGATGAGGTGGATCCAATCAGGGAGGATGAGGCCCACTTCTAGTAGCTGATCTGAATTCCAAGAGAGCAGAAGCTGCTTTTGTAGTTAGCAAGCCATTCACAGTCTTTGTTTAATCCAGAGTTGATTGTGTCAAACTTGAAGATGTACTGTAGCTCAGCAGTTTCTCTTTGAAGTCTGGTCCTGAAGTTTTTTTTGCTGCAGGATGGCTACCTTTAGATCTGCAATTGTGTGTCCAGGAAGATTGAAGTGTTCCCCTACAGGTTTTTGTATGTTGCCATTCCTAATATCAGATTTGTGTCCATTGATTCTTTTATGTAGGGACTGTCCAGTTTGGCCGATGTATATAGCAGTGGGGCATTGTTGGGACATGATGGCATATATTATGTTAGTAGATGTGCAGGAGAATGTACCTGTGACAGTATGGCTGATCTGGTTAGGTCCTGTGATGGTGTTGCTGGTGTATATATGTGGGCAGAGTTGGCACCGAGGTTTGTTGCAAGGATTGGTTCCTGAGTTCGAGTTATTATGGTGTGGTGTGTAGTTGCTGGTGAGAATATGCTTCAGGTTGGAGGGCTGACTGTGGGCAAGGACCAGCCTACCTCCCAAGGCCTGTGAAAGTGAGGGATCATTGTCCAGGATGGGTTGTAGATCACTAATGATGCGTTGGAGAGGTTTTAGCTGGGGACTGTAGGTGATGGCCAGTGGTGTTCTGTTGGTTTCTTTCTTGGGCTTGTCCCGTAGCAGGAGGCTTCTGGGTACATGTCTGGCTCTGTCAATCTGTCTCCTCACTTTCTTGTGTGGGTATTGCAGTTTGCAGAATGCTTGTTGAAGATCTTGTAGGTGTAGGTCTCTTGTCTGTTTACAGCCAAGCACTGAGGTACAACCGCATATGCTCCAAACCCTCAGACAAAAACTTCAGGACCAGACTTCAAAGAGAAACTGCTGAGCTACAGTTCATGTTCAAGTTTAACACAATCAACTCTGGATTAAACAAAGACTGTGAATGGCTCGCTAACTACAAAAGCAGCTTCTGCTCTCTTGGAATTCACACCTCCAGATCAGCTACTAAAAGTGGGCCTCATCCTCCTTGATTGGATCCACCTCATCATCTCCAGCCTGATTCTGGCCTGCATATTTATACCTGCCTCTGGAAATTTCCACTACATGCATCTGACGAAGTGGGTCTTTGCCCACGAAAGCTTATGCTCCTACGCTGCAGTTAGTCTAGAAGGTGCCACAGGACTCCTCGCCGCTTTTTCAAAAGTTATCTAGAAAGCTATCACCAAGTCAATTTTAAGACTGACTTGTGGGAAGTCCTACATTCCCTTCTTAGATGAAGAATGTGCAGACTCCTCAAGCAATGTGAAGGAAGTGGCAATCTAGACCTCACAACACATCATTCAGATGACATGAACACATCTATACGAGCAAGATGGGGGCAAGTTAGCCTGGAACGAAATATCATACCATCTGTTTGAAAAGCCTGGGCACTAATCAGAAAATGTGGAATTGCTCTATTCCTCCCCACTCATCTGGCAAATGTTACACAGGTGAACAAAAACAAGTGTGAAAGTGTTGACATGTTGGCAATACTTTTCACCGCAGATTAAATAGAAAGGGCAATGAAAAGAGGTAAAGCCTGTGGCTTTGGTAACATCTCCCCAACATTCTTGAAGAACCTGGGAAAAACTAGAAGCCAATGGTTAGTCATTTTTCAGTCTAGAGTGATCCAGGAGAATAAACTATCTAAGATTTGGCACAGAATTAAAATAATCGCCTTGCCAAATCTTGAGAGAGTCCACTGATTTGTAACAAGTTGACTCGCTTTTTTGGGTAAGCTGCATGTACAAATGACTTGAAAGCCTGTCAGGCAGACAGCAGGCATGCTAACCCTAACCCTAGCCCTGACTGTACAGGCTTATTGTACAAGCTGTCAATGGTATTACTGAAATGGGTTGACTTGAACTGCTACTGAGATCACTATTTCCAAGTTTCACTTGACTGGACAAACCCTCCTCCTGAAAACAAAACAAAACAAACCACGACCACCACCATCAAAGAACCACAGCTCCTGCAGAACAACCATCTACCTCAGGACTCAGTTCTAGCACTAACGTGTCTCAACCTCATCACAAACAGGGCCGGCTCTAGGCACTAGCAAATAAAGGCGGCACATTTCCAGGGGTGGCGTTTCCAGGTAAGCAGTCGCCCCAGGCAATGCCCGGCCCTGCCCCGCCCTGCCCCATCCCGCCGATTTTAAAGAGCCGCAGAAGCTCAGCTCTGGCTTCGTGTCCTCGGGAGCTGGCTGCAGAGAGTGGCGTGGCCACGCTCCGCCCCACCCCACTGGCTCCAGTCCTATCGTGGCCCCAGCTTCCTTCGCCGGCAAGAGACCACTCCCTGCCAGCAGCCCGGATCGCTGAGCTCGCCCCACCCTGCCCTGCGCCCCTCTGGCTCTGTGCAGCCCATGTTGCCCCTGTGCCTCACACCCTGCTCTCCTGGAACTTGGTCCTCCTGCTCTCCCTGTTCCCTGCGACTCTCTGGCTCTGTGCCACCCTTGCACCCTGCTCCCCCCTCTGCAGCCCACTGCCCCTTTTCCCTGCACCCCTCTGGATCTGTGCCCCCCATTCTCCATACTGCCCCTGGACCCCAATACCTCTGCCCTTCCCATTCCCCGTGTCCCATTCCCATGCCTCCCCTACACCCCGCACCCTGTTCCTCCCAATCCTTGCATCCCTCTGGCTCTGCGCCTCCCATTCCCCATGCCACCCTTGTACCCCCCCACTGTTCCCCACACCCTTCTGGCTCTGCGCACACCAGTCCCCCTGCTTCCCCCAGTCCACACGCCCCTCTGGCTCTGTGCTTCCCATTCCCCACGGTGAACCCTGCTCCCCCGGTTCCCCATGTCTCTCTGGCTCGGTGCTGTCCCTGCACCCTGCTCCCCCTGTGGGTTGGTAGTGAGGGGTGCTTGTTCAGAAGGAGGGGCTGAACAGGGCAGGGAAAAGGCTGTTGTGACCCAGCAGCGAGTGAAAGGGGAGGGGGAGTTTACTTGAAGCACCTTTGTCTTTATGAAAAAAAAACAATTAAAATTATATTTGCTATTTATAGGGCTAAATGCCGGGACAAAAATGAAAATGCAAACAAACAAACAAAATTGCAAAGTGCAAACATGTGTAAAAGCCAACAAAAAAAGTGGGGGGCAGCCAAAAAGTTTTTTGCTTGGGGCAGCAAAAAACCTAGAACTGGTCCTGATCACAACTGACCTTCCTAATACTACTGCCAGCCATTTTATCTGTGCTGTAAAGGAGCAGAATTTCTGTCAGCAGTAAAGGGCCAGAATTTCAGACATCTAGAAGATGCTCTGAATGCTAACAATTGAAGAGGTGGCATGGACCTTAAACCTAGCACCAAACAGTCTGACATCTTCTTGAATGGACATGACCCAAAGGCTGCATCTTGACTTTCAAGGAACGTCTGACAAAGATCTCACTGAAAAGATAAACAAGAAACAATCCGATCAACAAACTAGTGGTTCTACCTGGAAAGCCAGTTCACAGATACAAAGAAATTTGGGGCTTGCCTTGCATTGTTAAGTCGCCGATTATTGCTCCTTGGTGTGACTCAGCTTTTTTTTGCATAGGACAGAAATTCAGCTGAATTAAACCATGCATATAACAGGCACCATGGGACTGTCTACCTGTTCTGTCCAACATTACCCTTCCTGACATCAGGCCTTGAAGAATTTTCTCCTTACGATGTAAGACATGCCACAGCCACCCCATTTGAAGAAGCATTTAGTCCAGCAAGCCATTATTTTAGCTGGAGGCATCTTGTTTGGACAATTCTCCTCTGGGTGGCATGCTGGGTGGCAAGAACATGTTTTAAACATAGCCAATGATTTTCTAGTAATAGATCCTAGGGTATGTCTACACAGCAACATCATTTCAAAATAACGAACGTTATTTCAAAGTAACTTAGTCTGCGTCTACACAGCAGGCAGTTGTTTCGAAATAATGTCGAAAAACTGTCAAGCTGAAGGACTTCTTACTCCAATTCCTGTAACCCTCATTGTATGAGAAGTAAGAGAAGTTGGAGGAAGAGTGCACTATTTCAAAATAAGGGCGGTGTAGACAATTTTGAAATAAAGCTATTTTGAAATAAGATACGCAACTGACGTAGCTCAATTTGCGTAGCTTATTTCTAGTTAAGCCCTGCTGTGTAGACGCACCTCCTAGTTTTGACCATCCAAGTCATCTTTAAGTAAGCCCAATTGCTTCAAATATAGTGATCAGATATGCAGCTAAGGACTATAAGTGAGGCCTTCGTGACTCTTCCTGTTGCCACTGTTTCCAGTGTGAAGATGCATGTTACATATGGTCAGGCTGTTTTCATCAGCAAGGGTTGCTCAGTTTCCTCAAGGACTTCCACAATTTACTTTCCTCGGTGACTGAATGATTAGGATACGGCATGTCTACACTGGGGAGTTATTTCGAAATAACAAGGCAAGCATCCACACTACCAAGCCTGTTATTTCAAAAGAATGGGCTTGTTATTTCAAAATAATAATGCCTGCTTGTGAAGAGGAATAAGCTTATTTCAAAATAGTTATTTTGGGAGATATTATTTTGAAATAAATTATTTTGAAATAACTTGGGAGTGTTAGGCACAGCCTTAGAGTAATAAGCTTCATTTGACCCACTGTGCAGATGCATTCACAAACACATTTTTATATATAGAATGCATATTTTAAGAAAATCTACCTGTGTTTCTCACCCCAGAACGTTTTGATTACTAAAGGTGGATATAATGATCAAAATAGCAAGCGTTCAAAAAAAATCTCAGTTGTGAAGGATCCTTCTAGATCCTTGAAGACCAAATTTTTTTGGTGACTCCAGGAATATATGCCATAAATTAGGTTGGACAGAGGCAATCCTATATATCCAGCTAAACTGTGGCTACAAAATGGAGGTCATATATAATCTTTCAAAATACCAGATGAACTCAAGGCTTTTCTTGCTTCCTGAAAGAATAACGTAAGGATCAGATTATGATCTGATCTACACAACTATTCAACTGAGATTATAATGCTGCCCACAATTTTCTTAATCATGAGAAGAGGAAAATTAACAGGTAGATGCCCAGAATGTGAGAACCTTTGAGCAACACCAGTTTATTGTAATCCCTCCAAGAGCTATAATCTAAATTTCTAACTGTAGCATATGTCAAAGAATAACCAAGAAAGACAGATTATAAAGTTTTTGCTTCAATATGACAATTTTATAGATGAGAGCCTTTTCTTCTGTATTAACTTCCCTGACTGATGTGGGTGCTAGAAGACATTTGACCCATGCCAAGAACAATTAGCCAAACAGCTGAGAGAATGTGCTGATAAATTGCTCTTTCAAGTAGTGGTTTTGTAACTTGAAATGAATCTTAACTGAATGACAATCTTAATTCTTCAAGTACTAGCTGGAAATAAAGGCTTTAACTGCTTTGCATATTCAGTACACACACACACACATACAAAACACAGCAGTAATGATACATGTGTATACAGGTTTGATTCAAATCACTATTTAGCACACGGGGGACCATAAATCCCTCTCTACTGACTCCAGTACCTACATCATGCAGAACAGATGTTATTTTCTTTCTTTTGTTCTCTCCAGGTTTGTTATACACTATGGAATATTTTGATTTTTTTTATTCACGATATTCATCCCAAATGATTCCCTTTGTAAATTCATGTTCTTTTTTGTTTCTCAGTAGCTTTGTTTCATTGCTGTAATGAATTCCCCTGGTGCAAACTGTCATTAATGTAATTTTTATCTACAAGAAAATGTGTATAGCCTTGGTGAGATCTGCTTGTGGAGTTTCCAATGACTCAAGCAAGTCTTAAATTGTTATTTAATTAAACACAGCAAAGAGAAAGAAAATGAGAGAGACAAACATATTCTTGAAGGGAGAACTGCTCATTTTTGTTCAGCAGTTTAGGTCTAGCTGAAAGTGAAGGGTTAGAAAATCCAGCAAATAAGTGTCCTTCAGTTCAGCATGTTCCTAACAAGCTGCCACATTATAAAGTTTCTCTGTATTTTTCTGTTACTACTTACCCTGAAATGCAGTAATTGGTCTGAGAGGAGTCTTGAAGTACGTCATATTTATTTTATGCTGGACTATTCTGACCGAAAAATGTAAATTTGATCATGCTAAACCATTTGTGAAGATTGTCCATGCTGCACTTAGTCCTCCTTCAGAGTCAACTTTAAGTACATTCAGGCACCAAATCACACCGAGGTGTCATATGAAAAACAGTAGGGTGTTCACAAATCCAATTCTGCCTTCCCATTACTCAGACAATAGAAGAAACCTTATAAAAAAAGGTAATTTCAAATAAAGAAGCAGGGAATAATTCAGATCGGAAGAGGGGCCACCTTCTTCCAAAGTGCTTCAAAATGGATTCCTTGAGGATCCCCTCCATGACTTTTCTGGGGTCTGTAGTTCCCTGGATTATCCGTCTTCCCTTTTTTAAAGATGGGCACTACATTTGCCTTTTTCCAATCATCTGGGACCTCTCCCGATCTCCACAAGTTTTCAAAGATAATGGCCAAAGGCTCTGCAATGATATTTGCCAACTCCCTCAGTACCCTCGGACGCATTAAATCCAGACCCATAGATTTGTGTATGTCTAGCTTTTCTAAATAGTTCTTAACCTGTTCTTTCTCCAGCAAGGGCTGCCCACCTCCTTCCCATACTGCATTGCCTAGTGTAGTAGTCTGGGAGCTGACCTTGTCTATGAAGACAGGGGCAAAAAACGCATTGAGTACTTCAGCTTTTACCGCATCATCTGTCACCAAGTTACCTCCCTCATCCAGTAAGGGCCCCACACCCTCACTGATTGCCTTCTTATTGCTAACATGCCTGTAGATACCTTTCTTGTTACCCTTCACATCCCTTACTAGCTGCAATTCCAGTTGTGCTTTCGCCTTCCTGCATTCTTGAGCAATATATTTATACTCCTCCCTAGACATCTGTCCAATTTCCATTTCCTATAAGCTTCCTATTTTTGTTTAAGCTCACCAAGGATTTCCCTGGTAAACTAATCTGGTCGCCTACCATATTTACTTTTCTTACTGTGCATTGGGATTGTTTGTTCCTGTGCCTTCAGTAAGGCTTCTTTAAAATACTGCCAGCTCTCCTGGACTCCTTTCCCCTTCATCTTAGCCTCTCAGAATAGCTTTTGAAATAGCATGAAATAGCTTATTTCAAAATAGCTCGTCTACACTTCAGGGAAGCCTCACAATTAGTCTGAGGCAGTTTTCACTAATGTAGACCTGCTATCTTGATTTAGAGCCCTAGGAGGCACTGGGGAGGAATAACTTAGAATGGCCCTGGTGAGGGGCCATTTGGTACAGCTCACAGCAAAGCAAGCCTATGATATACGCCGTGGTTCCCCACCCCAGGTAACAGTGATTTACACTGAGTTTATTAATAAGCAAAAGTGATTTTATTAAGAATAAGAAATAGTATTTAAGTGGTTGCAAATAGTAGCAGACAGATCAAAGTAAGTTAATAAGCAGAATTAAACAAAGCATGCCAGCTAAGTCTAATAGTCTAAGAAATTTGTTATGTACAATTTCATTCCTTAACAGTACTTCTAATAAACTTTTCTCACAGCTGGAAAGGGTCCCAGTTGGATCTGATTGTTCCTCCTGTTCACTCCGAGATGTTTCCAGCAGTCATCTTGGCCTGTGCTGGTTTGTTTACCTAAAGGGTCTGTAGCCATGGACCCTCATGACTCCCATTGGCTCTGGTTCCTCTGACTCCCCTTGGCTGGAAATGGTGACATGACTACGGACCCTTTATGTAAACAATGCAGAATTGGCCTGCTAGTGGCTTTGCTAGCAACATAGTGCTGCCTGTGACCCACTTTGAGAAACACTGCCATAGTTCAATAAAGAATAAAATAAAGTCCAATAAAATCTTAGTATTTACTCCTCATACTTTTTTCTTTTAAATGTTCTGAATGAACTTAATGGAGTCATGAAAGTGAGGGGTTACTAGCACTAAATATAGTAATCTATAGCATCCTTACATACAGCTTAGAGCCCATGGCAAACAAAGGTTCATCTGTATTAATAGTTAGTACATCTGAGTACTGATTTGCAATATCCTTCAATTCCAGCTCTGGGCTTTGCCTGAATAATGATGTGAGATGCATCAAAATAGTTTAGTGATATCTAAGATAAATCTATCATACATTTACACAAATGTCCTTCATGACTTTGAAATGAATGTCAAAGATTCAGTCAAAACTGAATGCCTTACATTTTGCTCCTATATTTAGGCATCTACAGTATATTTGAAAAATCTTGGCCTACATCTTCAAAGGTAACAGGCTATTTAACAATTGCACTGTCAATCATCTCATTTGTCATTCTTTTAAAATATGTTCATAGCTTGGTTCCATTTTGTGTGAGCAATCGCCTAGTTCTTTCTTCACGGGCTTGCTGTTTCTGCTGTGTCACTTCCTTGGTCTGCATGTTGGGACTGCATGCTTTTATCTACAACTACAATCTTTGATTGTGGAATTTAATTTGCATTTTTATTACAGGTACAGAATAACTGTTCTTTAAAAAAAAATATAAACTAAGGAGGTATTTGTTTGGCTTAGGTTATTAATATTAGATTGGATTTATTTTTAAAGTGACTTTGTTCAATGCCCTGGAATGCTTGCATAAAGGATGCTTTATAATGTAAATTTGATTTGATTGATAGTTCTGTAGAAGCTAGACACATTTGGCACTGATTTCAAAGTCACTCATCCTAAAGTGAAACCACAGCAGACAAAAAAACCCCCAACCAAACAAACAAAAAAACCAAACCACCCAAAACCAACCCCCCCCCCCAACGCTGTTAGTCTTTTTGTGTGCTTGTTTGGGAGTATATGAAGATGAGACATTTATATTTTTATCACTCTTTTCATTGCTTCGTTACTAACAAGAAAGTCACATCCTTTATTCAACACCTTGTCAGAAGAAAAAGACTTTGCTGCTTTTTTACAAAAGTGCTGCATTGTCCTGCATATCAGCAACACATTTAATTTCACTACCCATTCATACAGCTGCACTGATATCACGTTAAAACACACACAAAGTAAAGAGTATATTATTGGAGAAAGCTATTAGGCATGTGAAGTGCATGAAGGAAATAATGTAGAGTTTTCTACCTTGCCCCTTTTATAGAATTTAAAAGGGGCCCTTCTATCTCTTTCACTTCTATTTCCCCGTGTTTTTCTGATTATTCTGTATCTTGGTGTGAGTTACACTTGTTTACGATCATAACTGATCACAATGAGTCAAAAAAATTAAGTGTAATGAAAAGCAGGAAATAACATAGCCAGTTCCATTCTCACAAGCCTTACAAGGTCATCAACTTGAGTGCTCCTGCTGTTGTTGCTCTGGCTTATGCTGTTCCTGGACACTCTATTACTAGGACACTTCATGAACAGTAGCAGAATGTACCACTAGCAACTGGCAAAATAGCAATTGTGAGCAGCAACAGTGATGGTGTTGGGAAGTTGTCCATTGTGTATAAAAGCATACAAATATGATATAATTATATACAAATGCACATAGCATAAGCCATGAAGAACCATAAGGAGACATTTTACTGAATGATCGAAGTAATGATATAATGTGTAAAACTGACCAAATGGTATGGATCTGCTGTAACTTATACACTAGTACAGTGGTTCTCAAACTTTTTTGGCTCTGGAGCCCTTTACATGCGTAAAAATTTATGCAGCAAGCCAATGGTCCACTGATTGTATGTGTTGTACCTATCGATGTTTCCAGTTTGTCAACCTCGCGGAGCCCCTGGAGATGTCTTGCGGAACCCTGGGGCTCCGTGGAGCACAGTTTGAGAAACACTGCACTAGTAAGACAGAGAAAGCACAGGAGAAATGGAGCAGTGACACTGATACATGTCTTTTCCAGCACTCACAAACGACAAAATTGCCAATGAGATGATTAGTACAATTTGGACCTCTCTGGTCCGTTGTCTTCAGGACCTGACTGGTCCCAAATGAGGGAATTTGTCAGACAAAGAGGTCCCTTGCTACCAGTCCCCCAGCCCACCGCCCCCTGCTGGGCTGCTGTGGTGATGTGTCCCTGGCTCTGGCCCCATACCGCTTCCTGAAGGGAATAGAATGAGACGTTTCTAGCCTAACACTAAGGTACTTTCAATCTCAGGTTTCTATACTTTAAAAGGGAATTTAATTACTTAAGACATGTCGGAAAAATATTATCAAACATGCAGCATTAGCCTCCATTTCCTTTTTCCTTTTCATATTTCACCTAATCACACCAAAATTAATTGGAACCAAATCCTGGATGCTTCTCAGGCAAAGGTCTAAAACAAAGAATATGTAAATGTAGGGCTGAATAATGTCTGCATGATTGGTCCCTAGAGAATAAGGTGTTAAGATTCAATGTGGGAAAGAAGGCTTGGGAATCTCAAAAGAAACCACAGTTAAGGTGTAGGAAACTCTCTGTGAGGAAGAGAAATTATAGGAACAAGAAGTAACCAGCTTCTCTTCCCTAGAGACTGCTTAATGATCTGAGGTGGAGGACGATCAAGAAGGGGAGGTGGTGGAGGAAACACCTTGTATTAGAAATAGAAAAGAGGGAAGCACTCCCACATAAATGCTGTTTTAGGAAGAGGCCAGACAACAGATCTTATCTACAGCCTGGAGCAGTGCTGCTGGTGCAGGGATCATTTACAGGTCTGCTGATTTGATTTTTGTTGTGTCTGTTTTCTCAATATTTCCTCATTTCACTTCAGGATTGCTTGTGATAATTTCTTTTTCTCCTCTTTTTTTTTATGCTATGGTGAAGAGGAGGACACAAAACAGCAGGGGAAAGATTTCTCATTTGCCCACAATTCTAGCTTCCTCTGCATAATAGCTCTTGATTACTTCCTCTCTGTAGTATGGCCCGGCATCCTTCCCCAGAGTGCTGATCTTGTTTTAGCAGTTGTAGCTAGTAGGGCTTTTTGCACTTCTACTGTGTCAGTTCCGAGAAATCTGCAAATTTAATAGAGGAAGAAGAGTTTTCCTTGCTGCTGTTTTCAAGGTTATTTGGCAGACGGAAGTTTTCCTTTTCAGTAAGTTAAATATCTTCACAAGCTTCATTTGATAAAATGGAGTTTCATGAGATATTGTAGAAGACGCGGTTGTCTCTATTACTAAGACAACTGAAATTTGGAAAATAACTTCTTTGCAGGTCCTTGCTTAAATTTGAATTCCCATCGAAATAAGTGAAAACAGGATTCCTCAATAAACTGTTATTAATTCAGTCCAATTCCCATTTATGTCACTGGGCCAAATTCTCTGCTCATAGGCCCAGGAACTTTGGGAAGGGAGGGAAGCTGCAGCACTCCCAGGTTTCGTGTAGGAATTTATTTCCAGCCCCATATGAGAAGTCCCAACAGCCGGAACCAGTCTTGGCCCCTTCAGCCATCTGGGTTCTCTCCCCACCTCCTGGAGACAGGACCCTGCTCTCGACCCCAGCTGGGGGCAGGCAAAGACAGGGGTAAGTGGGCTAGCCTTCAGTACCTCCACTATTAAAAGTGTCCAATACCACTGTCTCTGCTGGTGGCATAACTTTATCATCATCCATGCAGAGTTATGTCAGTAGAGGATTTGGGCCACTGAGGTTTTTTGATATTGACATTTAGAGTAAGCAGGATAAGAAACTGTAGCTCTGATTCTCCATTGCATTGTACAGATATATGTAGGACATGTGTTCATGTTTGCTAGGAAAACATACATATTACTCAATACATAGGGGTATGTCTAGACTCCATGCCTCTGCCGACCGAGGCATGGAAATTAGACATACCGACATAGTCAGTGAAGCAGGGATTTAAATATCCCCTGCTTCATTAGAATAAAAATGGCCGCCACATTGTGCCGGCTCAGCTGTTTGTCGGCACGAAGCGGCAGTCAAGACTGGGATCGGTCGGCAAGGAAAGCCTTTGCTGACCGATCCTGTAAACCTCGTTGTACAAGGCATAGGGATCAATCAGCAAATGCTTTCCTTGCTAACCGATCCCCGTCTTGACTGCTGCTTCGTGCCGACAAACAGCTGAGCCAGCCCAACGCGGTGGCCATTTTTATTCTAATGAAGCAGGGGATATTTAAATCCCCGCTTCATTGACTATGTCGGTATGTCTAATTTACATGCCTCGGTAGGTAGAGGCATGTAGTCTAGACATACCCATGGAGAAAAATAATCAGGAACAATGACAAGAACAAACTAAGGGCATGTATAGATGGGGTTTAAATGATACCGGAAACCCTCGCCAATTATGCTGGATACATTCCTGACATGGCTGCAAATGGCAAAATCTATGAATTCAGGTGGTGGGACCCCCACAGTGAGCTCTAGGGGTGTGAATGGTTAACCAGTTAACTGGTGGGGGCTAGAGCAGCTCCCTGTCTGCTGTGGGCAGGGTGCTGCTCCAGCCCTGTGGGGCCTGCCGTGGGCAGGTGCACTCCAGTCTGTCTGTTACAGCCACTGTCCATGATGGGCTTACCCCAGGCAAACTGTAGGGGGAGGCTCCTTCAGGCCAGCCAGGCTGGAGAGGCCCCCCCCCCGTCCACCTCCCCTTTAACTGGCTAATTGGTTAGACATTTAAATAGGATTTTACATTCCTAATGATGTCAAATGGGATGGGATTTTACATCCCTTCTGCCATGGTGAGTATAGGAGAAGGTGGGGCGGGAAGGGGGGCTGATTGCTCCTGTCATCCCACTATAGGCCACCCTGAGGCCTGATCCTCTCCCCCTCAGCCTGGGGGATAGGGTATAATGGGTAAGAGGGCAGGGTGCTGGCAGGAAGGGGCTGGGCTTGAGGAGGGGTGGATCTGCAAATACGTGAAATTGAAGATCTCCTGTACTAAGCCCCGTTTGAAGACACTTGCCTACATCCTGCAACGCAAATCATCACAGAATACTAGCTCAACATGCTTAATGAACTTCAGAGTATTCATTCAAAATGAACTGATTTTGATTTGAATGGAGTTTGGTTTAAGGTTTATGTACATTCAACACTTGCTACTCTAGCAGTGCTGAAACTGCTATCCTACACGGATTTGTGGGAGACCACTACTACCCATCTGTTTACCTGTGTGCACTTCACTACTTCAGGTTGACCAGATGTCCCTCTCCCATTTAAAACAGGGATCAGGGCCAGAATGTACCCATTTGTGACTGGATTGTAATATATCAGCCTTGCTGTGGTATTACACCAGAAGCCTTACAATATCTCTTCCATAGCCCTTTGGAGCCATGCTGAGACCCTGAATTGCTTCACCATCAGAAGAGAAGCATCAGGGCAGCAAGCTGTTGTGGCTAGTCATCGGAATAAAGATTTTTTTGTTGTTGACATTGCTAAGCAGATTTCTGAGAGTCCACACCGGGACCCTGATGAGTACAGGATAAAGGAGTAACAGTTGAAGAGAATGTACATTAAACTGCAGGATGCCAGGAAACAGGTTTGGCAATAGAAATGTGACCTGTCCAATGAGGGGCTGGACAAGATTTTGATCAACTACACTATTACCTAACCCAAAAGAGTAGTGGATCTTCCAGGATGAGCTGCAGGACTCATTGGGGGATGAATACAAATAGGGCAATGAAGAGCTGGTCCCAGAAAACCCACATATCTTCCGGATTCAGGTCCCTAGTGTTGGCCTGGTAGAAGATGAGCCAAATTCCTAGTAAAAAATCCAGTCCATGTCATATGGCTGTACTAGCTTCTGTTACATGTACCATATAGTCATAGATACTGTAGACGGATGTGCTCTGGGACCGTTTAAGTCTCTAGCTCCCATTACCCTCCCTTTCTCCCCAGTTGCCTATGCTGTCTATTCATGCCTGTTCACTTCAACCCCTTCTTTATTTTCAAAATGGCACCAATGCCTTTGGCCAGCAATTGGCCTCTGTCTCATGCTAATTTTCTTACAACAGACCATTTTCAAACCCATGTCATGGAGGGCGTCTACACTCATCTACCTATTTTCCTTTCCCCTCCCTGCATCTGTCTTGCTCAGCGGATGCCCTCCTATTCACCACCAGCCATGTTCGCCAAGTCACAATGGGAGCAGATTGCATGGCACAGTCGCAGAAATGCATCCCTTTCCCACTGTGGCAGACTTAAACAATGTATACTTCACCAGTATATTGAACCAAAGGCTACAGGAAAATACATTTTTAAAATATTTTTACTGTGTATGAAGGAGATCCTGGGCATTGCATGCCCCACATGTAAAGTTTACAGCTCTCTGACCCTGTAACAGACATTCTTACAGAAAAAGAGTTTTTCTTAGGAATAGCAAATCTCTTAATAGCTTTTCACAGGCTTACATAGAGAAAGACTGATAATAGTGAATGCTTCAGACAATCATTGCAGAACCCTGTCTGTCTTTCTCTGAACTTTTGCATGTCTGCATGGGAGATAAAGCAGAATCCAAGATGAGAAATTGCTTGATTTTTTGTTCTTCTGTATACTGTGTGGGATAGTTTCATAGGGTACGTCTACACTACAGCGCTAGTTCGAACTAACTTAGTTCGATTTAGTTAATTCGAACTAAGCTAGTTCGAACTAACGCATCTAGAACTAAAAACTAGTTCGAACTAGCGTTTTGCTAGTTCGAACTAGCAAGTCCACATTGAGTGGACTCTGAACAGGGCTTAAGGATGGCCGGAAGCAGTGCCGGCAGGGCATAAAAGGAGGACTTAGAGCATGGAGATGCTGTCTCAGGCTAGCCGAGGGCTGCGCTTAAAGGGTCCCGACCCCCACCCCGGACACACAGTTCTAAGGGGTGCCCCGCTTGCAAAGAAGTTCTGGCTTGGAGTGCCCTGAGTGCCCACACTGGGCACATCACACCACTCGGCCATCAGCCCGGCTGCACTTGCCGCAGGCTGCCATCTGGGGAGAGGGAGTAATTGGGGGGGCTGCAGGAGAGCTTCCACCCCCAGAAGCCCGCAGAGCCAGCCCAGTCCTCCCCATCGGGGGCTCGTACCCCATTCCTCCCTCACCTCCTTCCACTTACCCTTCCTTAGCCCCCCTTCTTATTGATGTACAAAATAAAGATAACGTTTCTTCCAACATTGACTCTGTCTTTATTGAAAAAAAACTGGGGGAGACTGGGAAAAGGAGGTGGGAGAGGGGAAGAGAAAGGCTGGGAGAGGGGAGGGCAACTAACATGATCAGGGGTTGGGAACAGGTCCCAGATGAAGAAAGGCTACAGAGACTGGGACTGTTCAGCTTAGAAAAGAGGAGATGGAGGGGGGACAGGATAGAGGTCTCTAAAAGCAGGGGTTGGGTGGAGCGGGTGCATTCAGAAAAGTTCTTCCTGAGTTCCCATAAAGAAGGACTAGAGGACACCAAAAGAAAGGAATGGGTAGCAGGCTTGAAACTAGTAAGAGAAAGTTGTTCTTCTTGACAAAGCAAATAGTTAACCTGTGGAACTCCTTGCTGCAGGAGGCTGTGAAGGCTACAACTAGAACAGAGTTTAAAGGGAAGTGAGATCAAGTCATGGAGGTTGGGTCCATGGAGTCCTATTAGCCAGAGGGTAGGAGTGGTGTCCCTGCCCAAAGTTTGTGGAAGGCTGGAGAGGGATGGCACGAGACAAATGGCTTGGTCATTGTCTTCGGTCCATCCCCTCCAGGGTCCCTAGGGTTGGCCGCTGTTGGCAGACAGGCTACTGGGCTAGATGGACCTTTGGTCTGACCCAGTACGGCCATTGTAAGCTCAGGGCTCAGTGTCGGGGGTCTCAGTGGACCCCCTTGATTTTCATGCACACCTGGTCCTGGGTGGCCAGGCTGGCAGCTCTCCTGCCCTAGACGGCCACTTTCCTGTGCCTAGTGCGGAGATCGTGGACGAGGTCCACGATGTCCGCACTAGCCCAGGAAGGTGCCCGCCTCTTGCGGTCCCGGGCAAGCTCCCGGGAGCCGCCAGCCTGGTCCCGGCAAGAGGGGGAGGGCTGGGGGGCATCGGGTGGGTGGCTCTGTGCCGTGCCAGGTGCAGGGTCTGCTAGCTGGGTGCTGGCAGGCTTGCACCTGGCACGGGCACCGTAGCCAGCCCGTGCCCCTTTAAGGGGTCCGGGGCCGGGAGGGGGGCATAGAGTTTCCCTGGTGTTGGCCAGAGTGGCCACCAGGGAAACCTGGGGAGGGCTAGCCTCCCACTAGTTCGAACTAAAGGGCTACACAGCCCTTAGTTCGAACTAGCTAGTTCGAACTAGGCGTTAGTCCTCGTAAAATGAGGTTTACCTAGTTCGAACTAAGCGCTCCGCTAGTTCGATTCAAATTCGAACTAGCGGAGCGCTAGTGTAGCACCTATTAAAGTTAGTTCGAACTAACATCCGTTAGTTCGAACTAACTTTGTAGTGTAGACATACCGATAGGCATTCCCTAGATTAAAGCTCATAACTCCCTTCCACTCCTGCAGAGCTTCTCAGGAGACCATTTTGCTGCTTTGACCTTTTCCTTTTTGAATAAGATCATTCTCTGTCTCTAGTCACCTACCTCAGTGTAAAGTCATGGAGAGTCAGGACAGCCAAAAGGGGATGTACAAAGGACTGTTCTCCAGAAGTCCCCCATTAACCTCTCAGAAACAGAATAAGCAAAACTGCAAACCCAAACTGGGAACGTAAATTTGAATCCTTCAAGATACAATGGCAAAGCCAAATAGCATATACAGCACTGGCCAAACAAAAATCCCAACACAGCCCTCCTCCTACAGACACTATGGCTACGTCTACAATGGCATGATCTTGCACAAAAACTTTTTTGTGGAAGAGTTCTTGTGCAAAAACTCTTCCAGAAGAGAGTGTCTACACTGGCATGTGCTTTTGAGCAAGAGATGTGCTTTTGCGCAAGAGCATCCATGCCAATGTAGAAGCTCTCTTGCGCAAGAAAGCTCTGATGGCCATTTTAACCATAGGGCTTTCTTGTGCAAGTAATTCATGTTGCCTGTCTACACTGGCCTCTTGTGCAAGAACAGTTGTGCAAGAGGGCTTATTCCTGAGTGGGAGCATCATATTCTTGTGCAAGAAGCACTGATTTCATACATTAGAACATCAGTATTCTTGTGCAAGAACTCACAGCCAGTGTAGACAGGCAGCAATGTAGACACAGCCTATTTATGTCAGAGGTGCCCCCAACACTGGACCACATGACAGTGCTATAGCTTTTCTGGCTATGACAGAGGCCACAATAATCACTGTGTTTCCTTCTACCCCCACAGCACCAGACACTCAAAGACAAGGTCTTTATCAGTGACTGACTTGGTCACTGAGGTATGGTGGAGGGAATTTGGAATAAAATGTATGCACATCTCATGGTAAGTTCCCAATCACTCCAAATAACAATGGAGTGATAAAGCTGTACTTGGGGTTGGGGATGGGTGGTGTAGTAGTGGTAGAGGAAGGAAAATAGAGCTTTCCAGAAACATTGATGGAGTGTTTATTTACAACAATCGGGAAACTGGCCCAGGATCCTTTTTTGCAATAAATTATTTATGCACATGTGACAATGCGCAGTTCAACAGACAAGCTACGATCATGAGATAAGATTCTCAGATGATGAATCAGCAGCACTCTGACTTCCATGAAGCTACATGGGTTTACAGCAGCTGAGGATCTAGCCCAAGGAGTCCACTAAAAGCTTTTTAATGCATTCTGATGACTGTTAGGTTATTTTCTATGTCTGCTTCCCTTAAACTTACAGCATGTGGCAATGCTTGCTAGAAAAAACACAATAAAGGAACCTAAATGAATTTTATTTGTCTCTTGTTTTTTCCACAGCTCTGTGTTTTTCATTTTCAGTCCTTTATTTCCAACTTATTCTCTTTCTCTTTATACCATTTTCTCTCTCCTTCATCTCCTCCTCTTTTCTGTGTTTCTCTCCTTTCCTTTCTTCAGAAAAACCTCTTCTTCTCCATCCTGATTGCTTGTCTCCCTCCCCCCCCCACCTCCTGCCTCAACTCTTTTGTTATCTCCCCATTCAGGGACAAGCAAACATGGACTTTGCAGGCTTCAAATATAGTCCCTGATTACTTTTTGATGTCTCCTGGCAATGATCTATTAAAATGATAATGAAACTCACCCCCACCCCAAATGTTCAGAGCATTCTATATTGTCCAAGGTAAATAATCTGAGTACTTCTCGCCTGTGCTCATGTTTGGCTTTAGACATAATCGTCAGCTGTCCTAGTCTACAGGTACTCACATTATCTTACTGTAAATCAAACATTTAATCCTACAAATCATTTGTAGAATCTGTAACTTGACTTGGTATATAAAATATCCTAATCTACCACATAATATGAATAGTGTGAAACCGATCAATTTATGGTATGTCTTTTTGGATGACTAGGGATGACCCAAAAGTAATAAGAAAAGATCAAATGCAAATAGGGAATCATTAATATGCTGAAAATTTTACTAATAGGGAATGAACCTCTTAAATCATGAAAATGAAATGATAGATTCACCAAATCTATAGAGCTTTCCTCAGAATATATTTTATTAGCTAACAAAAACACATGACAGGAAATCACTTACGTTCACCATTGTAGCGTTGAATGTAAACAAAACTAGCACTCATTTTTAAAACTCTTTTGAACTGAGGGAGGTTTCATTCATCCTTTCTTCTTGCTACTGAAGAGCTTCTCCTTGCTTCAGGAATGTTTTGGAGTGTCCACCCTTTGCAACAGGTCATGAGCTTTTGTGGGCACAATCCACTTCTTGAGATGAGTGGAGCAAGAGGCACAGACGGGCACAGAAACCCCCAAATTTATGAGTGCCCTGGCAGGTTAAAATATTCCCCAGCAAGTTTCTGTGTGTTACCATGTCCACGCAAGTGATCCACTTCCTTGACACTACAGTACAAGTAAACGTTAGTCACATTTCCACCACCTTATACCGGAAACCTACCGATTGTTATACCTACATACATGCCTTTAGCTTCCATTCAGGACTAATCACACGATCAGTTGTTTACAGCCAGGCCCTAAGATACAACTGGATTTGTTTCAGTTCCACAGACAGAGACAAACAGCTACAGAACCTCTACCCGGTATTCTTAAAACTTAAATACCCACCTAGGGAAGTGAAAGAACAGATTGACAGAGCCAGATGAGTACCTAGGCATCAGCTTCTTCAAGATAGGCCCAACAAACAAAATAACAAAATATTGCTAGTCATCACCTACAACCCCCAATTTAAACACCTCGGCTGTGTCTACATTGGCACCCTTTTCCGGAAAAGGGATGCTAATGAGACAAGTCGGAATTGCAAATATCCCCCGTGGCATTTGCATGAACATGGCTGCTGCTTTTTTCCGGCTCGGGGCTTTGCTGGGGAAAAGCACCAGTCTAGACGGGATCTTTCGGAAAATAAAGCCTTTTCCGGAAGATCCCTTATTCCTGATTTTAAGAGGATTAAGGGATCTTCCGGAAAAGGGTTTATTGTCCGAAAGATCCCGTATAGACTGGCGTTTTTCTCCGGCAAACCCCGAGCCGGAAAAAAGTGGCAACCATGTTCATGCAAATGCCGCGGGGGATATGTCGACAAAACTATACCTGCGTCTACACTACCGCTGAGTTCTGTTGACATAACGTCGACAGAACTCAGCAGTTTTGTCGACGCTGGTAAACCTCATTTTACGAGGCATAACACCTTCTGTCGACAGAGTTCTGTCGACAGAAGGTGTTATTGCATGTAGGGTTGTGTCTAGACTACAGGGTTTTGTCGACAAAGCAGCTTGCTTTGTCGACAGAACTGAATGTAGTCTAGACGCGCTTTGTCGACAGAAGCTTTGTCGACAGTATCTGTCGACAAAACTTCTGTCGACAAAACCCTGTAGTCTAGACGTACCCCTATTGTAATCTATGCCATCAAATGCCAACAATGCTCCTCTGCCCTGTACATTTGCCAAACTGGACAGTCTTTGTTACAAAGGATTAATGGACACAAATCAGATATTTGAAATGGTAGCACACAGAAACCTGTTGGAGAATATTTTAACCCTGCAGGGGCACTCATTTATGGATTTTAAAGTATCCATTCTTTAGTAGAATATTTTCAGGAACCAACAAGAGAGAGAGGCTGCAGAATGTGCCTTCATATGCAAATTTGACATGTTTTCCCAGGCACTGAACAAAGACATTAACTGGATGGGCTATTATGTTCAACACCCAAATGACATCAAAAGCTTTGTATCAGACACTTACAACCCACTCTATTAGCCTCATTTTGCACTACCACTATAATTGACAGTTTTTTTTCTCCTTCCCCTCTCCTCTCCTTTTCTGCTTTAAATTTTGGGGTTTCTGTGCCTCTTCCTCTACTTATCTGAAGACGTGGGTTGTGCCCACGAAAGCTCATGATCCTATATATATATCTATATATCTATATATATATATAGATATATATATTTATATTTAGTTAGTTTATATTTATATTTATATTTAGTTAGTCTCTAAGGTGCTACAGGATCACTTGTTTTATAAGTTTTTTTTAAAGTTACAGACTAACATAGCTACCCCTCTGAGACTCTGCACTAGGTGTCAGCATAGTGAAAAGATCCAACTGCCTCAATACTCAGCTCTATTTCTGTAATTTAGATTTTCTAATTTGCAGGTTCTCCTATTTTTTATATCCTAGACTCATGTGAAACTTTGAAACATCAAGTAGTTTAAACAGGATGGAGAGGCTCCTGAAATTGGGAAGGGCTAAGTTATGGAACAATTCCTGTTTGGTCCAAACTAGTTCTTGTGTATTGATTACCAAGCTGCTTAAGAACGTTACACAGTTCTGAACTGAAATTGAATAATGGCTTGTCTTCCACCCTTAGTCTCTCTGGCTAATAATGTATACAATATTGAAGAGACAGCTATACAGGAGGACAGTATTTTTGCTGTGTCCTCCATGTTCCTAAGAGCGCCATATCAGGGGGTATGTCTACACTAGCCCCCTAGTTCAAACAAGGGAGGCTAATGTAGGCATTCAAAGTTGCAAATGAAGCCCGGGATTTAAATATGCTTCATTTGCATCTTCCCGGGTGCCGAAATTTTTAAATGTCCCTTAGTCCGAACTCCGTGCCCACGGCTACACGCAGCACGGAGTAGGTAGTTGGAATTAGGATCTCTAATTCGAACTACCGGTACACCTCGTTCCTTTTTTCCTTTGGTACAAGCTCTGTGGAGAGAGAAAGACCTCATCAGGACTCCTGGGTTCTACCTCGGCTCTGGGTGGGGAGTGAGGTGTGGTGGGTTACAGCAGAGTGTAAATATATCTGAGTTCTATATAAGAACATCAGAATTGGCCACACTGGGTCAGACCAATGGTCCATCTAGCCCAGTATACTGTCTTTCAACAGTGGTCAGTGACAAGGGCTTCAGATGGAATGAACAGAAGAGGCAATTATTAAGTAATCCATCCCCTGTTACCCATTCCCAGCATCCCTGCCCATGCTGACTAATAGCTATTGATGGACCGATACTCTTAGAATGTTTTTCATTATTATTGGAACTATGTTATAGTTCTGGCCTCCCCTGGCAAAAAGTTCCACAGGTTGACGACGAAGAAATAATTTCTTTTTTTTTAAATCTTCTGTCTATATATTTCATTGGGTGACCTTCTTGTCTTATGTGAAGGAATAAATAATATTTCCCTATTCAATGTTTCCATGCTATTCTTGATTTTATAGACTTCTACATCTCTACCTTTTAGTCATCTCTTTTCAAAGCTGAAAAGTCCGAATCTTTTTAATCTCTCCTCATAAGGAAGCTGTTTCTTACCCCATGTCATTTCTGTTACCCTTTCCAATAGATCTTTTTTTAGATGGATCGACCAGATCTTCATGCAGCATTCAGAATGTGGGGGATACCATGCATTTATATAGAGGTAATATAGGATTTACTGTCTTACTATCTTTACTGTTCCTTTCCTAGTTATTCCCAATAGTCTGTTACCATTTTTAATTGTAACTGCACATTGACGAGGTGCTTTTAGGGCACTATCACAATGACTTTGACCCCATCATTTTGTATGTATAGTTGGGAATATATTTTGCCATGTGCATTACTTTGCATTTATAATCACTGAATTCCATCTGCCATTGTGTAGTGAGATCCCTGTGTAACTCTTTGCAGTCAGCTTTGGACTTAATTACTGTAAGTAATTTTATATCACTTGGAAATGTTGCCACTTCACTGTTTACCCTCTTTTCCAGATCATTTATGAATAAGTTGAACAGCACTTGTCCCAAACCAGACCCCTGGAACGCACCACTATTTAACTCTCTCCATTCTACCAACACTTATTCCTACCATTTGTTTCCTATATCTTAAGTGGAGTTCCTGGCAATGTTTCCATGACCATCTAAGGATCCTTCAGTTAATTTAATGACAAGGCTTATATTATCTTAATCACTCTGCCTACCTCTGTTTCTAAACAAATTCCTTGTCCCAAAAGCAAAGCTGGGAGCAGCACAAGCTCAATTGCAGTTAAAAGCTGTGTCTGGGCTCTGGCATGTGCTTTAAGCAGACCTCAGGTATGAAATTCAGGGGTTCAGAGTTGGGTGTGTGTGTCTACAGGCCCTGCTACCTAAATGGCACCCTGTTCAGTACTGAGTTTTAGAGAATCTAATCATATTGACCTATATATAAAATCTAGAGAGTAATAATACGTTGGCCTCAGTAAAGATACTTATGTACTTCATATATCATCTTCACACTTCTTGGCTCAGAATGCTCTGCCCTTGTGCAATTGACTAGTTCTTAACCCATTTAAGGAGAGTGAATTGTGTATGCTTCATGGCTGTATGTGCCCAAACCTCAAGTCCCTACTAAAGTTAAACTTCCAATGGAGAAGGGGGAGAAACAGGATTTAACATGAGTACAGAGTTTAAGCCTTGGCAGTTTGTACTACTTTATTCTATGATAGTGTGTCAAATGCCTTTTTGAGACTTAAGCTGATTATGTCTCCTCCTTTATCTCTTTCTATTCTCCCTGCTATATTTTAAAGATTCTACCAGATTCCACAGCCAAGATTTATTCTCTTATGAAACCATGCTGACTGGTTTTTATCACCTCATATTTCTCCAGATGCTTTGTGATTTCATCCCCTATTAATTTCTTTAATATCTTGCCTACTATTGACCACTGAGCATAATTTATTGGCTCCACCATCATCCATTTTGTAAAGATTGAAGTTGTGCTTGCTTCTCTCCAGAGACTGCTAAAAAATGCAAATGGATAAACATTATTCGGCCACCTATTTGTGGATTCGATGGTGGGTTTTTTTGTGATGCTGGGGCTTTGCCTATCTTCAGATATTTTAACTTAGTAAAATTCTTCAAACTATTGTTATTAACCGTTTCTTCCTCCCTGACTTTATTTCTATTTTTAGTATTTTTTTCTAGTTTCCCTCATGAATACTTTACCCATATCGTTATGCTGTGTAATTAAACTCTCTCCAATGTTCCTTAGGCATTGTCTAAATTAAATTTGCTGCAATGTAACTAATTCAATTTATTACACTACTAATATTGATGCACAAAGCAGAGTTTTAATCAATGACCTAAAAGAGGATTTGACATAAATTTCCTTGGCTGAAAAGTTAATGTATTGATACAATACTGCCTCGTACCTCATTCTGATTTTTCAAACAATGTTCATAGACTACAGTCTATCATCACAATAGTAAAAACCACCCAAATCATTGCTGCTTATTTGACTTGGGAGAAATGATTCCTACATATATATTGTTTTGTATAGTATTTTAATGGCATAAAGCTTCTAAAAAAGGGGGGGAGGTTATTCCATTGTGACACTTTTATAATCCTCACTAATGAAATATCTCAAATCCAAATTCTGTAAATTCTGATTATTTCATTTTGGGGTAAGCCATCCTGATTGTGGTAACGCATTATAATGCAGAATATATTTCCTGGGAATTAAATTAACTCACATTGGAATTATAGTCATTGCTGAAACTATCATTGCTAATCGTACAAAAAGTACAAGCATTCCCACTTCCACCTTTACACTTTTACAAGGGACTCTTTCTGGTTTCATGTTTTGAGCTGATTGTAAAAGGCGCTCTGTGAATTGAGAACAACTTTTAAAATATGCTGCATTAACTTTTCATTGCAGTGCCATGTCTTATCTTCTTACTCTGATGATTTAGCCCAGATGCTGCTGCTGAGTTCATGATAAAAAATTAAAATAGTACACAATTATTTTTAGCCAGCAGGGCTGTACTGTGTTGATCATCCAGATTCAATCCTAGGAGCAGAGGAAACTCATGGGTAGACAGTAATACTCTGCTTGAGCCATATGTAAATGCCATCTATTCATCTCTAATGCATTCTCAAATATGAACAACCCTATCTTACACAGTTAATTCAGTGTGTGCTTAAAACATCAAGAAAAGGAAAAAATGAAGCTGCTATTCTACTTACATACTTCAGGGAATTGAGCTTGTTTTAAACTAATTAATTTGGGGATTCTGCAAAGGTGTCATATGACCTCTATATTCTGAGTGGGCAGGGCAGAGGAGCCAGGCCAGCAGTGAATGGGTACCTTGAGGAGCATCTCATGGCAGCCAGGTTCCTCAGGCAGGGGCTGGCTCCAGGGGGTGTTGCCTGCCAATGTCAGGCTCCTTTGGGTGAGAGACAAGAACACGTTAGGGGTGCAACATGGTAGAGCTGTGCTACTTACCCTGTCTGGGGAGTGCCTGACCCTGCAAAGGCAGCCTAACCCAGGAAGGTCTGTCAGGCTGCCAGCCAGTGCCCTGGCTCCCACAGCATGAAGAGGCAGGGGCCTGAGTGGCTCCCACATTGGAGCTGCCAGCTTCGAAAAAGTTTCCATACTAAATAGAAGGCAAAAATCAGAGGGAAGGGGGGGGGGACATTACCTTGCCTTCCCCCTAACTCCACCTCAGGGTTTCTGTTTCCTGTAAACTACGAGATAACAAAGAAGTAGGTCATGCTGTGCTATTTGAAGTTTAAAAATAGACACTAGATGTTATAATTTCACAGCAGAGACTCTCACCATAGCTCCAGGTATATTATTTGGTGAATATAGGTTAGCACAGCAGCACTGATCAAAATACAAATATTGGTGGAATTCCATGACCGCCAGCAGATTTTATAGGTAAAAAGTTGCAATATACTAGCATCGTCAGATTAAACACTTTGACCCACCTTCTCAACTATTCTGTTAGGCACCATCTTTGTACCTCTTGAACTCTGAGGCCTGGCAAGGCCTGCATGGCAGGGGCTATTTGCCCAATAGTCTTCCTGGGAGCAACCTGGAAGTCTTCCTGGGAAGTGGCAGAAAGGGGGATAAAAGGAAGGAGCCTCAGCTCTGCCCCTTTTACTTGCTACTGGACTCTCTGTGGTAAGTAAATTACTCTTCCCCTAGAAGAAGGGGGAAGCCTGGAGGTAATTTACCTCCTGGCTTCACCCTTCTGAGCCACACTGCAGGTCAGGGCTAATATTGTGTGGCAGTGTTTGCACAGCCTTAAGCAAGAGGTTCTGCACAATCTTCCCATTGTGACTGCAGCTGCAGGAAGGTAGATCAGAGGAAACCCCCTTGCTGTTCTTTTCTGCAAACAAATAGCATGGGAGATAGTGGAGAAGGATGAAGGGCAGCTCTCTCACACCACTTGCCAGCCAGTGAGTCCCAGGGGAGATAAACCATCCCAGGAAAAGTGAGGAAGTAACTTTACCCAAGTCTGTAGAGCAACCAGGGAGTGAAAGGTTTATGATGCAGGGTTTGTCTACATTGACGGGGGGAGGGGAGGCGGGAAGTGTGTTCTTAATTTGGGTTAAGATAGCTGTGAAGACACGTTAACTCATTTTTAACTCGGGTTAGCTTAGCAGTTTTAGGTATTAACTAGAGCTGCTAACCAAAGTTAAAAACAGAGTTGCCATATCTTAATTACTACTTGAACTCAATTTAGCTGGTATGTGTTGGCTAATCTGAGTTTAGAACATTTATTTCCTGAAGATACAACTATCTTCAGATGTGCCCCTAGGATAATCAGCTATGCATCAAACCTTACTCACATCAGCTTGTGTAAAGTCGTAATCGAGCCTATATTAGCAGATAAAGAACTTCTCATTAATAGGGTTTAATCCTTCCCCACTTTTTAAAAACTAAGGACTGAGGTCCAAATCCTTCTTTAACTTGTACATGTAGCCACATTGATATCAGTTCCCCTAGCTAGATGAATAAGGCAAGGAGGATTTTGCCCAAAGCAACTGAATATGTCCAGGCTTTACTTATGAAATAGACACACATGCTGGTCAAAGAAGATGATGATGGAAACTGGGAACACAGAACCTAGTAAGGAAAGGGTACAAGAACATGGGGCAGTAATCATCACGGAAGAAGAGAAAAATGCAGCTCTGTGTCACAGAAATAAAAAATACAAGCCAATTTTCAGAGGGTTTGAGCTCTTCTATCTTGTATTTCTATCTGATACACTTTGAGGATTGTTTAAACGCTGTCACTATCAACAAATGAGTATTTCTACAAGAGAAATAAACCAGTCAGGACTTACGAAAGGTACATAAATAAAAATCCCATAAACAGCTAACAAATAATCAGGCATTTTGTTTGAGTCATTCTGGAATCATTGTTTGTTTCATTATGTACAAGGTCCTTTAATACTTGGTTGCTCAGCGTTAGTGGCTTTCATCTCTCTTCTTTCTCATAAATTACTTTTTGAGATTGCTATGCTTCTTCCTTTGTTGTTCAGGGGCCACTGGGAATTGGAGTAGAAGGTGGTAACTAAATCAGTGCAGCTCTGGACATGTCTGTGTCAAGCTCTGGCTAAGAAATATTCTGATTCAAGCAGCATTAGAGAAACTCATCATAGGACACCATATTATATTATGAAACAAGCCTCTCATTTTAGAAAATGTTGACTAGGCACAAAACATTAAAATTTATGGGCTAAAATCAGTGAACAGAATTTCTTAACATTATATTGTGAAAGAAACCGTTGACTGCCAATACACAATGCATGGAGGTTGAAAATAGTTGACTGAACCTTCTTTCTTGTTTTGGATACAAATTTTGATCCAATCCATAGTTCAGGTTTCCCATTGTTGACCTCCAACTTTCAATATAGTCAAATGATTTCTGTCTTCTGAGAAATTGAGCATGCTTCTGATTTGAACTGAATGTTCCCCAGAGAAAGCTCTTTCAAGCTATAAAAGGAAATTAAGGAGTCATGGGGTGACACACAAAATACAGTTAAGGTATGCCTACATTGATTGCATGCTTATTTTGAAATAAGCTATTCTGGAATAGTTATTCCAAAAATAGCTTATTTAGAAATAGCACATCTACACTGCAGGGAAGCCTCAAAATTAGTCCAATTCAGTTTCCCTAATGTAGACACAGTATCTTGATTTAGAACCAGGAGGCACTGGGGAGGAATAACTTAGAATGGCCCTGGTGAGGGGCTGTTTTGAAATAGCCACAGTGGAGCATCTACACACACCTTATATCGAAATAGCTATTTTGGAAGAGGTGTTATTTCTTGTAGAATGAGGTTTACAGATTTTGGAATAAGCCGTCCATTATTTAAAATTTATTTCAAAATAATGGAATGGCTATGTAAGTGCTCCCATTGTTATTTCAAAATAATGCTAGTTAACTCAAAATAACGGTGCAGTGTAGATGCATTGTTATGGAGTAGGAGTTGACTAAGTGATAGAAGATAAAAAGTAGGGATAAACAGCCTATTTTCAAGATGGCTAAATGTTTAACAGAAGAGTGATCATCTATTTCTGTCCTGGTACTACTGTTCAGTACATTTATTGTGGATCTTGAAAAGCAGATTGAATGCTGAACTGGCATAGTTTGCAGCTGACAAAATTGCTTGTTAAGTCTATGTAAAACCTTGGAAAGTCAGAAGGACTAAACTGGGCTAGGTGAATGGGCAGCGTGAGGGCAGAAGAAAATATTTCAGCAAATACAAAGAAATACCATTCATACCCATTTCTTAGTTTTAGATTAACCCTTGGAAGGGCTGAGAACATGATCAGCAGATCTGAAACTACTTAAACTATTGGTCAAAATGCACAGGAATGGACTGAATACTGGGTCATAGACAGCAGTTAACTAGGGGCTATGAAGGACTTGTTCCGCTCCCTGTTTCTAGGTTGAGCAGAATTCCTTCTCCTATGTTCCCATGAACACAAAACCTGTAAGGCCCATCAGGTTACTGGTTTTGCATATTGAACTGGGATTTGGTGCTTGTAGAAGTCGAAACACACAATATTGTGGTAAAGCGACCTGGTTGTATAGGTAGGTAGTATCTTCAAATGTGGTTGTAATGGCATGGCATTCACCTCCTATGAGTGCCCCTGCCTGGCCAAGTGCATGTTCCTGCACTCTCCTATTTGAAGCCAAAAGCCTCTTTGATAACTCAGGACTCCAGCAGTGTGAAATACTGTGTGAAATACTTAACCCCCTTCTGGGACAAACCTTTAACAGTGGCCCATTTTGATGTCCTCTATAGAGTCTCTCAGTTTGTTCCCCACTCAGAGAGAGTGGTACTTTCAGGGCTTTCCTTCCTGGAGACAGTTCCTTGACTCTAGCTCATGGCTTTACCTCAGTTTAACATAATCCACAATAGCTTTCCCCACAGAGCTCTCCCTCAGTCAGTCAGCCACCCCGTTTTCACTCCTGGAAATCCCCAGCACCATTGAGCTGCTTCTGGTCCAGAAGCTCCTTTTATAGGCCTTCCTGGCCTCTGACTATCTGCTTCATTCACTGCCACTCTTGCAGCTTGGAGGACTGCTCTCTGGTTTCTCTGGAGTAGGATGTGGAAGGACTGTGGGGTCTCTGATGGAGGCCTCAGGGTCTGGTCCACTCCATCATACTGGCCTGTGTCTAGACTGGCAAGTTTTTCAGCAAAAGCAGCTGCTTTTGTGGAAAAACTTGCCAGCTGTCTACACTGGCTGCTTGAATTTCCGCAAGAACACTGACGATCTCATGTAAGAAATCAGTGCTATTCATTCACATTGGCTGTGTCTACACTGCACCCCTTTTCCAGAAAAGGGATGCAGATGAGACAAGTCGGAATTGCAAATGAAGCGGGGGATTTAAATATCCCCTTCTTAATTTGTATAAACATGGCTGCCGCTTTTTTCCGGCTCTGGGCTTTGCCGGAGAAAAGCGCCAGTCTAGACGGGATCTTTCGGAAAATAAAGCCTTTTCCGAAAGGTTCCTTATTCCTGATTTTAAGAGGAATAAGGGACCTTTTGGAAAAGGCTTTATTTTCCAAAAGATCCCGTCTAGACTGGCGCTTTTCTCCGGCAAAGCCCCGAGCCAGAAAAAAGCGGCAGCCATGTTTATACAAATAAAGTGGGGGATATTTAAATCCCACGCTGCATTTGCAATTCCAACTTGTCTCATTGTCAGCCAATGGTCAGGGCAGTGTGTGTGTGTGTGTTTCCGAGAAAAGGTTTAACGTCCGTGTCTTTACTGCTAGGACTGGGGTCCCATCGCAGAGGGTAGCCAGCAGGCCAACAGACGCCCCTTTATAGGAAGAGCTTATTACACCTCAGATTTTAGCTGCTAGAATGCAAGATTCCTTCGCAGTGGGCAGCCTGGGAAAGACTGAGAGGTGCCCCAACGGATCTGCCACCTGGGACTGACAGAAATCCAAATGCCCAAGCTCTTCCTATGCCTGTCCTTTTTGAACGGCTGAAGTTCTTTTAAATTGTGCTTGGTTCTGTTACAGCAACTGAAGGAGTCAGGTTAAAGCTTAAACAGTTACAGGTTTATTAAAAAGACTTATAAAAGCATATGGTTACAATGGCTATTGCCCTATTTCTTAACTGCTAGCAAATATAGATTTTAAAAAAATAGTTACAAAGAAAATAAAGATAGAAAATAGAAATAATGGTACCAAGTGACAGCTTAATCTTTAAAGAGCTCTAAGTCTATGTGTACACTTAAGACAAAGGACCACATCCAGGTACAATTTTTACCCCTTTGTGTGCCTCTCGACTCCAGCGTGTCAGGCCAGGGCCGGTCTCTCGATTCCTAGGAAAGACAAATACGAGGTGGGCGTCCCCTTGGAACCTCTGGAGATCAAACACCTAACCCGACCAGCAGATAGATGGTAGATTGACACTCAGAGTAAATGTACTGCTGGACCCATCTTTATACCCCTGGGGTCCCGTATCCGCTTTCTTATCTAAGAGGCCAAATTGTACTGGTCCGTTTTGTGGCGCCAGTTCTTACAAGCAAGTTTCAAGTTAATTTACACTTGCAAGAGAGGAAGATAGCTAAATTAGGAGTGCCGGATATTCTTTTACTGGGCGAGAGATTCCTCCCCCTGTGGACGGCTGTGTGTTCGTATCAATATGGGTTTGAGTCAAGGACACTCCTTGGCAGCCTCTTGGTCAGCAATTGGAATATCTCTGTTTACAGCCATTCACAGTCACAGCAGCCTGGGCCTTCTGCTCTGTGTGCCCTGCATGCTCCAGGCAAGCAAAAATGGATGTTACAAGGGGGGTTCCTGTCTGGCTACACTCATCTGCATCCCTTTTCCGGAAAAGGGGTGCAGTGTAGACACAGCCATCGAGTAGGGAAATGGTGTACAATAAAACACCATTTTTTTCCTACAAGATACACCAGGGAAGTAAAGTCAGGCAATGTTTATGAAAGGTAAAAATAAATTATCATTGACATTGTATAATGGATAAGAGACAGTTAACAAGGAATCCCAAAACAAAAACAAAAGGGCTGTGTCTAGACTGGCCAGTTTTTCTGGAAAATCAGCCACTTTTCCGGAAAAACTTGCCAGCTGTCTACACTGGCCGCTTGAATTTCCGCAAAAGCACTGACTACCTACTGTAAGAAATCAGTGCTTTTTGCTGAAATACTATGCTGCTCCCGTTCGGGCAAAAGTCCTTTTGTGCAAAACTATTGTGAAAAAGGGCCAGTATAGACAGCTGAGATTTGTTTTCTGCCAAAAAGCCCCGATCGCGAAAATGGCGATCAGGGCTTTTTTGTGGAAAAGCGCGTCTAGATTGGCCAGGGATGCTTTTCCACAAAAAGTGCTTTTGTGGAAAAGTGTCCGTGCCAATCTAGACGCTCTTTTCCGCAAATGCTTTTAATGGAAAACTTTTCCGTTAAAAGCATTTCTGGAAAATCATGCCAGTCTAGACGTAGCCCTGGTGTTTAAGAGGTAGCAACTAATCCAATTATCAGGTATCCAGACTTTCAGTCTGGTAATTCAGAGGTCCATTGATAGTAGTGGGATTTGTGCCTGACTGAAGACCGCAGAAGTGGTGCATTAAAAGAAAACAACACTAATAAAATAAATCAAAAGCACAAAATGTATTATTATTATTATTATTATTATTATTATTAATAATCCCAATTCATAACTGTAGATGTTTTTTAAATGGAATTTTGCATTCAAGAACCTGAGCATTTTGAGAAAAAAAAATCACTATTGACTTAAAACTATTGAGTCTTTGCCTTGTGTGAAACATGACTTTCTTCCTTTTTTGGTACTGAATTGAGCTTCTTGTCAAATGGATCATTTCAACAGTGCTCTGATGTGAAGGACTGATGGAGAAGTCTAGCACATTCACAATAATATTGTATGAAAACCAATAAATACAATATGGCAGTTTTCTGATATAGCACAATTTAGTTATTAATTCTTGCAAGAATCCTAAAGACAGAAAAAATGATTTCAGTGCAAATATATTTAATGATTTGGGTGCATGGAGAATGTCTCCAAGAAAACCTGTGTATTGGCTAAGAAACTACAATTGCTATTCCATGATCCAGAACTGATTTAGAGCAACTAGAGTTTTTTGAGCTTTGGTATTAAGTTCACCAAGATGGGATTTGTGACAGGACTGCAGAAACGGCAGTAACACTTCTAGACATTGGGAGGAGAGTCCCATAATTTGATCTAAAGCTATTCATAATCAGGAAATGAAATTCCATCATTTCTTACATGACACATTTTTTCAGTGGAGAGCCCCAAGTCGCAGAAGCAGCAGCTTCTCTAACCCAATAACATACAGATGTATGGAAGATGATGTAAGATAACATAAATTATGCATAAATTATCATGTAAGTTCTATCCATTCACATCGAGTAGGGAAATGGTGTACAATAAAACACCATTTTTTTCTACACGATATACCAGTCTACATTGGCCACTTGAATTTCTGGAAAAGCACTGACGTTCTCATGTAAAATCATCAGTGCTTTTCTGGAAATACTATGCTTCTCCCGTTAGGGCAAAAGTCTTTTTCCGAAAGACTTTTGCCGAAAAGGGCCAGTGTAGACAGCATAGTACTGTTTTCCGCAAAAAAGCCCCGATCGCGAAAATGGCTTTTGCAGAAAAGCATCCTGCCAATCTAGATGCGCTTTTCCGAAAATGCTTTTAATGGAAAACTTTTCCGTTAAAAGCATTTTCGGAAATACATGCAAGTGTAGACGTAGCCCAGGAGTATAACATGTGAAGGTACCTGTAGTATTTTCTTCCTTCCTTCCTTCTTAGGGTATGTCTACACTACCCTCCTAGTTCGAACTAGGAGGGTAATGTATGCATACCGCACTTGCTAATGAAGCCCGGGATTTGAATTTCCCGGGCTTCATTAGCATAAGCGGGGAGCCGCCATTTTTAAATCCCCGCTGCTTCGAACCCCGTGTAGCGCGGCTACACGGGGCTCGAACTAGGTAGTTCGGACTAGGGTGCCTATTCCGAACTACCGGTACACCTCGTTTCACGAGGAGTACCGGTAGTTCGGAATAGGACCCTAGTCCGAACTACCTAGTTCGAGCCCCGTGTAGCCGCGCTACACGGGGTTCGAAGCAGCGGGGATTTAAAAATGGCGGCTCCCCGCTTATGCTAATGAAGCCCGGGAAATTCAAATCCCGGGCTTCATTAGCAAGTGCGGTATGCATACATTACCCCGCTAGTTCGAACTAGCGGGGTAGTGTAGACATAGCCTTACAGGGTGCATCTATGACAGAGCACAGTTATTTTGAAATAACAATGCGAGTGTCTACACAGCAATTCTGTTATTTTGAAATAATTTAGAAATAACAGACGGCGTATTTTGAAATCTGTAAACCTCATTCCATGAGGAATAACACTTATTCTGAAATAGCTATTTTGGTATAGCAGTAGTGAGGGCACTCCATTGCTGTTATTGAGAAATAGCTCCTCCCCAGAGCCATTCAGAGTAATTACTCCTAGTGCCTCCTAAGGCTCTAAATCAAGGTAGTGCGCCCACATTAGAGAAGCCTGCCTCAGACTAATTTTGATGTTTCCCTGTAATGTAGCCATGCTATTTCAAAATAAGCTATTTTGGAAAAAAATCCCAAAATAGCTTATTTCGAAATAAGCGTGCTGTGTAGACGCACCCACAGAGTCCTGTGGTAAGAATATATCCAGTCAAATACACAGCCTCATGAGCACATAATGCAAGTCATAACACCCACCAATCAAATTTATACAGTCCTGATTCTTTTCTAAATTACACCCAGATCAGACTGATGTAACCTTATTAGTGAAGTTACTCCTTATTTACACCAGTGTAAGTGCAGTTAAGCTGTTCTGGATTTATATAAGTATAAAGGAAAAGAGAAAGAGGCAGGCTTATTTATTTTTAAGAATTTGGGCTAGGACTAGGTTGCAAAGAAGCATGGCAGTTCCATGGTTCACCATCCTTTCTGAGGAGTCAGATGGCCTTAGAAAACCTTTAATTTTTCATTTGACCCTTTGAAGTCCCACTGGAAATAACATTCAGTTCTCTACTGCATTATAGAAATCAATAGAATTTTTTTCCGATTTCAAGTTTTATCTTTATCAGTTTTCTCCTCCACAGAGGGCTTCAATATTTCCTCCAACTGGTTATGTTTATATCTTTGTCATTTTCCGTGCATCTTCACTATTGTCAGTGAATCTTATCTTTTTGTACTCCCTCCACCCCTCCAGAGTTTATAATTTCCATATATCACTCTGCTGCTTTTCCTGGCAGTTCAATTTCCTTTCCTTTCTTGAACTATGCATGACTCTTGGTTAAATAGAATTTATCTCCCCATTATGAAACTGTCTAAAGCACAATTTTTGACTGGCATCATTGTATTTCATGGATATCTTTTACAGCATCACAACCATATCAAGTTATTTGATCAACTCTATTGTAGCTGTATTTCTTAGGCATTCATAATCAATAAAATCATCGGTAAGTGTGGTGGTGCCTTCCTGGTTCTTGATAAATATTTGTTTTCAAGTATTGTAATCTTCTATGGACCATGTTACAATATTTTCTGGTATTACTTTTGCTGATCAAGAGGTTCTTCTGAGATTTTGTGGTTCATACAAATTATAATAAGAACGTCTGTATAAAGCAAAAGCAAAACTCAAACATGCTTCTAGCAACATTTGCATTTCACGAAACATTTTGCTAGTCTCTTATCGTATTCTGATGTCTCATCTACAAATATTTGAGTGCACAGTGTCCATCACTGCAGCAGTATAAGTATCAGTTACCATATTTGATCATAGATACTCCTGTATCTAAGGCATTCAGCAGAGATCTTTTTTCATACCTATCTTTCCACACAGGCAGTCCCGTTATTTGAGGGCAAGTAGCAGAGCAGCACAAGTCCATAGTTGTAATACAACCCAATGATCCAAGTCTGTTTTACAGGATAATAAATAGGGGAAAGTTTTACATCCCCCAGTAAGGGGGTCCAGGCCCTCCCACTCCAATGGACCCCAGACCAGAGCCCTGTTAGTGGTTTGCTCTAGTCACTGAGTCAGCGGAAAATTCCTGACACAACACACTGACTCTCCAAAGGTGGCTCACTCACCCTATGGCCATCACTGTCCCTGGACTGCTTCCTGCTTCCAATGTCTCTGTGCACTGGTGAATCTCCATCTCCCCTCCTTCCTCTGGGATTTGGTTACTCCCACTGCTCCTGAATCCTGTGTGGTAGCATCTCGGCATTTGGGCCATCACTGGGGCTTGCAGGGAGTTAGCCAGGCATGTCGTCTCCTTCCGGCTGCCAGCCCCAAATGAGCAGAGTGGCTGTCTTTTATAGCAGTGCAGCACGAGCATGCCCAGTAGGGTAAAGGAGGTGTGGCCTCCTCCACTCTCAAGATGGTGTTAACCTCCTCCTGTTCAGTGCGGGGAGAGTACTCCCCATCACAGAAATATTGAAATATCAGCCTTTTGTTCCAATTTGGATTAAATACAAGTTTTGAAAGGTTGTAATTTCCCATGGAACAGAAATTCCATTTTCCAACTAGCTCCACTATTGACCTTCGTGGAGTGATGTAAAGCCTATCATTTTAGCTTGAGTAGTTGTGATGGTAAATTGGTATTGTGCTTGGCTTTGAGGCATGACTATCAAAGATGGATGTAGAATGTATGTACATTATTTTCAAACCTGGGACCTAAACCAAGGAAGTAAATCTGTATTTAAGCTGCTACACAAAAATAACATGAGTTTTAGAGGTGTTGAGAACTCACAATTCTGACTTTAGTGGGACCTGCAAGTACCCAACATCACGGAACCACCTCTGCCCCTATTACTTAGGTCTCTAAGCTCTAGGCACCCATATTTGAAAATGTGGGCCCGTATGTGGGGCTTTCAGATTCTACATGTACCTTGCTTCATAGCAAGCAGCATGCATCTAATTAAAAAAAACCCAAACAACACTCCTCACAGCATTGGCAAAATATGCATAGCAGATACTTGGATGAAAAAAGAATACTCTTATCTTCTTAGAGAACGTGTATTGTAGTTGTAGTCAAATTTGTTGAAATCAAACACATTCAAATTGATTTTCCAGCCAACTATGTAGTTTGCTGAATATTCAAAGATGTACTATGTGACTAAAGAGCTTGTGGTTTAGTTTTTTTGTTTGCACTTACGTGATTTTTACATTATACGAGAAATATGTCTTCCTTCCCTGAAGATTCAGATTGAAATTCTGGCCCCACAGAAGACAGTGGCAGTCTTAGTAGCAAATTAGTTGAATATGAAGAAATTGCTTATCCATGTTAATAGTCAATTGGTAGCTGGTTCAATCCCTATGTCACACACAGATATTTACCTAGTTTGGCAATGCTTCTTGCCTAAAAGAAAGCACTTTGCTTTGCATTAGAGTGGGTTAAATGTTAAGCCTAGAATAAGGCTTTGTAGAGTCCAGTTCTCCTAATGTGTACTTCCTTCTTAATACAACCATAAATAAATAATTTTAAAGAAAGAGAGCACTAGAATGAAGAGTAGGCATCAAAGGCCAGATTTTCAATAGATATTTAGGCACCTTAAGGGGCAAGTAAATACTTAAAAAAATCCCCCTGAATGCCTAATCAATGGGAGTTAGGCACGTAGGCTCTTTCAGAGATTTTATTATGTTGCCCATCTGCATCTTGAGGCCTTAAAGATCTTTCAAAATCTGGCCCTAAGTCCATCCACAAGTCAATAAAAGTGAGGAAGCAGGCAAACAGGAGATCTGAGATCCAACATGTGTCTAAAGTGGGATAGTAATGAAGTACAAATACATCTGGGTACTTCTTCCATGCTACTTTCATGAATGATTTCTTGTCCTTGATTTTTTTGTTTTATTTTCTACTCGGTGTTCATAATTTGATGTTCCTTGCTTAAAATGTCTGTTATCTATCCAGAGTGCCAATGAAATGTTATGTACCTTAAGTGATGAATCACACCAGAAACAAATGAGCACAGTACTAATTTGCAAATTTCACAGACTCACCCCCACAAGTCAAAATTTATTGAGAAAATATTTGGCAAAAACTTGCAGATAATGAAAATGTTAGCAGAAAATTGTAGTTATTTTTCAGACAAAATAAGACTATAAGAAAAAAGGATTATTATTCACAATGAATAATTCAACTAGCTTGAGTTGCAAAATGTTCTTTAGAAAAATTAAAAAAAAAATCACTTTCAACCATCCATTGAAACTTCCCCCCCAGTCCATCCATTTTCATGCATCCCAGTCAACTCTACATATTGGAACTGATATGCAGAAATAAAAAAGTATCTGGTAGTGGGCAGAAGCAGCTAAAGCAGGGGCTACTGCATCCAGGTGATGGGGATAAAACAGGGTTCACACAGGGTCACTCTTTCCCACAGTGCATCTGTGGACCCAGAGCTGTATAGGAGAGACCACACCATCCTGAGGGCACTGGGACCAAGTGGTTTCTTCCCCTCCCCACTGTGTGGGCCAGGGATACAGCTGTAGAGATGAGCCAGCCAGAGAAGTCAGCTTGTATGGACAAAAGCAGTCAAAGCAGGGACCTCTGGACACTGAGAGTACTTTGTACAATTTGGAGAGGGGTTTTTCTGCCTTCTGCGGATGAACTGTTGACTGCAAGTCTCTTGCTCTTCCTTCCCTATTCTTCTCTCAGTCTCCTCACCTCAGATTCATTCCATACCTGCCTCTTTTACTTTCTTCCCCTTCCCATTTAGTTTATTCCCTCCTAATTAATACCAGAGTCAATAAAAAATGGTGGTGAGAAACATCATGTGAGTTCCATCACAAGACTTACGCTGCCTCTGTGTTCTAGCCCTTCTCCCACCTCTGTGTCTGTCTTGTTTATTTAGATCAGCAGTGGGCAGTCTAGGCTAGTGAGTGGCTGCATGCATGGATCTTCTCCATCTCAGTGGTCCTCAAGACTATTAAAATCAAGACAGTCTTTCAAAATAGGGCAGTGTTGCTAATTGTGCTTGAACATCTAGAATTTGCAGGGTGTGCCAACTGAATCATAGCAGTGCTTTGACTGGATGCAGAGGGAGGTCATGGCTCCCACAGCCAAAGTTGTATGCAATCAGCATGTCACTTTTGTAATATTGGTAGAAAAAGAAGCACAGACAGAAACCAGCAAAATCTGGCAACCCTCTGTATCGAAATGATAAACAAAATGTCTTGTGGGCCACACATAAAATCCCAATGGAATATATGTGGCTTCGGGCTGCAGGTTGCCCATCACTGATTTATACTGTAAGCTCATTGGGGCAGAGACCATCTTCTACTTGGTATCTGTATAGTGCCAGCACAATAAAGCTCCACTTTGGTAGGACCTTTGGAGCTACCCTAAGACATGCCTAGTGATCTCTTACATAAGCATCAATATAGTACAACCCTGTTTTGCTCAAGACACTTGAGAAAAGTCATAGTCCAAGAGGATGTGCTTATGGGAAAATTATTAGTCATTTAAAGATTTAAAGATTTTAATTTTTCTATTAATCAGTTTTTGCTTGGTTGAGTCAAACATTGTGTATCACAATCAAAAAGGGAAATAGGTGTAAAAGCATTGCCCTAACATTGTGGATCATACAAAATTGCCCTCAACTGGCAGAACTGTACTTTTTTGGCTTCTCTTCTACAAAAAGACTTTTTTTTTGCCACTAGCTGCCATGTTGGCAACAGGAAATGCATGCTGCTCAGAGACAAATTACATTTTCTTGTTTTTGTGTCAGAGCTCCAGTTTTGAGGTTTCAATTATTTTTGCATAAAACATATGTGTAGTAAAACTTCCATTGTTAAGATGCAGTACCAGCAGCAGAGAACATTTTAATTGAAATAATATTTTAAACATAAATTGGAAGAAAGCAAACTGGACATGTGTTCTATAAGTCAAATAAAAGGGTGAGGATTTTTGTTGGAAAAGTCCTAGGTACTGAAATTATGCTATTACCATTTTTGTACTAATGAGTGCAGCACCTCTGAGACCAGAAACATTCAGGATTCTAGGAAGGTTGAACAGCTAACTGAAATATAGGCTTTTTTTTTTTTCAAAAAAGCCTCGTTTGAAAAAGAGTGTCTAGACTACTCAGTACTTTCGAAAAAGCTAGCCGCTTTTTCGAAAGAGAGCACCCAGGCAGTCTGGATGCTCTCTTTCGAAAAAGCACAGTTCGCATTACATAGCACCTTTTTTTGAAAGAGCACTTTTGAAAAAAGGCATTATTCCTCGTAAAACGAGGTTTTCCTTGGTTGAAAAAACTGCTGCGTTCTTTCGATTTACTTTCAAAAGAATGCAGCAGCAATTTAGATGTAGGGAAAGTTTTTTCAAAAAAAGGCCACTTTTTTCGAAAAAACCCTGTAGTCTAGACACACCCATATGGTCTAACCATTATGTCAATACTGAACTAAGCAAGACCCGCAGTACTCTAGTAGTGACTTTGGCCTCAGTTTGGTGAGTTGTTTGGAACCAGATACTAATAGGGAAATCTCTCTCTCACACACATGAGCAAATGAGAAACCAAGCTTAGAATTCTGCTCCTTTGTCTCCAGAAACACAGACTTATAGCTCTTGAACTAAAGGTAAGCTGCAAGTATCAATCAGCTGTTGCTAGCCACTGGGATCAACACTAGTGAGACTAACTCAAATACATTTCATATGTCCTCCAGGATAAAGGAAAAACTTCCTTTAGTACTGTTTTTCATATTACATCTTCTTGTCTTATGTCGTACATTCCAAAACCTTGAGCCATCTGGAATGCTAATTTTTCATGTCAAGGAAAGACACTCAACTAAAAGAATGTATATTAAACCACTATTTTACAGATCCAAGCCCAATAGAATTTTGACACTAAAAATATGTTCTAGTTGTCAGGAAAAAAAAAAGATTCTGGTCTTGTGTTCTGTATATAAAATTTGGGCAAATTAAGGGTTGATGAAAAGCTCAGTGACATCAAAAATCTAATCCACTGGATTAGGTGCTGTGTGTGTAGAAATTTTAATGAAGAATGTGCCTTTTTCTGCTCCCTGTATGTACTAGTGGGAAGCGAAAAATTAGGGCTATAGACACATCCATTAATAATTCACTACTGTTTACATTTGGCAAGAACAACCTAACACTGTCTCAAAAATTTACCCAAAATTAAGAATCCCCCCATACATAATTCAGAAGCACAAACCAAATACACGTTTGCATGATTACCTGAGTTATAATTTCTCCAGATACCTGATATGTAATCAATATAAAATGTATTTTCTGGTTCATGAAGCTTTTGTTTTTAGGAAAGAAAGCATCTGTGAATGTATCAAAGGTTTCCAGATATCAATACTGAGAACTGTAATGTTTCTACAAGAAGAAAAGAACTGCCTGAGGGTTTGGGAAAACAAGCAAAGAATGATATTCTGGATTTGGCTTAGCTCCTCAGCAATTCCTCGATCCAGTGAGGCAAATTTCTTGATCTTGAAGGAGGTTAATTACTAGCTATTTATAATCCCAAAGCAGCAGCATCCTTATTATAATGCTAGATCATATACCAATATGTCCCTTAGCTAATGTGACTGGCTAATTATTAAAATACTCTTTCTCCAGCTGTTGTCTTCCTGGGTAAACAAATTGCTAAGTTCAATTGGCTTCCATTTGCACTTCATTGCTTCTTGACAGCAAACACTCTGCAAAAATGAGCTGCCTCGGGTTGTTTATAATCTCCAGGGGCAGAAGAAACAAATGTATGCATAATTTCCTTAATTTTTTTAATACTATCTTCTTCAAAGGATAGCTCTTAAGAAGTTTAGTGGAAAACCTTGGAGTTTGGGGTTTTTTTTAAACAAAGTGAATTTTAAAGGCACATCCTACCCCTTTTTCATTGGCACAGTGATCCCCTGTGCTGCATTTCAAGTGTGGTTCTATTGCAGTGAGTTCTGCAAATTGTCTTCTGAAAAGAAAGATAATTTTAAAAAGTTAGAGCAAGGGCAATGAGCAAAAGGTACGATTTCTGTTATGTAAAGCAGCTAATTTACAACTGGCTCAGTCAGTTAAAAATAAATAAATAAAATAATAAAAACTCTGCCAGGACACACACTAGTCAACGCTGGATTTCCTTCTTTTACTCATTCAAAAACAAACAAAAAACATCACCCAACCCCCCAAAAAACCCAACAACAACAACCCAGCATCGAGTACTAGCTCAATTAGCATTTCTCATTCCATTAGTGATATCTATAGATCTATATCTATATTAATCTCTTTCTATATATTAGCAGCTGGCTTATGACAATGATTGTTCGTATTTTACTGTGAACGAGCTATTATCCTGCTCCATTTTGATTTTCAGTATAATCACTTCCATATTTTGGGAGGTCAAAAAACTACTTTTGCCTCCAGAGATGAAAGATGTTGTGTGATTTGACTGTTAGATTGACTGATATCATCATGAACTCAGCATCCTATTACAGGTTTGCAGACAGACCTGATATTGTTAGACAGAGGGAAAATGTTATCTGGGTCACATTTAGTAACTAAATCAGTTGCAAGCTGCAGGTTTGACCCATATGGTTCAATGATAGTCATTCATCAAGAAGCCGGAGTGGGTAAGTACAATCTGGGGCCACTTGCCAAGACATTTGATGACACGCCTCCCCTAGGTCGGAAGTCCAAGCTTCTGTGTGCAATGATTCTCCCCATTCTAATGCAGCATAAGATCTCCCATCATATCAGGTGGTGGGGTATTCAGTTCAGATAGTGGGGTGTTTGTGCAGGGAGTCAGAGCAGAGGCTGTGATTATGATGGTTTTTCTCTGAAGGAGTCTGAAAGGGCACAGGCTTCTTTAGGGGTTCCAATTAATCAGTTGCTCACCTAGCACCCATATATCATGACTTACCACTTGTGAGTAATCTGGTGAGTCATCCTCATGCATTAATGGTGGCGAGTTCTTCATTACCAGCAGCTTTTACATACCTGTAACTGTGCCTTTGTGGGCTACAACTAAGAATACCAAATTCAGGACAAATTCTGTCACCAGAGGCATGTAGTCTAGACATACCCATAGTGCCCAAGTTATCAGAGCACAAACATACAAACATTCTCCTTTATATATTAGATATCACAGGCTCACTATTCTGATGTCCCTGTAAACCTCATTCCACAAGGAGGAAGGGATGTTTCGGAATAGTGGGTTACTTCAAAATTTGGCACTGTGTAGACAGAACCAAATTACGAAATAAGCTATTTTGAAATTGAATTGAAATAAGCTACACAATTTGTGTAGTTCAAATTGTGTAGCTTATTTTATGCTAGAAGTGCAGTGTAGATGCACCCTAAGTGATCCACTGCCACCCATTCCCAGCTTATGGCAAACAGAGGCTAGGGACAGCATTCCTACCCATCCTGGCTAATAGCCATTGATGGAGCTATTCTCCCTGAATTATTTAGTTCTTTTTTGGACCTGTATTATTCTTGGCCCTCACAACATCCTTTGGCAAAGAGGTCCACAGGTTGACTATGCGTTGTGTGAAGAAATTCTTCCTTTTGTTCGTTGCCTATTAATTTTGTTTGGTTACCTTTAGTTCCTATGTTATAAGAAAGAGTAAATAACACTTCCTTATTTACTTTTGCCACACTAAGTAAGCATGATTGTATAGACCTCTATCATATACCTCTTTAGTTAACTCTTTTTCTTACAGTGTTCTTAATCTCTTCTCATATGCCTCTAATAATTTGTTGTCCTTTTCCAAACATTTTCCAATTCCAATACATCTTTTTGACATGGAGTGACCACATGTGCACACAGTAGAAGTGTAACAACAGATACACTTAACACCAACAGAAGGTGTGAAAATAGGGTTCACCCAATTATTTCCTAGATATATCTGCACACATCTGTCTCAGGAGACCATTAAGGAAACTGTCATCTTGTGACACGGTCAAAGTTGAACATATACTAAGCCTTCTGGATATGTTAGTTAAAGATATACCTTTGGAATCTCTGGAAATCTTTTGTTCCCTCTAAACCTATCTCTGCATTTTGTTAGATTAAAAAGCATTTTGTTGTCACATACCTGTGAGTTTGTCTGCACTCACCACTCAGCAAAGGAGTTTGCACTTATAGGACACTGCATGGCACCAAGGAGCAACACTTGGTGAAATGCACAGCCAGTTTGTTCTCAGTTCTGTGTCCTTTCTGAGATTCCCATAGGCAAGGAAGTTACCCAAACTCACTTATGGTCTGACTTAAAGCCCCTGCAAAAGGCTTCAGTAGGATTCAGTAGGATTTGGGTAATAGCTTTAATTGGGTGAGTTGACTACTGTATTTACATATCTATTAATTTTGAAAACTTGTGGGCTGGATGCGGTTCGCCAAGGTTAGCCCCTGGCAGATCATCATCACTGTAATTATCTGTGTCTCTTCAGGTACAGGCACTTGTTCCCAGCCAATGGGAGCTGCAGGAAGCAGTGTCCCGGTCTGCACTGTGGCCAATAGGAGCTGCAAGCCCCCATACCTGTGGAGACTCAGGTAAATAATGTGTTAGATGCCCACAAAGGGTTAACTCTGGTAAACCATTCCTGGTCTCATTGCCCAGCCATGCTAAATACATAGAAGCAAAGTATAAATAGAATTTTTTTATAACAGAAGTACCTTCACCTTTGTTTAGGCTATTGAGCAGCACAATAAGAGATAGGGGTACTTGGGATCATATGATTGCTATTTAATTATTTAGGAGGTAGAAAGGAAATTTTAAAAAAATCTCATTGAAATCTATTAAAGAGACAACAGGTATTACTGGAGGATAATGAGATGAATGGAAAATTATCAAGGAGGGAAAGAATGAATAAAATAGCTGTGACGGAGTCAGGCATTATAGGAATGGAGGAAACTAGCACATTTCAAGAAAGAAATGGACAATTTAGGAATAGAGTTGATCATATGACGAAAACAATTCTTAATTCATCTTTAATTTGAAAATGTTTGTAAAAAGTTGGGGTTTTCTTTCCCATATTACCAAAGTGTTCACCAGCTCTATCAGATGAGCAAATAATGGAGGGAAAAATTATTTTTAAAAAATCACAGAGTTTGTTAAATATATTGGGCCAGAGTCTCCAGTCAAAATGGCAGAGAATTAACAGATGTAGCTTATTAATGGAATCCCCTTGTGCAGAAACTCTCTGAGGACAGAAAGCTGGTGGAAATGGCTCCTGCATTAGTCTCCATCCCAAGCCATAGTTTAAAAGGAGAGAGATGTTGTGTCATCGATGGAGACTGGCCTTGGTGTGTGTCAGGGAGCAGAGCTCCATGACAGGGGAGGATAGATGTCAGAAGGCCCTGTAGAGACCTTATGTACTGAGATTAATTATTGATGGTTATTGCAGATGAAGAAACTACACATTTACCATACTTTTGTGTTTAGCAGGCTGAAGTGTTTTGTTGCATTTTTTAGATGATCAGCATTCTGCATCTCAATAGTTTAGCTTTTGGAACTAAAACTAACATTCCCCATCTCCTGTCTTTTCTTTTCTCAACAAGCTGTCATAATAAGGGCACGGTACATGCTCATCCTTATGTTAACTTTCTGGTGTTGAAATGCTATTCCCCTAGGGTTGCCTTAACGCTAGCACTTGGCATATGCACAAAAGAAGGGAGAAAAGGATGAAGGACTGTTTTGTGATGAGTGCACACCTTGGAAATGAGACAGCTGAGGTTCATGCAATTTTAGCTAGAGCCTGAGATTGATAGCTTTCTGTATACAGCTTGTTTTTAAAAATTCAGACTTAGTCTATATTTGATGGTTAAATGTACAGCATTAGGATAAATCTGTTAATGAGTGTGTGAGAGGTTAATATAGAACCCATGATTTATTTGGGGTTCTTTTCTCTTAGGGAAACTTGTCCTTCATTTGAAAATAAGCTCTGCAGGATAGAGACCAACTCTGTCATGTCTGTACAGTGTCTAGCATTATTCAGTGAGTGCATCTAGGCAATACAAATAAAAATCTATGTATGTAGAATAGATTATCCGTAATGTATCCAAACAAATATCTGGCCCCTCTGTAGTGGAGGTCTATGCTTAATAAATACTAATGATTTTTGCTTCACAACACCCACTCACATAAATATAATTTCACTCATTTCACAGTCTGGAAAATGGAGCCAAAGGGATGTTGTGGCTTGAATGAAGTCACCCAAGAAATCTGTGGCAGAGCTAGGAAAAGAAGCCAGATTTAGCTCTTACTCCCGATCTTTGGCCATTGGACAAATCTTATCTCAAATATTTGCTATTTATCAGTTCTGGTACCTCATAAGATTTTTGTATCTGCATATCCCATAACACATTTTGGGAACTGCAACTACTCATTAAATATGAGACAATATTGCATATTAAATATCCACTGAAAAGTTTTTCCACTGTTTATATTTTCAAATTGTCAGTGAGCAGTTATGATTTTCTCAAATGTATTATTATTTAGTTATTTATCATAAAATTCCTGAGGATAGTCCTTGGTTTGTAGATAGTCTGCAAACAAATGATTGTGAGTATTCTACATGTGAAATCCAAACTTTCCTCTGAATTGATTAATTTGTGCCACTTGACTGGAGGAGAGAAACTCATAGAATCAAGTATCAGGTGTAAATACTCAAGTCTCAAAATTTGTGTTCTGCAAATGATGTATAATGGACATTTTTGCTACTACAGTCATTCGCTATAATGGCCTGAGAACATCAGAAGGATGTGAACCTGAGCAAAATTAATCGTTTTTCATGTGTGAATATCTTGCAGTTTTTAAAATGTATTTATTCCGTTTTGATGCTCAGAACATACTCTCTGCTTCTGATTTAGCTTCTTGTGAGGTCCAAGTTCACTTTCCCTGTCTCCAAAGCAGCTGTGATAATTCCCTCTGATAGTATCTAAATCCATTTCAGGATGTGTTAAATAAAAATCATGAACATGAAGATGATACTAAGAAAACAACTCAAATAAAAAGAGGGGAGAGGGATTAGAACAAAAAGTGATCTTTCTGAATGAATCTCTGTATAGGTATGGGAAAGGGAACATACATCTTCTATTTGTGAGGCTCTAATAAAGTTTATAAGTTGATTGCTAAATAGATGGTATCCGTCTCCATCCAGTTAAACGCCACTATATTTTTGCTATAAAGGAAGCACTCTGCTGGAGGGGTTTGCAGGGTCAGGGGACCAGTTTGCATCAGGTGGTCAGAAACTAATTTGTTTTGGGAGGAAACTATTACAGAGATTCATCTTATAACAAACTGAAAACTTCTTTAGCGAGGGTCTTTGAATATTAACGTGATCCTGAATACATAACGTATAATGCAGTATTGAACATTATTGGCACCGCATGACCCCTCCTCCTCTGAAATTGTGATATAGTAAAATGAAGACTGTCCTTGTAATGGAAAAGTTCAAAGTGCTGATTGGTATTTTGCCTAATTTCTATCGTTCAGATTTCATGTGTCACAAAATATTGTCAGCAAGTTTTTGAAATGAAAAACAGGTACAGATTCTTCGAGAAAATATTCACAATTCCCCCATTCAGCCATTTTTCATTCAGCTCCAATGTTAGTTCATTTTGTCTCTAATGAACTCCTGAATGCAAAGAAGAATGTCCGTATGCATGCTTTGTTTGCTTTCAAGGGATTAAATAACTCTAGAATAATACCCTTTGCATGTTAGCTTGTTTAAATCAGCTATAGATGATCAGAGAAAAAGATTTTGCTCACCCTCAAACCAGTGTCCTGAGCCTACAGAAGTCACATGAGACTAGGTTTGATTTCAGTTACACCAGTTTCCTAAATTTAAACTCCAGTGATATCATTGGAGCTAATGGGGTAATTGAAATCAGAATTAGGCTATGTGGATTTGAAGACAATAGTTCCTAGTTTTAATGAAATAAATTCATATGCATAGTAGCAGACAAATCAGATATGCAGAAATAGTTTAGCTATCTGTAACACTGTACCAGGATATTACTCTATACATGCAGTGTTGTGTAAGAAAAGACAATAAGGCATATAGATAGGGTGGTGTAATTGAGGTTGCTATAGGAACCTGTCTTGTGCCAGGGAATATCTTGACTGCTGTACAATTGAAATTTCAGTCACAGCTGCATTAATGTAATGTTTTGCATAATATGTACCTAAATTAACTCCGTAAAGACTCCAGTGATGGTAAGGCTGACACATGATTTGTTCACTGTAGTATCACCTTTGATATAACATATCCATATAGTACCCGTAGAGTTATCCCAAAGCAGGAAATTCTGTTGAGCATTTGTTTACTGAGCTAGTATTCCAGCCAAAATGCAGTTTTATGGTCTTTGAAACTCAAGAAAATCTGGTGACATTAACAAGTGACCATAATGTGCCCTAGTATGAAAAAAAGCCAGAGTATGTCTACACTATGGAAAAGATAGAAACAGCTGCAGTCAATCTTCCAGGGTTTGAATTAGCGGGTCCAGTGAAGACAGCTAATTCAAACTGAAAGGGGCACTCCGGTCAATGCGGTAGTCCTGTTTCCATAAGGAGTAAGGGAAGTTGAAGTAAGAGTGTGCTCCCTTCAACTTCCTGCAGTGTGGACAGTGCCACAATTCACATTAAGATACTTCAACTTCAGTTATACAATGAACATAGCTGAGGTTGCATATCTTAATTCAAACTTATCCCGTAGCGTAGACATACTCCCACAGATGAGTTCCCAACAGCCATTAATTTTCTGCAAAGTCTTGGATAGATGTTAGTTGTTTGACGTACGCTTTCTTCTGAAAAGAAATGTTATGAAAACAAAATGTGATGCTTTTCACAAAATAATTCTCAGAAGATGAGTGGCAGATTTTCAAGTGCTTGAATCCCATGCACACATCTAAAGGAATGATAAGGTTTTCAAGAGTACTCTTGTTGGGAAGAAGCAGCTCAGATTTTCAAGAGCTTGGTAGCTGCAATTGGGGTTAGATTTTCAAAAAAGATCAGCTTCCATTTAGGCACTTTACCCAGAACTCAGAAGCTCCCATTATGACACATGTGGCCAGGTGTTTCAAAAGAGCAATTTTTGAAGTATCTAGTCCCAATCATTGGTGCTGTGCTCTTTTGAAACAGCACTCTCAAAGAACAGAGAGCATTGTATTAGCTACAGCTAATAAAGTTAATAAACAGCTAGTGCCGTTCCATGCTATTGTGTTAACAAGGTGGCTTTCACAAACACACGACTAATTTATAATTTTAAAGAGAAATCAAATGTAAAAAAGTTATCATGGAGATGATCTCTCTCCACACTTTGTATGGTGAGAAGCTAAATGTGACAGAATAATAGAACTATGTAGATGAGAAGGAACAGAGTGGCTGTCGGATTTCGCTGAGCCATGCGGAAAGTGTCAGCTCTGGGCTCTAGGGGCACATCTAGACTACATGGCTCCGTTGACGGACCCATGTAGATTAGGGTTGTAGGCAAAGGGAAATGAAGCGGCGATTTAAATAATCGCCGCTTCATTTAAATTAAAATGGCTGTCGCGCTGTGCCGATCAGCTGTTTGGCGGCACAGCGCTGTAGTCTGGACGCTCCGTGGTCGACATCAAAGGCATTTGTCGACCTCCACATTATGCCTCGTGGGACGAGGTTTACCGGGGAGGTCGACAAATGCCTTTGATGTCGACCGCGGAGTCTCCAGACTACAGCGCTGTGCCGCCAAACCGCTGATTGGCTCAGCGCGACAGACATTTTAATTTAAATGCAGCTGCGACTATTTAAATCGCCGCTTCATTTCCCTTTGCCTACAACCCTAATCTACATGGCTCCGTCGATGGAGCCATGTAGCCTAGATGTGCCCTAGGAAGGGGCATGGCCTTAGGCAGAATGGAGGAGCGGGGCTCGGGGAATAGCCTTGCCCAGCCAGCCCTTCAGCACTGCCCCCTGTGTGATGCTTGGGGCTCTGGCATCAATTTAAAGGGCCCAGTGCTCCATCTGCTGCTATTGCTGCTGCAGCAGTGGCAATGCTGAATGCCTCAAACCCTTTTAAATCACTGGGTCCTGGGTCAGTTGCTCCTTTCCCATCGTCAGGCCTGAGAATGAATGAGTTACATAGTGGTTAAGCATCTTCTTTTCTCCTCCTCCGACTAGGCATTATTTTCCCCAAGGCTACTGCACTAGTTCTTCATTGTTATTGCATAAGAAATCTAAAAATATCAGAAGAGTTGATCAGCAGAAGAGATAGAGAAAATGAAATAAAACAGCATGTAAAATAAGACATAACCCCAGGAGAAACAAGTTAAAAAGTAACAACAACTACTTTTCCAGCTGGCATAACATGTTTTTTCACACCATGTGGCAGTAGTCTAGTGTGGTTAGAATTTCCTGTGTGTTCCATAAGAAAACAACGGCAGTCATTGTTTTTACCTTTATCTTGGTGCAAATGTTAGTCCTTTCTTTGGTAAATATGGGGAAAAGAACATGTTTCATCCCTGTATGTGGTTTCAAAATAACCAAAGGGCATGGAACTTTCAGTACTAATAAGTTAGCAAACTGTCAAAATGATGGCAGTAATTCTCATCTGTTGACACATCTCAAGGATTTAATTTGCCAGCAGGAAGTACACACAGAACATTTTATAAGTCATATCCAGTAGTAGCAGCTGCAACATAGCTTGTCAAGAATTCTGACTTTGGTAATAAAAGGGTGTGACCTTCTCAAGACCTGATGATCTTATAAGTCACAGTTATTTTAATGCCAACAATGCTTAACTGAAAAAATATTTGTTAGGCACTGCTGCTGGAAACAGACTATCAGGCATAAGGTTAGTTGTGCTGGACTGTGTAGAAAAACAACAGATTGTTACTGAGTGCTACCTTATAGTATGAAGAGTCCCAATATTGAAATAGAATTATTTAGTAAGGATATGTCTACACTACAAAGTTAATTTGAACTAACAGCCGTTAGTTCGAATTAAATTTCATAGGCGCTACACAGGCAAACCGCTAGTTCGAACTTAATTCGAACTAGCGGAGCACTTAATTCGAACTAGGTAAACTTCATTCTACGAGGAGTAACGCCTAGCTCGAATTAAGTAGTTCGAATTAAGGGCTGTGTAGCTACTTAATTCGAACTAGTGGGAGGCCAGCCCTTCCCAGCTTGCCCTGGTGGCCACTCTGGGCACAATCAGGAAAACTCGTCTGCCCCCCTCCCGGCCCCGGAGCCCTTAAAGGGGCATGGTCTGGCTACGGTGCCTGTGCCAGGTGCAAGCCTGCCAGCACCCAGCCAGCAGACCCTGCACCTGGCACGGCATGAGCCAGCCAACCGCTGCCACCCAGCCCTCTGCCTCTTCCCGGGACCAGGCTGACGGCTCCCAGGAGCCTGCCCGGGGCCACAAGAGGCGGGCGCCCGCCTGGTCTAGTGCGGAGATCGTGGATCTCATCGAGGTTTGGGGGGAGGCCTCGAACGTCCAAGACCTCTGCACTAGGCACAAGAAAGTGGCCGTCTAGGGCAGGATAGCTGCCAGCCTGGCCACCAAAGGCCACATGCAAACCCAGGAGAAGGTTTGCATAAAAATCAAGGTGGTCCAGTGAGACCCCCGACCCTGAGCCCTGAGCTTAGAACATAAGAACATAAGAATGGCCGTACTGGGTCAGATCAAAGGTCCATCTAGCCCAGTAGCCTGTCTGCCGACAGCGGCCAACACCAGGTACCCTGGAGGGGATGGACCGAAAACAATGACCAAGCCATTTGTCTCGTGTCATCCATCTCCATCCTTCCACAAACAGAGGCCAGGGACACCATTTCTACCCCCTGGCTAATACCACTCCATGGACCCAACCTCCATGAATTTATCTAACTTCTCTTTAAACTCTGTTCTAGTTCTAGCCTTCACAGCCTCCTGCGGCAAGGAGTTCCACAGGTTGACTATTTGCTTTGTGAAGAACAACTTTCTGTTATTAGTTTGAAGCCTGCTACCCATTCATTTCATTTGGTGTCCTCTAGTCCTTCTATTATGGGAACTAATGGAGCACTTTTCTTTATGCACCTTCTCCATACCACTCATGCTTTTATAGACCTCTATCATATCCCCCCTCAGTCTCCTCTTTTCTAAGTTGAAAAGTCCCAGTCTCTTTAGCCTCTCTTCATATGGGACCTGTTCCAAACCCCTGATCATTTTAGTTGCCCTTTTCAGAATCCTTTCCAAGGCCAAAATATCTTTTCTGGGGTGAGGAGATCACATTTGTACACAGTACTGAAGATATGGCGTACCATAGTTTGATACTTCCCCTCCTCCTTCTTCCTCTGGCTTCCCCCTTCCAGCTCCCTCCTCCCAGGTTTCCCCCTCCCCTCTTCCACCCTCTCTTTTCCCCTCTCCCACCTCCTTTTCCCAGTCTCCCCAGAGGTTAATCCTCTCCCTCCCCCTCAGTTTTGTTAAATAAAGAGAGTTTCTATTTTTGAACACACGTGTCCCTTATTTTGTACATCAGGAAGGGGGGCTAGGGAGGGGTAAGTGGAAGGAGGTGAGGTAGGAATGGGGTACGAGCCTCCGATGGGGAGGACTGGGGTGGCTCTGCCAGCTTCTCGGGGTAGAAACTCTCCTACAGCCCCCCGATTGACCCCCCCGGATGGCAGCCTGTGGCAAGTGCAGCCAGGATGATGGCCGAGTGCTGTGATGTGCCGAGTGTGGGCACTAAGGGCACTCCAAGCCAGGACTGCTTTGCTGTCCCTCATTGAGGTCGACAAGCAAGCGGGGAACCCTGAGAACTTTCTGTCCGGGTTGGGGGGTCGGGTCCCTTTAAGCACAGCCCTCAGCTAGCCTGAGACAGCAGCTCCACGCTCTAAGTCCTAACCTGTTGCCCTGCCGGCACTGCTTCCGTCCAGCCTTAACTTTGGTTCAGGGTCCACTCAATGTGGACATGCTAGTTCGAATTAGCAAAACGCTATTTCGAACTAGTTTTGAGGTCTAGATGCACTAGTTCGAATTAGCTTAGTTCGAATTAACTAATTCGAATTAAGTTAGTTCGAATTAGTTCTGTAGTGTAGATATACCCTAAGGTACTACCCAAGCTCAGTAAATGTATGTGAATCTGGCCCAGGTTCAAGTTTCATGAGCATCTCAAAGTATTTTTTGAGGGTTAGATTCTGATACCCTTACTCAGACTGTACAGTATCCAAAGCTACAAACAGGCCTATAGAAATTAAAAGGCCAATTGCAGAGTAAGATACTGAGCAACCTGAGTTAAGGGATCAGGATCCTGCTCACAGATTTTTGAGTTTCACAGACTCGTTTATTTCAGAGACCCGCCGTTGTCAGATCCATTGTATTACAGTGTACCCTGCCTGAAGGTCTGGACTATGTGAAGATCCCTGCTTCCTATCCCACCTCTTTGTTCTAAAGCCCTAACTCTTAGATTTCAGCAGACCTCGGGATCCCCCATTTCTGCTGCTGCCTTTGCAGAGTAAGCGTGATGGTTATTTAATTTCCCATCTCTTTTTGGCAGAAGACCTATTCTGTTTTTGAGGGGCCAGGAAGTAGCAGAGTTACAAAAAAGGATTGCCAAGAACTTTTCTTCCTACCTTTTTTTATGAAGAATGCTGCAGAAGTTGTTCACACCATTATAGCTTGTTTGTACTATAAACTTTGAGGTAATTACAGCAGATATTTTAAAAGATGCTTTCCTCAAAGAACAGCAAGTGGGATATTTGAAACATTTTGTCTGGTCTGGCTGACGCAGTCATCCACAGAGGCAGGGTATTCATAAAGACTGTTTGCAGTTCAGAGCTGAAAAATGATTCCAAAGCAGGTAATCAGACAGTCTTTCAGATAAAAGCTGCTATTTAAAAGGAACCAGAAACAAAATGATGCTCTCCACACAAACTTTCCTCACATCATTGACAAAGAGATTCCTATGCACAGTGGTCACTGTTAAATAACACTTGTTCAATGCATTAGAAACAAGAAGCTCAAAAAGTTGCTCCAATATTGGGAAATCTCCAGATGGGGTAAAAGCTAGTGAATAATCTCTCCACCCCCTAAACCCAATCCTACCTATCCTCTCTACCTACTTGGGTTATCCTTGGCCAAAAAAGTGGCCTCTAGTTGTTACAACCCAGCAAAATGTATAGCAGCACTGACACTGCTCTAATTTACACCTAGGAACAAGCTTTTTGGCACTTCACCACAGCAGCTTTTGATGTTGGGGCTGCAACACCACTGCCTGTCTTTCCTCAGGGCAAAGCCATTGAGGGCTATAAACATGTGACTCTGTGGGGGATCACTCGTGTCCGTGCCCCCAGCTCCCAGGCAATACACTCTTCCAGACGTGCTGGGTGTCTTATGGTTTATTAAGTTACATAGACTCACAATGTTCACAGCGTGCTCGGTTGCCCTCCACTCTCTGGGGAAGGGGGTCCGGGCCCACTCTCGCTCCGAACCCCAACCCAGGGCCCTAAGGTCAGGACGCGTGTCCTTACCTAGTGGAGGGGGTCGAGACCCCTAAACTCCCCCGCTTTCGGGGTCCACGCCCCCGCCCTGGGCCACTTCTTCCACAGCCACGAGCTCACGCTAGTCCGGGGTCCCCGGGTTAAAACTCACCCAGGGCCTCCAGTGTCCGGATCCGTCTGGTCCCTGCTGCGGCATTCCCGCTCCCTGGGGATCCGTCCCTTCCTCCGGGCCGGAGTCCATTTTTAAAGTCCTCGCCGGTCGCGGGGGGATGACGCTCCCCCCGGCGCCATCACCCTGCGCTGGTCTCAGGCGTCGCACCAGTGACGTCACTGTGGACGTCCTCCCGGCCAGCCTCCCCTCTCCGCGGGTGCATTCCCCCACGTCGCTGCCCCTCCGGGGCACTGTCGCTCTCTGCCCGGGGCTTTCCGCGGCTTCTCGCACCGGCGTGGTGCAGGCTCCGCTTCCCCGGCTCCATGGGGATGCAGGCATTTTTTGGGGGGGGGCGGGGCCGCCCCACCACAGACTCACCATCTGGTTCAGTCCTTGGTGGCTTGGTGAGATGTGGTAGGCTTGCCCTCTGTCATGTTCCTTTCTGATGGGCAGTCTAGCCCTGCTGTGGTCTGCTTCTTCTTGAGACTCACCCCTTCAGCCAAGACACATATAGGCTCACCCCTTCTTGGGTAAACCTGTAGCTCAGCAACTATTGATCCTTCAACTTCACATTGGACCCTCCATCCAGAGAGGGAGAGAAGAGTTTGGTAGTCCTTACTCCAGGTTCCACTATGCCTTCTTCATTGGGCTGGTTGGGGAACCTAGGTTCTCTCCACTGGGATCCAGTCTTGGGACCCTTGAATAATAATAATAATAATCTGCAAAGGCCTGACTACACAGGCCCATTGCTGTCTCCCTTAACCACTTCCCACACTGCCCTGTCTTTGGCCTTTGATACAACCTCTTCCTTGTTTGTGACAGCACCTTCAAGAAGACTTTGTCTATACTACACAGCTTTTAGTGGCACAGTCATATTGATATGATCTTGTTGGTAAAAGTCGAGCAGTGTAAACATTGTTTATTGGCACTTTTGCAGACAAAATACTTCCACCCCCTACAAGCAGGTTCACATTGTTGACAAAATGAGTCATATACACTACCACTTGCCATGACAAAACTTTTGTCTTTTGTTGCATGTGTATTTGTATGTGTTTCTAAGACCCACAAATGACAAAATTGGCAGTATAGTCAAAAGCTAAACTTCTGCCAACTTACTGCAAGGCTTCTTAGCTCTTCCTGGTTTTGCTGAGAAACAGTGTTTCCCATGGGACAGGAATCTTCCTGCTCCCTGCAGGCCCTTACACTAGAACACAGAGTCCTGAGCAATGTTCCTCTAATCTTTTCCATGGATGTGCAGAATAATTTTATTGTGCCACTGAGGAATTGTGAATGTGCATCACCAGTGGAAACACAAACCTAGCTGTGGTTGCTTTGCTAATCAATGGGGCTATACTGGAATTTCTCTTCAGTGGCTGGACAAACTCACGGGATTGGTCCTGAGTAGACTCAGTCTGTGCTATTCCTTCCCTTCTGCCTTGGGTTCTTGGTTGCACACATACTCTCCTTTATGGAGGCTCTGTCAGCAATCCCACACAATTCCCTAATGTCAGTTAGGTTTCTCTTACTGAGAGAGAACCAAGAGATTTGCTCCTTTTTCCAGTCAGGTCCTACCTGAGCCAAATTCAGCCCTTTCACCTCCTGCCTTCATGCCTGACACTTTCTGCAGGTGTACCAGGGTGAGGGTGATTGAATCGACAGGTTCTCATTAATCTCTTCATATCCACTATGGGGTTGGTACACCTCGTCATTAGGACATAGTAGCATGCATGTCTATGGGCTTTCTTTGATTAATCTGTCCCAGAAACCATAATCCCCCTCCTATTTTGATGCTAGCTTTAAAAATGAATATGTAGTTAACTTGTAGTTCTAAAACATGAAATCTTTTATTTCACCCTCAAATGTTAAAAGTTTTCCTTCTGATTATGATGTCAAAAATGCAGCCGTATTATTGCATTATTAAAAGTGCATGGGGAGGAGAGGAGATAGATTCTTTCAAAGAGTAAAGCTAAACAAGAAACAATTAGGGCTAACTTATAGTTACTTTCCAATCAAAGCTCTCTTTGTGCATTTTTAAGCATTAGGAAGGGGACCAATGTCTCCCTAAATATGATTTGTTTAACTTGCCCATTTAAATACCTAACCCTTTAAAAAAAATTTTTTGCTTGTCAATTTCACATGTCCAAGATTCTTAAGATAGACTACGGTAGTAATTTTGGACCCTGGGGTGCCCACTCAAAAGGGCTTAGAATGAGCACATTCTGAAGATACAGTTTTTTTTAGGCTGTCTGAGGTTGGGTCCCCCAGAAGTGGAAACATATGAGCTCTCTAATAACGCTTGAAAACCTGGTCTTGTTTCTTTGTGACACTAACAGGAGTGTTTTTAAACTAAGGCACTTTCTGATCACTTGAAATACAATGTCTTTTTCACTCAGATACATTATTTTTATTGGAAAGCACAATTCTAGCTGCGTCTGTTTATTTGAGCTGTGTGTAAAATACAACAGATTACAACTGATGCTTAATTATACCACTATGAAAATGAAGGTAAATACATCCGAGATTTGTCAGATGTCTTTTGAAGTGAGCAAAGGTGGTTTTTTTTTTTTGAGAGAGAGCCCAGTCCCATAAGGCTTAATCACATGGGTGGTCCTATTAATTTAAAATGAGACAGCAGGCAAGAGAAAGGACTACCTGCATGAGTAGAGCTGTCAGGGTCATCTCCAGAGAGTTGGGCCAATAAAAGGGATGAAAATAGAAAAAGTCAAAGGGCAGGAGATAGGACTGTATTTGCAATTCAAATTTAAATCCTTTAAAAATATTACAGCTGCAGACATCCTGAAGGATTTCTGCACTAAACGGTTCCATTTTTGTCAGCATCAGACTGTTTGTGCTTAGTACAATTCAATATTAAGACCCGTCTACTCCTTACTCTCAAGGGTAATGAAGGTCATAGTGCATATCACAGTTCTTTGTGCAGATTTCTGTTAACATTGAATTAATATGTTTTGTTGATATTTTCATTTTCCTTACAGGCCAGTAATTAGGACTGGATTGTGATACACTAATTTACATAGAACTGTACTTGACTCCTTGAGCAATGAGAAGACTCAAGAAGAAAATTACTACTTAGTATGAATTTACATTATGGGGCATAGAGGTTGTATTAAATTAATGGAAATGTTGCCATTCTACCCTGTCCCGTGGCCTTTTGTTATTGGGCCAAATAATGGTCTTCTTACTCATGTTAAATTCTACTTAACATCATGAGCAGTCCTACTGAGGTCAATTGGGTCACTTTCAGAGTAAGGGTGTATTCTGTGTTTATAAAGGAATCACAATCTGTACTGATGAATTTAATATTATCTCTCTGACAGTGCATGACACCAACAGTTAGGAAATTAAGGGGCTGATCTTGCAAAGTGTCAGGCTCCTGCTTTGAGATGCAGAACTCTCATCACTGCTTCTGACTGGAATGAAAGTTGGTGGTTCTCAGCATTGTCTTGAAGGTGTTTAATGAAGAACTGGAAGCAACTATAAAGCATGACAATTTAATTCCTGCAAACACATGCTCATCTATTTTTTCTATTTGACACACAAGGTGGCAGTGCGCTGCATGGTCATTTTGTTTACAGTTCTTTTATGATATTTGAACTTTAGCACTTTCTGATGAGCAGCACTAGATTAAATATAAATGACTCCAAATGTTTACAAGTTTTCAGAAAACCTGCCTAGTCCCAGAGGTCAACGCGTCACGGAGGGCTGTATCTTGTAGGGTGCCAAGCGCATCTTATGGCAGGTTGAACATCCTCATCTTTCATTGAAGTCAACTGGATTTGACAACATTCAGGACCTCACAGGACATGCATGGAATGTTGCAGGATCAGTCCTTTGGATTCCAAAATGCTGGTGAACTTAACTGATGAAATGGGCCCTGTCCATGATTCAAAACCTATGATTCCTATTAGCGCCTTTATGCAAAGACTCACTAGAGACCTGTATAGGCAATGGGATTGCCTAACATTAACTCATTTAGAAGTTCCTTTTAGACTTGGCAGGAAGACCATTGCATTTGCAAAAGATTTTGGCTTCTGCTGTAGATGATCTGACATATGTCCAGAACAGTAAAACAACAATAAAAGATATTCCAAACCCAGGACTGACCTGGTGGAATTGACTGAGTATTGAATTAGGAGCTCAAAATTCCTAATGCTATATTCTAAGACAGGCTTTGCCACAGTCTCATCACATGGCTACAAGAAAGTCACTTAATTTTCCTGGCCTTCAATTTCACCATCTGTTACAGGGGATAATGATTCTTATTTACTTATCTTTCAGGGAGATTGTAAAGGTTAGTTAATGGTTTTATAATCCAGTCTATATTATTGTTGTTATTTACCTTTTCCTTTTTAATGCCAACTGCCAAAATTAACCAATAAACTTTTTATCTTCTAGTTTCTCTGCTTCTGGATGAAAACAATATAAAATGCACTATCACTAGTTATCTGCCAATTTGAGCATACATGCGAAGGAATGTGAAAGAATGGCACAGCTGATACTAGCAAGAGATCCCCTTTGTATCTACTGTCACTTGCTGTTTGATGTCTACTCAAGTTTTACGAAACTTTCTGCTCTGTCATGAGGCTTGGAAGGTCATGCCTAAGCAAATGAAAAACACCATTTAAAAAAACAGTGTATCTTTCTTCTGTTGTGAAGAACACTGGATTCTTGAAGATAAACATGCTGAACACAATGCCAGCAGAAAAATAAATGACAAAATATTTTTCAGAGAGAACAAATAGAATAGCAAGTCCTTGGCATCTTTCCAAGGTTCAGCTATGAAATTCTCACAGCTGCTATTTACCTGTAACTTCATATGTTTTTTCAGTTGGAATTATTTGCTTTTTTGTTTTGCCTTGTTAAAAAATGTCTGGGGGAAGGCGGAGGGTGGGCGGTGCAAGACCCTACTGACAGGTAGTTCAATTTATGTGTAATATGTTCTGGTTTATGGATTATTGTAATGTTATATCAAACCCCATGGACAGTGCCAGAACTTCAAGCTCTCATTTCACAGTCTGATACTTAGTTGCTCAATAAATGCACTATGGTGAAAACCTTTATTATTACCAACTGTTCTACTATTTGGCCTAGACTTCAACAAGCTACATTATATCCTTATTTGTCCGACCTTTCTCAGCCCTCAGATATTTTGGTAAAGTAGTTGTCACAGTCTCAGTAATTGCACCTCTTTTCTTCCTCCACCAAAGGCACTATCATAAAGATTTCCAGCTCACAATGGTCACCTCTCCTGGGCTCAAACCCATGTTTCTCTTCCTTCCTGGCCAGGGTTGTTAAGGCTGCATAGCTACTTGAATGACACTCCAGCAAGCAAGACTACCTAAACAGGCCAGTGTCTGTTTTCTCTCCAAAGGCTATAACTACAGTCATAATTAATTAAATAGCTTCTTTTAAGCAAGCATATTTAGTCTTAAGGTAAAAGCATTACCCAAAAAACTAATTAAAGGAATAAAAGAACCTGCACACATACTAAAAAACTTACTAGAGATCATCCCTCATTCTAGCCTACGGCTCTGGTAGGTTTCAGTCCTTCTACACCCATAACTGGCTTTTTCTCACTGTTATTATTTCATATTCATTTTAGATTCAGAATCAGAATGAAGTCTGGACAGATCAGTAATTTTTAAATTTAGTTTGGGCTTTTGATCTTGGCCTTTCATAAGTAATCACCAGACAATAATCCCTCTTCTCAGTGTGTAGCTTCAAAAGCATGGATTTTTGCATAACCGGAATAGGGTAATTTGCATTAACCTCTCCTTGTGGAATCCTCCGGAAATCCACCTTAATACGTATTATTCCAAAAGTCCATACTTGTCCAGCACATTTTCAATATAGTTTTTGAATTCTCAGTTCTTACATCCATCACATCTCCCCAGAGAGAAGTTACATATAATTTCAGCCCACGAAAATATATAAACTTAATACAATAAAGTTTTTCAAGGATACTGTAGAAAATTGCTATATCTGTCAAAGTGATTTCTCAAAATGATATGACTATTGTACTTTATGTAGCCTTTGGCTTTGATACTTGAATTCAATCCAAACTAAAGCTGTCAGTTCTTTTAAACTATAGGTGTGAAAGCAACAACAACAACAACAACAACAAAAAAGAAATCTGTTAGCATCAAATGAATTAATATTCTGGAATGGGGTGCAGTAATACAGAAATAATTTGAGGTTGCAATCATATAGTAATGAAGTACAGTTTCAACTTTACAGGGATAGATAAAATTTAGAGTTCGTATGATAATACAGTTAGTATAGGACATTGGGAATCAAACATACGTTTGTTTCTAAAGATCTTCAAGATAAGACTATGATTTTTTTAACACAAATGTAATTGTTACACTGTCCTTGGTTCTCAGACATATTGTCCAGCCCATGAAGAAGGAAAAAACGGCTATTAAAGGTAAACCTTTAATAGCCGTTTTTTCCTTCTTCATGGGCTGGACAATATGTCTGAGAACCAAGGACAGTGTAACAATTACATTTTTGGAAGTCTGAAAAGCATCAAAATTGTGGCCTTCAATGCAAAGTTATATTATATGGGGGAATTTCTTGGCTTTTTCCAAGGGACAAAATAATGCTACACTTGACTTTGAACAGGCAGGATCCTCAGCTCCCAAGAGAGAAACCATTCCACTGAGAGGACAGGAGCAGCATCCCAGAGACAGCAAAGGCAGAGAAAGCAGGAACCCTGAGGACCTGCTCATTGGCCTGGACAGGGGGAAATAAGAGCAGTTTGAGCTGCTCAGGACCTGGGAGAACTGGGCTCTTTAGCAGGAAGAGACTGCTGGATCAGTTTGTGACGCAGGAGGCATGCCTTTGAGAATGAGGGTTTTCCCTACTAAAAGGCTGATAGAATTGGTAGCTGAACAAGTTCACAGAGAAAGTCTACACTGAAATTAAAGAGCTGTGGCTGAACTGTCAGCTCATTCAGGCTCACAGGGCATGGGTCATAGGGCTGTACAGTTGCAGTGTAAATGTTCAGGTATGGTCTTTGCCTTCACAATGTTATGGAGTGCACAGCATATGAGTTTATGTGAGCTGTGTTGGATGCACTGGTATTCAGACAGGTGTGTAAGCCTGTGATGGGGCAGACAGAGCCTCATCTTCCACTGGAGGCCATTTAGCACATTGGCCAGCAGCGGGGACAGTGGAGAGGACCTCCAAGCAGGGCAGAAGGGCAGCCAGCTCTGAAGTCTATCAGGGTTCGCAGCCTGATATATAAGGAGCTGCTGAGTGATGGTCAGTTACTTCCTTCCTGGAGCTCAACCTGGCCAGAACTCTGGGCTGGCTGGGAGCATCAGCACCTGGGCCAGCTTGAGTGGGAGTTGGATCTTTTCAATGAACCAAGGCTAGATCCTGCAACAGGAGGCTAGCCTGTGGCGGCGTGGAAGAACCTTGGGCAAGGGGAGAACCCTGGACCTTGACCGCCAATTGGACTGTATCTCACCTCGAGTGGGTGAGGTCATTGTTGTGAGACCCCTTGTAGCCGCTAAAGGGCACTCGCTGACAGGACTGAACCTGTTACAAAGCCACACGAATGAGATTTCAGCCTATTAAACAGTGAGTCCAAAGCCATTGCTCAGCTACTGAGTTTGTAACTGATTTCCTTTTTTCCAGCATCATTGACATTGGGATATGGTTTCATAAGCAAGTTAGGAGCAGGTATGCATGGTGACTTAAAATAACATTTGGCAGAGACACACTGTACAGGACCACATCATTTCTGGTGAATAAAGTAACTTCTTATCCCTTTAAGTACATTCCAGATCTTCTCAACACACTTTTGTCATGAACCTTTCCAAAGTTTCCCATGTTGGCATTCATGAATCTGCCTCTGTGGTCCACTAAGCCTTGTAGAATGAGTGAAAAATAACCTTTTCAGTTCACATGGTTACTCACCTCATCTGGTGGGTGAAGTGATGGGATGTAAATACCATTGATGGGCCCTGCACCAGTTCTGAAACCATCTTCCCTGAAATATAGCTTTTATTTCTGGAACTTTTCTTATGGAAACCTGCTATAGTTAGAACATGGTGTTAATTGTCTCACAAACCTTTATCGCCATGACTCCAACAGTAGATTTTCCAACCCAGCAGTAATTTGTAGCAGTCTAGTTTGTCAGTTTTCACAGGACAATAACCACCTACTTTTGCATCAGTATGGCTTCCCCAAATCAAGTGTTCTGCCACTACAGGTTTGGTTCAAGCTTCTCACTGGTCATTCTAAGTTTCCAAAACTATAGTGATCCCACTATATTACTTGTTTTCCTGCATCAGAAGTGACAGTCATCACATCTGGACCATGTATCAGCCGACGGTCAGGGCAGTGTATGTGTGTGTGTTACCGAGGAAAGGTTTAACGTCTGTGTCTTTACCGCTAGGACCGGGGTCCCATCACGGAGGGCAGCCAATAGGCTGACAGATGCCCCAGAGTTTATAGGGAGAGCTTATTACATCTCAGATTTCAACTGCTAGGATACAGGATCCCTGCGCAGCGGGCAGTCTAGGGAAGACTGAGAGATGCCCCAACGGATCTGTCACCTGGGAGGGACACGATCCAAAATGCCCAAGCTCTTCCTATACCTGTCCCTTATGACTGGCTGAAGTTCTTTTAAATTGTGCTTGGTTCTGTTACAGCAACTGAAGGAGTCAGGTTAAAGCTTAAACAGTTACAGGTTTATTAAAGAAGCTTATCAATCATATGGTTACAATGGCTATTGCTCTATTTCTTAACTGCTAGCAAACATAGATCTTAAAAATGGTTACAAAGAAAATAAAGATAGAAAATAGAAATAATGGTACCAAGTGACAGCTTAATCTTTAAAGAGCTCCAAATCTATGTGTACTCTTAAGACAAAGGACACATCCAGGTACAATTTTTACCCCCTTCTGTGCCTCTCGACTCCAGTGGGTCAAGCCAGGGCCGGTCCCTCAATTCCTAGGAAAGACGAATACGAGGTGAGTGTCCCCGTGGAATCTCGGGAGGTCAAACACCTAACCTGACCAGCAGATAGATGGTAAATTGACACTCAAAGTAAGTGTGCTGCTGGACCCATCTTTATACCCATAGGGGCCCATATTCTCTTCCTTATCTAAGATGCCAAATTGTGTTGGTCTGTCTTTGTGACACCAGTTCTTTCAAGCAAGTTTCAACTTAATTTATACTTGCAAGAGAGATAACTAAATTGTGAGTAGTAGACATTTTTTTACTGGGCGAGAGATTCCTTCCCCCGTGGACAGCTGTGTGTTCATATCAATATGGGTTTCAGTCAAAGGCACTCCTTGGCAGCCTCTTGGTCAGCAATTGACGTATCTCTGTTTACAGCCATTCACGGTCACAGCAGCAGCTTGCATATCTGAGCCTTCTGTTCAAGGCTTACTGCTCTGTGTGCCCTGTGTGCTCCAGGCAAGCAAAAATGGGTGTTACAGGGGGGTTCCTGTCTGGCTACACCATGGGATCTAAAAGTGATGGTCATCACATCTTTACCATGGGATCGTCAAGGTCAGCAATTTTTATTGTATCAAAAATTCTTACCACATTTCATCCAGCATTTTGCTTGATTGCCTGTTCCACTGCATGGACATTTGTTCCTTAATAAGGAGTGGGAGATGAACGGGATCACCCTGCAATTGTTTCATGTCCTCTACTCAATTTGGCAGAAGGGAGACATGAATAAGAACTGCCATCAGCAAATGCATGAAGACAGGACACAGGACCAACAACAAACTGCAAAGTGGTTCCTGGAATGTCGCTCTGAGATGCATATAATCCTGGGATACCAGCCCTGAAACGGTGGTATCAACATTACCAAACAATAGCAGCAGTGTGGGCATGGGTATATACCAGTATTGTATTTGTGTCCAGCACAGCATATGTAGTTACTCAGGGTGTGTCTAGACTACACCTCTCTGTCAACAGAGAGAAGGGGTATGTCTACACTACAAAGATAATTCGAACTAACAGACGTTAGTTCGAATTAACTTTGATAGGTGCTACACTAGCGCTCCGCTAGTTCGAACTTAATTTGAACTAGCGGAGCGCTTAGTTCGAACTAGGTAAACCTCATTCTATGAGGACTAAGCCTAGTTCGAACGTACTAGTTCGAATTAAGGGGTGTGTAGCCCCTTAATTCGAACTAGTGGGAGGCTAGCCCTCCCCAGCTTTCCCTGGTGGCCACTCCGGCCAACACCAGGGAAACTCTATGCCCCCCTCCCAGCCCCGGACCCATTAAAGGGGCATGGGCTGGCTACCATGCCCGTGCCAGGTGCAAGCCTGCCAGCATCCATCCAGCAGACCCTGCACCTGGCACGGCTCGAGACAGCCACCTGATGCTCCCCAGCCCTTCCCTTCTTCCCGGGACCAGGCTGGCGGCTCCCGGGAGCTTTCCTGGGACCACAAGAGGCGGGCACCCGCCTGGTCTAGTGCGGACATCGTGGACCTCGTCCATGACCTTCACACTAAGCACAGAAAAGTGGCCGTCTAGGGCATGGGAGCTGCCAGCCTGGCCACGTAGGAGCAGGTGTGCATGAAAATCAAGGTGGTCCACTGACACCCCCGACCCTGAGCGCTGATCTTACAATGGCCGTACTGGGTCAGACCAAAGGTCCATCTAGCCCAGTAGCCTGTCTGCCGACAGCGGCCAACCCTAGGGACCCTGGAGGGGATGGACCGAAGACAGTGACCAAGCCATTTGTCTTGTGCCATCCCTCTCCAGCCTTCCACAAACTTTGAGCAGGGACACCACTCCTACCCCCTGGCTAATACCACTCTATGGACCCAACCTCCATGACTTTATCTCACTTCTCTTTAAACTCTGTTCTAGTTGTAGCCTTCACAGCCTCCTGCAGCAAGGAGTTCCATAGGTTGACTCTTTACTTTGTGAAGAACAACTTTCTGTTACTAGTTTGAAGCCTGCTACCCATTCCTTTCCTTTGGTGTCCTCTAGTCCTTCTATTATGGGAACTAATGAAGAACTTTTCTGTATGCACCCTCTCCACCCCACTCATGCTTTTATAGACCTCTATCATATTCCCCCTCCATCTCCTCTTTTCTAAGCTGAAAAGTCCCAGTCTCTTTGGCCTCTCTTCATATGGGACCTCTTCCAAACCCCTCATCATTGTAGTTGCCCTCCCCTCTCGCACCCTCTCTCACCTCCTTTTCCCAGTCTCCCCCAGTTTTGCTCAATAAAGAGAGATTCTATTTTTGACCACACGTGTCCTTTATTTTGTACATGAGGAAGGGGGGCTAGGGAAGGGTAAGTGGAAGGAGGTGAGGGAGGAATGGGGTATAAACCCCTGATGGGGAGGACTGGGATGGCTCTGTGGGCTTCTGGGGGTGGAAGCTCTCCTGCAGCCCCCCAATTGCCCCCTCTCCCCAGATGGCAGCCTGCGGCAAGTGCAGCCGGGCTGATGGCCGAGTGGTGTGATGTGCCCAGTGTGGGCACTCAGGGCACTCCAAGCCAGGACTGATTTGCAAGCGGGGCACCCCTGAGAACTGTCTGTCCGGGGTGGGTGTCGGGTCTCTTTAAGCACAGCCCTTGGCTAGCCTGAGGCAGCAGCTCCACGCTCTAAGTCCTCATCTGATGCCCTGCCGGCACTGCTTCCAGCCATCCTTAACCCCGGTTCAGGGTCCACTTAATGTGGACATGCTAGTTCGAATTAGCAAAATGCTAATTCAAACTAGTTTTTTAGTCTGGATCCGTTAGTTCGAATTAGCTTAGTTCGAATTAACTAATTCGAACTAAGTTAGTTCGAATTAGCGCTGTAGTGTACCCATGTAGATTAGGCACATTGAAATTTCTAATGAAGCCGGGATTTAAATATCCCATGCCTCATTAGTATAAACATGGCCTCCCCTTTTTTTCAAAATGGTGCTTTTTAAAAAAACCCGGCAGTCTAGACACGGATCTGTCAAAAATAACCCCTTTTCCGACAGATCCTCTAAACCTCATTTTTTGAAGAATACAGGATCTGTCGAAAAAGGGTTTATTTCCAACAGATCTGTGTCTAGACTGCGGGTTTTTTTTAAAAAGCTCCGTTTCAAAAAAAGCAGCAGCCATTTTTATGCTAATGAAGTGCGGGATATTTAAATCCCTGCTTCATTAGCAATTTCAACTTGCTTGATTTGTATTCCTCTGACGACGGAGGGATGCAGTCTAGACGTAGCCTGTGTGTGTGTAATGGGAACATGCTTGAGCTTATACATGGTCAAGTAACTGAGTATGAGCTCCAGGGTATATGCAGCCTGAAAGTTTGAAGAAGAAAGAGTCAGGTAACCCTGTTAACTTGAAAAATAAAGGAACTAATTGTTTGTAGAAGTGTGACAGCTGTTACCATGTTGCCTTGTGTTGACTCATAAAATTTACTAACAAAAGGAAGGTAGGGCCAGTAATCTCTTCTATCTTCCAGCTACTCACCTTCCTGAATACAGTCCCTTGTAGTTATCACAATACTATTGCCACATGTGAAGGAAGTGAAAAAGGGAGTCAGAGCCAAAGTGTTTCATATTGAGCTAGCTGGCACTTCCACCATGACAATGAAATAAAACGAAAACAAACCAAAAAAGTAAAAGAGCAATTAAAGAAAATCAGCTCATCTTTCTTCACTTTGAAACTATAAATATGACATTATTAAAAATGGGAGACAATACTCCACTTCTCAAGATTCTTTATGGATTCACAGGTGATACTAATTTGCTTTACATGTTTTTGTTCGGTTGTTTAGCTATTTCCTGTAACACACTAATCTTCACTCTGAAAGTGTAAATATAGTTATGGTTTTCCAATTTTTTCCCCAAAGAGTTTGTCACTTCATAGTTAGATTATTCTCAGAACTTTATTTCACAAAAAACTGAAAACAATATTTTTGCAACTAAAAATCCTATCAGTTTTTAACCAATGCCCAACATTCCAATTTTTAACCTGGTTTGATTTGAAATAGCCAACATAGTAAACCTACAAAACTGTGGTTCAAATTGTTAAATGTTAATAGAGTCCTCGCTAGAGTTGTATCACAAAGTGGTGCTGCAAAATTTTGGGGTTTGCTTACCCTATGTTTTTGCATTCATCTATAAAGTACTGCTGTTGATATTGCTTCAAAGTGGAGACAATTTTTCTTTAAGGTTCTGGTATTTGCTAGACCAGCATAGAGCTGAGTTTCAGAGCTGATTCTTTCAATTATGGTTCTCAGCAATGTTCTTTCCAGGATATTGCTTTTTTTTGGCTACTAAAGAAAACTGAATACAAATGGATACTATGCAAGGTGAACCATAAAGGAAAAAACCCATGGTTATTGGCCTTAAAAACCATAAACTGTCAATTTAATACTTTATATTTCCTGAATGTCCTGATATATATTGCTTAGAATACTAACAGAGGAGTCTGAAAATATTAAACCTATTAAACAATACGGAATAGCCTTTTATGTATTTCAAAACACTGTTGTGGTTCTGATTTTAAGGAAAAATTAATCCCATTTTTTCAGTCACCACAGAACACCCTGCCTGTACCTCTGGGTAAAAACCAAACAACTCTGAATCTACCACTATTCATATTAATTTCCACTGTGGAGACTGTTTACTCTGTAAAAATGCTTTACATGCTGCCTCTTTTTTTTCCCCAAAGATGTGCAGCCAGGAAAGAACATGCAAATAGGATGTCAGCAATACATCCTCATATGGGATGAAATCCTGACCCCATTAAAGTCAATAGGCATTTTGAGACTGACTTCTGTGGGGTCAGGACTTCACTTATGGTATTTTTTCTCTTTTTACTTCCTTAAAATGTACACAGAATCTAAAAGAGCCAGGAGGCTGGTATAATGATAAATACATTGAACTGTTTAAATATAAAAACACTGGAAGAAAGATATAGCTATGGACAGATAGATAAACACACACACACACTCTGCTGTATAGTTTGAGCATATCAGACTCATGTGATTTTGTGCTTGTGATTTTGTGCTTGTGATTTTTGCTCCACAAAAATGGACAATCTCTCTCTCTTTTTTGCACAATTCAGTGAATTCTATATTAAACAATTTATAAAATTATACTACTTTATTTTGATACCCATTAAGCTCCATAAGTACCTGAGTATATTACCATCAGAGATACTTTATAGATATTTTAATCTCGGTAGAAGATAATTTGTTTGTTCAGCATTAAAAGCATGCCAGCTTGGAAAGCCTATTTCTGGCTGATTGTCAATCTACTAATCATTTCCGAAATCTAAAATTGCTTTGTATCTGAATACAGTGCACTACTCAACAAAGGTTGTCCTCCTCACATAATTAAGAGTCAACTCTGAAATAAAATATCATTGAGAGAATTAGAGATGAGCCAGAGAGAAAAGAGTCTGGGTTGCAATTTGTCAGCCTCGACATCCTGGTCCTTTAAAACAGTGCAAGTGGAATGTTTGTGAAGCAGAAGTTGCCCATTGACTAGATGTAAGGCATGTGAAATAGTAACAGTGGACCAGATCTTTGGGAAGTGCCTTGGTTTACCAATGCAGCTTTGGCTTTGTGCAAAGGTTCCATCTTTCCTATACCCTGATTTTGGGGCTGCTGGATGCCAGTTCAGTTCCCAAACTGCTCTAAATTACCCCCAAGGCCACAAGAGGCTGAGGATCACTAGAGTATAGAGATGTGCATGCTATGCCCACTTTCCTTTGCTGTGCCCATGGAGGGAGACACACAGAATGGCATAGGAGCTACTATGCAGGGATGTTGGAACAATTTGTATAGTGGGGATCCTGAGAGTCATTCAACTAAACTACACACCCTGCATATGATGGAAACCACTTCAAGCCAGGGGAGTGCTGCCACATGTCCAGCACCCGTAGTTCCACCACCAATGCTTCTATGATGTCTCTTTGCCCACTGAGGATTCCAGCACATAGCACAAATGGGCCCTGATCTTGATTGGGGTCTCTGGGATTGACAGTAATATAAATAATGGGCATAATGATAATAATTTGGCAAGTCACAAACTATCACTAACACTGTGTAGAATAAAATTGTATCGGATTTTGAGAGAGATTACTGATGCCAGTAGCATTCTCCTTCTTAACACGAGGGAATATCTTTTAGACAAATAGAACCCTTCAAAATGGGGGGAGGAGGGAACCCTCTTTAAGTGCAGTCTCTTCAGTACAACCTTATGCACTAACAGTTCCTATGGATGGGGAGTGGATGGACCTTAATGGATGGACAAAGCCAGGAGAGCGGTAAATCAGCCAGTGGGTAAATTATGCAAATGGGAAAGGTTGATGGTTGCCCATTATGAAACTGCATATTCAGTACTGGAGTTACGCAAGGAAGATGTGTTCACCTCTCTGATGGGGGAATGTCTATGATTCTGGCCACTGTTAGGGAAGGAATGTTTCACAATCTGGAGGAGTCTAACAAGGTTGGTGTAAAGGCAGCTAAGCAAATTGCTAGAGCCTTATGGTGGCAAGTCCCTAATCATGCAATGATGGGGCGGGGGAGGATTATTTCATTGGTAAATTAGAACTGGAAGTGGATTAGGAGAACACATCTCCTGAAGATGGGAAATGCAGCCAGGAGCTGCTAGTGGCTGCTTAAGTGAAGACACAACTCTTTCTTATCAGCCTATTCAGCCCTGGTACAACAGGAGGACAATGGCTCCCAGAAACAGTGCTAGGATCAGGTTAATAGGTCTTGGGGCTGATGAGAGCCCATCACTATAGGGAACAGATTGCAAAGGAAGAAAGACCTGCACTGGCTGAGGGGTTGCCAGATGTGTTACTCAATAGAGCTGCAGTTTGGATAAGCCACATTCCTGGTGCCTTTGTCTTTCTTCTTGCAAGTGTCTGAAACTACTGGCTGTCCCATCTCACAGATAGATAAGTCAGTTTGAAGGACATTGAATAGATTTGTAACTATTAATGCTGTTATTTATATTATGGTAGAACCCAGAGTCTCCATTTTGAATCAACCCCCCCAGGGTTGGGTGCTATCTGAATATTTATAAGCTAGCACCTGAACTATCTGGCTTGAACTTCTTCATTGCGTAAAGTCACAGTAACCAAGACAATTGCTATTAAGCTCAGGTGTATAGTGCACAAGGAAGAGAAAGTTAGATTATCATTGTTCTGTTGAGAGTTTTGTAAGTATTATCAATACAGTGCACTTACCCTCCTGTTAGTTGTTCAAGTATTTATTTGGCTTACTAGATAATAACATGAGCTTAGTTTTAAGATTCCTTAATATGAATTTAAGGTATTAATAGCAGCAAATTAATTTTCTTTCACACTATAATACTCCAATTGAGAGAGACTTCACCTAGCAAAACAGCATGTTTGATGTTTCCTGACATGCTTTAATGAGTATGTTACTTTAATCTAAAATATTTTGGGTTGCATATGAACAGGTGTCATCCTCTTCATTGTCTTCATCAGGACTGGATGGCAAATCAATTGTAAGTCACTCTTTCTGTGCTTTGTATAATTCTCTGCAATATTTGCTGTACTTGTGGGATTGGCCACAGAATACGACAAAGCAGAATCCACAATAACCAGAAGTGTATGCCTTTCAGTTTATATCAGTAAGGATGGAACATTTATTTGCTACTGTAGATTTCCAGGCTCATGTCAGTTTAATGAGAAGATGCCCCGGCTCTGCAACAGTTTATGGAGAGCTTTGGTAGAATTATAGGACTGGAGGGGACCTCAAGCGATCACCTAATCCAATGCTCTGCACTTGTGGCAGGACTAAGTATTAGCTAGGTGTTTGTCTAACTTGTTCTTAAAAATCTCTAATGATGGAGATTCCACAGCTACTCCAGGCAATTTATTTCAGTGCTTAAACATCCTGACAGTTAAGAAGATTTTCTTAATGTCCAACCTAAACTGCCCTTGCTGCAATTTAAACCCATTGCTTCTTGTTTTGTCCTCAGAGGTTACAGAGAACAATTTTTCTCTCTTTTCCTTGTTACAACCTTTTATGTACTTGAAAATTGTCATCCTGTCCCTTCTCAATGTTCTCTTCTCTAGACTAAACACAGCCAATTCTTTCAATCTTCCCTCACAGGTCATGTTTTCTAGACCTTTAATCATTTTTTGTTGTTCTCCTCTGGACTTTCTCCAATTTGTCCACATCTTTCCTGAAATGTGATGCCCAGAACTAGACACAATACTCCAGCTGATGTCTAATAGGAATACTATAGAGTGGAAGAATTACCTCTTGTGTCTTGCTTACAATACTCTTGCTAATACATCCCAGAATGACGTTTTCTTTTTTTGCAACAGTGTTACATTTTCACAAATAGCTTGTGATCCGCTATGACCCCCTAATCCCTTTCTGCAGTAAAGGTCTAGTTATGTGTGCAACTGATTGTTCCCTCCTGTCCTTATTGGATTTCACCCTGTTTACTTCAGACCATTTCTGCAGGTTGTCCAGATCACTTTGAATTTTAATCCTATCATTCACAGCACTTGCAGTCCCTCCTAGCTTGGTATCAGTCACAAACTTTATAAGTGTACTCTCTATGCCATTATCTGAATCATTTATGAAGTTATTGACCAGAACCAGTTCCTGAACTGAACCTTATGGGACTCCACTTGATATGCCTTTGCAGCTTGGCTGTGAACCACTGATAACTGTGCTCTGGGAACAGTTTTCCAACCAGTTATGGACTCACCTTATAGCAGCTCCTTCTAGGTTGTATTTCCCTAGTTTGTTTATGAGGTCATGCAAGACAGTATCAAAACGTTTACTATACACTACATCTACCATTTCTACCTCACCCGCAAGCCTTGTAATTCTGTTGAAGAGCACCTTGGAGGTATTTAGCAATATTCCCTGTTTTGGAGTACATTCACAGAATCACTGACATGCAGGGCTGAAAGGGACGTCAAGAGGTCAGGCCATCCACCAATGCAGAGGCAGGATAAAGTATACCTAGACCATTTCTTATATATTCTATACCTTCATGTGCACCTAGGTGAGGGATGAGTAAGAAAAGGTTCTTTATTATTAAAACAATTTTTGAGCTCTAGATGTACAGTATCCAGACATATGCCTTATGGCATCATAAAGGTAACTGATCAAGGATGCTGCCTTATAAATGACCTTTTATAAACTGAATTTGATGATGAAACACTGGAGTTAATTTTCAACACCATGCACTAACATTCACAAAGATGGGATCGGCATATCTAATTCACTTCACATAGTACTGAGGTGTCTCCTATAATATTACTGGTGTTGCAGGTATTATTACTGTAGTTCATTTAAAATTTGCCTGCATGGCTTGTGTCAACAAGAGGATGATTTCAGTAGATACTTGAATATATTAGCCATAACAAAATGTTACCTGTGAGCCATTCTGTATCAAATCCATCTGTGGTGTTAGCTGCAGCAGAAGGGATTTTAATGGAACTCTATACATGATTGGTAATATCCTTCAGAGGAACATGTGACTGAATTTGTTGGGTCTAGAAGAAATGTTTTATTTATTTCACTAAACCTAGGAATATCAAATAGCGCAACTGATTATTCCTTTGATTTGCCTTGGGATTTAATTCGATGGTCCTTTCTTAACTCATCCTTCTACATCTGCCATGACATGCCTCAGAATACTGAGCAGCTGTAAAGCACAGCACCAAAATTACCCAAATTTCTGTATATTGACAGAGACGGTGCTTATATATAATTGTGGTCTAATCAGCAGCACTGGCATTATAAGCCACAAGCTCAGGATCAAACATATACATTTAAAGTGAATTCCTGTAATGAACAATCAAATAGATGTTGCCTTTGGATGTGGAAAATTAACAGGTTTTAGAAACAGAATAGTTTTATCTGCATCATGCCCGAGAAATGAGACATCTTTGTAACACTCTATTAGACATTCTACTTTACTCTTTTCTTAAGGCAAGACATTTATCCTGAGATTTGGAACAATTGTCATTGTATGGGGTATAACATTTCATTCGTCTGTGCAAACAAAGAGGGAATAAATAAACACTGACTAAGAATGAGATGGATTTTTTGTGTTATCATATCAGGTAAGCGGGAGACACAAATTGTTAAAACCATTGTTAGCCTGTATGCATCCATAATAGATACAAACTTGAGATTCCGCTCAATAGCAAAGTTTATTGAAACTTGTAAACCTTTAAAAAGCATTTGTTGCATTTTTTTTTTACAGCTAAAACATTTTTTCCACAGAAAATAAATATTTAAATTAATGAAAGTGTGAGGCAATTTTGAGTTTCCAATTTCACTGTTGTCTTTGCAAGAAAATATTGATACTCATCCCAGGTCTGGAGTCATCATCATATACACATTGTTGAAGTATTATGTGTTTGATATTCTTAAATATTTCAGAGTTAATTAAACATGGCTAAACGAAGAGAACTTGAAATCTTGAAGTTTTTCTGCCTTGATTCAACTGTTGTACAATAGGGCTACGTCTAGATTGCATCCCTTTTTCATAAAAGGGATGCAAATTAGACGTATCGCAATTGCTAATGAAGCAGGGATTTAAATCTCCCCCACTTCATTAGCATAAAAATGGCTGCCGCTTTTTTTCGGCACGGAGCTTTGCCGGAAAAAAGCACCAGTCTAGACGCGGACCTTGCAGAAAATAAAGCCTTTTCTGAAAGATCCCTTATCCCTTATTTTATGCTAATGAAGCGGGGGAGATTTAAATCCCTGCTTCATTAGCAATTGCGATACGTCTAATTTGCATCTCTTTTACGAAAAAGGGATGCAATCTAGACATAGCCTAGGTGAGCCAGATGAAGAACAGGGAGGGAGGTAGGGGGTGCAATAGACAGGCTTGCTGTAGAAAGGTGAAAGTTTCTGAATTCAGTTGAAAACATAATATAAAATTGGGGAAACTAGGCTAGTTTAAATTCTCATTTACACTCATGATGGCTATGTCTAGACTACAAGCCTCTTTCAAAAGAAAGAGAGTGTCTAGGCTGCAACCACTTTTCGAAAAAGTGAGCTGCTTTTTCAAAAGACAGCACTCAGGCAGTCTGGATGCTCTCGTTCAAAAAAGCCCTGATTGCATTCAAGAATGCCTTTTTTTGAAAGAGCACTTTTGAAAAAAGGTGTTCTTTCTTGTAAAATGAGGAAAAAACCACCGTGTTCTTTTGATTTAATTTAGAAATAACTCGGCGGCAGTCTAGACGCAGGGGAAGTTTTTTCAAAAAAACCCTGTAGTCTAGACACACCCATGGAATCCCAATGCATTCAGTGGCGTATAACTTTGATCAGAATCTGCCCTTTAAAGGCAAGTGTATAACATTGTTAAGAAGTTTCAAAGTCTTTGTGTAAATTGAAATCACTCAAATGACATCTGTAGAGCAATGTTGATTTCCAGCACCTGAGGATCTGTTGCAAAAGTGCTTGAAGAAATTCATTTCCTGCATTCCCATATGTTCTACTAGATGAGATTACTTTATGGATGCATCGACATAACAGCATTATTTCAGAATAACGACTGTTATTCCAAAATAACAATATGAGCATTGTGATGGGGTGAGGCAGCACCGCACTAAGCCTGCAGGGTGCAGCCAGGGTTACCTGGCTGCAGAGGGCCCTCCCCCGCAGCCCTACCGAGCATGCCCGGGCTGTAGCTCCACTATAAAAGCCTGGGGAAGGACTCAATCGGGGTGGCAGCCGTAGGAGAAGGACTTGTGAAGGGAGCTCACGCTCAGCTGTCACCAGAGACTCCAGAAGAGGCCAGTGGGGACACGGAGGCGAGGTGGTGCATCCCACAGGCTGACCACCAAGGAGACGCCGGCCCAGAGGGTGCAGGAAGCTGGACGAGTACATGGGAAGGAAAAGCAGTGAACCAGGTAGGAAGTGGCCCAGGGCAGGAGCGGGAACCGCCTCTCCCGCCCCATGAACTTTGGTGCATTTCGGCCGGATTGCCCTACCGAGGGAGTGACATGCTATCCGATCACTCACAGGGCCCTGGGCTGGGTCCTGGTAGAGTAGGGTGGGCCCGGGTCCCTCTACCTGGAGTGCGTCCCTGCTACAACCCTGAACTGTGTATTGGACTCGGGTCAGGGGGCTTTGGCCTCGCCTTAAAGGGCCAGATTTAAACTGTGTTTTGGACTCAGGCTGGAGGGCCTTGGACTTAAGAGGTCCTGCAGGAGGGCCAGGCGGGAGTGGCTCGCCACATGTGGTGGAGAATGTGGGCACGTTTTTCCTCTGCGATGAGGGGAAAGTAAGGAGACCCACTTAGCCAAAAAAAGAAAAAACAAGAGAAAGCAAAGGGAGAGATAAGAGATGGGGCAGTTTAGAAAGAGGCAGTGCCCCCAGAACTGTAACTATTGGCAGATGCTGATGGCCAGCTAAAGGGCGCGGAGGTGGGACAAGGCCAAGATTGTAGTGCCCGTGTGGGTGAATGGAACCCCCACCCCCGCCCTGGTGGACTCAGGCTGTAGCCAAACCATTGTCCGGACAGGGGTGGCTGTGGGGTTGGACCAGCTGGGACCTCCAGTATAGATGATGTGTATCCATGGAGATGTACGGTCCTACACCACAGCTTGGGTAAGGTTGGAAGACGGGCAGTGTGGGGTGCACTGACTAGTCATGGTAGCACCAAAGTTGCCCTATCTGGTGATCCTTGGGCGGGACTGGCTGGGGTTTACCACACTACTGCAAGAAGGAAGTGCCAAATATTGTCCTAGTGTGGCAGGCTCGCTGGTCCCGGATAAGCCTGCCCCTCGAGGCAGCGGCAGGGGAAGGGGCCTCGCAGGACTATACGCCCAAGAGACCAGCATTGAGCATGGGCAGCATCCCTTCTGGTTCCCCCACCTATCGACCTAGAGCTAGATGGGGACTTTCTGGAAGAACAACGGAACGACCCCACACTTAGCCAAGCCTGGGAACAAGCAGTTATTTGACTAGAAGGGGAGGAGCAGGATCCAGGCCAGCCCCAAGGGCCCCACTTTGAGGTATGGCAGGACCTTCTCTACTGCATAGTACGGGACCCCCAGACCCAGGATGAGATGCACCAGCTGTTAGTCCCACGTCGTTTCCGCCGGGGCCTGTTATAGTTTTCCCACGTGATCCCCTGGGCAGGTCATATGGGCAGAGAGAAGACACTGCAGCAAGTGGTTCTTCTGGCCAGGAATACACCATGAAGTGCGAGAGTACTGTGAATCATGCCCTGAGTGCCAGAAGGCTAACCCCGCCAGCATTCCCCGGGGCCCTCTGGTGCCTCTACCTGTAGTGGGAATGCCCTTCGAGTGCATTAGCCTGGACTTCATGGGACCTCTGGAAAGGATCCAGATGGGGCATAAATATATCCTAGTTGTAGTGAACTATGCTACACAGTACCCAGAGGCAGTCCCGTTGCGGACGGCTACCGCCTGCCTCATTGCTGGGAAGTAGCTAGAGATATTCTTCTGGGTGGGTCTGCCCCAGGAGATCCTCACAGATCAGGGGGCGAACTTGATATCATGACTCATGGCGGAGCCATGTCATTTACTGAACATCCGTGCACTCAGGATCTCGGTCTACCACCTGCAGACGGACGGGTTGATAGAGTCCTTCAACCGCATCTTGAAAATGCTGCGCAAGTTTGTGAAGGAAGATGCCCGTCACTGGGATAAGATGCTCCCAGCACTGATGTTCGCAGTGCAAGACGTGTCTCAGGCCTCTATGGGATTCTTGCCCTTCGAGCTCCTGTATGGACGACAGCACCGAGGGATTCTAGACTTTGTCTGGGAGACCTGGGAAGAACAAAAGACCCCAGCTCGAGGCTCCGTGCAATACATCCTGAGCCTGTGGGATCGGCTTTGGGAACTAGGGTGCTTGGCACAAGAGAATCTATGTCAAGCCCAGGAGGTCCAGGCAGCTCATTACAACCGAGAATCCAGGAACCAGACCTTCCAGCCAGGAGACCGGGTACTACTGTTGCTCCCCTCCTCAGAATCCAAGCTGCTAGCAAAATGGCAAAGGCCCATTTGAGGTGGAGAGACAGGTGGGTCTGGTGGACTATGAAGTACGGCTGCCAGGGCAGAGGAAAGAGGTGTGGATATATCATATAAACCTTCTTAAGGGGTGGAAGGAGCGAGAGGCTCTGATGATCACTCCGTACCCCATGGAGCCGGAGTTGGGGCCATCCACAGAAGACTCCACGTTTGCACGCCTGGACATCAGTCCTGACCTCGATACAGAACAGCAGGAACAGCTCTGCTGGCTGCTGAGCAGCTTTCTCCAGGTCCTGTCATCTAAACCTGGCAAGATGAGCTTATTGAGCCACCACATAGCCATCCCCCCAAGGCAGAAGGTGCACAACCATCATCATCTGCTCCCCAGGAAGTTGTGGGACACAGTGCAAAGAGAATTGGACCAAATGCTAGCTCTGGGAGTGGTAGAAAAGTCCCAAAGCGACTGGAGGAGCCCCATAGTCCTGGTGCTAAAAGCGGATGAGTCGGTCCGGTTTTGTGTGGACTTCAGGAAGGTAAACACCATCTCCTATTTCGATGCCTACCCGATGCCAGAGGTGGATGACCTGTTGGAGCGGTTGGGTTGTGCCAGAGTCATATCCACTCTTGATTTAACTAAAGGCTACTGGCAAATTCCCCTAACACCAGCATCTCATAAAAAAACGGCCTTCCCAACCCCTTTTGGACTCTTCTAGTTTACAACAATGTCCTTCAGCCTTCACAGGGCAGCAGCCACCTTCCATTAATAAAGTACTAAGTCCACATAATGACTACACAGCAGCGTATATCGACGATATTGTGGTATACAGCCAGAGTTGGACAGAACATCTCCGACATCTGACCCAAGTGCTGCAGGCGTTAGCTGAGGCCGGCCTCATGGCCAACCCGGCCAAATGCCACTGGGGATATCCTGAGGTGAGCTACCTAGGTTATACAGTAGGGAAGGGGCAGCTCCAATCCCGATAGACAAAGTCCAGGCTCTGCAGGAGAGCCCTATGCCTACCACGAAGAGGCAAGTACGGCAGTTCCTGGGGCTGGCGGGATACTATTGCCACTTTATACCAAAGTTTGCGACCATCGCAGCACCCCTTACAGACTTCACTAAGAATCCCCGGGTGTACCGCATAGAGTGGATCTCTGAGTGCGAAGCTGCCTTTCAGGCCTTGAAGAAGCGGTTAGTCCAGGGGCCGGTGCTCGTTCAACCAGATTTTGGCAAACTGTTCATTTTGAAGATGGATGCCTCCCGAGTAGGACTAAGAGCGGTATTATCCCAGGTGACAGAGGGTGAGGAGCACCCCATTCTGTACCTTAGCCACAAGCTATTCCCACGGGAGACCAGATACTCTACAATAGAGCAGGAGGCCCTCACAGTGAAATGGGCCATAGAGTCACTCTGGGTATGTCTACACTACCCCGCTAATTCGAACTAGGGGGGGTAATGTAGTCATCCGCACTTGCAAATGAAGCCCGGGATTTGAATTTCCCGGGCTTCATTTGCATGAAGCCGGCTGGCGCCATTTTTAAATGCCGGCTAGTTCGAACCCCGTGCCGCGTGGCTACACGCGGCACGGAGTAGCTAGTTCGGATTAGCTTCCTAATCCGAACTAGCTGTACTCCTCATTCCATGTATTCCATGAGTGAAAAACAGACTGTCCTGATTTCTGTGGAAAGATAAAGTGTGTGCACTTTGCACACGAGTAATGTAATCCTCTTCCCAAGATACATCTCTTAATTTCTCTTCCTCTTGGGTTTTTGCTAGTGATTTTTCATGGTAATGGATTCGCTGTCCACTCTCTTGAGCAACCTTTCCCCTCTTTCATAGCCCCTCTGTGTTGTGAGGCAGACACAACTGCTGGAGCACTGGTCCACAGCACACAAGAGAGAGAAGAGCCCTGCAGGCTGGGACCCCTTGTGTAGGGAACCTGACTAGGTTTCCTACGTTGGAGCCTTTCCACAAGGTGTATGTCTCTGAATTTGTGGGAATCCACTGCCATGTAATAGTAGATGATGCTTCCAAAAGACACAGTAAATAGCAGTAAATAATATACCCCTGATAATGCTTCAGTCAACTCGTTTTCTTTTAAAATGGGGTGGAGGGGGGAGGCGGAAGTATTGAAGCTTTAAATTATTAATTTCACATTGACTGCTTTTCTATTATCTTTCAAGTATGAACCATGTGAGTATTGAGCTTATGGTAATGATCACATTCATTATTTATTGTTTGGAAAACCTGGAAATTAATTTACAATCTATGTCTGAACAAATAGATCTGTGTAACAAGCAACTTAAATCGGGAAGAGATCACTCGCTGTGTGAACTTGAAATACAGTCTGCTGACATATAAAGGTAAATTACCAAAAGGATTGAGGTCTTGTCACTTATTTTCCAGTCATGGAATTAGAGGCTTAGATGCTTAGATATTTAATTAATATTTAATTATTTCAATTTCTCATAACATAGGGCATGTCTACAGTAGGAAATTATTTTGAAATAATTTACTTTGAAATAATAACTTCCAAAATAACTATTTTGAAATAAGTGTTATTCCTTGTTGAAAACTGGAGTTATTATTTCGAAATAACCAGCCCCTCATTTCAAAATAAAGGGCCTGGTTGTGTGGACGCTCTGCTTGTTATTTCAAAATAACGCGCTGTTGTAGACCCAGGCTTAGATAATAATTAACAGAGACCAATAATGGACTACTCTTCCCGCAAAAAATAACAGACATTTTCATTGCAAGAAAACAAACAAGCAGTGACAATCTAGAGCACAGGAAAATCTAGTTAATTAGAAATTAATTTTATTAGATAAAACAGCACATAAAACTGAATTCGCTCTGTTTTTCTTTGACATATAGCACTGTAATTCAGGTTTAGAGTCAAAGGAATCAAAATATTGCAAGTATTTTCTTCCTTTTAACAATCTGAAGCTTTCCATTTTATGGCCTGTTGGTAAACAGTGCAAAACTGAAAAACTTTTGTGTTTCAGTATTATTAAACATAGTTAGGAAAAAAGAGTGCAGCATTTCTCTCTTATGTAGATATAGTGAATCTATTTTTTATTCTTTTTCCAGCTGAAATATGACAGTTAATGCTGGTCTCTGACTTTCCAAAATAATGTGCATGAAATCTCTAAAGAAAGCCTAATATATTAACTGCATACAGCTGCTAGCTTTTTTAAGTTCAAAGAAGAAAAAAAGTGGAGATATACAGTAGGTGGTTTTATTCTGGATAGTCTTAGTAAATTAATTTTTTCTTCATGCTGTGTGACTCTTCTTACAATATACAGTATGTGCGGTTCTGCTGTCCTAGTTTGTATTGTCATAAATGTTTTATAAAAATATACAATAGAAAAATGTCTCACTTTTATGGGAAAATTGTAACCATTTATTCACTAAAATATGCATACTGCTTAGAAGAAATCTAGGTTTACTGTAGTACTGTCAAAAATATTTTTCATTGTCAATTATATCTTCTTATATAGTAATTTCAAATAACCAGGTACCATACAAAACAAACTAGCTGTGGTAATAAAATACTTTGATGTAATCACAGACGATGGTTTTACAATGAATTGAAATCCTGAATAGGCTTCAGAATTGGTATTTTTGCTATTAGTTTGTTTAAATGGATTTCTTTCATTTATTTGACTGGCACTGCAGTGCAGAATCTAGTCTGTCTATTTTTCTATCTGTCCCACGTAGCATAGCCTTATACATCACAGACCTAAAATTTAAAGATTTTTAGGTGTTGCTTCCTTTCTGATTGCAATGACTTACTGACTTAGGTGCCTAAGACTCTAAAGATGAGTTGTAGGGTTGCTAAATTTCTCGACTGGACACCATTGCTGCGAGTGGTGTCTAGTAAGTTTAGTCAGGAAGGCTGGCAAAGCTATGACAGCTGCTGCAATGCTAACCAGACCAACACCTAAATACCTTTAGAAACCTGGACCTTCAAGCCTTATGCTTTAAACTAGAATACACTGCATTTAAGCAGTCAAGAAAGGATTGGGTTTATGGAAAGAGTAATTTTCTTGGGAAATGATGGGCATTGACTCTGGGCAATCTTCTTTGTATATTTTTATTTTCAATATGATTGTATTAGCTTGCTCAAAAATAGAGAATCCTGCAAGGCAATTAGCAAAGTTTCCATACATGAAGCCCCATATCAGTCAAAACTCATTCTCTTTGCAACTTCTTTCTCCTGTAAATTGCCATACAGCCTTATTTCCCCAGGCAGAAGCCACATTGACTTCTTGTTGTTCTAAAAGACTAGCATCCTTTCCATTCAGGGTTCTGGTTACATGGATTGTTTTCTTTTTGCCCATCTGCTTTACAACACAAAAAGAAACCAATTCCAATTTAATATTTCTGCTTCCACAGGAAACCTCAAATGTTTATTGCTAATTCCACCTATAATTTTAAATGCAACACTTGTTTTAACTTAAGTCATTTTACACTGTTGAGCATGAAGGAATTTGTAGTGATTTTTAATTGCTTCAATGGATTGCCAACTTGAATTTTATTACTCTAGTATCATCATTAGGTTTGTGTTTTCACAATTTTAATAACATCATTTTAATAGTACATAATGTCATGACTTCAAAAGACAGGGGCCGATTTTCAAAGAGCCAGAAGCAGAGGTCCATGCAGAAAAATGGGCATTATATGTTGTGCCTAATTTACAGTTTCACTTATGATGACTCTGCATGAAAATCAAGTATTTGTGCCTACAAATAGACCCATAACTAGTTCACTGTCACAGGCTGGCAGTCTCTTGCAGGGAAGCCAGGCTCAGACTTGCCTGTGACTAAACAAATTATCCTGCAGATGTGTGTGATGGAGACTTAATTATAATGACTGACCTCAGCTGCAAGGGAATCAGAGAAAAGACTATTTAAACAGAGCTGTGCCTGCCCTTTAGGGAAAGGAGACCTAGGAGAAGAACAAAGGGGGTGTTTGCTCTTTGGAAAAGGCCTGGGGGTAGTTAGACTAGAAGAGACTGCAGGGAGCAGGATGGGGGCTTATGGGAGGGCTCTCATGTAGAGCTTTTCAGGAGCAAAGAGATTCCTGAGGGAAGCAGCTGGAAACCATGAGGAAGGGAGGGATGCACTGAGGGAGTGGGAAACCTGCAGGGAGGAATCACCATTGAACAACTGCAGAGGCAAAGAGTCAAAAAATTCAATGTAGCCCATAGGCAGAATTAATAGGTTGAATATTTATTTGGACTTAATGTTGGACTTTTGCTACCACAGAAAGGGACAGGTTGTTTAAGTGACTGGTCAGAGGGCCAGGCTGTGGAAGACCCAGATTTACAGGAAATGGCAGTGGGGGAGTGCTTATGTTGAAGACCCTTACATTGCGTCCAGGAGCAAGGGCCCAGCCTCTGTGAAAAGGGTGGATTAGCGCATTCACTTATGTAATTGTAGTGGTTGATGCTGCAGATAAAATGTACAATTTCCTAGATTGTACATAATTTAGAACCTAGTGTCCAAAATTGTGCCTCACAATGTAACATTACAGGAAATAATGCCACGCCCTTACACACACATTCTTGCAAAATAATTTCATGTTTTAATGCATCTGTGTCTTGAGAGTACTCATGTTAGCTATGTGGCCTGAAAGCTAGATCTCTAGATCTCTATTTCTATAGGCACAGATGCTGCGTCTAGATTGGCATGATTTTGTGGAAATACTTTTAACGGAAAAGTTTTTCTGTTAAATATTTCCACAAAAGCGCGTCTAGATTGGCATGGATGCTTTTGCACAAAAAGTGCTTTTGCGCAAAAGCATCCGTGACCAGTCTAGATGCGATTTTGCGCAAGAAAGCCCTGATCACCATTTTAGCCCTCAGGGCTTTTTTGCGCAAAACAGTTCTTCCCTGGCAAGTATTCTTGCACAAGAGGGCTTTTTCCTGAGCGGGAGCGTGAAAGTATTTGTGCAAGAAGCACTGATTTTGTACATTACGAAGTCAGTGCTCTTGCACAAATTCAAGTGGCCAGTGGAGACAGCTGGCAAGTTTTTGCGCAAAATCTTGCCAGTCTAGACGCAGCCCCAGAGTGTTAAATGGTTATGCAATCAGAGCATTAGTAGAAAGTCCATGCAATTGAGTGCTCTGTAAGAGCTATCAGTCCAAAGTGTACAGTTTAGTGGCGTCTATAATGGAATCTGGTTGAGAATGCACTACAGAAAAAGTGGATCTAGGATTTGCTCATAAATTACTAACTATGTATAAATTCCACCCTTGGGGCCAGATATCTAAATACCTCTCATGTATTTCAAAGGGCTGAAATTCAGCTGCAGCTGCCCAACAGAAAATTCTCCTATCAACAAGGAAATGCCTTTTGGCTCATCTGCACACTCCAGCCTCTGTGCCCTCTGTCTCCCCATGCATAGGATAGCATGCTGGGGAAGGGAGCATGACAGATCAGAACTTTACCAAAGTCCTCCAGTGGTGAGGACCTCTGCTCCTGAAAAGATCTACATGAGAGCCCTCCAATAGGCCCCTATCCTGTTCCCTGCAGTCTGAGGATCCAGTAAGGACCAGGTGGCACTAGGCTTGAAGATGGTCCAAGACAAAGTCACTTGAAGCTTTAATCTTTTGATTTATATAAACACAGGAATCCTTTTTTTAAACTCTTGGACCTGGTGTAGCTAAGTGGCAGGCGAACGTGGCTGTAAGAAATATATATTCCTCATTAATCCTGAGGGTAACTGCAAACTGAACTAATTCCTGGCGCAAGTTAAAAGGAGGCATATGGTTGCTCTAACTCAGTGTTGCTCAACAATCAGTCTCTGGACCAGTGCCAGTCCGAGATCTCCATGCCATTAGCTTGGGAATGCAGCAAGCCAGTCCCTGGTATCAATAAAATGGATAGAAACAGTGCTGTAACTCACATCAAGTAGAACAGTCCCATAGAGCCCATTCCACCAGCCCAGGAAAGATGGAGTGCCTCATAATTTGGTTCTAGTCTAAGACATACCAGAAAGAAGGAGGGAGAGCTCTGCCTGCCTTATACAGCTAAGGAGTCTCTAGCCTGTTACAATCCTTAAGGCTACATCTACACTGCAGGCTTCTTGCGCAAGAACTGTTTTGCGCAAGAGTTCTTGTGCAAAAGGTCTTCCACAAGAGCGCATCCACACTGATTGCAGTGTGGATGCTCTCTTGTGCAAGAAAGCTCTGGTGGCCATTTTAGTCATAGGGCTTTCTTGCACAAGAAATTCATGTTGCCTGCCTACACTGCCTTTTTGTGGAAGAGCTCTTGCACAAGTGGGCTTATTCCTTGTGGGGAAGAAGGAAGAAGACCTGCGCAAGAAGCCTGCAGTGTAGACGTAGCCTAGCTGTCTGATTAAAGCAGCTATGGAGTGCCTCTGTGCTGCTGGAATGAGGCAAAAGGGGGTTACCCAAGGCCAGGCTCTGTCCCAGTCAAGCTTCTAAGTTAAGACTACTCTTGGTCACAATTTTAGTTGCCTTTATATGTGGTGGAACAGGAAGGGACTGTAGTAGGAGCTGTTCGTTCACCACAGTTTTAGAGTACTGGTAGGGTAAACTGTGATTTTACCAACTTCATAGAACACAGCGTGATTAAAAAGTAAGGTTTTCAATGAGACTGTGCTGCAGCTAAGGGAGTGCAAAGTCTGCTTTTAGTTATATCCTTAAATGAGACATTTTGTCTTCTGGTGGCCCCTAATACATTTCACCATGTAAATTATGCCAGACAAGTGCAGCATGCAATATCCTCTCATTACACCCCATTACTTTCATCATCTGTTAAATTTACACCCTGTGTGCAAATTACATTGATAGATTTATCTCTAGTTAACTTGGTTCATATACTGCCATTGTAGTAGATCCAATATACATCAAATCTGAGTTTTCAAATTAGGAACAGTGTTAACATGGTTAAGAAAAATATTTACTTATGATCTGGTGGGACATAATGGGCTTGTCATTCCAAAAGTCAAAAGTCATGTACCAGTTTTCTGCATTTGGAGGCTGACTATGCATTCTAAGATAAAAACAGGTGTAGGGTAGATTCTGGCTACTACAAGGACAAGCAAGAGGGATTTATTTTTGAATTCACATATTCTGGTACTTTTCAGATTAATTTCTGATTTAGTATTTGAGAGACTGGAGCTGTGTGTCCTTCAGGGTTTTAGCGCAGGCAGCATAGCACATATTATTGAATTACATTTTCAAGGCTAAACGAATAATGTAGGTGTAAATTCAGGCTTGATGCATTTATGTTGGTTGAATAATTTGATTTGTTACTGGTACTGTATGTGATGTTCCCTTCCATTGGTCTTTTCGCTTTTTTATTCCAAAACATGAATTCCTTGAAAAGTGAAGAACACTTTCTATCCTATTGATACTGCTTTAAAACCAGAAATCAGACTTACAGTGAAATGACTTCTTACTAGTAACAATGTGAAACAATTTAGGAAACCTATCCAAGCCTAAACATAACCATGCAAAAATGATGGAGCTTCTGGGGTTGCTGTTATATGTTGGAGGAAGCTTTTGAAAGCCAGCTATTTCAAAGAGACAGCGATATAACAAAATGTGCAATGCCAAAGGTTGAAGAGAAATGCGATATAGCAGGAATGTCTCCAACAATTTTTCAAGAGGCTGAAGAGTTACACCAGAGGTGTTGCAGTTATATCAACATTTATTCTGTATCTATATATCTGTGGGCAAGAAAGGTACATGGCTACATTTCTCCGTTTCAAAGATGATTCTTCTAAACTCCAGCCATAAAAATGCACCCTCATATTTGGACATCAGCCTAGGTTCTTTTCCACTTTAACGGTGCTTTTTTAGTGACAGTACCGGCACCTCCAGTCAGAGCTTAGCTTGAAAGAATGGAGCGTACCAGCATCTCTGTACGCAAATGTCCGACAGTTGGCTGGGCCATATGTATTAAAGGGGCTGTACTCTTAAAAGGGCAATAGTACCAGCATTTTTGCTCAACAACTTTTCCCCTGGAGTACCGGCACTTTTTTTTTTTACACAAAAAAAAGCACTGTGTATAATCAGAGTTATGATCTTATATTGCAAATGAACAAACATTTTATAGTGTACATCATTAAAGGAAACAATAAAGAAAGCACAAGTACAAAGTCTTTACTGGAGATTCACTCTGTAACATTTGTAACATCCAGTCATCTGAAGAAGTGGGCTGTGCCCAGGAAAGCTCATGATACCATCTACATGTTTTGTTAGTCTATAAAGTGCTACCAGACTATTTGTTGTTTTTTAAGTTTATCCTGTACAGACTAACTCGGCTACCCCCTGAAGCTTCAATTAATTCAGTGAGACTACCCTAGTAGATAGGCTTTCCCAACCCCGTTCATTGTAATCAAGAAGCTGCAAATCGATACTTCACTAACAATTCAAATGACATTATCTGTTTCAAAATAGACTCCTGTTTGCTTTCCCACAGCTATGTAGACTCTGATGGTCTAGCAAGAGTAAAAGTAATCAGACGTGAAATTATCGATTAAGAAAATGTCATTCTGAAATCACATTTCGGACTATAACAGTAATTTAAATATATTCCAAAATAACACTGTTCTATAGATGTCCTTTTTAAAATATGGAGTAGATGAGTAGGAGGAGGGATTTGCAAAATGGCTAGGAGGCTTAGGAGATTCTGGGCTAATGAGATTTGTGCTCTTAACTTTCAGTTGTCTTAGAAAGCCTCACTTTAGATCTCTTCATCTTTTGGAAACAACCTGACATCTTATGTTGTGCATAAGTGGACTGGCTTCTCAATAGTGGATTGCATCTCCCCTTTCTAGGGGAAAAAAAAGTTGGAGAAGGTGCCTATGTGGTGCTCTTTCCCTCTTTGTTGCACTTTGTGGAGGGTACACTGGTGGAGTAAGGTCTGCTCTGAAGATGGCAGTGAGTAGGGGTGGAGGGTGGAGTGCCAGATAGAATATATGTTATACCCTCTCTATCTCTGTGGAGATTACACAGTAAAGAAAATACAATCTAAGATAGTATTATCAAGATCAGCTATTCCCACAGGGGTCCCTAAGAATGGATCCCACACTACTTATGGACAGGAGAAGACCAACGATAGTGAGAGAGTGCAGAAGCCCAGCAGCTAAGAATGGATGTTTGCAGCATGTTGTAGGTTCCAGGGGATCCTTCATGGTGGAAGGGTAGAGCGTCAAGCTTTCCATTGGTGGAACAATTCTCAGGGAGATTGTCTCTCACTGAGACCAGCCTTTGTCTTTAGTCAGGAGAGAGGTGAGATCTTCATTGTCATTAGACATCTGATGCCTCCTTCAATGTGGTACTAGGGATATTTATGGTTATGCCATATAGACTCTCTGTCAGTCAATTAGATTGTTGGATGAATGACTTTATTTGACTGATAAAAGTTATAAAAACCAACTTCTGCAAGTCAGGAACCAATTAATCTTAAATCTGGGCTAGATTCCCATCTAATGTAAATCAGTGTAGCTTCAGTGGCTTAAAAGGACCAGTGGTTTTACATTAACTGAGGTTCTAGCCCTCCATTTAAAAGGTTGAACAAGGATCTATTGGCTGAGGCACATAGTTTCAATCAGATTGTAGCAATTCATTCACAGAGGCGCAATGTGTAACTCATTTTCTTGCATCAACATCCACAGTCTGAAATAATTAAATTTACATCATTCATTTGGTATATCAGTCTTTGTAACGGAATATCATTACAAGATCAGATTCTTCCTGCTTTGAATATCTCTGCTTTGCCATGGCATTTATGAAGCAGTGGGAGATCATTATCTAAAGACAACATCCTAGTCCATTGACTTTATCTTTCAGTTTTGCTAGGTTTTTAAAAATCTGAACACAGTATTCTGTAATTTGCCTCTGCGTGCAATAATATTTGGGGTGAAAGAAGCTCATCAGTTTTGACCTGACTTGCTTTTTGCTATGAGGATTTGTTTTTAAACCATTGGAATATGTTGCACTGATCAGGCTTCCTAAAATCTGCTTTCTCGTGCTTTCAAAAGTGGGTGAAAAATGTCCATCCCTATCCAAGAAACCTGTATCGAATATGCTAACACAAATATAAATAGCATCTTTTTGGTACTTCTTTGTAAACATTAATTGATGCCTTCAATTCCTATAAATACTCTTATAGTATTTGAAGATTTTGCTTATAATCCTTCATCACATATTCCCTACCTTTGTTCTACTGAAGTAATGTACTATTATGCTAAAATGAGCACTCATCACTGAGAGTTTTTCACATGGTTTGGTCTTGCTGTAGTTCTTTTAAAGGGTTTTTACATGAAGTTTTGCAAAAGCGTTAAACTAGCTTCAATATACTCTTGACTCGGGTAGCTTAAAATTAACTTTTTAGAATTAGCAAGTTATTTTGTTAAGGAATGAGTCAAGGAGCATAGTTTATGGTTCTTTCACAAGCATAATCCCTGATAGCATTATTTCTATCTATGTATGCACAGAGCTACTGATGATTGAGTGAAAATAGGATTAAGTGGGATTTAGTGACACTCTCAGGGAAAAAGGCTCAACTTAATACAAGAATCCCAATGGGAATTTTTGTCCAAAGATATTTTAAATTACAACTTAAAATTTAAAAAGTGTAGAAAATAGAGGTCTAACTCCCAAGTAGATAAAAATAAGTCTTCCTCAATTTAATTGTAATGTCAGCCTTTATAGGAAGTAGAATGCCATCTCACAAAGACAGAGTGTATGCTTAGTCTTCTTGAGGATTTAAAGTATCTCTCTTTAATCTTGTTTATTGACTTTGCTTAATACAGTCTTTGAATTTACCATTGATGGACCAAGAAAACTAGAGTATAATTAACCACTACTTAGGTCAGCAGTCAAGAATGATGAAGTAACTGTCAAGCATCGGGCATTTGTAAGTCATCAACTTCATACAGCATGTTACTTTTGTAAATTGTTTTCTTAATGTTAATAATATTGCTGAGAATGTCTTCCCCTTATAAAAGTTATGGGTATGCTCTGGCTGGTTCATCCTGGTGACATAAAGCAGCTGTAAACCTGGCTGTAAATGGATTGGTTATCTGAGCTTTGCATCACCAGAACATACCAGTCCAGTTCTCTGTCTTTTTCTATTGAAACTGAACAACCAGGCTGTTTTTATTCTAGCCGCTCCTTAAGCATTCTTAGGCTGAGACAAGCTTCTTAATTACTCTGAGAATGCTTAGGTAAATGGTGGGTTAAAAATATCACTCAATAATTATTACAAGTGGCTGAATGGAACATGTGGAATTTTGTAAAATTGGAAACAGGGAGGAATGTTGTAGAATTTAAATGCAGTGAAACCAGTTAAAAGCAGTGAAACCAATTGAGTCAAGGGACCAGCACAAATCAATTACTTCATGGAAGTCTGGAGCTTCTTTGGGATGGTTTATTAAGCCAGGAAGTTGCCTATTAGGAGTGACCTTTTACACAGATTTTACAATACATTTCTTGGAAATTTACCATCATTTAAAAACTGTTAGGCGAACTGCAATAATCAAGCCTAGGACTGATTCTGTTGACCAATGAAAAGTTCCATTTCATTCAGAGTGTGGCAGCCTGTTTAATGAGTAATACATCACTCTGAGGCTCCAGAGTCACCATTGGCTCTGTGGAATACAGAACCCTACACTTTTCAAAGGATAGAACTAAGCCACCTGAGTATGAACTAAGCCACCTGTGAGACAAGTTGTCCACAATTGCTATAACCCATTGCAGCAGTGTATCTAATGTCAACCCTAGATATGAGAACTTTTCTGACCGTTGATCTACAGTTGTGGAACTCACTTCCAGATAACATCTAGCATTAGCCCTACATCGAGATCTCCAAAACTGTGTTTGTTTGTGACAGCCTCACCTCGAGAGGTGCTTATTCTTTCTGAGGGACTGAGCTTTAAGTTCTGTGACTTTGACATTTTTCCACCAAATTAGTCTTTTGAAATGTTGCTAACTAATCCTCATGTATTCTGTGTTTCCCAAGTGACTGTGATTGGAATCCTGATCCATGCTTGAAACTAAGAATATATTTGCACTACCCTGCAGTTTGATCTAACGATCTAGGAATAACAGTGTGCACCACCAATATGTTAAGATGAAATCCTTCCCTCCATATGGATGCTGCACATATGAAAGTAAAGGTCCCACATTTGCACTAATATAATCCTCTTTGGTGACATGCTTGCCCCTAGGAGTTACTGACAAGCCAAAAGTCATCCTTTAATTATTCCAAATATGCTGATTAGGCTTTATGGATGCGTCAGTCATTTACTAATGATTTATATATAAAGGAAAAATGGTTGAAAAAGTAAATTAATTATTGAAGTCTTATATTCATCATCAAAAGTCTATAAAACAATCCTTCGCTAATAATTGCAACATCAGCTTTTGAATCATACAGAATCATAACTGACTCTTAATAAAATATTCCCCAAAGAATGACCTAATTCATGAGTCAGATATCATGAGCAGATGTTAGAGGTAGTAGCAAGAATCTAGAGGACACAGTTTTTAATGCTTAAATCTTATATTTTTCTAGACAAATTTCCCAAATATCTAGTTCAGTCTCTTTTTAAAAGTCTGCAAGGGGGAAGAAAAACAATTTTAAAGCATAAAACAAAGAAGACACTCCAGTTAAAATATCCCTTCATAAAAATATCTGTAAGGTAGAGAGACCTAAGACTGAGCATCACAGGTGCTGGATACCTTCACTGTTGGCCATGAACAATAATTTTCCTAATAGTTAGATATGAACACCACCAGATTCAAACATATCCAATTTGTATGTCAATATATGTAAATATATGCAAATGTAAAGGGCTATTTGGCTGGCCAGAGAGAGCCTCCATTCAGCGGCAGATGAGCAAGTTATCAATAAAGAATACAAATAGAAAAAAATGTACAAAATCCTGATTTTTTTTGTGGTCCTGTTGTAGCTAGTGGCTCATTTATCAAACTCTCCACATTGAATTATGCCTCTCATTCTTGCTAACAGGCTGCGTAATCAGGTGGCAACCATTGAAACTCTTACCCCATTCACGAAATCTGCTGTACCACCTGCACTAGAGATTTTGGCAAATACCAGTTAATCCTGTGAGGCAGAAACTGTCCTTGCCTGGTCTTAGTCTGTCTGTGATTTACTTTGCTATCTAGCCTCCTGTCCAGTGCAACACAGGACAGGAGCCTATCATAATTCACATGAGTAGGGGGTGGAGAATTATGACTGCTGGATGAACTTTAACTAAGAATTTCCTGGCTTCTGCAGCTTCACATTTTAAGCCTTAGTTAATGTTCTATGTTAATATCTGAATTTGGGATTTCAGATAGAACTTCAGCTATTAATTTTGTGTCCGTTTATGATTAGATAATATGGTGATTGGTGCCAGAAAGAAACTTACGGATAAGTAAATGAACATCTCAGTAAGTCCTATTCCTTTACTCACCTGATTAGAGCCATTAAATGCTATTGAAGTGAGAGTCACTCTTCCCAATTATCTCCTAAACTAATGGATACATACAGCAGGATTCATGCAGGACATACAAAGGAGAATTTTTTTTCTGAACAGAAGCTCTCCACTACTGTGTTTCATGGATAATGGAGGAACAATAGTTATAAATGTAAAATAGGGATGCATTTACTCTTGCTTTCCTCTAAGGGATTTCGTTATTTCCCTATGGAATTTTACCTTTATTATTAATTTGTATTATTGTAGGAGGCTGAGTCAGGAAACAGGACTGTATTGTGGTAGGTGCTGTTCAAATTCACCTCTTTGGGGGTAAGTAAATGTGTTCATAGGCTGTTTTCCTCTCAGTTCCTTACCAAAAGGAAGAAGAACCAAACCCAACAAAAATGGAAACATAAAAAAGCAGCAGACATTTTCTGCTGTTGTGGACTCACTCACCTTTTTGGGAGGAGAGAAAAATCTCAGAACCTTCGTCTGGGACACTTGCATCCTTCTTCCTTTGTTACAAATCTGAGCTACATCAGTGTACTTACCGGAGGATCTTAGTCTTCTTACTGAACATCGTTGTCTAACTGAGTTTTAAGCAATATGACTTTAAAGATCTATCAAGGCAAAAATATCATACCTAGCTGAGCACCATTCATCAATTAATGCCTATCAGCTATCTAGCATCCAGAAAGAGGCAATTCAGATGTTTGTGCATAAACAAATTATTAAACAAATGACTGGTTAGGAATGCACCTGATGTTTTCTCATTAGTATGCAGCACCATTGGCACAGTGTGATGAGGGAGGGTGGGGGGAAGAAACAAACAAACACCCTCCCTCACCCTTAAACCAGATATTGGAGGAAAATGAAAAGCATTGAGAAGAGAAAGCATGTTGTTTCTTAGCTGCGTTGAAGAGCAGGCGGAAGAGGACAATGACATAGCCTGCAGCACTTGGTTTATGAATATATTCTCTCAGTGATCCATGTCTGCAGTAAATGTGAGGCCTGCATGTGGTACCACCCCTTCTATGTTTCTGCTATTTCAGTTAATGTGAGGTAAATTGTTAATGAGCAAAGGTTAGCACCATGCAGACCATAATCAGTTCAACCATCCTTAGCTGAACTCACTATCACAGGACTGCTGATTGTCTCAGAAACTGTCCCTAGTTATACTATGTTAGGGATTTCTCACTTCTCCTGGCTCCTGCTGCCAATCCAGCCCAAGCAAAAAGAGTTGTCTTGACAGATGTGGTGGTAGAAGCTCACATATGCCACTGATTCCTGTCAGTTTCATATATGCCTTAGTGATGACAGTTCTAGTGAAAGAGATGACAGTTGAAGAAACTGGCTTGACTTTGGGCAAGTATTCACAGTTGGGATATTTCTAACTTTTATCCATAAGCCAAACTCCCGAAGCCTACACACTTTGTCTGGAAAAATTGAAAGAACCGGTTTTCTCTTTACGTCTCCACCAGAACTACTTTTGGGCCCTGTTGAAAAACAAAACACTCAAATATTTCAGAGTCTCATCTGAGGCTGGGTTCAAATTTGATTTAGGAATGAATGAAGATTCAATGCTTCCTCTATTTACCAATCTGATTTATCCATGTCTAGTAACAATAATGCACAAGAAGTTTGCCCCAAAACAACCATAATATTGAATATTGATTTTGCAACCATATAGTGGTTGTCGGTACTACAACCCATTGTAAGATTTTATGATAGATATTAAATATCAACAACAATAATAATCTAGAAAAGCGACAAGGAGTCCTGTAGCACCTTAGGGTATGTCTACACTAGCCCCCTAGTTTGAACTAGGGTGGCTAATGTAGGCATTCGAACTTGCAAATGAAGCCCAGGATTTAAATATCCTGGGCTTCATTTGCTGAAGCCCAGGATTTAAATATCCTGGGCTTCATTTGCTGAAGCCCAGGATTTAAATATCCTGGGCTTCATTTGCATGTTCCCAGGCGGGCGCCATTTTTAAATCCTCTTAGTTCAAACTGATGGCCAGCGTCTACACGTGGCAGTCAGAAGTTAATCTGAACTAAGTCCTTACACCTCTTTGTTACACCTCATTGCATCCATCACATTAAAGGGATAAGGGGACAATGATGAGTGTAAGCTTTGTGCACCATTTCACATGATAAACTACATAAGAGATGAGCACTGATCTCCATAATTGTGTGGTTTATTGGTAACCATTAGAATTGCCTAGTGGGTAGACATTCTATTTCCCAAAGAATTTAGAGTTTTTGAAATTTGACTTCATTTCAAACTGGAGTGAAAATGGAATGTTTCAAAATACTCTGCAAATTAAACTCTAAATTGTGTTTGTTTGCTTTTCTGGGTGGATTAAAATGTTTTGTTTTGATTTGGATATTTTAAAAATAAATACAAATTCATTCAAACTGAAAAATTATGTAAAAATGAAAAACTGGAATGTTTAGTTCTGAAAATGTTGAAATCAGATATTTTAACATTAATAACCCTTTTTTTTCACCTGGTTTTCTCCTGAAACAAAGTTCTAGCAAAACCAACCTGATTTTGTGAAGCATTTTCATTTTGCTAGAACTGCATATTCTGATAGCTGTTATCCACAGGAGCAAAGGGGATGGAAGCTATCGTTTCTTGAGTAGGCTGGAGATCCATGGGATAGGACAGAGACTATCCCAGAGATCTGAGGTTATACAAACTTAGTCCTTTGACTCTGTACTATTTTTCTGATATCCCCGCCTACAGCAATCCCCCTTGCTCAGCCAGCAAAGGCAGCTTCTTTGGAATAGCGACTTCATGGCAATGGCTGTTCCTGTACCACCATCACAGTGATGGCATTTGTGGCATGAAATACTGCTGCTTAGGCAGTACTAATGTTGGCTAATCTTTTAGATGTCAGTTGTTCTGGTTAGCAAGGGAAATATGCTTTGAGGAGGCAACACGTTTCTAGATTTTGCTCCTTTCGAGGCCTAAGTAATTACCAGTGGCATCCCTAGTCATCTCCAAGGTGTGTGCATAAATACCTTGCTGAATTGGGACACTAGGACAAAGGGTTAAGGAGCAGTTCTGGGCCCAGCTGACTCTGGCTCATGACATCTGCAGAACCTGTTCCAGCTGGAAATGGAGCATGAGAGGTAGATAGGAAGGAGGCAGTAAAGAAAGAGAGACCTATTAGGCGTGCCTGAATAAGAATACAGCAGGGGCCCTTATTGCAAGGTAGGGGCTGAAAAGCAACAGCTACAGACAGCCCTTAGAAAAGGGCAGAGAAGAGACCCAGAGTAGAGGCATGGATGATGTGTGCACTCATTTATGGAGGGAAGGTCCCTGCCACTTCTGCTCGAGGCCCCTCCCCACTCTGCCCCTTCCACCAGAGGCCATGCTCCCATGTTCTCACAGCCCTAAGCCCTGGCCCACTTTCACCCAGAGCAGTCTGGAGGAATCTCCACCAGTCATGGCAGAGTCCTGGGCATGGGCTGCCCAGAGGAGCTCTGAACCCTGCTATGGCCTTCCCCATGCTGCAGCAGGGAGCATTAGTGGAGGTCTGGAGAGGCTTAACTTCCACCAGCCTTCATTACCAACCACCTATGAAGATAGGTAGCTGGGAGATTTCTCTGCTGGGCAGAGGGCTGAAAAAATCCTGAAAAGCTGAGCTCTGAAAGGGAAGCCTCATTGGCAATGGACTAACCAGGGACTGCAGGCTGCCTGAAACTCTAGGTAAAAGGAGAACATGACAGCCTCAAGTGATGGGAGTAAAATCCCAGAATGTGGGCCCATTTGAAGCTGGAGCTCTCTTGCAAAGAAGACTGGTGGCTGTGCCCAGATGGGATGAAGATTAAGTTGGTTTTGCTATTTTCTGTTGGACTATAAGTGAAGGACTTTGAGCCCTTATGGGGAAGCAAGCAGTGGAGAGGCAGCCCTGAAGAACTCTGGGATGTTTGATCTTGCTGGCTCTCACAAGACCCTGGATCAAATCCTAGTGGAGGGGGAGGATCTGGGTTTCCCTTCCAACTTCCCTTTTTCTGGAGGGGGCATAACCTATTTTCCTTCTCCCCAGTGAGCTGGAAGAAGATAGACATTGTAAGCCCCGAGCGGAGGGTGTACCATCCCTAGTAGCCTGGATTTGGCAGAAGACCCCTTTCTTTCGTGGGGATGTTGGACTGTATATATTTTCTTGAACTCCTTCACCTAGAAAGGGGTGAATTAAACTGGTGAGTTATCTGTACAAAATTTGTATTCTCATTTGCCTCTGTATCTGCAAAAATTAGCCATCAATATCTGTATTCATATCTGCAGATGTGGATACTTACAGATATAAAGCAGCTATCTATGGATATGCAGGGCTCTAATTATCTGGAGGGTTGAGTCCACCTACTGAAAGATGGACTGCAACATCTGGGGCACTGTGAAATAACTGCCACCAGAAAGGTCAGTCTCTGTTATAGGCTGAATATGCAAGTTAATTTTGTGCTTTAGTTCCTTTGCACTGTGCACAGTCAGAAAACATCTGTGTCTGAAATCTAATATCGTATCTTCTGTATACACATGTTCAAAGTGCTAGACACAATGAGTTTCAAACAATGCCTCCATCTTCAATATAGAGATCATGTCACGTAGCAATGCATGTTTGCGCTGAGTTACAGATAAGTATTTTAAAAACCCAATGCACTGAGTAAACGCATTCCCTGGTTATGATTAATTTTCTAATATTTTGTAACTCATTCTAATTACAAATAAGAAATATTCATATGAAAATCCAATTTCACAAAGCTCCCGACACATCATAAATACCGAAATTCAGTAATTACCACTAAAATAATTTGTCACTATCTACTTATGTTTTAATAAAACCTGCTTAGGGTTATTCAATAAGCTAGACAATATTTTCACAAAGAGCAAAAGACTTATAACAGAACCTGGATAAAATGGAAAATACACAGCAAACCAAGCTCATTTTATTAATATGGTATATTACTGTACTACAATGTTACTTCTCTTTCCAATTGGAGGGATATAATGAATGCTTTAAGTATAGGTTGCTATGCATAGTTATTTTTTTACTGCTAGAAGAATAAGGGTATGTCTACACTACAATGTTAGTTCGAACTAACGGACGTTAGTTCGAACTAACATTCATAGGCGCTACACTAGCGCTCCGCTAGTTCGAATTTAAATCGAACTAGCAGAGCACTTAGTTCGAACTAGGAAAACCTCATTTTACGAGGATTAAGCCTAGTTCGAACTTACTAATTCGAATTAAGGGGTGTGTAGCCCCTTAATTCGAACTAGTGGGAGGCTAGCCCTCCCCAGGTTTCCCTGGTGACCACTCTGGCCAACACCAGGGAAATTCTATTGCCCCCCTCCCGGCCCCGGACCCCTTAAAGGGGCACGGGCTGGCTACGGTGCCCGTGCCAGGTGCAAGCCTGCCAGCACCCAGCCAGCAGACCCTGCACCTGGCACGGCACAGAGCCACCCATCCGATGTCCCCCAGCCCACCCCCTCTTCCCGGGACCAGGCTGGCGGCTCCCGGGAGCTTGCCCGGGACCGCAAGAGGCGGGCACCTTCCTGGGCTAGTGCGGACATCGTGGACCTCATCCACGATCTCCGCACTAGGCACAGGAAAGTGGCCGTCTAGGGCAGGAGAGCTGCCAGCCTGGCCACCCAGGAGCAGGTGTGCATGAAAATTAAGGGGGTCCACTGAGACTCCCGAACCTGAGCCCTGAGCTTACAATGGCCATACTGGGTCAGACCAAAGGTCCATCTAGCCCAGTATCCTGTCTGCCGACAGAGGCCAACCCTAGGGACCCTGGAGGGGATGAACCGAAGACAGTGACCAAGCCATTTGTCTCGTGCCATCCCTCTCCAGTCTTCCACAGACTTTGGGCAGGGATACCACTCCTACCCCCTGGCTAAGACTACTCCATGGACCCAACCTCCATGACTTGATCTCACTTCCCTTTAAACTCTGTTCTAGTTGTAGCCTTCACAGCCTCCTGCAGCAAGGAGTTCCACAGGTTAACTATTTGCTTTGTCAAGAAGAACAACTTTCTCTTACTAGTTTCAAGCCTGCTACCCATTCCTTTCCTTTGGTGTCCTCTAGTCCTCCTTTATGGGAACTCAGGAAGAACTTTTATGAATGCACCCTCTCCTCCCAACTCCTGCTTTTAGAGACCTCTATCCTGTCCCCGCTCCATCTCCTCTTTTCTAAGCTGAACAGTCCCAGTCTCTGTAGCCTCTCTTCATCTGGGACCTGTTCCCAACCCCTGATCATGTTAGTTGCCCTCCCCTCTCCCAGCCTTTCTCTTCCCCCTCCCACCTCCTTTTCCCAGTCTCCCCCAGTTTTGTTCAGTAAAGACAGAGTCAATGTTGGAAGAAACGTTATCTTTATTTTGTACATCAGGAAGGGGGGCTAGGGAAGGGTAAGTGGAAGGAGGTGAGGGAGGAATGGGGTACGAGTCCCCGATGGGGAGGACTGGTCTGGCTCTGGGGGCTTCTGGGGGTGGAAGCTCTCCTGCAGCCCCCCAATTGCCCCCTCTCCCCAGATGGCAGCCTGCAGCAAGTGCAGCCGGGCTGATGGCCGAGTGGTGTGATGTGCCCAGTGTGGGCACTCCGGGCACTCCAAGCCAGGACTGGTTTTCAAGCGGGGCACCCCTTAGAACTGTCCCTTTAAGTGCAGCCCTCGGCTAGCCTGAGACAGCATCTCCACGCTCTAAGTCCTCCTCTGATGCCCTGCCGGCACTGCTTCCGGCCATCCTTAAGCCCTGTTCAGGGTCCACTCAATGTGGACATGCTAGTTCGAATTAGCAAAACGCTAATTCGAACTAGTTTTTAGTTCTAGATGCGTTAGTTCGAATTAGCTTAGTTCGAATTAACTAATTCGAACTAAGTTAGTTCGAACTAACTCTGTAGTGTAGACATACCCTAACCGATTAACATTGAAATAAGAATACAATTTACTCTTTCAGGGTGAAATTGATTTCTAGACAGTGGCCCAGAATGAAGCCTATATACATTCTAAGTCTAACTTCAGCTTTCAGAACACAGTGTAACCATTTAAAAATTGTTTCATTCCCCCTTCTCTTGTAACATACTGGCGGTGACTGTCAGTGATGAGCTCTGTACTGTGTGGTAATGGGAATTGCTCGTTGGGTCTGACAATGTAATCACCAGGTGGCTTTGGACAAAATTACCCTGGTCATGCTGTAATTGGACTTGATACCTTATAGTTTACAGTATTTAAAGACAAATGCCTTATCCCTCAAGTGCAGGGCATTATAACCTAAAAGAAATACACAATAACATACTTTCCTTTTCTACTTTAAACCAGATTTATAAAAGTTTGATTTCTCTATTTTCTGAGCAGAAAATAAAGTGCTTTTTTTTATATGTTGTGGAAAATGATGGCATTATGAGGAGTACTTTTTAAAAATAAATATCCAAGATTCCTTAGGACACATGTGATATTAGACTTCCTGAAAGTTAAAGAAGTAGTCAAAGGAACCAATCAAGGAAAACAGTGGCTTGGACAAGTGTTTTTGAAGACACAATAGGGAAGCTGTGATAGAGCCAGAATAGCAGGCATTCTCCCTGCCTCAGCTGGAATAGATTGCTTTTCATAAGACTAAGTCTAGAATCAAAGTGGATCGTACAATATGCTGGACTGGGTAGAAGGGGATGCTCCTGGGAGTGTCACCAAAAGGTGATGGGTTGGCGAGGAGACAGAGAGATGCAGGGGCAATTTCCTTACAATCCAGAGACAGAGGGAACTGGCCTGGCTGAAGTGTACCTAACATTGCAAAGAAAGATTTAGGTTAAAGTAAAGGGAAAGTGTGTGGACCTTTGTTTTATCCCTTTGCTCTAATTATTTCTGTACATTTGGGTGAATCGATAATGTGCTGAAGAAGCACATCTCCACATCACTCTGCTGATACCATTATTGGACCTAACCAAGTGAGTTATAAGATCAAGAACACATATTCCTGCGCATCCAGAAATATAATTTATACTATCAGGTGCCGAAAGTGTCCGTCTGCTATGTACATTGGACAAACATCTCAGATACTTCGCCAAAGGATCAATGCCCACAAAACAGATATTAGACAGGATCACAAAGAAAAAAGTTTCTTGCCATTTCAACCAGAAAGGACATTGTCTCAACAACTTGATTACCTGCATCCTGCTTCAAAAGCCTTTTAAGATTGCACTTGAAAGAGAATCCTCTGAACTGTTATTCATGCTTAAATTCGACACTTTACACCTGAGTCTCAACAAAGGATCTAGTTATCTTACCCATTACAAAGATAGCTTCCCCAATTATCACCTCTAATATCATTAGCTCTAATATCACAGACATTTACCTTCCCCCCCCCCCCCCCAATCCCCCTTTTGTTCTGAAATTTGATTTGTCCTTTTCATATGTGTTCATTTTTTTAATTGTATCCTTTGGTATATATGGTTGTGACAATTTTCTTCCACTATTTGATCTGAGGAAGTGGGTCTGGCCCACAAAAGCTCATCATCTAATAAACCATCTTGTTAGTCTTTAAAGTGCTACATAGTCCTGTATTTTGTTTCAGCTACACCAGACTAACACGGCTACATTTCTATCACTATCTCCACAGTGAAAGGGCTAATAGGTGCAAATGGAGTTGGACCTCTGGTGTCAATGTGGGTAGGAAACAGGGAAGCTGTGACCCAGCAATCACATCTAAGGGTGTGTCTACCCTGTACCGTTATTCCAGAATAATGGTCATTATTTCAGAAAAACAATATGCCTTCGAATCCATACAGCAATTGCATTATCTTGAAAGAAAATCAAAATAACAGAGGGCTTTTTCTGATGTTGGTAAACCTAATTCCATGAGGAATAAGGCCTCTTCTGAAAAAAACTTTTTTGGAAGAGGGTGTGGACACTCCACTGCTGCTTTGTCAAAATAGCTCCTGATCAGGGCCATTCTAAAGATACTCCTCCCCAGTGCCTCCTGGAGCTCTAAATTGAGATAGACCTTCCACACTACAGAGAAGCCTCAAAATTAGTCTGAGGCAGGCTCCCCTAATATGGATGCACTATTTCAAAATAAGCTATTCCGGAAGATATCTTCTGGAATAGCTTTTTCCAAAATAAGCTTGCAGTGTAGACGTTCCCTAACAATGGTTGAACTACTTGGTTCCACCCAAAGTGAGGGAGAGACAGTTATGTCTGCCACCGTTGTAAAGACTTCAAAAAAGACTCAAAGGGCATCCAAGGAGCAGTTTTCTCTGTAGCAGAACCTATATATTTTATAGGTTGAAACTATTTGCCATTGGGCAGTCTGATACTTTTGTAGCTGGTTGCAGACCTAATATAGGAGTGGGCTAGCTGTCCCTTGTAAATGAAGATCTGCTATTTATGCATCCTCATCTATTTTTGTTGGTATTTTAATGATGGGCTTGCTGTTACATTATGTGGATCAGATTCTTAAAAGACATGAATGGTTGATTTGTATCTAGAATTATAATTCTGTATGAATCCTTGGAAATAAGACATTTTCTATAACTTGGGGCAAGTCTAAACTACATCCCTCTTTTGAAAGAGGGATGTAAATTAGGCAGATTGAAAATGCAAATGAAGTGGAGATTTAAATATCCTATGCTTCATTTGCATAATCACGTCACAGTGTTCTTTCAAAAAAGTGTATTTCAAAAGTGAAACCACTGTCTAGACACGGTTCTTTCGGGGAAAAAAACAAACACCTTTTTCAAAAGACCCTGAAAGAGGAATACAGGATCTTTTGAAAAAGGGGTTTGTTTGTTTGTTTGTTTTTAAAGAACCACATCAAGACAGCGGTTTCACTTTCGAAATACCCTTTTTTGAAAGAACGCTGTGACGCAATTATGCAAATGAAGCGTGGGATATTTAAATCCCCGCTTCATTTGCACTTTCAATCTGCCTAATTTACATCCCTCTTATGAAAGTTCTGGTCTGAGGGCTTAAACTGGGAGATAGGTCTTGAGCTTGGTTCTCAGTTACACTAAGGCCCCTTGAGAGAACAGTTTAAATGGGCCCTAAAGTGGGAAAAGTTGCTTGCCTACAGTTATCCTCTGCAGTACAGAGCATAGCGAAAGGGCTCTGTGATGGAGTTGCTCCCATCCCTGATTTAAGGCTGGATTGGGGACATGTCAGGGGCTCAGCTCAAATGCACTATGATGCAGTCTCAGTTTCCCAGGGATAGGGGATGCCTATAGGTTGCAGTCAGACTGAGGTTGTAGTACCTTGCAGCAGAAACTGGATAGGCTCTTTCCTAGCCACAGAATACGGGCTGCACAGAAGTAGTTTGTTACCCAGCATTGCCTCTCTGATCCTGCCCCCGGCAAGAATAGAGTAACAGTCACCAATTACCTGTGAACTTTCAAGACCATTTAGAAGCAATTACCCCATGAGACACGTACATGGATTAATTTCCTGACCACTCACTCAATGTGTTTGCCAAGTAAAAAAATAACTTCTCACTGCAAGAAGCCGCGGTATTTGCCTGCCGGATGTTGAAGTGCGTGTATTTTTGTATACGTGTAACCTCTGAAATTTTTAGTGGTTAGACATTTACACATGAGAGTGTGGGGGCAAGCAGGAGCTGGTGCTCAGGGGCAGTTGGCTTTTTGACTTTTAAGCCAGCTCCCCATGAGCACTAGCTCCCACTTGCCCCACTCCTGTGCTGCTTGCCAGTATACATGGGGAGCCAGCTTAAAATCTGGCTTCTCACGTGTACACTGGGGCCTGCCTCCCCCAGGGCTGCTGACTCTGATACAGAAGCAGAAGTGCAGGGCGGAGAGGGAAGATGCATGTAACCGTGTATCGGTTAACTACATACATGAGTACACATTCACATCCCTACTGCCTACTACTCTAAAAAGAATGAAATAGAAACATGGACTATATATGGGGACTACATAGGACATAAAACTGTTCCATGCCTCAGTTTCTCCATCTGTAAAATGGGGATGTTTGTAATTCCTTTTGTGGTAGATATAGTGTGAGATTTGATTAATTAGCCTTTGTAAATTTACTGAGAGATCCCTGAAGGGCAAGTAATATCAAAGTGTCAACTGCTTTATGTTCTTTTCTCAATAACAGGTAAAATGTTAAAGGTTTTCTCTGAAAAGGCATTTGTCTTGAGTGCTAGAGTGCTCCAAGTAAACATTAATCAAGAGTGTCCTCCCAAGTGACAAGATCACAGTTTGCCCAGATGAAGAAAATCTGAATAAATGGCTTCTTTACCTTGTGTAAAACTGAACTGAGGCTTCACAGGAAAGGCATAAACACCTTTGGCAGGATGCATACTCAATTACAATGATGTCTGAAGTCCTGAAGACAAAATTGTTGTCCACCACCTGCAGGATAGGATTCAGAATGGGGAAATGATACCTAATGTGCTATTGTGAAAGATGATTCTGATCTAATTTCTCACCACTGCTGAGAAGGATCTTAATATTTCCTTAAAATATCCAAATAAATAAAAGGAAAGAAAACTCTCTCGTTTCTGCTTTAAATCACTCCTGTAGCAGCCCATGAAATATAATCAGTGATGTTTCCCAGCAGTTTGTACAGGCACACTAAAACTAAATTTTACATAAATGGGAAGATAAATTAAAGCCTTTTCCAGATGATATTCATTGTAGTATAAATCTCCTTTATAGTTTCAAATTCCATCAAAACAACCCTGCATTACAATTAATTCTGCAGATGAACAAGGCCAAAGCTGGTGATCAAGATTAAAAAACAAAACCAAACCCAAAACACTAAAAAGGAATTCGGAAAGGTTTGGGTGTGGGAGATGTGATGCTGGCAAAACAAAAAGTAATTTATTCAAAATTTAGTAAATGGGACGGTGTACCAAACCTGCTGCTAATAAAATAGTGACATTTACTTTCAATTCATTTATTAGTTTGCTTCACCAAAAACTCATTTTCCACTTCCAAACTATGTCCATGCTCTCATTTTGTAGGGTACCACCTGACACTCCATAAAAATAAATCTGCAAGGTCTGATTTTTACTTATGCCAATACCTCACTGCATCACTCTGGCAGGGTAGAGAGACCTTAAGTAAAGAAAATCAGGACTTTAGGATTTTATCAAATATGACTTTTACCCTAGAAAGCTCTTTTATCAGAAGTTTCAGTACACAAATGAGAATCTATCTCCTTCAGTGCAACTCGTATAGATACCTACGAGTATAAACAATCTACTGTAGGTCTGTGGCTGGTAGACTCTGCCTAATTACCTAAGTAATAGTATTAGATTGGGGAAACTTATAAAACAACGAATAGTCTAGCAGTACCTCAAAGAGTAACAAAACTTTTAGATGGTATCATGAGCTTTGTATCATGAAGCTCATGATACTGTCTAAATGTTTTGTTAGTCTGTAAGGTGCTGCTAGACTATTTGTTATTTTTTGAGTTTTTCCAGTTAAGACTGACTCTGCTACCCCCCTGAAACTACTGCCTGAACATTGACAGACCCCGATGGAGCTGAAGAGAGAAGTAAAATCCCCCAACCCCTCTGCAGGTGCATTAGCTCTCCTCTCTTTGCAACTCTTTGAGTGTGGGGTCAAAGGGGAGAACCAGGATCATGTGTCTCCATATTTCTCTGGATTCTGCTCCCTCTCCCAGGGTATGTCTACACTACAATGTTAGTTGGAACTAATGGACGTTAGTTCGAACTAACATTCATAGGCGCTACACTAGCGCTCCGCTAGTTCGAATTTGAATCGAACTAGCGGAGTGCTTAGTTCGAACTAGGAAAACCTCATTTTACGAGGATTAAGCCTAGTTCGAACTTACTAGTTCGAATTAAGGGCTGTGTAGCCCCTTAATACGAACTAGTGGGAGGCTAGCCCTCCCCAGGTTTCCCTGGTGGCCACTCTGGCCAACACCAGGGAAACTCTATTGCCCCCCTCCCGGCCCCGGGCCCCTTAAAGGGGCACGGGCTGGCTACGGTGCCCAGGCCAGGTGCAAGCCTGCCAGCACCCAGCCAGCAGACTCTGCACCTGGCACGGCACAGAGCCATCCACCCGATGTCTCCCAGCCCACCCCCTCTTCCCGGGACCAGGCTGGCGGCTCCCGGGAGCTTGCCCGGGACTGCAAGAGGCGGGCACCTTCCTGGGCTAGTGCGGACATCGTGGACCTCATCCACGATCTCCGCACTAGGCACAGGAAAGTGGCCGTCTAGGGCAGGAGAGCTGCCAGCCTGGCCACCCAGGAGCAGGTGTGCATGATAATCAAGGGGGTCCACTGAGACCCCCGACCCTGAGCCCTGAGCTTACAATGGCCGTCCTGGGTCAGACCAAAGGTCCATCTAGCCCAGTATCCTGTCTGCCGACAGCGGCCAACCCTAGGGACCCTGGAGGGGATGGACCAAAGACAGTGACCAAGCCATTTGTCTTGTGCCATCCCTCTCCAGTCTTCCACAAACTTTGGGCAGGGACACCACTCCTACCCCCTGGCTAAGACTACTCCATGGACCCAACCTCCATGACTTGATCTCACTTCCCTTTAAACTCTGTTCTAGTTGTAGCCTTCACAGCCTCCTGCAGCAAGGAGTTCCACAGGTTAACTATTTGCTTTGTCAAGAAGAACAACTTTCTCTTACTAGTTTCAAGCCTGCTACCCATTCCTTTCCTTTGGTGTCCTCTAGTCCTTCTTTATGGGAACTCAGGAAGAACTTTTATGAATGCACCCTCTCCACCCAACCCCTGCTTTTAGAGACCTCTATCCTGTCCCCGCTCCGTCTCCTCTTTTCTAAGCTGAACAGTCCCAGTCTCTGTAGCCTCTCTTCATCTGGGACCTGTTCCCAACCCCTGATCATGTTAGTTGCCCTCCCCTCTCCCAGCCTTTCTCTTCCCCTCTCCTACCTCCTTTTCCCAGTCTCCCCCAGTTTTGTTCAATAAAGACAGAGTCAATGTTGGAAGAAATGTTATCTTTATTTTGTACATCAGGAATGGGGGCTAGGGAAGGTTAAGTGGAAGGAGGTGAGGGAAGAATGGGGCACGAGCCACCGATGGGGAAGACTGGTCTGGCTCTGTGGGCTTCTGGGGGTGGAAGCTCTCCTGCAGCCCCCCAATTGCCCCCTCTCCCCAGATGGCAGCCTGCGGCAAGTGCAGCCGGGCTGATGGCTGAGTGGTGTGATGTGCCAAGTGTGGGCACTCCGGGCACTCCAAGCCAGGACTGGTTTTCAAGCGGGGCACCCCTGAGAACTGTCTGTCCGGGGTGGGGGTCGGGATCCTTTAAGCGCAGCCCTCGGCTAGCCTGAGACAGCATCTCCATGCTCTAAGTCCTCCTCTGATGCCCTGCCGGCACTGCTTCCGGCCATCTTTAAGCCCTGTTCAGGGTCCACTCAATGTGGACATGCTGGTTCGAATTAGCAAAATGCTAATTCGAACTAGTTTTTAGTTCTAGATGCGTTAGTTCGAATTAGCTTAGTTCGAATTAACTAATTTGAACTAAGTTAGTTCGAACTAACTCTGTAGTGTAGACATACCCCCATGGACTTGGGCAGTGTAGCTAGCCTAATAAATGGCTGAAGTAAGTTCCAACTTGTACCTAAGGGAGTAAGGGGAAAATGCTTGCATTTCGTGCATTCCTCTCACACCTGGCTGTTGAGCTCCTTTAACTGTGTTGAGGGCACTTTCCCCTCCCTCCCTTAGCATCCGGGGAACAGGATGGAAAGCAAGCCGTGCCCTGGAGCGCAGGGCGGCTGCCACCCCTATGTGTCCAAAATGGCACGCTTGCCAGGGAGCCATTGTAGTACACCTCCTATTGTAGTTCCAGTGCCATATTTTGCTTTAGCTGCATAAATTCTCCCTTTGAGGCCTATCACCTTTAAAGAAGGGCTTCCCAAAAGTTTTAGAAGGAGCACAGAAGTGATATGACAAAGGAATATAAGCAAATAGACCAGTCATGGGGCATTTGCAACCCATGGGCTGCAGGTTGTTCATCAGGGTAAGCCAAATGCAGATCATGAGATACTCTGCTGATGTTGATGGTCCACAGCCCTCTGCAACTGCAGTTCCCGTTCCTGGCCAACAGTTGCTCTGGGAAGCAGTGCGGGCTGCAGGGTTGTGCTGGCCACCATTTCTGGCAGCCTCCATTGGCTGGGAATGTTAAACTGCAGTCACAGAGGGAATGTCTACACTACAGTGTTATTTTGAAATATCTTATTTTGAAATAGTTAATTCAAAATAGCTTATTTTGAAATAACGCATCTACACACAAAATGCATTTCGAAATAGCTTTTTGCTATTTTGAAATAGAGCATCCACACTGAGTGGATGCTGAATCACATTTAAGTCCAGCCGGAACCAGGTCTGGCAGGGCATCAGGTCAGGAGTTAGTTTCTGTGGCTGCTGCCTGAGGCTATCATGGAATGAGGTTTGCCAATTTCGAAATAAAGCCCTCTGCTATTTCGATTTAATTTCGAAATAACAGAATGGCTGTGTAGACGCTAGGATAGTTATTTTGAAATAACTTTGCTGTGTAGACATACTCTGAGATCTGCAAGGGGTGGTGCCTGCAGAAGGTCAACAGCAGCAAAATGTCTTGCGGCCCATAGCCAGCTTACCCTGATTGGCGACCGTTGTAGAACCCGATAGAATGTAGCCTACTGCATGGAACTAAGACGGGGTGGGCAAAGGGGCCTCTGCGGGCTAGATCTTGTGGCTGCCCTGCCACTCCTCACCCCCAGGCCAATCAAGACCTGGAGGGCAGGGGAATGCGCAAAGTCTCGTCCCCCTGCCAGGGGTGCACGGCACCAGAGGGAACCATGCCCCCCTTGTGGGGCGGGGCAGGGGAGCCAGAGACAATGTCCACTCCCCTGCTCCCAATCCCTTCGCAGTGGCTGGGAGGTGCAGGGAGGAGAGGCAAGGCACCTCCTGAACTAGAGGGAAAGCTTTCTTTCAGCCCCCCCCACCCAATGCTTCTTTTTTTCCTTCCTTCCCTCCCCCCTACACCTCATTGGCCTGGGGACAGAGGAAGCGCGGGAAGTCTCCTCACAATTGCAGGGACGCATGGTGCCTTGAGGGAACCCTCAGCTGTTCAAAACAGCTGGTGGTTTTCTCTAGGTGCTGGGCACTCCTGGCAGGGCGCAAAGACTTCACTTGCTCCCTCACACCAGGCCAATCAGGGTTTGTGGATGGGGGAGCACTCTAAGTCTCCTGGCCCTGCCCCTTCTGCTCGAGGCCCCGCTCCTTCCGGGGCAGCCTGCGACTACTTCCAAAATTCGCAGAGTGCCCCCTCCTCAAAAAGGAGATCGTGTGCATAGCAATGAGGGGAGACAGTAATTCATAGCATAAATGCAGAAAATAGTAGTACCTAGTTTTTACATAGCCCCTACAAAGTGCAGCACTGTGCCTCAGTTTCCCTTCACTCTCCTTTGGCCTACTCCAGCCTTTGTCACCTCCTATCAGATTATAGAGTTTTGCCCCTTCTGGAACAGAGACCCTTTTACTACAGTCCTAAGGAATGACTACAAAAATCAAACCTTCAGCTGCTTTAAACTGACCCTCTGTCAAAGCACATGCTTCTGTGCCTCAAACCGATCACCCAGGGGCTGGCACATTCCTTCCTTTACTCAGGGGACGGCTACTTCTCCTCAGATCCCCTATCTCTACTCAGAGTTCCAACTCACTCCTCAAGTAGCCTCTCTGTTTTTTTCTCCTCAGCCCTCTTCACAGGAAAAGGAACTCTTTACTTCCTCTGCAACTGGCCCCTTCCAGCTTTTTGTGGGAACAAGTCTTGTTCTCCCTCAGTTGGACTTTATTTCTAATCGTCCTGGCTAAATCTTCAGCTGTGAGCAAGCTGGTTAACTGGCTTCAGGCTGTATTAACAGTCTCACTGGGGGTGGTAGGATAAGCACCCAACTAAAAGTTATTTTCATCAATAGATCCCAAAAACCCTTCAAAAGGAGGCCAGTATCATTCCTCAATTGTACAGAAGGGGTACTCGAGGCACAGTAAAGGTAACCCAGCAGGCCAGTAGGAAATTCCCAAATAGCTCCCACATATCCTGAGTTACATATCAGTGCTCAATCCAGGCCATGCATCTCTCAGAATAGTTGGTTAGGAGAAAGTAAGAACCTTGCCTGGAAAATGGATATTGCATTTGATTTGATTTCCCTAAGGTAATTAAATTGCCTCTTCCTTTACCCCCAAATGGAAGTACTGATGAAGATGCCACAGCAAATATATGTTCTTTTTCTGTAGAGAGGAAACATAGTCTAATGATTAAAATACAGTACTGGAAGCCAAGATACCTGATTTCATTCCCAGCTCTCCTAATTAAAGTGACTAGCTAAAGGCTCCACACTAATGACTCTTCCCCTCAATATAGCTGTTGGTAAAAAGAATACACAGTAAGATCTACCTAACTGAAATGTTATGAGGCTTTATTGATTGTAAAATTCTTAAAGATCCTTGGGAAAAGAAGATGATACAGAGGCACACAATGATATCGTTTCACCCAGTGTATATTATATTTCACTCAGTGCTCCCATTCTCTCCTGTTTTTATTTATGATAAGCTATACATACACACACGTCTTTTAATAAGCAAGAGATACTTTTGTCTAAAAGAGCTCAGGAAAGGTAATATTGTGAAGGAAAGGAGGAATGTAATTCTTTGGGAAATAAATCAAATTGTAGAATTTAATTATTTGAAAGATAAAACTTGTGCAATACAAAGGGTTCTTCAGTGGTACCTACTCAGTTTCTTTTGGCTGGGCTACTAAGGGCTCTTTTAGGGCAGGTCTAAACTACAGGAACAGGTTGATATAAGCTACACAATTTGAAATACATTAGTAGCATAACTCAAATCAATATAGCTTAGATCTACTTACTATGGGGTCCACCCCCATGGAGAGTTTTTTCGGTCAGCTCAGCCATCGACTCCGCTTCCTCTTTTCATTCTGGTGGAGTACCAGAATCAATGGGAAAGTTATCAGCAGTCAATTTATTGTGTCTATACTATGTGATCACTTCTCCATCAATCTAGTTGATTGTGATGATATGTCCCCACACTGCAAATCAGTCTAACTAGAATTACAAAAAATCCCAGATATAACCATCAACTCTCCCAAAAACACAAAACCAAAAAAATCACCACCCCCAACAAAAAACATGTGTGGACACTTAAACAAGTATTAAGGGTTTATACTGGTATGACTTTTTCTGATTCAAAGATAAAGGTGAAGGGTACCTGTTTAAGGCATTTTTACAATGGTATAATTGCATCTTTACTAGAACTTTTACCAGTAGAACTGTCAATAAAATTCAGAACCCTAATAAATATAGGACAATATAGCACTTTAAAGACTAACAAGATGGTTTATTAGATGATGAGCTTTCGTGGGCCAGACCCACTTCCTCAGATCAAATAGTGGAAGAAAGTAGTCACAACCATATATACCAAAGGATAGAATTTAAAAAAATGAACAAATATGAATTCATTTTTTTAAATTCTATCCTTTGGTATATATGGTTGTGACTACTTTCTTCCACTATTTGATCTGAGGAAGTGGGTCTGGCCCACGAAAGCTCATCATCTAATAAACCATCTTGTTAGTCTTTAAAGTGCTATATTGTCCTGCATTTTGCTTCAACTACCCCAGACTAACACGGCTACATTTCTATCACTAATAAATATAGTTGTACTGGTAAAACATTGAACTGTAGATCAGGCCTAAAATGTAGTTGGCTACAATATCCTGGATAAGAAGATTAACTTATTTTTAAAAGTAAACTTCCTGAACACTCTATGGCTGACACTGTACCATACACACAGTACCTACTAATTCAAGTCAACAGGGTTAATTAAACAGTAGTTAAAACACAAAAACAACAAATAGTTTAGCAACACTTTAAAGACTAACAAAACATGTAGATGGTGTCATGAGCTTTCATGGGTACAACCCACTTCTTCAGATGACTGGAGCATTAGAAGTCCAGATCCAAGAATAAATAAGGGAAGGCGGGGGAGGAAACAAGGAGGGAGGAAAAGGAAAAAAAAGAGAAAAAATAGTGAATTGGATTGCTCAAGTTACAAGAGGCGGATAAGAACAATTTGCATCTATATAAGCAACCATTGTTTGTTTGGTTGGTTAAGTCATTAGGATGTGGAAAGTAGTGTGTGAGCCAGCCAATATCTTTATTCATTCGTCTTTGATAAGAATCAGACTTGTAAATGAAGTTAAGTTCCAAGCTTCCTTGTGTATTTGGCTTGTGGAATTGGCCTGAAACAACACTGTGACTTTAAGATCCATTAATGAGTGCCCGAGCAGGTTAAAGTGTTCTCCAACAGGTTTCTGTGTGTAGCCTTTTCTGATATCTGTTTTGTGTCCATTAATTCTTTCCCATAAAGACTGTCCAGTTTGGCCAATATACATGGCAGTAGGACATTGCTGGCATTCTTTCACACCCCCCCCCCCCCACTCCTACCTTCCTTTATTTATTCTTGGATCTGGACTTCTAATAGTCCAGTCATCTGAAGAAGTGGGTTGTACCCATGAAAGCTCATGATACCATCTATATGTTTTGTTAGTCTATAAGGTGCTGCTAGACTATTCGTTGTTTCTTAAGTGTTTCCAGTTACAGACTAACTTGGTTACTCCTCTGAAGTTAAAACACAGTCATTGCTAACACACATCTAGAACAATTCCCTAAGCAGACTTTGTTATCCATTTCTGAAGACAGTCCTATATATTACTGGGAAGGTTGTGGGGGTGTTTGGTGTGTACACCATAACACACTTTGACTATCATAGGAAAGAAATCATTGACTCCTAGAATCACAATTTCAACTGCAGCATGGACAGGACTTTAGACTGCATTGATCTAAATATTAATCAAAACTAAGAAGGAAACTGTTATTTCAGTAAGAAAGATTTCATTAACATAAAAGAAAGGTAACCACTGTGGGATATTATCTCCGGGTTTGATGAACACTTTATGAAGGTACAGTCAGCCAGATGGCAGTGCTCTCTGCTGGAGACCAGAGGTCAGGCATGTCCTTTCCGGGTCCAGACAGAGCCTGCAGCATAGTGCAATAAAAATGCTCCTCTGTGTCCCTGGAGGCTGAAACTGAAATGGTATTTATAGCCTTGGACTCTGGCTGTAAAAAAGAAGAAAAATGTACCAAGTCAACATGAACTAAATATGGCATGTGCCAAGTCCAGTAAAATGGACTGATTTTGGATACAGGTTTGACCTTCTAATCGTCATTCTTATTTGTATCCTTTACTTTTCTCTGAAATTGTGGCATGCAATTGCACTGTATTCAGGGAAGGCTGAATTTGCACAGAACTAAACCAGGGATAGCAGGCAGAATTCATTTGATGTAATCATAGTCTCTATTCATACTGTGCTGAACTCCAAAATCTGTGCTTTTTACCCATTAACATGTTTGGTTTCACTTGGGCTGCTTACATGTCCCAACAATGTAAGTATTTTAATTTGTTTATCTTTAGCAATAAATATAGGAAAAGCGCCACAGGTTCTGTCAAGGTGCTTATGAGCCAAACAAATATTTCTAATTTTAAGGAAAATATGAACTTTACTATCTCTTTCTCTTTTTAAGAAAGAGAAACAAAACTCTGATCCTATAAGATGTTGAGCACCTCATGGGGAAATCCTAAGCTCCTTCAACTCCCTCAATAAACATCATTTTTATTTTTAAAAAAGAGGTTTCTTGCACATAGTGGTTGTAGAAAAAGGCATAAACATTAAATCTCTGCCCTTAAGCACAAACATGCAACCCTCATGGACTTCAATGGAAGCTGAACATGTATAACCAAGGAGAGGATGCGCCCCTTGTTTTCTCAGCTTGTTTGACACCAGATATACCAATCATTATTGATATGTTTTCAAGAAAGGTAACTATGGTCAGCCTGCAACTCAGCATGAGTGTCTTAGTGAACAGCTACTTGAGATTGCACTGAAAAACCATGGGAATTCCCAGATTGTCAGCGTGGAAACAAATGACATGCATGAACTTCTGTTCTTCATACTGATAAATGTCATGTACATCAATATTTGCAGTGTCTGAGATCCAGGATAGTATTTGTCACACCTTTGGAATTGTCACTTCTAATGGGCAGCTCTGGAAGTTCTGTCTTCTGCACACTCTGTTCTCCTTGGCTACGTCTAGACTGGCATGATTTTCCGCAAATGCTTTTAATGGAAAAGTTTTCCATTAAAAGCATTTGCGAAAAAGAGCATCTAGATTGGCATGGACGCTTTTCCGCAAAAGCACTTTTTGCGGAAAAATGTCCGTGCCAATCTAGATGCGCTTTTGCGCAAAAAAGCCCCGATCGCCATTTTCGCGATCGGGGCTTTTTTGTGCAAAACAAATCTGAGCTGTCTACACTGGCCCTTTTGAGCAAAAGCTTTGCGCCAAAGGACTTTTGCCCGAATGGGAGCAGCTTAGTATTTCCGCAAGAAGCACTGATTTCAGACAGTGGGAAGTCAGTGTTCGTGCGGAAATTCAAGCGGCCAGTGTAGACAGCTGGCAAGTTTTTCCGCAAAAGCAGATGCTTTTGTGGAAAAACTTGCCAGACTAGACACAGCCCTTTTGTTTCTTTAGAGTTTCATTGTTTGGTGTAATGTAGCTGTCAAGGGAGAACAGAGTCATGAGGGAAAGATGCTTTCTTGAGTAGAGTCAAAGCAGTGAAAGTTTTGAACTTCAGCACAGAGACCTTGAGTTGGACTGTTCCACAACTTCAAAGGTAGCACTTGTCAGCATATTGTGATTTAGATTACCAAATTCTCAACATCCCCTTGCCGATTCCAAAGGACTCATAGCAATACTTGCAGCAAAGAATTCAGCAGCAACTCACAGGCTGCCTAAAATGCTCATCAACAAACAAACTAGTACAAATCAAAGTCTGTTCACAGGGAGTTTTTGAATAGCATAAAGTTCAATGGATACAAAATTTCTTATTAACTGTTTGCTGAGCACTAGAACTAGCCCATTTGAGCAGTCAATTATCATGACAAATTATTAGCTAACAGATTTATTCCAGCAGTGGTTGTCTATTTGAAATAGACATCATGCCATGAACTGGATTTTGCTGTGGATCCAGCCTACTGAGCTGAGTGACATTTAGTGCCTCTGGGCTTGTCTGGAAATGAATATTCTCAGATATAAGCAGTCAGTGATTGAAGCATCCTATTATCCTAACTCACTCAACTTTTTTTTTAATTGATTACCATTGTCTGCTTTTAGTGCTTCCAGTGCCAAATAGACTCCCAACTAGTCTCTCTGGTTTGCTTAACAGGCTGTGATAGATAGGACTGGATGAACAGTCTTTCTGAATAACAATGCTCCCGATGGTCCTACCAAAAGAAAAATTTGCTAGAGGAGATTAACAGAAAGATTTAAGGAAGTGTCCCTGTGGAGAATTATCCTTGATCTTTTCTGTCCCATTCTGTGTAAAGGCTGTGGGTCCCACTGCCTACATCCTGCTCATTCCTTAGAATCTGCATGGATTGGCTGGGATACCTGTCTGTGTCCCTAAAGTCTCCCTCTCCTCTAGCATCATGGCATCAAGGGGAATTATTAAGCACCTTTCTGTTCAGGAGTGTTGTGGTCAGTGCATGTTCTACCTTAATGAATCAAGGGCTCATGATCAGCCCCAAAGATATTAAAATGTTCTAAAATTACTTTGCTCACTACCTCTATCTGTCAGTATATCTAGTCCTTTACTATGAGAATAAAACTTGTTTTGACCATGTTCCCAGCTGGGCTTCTGCTGAGGGGTGTGTGTGTGGAGGGGGGAGGGGTGTTCTGCCACATTAGGGAGAATTTCCATTTGAACTATTGAATCTGGAGAACAATTTGAATTATAGTGCTGATGTATTAAATGGCAGTGTTTTTTAAGTTTTAAAAATATTACTTGAGGTGGCAATATGGGAAAGAAATCCAGATAAATGGTGGTGTGTCAGCGAAATAAAAAAATAAAAAAATAAAAAACAGTGATAGTACAACCAGGAAGGAGCAGCATCTTTCTTGCATGGTTATTTCCCATATTGGTATGCAATATGCAACTCCAGCTATGCAAAATGCATAATTGGGAGTCAGCTACCCTAAGCTGAGCCTTGGCTGAGTCCACATCGCAGGAGACTGATGGGAACACACGGTCCCATTGGCTTCCCTTACTCCTCTCAAAAGGAGTACCATACACTGGTGGAAGCTGCTCTCAGCATTTGATTTATGGGCCCACATAGACCCACTAAATCAAAGGCCAGAAGATCGCTCTTTGGAGTGCTGATCTTCCCGTAAGTATGGATGTGCCCTGATGGAGGTGGGTTAGGGCAGTGGCTATGCATTTTGTATTTACATGGATCCAGTGTCCTAACATTCAGTGTAACTGATATGAAGTGTTACCATTGTTTTTCCTGCAAGAGGAGAGGGGGAAAACGGTGCTGGGCAGCAATCTTTCCTTTTCATCAACTGGGAAACATTTTTTTTTAACTCTTAACATGCATGAGAAGTTTATTATTCCTTTCCTTGTGTGCCTATATATTGCACAACAGATAGACTTTGAGAGCAAATATACTTCAAGAAGTTAACATTTGGAAGTAGATAAACTGATCTCATTTGGTATGATGGAGGTAGAATTAACAAGTGAAATAGCTTCAAAATAGAGCTGGTAAAAAAGCACATTTTTAATTTCTTGACAAAAGAACAAATTGTTCATAAAAAGATTTTCCATTTTCTCAGTAAAAGGTTTTGAAAAAGTGTTTATGCTAAACCTCAACAGCTTGGGGAAATAGAGCCTTTGTATTCTGTGCTGCAGACTTGTGGCTTTCATTAACTGCGTTATACATCATGGCAACATAATAAAATCCTGTATCATTCTTGATGTTATATACCATCTTCTTTTATACCACATCAATTGCAAATTAAGTAAATAAATCCCCTCAAAACAGACCCTTCCTGTCCCTCATAGTTTTGAAGCTGGTAATATGAGTAAAAATCACAGATTTCACTGAAAACTTGTTTCTGGAGAATTGATTTTTACCAGAGGCAACAATAATATTTCAGTCAATATCTAGAACTTTTTGCAAAGTATCTGTTGCAATTTGTTTAGCCATGCAATTCATTTCCCATTTAAATCAATAAACCAGGAGAGCATCAAATAACATATGAAACAGGTGTGTCAATGCTTAGTGTTGGAGTTGGCATTCTCAGGAAACTATCGTGATGGATATCAGATGTCATGCCTGACCACTCTCTGTTCCTTTTTTTAGCTACTGTATGCCCAGATAAGCCTTCCCTTAGTGGAAATGGGTTCCTGTAGTTGTAAGTAATGAATTTGGTAAGTCCAGGAAAGCTATCCACCTTCCATCCCTGCTTCTACATTGGCCTTTATAACAGCCAATCACAGGGGCAGCTGTAGGAGTGCCGGTTGAGAAAGTAGCCAGCATGCAGTCCTAAATCTCTCTCCTCTAATCCTGCAGTATTCATGTAAGCCTTGAAAACCTGCTCCCAAAGGAGGACCCCATAGACAGATCACGGAAAGCAGCATGCAGCTTTTTGCTAAACGTAGGGAGAGCTACAAAGCAGCAGAGCAAAATAATACCCAAAATTAGAGAGTGAAAAAATGCATAAAAAAGAAAATGATTTAGGGATGAAGAAAAGGTAGAAAATGGCAGGACAGAGAAAATGTGCAAACCAATTGATGGCATCAACAGAGATTGGCAGAAGTGGAGATAGGCGAATAGTGCTGATTTGCTACCATGCCCCATGTGTGTGTGTGTGTGGGGGGGGGGGGCATCCACCAGCTAAAGGTTGGGGACCTGCTGTCACATGTTTGATAACATTTTCAATTGACCCATGTTTAGAACTGTGATTAAACTTCAATATATTTTATAAAAAATAGTACTTAGTTTACTTTCACGGAAGTGAAGAGATACAATTGCACGATGGTGGTTACAATGGTAGAAATACATATCTTCCATAAACTGCAAGAGAGTTCAAACCATACTGTACAGCACCGCATCAGAAATTGTGTGATGGCAACATGAATCATATACATTTTTTCAAAGTAAATCAAATCCCTAAGATCTTTCACTTGGAATAATAATAATTATTAATAAATAATGTGCATTATGCTTCAGATTGCTACCAAAATATTTCCTGATGTTGAGCAATAGACAGGTTAAAAAAAGATATAAGGTAAAAAAAGACATTCATGCATTTAAGCCACCATTTGTCTCTGACTCTAATATAAGGCAGATCAGAATCTTTTTAAAACTGTCTTTAGCCATTTAAATTCTCTTTAGTGCTTTTCATGACAAGGTCATCGCAGGCCTTGTGTTTTCAAGAGTTAAGATACTTGTATTTCCAATGGGTCATTTTTGATGGGTTCAGCCATATTTGGAACACATTGCACAGTAGAAAATGCTTTTGTTTTGTAATGAAAAAGAACTTAAAAGAAATCCAGAAGGATGTTTTAGAGTTTATCACAAATGACACTTTTGAAGTGTGCGTGTATGTATGTGTGTGGGGGGAACAAATTTATGTGTCATCTTCAGTCTTAATGATGTGGAAAAGAGTGACATTGAACAGGACCTGATGTCCATTGTTCCAGGCATAGAGAGCTCTATCTCTTGCATTGTAGTCGAGCATGGATATATGAAAGTACTGATTATGGAACGGAATGTCTGTATACTCATAAGTGGAGGTTTTTGTGGAATAAGAATAGTAGACCTTGGCTCCTGTTAAATGTGAGTTGGTAACATACAAAGTTCCACAGATCATGAAGGATTCCCCAGCACTTCGCTTTGGGTAGCCTGTGCTCCAGCTCTTCATCACTTCTAACGTGTCCTGGTTTAGCTGGCTGATAACAATGTTGCCTGCATTCTGGTTGGTAGCATATATGGCCCACAGCCCAATTTCATCTGCCATCAGATCAATATCTGAGAAGCCACCCCAAGTATAGGGGTACACGTTGTGAAAGCCAGCATACTCCAGGCTACGCTGCGCAAGCACCCGTCCTGTGTCAAAGCTGTATTTGATGATGATGTTACTCTGATATTTGTTGAAATAGAGGGAGCCATTGTACACAACATGATTGGTTCCTGCCCATTTGAAAGGAAGATTGTATGTTCTTGACTCAGCCCCACTGACAAAATCTGTGATTGATTTGTATTCACGGACAATTTTGTTGTTAGTATAACTGTCCATGTACCAGACCTAAAAGAAAAACAAAGAATAGTCTGTGAGCTACTGAAATAAAATTCTATGGGTATCATGCTTTATTCCGAGTATATTTAAAAATGTTCTGGAAGTCCATTATAAGTTACTAGACCTGCTTGTAAAGTCTTCTGGAGGGCCATTTGTAAGTCACTAGGCTTGCTTGTAAAACCTATAGAAGTGCAGGATATGTCTGTACATTTAATCTGTTGCAAAGCCATTTGTAACTGTAGCATTTTGGATTCAAACCTACTCAATAACCTCTCTGAAGCTGCCTTCACAATGTCTGCCAGCATCAGAGAAGTTTGCTTTCCAGGTGTTCTAAAAGGTTGGGCTTCTGCTTCATGAGTCATTTGTGTTGTTCATTCTGTACCCAGATTGTGACACTCCCAAAGGTGGAAGGAAAACTGAGTGTGACTTCAACCTTTGAGTCATACCCAGAGTTAGAACTGGTTGGAATTTCTCAGCTGAAATGGCCTATTTTCAGGAAAGAGAATGTTCCATGAAAATGTGTGGAGGAGTTTTCGTGGCAACTTTCCAATTTTCCACTTTGTAGCTCCCCATCAACTTTCTCTCCCATTTTTATCTTCCACACTTTATTCCTTTGTTTCATTCACTCCCCATCTTTTCCCCTTTTTGCACCTGCTAAGGTATGGAGGGAGGGAGGGAGCAAGGAAGAAAGAAAGACTATCTTTAGTAAACTCAGGGTATGTCTACACTACAAAGTTAATTTGAACTAACAGATGTTAGTTCGAAGTAACTTTGATAGGCGCTACACATGCGAACCGCTAGTTCGAACTTAATTCGAACAAGCGGAGTGCTTAATTCGAACTAGGTAAACCTCATTCTATGAGGACTAACGCCTAGTTCGAATTAAGCAGTTCAAATTAAGGGCTGAGTGGCCACTTAATTCGAACTAGTGGGAGGCTAGCCCTCCCCAGCTTTCCCTGATGGCCACTCTGGGCACCACCAGGGAAACTCGTCTGCCCCCCTGTCGGCCCTGGAGCCCTTAAAGGGGCACAGGCTGGCTACGGTGTCCGTGCCAGGTGCAAGCCTGCCAGCACCGAGCCAGCATACCCTGCACCTGGCATGGCATGAACCAGCCACCTGCTGCCACCCAGCCCTCCGCCTTTTCCCGGGACCAGGCTGGTGGCTCCCGGGAGCCTGCCTGGGTCCGCAAGAGGCGGGCACCCGTCTGGTCTAGTGCAGACATTGTGGACCTCATCCACGACGTCTGCACTAGGCACTGGAAAGTGGCCATCTAGGGCAGGATAGCTAGTGGCCACCCAGGAGCAGGTTTGCATGAAAATCAGGGTGGTCCAGTGAGACCCCCGACCCTGAGCCCTGAGGTCCATCTAGCCCAGTAGCCTGTCTGCCGACAGCGGCCAACACTAGGGACCCAGGAGGGGATGGACCGAAACAATGACCAAGCCATTTGTCTCGTGCCATCCATCTCCAGCCTTCCACAAACAGAGGCCAGGGACACCATTTCTACCCCCTGGCTAATACCACTCCATGGACCCAACTTCCATGACTTTATCTCACTTCTCTTTAAACTCTGTTCTAGTTGTAGCCTTCACAGCCTCCTGCAGCAAGGAGTTCCACAGGCTGACTCTTTGCTTTGTGAAGAACAACTTTCTGTTATTAGTTTGAAGCCTGCTACCCATTCTTTTCATTTGGTGTCCTCTAGTCCTTCTATTATAGAAGCTAATGAAGAACTTTTCTTTATGCACCCTGTCCACACCACTCATGCTTTTATAGACCTCTATCATATCCCCCCTCAGTCTCCTCTTTTCTAAGCTGAAAAGTCCCAGGGTATGTCTACACTACCCCGCTAGTTCGAACTAGCGGGGTAATGTATGCATACCGCACTTGCTAATGAAGCCCGGGATTTGAATTTCCCGGGCTTCATTAGCATAAGCGGGGAGCCGCCATTTTTAAATCCCCGCTGCTTCGAACCCCGTGTAGCGTGGCTCCCGTTTCACGAGGAGTAACGGTAGTTCCGAATAGGACCCTAGTCCGAACTACCTAGTTCGGGCCCCGTGTAGCCGCGCTACACGGGGTTCGAAGCAGCGGGGATTTAAAAATGGCGGCTCCCCGCTTATGCTAATGAAGCCCGGGAAATTCAAATCCCGGGCTTCATTAGCAAGTGCGGTATGCATACATTACCCTCCTAGTTCGAACTAGGAGGGTAGTGTAGACATACCCCCAGTCTCTTTAGCCTCTCTTCGTATGGGACCTGTTCCAAACCCCTGATCATTTTAGTTGCCCTCCCCTCTCCCACCCTCTCTCTTCCCCTCTCCCACCTCCTTTTCCATGTCTCCCCCAATTTTGTTCAATAAAGAGAGTTTCTATTTTTGAACACACGTGTCCTTTATTTTGTACATCAGGAAGGGGGGCTAGGGAGGGGTAAGTGGAAGGAGGTGAGGGAGGAATGGGGTACAAGCCCCCGACGGGGAAGACTGGGGTGGCTCTGCAGGCTCCTCGGGGTGGAAGCTCTCCTGCAGCCCCCTGATTGACTCCCCAGCCTGGATGGCAGCCTGCGGCAAGTGCAGCCGGGCTGATGGCCGAGTGCTGTGATGTGCCGAGCGTGGGCACTCAGGGCACTCCAAGCCAGGACTGCTTTGCAGGCGGGGAACCCCTGAGAACTGTCTGTCCGGGGTGGAGGTCGGGACCCTTTAAGCACAGCCTTTGGCTAGTCTGAGATAGCAGCTCCACGCTCCAAGTCCTAATCTGATGCCCTGCCGGGACTGTTTCCAGCCACCCTTAACCTCGGTTCAGGGTCCACTCAATGTGGACATGCTAGTTCAAATTAGCAAAATGCTAATTCGAACTAGTTTTTAGGTCTAGGTGCACTAATTCAAATTAGCTTAGTTTGAATTAACTAATTCAAATTAAGTTAGTTAGAATTAGTGCTGTAGTGTAGACATACCCTCAGAGAGCTAGTAGGTAAGGTCTCGTGGGAAGCAAGACTAAGAGGAAAAACAAGTGAAGAGAGTTGGCAGTTTTGTAAAGGGACATTTTAAAGGCCCAAAAGCAAACTATTCCACTATGTAGGAAAGATAGAAAGTATGGCAGGAGATCACCTTGGATCAACCAGGAGATCTTATATGATCTAAAAATCAAAAAGGAGTTGAATAAAAGGTGGAAAGTTGGTCAAATTACAAAGGATGAATATGGGCAAACAACACTGGCAGGGGCAAGATTAGAAAGGCAAAGGCACAAAACAAGCTAAATCTAGCCGGGGCATAAAGGGAAACAAGATGTTCTACAAGTATATTAGGAGCAAGAGGAAGACCCTGGATGGGGTAGGTCCATTGCTCAGTGAATAGGGAGAAACAATAACAGGAAACTTGGAAATGACTTCTTTGTTTTGTTTTTCATCAAGGTAGGTCAGGCTGAAATCAAGCATACTTACCCGTGCTGATGTATCAGCATTGGCCTCATCAGATAAAGACCTGGATGAACCACATTGAAGGCCTAACTCTACGTGGATGTGTGTTAGTGTACATTGACATCAGAGAGACTACCTCAGGCCCACGGTTGCAGGGTAAGAGGGGCAATTGCCCTGGAGCCCAGCAACTCAAAAGCACCTGGAGCCCTGGTACTTTCAAAGCACTGTGTGGCACACTCTGGGTGGCTTTGAGAGCTGGACAGGGGAAGTGTGCCATGGTCTGGGAGGTGCTGAGGGTTGACTGCTCTGGTCCCACCCCTTCTGCCCAAGGCAGTGCCCTTTCCAGGAGTGTGGAGACCCTTACTTTGCCCAGGGTCCCAGCAAGGTTGTTGGCTCTCCTGGACTCAGTGCTGTAACTAAGTATTTTTGTGCCCAAGATAAAATATTAATTATGCATCACCTCTCCTTAGGTTAGCACACATGGTGCTCTTTACAGTTGAACATTATTATTTTTACTTGTTGCATCTTTGCACCCCTGATTATGATGTGCCTGGGGTGAGCGCCCCGTTTTCCCTGCCTTTGTTCATGTGGGTAGTCCAGGCAGGACTGTAACAAAGTTACTCGGAAAGAACTGTCTATGGGATTGGGCCCTTAGAAGCTGGCCATTGAAGAAAATATAATTAAAAGAAAGAAAATAATGTGTAATTGTAGGCAGAATACAGACAAGTATACATCCCTTCTGAAACAAGCAGTTTAAGACTAATTAAAATTTGTAATATAGCTGGATTATGTTTAGGAGGACAGTTTTACATTTTTTCTGAAGTATTTCAAAATATAGAATACAAATATGCAGGGAATACAAAAAATAAACACTAGCTGGTAAAATCTCATGTAGGAAAAGAACTCATTGTAAAGATTAAAACATGCAGATAAAACTGAAAGCTATTCAGTGCCTCAACATACCCGGTTATTCTTTTCTGATGCTAAAGGATCTGTCATCCAGGCTCCAAATCGGGTTCCAGAGGTCTTGACTGTAATTGGGCCTGTAATTTTCATCAATTTGCCACATGCTGAAATCAGAAAAGCAAATGTACTCTATGAAAGCTGCAAATAGTTCCAATATAACCTGACCATATTCTGACTGATGTCAAAGAGTTGTCTAGAGATAAAGACTAATTGCTATAAACTACAGAATGGTTTCAGGATGAATATGGGGGTGGGAGGGCGGGGGGAATGCGGCGTTTGAAAGTGACTCCTCTTCTTTGATGTATGAACACCGGTAGTTTAAATTTTCTCGATTGAAAAAGGAGACAGGCTTTTTTATATATATAGAAAAGTCAATAAAGATTCTTCTGAAACACTTTTATATCTTCTGGGTTCAAACAAAATAAGATAAAATATACTAAAATATCTCCCCCATATTCATGTAATAAGAAAAGGCTGAAACTAATGTTACCTCCAAATAGATTTGAGAGATCTAGCTCTTCCTTAACAGCTTAACACGTCAGAAGGAGAAAAGGGAAATTAGACATTTCTATTGCAGATTCTCAGTATGCATAATCCAAATATTCATATGCTTAAAGGTTTTGAATTGACTTTCTTCAAAATTATATCCAATTTACACCTCAGTGAAGATTACAGAAGAAGCTATGTTTGAGCTCCTCTGTCATTGGGTGAATCAGCACTAACAGCTCTACTCTGCAAACATTACTGGCATCAGTGTCTACTAATACGAATAAATCCTATTGTTTTCAGTCTCCCCAGTACCTTGTACAACTCAAGATTCAGGCAAGGGGAATGGATTTCATTTTTAGAAAACTGAAAATGGCAGATCTAAAATCCAATCTACTTGCATCTATAGAAAGACTTGACTCATCTCTGCTATTAGTTTATGAGACTTAGTTCACAGCTCATTATTTTCTAATTTCTCTCCATACAATCAATTTAACTCCACAGGCACATCTGGAATAATAATCCAAGGTTATGTCTACACTATGTGCTTTTTTCAAAATAAACTATTTTGGAATAAAACCAACAAATGGTCTGGTAGCACTTTATAGACTAACAAAACATATAGATGGTATCATGAGCTTTCGAAAACTCATGATACCATCTACATGTTTTGTTAGTCTATAAAGTGCTACCAGACCATTTGTTGGTTTTTTTTCCTGTAACAGACTAACTCAGCGACCCCCTGAAGTATTTTGGAATAGTAACTCCTGAAATAACTATTTCAAAATAGCAGATCCACACCACAGGAAAGCCTCAAAATTAGTCCAAGGAAGGCTCCCCTAATGTGGGCATGCTACCTCGATTTGGAGCTCCAGGAAGAACTGGGGAATAATTACACTGAGGCTACGTCTAGACTGCATCCCTTTTTTGTAAAAGGGATGCAAATTAGACGTATCGCAATTGCTAATGAAGTGGGGATTTAAATCTCCCCCGCTTCATTAGCATAAAAATGGCTGCTGCTTTTTTTTGGCACGGAGCTTTGCCCGAAAAAAGCGCCAGTCTAGACGCGGATCTTTCGGAAAATAAAGCCTTTTCCGAAAGATCCCTTATTTTAAGAGGGATAAGGGATCTTTCGGAAAAGGCTTTATTTTCCAAAAGGTTTGCGTCTAGACTGGCGCTTTTTTCCGGCAAAGCTCCGTGCCGAAAAAAAGCGGCAGCCATTTTATGTTAATGAAGCAGGGGAGATTTAAATCTCCGCTTCATTAGCAATTGCAATACGTCTAATTTGCATCCCTTTTACGAAAAAGGGATGCAATCTAGACGTAGCCTCTGGGTATGTCTACACTGCAACACTGTTTTGAAATAACTAGTGCTATTCCGAAATAACTTAGTCTGCATCTACGCAGCAGGCAGTTATTTCGAAATAATGTTAAAATACTGTCAAGCTGGAGGACTTCTTACTCTGACTCCTGTAATCCTCATTGTATGAGGAATAAGGGAAGTCGGAGGAAGAGTGCTCTATTCCCTACTATTTCAAAATAAGTGCTGTGTAGTTGCTTCCTATTTCGAAATAAGCTATTTTGAAATAAGATACGTAATTGAAGTAGCTCAATTTGCGTAGCTTATTTCGAGGTAAGGCCTGCAGTGTAGAAGCACCCTGACTGACCCTGGCGAGGAGCTATTACGAAATAGCAGCAGTGGAGCATCCACATGAAATGAGGGTTTATTAGTTTGAAAGAAGAAGCCAGTTATTTCAGAATTATTTTGAAATAACTGGCTTGCTGTGTGGACGCTCGCCTTGTTATTTCGAAATAACGCTGTAGAGTAGCTATGCCCCAAGTTACCATATCATTAAATCTAATATATGACAGATAACAGTTACAGATGTGGACTCGAGTGTGTAAAACCACCATAGATTTATGTGCAAAGGAATCAGAAAAAAAACACCATAATGAAGAAAGCAAATACAAGAATTATTCTGGAACTTTTGCTTCCTCAGTGGACATCTAATCCACTATATTGACCCTTGTTAGGTTGTCTGGGAGGAAATAATGAGAGTCAATACAATCTTGAATGCTGACCTTCCTAATAATCCAAAAAAATCTGTATTTTAAGTGACATTAATAACATGCCAAAAGACTTAATAAGATAGAAAGGTATAAATGAATAAGTAACCTTGCAAGTTTGGAAAAATAATATCCAGATTAACATAAATATTGAAATATTTCATGATTTTTATAAAGTATTTTAGATACAAATATATAATTCATTCTGATATTACTGCTATTGCACACAATACAGTTTCTAGCTGGATAAGGTGAGCAACAAATAGAATCCTTTTAAAAGCTAAGGTATATCATTCAAAGGAGCAAATCACATGATTTCATTCTGTTATTTATGTAAGAGAAAGAATGCACTGCATTGTATGTATCTATTTCAGTAATTTATAATGGGGCTTTTGCTCAGGGAGCTTCTGATTGATCACTAGTATTCACTCTGAACTGCGGGGCAGCATAGCTTCACAGGTCACTTGCCAGTCAGTCAGCTCCCTGCATGGAGCCCTGAGCCTCTGACTGGGCGGGGCTGATTAATCACCTGTGAAGCTGTGCTGCCGCCCAATTTAGAGGGAACACTGATTATCACCAAAAGGAATTCAGTCCTGGGCTAGGGAAATGGATATAACAGAAATTAACATAATCTAAGTATGCACTGGCAATATCATGAATAGCACAGGTTGTATTTTTGCAGTTTCATTAGAAGGGAGCTAATTCATTAGTTAGTTAATGTTGATTTACACAAGGAAACATTTGTGTATCTCAGACTGAAGTTGCAGGATCTTTTGAAGACATACTGCTATTAAGTATGTAGAAGACACCACTTTTAAAAATTCTGTCCCCCTGGCTCAGTTTATAGTATTTATTGTCTCATCAGAGATTTTTTACAGAACTGCTACCAGTGTCATTCATTGCCTGAATGCTACAAATCCAGTATGATTTGTAAAATTCCATTGTGGGGAGTTGAGTAATATAGTCTAGTCATGCCAAGTTTTAGCCTTATTTAAGATGGCATGTCAGCACAATAGTGTTGTGAAGGATATGTATGTGGTGAAATCATAAACCATTTGGAAAGTACTAAAACAATTATGAATTGAGAATCAAATTAATGGAAAACATACACTGTGCTGAAAGATATTAGAATGAAATTAATCACCGCAACTAATTTACATTTGCTGTTTTTTAACTAATGGAAAATACAAAGTGAATAATGTAAGAATTTCCAGAGTACATAATTAGTATTACTCAAGAACTGTGTTAAAATTAGAATTACAAGACACTTTCCATTTTTGAAAGAATTGGAATTCTAAAACAAAGGATTTTTTAAAGGAATATTTAGTTCAGGAAGATATAGATGTGTGAAAAATTAGTCCTAAAATTTAGCTCTAGAATTTCCAAAATGACTGTTGGATAATTATCTTTCAAAACCTATGGTGGGCTAATTAAAGAAGAAGAAAAGCGATGAATGTACATTATACTACAAGTGCTGACTGGTCAGCAGGCCATAGATCAAGTGTATATTTGGGCTCTCAAATATTTTGGCTCACATAAGATGGTGTAGTGAGAGGAGGAGACTGCTGCAGGGGAAATTTGCTAACTAACTAGCAAATTATATTTAAAAAGAGACAAAATTCTAGTTTTATATAGGGACAGACCCTCAGAAAAGAGAATGTTGCCTCCACATTCTTCTCTGTCTTTGTTGCAGTTCCTGGCTTTCCCTTTCCTTTTTGTTCATTACAAAAGTCCCGAAGCTTCTCTCTCTCTCTCTCTCTCTCTCTCTCTCTCTCTCTCTCTCTCTCTCTCTGTGGGGAACTTGATGAATCTGTTTGAGTTATTTAGAACTAATTAAGGCTAACACATCTTATCCTCATCCCATCCCATCTCCACTCTAAAGGTAACTTTGGATCCAGGTCAGTTATATCTGGCATAATCCGGGTCTGTTGGCTTCCTAACGTAACTGCTCTCAGACTACAGGTTGGGCCTCCATTGTCCAGCAACCTTTGGACCTAACCGGTCCTAAACAAGGAGATTTGCTGAACCAAGGGAGATCCCTCTCTTCATGGCCTGTGCTCCCCCACTGCCACCAGACTAGGACAGCCTGGCCCCACTGCTGCCCCAGCACTGGGGCTTTCTAGATGAAGCTGGCCCCACTGCTGCCAGGGCCTAACTGGCATAGAATGAGTTCTGTAGCTGCTTCAGAGCTCTGTAGCCTCTTGGCTCTGTGAGTGGAGCTCCATGGGCCCAGAAGCTTCATGACCACCGCTGGGATTGCAGCTCCTTGTCCATGGCCAGAGCTCCCTGGCCGCTGGGGCTAGAACTCCCCACCATTCTGCGCCCCCTCACTCCCCACACTGGACTAAGTTGCTGGTTCCCCCTACCATGCTCCTGCCCCACTTCCAGACCTCCCCGTTCCTCGGTCCTGTGGTCCAGGAATATCCATGGTCATGCCGGACCATGCATGTTACCAGGCCAGAGAGTCCTGGTTAAGGGACAGTGTAAACCAATGTATTCCCCTCTGTAATTTGGAGGGGCACTGGAGAAGCAGCCAACACTTACCTCAAATGACTAATGGCCCCAGTCCTCCTATGTCCTTTAGGACAAGCTCTTTTAGTAGCACAACCTCCTCCCAGCTAAGACTTTCACACATGTAGTGTAGTGAGATATGCCTGAAGTTCTGCCCTCCTTTCAAATCACAGTGGATTCCCCCACTACTGCATGTATGCCTGCACCCCTCCTTAGTGACAGCACTCAGACAGGCATCTTCAGTTCTCATTTCAAAAGTCTGGTCACACCTCTCAACAAGATTGCTTTGTGGTGAGAGGTGATGGCACAGAGTGATCGAGGGCAGGGGAAAAGAGAAACTACAACTCCCATTTTTGTATCAGGATGATGGATGCAATGGACAGTCAGAGTTTTGCTCAAGCACGAGATCAGTATCCAATATGCACCACTGCGTAATTTGAATTCAGAAGGAATTGTTCAGAACGACAACAGAGGCCCCAAAGCACATCTCAACTTGAGTGACGATCTTGATGGATAAGCTTGTACTATTTAGAACTACTTAGAGCCACTGTGTATAACCTTTATGGTTGAGAATTCCTCTGAGAGTGCCACAAATCAGCTGGCTTGCTAAGTACTGACCATGGGAACAGAGTGAGGCTCTGGGCTGACTGATTGGGCAGAGACGAATTGTGAGACCAGAGAAGGAAACCGAGAAAATATAGGCCCCACTGCCTCCTTTCACTTCCATGAATGACACGAACACTAAATCATGTGCAATGCCTGTTCAACCAATGGCACATCGGAAGAAAAGGAAATCTGATGAATAGAATTTAAAACAATTTAAAAAGGACACTGGTCCTCTTCTCTGGGAAATGCTGTGCCTGGATATCTTCATTTTCTCCATGTCTGTCTTGTGGAATTTGATCCCACAAATATATTTGCACATATGCAACAATGGAGCTGTAAAGATTTCACAAGATTGGACCTTGAGGCAATCTGTATTTTTGTACATTATAAAGTACCACACAGTCTGTGCTAAAGTATTAGTTGTTTTTAATGAAAATGTTGTTAATTATTATTGAGTAATTTATTCCCAAGGCATTTCATGGCATTCTTTATAACAAGTTATTAAAGAATGTTATTAAATTGGTTAATTGTTATTGATCAATTTTAGTGTTAAATTAATATTAAATATTAACTTTAAAATGGTAGCAACTTTCCCCTATATTTCCAGCGTGGTGCTGCATTCTACATGGACATCTGAAGAATGAGAATTATTTTGACATAAAGCTCAGCCTCCTTTTAACAATTTATAAATGAAGTAAGAGGAGTTTTGCTACATAGTGGCAAGTCGTTCCAATTTTCCGTTCTGATCAAAAAAATGGAAACTGATGCCTTTTATCTACTTAACTGTAAACTGTAATGCTCTAATCCAGGTGTTCTCATCTCCAGTGCAAACTCCTATAATTGTCCATTTGGCTGTATGGGAACTATTCTTGTTGCTAAAGTTGTTTGTGAGGTAATGGTGATAGTGAATATTCAATATCAGCTCCATAAAATGTCAGTGAGCATCATTTTTTCCAAAGAAAATAAAACACGGCTGTCCTATATTGTAGCTGACTGATGTACAAAAACCATGGATTCTTAATAGGAAGAGATTCTGAGAAAAAAACAACAACTCCAAGAACTTTTCTTATTGGATTTTTTTCTGGAATCATTCATTGGGGAGAGGAGCAGGATGCAGATTGCTGTCCTGTGCAATGGACAGAGGTTCTTTCCCAGAACCCATCACACCAGGGCCTGCTAATTGTTTCAGTTCTCCCTTTTGAATCTGTGGAGTCAAACTGCCAAGGACTTCTCAGGTGGAAACTTCTACTAGAACCTGCGTTAAAAGTGGATTTCCTTCTTTGGATAGGAGCTGCAAAAAGATTAGTTCATGCTTCGGCTCAGGCTACATTAACCTTCTCATGGCTTTCAGAAGTGCTTTCTGCAATGCTATTCTTGGAGTCCAGGTAGATCAGAGTGTGAATCCCACTGGATTTCTCTGATTGGGCCCCATGAATCCAAATGGGAGTTTGAATTACAGCAGCTGGTAAGACTTCTAGCTCCTGTTTTAAGTTGGAAAGTGACCAGATAAAAGAAAGTTTAAAAAAAAAAAAAAAGCTGGTTAACCGCTCCCCCCCACCCCTGCCCCACAGAATGAGAAAGATGTCAGAGCTCTCCTTCCCTTGAGGTGAAAATAAATTAGAAAAGAAAAGCTCTTGGTCCAACTCTTTAAAGGCTTTCTGTATAGTTGGTTTTTTGTTTCCTTTGGAAACAAGATAGAAAGTGAATTAATTCCTGGGAGGCAGACATGCTGGCGGCAGAGCGACAATAGTGGAGATGACAGAATTATCCCCTAGCACGTCCTTTCAACAGCTCTGCAATGAGCAGCAGACTTTAGCAACTATACCTCTTGATTTTTGTTTTACTGAATCTTGGTGTTAGTTGGAAATACTTGTAAGTGACTGACAGTAGTACCTTAAGAGTACAGGTTTGTTTGCGTCACAGATTTCTCCAGTGTTGGTCTCTATTTGTGGTATAGTTATGAATTCAGAAATATAGATGGGAAAGATCAGTGAGGCAAAGGAACAATCTGCCACATGAATTATTTACAACAGTAGAGGTAGCTAAAAATGTAAACTGCCCATAGATTATTTTTCAGAGCCAAGAGCTCCTTTTTCTCAGAAGAAAAGTCTGGCAATGTAGAAATAACTCTTGTCCTGGAACATAATCTTTTGACAGTAGTACACCTCAGCTTTTCACTTTCCTCAGAAGTAGAAACACCAGATGATAGATAGAAAGGAAGGCCCTTATATGCTTCCATTGAGCAAAGAAGAGGAAATTTTGGAACATTCATATGAGAACCTGTTTGATAGATTTGCAGAGATTCAGATCAGTTTAGATAACAGATCTGTAGGGTGAGATCTACAGAGTCTCAGAGAAGTAGCCTTGTTAGTCTATAATTTTAAAAACAACAAGCAGTCCTGTGGCACCTTAGAGACTAGAAGAAATACCTAGAATCATGAGCTTTCATGAGTAAAATCCACTTCATCAGATGAATTCGAGTGGAAATAACAGAAACTAGGATATGTATAACAGTAAAAGAAGTATCTGTCAATTGTGGGACCTCTGTTAATAAGACTAATTAAGTGGGCTGGATGTGTCCCATTCATTGTTTTTGATGTGAAAGTGCAGATGTTAAAGGCGGGAGAAATTGATCTAAAAAAGCACGTAGTACAGGCAGTCCCCAGGTTACGTACAAGATAGGGACTGTAGGTTTGTTCTTAAGTTGAATCTGTATGTAAGTCGGAACTGGCGTCCAGATTCAGCCGCTGCTGAAACTGACCACCAGTTCCGACTTACATACAGAATCAACTTAAGAACCCCAAGCGTCCCCAAGTCAGCTGCTGCTGAAACTGATCAGCAGCTGATTCCAGGAAGCCCGGGGCAGAGCAACTCTGCCTCGGGCTTACTGTAGTCAGTGCTGGTCAGTTTCAGCAGCAGCTAACTTGGGGACGCCTGGGGCAGAGCAGCTGAGGTGCTGCCGGGTTGGTCCAGTAGCGCCCAGAGCGGCGCTGCGGGACCAACCGGCAGCGCCCCAGCAGCTCTGCCACAGGCGTCTGGAGAAAAGCCTAGTCTGCTGGAGGGGGGCGTACTAGCTGCTCCCCCGCCCCACCCCAGCAGACCAGGAAGACGCGGGCGGCGGACCGAGACCAGCAGACCAGGGAGACAGGGAGCAAAGCCTCTGAGGATGCCAGCAGCAGGACAGCCGCGGGGCATCTGGGCTGCTCCGCTGCCGGCTTCCCCAAGGCTTTGCAAAGCCGCGGGGGGTCTCGGGCAGCGAGGCAGCCCAGGCGCGCCTGGGCTGCCCCGCTGCGGCTTTGCTCCGTGTCTTCCTGGTCTGCAGACCAGGGAGACACGGAGAAATCCCCGGAGTACACGGGCGGCAGGACTGCGAGGTCCCGCAGTCCGTGTCCTCCGGGGCAGCTCCGTTTGTAACTGCGGACCCGACATAAGTCGGATCCGCGTAAGTAGGGGACTGCCTGTATTGATCTAAATCTGCTTCCACTGAAGTCTCTGGAAAAACATGCATTGATTTTGGTGGAAGTAGCAAGGCCAGTGCGGAGCACATTAGAAAAGTCCAATGCTTATCCTACCTGAAATGCCAAGACTTTGAATATTTACCCACTAAATGTGATAGTGTAAGGAGTCTAGTGCACCTTCTCATGGATGTGCGTGGCTTGATTTCCTGCTTGTACTAATGTCACTGCACTGACGGCAATTTCTGATTTAAGAGGATGATCAGGGTACAGGAGGAGGAGCTTATGACACCCCCGAAGGAGTGTAGAAGCAGATGCTAGGAAAGGCTGGAAAGCAGAATGCATTTCAGAATTCTCCAATGAGTAGTGAGGCACTGCTAGCAGCTTCTCTGTATGTCACTAGAACATGTGGGGGAGGTTGGGAACCTAGAGGACATATGTCTATTTTGAGGGTACATATAGGAATGCATAGCCAATGCTACTATATCCTCACAGTCTCTGGTTATGTCTACATTACAGTGTTTTTTCGGAAAAACTTGTGGAACGTCCACACCTCAAGTGCGTTTTTGTGCAAAAATATTCGAAAGAACAGAGGAGTTTTTCCGGGATAGGTATTCCTCATTCTACAAGGAAGAACACCTTTTTGTGAAAGAGCTCTTTCGCAAAAAGGGGTGTGTGGACAGGGAAGAGGGCTTTTTTGTGCAAAAAGAGGAAAGAAGAAAGAGGAAAAAGCACAGGTGCCCTGGTGGCTAGTCTGTGCATAGAAATCAGAGCTTACTTTCGAGAGAGCATCCATGAAGTCTGGATGCTCTCTTTCACAAAAGCGCATCACTTTTTTGATGCGCTTTGGCAGTGTGGATGTGCTCTTACGCAAGAAGTTTTTGCAGAAGATCTCTTCTGATAAAAGCTTCTTGTGCAAGAAGCCTGCAGTCTAGACTTAGCCTCTGTGATGACAACTGTTTGCCCTGAAGATTAAAAGTTATACTGTAAACAAAAACAATCCCACTATAATGATCCTACAAACAGTTTCTTTTTTACATTAGATTAATTTTAGATGTATTCTGGAAAGAAAATGAGTTGAATAAATTTAGAACAAGGACAGAATAGAAATTTTCCTGGTAAATTAAAAAATATTTATCTCTTAAGATCTTCTAGTAACCATTATGGGATTTTCCTTTTTCTGTCTCTAATGAAGTCAATCAGGCTTTTATATGCATAGTGTGTCAGATGTTTATTTATTAAATACTAAACACTGACCTGAATTATTATGGGTAATAATTATTATGGGATACTAAACAGCGTAGAGAGAAGTGAGTCCACTTTACAAAGTGTGCACAAGCAGTTTCCAGATGCTTTATTTCTTTTACATTCTTCCTTAGGATAAACATTTGTTATGGGAATCAATTGTAAAATGAAAAGTTATAGACTGAACTCACTTGTTACTTAGGGTACATCTATACTGCAACCCTATTTCGAAATAACTAGAGCTATTGTGAAGTAACTTAGTCTGTGTCTACACAGCAGGCAGTTAATTCGAAATAGTGTCAAAATACTGTCAAGCTGGAGGACTTCTTACTCTGACTCCTGTAACCCTCATTGTATGAGGAATAAGGGAAGTCAGAGGAAGAGTGCTCTGTTTCGAAATAAGTGCTGTGTATATGCTCCCCATTTCGAAATAAGCTCTTTCAAAATAAGATACGCAATTGACGTAGCTCAATTTGCCTTGCTTATTTTTCATTAAGCCCTGTAGTGTAGATGCACCCTTAGAATGCGTGTCTCTATGGGTATGTCTACACTACAAAGTTAGTTCGAATTAACGGATGTTAGTTTGAACTAACTTTCATAGGCGCTACACTAGCGATCCGTTAGTTCGAACTTAATTCGAACTAACGGAGCGCTTAGTTCGAACTAGGTAATCCTCATTTTACGAGGATTAAGCCTAGTTCGAACTTACTAGTTCGAATTAAGGGGTGTGTAGACCCTTAATTCGAACTAGTGGGAGGCTAGCCCTCCCCAGGTTTCCCTGGTGGCCACTCTGGCCAACACCAGGGAAACTCTATTGCCCCCCTCCCGGCCCCGGACCCCTTAAAGGGGCACGGGCTGGCTATGGTGCCCGTGCCAGGTGCAAGCCTGCCAGCACCCAGCCAGCAGACCCTGCACCTGGAACAGATTGAGGCACCCACCCGATGCCCCCCAGCCCTCCCCCTCTTCCCGGAACCAGGCTGGCGGCTCCCGGGAGCTTGCCCAGGACCGCAGGAGGCGGACACCCGCCTGGGCTAGTGCGGACATCGTGGACCTCGTCCACGATCTCCGCACTAGGCACAGGAAAGTGGCCAGCTAGGGCAGGAGAGCTGCCAGCCTGGCCACCCGGGAGCAGGTGTGCATGAAAATCAAGGGGGTCCACTGAGACCCCCGACCCTGAGCCCTGAGCTTAGAATGTCCATACTGGGTCAGACCAAAGGTCCATCTAGCCCAGTAGCCTGTCTGCTGACAGCGGCCAACCCTAGGAACCCTGGAGGGGATGGACCGAAGACAGTGACCAAGCCATTTGTCTCATGCCGTCCCTCTCCAGCCTTCCACAAACCTTGGGCAGGGACACCACTCCTGCCCCCTGGCTAATAGCACTCCATGGACCCAACCTCCATGACTTGATCTCACTTCCCTTTAAACTCTGTTCCAGTTCTAGCCTTCACAGCCTCCTGCAGCAAGGAGTTCCACAGGTTGACTCTTTGCTTTGTGAAGAACAACTTTCTCTTACTAGTTTGAAGCCTGCTACCCATTCCTTTCCTTTGGTGTCCTCTAGTCCTTCTTTATGGGAACTAATAAATAACTTTTCTGTATGCACCCTCTCCACCCAACTCCTGCTTTTAGAGACCTCTATCCTGTCCCCCCTCAGTCTCCTCTTTTCTAAACTGAAAAGTCCCAGTCTCTTTAGCCTCTCTTCATATGGGACCTGTTCCAAACCCCTGATCATTTTAGTTGCCCTTCCCTCTCCCAGCCTCTGTCTTCCCCTCTCCCACCTTTTCCCAGTCTCCCCCAGTTTTGTTCAATAAAGACAGATTCCATTTTGGAACACAATTGTCCTTTATTTTGTACATCAAGAAGAGGGGCTAGGGAAGGGTAAGTGGAAGGAGGTGAGGGAGGAATGGGGTACGAGCCCCCAGTGGGGAGGACTGGGCTGGCTCTGCAGGCTTCTGGGTGTGGAAGCTCTCCTGCAGCCCCCCAATTGCCCTCTCTCCCCAGATGGCAGCCTGCGGCAAGTGCAGCCGGGCTGATGGCCGAGTGGTGTGATGTTCCCAGTGTGGGTACTCCGGGCACTCCAAGCCAGGACTGGTTTTCAAGCGGGGCACGCCTGAGAATTGTCTGTCCGGGGTGGGGGTCAGGACACTTTAAGCACAGCCCTCGGCTAGCCTGAGACAGCATCTCCACGTTCTAAGTCCTCCTCTGATGCCCTGCCGGCACTGCTTCCGGCCATCCTTAAGCCCGGTTCAGGGTCCACTTACTGTGGACATGCTAGTTCGAATTAGCAAAACGCTAATTCGAACTAGTTTTTAGTTCTAGACGCGTTAGTTCGAATTAGCTTAGTTCGAATTAACTAATTCGAACTAAATTAGTTCGAATTAGCACTGTAGTGTAGACGTACCCTATTTTCCTACTTAGCCCAAGGTCAAGAAATACGCCTAGTGGTTAAAAGCGTTTCACTGGCAGTTGAAACTCCTGGATTCTATTTTGAGCTCTGTCACTTACTTATTGTGTAACCTTTCATCTGATCACTTATCTTCTTTGAATAGTGGTTTCCTCATCTATAAAATGGGGATGATAATTCTTACCACCCTCAGAGAACTGTGCACAGCTTAGTTTTTGTAAAGCTTTTCAGAATCGACAGCTAATAGTGCCATGGTAGTGTGAAATATCACCACGATCAATAAAAGTATCCCTTACTGATGCTAGCATCTCTTTTGCCATTGATATGATGGCATCTCTTTGTTGAATATGGCATTCTACTTTCCAGGCCCTAAGCAAAAATTGTCAATGCCACATTTTGCCTGGACCTGGCTATATAAGATAGCTAGAAATGAGTTGAGTATGTATCTAGTCTAATTGCTTCTTTCATATTTCATAGGTCATAGTTATCTGAGAGAATATTGATTTCCTAGATGACCATATTATTTTAAAAACTCTGTCACTACTAAATAATAGTAATAATACTAACAGCATTAATGCATAGTAACTGATTCAAGAAAGGTGATAAATCATAGGAAAGCAGTGTATTACTACAGTAAAAATTGACCATATGTATAGCACATTATATGAAGTGCAATAAGGCAGCTTTTTCTTGTGTATATCTGACTATTTCTAGCTGAGGATTTGCACACAAAAATGGATAAGCACATACACACCTGCTTTTATACGCAGATAACCACATTCATGCACACAAGTCCTGAGTATGCTAAATTGCATGCACACCTTTGAAATGTAGGCCATAATTATCAACTGCTGCAAAGTGATATTTTCCTGTTCTAAGGAGAAGAAAAAGTTTTACTCACCACAGTGGCTGTGGCTATCTCTACATCTCTGTGAAAGTGAAATGGCTGCTCACTATATGTTAATGAATGTTGAAAGGGATTCCAATGCAGATGGAGGATACTTTGAGGTGGCTAAAATGGTATAAATAATGCATAATATATTTATATTACTGGAAAATACCTGTGAGGGAAAAGAAGTGGGGGGGAAGGGATGCCATTAAGTTAGCTGTTCTGCAAGACTCAACAGTAACATTGTAACCATTCAAGCCCAGATGCCTGGTGCAGTGTTGCTGTTCTGTCCTGCACGGCCATAGGATTCTGGCCCTAAACACAGTATTGACAGCCACAGTCAAGTTACTGTAGTGTTGTGGTGTAGAGCTGGCACAGCCCTTCAATGCAGTGGTCATTGCTGAGGTGAAATGGGTGGTAGCTGGAGTTGCCTTATAGTCCCTAATTCCCCAGATGCTGTATCAGCCTCTTGGGGCTATACACAGCAAGATTAATTTAAGCCGATTTCAGGCTGCTCTAAATTGCACATGGGACTTGCCAGGAACTCAGCCAGTCTAGGATTAGGAGAGCATAAAAGCCACCTGAGCCGTGCTATGCATTTCTCATCAATTATTGATTACCTGGATAAGAACATAAGAATGGCCATACTGAATCAGACCAAAGGTCCATCCAGCCCAATATCCTGTCTGCCAACAGTGGCTGATACCAGATGCCCCAGGGGAAGGATCACAACATGTAAATCTCATGTGATCCCTCCCCGGTCACCCACCTCCAGAGAAACAGAGGCTAGGGACACCATTCCTACCCATCCTGGCTAATAGCCATTGATGGACCTAACCTCCATGAATCTATCTAGCTCTGTGAGAATTACCCCCCCAAGAGCAAAGGCAATTCTGCATTAGGATTTAAGAAAGCTTAAATCCTTTCAATAGCTAGTCAGAAACCCCTTTAAACTCCTTAGGCATGGAAGCAAATTGGAATATGAAAATATTAGAATGCTAAAGTATTACTAGTGTTATTGTCTGGTATCGTCATACCCTTGAGGCTCAAACTGCAGTTGCCTGTGGGCTAGGAGATTATGTAATTGTTACAAGCTATTGAAGACAGGGGTGAAGAGACATAGGTCCAGGACAGGGAGGTGGAGAGGAAAATGAGAAAGAACTTCAAAAGCAGAGGAAGAGGTGGGATCCTGGAAGTGAAGAGAAAGAAAAGGAGCCCTGGGGAAAGCATATAATTGTTTCTATATATGGAGATGATTGAATTGCAGAGTTTAATTTCACAGTCAATCTGGAGATGAATTTCCAAGAAAGACAGAGTGCATTACCATGCAAGGATGTGAGGAGGCTCTCTGATGCTGTAATTCAGTTTCATCCAACTTGTATACCTACATGTGGAGCAGGATGCGATGTTTATTTCAATGTGGTGATGGCATGTGTATTTATGAGTTTATTTTTTTAGAACTTCTCTGCCTTAAATTGACAATTTAAAATATTTTAGGCCCCCCAATTGTTTTATTGGCCAAGAAAGAAGGAAAAAATTGTATGCCAAGGAAGAACTCCTGGGAAGAGAGTTAAGAGAAGGGATCTGACCTAGCACAATATTTGAAAGGAAAGTAAAAGGTGTGAGAAGAACCCATAGGAAAGACTACACAACTATAATAAAGGCAATTATCTCCATAGTGCAGTCAATTAATTGTTTTATGTTACAGTTATTCACCATAGAAAATGAAAACAAGATGACTGAAAAATAGAGAAATATCAATTTTTTTCTCCTTTCTTTCTTGAGAAAGTTAACTATTAAGAAACCAAATGTGTTTTGTTGCTGCATAGTAAAACATCTATTTCTCCTTGCCTGCACATGTAGACAGTCTGTCAGTGTAACAGCATGCTGTAATGTATATGCATTGAGAGGGAGAATTGACTCATAAGAGATTTCTGTGAGAGGAATGCTTTCATGTATTTTTCCCCCATCTTAGAGTTGCTAATTCAGTGTAAAAAGAAGAAGCTAAAAATAAATAATTTATGAGGATAACTCAGTCTAGATTACTTTCTCTCTCTTTTTCTATTACTCTAAATAAATGTACATCTTTTCTAACAGGCAGGACCTCTTTCATTTTTCTGATGCCACCCACAGCCTACAAAAGTACACACCCAATATTTGGTAATTGAGAGACTTCTCATAAGCCTAAGTTCTATTTTTTTAGTGTTTAATTTTTGCTTATAGTGAAGTTAGTTCTCATAAAAGGGGTCAGACTGAGAGAAGTGGAAGGCAAAGACTTACAATAAATAATCATTCTTGGCCCTTATACAATACCTTCCAACTAAGTATCTCAAAGAGTTCTGTTAGCTACTTTAATTGGAGCAGGCTAGGGACTTTAATTCCTAAGGTAGAGAAGTATTTATTATCCCATTACAGATGACATTTTCAAAAAAAATAGCCTTTAATTTTGGGTACCCAATATTAGACAACTAGTCCCTAAGGGTATGTCTACACTACCACCCTAGTTCAAACTAGGGTGGTAATGTAGTCAACCGGAGTTGCAAATGAAGCTCGGGATTTGAATTTCCCGGGCTTCATTTGCATCTTGCCGGGCGCCGCCATTTTTAAATGTCCGCTAGTTCGGACTCCATGCCCCGCGGCTACACGCGGCACGAACTAGGTAGTTTGGACTAGACTTCCTATTCCAAACTACCGGTACACCTCATGGAATGAGGAGTAACGGTAGTTCGGAATAGGAAGCCTAGTCCGAACTACTTAGTTTGTGCCGCGTGTAGCTGCGGGGCACGGAGTCCGAACTAGCGGACATTTAAAAATGGCCGCGCCCGGCAATATGCAAATGAAGCCTGGGAAATTCAAATCCTGGGCTTCATTTGCAACTCCGGTTGACTACATTACCACCCTAGTTAGAACTAGGGTGGTAGTGTAGACATACCCTAATTTCTCTAAGTACCCACAGCTTCAAATGAAAGCCAACAGCTGGGCATCCAAAACTGAAGCTTACCCAAAGTCACATCACAAGGCTATGGAAAGAAACCCACAACTGTGCTTTCATGAATATATTATTTCCACTAAAGTAGGAGGTAACAGTGTTAATTTCATTATGCTGCTCACTTAACCTAGAGGCCCAAAGGTAATACAGGCTGAGAAGCCATTTCCTGAACTGACCACTGATAAATTTCAAGCCCAGATTTAATTTGTGCTGGTGGGTTTTGTGACGTGGATAATTCTCCATTGATGCTGGACAGAGGCCACCAACAATATATCACATGGGCTACTAAAGAGCATCTTGATGGCAAACCCACTCTGAGTTATATTACAGCTAGTATGAGAAGGGAAAACATCTTTATAGTCCATTAACAAGCTCATAAACAATTCAGTTTGAAGGCTCCCGCCCTTAGGATTTCAAAGTTGCCCTCCTTTATAATTCTGCATCTTAACTCTTTCTATTATTAATGGGTTAGATTCTCATCTAAATTATACTGGTGGAAATCCCATTCTAGAGTAACATTTGACTTCAGTGAAGTCACTTTTGATATACATTAATGTGACAAAGATGGGAATCTGTCCCAGTGTGTCAAAGGATTGAAAAACAGAGTATTTTATGTCTCTACATCTAAGGTCTAAAACACGAAATGTAGGGAAAAATATGGCATGAAATAGTTAACTTACTGAGTTTTTTCATGCAGTCTCGAAGTCTGGTTTCTAAACTGAGCACCCTCTGGTGTAGTTCCTCATAGTCATAGGCACCAATTTCTTCCTGAATTCCAGTGAGAACTGCAGACAAATTCCTAATTTCCTCCTTGAACTGGGTGATTAACTTGGCATCAGTTTTGTACTGTTCCAGAACTGGGATCAATGGCAACAGCTCATCCATCTTCTCCTTCAACTCCTGCAAAAAGTAATCAATTGTTCATTAGAGCAGCTTAAAGAAGTTCAGTCCCCTAACATCCTTTATTATTAAAATTCCTTTAAAAAGTCTTATTGGTTTTAGTTTCAGATACATTATTAGCATATTGTGAAAATCTAGCAACATAAATGTAAATGAAAATAGTCAGTTTCGACTGAAAGTACAAAATTCATTTTTAAAAGATTGGAAACAAACCTCCTGACACCCATCTTTCCCAGCACATGATACAAAACTCCTGCTGAGAGTTTTTTCTTGAGAGAAGGTGACCAGGACTGACCACTCAGTTCTAGGTGATGAGACAGCATTGAAACAGTGACATTATAATATTTTGACTTATTTTCCATTTAATTTTATAAATACTGATATTCGTTTAATTTTTTGACTGTTTGTGTACTCCGAGCAGACATTTTCATAGATCTATCAACAAAAACATGTAGGTCTTTTTTTCCTAAGTGAAAAGTCTCAGAGAGGTAGCCATGTTAGTCCATATCTGCAAAAATAATGAGAAGTCCTGTGGCACCTTAAAGACTAAATATATGCACCTGATTAAATGATTTTTACCCTCAAAAGCTTATGCCCAAATAAATTTGTTAGTCTTTAAGGAGACAGGATTCCTCATTGTTTTTCCAAGTGGATAGAATTAAATTTAGACCACAACAATGATATGAGCAATTCAAATTATATTGGCGAATGTGCATTTTTCTTCAGGGATTTTCAGTTGCCCAGTCAACTAGTTTTGGTAGATCTCTCTGCCCTTCTCAAATTCTTCTCTAGCTGTAACCAACAAATTATTTTATGCAATCTGCAAATTTTGGACCCTCATCATTCTTTCTCTTTCCCAGATATCCTACCCTTTAATTTTTGCCATGTTGAAAATAGACCATTTACTCTATTTGCTGAATGTTTGTCTCTGTTTCTAATCCCTAACTGCTATTTATCTCTCATCTCATAACTATAATACACTTAATATCCTTTTGCCAGGGAGTTTGTTTAAAATAAGTCTGACTACATTATGGCAACAGGTTCTTGTTCAGCCATTGATAGGAGGACACCCTCAAAGAATCCTATTAGGTTTTTCATTTATGGAAGGTAATTGGGTTTATCATTTTCAGTATCCATGTAGGTGTTTTATAGTTTCATTGATAACTGAAGGAAACAAGAGGACTTCCATGAGTGAGAGAGAGAAGGAAAAGATACAAACATGGACAAAAGAGGGAGAAAAAGCGGTGGAGATATAGGTTCAATGGTTGCCAGCACAGGCTATGTCTAGACTACATACAGGCTTCTTTCAGAAGAAGCTTTTCCAGAAGAGATCTTCTGAAAAAACTTCTTTGAAAAGAGAGTATCCACACTGCCAAAGCACACTGAAAAAGTGATCTGCTTTTTCGAAAGATAGCGACCACACTGAATGGATGCTATCTTGTATTTAAGCTGTGATTACTATGGACAGAGTGGCCACCAGAGCAGCTGTGCTTTTTCCTCTTTCCTCTTCTTGCGAAAGAACTCCGTCTTCCCCATCCACACATGCCTTTTTCTGAAGGAACTCTTTTGGAAAAAGGCTTCTTCCTCATAGAAACAGGTTTACCAATGTTGGAAAAATCCCTCTGTTATTTTAATTTTCTTTCAAAAGAACATAAATGCAGTATGGACATAAGTGAAGTTTTTTCAGAAAAATGTCTGTTTTTCTGAAAAAAACCCCAACCCTCTATAGTGTAGACATAGCCACAGAGGGAACAGATCTTGGGAGCCGAAGAGATTACCCTGTGGGAAAACATAGAAGCTATGTCTACAATGCCGGCTCTTGCTGGCAGAGAGTACGCAAATGAAGCACTGATAAGCATTTTATTGACTTCATTTGCATAATCTGTTCAAGCCATTTTTGTGCAAGGGGTTTTTGTGCAAAAACAAGCAGGGTGGATGTTTCCTTCTTCCACAAAAACCCCTATTTGTGCAAGATCCTTATGCCTCTCCAGTAAGGTGATGCTGGAGTAGAGTGTAATGGAAGCCCAAGCAAGAGAAAGTGGATAAGTGACATTGTCAAAGGCAACAGAGAGATTGGCAGTCGGAGATACCAGAGTTATTACAGACACTGAAATATGCTGAAGAGTGTGTGTATGTGCATAATTTATTATCTTTTCTTTCTTATTAAAAGACGCAATAAATAACATAAAAAGTTTTAAAGTTGGTGTATTGGTGATCCTGTCTATATGATATACCTGTATGCTCAGGAGATGGAGATAGATCAGGGATACAAGGCCAGAGTTAACTTTATTTGAGGGAATTTACCTCTGAATTTCCTGCCTTTTAAGCATGTTCTGTACTGGTTATAGTATTTGCATAATATTTTTTATAAGCTAGAAGGTTGACCCAGCATTGCTCGGGACTTTCATGGCAGGGGGATGGAGGTATGGGGGTGGGGTGGGGGTTGAGGAGTCAGGACAGGATGTAGGGGGGGCAGGAGTAAGGGCAGAGGAGTCTGGAAATGGATGGGCTCAGAGGAGGGGGTGGGAAGTGGAGGGGTGCAGAGCAGAGGGTGGGAGCGGCCAGCAGCTGATCCACAGGACTAGTTCAAAGTTCCTGGGGCCACTCTGCATGGTTGGCAGCTACTCACTGGGGACCATGCTGCCTGGCCAGCGGCTGCTTCTCTGGATGGGGTATAACTGTCCTCCCTGGCCTTCTGGGGTATAACTGTCCTCCCTCTTGTTATTCCCCGTGGTCACTGTGGAATATAATTGTCCTTGCTATCAGAGCCCTCCCATTCCAACTGATGCAGATCAATCAGATTCCAGGCATATCCCATTGTCATGACGCAACCAAGCCCTTACCTTGCTTTAAGTTAGGGTAAGAGGAAGCTGCATACCTTACGATGTGATCGTCCTAGCTCTTACCGTTTAGGAGGAGTTCTTGAAAATACAAACTCACAGATGGACGCACAGACAGACAGACACACAAATTCTCTCAAATATATAGCAGATTAATATGCACCCCCTCATTGTAACACTAAGATGTTGTCAGTGTAGTGTATGCATTGCCTTCTTAACTATTAGAAAACTGCATTTTAAAATTACATGGCAAAATGTTATTGTGGGTTGGACTTCCCCAAACCAAGGAGTTTGTTGGACCGAGGAGGTCAATTCTAGCCCCTCCTTGCCACCAGGATCTGCGCCGGCCCACCCGATGGACTCCCTGTTCTCAGTCACTGGGATCCATGGCCAGCTCTGGGCCACGGGGCTCCCTGCTTCTGGCTATCGGGCCCGCAGCCGCCAGGTTCCATGGACAGCCCCAGGCTGCCAGACTTTGCTGCCCCGGGCCACCATCGGACTCTGAAGCCTTGAGGCTCAGCCTGGCTCCATGGTCAGCCCTGACCACTAGCCTCTCAGAGTTCTCTGGTCCAGACCACAGATGTTGCCAGACCAGAGAGGTTCAACCTGTACTACAAACTGAGAGCAACAGTGTCCCTTCTATTGTTCTGATGTATAGCTTTTAATCCTGAGGGAATTTGCATTAACCGTATAAGTCCAGAAATTTTTAAATGAAAGTATGATAAAGAGGAGTGAGTGGAGAGTTTATTTTTATTATTAAAAACTGAGCATACAGAACACTAAATTTAAAGAAATTTAAAACACACATTACGAATGTTCTTTGTCCCAAAGTTTTTAATTTGTGAGCCCAGGTTTGCCCCCATTGAAGTAAATAGGAGCATTGTCACTGATTTCAATGAGAACAGGAATTAAACCCTAAAAAATTTCAGTGGGTAGAATTACAGGACTATGCTAATTCATTTTAATATTAACATTGCAGTTAGTATCTTCTCATGTCACTAAAGGAAGTGAAGATTGTGTTATCATCACTGTAATTATAATTGTTTTTATTTCATTGGTACTACTTATACCATTTAAATCTATTGTTACAAGAATGAATTCACATTTCACTACAAGCAGGAAATTGCACCATTTAGGAGCTAATTTCCTCTTTGATTTGCTCCCACCAGTATTAAAAGGAGTGATGAGGGGGTTATCAAAGTCAAGATAACTGATAAACTTTTTTGCCTCAGGAATAAGATACAATACCAAAATTTTAGCGGGTCAACATTTTGCAAGACAGCAGTATTATTTTTGACATTTCAAACTACTCTTTAATTTGATTGTCTGGCAATCTGTTTTATCCTCATGGGAAACTGTTAAATTGAGCCTGAATGTCCAGCCAAAACAGATACTGAATATTTAAAAGGGAAGTAATATAGCAGATTTCAGCTTTTGACAGCCAAATTGGACATTCAAATTCTGGTATTTTGTTCCTCTGGAAAAATGTAACAAGAATACAATATACATAATGGCTCAACACAATGTGGTGTTATGGCAAATAGCATTAAAAGGGGTAAAGGTGAAATCTTTTATTACAAATTGAAAATGGTTGAGAGGATTTATACTCTTACTTTCAGATGGACAGAGAATAATAAATAAATCACTTGGCAAATGAGTTAATAGTATAAATAATTGCTGAAACCAAGGGGAGATGATGCTGAGTACCTGTGAAAAATCAGATCCCGCTCAGGTTCCACTCACTTCGAAAATGTAAGCCTATGCGTTCATGTTCCAGTGATCATGAGCATATCAAAAGACATACTGTTAACATAATTTTCATCCTAGGGATATATTTAATGGACCCCATTTTGCATTCATTGCACACTCAAAAACTCTTCCTTGTTAAAGCTCTGTGGTTGCAATATTATATGTAACTTTGTCTCCTTTGTCAAACCCAAATGGCTTCCCCGGAATAGACAACAGCAACCAACAGTCTACCAATTAGACTTCGTTGCAGATAGAGTGGCTAAAATTTTCCGTCAGTGAAAAGTTACTAGGAATTGCAACATTTTTTTCTTATGGCACATGTGGATTAAAAGGCAGGAACACCCCAAGACCAATATAACTAAACCCCCAACCTCTAATGAGAAAATTTAAAATCTTAATGCTATTAAGTACCAGTTACAATAACTTCCCTCATTATGAACTTTCATCTCTTCGGTTCTACGAAATGTCAGACATCTATAAAAGTTCAAAACCCTCTGGTTATTTGCCATTAATTCCCATGGCTTCCTCATTTATCACTAATGCTTGACTGCATATAAATCTCTCAGTATGAGCTGCATATTGATACAATAAAATAGAATTCTGTTTACACTGACATTTAACTAATGTCTTAATAATTAATGGTCACTCCTTATTGCAGTTAAACTCAATAGAAAAAGTGATTATCATAATAAAAGAGTGTATATTACGGTTCCTTTTCAATGTTGCTTTTGTATAAGCTTTTTCAAGCTACGTCCATGCATTGCTTTTTAGTGCATCACTTGCAGCAAGCTTTCAAAATTACTATTAAAATAAAACCTACTTGAAAATGCTTTGTCATTAATGTCTTCCGATCATCTTCTATTTGCCGAAACTTGGCCTTCAGCCCTTTCATTTGTGTTTCCATTTTTAAAACATACTGGAAATCCCTCTGAGTCCGTAGGTTTAAAACTTCAATAGACTGGGACATATTCTGAACCTGTTAAAGAAGAACACTGGCTGGTCTGTTTTTCTTTTTCTTGTACATTTAGTTAAATGTCAAGTGATAAAATGTCATGCATCTGTCACTCCTTGAATTGATAGCCCTTTTTTTTACCCCAGTGGAGCTTTGAATTCACAACTGTGCCACACTACAGAAAGTGGGCCACATTTTGGTCTTGGTCACAAGTGTAATCCCTCTGAAATCAACAGGATTGTTCCATAACAAATTAGAGGAATATGGCCCCATGTTTTTGCCCATTATATAATACCTCAAAAAGAAACTTGTGCACTGAGGATTATGACAATTCAGCAAGGGGAAGAACTGTTCCAGAACAAGGAATCATAAAAGAGGTCTGGGAATCAACATTCCCAAACAAAAGAATGTAAGTATTCAACAACTCAGGAAAATAGGATATTGACCTGAGTTCCTTTTATGATTCCATGCCACTTCACTACTTAAACCAATTTGTAGATGATTTGGGGGTGTGGAAGAAGAATGGGGTAAAGATATGATCTTGAATTTAAATTTGTCTAAGCTTCATCAAGGACCTAAATTATACTTGACAAATGAAATGCATGCTGTCACCCAGATAGAGTTTGTACTATAATATACAGCATTTGCTGGGGGTTTTTCAAGTGCTCGGCATATAGCATATGGCTCTAAGAAGCAGCCATTTAGCCCTGCACACTGTACTACTCTATTAAAGAGAATAAGCACGATTCTGGTCCTTTACATACATGAAAATCAGGAATAATTCTGCTGAAGTCAACTGAGTTACATGAGTGTGAAATCAGCATAAGTGAGATTAGGATCCAGGCCAGTGGGTCTCCTTTAAGGGACATGTAGTACAACATGGGTTTTTGATAAATATGAATACAAGTTTTGCAGAGCCCAATATTTTACACTCTGGTGATGCACTAGTTTAAATGTCAGTGCTTTGGAAAAACACAGTCTTAGGCTTCAGAGTGACATTTACTCAAGCTACATTTTTAAATTTTAAGGAGGACTACACCACTGTTTTTGGCCAGTCAGGAAAATACCTTCTTTTAGGGCTTAATCCTGATCCTATGGAAGATAATGACAAAATTCTGACTGACCTCAGTGGAAGCAAGATTGAGCCTGTAAAATGCTACGGTGTGTTAAAAAAGCTTTGAACTCTTTTCTTTATAGCATTATGCCCTACCTTTACTCAAAGTTATCTATGCATGCTTCAGAAATATTTCCTAAGTCTGGTACAGATAATGAGATCTATTAAATTAACATCTACATCTTTGTGACTGGTTACATTCTTTAGACCGTAACTTCTTTGGAACAGGACCTGTCTTTATTCTGAGCTTTCTACTGTGTCTAGTACAATGGATCCTGGTATATAAGTAGAATTCTTAGATGCCTTTATAATAGATTCCATCCAGCAAAGCACTTAAGCATTGGCTCAGTTTTAAGCATGTTAGCAGTCCCATTGGAATCGTGCTTAGCATTGGGCATATGCTCAAATGTTTTGTTGGATCAGGGCCAGAGTGCTCAGTGTATGCTATGTATCCACATTTGCCATTATTTCAGTACATAGCAGGCTCAGTACATAGCAAGTTAAAGGCTTTTAAGCCCTAAATGGCTTGGATTATTCTACTTGTCTCTTTCAATGCCATATTGTGGAAGATGGAATCAACAAAGATCAGCATGCTGAGCCTTCTCAGTATAAAAGGAAGACTGTTGGCAAGGTATCCTTCGTGAGCTTTGGAAATCACTTCCAGGTCCCAGATCTGTTATGTTCAGGGTGTGTTGAAATGTACAACTTTTCCTCCAGACATTTGAAGCTGGGGTAGGTTGAAAATTGGAGAGTATTTTGTTGTTTGCTGTGGAAGGCATTATTTGAATAGCTAGTATATATTCAGTTGGGTGGAAAGCAATGCATTGCATTTGAAATTTCATTATTCAACTCAGTAATATAACAAGTAGCCAGACTGTAGGATATATGATTGTTTATAGTTTTATAAGATGAAATAAAATAAATAAATCTATTCAACTGTAAACCATTAATAGAAAAAAACCCCAGAATGATTAAAAGAAATGAGTTTCAAGTAACTGACCAAGCATCTGCAGAACAAAAGATACAATTAGCTCATTTCCCTCTTTAAGACAAGGACAGCTTAATTTGTGTGCACTTTATGTATCTTTCATCAATGGTCACTTTACAATTATCTGAAAATAAAATATGAGGGTAGATGACACATTCCCAGACATGAAGCTGAAGCACAAAATTATGTGGTTCTTTTTACTGAATTTTTCATGTACAAGAATTTTATGCCCAAATTCACTTTAATTCATGCACTCTAAATGGCGATAGGGAGAAGAAGGGAAGTGCCACTAGAGAACATCTTAAAGATTTTACTTAGAACTGCCTCAGGCAAAACCTGTTTTGTCCATCGATTTTAATGGAGGTAGGAGAAAAGGGTGATATTCCTTATAAATAACCTTTAGCTATTATCCATAGTTTCAATTAGTAGCCAAGTGTGATGACCATTATATCACACTGCATCTGGTTATTAGGATACTGTAATGTAGAGCCAGAGAAATATAGAATACTAGAACTGGAAGCAACCTCAAGAGGTCATCAAATCCAGTCCACTGCTCTCATGGCAGGACCACGCACCATCCAGATCATTACTAGCATATGTTTGTCTAACCTGCTCTTAAATATCTCCAATGATGGAGAGTCCACAACCTCCCTATGCACTTTATTCAGTGCTTAACCACCACGACAGTTAGGAAGTTTTTCCTAATGTCCAACCTATACATTCTTTGCTGCAATTTAAGTCCATTGCTTCTTGTCCTACCATCAGAGGTAAAGGAGAATAATTTTTTCTCTCTTCCTTGTAACACCCTTTTAGGTACTTGAAAGCTGCTATCAGGATACAGTCTGGAGTCTGAGTTCTTGGAAAGCCAAGTGAAAGAGGTCTCAGAGGGAATCTCGAACAGGAGCTACACATATTGGGAACCTGATATAATTTGATTTTATTTAATGTACCATTTAGTGTTGATAGCAGTGTTGATTAACTAGCAATAATCAGCTATACATATTGTTTAGAGAGGACTATTAATGAAATAAATCCACATTTTCCATCTTTTTTTCTCCTTCTAATTATTGAAGTCAACAAAATAAATCCTTTCAGAGCTATGAGAGAACTTGAAACATTTCACTTTGCCAGAAGCCATTTCCCCTCACAAACTGTAATAAACAGCCTTGTGTGGCTTTATTAATGTAGTAGACTGATGCTACGTATCCACATCTGCCATCATTTCAGTGAAAACAAAACAATTTGTAGAGATTAAGCCTTCATGTAGAAGACCCCAAATTCACTGACAGGGCTGGTGCTGTGGACTTCAAAAAAAAATCCTTATTTTACTGCTTGGGAATCATGTTAGAATAAAAGCTCTGGAGAATGAACCACAGTGTCTTAATCCTGACTGCTTCTAACACTGAGAGACTCCACGATTTGACCTTTCTTTTGAGACTGGCTTTAATTTTTTTTAATCTGTTCCAAAACCACAGCCAGTGAATGCTGTGAAACTTCTGGGAATGAGACCACCCAGCTGCTGAAAGTGCTTGCAGCTATATGTTGTTAATATGAACACTGCTTAATGACAACCAGACTGATTTTGATCTCATTTAAACTGGTTTTAGACTAGTGCCTCATATAGACTCTTGGGATGGAGTTACTTGTCATTTATACTGTGGAAAAAAAGACCAAAACCAGATGCTTGTCTGCTTTTGGAAAATTACTTAAGAACTTAATTATTAACTTACTTCAGTTTGGGGACCTGAGACACAAGCGAATCCATATAGAAATGTTAAGAATCAGGCTTTGGCTACACTATACCTTTTGGTGGTCAAAGTTTTGTCAATCAGCAGTATGAAAAAACCACACCCTGACTGAGAGAGTTTATCAATAAAAGTACTTATGTGGACAGCACTATGTCAGTGGAACAGGCTCTCCTGCCAACATAGCTAATTCAGCTTGTTGGGGATGGTTTAATAATGCTGGCAGGAGAGTTCTCTCTTGCTGGCAAAGAGTGGCTACACATAAGAACATACAGCAACACATCTGTGCAGTTGTAAGGTCCAGAGTGGAGAGACAGATCTTAGTCTAGATTTGGCAGTTGTTCTAGGTTCAGTGCAAGTCTTGTTCCAGCTGCTTGTGTAGCTCCTGTTGGGATTCCCTTTGAGCCTTCTTTCCACTTGGCATCCCAAGAACTTAGTTAGGCTACGTCTAGACTGCATCCCTCTGCTGACAGAGGGATGCAAATCAAGCACTTCAGAAGTGCAAATGAGCCTGGGATTTAAATATCCCGGGCTTCATTTGCATCTCATGTTCTGACTCCGTGCTGATCAGGCTCAGTGTCAAAAGTGAAAGTAAAGTGTAGCTGCGGTTCTGCCGCGTTTCTGCCGACAGCGGGGGCTTTTCCGGCAGATCCTGTACTCCTCGAAAAATGGAATGCTGCATTAGTTATTATTTTAAAGAGGCAAAGGAGCAGATCACTATGGAAGTCTTGATGGTCAAAAAGAAGGAATAATTTGGGAGACTTACCTTCTCTAGCAGTTGTCTAAGTTGCCTGCTTTTGGCATCTCTGGAACATAAGTTTTGTTCTGGTGCAACTACAGTACAAATGCATCGGCCATCTGGGTCTTGGGCTGAACTATACACTTGCCATCCTTCTTTGGGGCTAATTTGAGTCTATAGTAATAAAACAATAATAAGCAAAAACAAAAAGGGTGAAATAGCTGATATTCATAAATGACTTTTTGGTTTTTCAAACTCTTTATAACAAAATATCTATCTATTTATATACAGAGAAAGGAAGCAATTAAACATAAGAAAATACGCTTACTCAGTTACATACCATATGTGTTCACAATAACATTCATTTTAGTTATCTTTTATTATCCCCTTAATGCCGCGTTTCTCAAACTGTGGGTCTCGACCCTCTGAGGGGTCACGAGCAACTTAGAGGGGGATTGCAGCAATTTAGGGGGGGTCGCGGTATCACAAAGTTTGAGAACCCCTGCCTTAATGGATGATTAGAAAAATGTAAAAGTACCAAAATTTTCCATTATATCTGATTCCTTGTTAATAGTTCTTCAGAAATGTCTAACAGTCCAGCTTAATTATAAGCACAATATTCAGACTGGAAGAGAACAGCTTTTTACTTGTGATTCAACAAAAGTTCATTGATTTCATTCCTTCCGGAGGGTTGTTGCAGTTTTTCATGAACAAAGAACAAATACGTTCTTTCTTTATGGATGATTTTACTTTAGACCGGGGTGGGGAATCTTTTTTTCAGCCAGGGGCCACTGACCTACAGAAAAATTAGAAAAAAAAGCAGCCCTCACAACTCACTTTCTCTGAAGTGAGAAGCAAAAAAAAATTAACCAAACCAACCAAACAAAAAAACCCCACCCCATTCTCTACTCACTCCCAATGCTCTCAAGGTAGGAAGGAACCCCCCCCCCCCCACACACACACAAAACCAAACAAACACAAAAGGCAATAAACCCAACCACTACTCCCTCATTTTACTGGAAGGCTTGGGGCTTCCCCTTGCAGTGGAGTGAGCAGGTGCTTGTGCTCCAGCCCAGTGGGAAGTGTATGTGGGAGAGGGTGCAGGCCAGATCAAATTAAGCCAGAGGCTGGATCCAACCCATGGGATGTAGGTTCCCTATCCTGGTAGACTAAAGAAAACAACATAGATAGAATGGAACAAATATAAAGTCCCTGCAAAGAAGTCCAGTAACACCATCCATGCTGACCAGCTCTCAAGCCTAAAGACAAATTAGAGGGAGGGCACTTTAAGGGTGCAGTATACCAAAAACAGACTTGCAGTTGCATAGCTATAAACACCAACCACAACAAAGTAGCCTCAGGGAAGTACAGCAAAGAAGCTCTTCAGTTTAAATGAGAGGAAGCAAATTTAGTCATTAATACTGTAATGGATAAAGGAAATTTCTAGCACATCCTGTTTTTCACAGTCATGCTAGAACTCAAATACTTCTAGTATTTTATTTTATTTTATTTTATGAAGAGGTGACAAACATCTCAAAGCTCTGCCTAGTTTCCTAAATATTATATAATGGATTAAAATAATTGGTTGACACATATAATAAGATATATTGAAATGTAAAGACATCAAGATGAAAGAAGGAAACAAATAAAACTTGAGGATGGAGGAGTTTCAGATTGTAGAATTAAATCTGTTTGCAGAAGTAATATTCTTGAGTATTGGATTTAGAGATGACTAGTCAAGATTAAATTTCATTCTTCTTTTTATATCTAAGGATGTGTCTAGACTACAGGGTTTTTTCGAAAAATTGGCCTTTTTTCAAAAAAACTTCCCCTGCATCTAGACTGCTGCTGCGTTCTTTTTAAAGTAAATCGAAAAACATGTCAGTTTTTTTGACTGCGGAAAACCTCGTTTTACAAGGAATAATGCCTTTTTTCGAAAGTGTTCTTTCGAAAAAAGGTGCTATGTAATGCAAATTGTGCTTTTTCGAAAGAGAGCATCCAGACTGCCTGGGTGCTCTCTCTTGAAAAAAGCGGCTCTCTTTTTTGAAAGTACTGGTTGTAGTCTAGATGCTCTTTTTCTAAAAAGCCTCTTTCAAAAGAGGCTTGCAGTCCAGATGTAGCCTTATAACTGTGATGGGAGTATCTGTCCTACATTGGCACATCAAGAGTTAACTCATCTTTGTTAGTAAAGGAGGCCATGCTCCTCCTGCTCTGCTGGGCATGTTCCAGTTTGAACCAGGATATAAAAGGCCTTTGAGGAGCTCAGTCTTGGCCAGGACTGTGAATGGGGCAGAGAAGGCAGAAGGGACAATTACCCCAGAGCCCAGAGAGTCAAAGGCCCTGGGCCCCTTTGAATTGCCATGGTCCACACAGCTCTACGGGTTGGTGGGATGGTGCTGTGGTCTGGTCAGTGCTAAAGGCTGATTGTCCTTGGCCTCACCTCTTCCAGTGCTGCCCCCCAACCTTGCCCTAAGGCTCACTGTGGCTGTCAGCTCCACTGGTCTGGGCTGACAACTGGAGGAAAAGAAGGTGCACTGTGAGCTCCAGCAAGCGGACTGTTTGTGCTCCAAGGTTTGGAGGCCAGCCATACAAGACCAGATCTAGACATCCAGGGTATGTCTAGACTACACGCTTCTTTCGAAAGAAGAACAGCCACAACTTTATTCGAAAAAGTGATCCGCTTTTTCGAAAGAGAACACACAGGCTATTTGCGGTCAAGAATATCTTTTCAAAAGAGCTCTTTCGAAAAAAGGCATTCTTCCTTGTAAAATGAGATTTACTGCTGTCGAAAAAACTGCTGCATTCTTTTGATTTAATTTAGACTCAGGTGAAGTTTTTTCGAAAAAAGGCCACTTTAAAAAAAAAAACCACCCTGTAGTCTAGACATAGCCCCAGACAGGGGACACTGAGGTGATTGCAGAGACTGCCAAAGCACAGATGCCACAGACTTTATAGACTTGGATAGGAAGAGACCCAGGGAGTTTTAGAGGTGAAACAGTGTTAGAACTGGCTAAAGGCTCAGCAGGTGGATCCCTGCCAAGCTGGCAGCAAGTGAATCTGCCACCAGTAGGGCCTAGGTCAGAACCAAGGATGGTGGCTTTGCCTGCCATGAAGTGATTGGCTATTGGGCTGCACTACCAGGACTGCAGGGGGTTGGTTATAGTGACTCTGGCTATTGGGCCACACTATCCCAACCACAGGGGGTTGTTAGAGTGAAGTGGTAAAAGACATGGATACTAGACCACACAGTCCTGAGACATGAGATGCTAACAAATACAATTTTGGCTGCTTGATTTCAAATCTTAGATGCTAATGGCTGCCACTAGAATAATTTCATTTTGGCACAGTACAAACAGTAATTATTAAAACTGGTAAGCATTAATATTGATGCTTACTGGTCTAGCATAAAGTCAGCTATTGCATAGTTCATCACTTCAGGGCAGATGCAGTCTCTCGCTAGAATGAGTTTAGAATAAAAGGTGAAAGAGTATTTCCTTGGTGATCCTTCTCTGCATGTCATCTTAATGCAAGAAAAGAATATCACCTCTTTTCGTTCCAGAGATTTCTGATGGGGTCACTGAAGAAGGTAGTGACTCTCCTTCTGTATAGTTCATTGCAAGATCAAAACTGTAATAATCACCTATTTTGCTAAGAAAATAAGTCTATAATTTAAAGGGATTGTAAATGGAGGTCAGCTGACCTTGCCTTAGAGTTTTCTCGAAAGACATATCTAAGGCTCATTGGTAAATCATGCCCATATTATGATGTTCTTCTAGCCTTGTTTTTAGGGCACAGAGAATCTAGTTTAAAGGAGATGGTGAACAATAAAATCTAAACAAAATTACAGCTGCAGGGGCTATTTAAATTGGTTTTGAATAGCAAGTAAAATTGTAAGCTTGAACAATTCAGGCTTGTCAAAACAGTTAACCCTTACAATGTTAGCTAATTTTAGGTTGGTGCCTCTATGGTTTTCTATAGTCCTCATACCCAAATATCAATGTAGTAATAGTGAAACCAAGTTTATGTCGAAGGTTAAGGAAATCAGTAGATCCCAATGTTAGCTCTTATCCTTTTGGAGGCATAGGGACACTTATCCCTAATACAAAGAGATACACTGCAATCTTCAGGCCTTATGGAGAGCTGATACTGGAAAACTCAGGAGTAACTTGATTCATGTTAACAAAGTTTCACCAATGTAAAATGAATGACACACCAAAATCAGGACCAGTCTGTAATGAAAAGGATGTATTATCCAAACAGTGCTTTATATGTTCTGATGAAACCATACTTTTCTATCTCATTTCTTGAAAATAGGAAGTTTACCCAGGCACAAATTTCCTTCCAATGTGGTGTTAGATGAAGGGACACTTGTACTATCATAAAAGCACTCAGCATTCAGCTTTTTTAAATGAACTGTTCTACCCTTGTGCTTTATATTTATCATAATAGGAAACTCTCAGGCACATAGTAGAAGTGCATTGTGATTGGTTATTCATGCTTAAATGAATGATGATAGATTACTCTAAATTTGAACTTCATTCCTTTATTGTATTCTCTTTTTCCACGATTCTTTCATTCAGTAGGAAAAATGTTGCTGTCATGAGGGTCTGGACGGTGTGTGTGTGTGTGTGTGTGTGTGTGTGTGTGTGTGTGTGTGTGTGTGTGTGTGTGTGTGTGTGTGTGTGTGTGTGTGTGTGTGACATATACCTGCATTTTTTTTGTCCTTTCCCATTTTAATCACAGCCTCAAGGAGAAGTTGTTCTTCTTCCTAGGGAAGGAGCTAGAAGGCATCAAAATCTTATGAAAGCTGCTAAATGCAAACCCCAAATGCAGGCTTACTGCTGACAGGTCTTAGTAAGTGGACAAGAAAATAAATAACCAAGCCCACAAAGAGGAGAAACAAAAATATTCTTGCTAGTTCTTAGGAATCTTATGGAAAGAGAAAGGAGTCACAGCAAAAGCTAATATTTAAGATTATCTTGGAAGGCAGCTATATTACATGTATATTACAGTGCTCAACTTCAAAAGTACTCAGCTGTGAGTATTACAGTATGCAACTTCAAAAGGTTTCTTTTTCCTTTAGGCTATCAGATATTTCAAAAGTAATATTTTAGTTGTGTTCGTTGTCACCACTGCCTGGGCAAATGCTTTTCACTACAATACATATAATTCCTGTGACTAGTTGTGAATAAATATGATGGGCCAAATTTTCTTCTGGTATAACTCCATTGACTTCAACAATTATTACAGCAGATAAACTAGCCCTTTCTATTCCCTTTTTTGTAAGTCTTTCCCAGCTCAGGTGAAAAGAAGTACAATAGTTACATATAAAGGAGATGATTTTTTGTTCTTTTCTTTCTTGTACAAAATATACAAATGTTCAAGTTTCATGTGGCCTGGAAAATATATTTAGAAAGTTTTATACATGGCAAGATTCAATTTGAACTGCAAATTACTCATAAATGTATGTTTGTGGATTTCTGAGGATATGCTGGCAAAACATATCCAGTATTTGTACTGAATCCACTATGTATAGGCCCTTACCTCATAGTGCTGCATTTTAGAAATTACATGCCATAGGAATAAAAAGGTGGCTATATCAGATGATATCCTCTTGACTACAATCCTCTACAGAATCTGATTTTTTCCCACCATACCAATATTACAAAGGAGCTCTGCTTCATGTATAAGGATTTTATCCCTGTGTGCTAGCGTCATTGACCCTTGTATTACCTCACAGCTCACTAAAGCATGAAGCAAGCATAGTTCCTCCATCTTAATGAAAGCAAGCAGTACAGTAATGACAAAGCATACATGCTATGATCCAGAGCCTCAGTAGGTTAAAATCAGCAGAACTTCACTGAAGTCAAGGGAGATATTGATTTATACTAGCTCAGGACCTATTCATTCATATCTGTGTGCATGCGTGTGTACACACACACACACACACACACACACACACACTTGTGGGTATCAGAAGGAACTAGAGATGTATCACATATGGTTCAAAGTGAAAATTAGTTATATTTTAAGAAAAATTAAGGATTTCTCCATGACTCCCATAACATGGTGTCATAAAACGTATGTCTTTAGGATAACAATACAATGCAATAATAAAAAGTAACAATATAAAAACTTGGCATGCAACTTTTTTTCCTTTTTGTGTATAATCAAATAATTAAATATTGATCAGTTGATCACTTTTAGCTACAACTGACATTAAATCTTGAGGATAGTAAACTCTTCTAATCTGATTTAATTTGCACTGAAATTAAACAGGATTTCTCAAACGTTTGGTAGAATGCATTATGTTCCAACTTCATTTGCTCTTTTTTTAAAAGTCTGTCAGTTCACCTGGCTGACTGAGATATGAATCTAATTTTTAGATTGCATGTAGAAGTCCATAGAAAGAGTTAATAACACTTTTTCTCTAGTTCCACATAAACAGAGGCTGTTGTGTTAAAATTTTCTGACATATGAACATGAAATACAAGTACTGCAAGATTTCTTACTAATAATTCATCATCTTCATTATTTTCTAATTAGCCTGAATAAAAGTCTTATGGCCAACCTGAAAAATACCCATTTTCTTTTCTTTTTAAAAGACATTACTTGTCTGCTCCACAAATTCAGAAAATTTTATCATAAAAACACTTTAAATGACAATGCTGCAGAGTAAGATAGAGACTTTTCAGTACAGTAATCTTGTTCTCCAATATAACAGTATACATTTTATGGAAACAAAACTAAGCTAAAGAAACAAGTATTTTCTTGGATATATTAAACATTTTCTATTAAAAAATGAAGCCTTTTGATCTTAAATACTTCAAAAGCCAATTTTAAAAAAGTTTATCTTGTTTAGTAAGTCTGTAGTATCCTCACAAATACTGTGAAGTTAGTTTGAAGGGTCCAGATAAAAGCACACATTAAGTTACAGAATAAAGATTAATAGTTTAAAAAGAGGTTTACAAAGAGGCAATTTAAACCACAGCTTTTGTGATCCCTTAAAACACGAGTTCAGCATGAAGATGGTTTACAACACATCAGAGCTACTTACTAGAGTATCTGAAGTGGACAGTCTGGTGATATTTAATCCTACCAGAGATGGGAGAGTTTGGGACATCCAGTTAGAGATCATTGCCATGGTACTAAGAACAGCACCAAGCTTGAGTAGTGGAGGACTCATTGCTGTGGAGCTAATGAGTTTTCATAGTGACTGATTATCAGCCTAGTGCGGGCTGGCAGTGAGAGGCGTGACTGCAGCACAACAGCCACAGCATGAAAGGAGATCAACCTCCCCAGATTTAATCATCCATTAAAAACACACTCAGCTTCCTCCTCCCACCCCGGCTTCTGTTCTTTTGTTCCTACCAACAGATACATCAACAGACTCTCTTGTACTGACCATTAAGCTATTCTTTAGATGTCAATAATTATTACAGCTTTTATGGGAGAGAGGGAATAAAATTGTAAGGTGCTACAGCATTAGTTAGCATCTAGTTAGTTCAACTTCTGCAGGCTGATGTGAAGACCTGTCTAAAAATTCAACCCAACCAACCAATCAAAAATCAGATGTTCTTACCCACACCTTTCCCTCACAGCCCCCAATCCTTAATTAAAAATATGCACGTGGAACATTTTTAATAATAGTATTTTGTACCTGTATTCATCTCAGATAATGGTGGGAAGGATTATTGGAGATGCCAGGAAAACACAAAGTCTGTCACTCTCAGATTTTTCCCCTAAAACTGCAGTCCACTGATTTTGGAATAGTCACATAAATTATCAATAAGTCCACAATTTGTAAAATTTGTAATTACTCATTCACAAGACGTACAGAAGTAGAGTGACTACAGAATAGATAGCTATGCTCCTTTTGAGAAGAGGAACAGAAAATAAATTATGTATGGTTCAAACAAGAGTTAAGGGAGTTGCTGATTCATTAAATCTGCTTCAGGAACTTCTGTTGTCTAATGTGATACAATGATTTCTGAGTTGAGTAGCAGTTTGTACAGATTTGGAGGAAGTCATAAAATAATGTACACATAACAGAAGAAAAGCTTGCACCACAAATTATGCAATATGGGTAATTGTTATATCTAGTATGTGCATTTTGAATATGTCTCTAAATAGGGTAGGTAGAGCAAGTATTTATCAGTATTTACTCGAAACAGTGCTTGCTTAAAAGTTTAGAAGGGAACAGAGTAGTATATTTGTTCATAAGGTGAATGCTAGAGTTTATTTCAAAATTAACTTCCACAGAAATAAATTTTTCTTAAACAATTTTGGCAGGTGATATGAAAAAATCCTCAAAGCAACTGAAAAAAAAATTATATAGAAGTGTGGGAGCTCATGAATACATTCACTACAATTAAGCTTTCTAAATCTCCAGAAAAGCTTTTGAAAGTCGTAGAGCTTGTGTTCCAAATTCAGGCTAGATTTTTCTCTCCCAAAATGCTTTTAAAATTATTTTAGCCAACCCGTTTCTTAACTAGGAAGTAGAGAAAATCAATCATTGTCTTTTGAAAATCAAGAAATATAGGAAAAAGCACATTGAGAGCTACTACATAATCTTATGAGGGACCTTGCGGCACAAAGGCTCAGCAGCAAATACAAGAGAGATTGCATGCATCTAAATATTAAGTTCTTCCATGGAACTGCATACTGAGCTAAAATGTTATGTTTCAAAACATTGAAAAAAGTGTTACTAACTGAAGCATGCATTTGGAAATCCATGAGGTTTTTAGTAACGCATCAAAAACACACAAAGCAAAAATCCTTTTGAAAGATGCATGTCCAGCAAATCAACAACAATGAACAGATAGTTTAAAATGAGAGGCAGATTGTAGGTTTACTTATTTATGAGTGACTTCAATACCATTGATAAAATATTGAATGTTGGCAATTTTATTCTGTATTGTTTATTAGGCATGATAATAAAAGCTCTAAGTATTAAGACTTTTTTGCTGTCCCCTGTTTAAAGGATTATTACTACAACAAGGATTATACCATTTGTGAGTTTATATTTGGGTTTTAGGTAGATGATCATAGTATTTTTACATACAATAAATAGAATGGGTAAAATCTTGGCCATATTCAAGTCAATGGAACAGTATTCTTGCCAGCAAGTTAAGGAAATATGGATTGGATAAATGGTATGTAAGGTGGATGGAAAACTGGCTATATTGTCAGGCCCAAAGAATAGTGATCAATGGCTCAATATCTGTTTGATGGTCGATTTCAAGTGGAGTGCCCCAAGGATCAGTTCTAGGGCTGCTTTTGTTCAGTATCTTTATTAATTACTTGGATGAGGGGATGGATTGCACCCTCAGCAAGTCTGTGGATGACACTAAGCTAGGGGGAGAGGTAGATATGTTGGAGGGTAAGGATAGGGTCCAGAGTGACCTAGACAAATTGGAAGATTGGGCCAAAAGAAATCTGATGAGGTTCAACTAGGACAAGTGCAGAGTCCTGCACTCGGGACAGAAAAATCCCAAGCACCGTTACAGGCTGGGGACAGAGTGGCTAAGCAGCCTTTTCGACGGAAAAGGACCTGGGGATAACAGTGAATGAGAAGCTGGACATGAGTCAACAGTGTTCCTTTGTAGCCAAGAAGGCTAATGGCATATTAGCGTGCATTAGGAGGAGCATTGCCAGCAGATCTAGAAAAGTTATTATTCCCCTTTATTTGACACTGGAGAGGCCACATCTGAAGTACTGCATCCAGTTCTGGGCCCCCACTATAGAAAGGATGTGGACGCATTTGAGACAGTCCAGTGGAGGGCAACCAGAATGATTAGGGGGCTGGAGCACATGACCTACGAGGAGAGGCTGAGGGATTTGGGCTTATTTAGTCTGCAGAAGAGAAGAGTGAGGGGGGATTTGATAGCAGCCTTCAACTTCCTGAAGGGAGGTTCCAAAGAGGGTGGAGAGAGGCTGTTCTCAGTAGTGATGGCTGGCAGAAAAAGGAACAATGGTCTTAAGTTACTGCGGGGGAGGTCTAGGGTGGATATTAGGAAAAACTATTTCACTAGGGCTACGTCTACACTGTCCATTGTTACGCAAGAAGATAGGCAAATGAGGCATGGTGAAGAATATTACCATGCCTCATTTGTATACCTAATGCGCCGCCATTTTTGCACAAGGGGGTTTTGCACAAGAAGGAGCTGTCTACACTGTTCCTTCTTGTGCAAAAACCCCCTCTTGTGCAAGAGCTGTTCTGCTGTTTATTTTCAGGAATAACAGCTCCTGCACAAGAGGGATTTTTTGCACAAGAAGAAGTAGTGTACACAGCTCCTTCTTGCACAAAAGCCCCTTCCGCAAAAGTGGTGGCTCATTAAGTACGTAAATGAGGTGTGGCGATATTCATCTCTACATCTCATTTGCATATCTTCTTGCACTACAATGTGCAGTGTAGACGTAGTCTAGGAAGGTGGTGAAGCACTGGAATGGGTTAGCTAGGGAGGTGGTAGAATTTCCACCCCTAGAGGTTTTTAAATTCTGGCTTGACAGAGCCCTGGCTGGGATGATTTAGTTGGGGTTGGTCCTGCTTTGGGCAGGGGATTGTACTCAATGACCTCCTGAGGTCTCTTCCAGTCCTAGGATTCTATGATTCTACCTCACTGAAACCTGTCATCACTGTATATTGATTTGTTCTGCATGTTTTTCTGTATTTCAACAAATGCTTTGCCTTGGATATGAAAACTGATGTTAACGGGTTGGATGTGCTAAGGAGGAGACACAGAGCACCTAGAAGGCTGCTGTAATTTAAACATCCTTAGGGTTTCCCTCTGGTTCTAACATAACTCTGGAAGGCCTGCTACTACATCAAGACTGGAGGCACGGATGTGCTATAAAGGCCCTCTATAATACGGTCTGTATGCCAACCTGCAGTGGGTTGGGGAGGGCGGGGATGCTCAGTTCCCTATTTAAGGCAGCTTTAAGTCCCATTTGTGTCAGTGGATGGACTCCAAAGAGTCTTAACTAAAGCCAGCTGGCACTGACATGTCTATTATAGTTACATTTATAGAAGAATGTGTATAGGAATGGATCTTTCACCAAATTATGGTCCTTTTGAGTGTATCAAGAAATGTTCAACAAGTGGATTCAAGGTTTATTATACTGATTACACCACATTCTGCTAGGAAGAGGATGATTTCATCATCTGTGATACAAGAGTTGATTAGCTTGCCACACATTGGATGCTTGTGCTGCCCAAGCCTTGGTACTATTCTTTATATTGCACAGTTGATGTCCAAAAGGGGGTGGCTTTTTTGCTTATGCTGATGCTTCTGCAAACTAGCGAGGGACAAGAAGCATGCGCCTATTTTCACACAAAAGAGTTGATCAATCAGCTACAATTTCTCCTTCCACAACTGGAAAAAGGCTACAAGTTTATACCTGAAACAATTTCTTGAGCTGCTGCCCTGCCCGCCCTCCCTTGTGTGGACAGGAGCTCTCTTCATGGCAGCCCTGGTTCGCCGCGCTGAAGGGCTGCTCTGGCAGCAGCTGCTGGCCACACCACCACAAACAGACGCTGCTCCAACAGCATCTTGCAGTAGCCCCTGTTCATGGTGGACAGGGCTGGCCATGGCCAGGGGCTGCTGCTGGAGCAGCCCCTATCTGTGGACATCCCTGCACACCATGAACAGGGGCTGCTAGACTCAGCATGAGCCAGGGACCGAGCAGTCTCAGCTTGCGCTGGTCCAGGATGCTACACCTCTGCATTTTAAATGTAGTAAGAGCTCAGTGGTTCTTACTACATTTAAAATGCAGAGCCATTGTAGGGATAGCTCCCGGAGCTGGCACGAGCCAGGACTAGTCAGTCCCGACTTGAGCCAGCGTCCTGGAGCTACCCCCGCTGTGGCTCTGCATAGCGATCCTTATTGAATAATTGTATCAACTACACAGTTAGCCAGATAACTGCAAGTTAACATCCTTATCCAGCACCTCCTTTTTAACTCCTGTATCAGGCCATTTATCTGGTCACTGGGAGCCTTCCCGATGAAGTACCTGCCCTGGATATCTGCCACAAGGAGGTACCAGCTATTAGCTTGGCTGCCTCCCTGCCAACCAAGTCAAATTCCCAGACATCTTCCAATGTCCTCTTGTAGAGCAGCCCAAAAATCTGTTATCCCTGCGTTTTTTCGACTTTCTGTTGGAAGAACGCAATTGCCGTGCAGACGTAAGTGTAGTTTTCCTGGAAAAATAGCTGTTTTTCCAGAAAAGCTCTGCAATGTAGACGAGTGTAAATTAGTAGGAAAGAAAAAAAAGGGAGAAATAATAATCAAATCAGCTTCCAGTACAGTTATGGATACCAGTCTGTTTCAGTCATAAATGGTAAATACTTAAAACCCAGATGTGCTTTGCAGAGGGAAAAGTTTAGAATTTTATAGTAACAGGAACAACGTATTATTCAACAAGAAAAACACCAGGAGAATAATATACCCTCAAGATTCCTGAAAAATGGTCTGCTTCCAAAATTGTGTCCCCTCAGGAAGTAAATCAGGGCATTCTTCCACTTTGCTGTGTTAAATCCATTACAGTGAAGCATCAAAGACTGGATGTCAAACACACAGTGAAACAGCACATTCAAAATAGATAACAGTCCAAAAATGCAGAGTGTAAGTGAGGCCAGAATTAGGCCCCTATGGTGTGTGGAATGTACAGACACATAGCAATTGACTCTGTTATTGCTATCCAATGAAAACTGAATGTCATTAAAATGTAGAGAACACAGACAGTAGCACTATCATTATTCTTAGATGAGACTGGAAACAAAACAGTGTTTTTTAAAAGAAAATCCTAACCTTTTACCTGCTAAACATACATGTTCCCCCTCAGAAACTGAAATGAATTGTATCATTTTTGGCATCCCAGTAGGATCTTTAATGCCATATTGTGCTGTGGCAGTGAGTTCCACTTCTGATTTGTGTAAAGAAGAATATATATTTATCAATTTTTACAAGTGTTGACTTTTCATTTTAATGGGTGTCCCTCTGTTCTTGTGTTATAATTAGTCCTCTTTAGGACCCACTCTGCTTACCGCACATGGGGAGGGAGCTAGAAAAGGTACCCTAAAAATAGTCTTGCCTCTTTTCCTCCTGGCTGGATAGCCTCATCCAGCAGGATTACCACCCCAGTTGTTGAAAATGTAAGAAACTTTTCAGCTTTGGAATCTGGCATATACGTACCCTGATGGACAACTCAGACAGTGATCAACCAGAGCAGCATTCAGCTATCATTGCTCACAAATTGAATTGGTTTAATATTGATATTACTGCATTGTACGAAACTGATGAGCTGATGAAGGATAGGTGAGGAAGGAGAAAGGAGGATACACAAACTTCTGGAAGGCAAAATCTTTAGCTGGACCTTGATTGTATGGAGTAGGCTTTGCTATTCAGAAGAAGTTTGTAAGGAGCTCACTGAGCTGCCAGTAGCAGTTTATGACACTCCAATTGAGGCTCACCAAAACCCAACAGGTAACTATTGTGAGTGCCTATGTGCCAGGATGTAAAGGAAGATTTCTACTCTCAGCTGGAAACCATTTTATCAGAGACACCTAGGCTGTGTCTACATTGGCATCCCTTTCCGGAAAAGGGATGCTAATGAGACACTTCGGAATTGCAAATCCGCGGGGGATTTAAATATCCCCCGTGGCATTTGCATTTACATGGCTGCCCCTTTTTTCAGGCTCGGGGTTTTGCCGGAGAAAAGTGCCAGTCTAGACGCGATTCTCCGGAAAATAAGCCCTTTTCCAGAGGATCCCTTGAAAGTAGGAATAAGGGATCCTCCGGAAAAGGGCTTATTTTCCGGAGAATCGCATCTAGACTGGCACTTTTCTCCGGCAAAACCCCGAGCCGGAAAAAGCGGCAGCCATGTAAATGCAAATGCCGCGGGGGATATTTAAATCCCCTGCGGATTTGCAATTCCGAAGTGTCTCATTAGCATCCCTTTTCCGGAAAGGGATGCCAATGTAGACACAGCCCTAAAGAAGATAAGATAACTCTTCTGAAGGATTTCAATGCACGTGTTGGATGAGACTCAGATCTGTGGAAAGGAACAAATCAGGAAGGAAGGAGTTGGCAAAAGCAACTCAAATGGAATCCTGTTCCTGAGCAACTGTGCTGAACATGAACTTATAATCACAAACACTCTTTTTTGTCAAAAGGACAAATTCAAAACATCTTGGAGACACCCACGTTCAAAGAACTGGCATTGTCTTGACTATGTCATAGTTCGTGCTCGAGATCATAGCGATGTCCTTCTCACAAGAGCAATGACAAGTGCTGCTGACTGCTGGACTGATCATCGCCTCATTTGATCCACAATGAAAATTAAGTTCACCCCCAAATGGAGGCTGAAAAAGAAACAGATAAGGCACAAGCTGACGGTTCAAGATCTGAAGGACCCCAGTAATCATGACCACATGACCACTTGCAAGCAGTCTTAGAAGAAAAGTTTCCATCAGGATTTCCAGAAGAAATTGAGGAACACTGGAGCCAGCTGAGAGCAGCAATTATCAACACTTGTGAGGAAACCATTGGCTGTCCCACCAGACAGCATCAGGTCTGGTTTGATGAGAATGATGTTGAAATTGAGCTTCTCATCAGTGAGAAGAGAATGGCATTTTGTGCTTGGCAGAATGATATAAATTGCAATACAAAGAGAGAAGCCCTTGCTAAGGCAAAAGTGGAAGTCCAAGGTAAAACCAGAGAACTCAAAAACAAATGGTGGAGTGAGAAAGCACAAGAACGCCAACATTTTGTGCATACTCATAATACATGTGGTTTATTTAGTGCTATTAAGGTTGTTTATGGGCCAGCTTGTCATGGGCATGAACCCCCTTCGCTCAAAGGATAGAACCACACTTTTGAAGGACAATGAAGCCATTAATTTTTGCTGCAAAGAACATTTTGAAGATCTTCTTAATCACATTTCCATGGTAGCAGATGAAGTTCCTGAGAAAATTCCTCAAGGGCCTTCTAGGGATGAGCTCAGAGACCCTCCCAGTTTGTATGAGGTATACAAACCAACAAGACACCAAACTTCTTGTTTATCAAGCCATTATTCTCTGAACACTATTGTATGGGTCTGAAACCTGGACAACCTACAGACATCACTTGAAAGTCCTTGCCTCTACAAGATCTTGAAGATCAAATGGGAAGACAGGTGCACTAACATCAGTGTGCTGAAAAAGGCAAAGACCAACAATATTGAGACTGATCATCCATCACCAACTTCACTGGACTGGTTCGGATACCAGAGCATTACCTCCCAAAATAGGCTGTTTTCTCAGCTGAAAGAAGGATACCATAACATGAGAGGACAACGGAAACATTAGAAGAACTTGCTAAAGGATAACTTAAAGAAGTGCAACATTGACGTTGACACTTGGGAGACACTCGCTCAGGATCACTCAAAATGGAGACAAGTCCTACATAATGGCTCCCTGCATTTTGAATTTGCTGTTGGCACGCTGAAGGGGAGAAGATGCACAGGATGAAGGAGACACTGGCTTCTAGTCATGGTCAACAGCCTCCTGCTGTACCTGGAAACATCTGTCCTCACTGTAATAGAACTTATGGCTCAAGGATCGGCCTTATCAGCCGCCTGAGGGTCTATAACTTGCATTGAAAATTATCATACTCAGCAATGAGTGATTGCCAATCATCATCAGTCCTAACCTTTTAAAACCTTTTCTCTTGCTAATCATTTCATTGGGTTTTTTCCCCCCTTTTCTGGAACTTTTTAATATTTGCATATCTTTAATGAGATCTGGGGACCAACATTCCATATGCTGTTCCAGATGAAAGTATATCATTAATACCATTCCATTGAATTGTTATTATTTTCTATGCCTTTCTTAATGCAGGCCTGCATCTTCTTTGATTTTGACCATTCCTGATCACTGATGTTTTAAATTGAGCTATCCAGAACTGAAAATCTTTTTGCTGACTAGCTACACTTAGTTTACAATATATCAATATGTGTAAGGAATACAGATGTTTGCTGTCAATATCTTTCATTTGAACTGGATGGCCTAACTTTCTAGTTTTATTAGTTTTTAGCATCCCCTGTAGACTTAATGAATTTTCTGTCATTCACCAATTTTATGACATCACAATTCGTCACCTCTTCTAGAAGTTAAAATAAATGTGTTTAATACAATTGTTTTGGGGGAAGCCATTGATAAGTTTCTTCCACATGAAAATGAGTTATTTCTTCCTTCTGTGTTTTTCACCTCATAACCAGTTTCTCATCCATAGCTGAACATTACATGTTTCCTTCTGACTCCTTCGCTCCTTAAGTGTCTCTGGGGAAGGAGTCAAATCTGGTTGTCCTTTATCCATTATAGATTAATGTTTTCACAGAACAGTAATTAATGGAGAGGCATGGTTCTCCTTTACAGATGGCACATTGGTTTAACTTTGTCATAGCATACTCTTCTAGGTGTTTTATAACTTTATATTTAATTATGTTTTCAATAAATTTAGCAGGTACTGAAGCAAAACTCACTGATCCATAATTAGCTTCGAGACTCATTATTTTTAAAGCAAGGTGCATCTGAAGCAGCCATCCAGTAGAGTAGATGAGCATGTAAAGCTCCATGTAGATGCACCCAAACACAGCTCTATTGACTTCTGAAATGTTTTACCTGGTGCCAGAATTTGTCCATACACAGCTAATTATATGATATGGGCCTTAGTCTCTGACAATGCCTTGGAAACATTACTTCTAACATTACTTCTAACGTATATCCCAGTCATCCCATGTGGTGTATCCAAAGCATTTGTGTAATGCTGTGTGTGTATGTATTTCTGAAAGTCTGATTTCTCTCCATTACATCAAACCATGACAAAAATCTGAATTATAATGCATGTGATGTTTATTCATTGGGTTAGATACATTTGAAAAAAAAATGCATTCTTTGAATTACATAAGCTGAAAATCTCAGACATTGCCTTTATTGAATTGCCTTTGAACAAAATCCCATTTCAAACTGCTTTTCTCATTGTCTTTGTAAAATCTTTAGCATAGTGACTACACTGAGTTTTAAGTAATTTAGGCAATTACATTTGAAAGTCTTGGGTTGAAAGTTTTCCCTGAAATACGACCCTCAGGACCAAAAAAGTATTTGCAGCATTTCAAGAAAACGTATGCGTAATGGAGAAAAAATATTTCATCAGTATACATGTGTAGTATAACTAGGATAGCTCCTTATTCAGACTTTTAAATAAAGAATACGTTTCATTCTGCAAACACTATATTCTGTATTGAAAAATTATCTGTTACATAAATTTCAAGCATATATTATTTAAATAACTAAACAAAGAAATTACAACTTTTTTGTTCCATTCAAATAAAAAGTTCTTGTGAAATATTTTCACTTAGACCATACTGTATGTACTGAATGTCTGTCATTTTATGTATTCATTTGTATTTCAAAATCACTATGCCACAGAACACTTCAGTGAGGAAAATGTGTGCACCTGAAAACAGAATTTGGGTCCATTAATGGAGTTATACACTGGAAATATTATTTGTTTGTGCATTTCCTTAGAACTAAGCAATATATTGAAAGAATACTTGAAATACTTGAAAGAATAAAATATTTAAACCACTTTGCCTTTTTTTTAGCACCTCTCTTATTTACATAACAGGAATGATCATGGAAATGAGCATTTTAAGCAAATATTAGCAGGACACAAGTGCTTGAAATAATAAATATAAGCATTTGCACCAAAAATCGGATTCAAATAGTTACTCTCATCCAGTTGGGGTGAGTCTATACAGGGTGTTATTCCGAAATAACTATGTGAGCATCTATACAGCAATTCTGTTATTTCAAAATTATTTTGAAATAATGGACAGCTTATTGCAGCTTCTGTAAACCTCAGTCTATGAAGAATTATACCTCTTCTGAAATAGCTATTTTGAAATAAGGTGTGTGTAGTTGCTCTGCTTCTGCTATTTCGAAATAGCCCCTCACCAGGGCCATTCTAAGTTATTCCTCTGGGGCTCTAAATCAAGATAGCACGTCTACATAAGGGAAGCCTGCCTCAGACTAATTTTGAGACTTCCTGCAGTGCAGATGTGCTATTTTGAAATAAGCTATTTCAAAAAAAAAAATTCCAAAATAGCTTATTCCGAAATAAATGTGCAGTGTAGACGTAGCCTTAAAGAGCAGAAATAAGACTATGTGATTCATGTTTCCAATCAATTCTAACACAGCTCAGTGTCAGATGTAAGTGGAGGACCTCCAGATGTACACCCATGTAAAATGAGAAGAGTAACTAGCCAGTATGACCATTCAAATCAATGCCTTCCACTAGATCATCTTTCATCTGCTATTTACATTGCACAACTGTCCTCGAATGACATTTCAGTTTAATACATTGTGGAATAAGGCCATGTTAGTTTTCTGAGGGTACGTCTACACTACAGCGCTAATTCGAACTAACTTAGTTCGAATTAGTTAATTCGAACTAAGCTAATTCAAACTAACGCGTCTAGAACTAAAAACTAGTTCGAATTAGCGTTTTGCTAATTCGAACTAGCATGTCCACATTGAGTGGACCCTGAACAGGGCTTAAGGATGGCCGGAAGCAGTGCCAGCAGGGCATCAGAGGAGGACTTAGAGCGTGGAGATGCTGTCTCAGGCTAGCCGAGGGCTGCACTAAAAGAGTCCCGACCCCCACCCCAGACCGACAGTTCTAAGGGGTGCCCCGCTTGCAAAGCAGTCCTGGCTTGGACTGCCCGGACAACCCACACTGGGCACATCACACCACTCGGCCATCAGCCTGGCTGCACTTGCCGCAGGCTGCCATCTGGGGAGAGGGGGCAATTGGGGGGCTGCAGGAGAGCTTCCACCCCCAGAAGCCCGCACAGTCAGCCCAGTCCTCCCCATCGGGGGCTCATGCCCCATTCCTCCCTCACCTCCTTCCACTTACCATTCCCTAGCCCTTCTTATTGATGTACAAAATAAAGATAACGTTTCTTCCAACATTGACTCTGTCTTTATTGAACAAAACTGAGGGAGACTGGGAAAAGGAGGTGGGAGAGGGGAAGAGAAAGGCTGGGAGAGGGGAGGGCAACTAACATGATCAAGGGTTGGGAACAGGTTCCAGATGAAGAGAGGCTACAGAGACTGGGACTGTTCAGCTTAGAAAAGAGGAGACAGAGGGGGGACAGGATAGAGGTCTCTAAAAGCAGGGGTTGGGTGGAGAGGGTGCATTCATAAAAGTTCTTCCTGAGTTCCCATAAAGAAGGACTAGAGGACACCAAAGGAAAGGAATGGGTAGCAGGCTTCAAACTAGTAAGAGAAAGTTGTTCTTCTTCAGAAAGGAAATAGTTAACCTGTGGAACTCCTTGCTGCAGGAGGCTGTGAAGGCTACAACTAGAACAGAGTTTAAAGGGAAGTGAGATCAAATCATGGAGGTTGGGTCCATGGAGTAGTCTTAGCCAGGGGGTAGGAGTGGTGTCCTTGCCCAAAGTTTGTGGAAGGCTGGAGAGGGATGGCACGAGACAAATGGCTTGGTCACTGTCTTCGGTCCATCCCCTCCAGGGTCCCTAGGGTTGGCCGCTGTCGGCAGACAGGCTACTGGGCTAGATGGACCTTTGGTCTGACCCAGGACGGCCATTGTAAGCTCAGGGCTCAGGGTCGGGGGTCTCAGTGGACCCCCTTGATTTTCATGCACACCTGCTCCTGGGTGGCCAGGCTGGCAGCTCTCCTGTCCTAGATGGCCACTTTCCTGTGCCTAGTGCGGAGATCGTAGACAAGGTCCACGATGTCCGCACTAGCCCAGGAAGGTGCCCACCTCTTGCGGTCCAGGGCAAGCCCCTGGGAGCCGCCAGCCTGGTCCCGGGAAGAGGGGGTGGGCTGGAGGACATCGGGTGGGTGGCTCTTTGCCGTGCCAGGTGCAGGGTCTGCTGGCTGGGTGCTGGCAGGCTTGCACCTGGCACGGGCACCATAGCCAGCCCATGCCCCTTTAAGGGGTCCGGGGCCAGGAGGGGGGCATAGGGTTTCCCTGGTGTTGGCCAGAGTGGCCACCAGGGAAACCTGGGGAGGGCTAGCCTCCCACTAGTTCGAATTAAGGTGCTACACACCCCTTAATTCGAACTAGTAAGTTCGAACTAGGCTTAATCCTCGTAAAATGAGGTTTTCCTAGTTCGAACTAAGCGCTTCGCTAGTTCGATTCAAATTCGAACTAGTGGAGCGCTAGTGTAGCGGCTATGAATGTTAGTTCGAACTAACGTCCGTTAGTTCGAACTAAAATTGTAGTGTAGACATACCCTGACTTTGTCTATTTAATTGACCTTTTCTGGTGATGGCAGATCCCTGCATCATTTGTTGACAGAATCTGGTGAATAAAATTGACCATGGCAATCCTTATTTATGGTGAAAAGACTCTTTTTTGCATTGAATTTAGGAAGTGCTAGCATCTGGAAAGGAGCAGGTAGATTTTTCTCCGGTCATGGAGCTATAAACCTTGCATAGCCCTTTCTCTACTAATAAGTGTTACTTTTGATACCTCAGTAATTTGATTTTTATAATCTGACACCTAGATGCAACTAAGACTTTTTTCTTCTCCACAAGAAAAGGAAAGTCTGAAAGAATACAGCTCCAGGTGAGGACCTGTAGCCAGACATGAACCTCATCTTGGTTCCCCCCCCCTCCGAGAGCAAAAGAAAGGCAGTCAGCCTTTGATGTCCCTGACTACCATAAACAGAAATCAGACAGTAAATGGGCTAGCTGACGACACGGGGCCTCCTGCCGTCTTGATGGCTAGTACCAGTAATTGACACACCTGCACTGTCCCAGGAGAGGAATCTTCGCCTATCACATACCAGAGGTGCCCATTGTCTGCATTTTCCCAGGTGTGAATTATGCTTTGCACCCTTCGTGGGAAACTTGGCGTTCAAAGCCATTTTTCCTAATTGGCCACTTGAGACCAGGAAGAAGCCTACGTGACCCAAGGGGTATAAAGAGGGCTTTAGTAGCCCACCCCATTTGAGCTCCAATCATCTACACCTGCTGGCAGGTATTGATTGTCTCCCGAGGTCTGTGGGACACCCAACCTCACCCTACTTCTTCCCGAGGGATTGAGAGAAAGACGCTGGCCACGCCAAGTCTGGAACGCAGGGGTGAGAATATATATATACCTGCTAGGTGTCTATTTTGCATGCATTTAATAAGAGCTCAGAGAACCAAAAGGGTTTCATGGTACCTGTAAGTGACTTCTTAGTGTAATTTCTGTCCTGTCCTTTGTAGTGGCTGTGTTATCTGTAACACAGCAGTAGCATTTAACAGCTAAGTTTACCTGTAGCAATAAAATAGTAACTGTTTAAGCTTTAACCTGACTCCTTCAGTTGCTGTAACAGAACCAAGCACAATTTAAAAGAACTTCAGGCGGTCATAAGGGACAGATATAGGGAGAGCTTGAGCGTTGGATCGTGTCGCTTCCAGGGGACAGATCCGTTGGGGCATCTCTCAGCCTCCCCAGGCTGCCCGCTGCGAAGGGATCGTGTATCCTAGCAGTAAAAATCTGAGGTGTAATAAGCACTCCCTGTAAACTTGTTGGGGCGCCCATCAACCTCCTCCAGGTTGCCCGCTGCAAAGGGACCCCGGTCTCAGCAGTTGAAGTCTCGGGGTATGTCTACACTACCACCCTAGTTCGAACTAGGGTGGTAATGTAGGCAACTGGAGTTGCAAATGAAGCCCGGGATTTGAATTTCCCGGGCTTCATTTGCATAAACCTGGGTGCCGCCATTTTTAAATGTCCGCTAGTGCGGACTCCGTGAAACGGATTACATGTGAAACGAGGAGTAACGGTAGTTTGGACTAGGAAGCCTAGTCCGTGCCGTGTGTAGCCGCACGGCACAGAGTCCGCACTAGCGGACATTTACAAATGGCGGCGCCTGGCTTTATGCAAATGAAGCCCGGGAAATTCAAATCCCGAGCTTCATTTGCAACTCCGGTTGCCTACATTAACACCCTAGTTCGAACTAGAGTGGTAGTGTAGACATACCCTCGGGTGTATAACACACACACCACTCACTGCCCTGACCGTCGGTTTGAATATCCAGATTGAATATCCAGATTGAAATGGAGACAATAACCCCCCCCAAACAAGTATGAAGACATGTACAGGTTTCCATAAGGACAAGGGAGAGCAATAGAACTTGACAGGACCTTAAGTTCTATTGCTCTCCCTTGTCCTTATGGTAACCTGTACATGTCTTCATACTTGTTTGGGGGGGTTTATTGTCTCCATTTCAATCTGGATATTTGACATGTTCAGTGTTCTCTTCAGGATTCCCAGGTCCCTGAAACATACACTCTTACCTGTGCGTACAGAGAGAAGTTTCTCCTTAGTATATTTTTAATTAACTATAATAAGTTTACTCTGTTTAGGACTGTTAGATCTCAATTGTACTTGTTTTTACAATTGTGTCTGGCTGTTTTCACCCCTATTGGAGCTACTGAAGACTAGTTGAGCCAAATTTCCAAAATATGTCTGTCATTCATGTGCTTGCAGCAGTGTATGCACTTTTTTTTACTACTGCTTGCATGTGCAACAGGTAGCTAGCATTTACTCAAGCAAAGAACTTGAATACACAGAAAAGCTGCAAGGGAGTAGTGCAAGTTGAGCAAAATCTGTGTTTGTGTTTCTAAATGTTATTGTTTATTTTGACAAGTGCTTTTGAACAAATGTCTCATGCAAGTTTGATAGTCATGCACATAAATGGAAACTAGATTAAAGTCTCATTGAAAATTTGGACCATTGTGCTACAGCCTAAAGTTTTTGTCTCTCTACCAGATCTAGATCACTAAGGATATGTCTACACTGCTGTTTTTCCGGAAAAACTACACTTTCGTCCACACTGCTATTGCATTCTTTCTACAGAAAGTCGAAAGAACACAGGGTTTTTTCTGACAGACATAAACTTCTTTCTATGAGGAAGAAGCCTTTTTCCAAAAAAGGTTGATTTTTTAACGGCACGTGTGGACACAGAAAAGAGTATTTTTTCGAAAGAAGAGGGCTCCAGGAAAAAGCATAGGTGCCCTGCTGGCCACTCCGTCCACAGTAATCACAACTGAAATGCAAGATAGCATCCAATGAATATAGATGCTATCTTTCAAAAAAGCAGATCTCTTTTTTGTTGTACTTTTGCTGTATAGACGCTTTCTTTCAAAAGAAGTTTTTTCTGGAAGATCTCTTCCAGAAAAGCTTCTTCTGAAAGAAGCCTGCAGTCTTAGACATAGCCTAAGTGAGAGAAGGCAAGATCCAAATACAAGATGGGGTGATATTTGATGAGCAGTTGACTAGATTCTCATCCATTTGAATGAATTTGAAACAATGAAGTTAATACCCAAAGATATAAAAAGAGGAATAAAGATCCCCTCTCAAATAAACAGAATCACATGTTCTAAAAATACTACCTCATGTATATTTTAAACCTTTCCCCTCATCAATTATTTGCTTGCAATGACAGCACCCTAAATAGGGTAATTGGAAATTCTGTGAGAGGCACGACACAGTATTTTGAAAACACTCATGAGGCAAAAAAATGATATTTTCTTCTTTTTTTTCCTATTATTAGTTTGGGGTGTACTCACAACAAACAGTTTCTGTGCTTACCAGATGCTTCAGTTTCTCTGCAGCCTTTAATCAACCTAAAAAAGACATTTATTACTTTGTATTCTTTGCCACCAAGAACATAGGATCAAATGGACTTGACACTACAGAAAGAAAATATTTTTCTTGGACTGAGTAGATTAAAGATTTCAGACTTTTATTTTAAGTGATATTATTAAGTTGTATTTTAGGAATAGTAATATTCTGAAAGTTAACTCCCATTCTATAGTCCTTTCTAAGTCTAAACTCTTGTTTCAATCAGTAGAAATATTGCCTGCTACAGAATCATATCCCATTTGAAGTTTCCTAGCCATGGTCTACACTAGGGAGTTATTTTGAAATAGCTCCCCTTATTTTGATCTGGAATGTCCACACTACCAATCCCGTTATTTCAAAAAAAGGGACTGGTTATTTTGAAAGTACTCCCCAGAGTCATACAGAATAATTACTCCCTGGTGCTTCTGGGGCTCTAAGTCAAGGAAGAGTGTCCATATTAAGGGAGAGTGCCTCAGACTAATCTTGAGGCTTTCCCATAGTGTGGACACACTATTTTGAAATAGTTATTTCAGGAGTTATTATTTCAAAATAAGTTATTGCAAAATAATTTCCTAGTGTACACATGCCCTTAGTCTAGTAACAAAGATTTCTGTTTTTTCAGTTAACATTCCAAACGAGAAACTGAAATAATTTGTCTATCATCAATATCTATCAATATTTACAAAATTTACATATTTTCACTTATTTCCTGAAAATGTGACCAGATGAACTGAAGGATAATTATATGAAATCTCTTAGGGTATGTCTACACTACAAAGTTAGTTCGAACTAATGGACGTTAGTTCGAACTAACTTTCATAGGCGCTACACTAGCGCTCCGTTAGTTCGAACTTAATTCGAACTAACGGAGCGCTTAGTTTGAACTAGGTAAACCTCATTTTACGAGGATTAAGCCTAGTTCGAACTAGCTAGTTCGAATTAAGGGCTGTGTAGACCCTTAATTTGAACTAGTGGGAGGCTAGCCCTTCCCAGCTTGCCCTGTTGGCCACTCTGGCCAACACCAGGCAAACTCTCTTGCCCCCCTCCCGGCCCCGGAGCCCTTAAAGGGCCACAGGCTGGCTACACAGTTTGTGCCAGTTGCAAGGCTGCCACCACCCAGCCAGCAGACCCTGCACCTGCCACAACATGAGCCAGCCATCCGAGGACACTCAGCCCTCCACTGCTCCCCAGGACCAGCCTGGCAGCTCCCAGGAGCCTGCCCGGGGATGCAAGAGGCGGGCACCCACTTGGTCAAGTGCGGAGATCGTGGACCTCATCGAGGTTTGGGGGGAAGCCTCCAATGTCCACGATCTCCGCACTAGCCACAGGAACGCAGCTGTCTACAGCCGCATGGCTGCCAGCCTGGCCGCCAGGGGCCACCAGCGCAGCCGGGAGCAGGTGCGCTGCAAGATCAAAGACCTGCGGCAGTCCTACTCCCGGGCCTGCCTGCCAGGGGCCGACCCGGAGGCGTGCCCCCACTTCCACGCCCTGGACCACCTCCTGGGGGCTCATGCCGTCCCTGCCCCCCAGGACGTGATAGACCCCGGGGCAGAGGGACCGCTCCAGGAGACGGAGGAGGAGGAGGAGGAGGGCTCCGAGAGCCAGGAGCCTGCCTGGGACCCCCGAGGCACCCCAAGGAGCCGCTCGCCTGTGTCGTCCGAGGCTGGGGAGGCATCCACCTGTGAGTACCATTGTGCTCCCCTTATGTGTAAGGGGGGCTGGGGCGAGAGGGAGCCCCGGGACCGTGCGCCTGGGCCTTGCCCACCACAGAGCAGCAGCTGGGGATCCTGCAGGGGCCCTGGCCTTGCAGAGAGGAGCTGGGTTTCACATACCTGGGCCCCTGGGGTAATTGACCGCTGGTCTTGTTGCACCACAGCCGCAGCACCTGGGACTGCAGGGTGCACCACCCCGCCTGCAGCAGCTGCCCGTGCCCGGGCCAGCAGGAGAGCCAGGAACCAGGAGGACTACCAGAGGCGGCACCTCCAGTTCCTGGAGCAACAGCTCCGTCTCCAGGACCACTGGGTCCAGGAGGACCTGAGGCTGCGCCGGAGGAGTTTGGAGGTCCTGGAGGAGCAGGGCCATGCCATGCGAGGCCACCTCCAGAGCCTGCTCGACCTCTTCCCAATTCCTCCTGCTCCTGCTCCCCCTGCTCCCCCTCCTACTCTCCCTGCTGCTCCCCCTGCTCCTCCTGCTGCCCCCCTGCCCCTCTGCTCCCCCTGCTCCTCCTGCTGCTCCCCCTACCCCCCAGCTCCTTCTGATCCCCCAGCTCCCCCTCCTGCTCCCACTCCTGCTTCCTCCACACCCCCCGTCCCTCCTGCCCCACCCTCCACAACCATTCCCCACCGATGCCCCCGGACCCGCAGTGTGGCGAGACGGGAGAGGCAGCCGGACTCCCACCCCTGAGCTTTCCTTTCCCTTCCTCCCTTCCCTCCCCTTCCAGCTCCCTCATCCCAGGTTTCCCCATCCCCTCTCCCACCCTCATTCCTCCCTCCCCCAACCCCAGTTATGTGAAATAAACAGACGTTTTTGGTTGAAAAACAGTTGTCTTTATTTGACAGTAGGTAGGGAGGGGAAAGGGAAAGGGGGGTAGGGTGGAAGAAGGCTCCAGTGGGGCATGCAAGGGAGATGTCAGTCCTCCTCCTCCACCTGGAAGCTCTCCCGCAGGGCTTCCCGGATCTGAACAGCCCCCCGCTGGGCTTCCCGGACGGTGGCGGTGCGGGGCTGACCGTAGTGTCCAGCCATGCGGTCAGCCTCAGCCATCCAGGCAGGCAGGAAAGCCTCCCCCTTTCGCTCACACAAATTGTGGAGCACACAACATGCTGCCATCACGGGAGGGATGTTGTGCTTGGCCAGGTCCAGACGGGTGAGGAGGCATCGAAAGTGGGCTTTCAGTCGCCCGAAAGCCCCCTCCACCACGATGCGGGCCCTGGTCAGCCTGGCATTGAAGGCCTGGCGGGAGGGATTGTACGGCTTCATCAGCCACGTGTACGGCTTCATCAGCCACGGCTGCAGTAAGTAGGCGGCATCCCCCACCAGGAACACGGGCATGTCCACGTCCCCGACCCTGATGTGGCGGTCGGGGAAGAAGGTCCCGTCCTGCAGCCACTGGCACATGGAGGAGTTGCGGTACACCTGGGCGTCGTGTGCTTTGCCGGACCAGCCCACATTAATGTCCGTGAACTGTCCCCGGTAGTCACACACAGCCTGCAGGATCACGGAGAAGTACCCCTTGTGGTTCACGTAACGGGACGCCTGATGTTCCGGGGCATGGATGGGGATGTGCGTCCCGTCGATGGCCCCCCCTCAGTTGCGGAAGCCGAGGGCGCCGAATCCCCGGATGACGGTGTCCGGGTCGGCGAGGCGGACCACCCTGCGGAGCAGCACCCAGTTGATGGCCTTGACCACCTGCGGAGAGAGACACAGCAAAGTGCCAATCAGTGGGGCGCCCGGGTGGCTGGGAGCGTTCGTGCCCTGGCAGTGCCCCGCGCCCCACTCCCGGAAGCAACCCCCCTGGCGGCGTGTAGTACGGCCAGGACAGACCAACCCCTCCGGTGCGGGGCGCTTTCGCCTCCTCCCGCCCCCCCTTTGTCCCTGGGGCGGCCCATCCCCTCCTTGAAGCTCCCTCCCCCCCCCCCCCTGGCGCGGTGGCCGACGAGTTCCATACCTGCATGAGCACCGCTCCGACGGTGGATCTCCCCACGCCGAACTGGTTCCCGACGGATCGGTAGCTGTCCGGCGTGGAGAGCTTCCATAGGGCGATGGCCACCCGCTTCTGGAGGGGGATGGCGGGCCTCATGAGAGTGTCCCTTCTGTGCAGGGCAGGGGCGAGCCACTCGCAGAGCTCCAGGAAGGTGTCCCTCCTCATCCTGAAGTTCTGGGTCCACTGTCGGTCCTCCCAGTGCTCCAGGACGATGCGGTCCCACCAGTCGGTGCTGGTGTCCAGACGCCAGACGCAGCGGGGCACGCCGGTGCCGGGGCGCCGCCGCAGCTCCTCCACGGCCCCCAGGGCGGCCAGGCGGAGAGGCAGGGGGCTGACGTGCACCAGGTGGTGCCAGGCAGCCTCGAGCCATTGCTGGCAGGCTTGCAGCAGCAAGTCCAGAAAGTGCGCCAGAAGGTGCAGGGCGAGCTGTGGCTCCATGTTGCCACCTGCGGCGGCCCCCCCGAAGGGAAGCACCGACACAGACGGGCACAGAGACCAACGCTTTGATGTCCCTCGGCGAGGTTGGCAAGCAAGCAGGAAAAGCTGAGAACCGGCTGTCCAGGGGGGTCCCTTTAAGCTCCAGCCTCAGATAGCCTCAGAAAGCAGCCACACAAAGCAACTACTGACCTGATGCCCTGCCAGAACCGGTTTCAGCTGCTCTTATATGCCCCCCTGCATCCAATCAGTGTGGACGCGCTAGTTCGAATTAGCAAAATGCTAATTCGAACTAGTTTTTAGTTTGACGCGTTAGTTCGAATTAGCTTAGTTCGAATTAACTAATTCGAACTAAGCTAGTTCGAATTAGCGCTGTAGTGTAGACGTACCCTTACTGTTTTATATTTATGAATAGAATTAATACATACATAGTCTATTACTTGGGAAAATGTGTAATGACATTTTTCTCAGTTATAAGTCAGGAGTGTCTTAGGAAATGACTTGCTTAATGAAGCCATACTGTATATTGTTTATTAAGTATGCATGGTATTAAGAATATAATTTACTTTTTTAAAAGCTGGTTTACATTAAGTAAAGGATATGAAAAATAAGAGTAAATTGGATTAAAGTTGAATTACAATTGGGTGCGTCTAGACTGGCTGCTTGAATTTGCGCAAGAGCACTGACTTTGTAATGTACAAAATCAGTGCTTCTTGCGCAAATACTTTCCCGCTCCTGCTCAGGGATAAGCCCTCTTGTGCAAGAATACTTGCGCAAGAGGGCCAGTGTAGACAGGCACCTTAATTTTTTGCGCAAGAAAGCCCGATGTCTAAAACGGCCATCAGAGCTTTCTTGCGCAAAAGCTCATCTAGATTGGCACAGATGCTTTTGTGCAAAAGCACTTTTTGCGCAAAAGCATCCTTGCCAATCTAGACGCTCTTTTGCAGAAATACTTGTAACGGAAAAACTTTTCCGTTAAAAGTATTTCCGCAAAATCATGGCAGTCTAGACATAGCCAATATGTTTAATTAAACGTCAAAGCATATAAATAACAACTATGATTTCATTCATATTAACATTTCTGATTGTATAAATATCTTGGGCCTAATCCTACACTATGCTCCATCAGATTTATGCTGATGTAATTCATATTCAATCACTGGAATATAAAATTACAGCATCAGTCTGGAGAATCAGTCACCATGTATGAAAGGAAAAAGTTCCATTAATTCTCTGGATTCTCAGGTCATTTGCCAGTGTCCCCCCCAGCATCTGCTGATAGAGAAAAACTGCATGGGAGAATTAACAGGAAAGTTGATAAATTCAAGCACATGGGGAAGGGGCTGTAAAATATCATAATTAACATGTATTGATTATTATTCACATTGAAGTGTTCTGTTAACTATTCCAGTGTAAGCAAAACATGAGGGGCATGTCTACACTATGCATAAGATTGACACCTCATAGGTCAATCATCTGGCATCCAATTTAATGAATCAAATATGAACATTGAATGCTCTGGCCAGCGTTCTGTACTTCTTCTTTTGTGAGGAATAAGGGAAGACGACGGGAGCTTTTGCATCCATCAGCCTCCTGCTGTCTGGATGGTGTGGAGAAGCGATGTAAGATACATCAACTCTAGCTACATAGTTAATGTATCTAATTTTAACCTTCTGCTGTAGCATAGACCACGTGGAGAAGTAATCTTCCATTCTACTCTCTGCTGATTGGGCATCAACTGTAGTATTATGTTGACTTCTGGGCACCACATTTCAGGAAAGGTGTGGAAAAATTGGAGAAGATCCAGAGAAGAGTAACAAGAATGATTAAAGATCTAGAAAACATGACCTATGAAGGAAGATTGAAAGAACTGGGTTTTTTTAGTATGAAAAAGAGAAGCCTGACAGGGAACATGATAACAGCTTTCAAGCACTTAAAAGGGTATTACAAGGTGGAAGAAGAAAAATTGTTCTCTTTCGCCTCTGGTGATAGCACAAGAAGCAACAGACTGAAATTGCGACATAGGAGGTTTAGGTTGGACATTAGCAAAAATGGTTAATGCTGGTTAATCACTGGAATAAATTGCCTAGGGAGGTTATGGACTTGCTGTAGTTGGAAATATTTAAGAACAGGTTAGATAGACATCTACCAGGGATGATATAGATGATGCTTGGTCCTGTCATTGGTGCAGGGGAAAGATATTTATGATTTCAAGGTCCCTTCCAGTTCTAGTAGTTTGTTTCTATGAAATGCAATTAAAAATATAAAAGCTCTATCTTAACATAAAAATAAACACCCAATCCCCTCATAGAGATATGCAAGGGTACTTTTTGCGTATTATGTGAAGCAAACTACAGAGTAAAACTTGTTGGTACTCCATGTGGTAAAATTGGCTCCTATTATTGCCTTTTTCTTTGCCACACCAAGCATATGTTTTTTTCAAAGAAAATTAGATTTATTAACACAACTGTGTATACTTTTAAATGAAATTTAAGAACCAAACATTACAATTTGATTTTCTCTTTTTACTATCCAAGCATCCATAGAAAATAGCCTTCAAAGGCCTCTTTCAGGTTGGGGTTAAATCTAGTTCTTTTATAAAGTATGGCTATAAAATGAGATCTGGGAGCTCCATGTTTTCCCTCACCAACAACCACATTAAATTTGCTCAGTTTTAAAATTAAAAATATTTTTCAGCAGTATGACTGCAAACTCAATCTGATACCTAAATATCATATAATTCTCTCTGTTTTGCATATAACACATGAGACTGCTGTCTGTCATGATTTCACATGCTAAGAGCAAAACATACGCTTTCAGTTAAAATTGCTTAATTTTAAGTTAAGGAGAACAATAAGAAAGAACAAAGTGATCCTGATTCAATCCCCCTTGACGTTAATGTCTGGCTCTGCTGAGAGGGCACACAGTGCAGCAATTCTAAGCACAAAGTGACCACTTCTTCTGAAGAGAGGCAGGGTTCTTAAGAAATGCAAAAGTGCGGTATGTAGAAAACAGACATTACAATATTGGATTTTGAGCACTATGGGATAGTAAAATATAGGAATTAAGATTTCCTGCATGATATGAGAGGGCAATTTCATATTAATGAACCTGAGCTTGACAAAAAGCTTTGTTAATGCATGAGGCTTCTGCTTTTATTCCTGTTTATTATTTGTATTCTGCTAGTGCTTACAATGTGTTAGGTATTGTACACATAAAGAAGACAGAGCCACTGTTGTCTTATAAATGAAAGGAATATAATAAAAAGAATAATTATGTATGGACTCTGCCTTAACATGTGATGTATTAATTGGCATTATAGCAAAATATGGTGTCGGAGAGGGCTTTAAAAGAGGCGGGGGAGATGGTCACTCCGATGATGTCACCTGTTCCTCTTTCACGTTATCCCTCTTTTATATCTTCTATAAATGTTCCAAGTGGAAAGTCTGATCTCAGACTATTGATGTTTCAAAGCTATATAACCCAAATCATCATCGTGAAAGTATAAGATGCTGTGAAATACTTTAATCAAATAAAAACACATGTGATTTTTGTTGTTGTTAAGAATCTTTGTAATTTACTTTAAGGCATTGTTACACTGCCAGGTAGTATAATGTAAATGAGAATCTTGTTCAATAAGTAGGCCATCATGAATGATATATAGCCACAATAAACTATACTATAAAATAATTGAATATAATAGTAAGAGTATCAAAAAGAAAATATCCGGTTGAGTGACACACACACACACACACACACACACACACACGCACACACACACACACACACACACACACACACACACACACATACATTCACTAATATATGCAATCCTCCATAACTAGACAAGGAGGAACCAAGAGAAACCAGGCCAAAACAACAGTAACTAGAGACTGGAAGGGATATTTTGTAACCAAGCTATTAGCATACAGAATGTATATAAAAGGACTAACTTAAAAAACAACAAATAGTCTGGAAGCACATTAAAGACTAACAAAACATGTAGATGTTGTCACGAGATGACTTCTTTTGTTAGTCTTTAAAGTACTACCAGAATATTTGTTGTTATTTAAGTTTTTCCTGTTACAGACTAACTCGGCTACCCCTCTGAAGCTGTAAAAGGACTGGGAGACAAGTCTCATACTTTTCCAGATTTCAGAATCAGACTGGTGTGACCAAAATGAAAGTTTTTATGGCCAAAATTTAGATAAATACTGCAAAACTGATTTTATTAGACTAGCAAAACAAGTTTGTTCGGTTTGGAAGTCCATTTATCAACTGAACTATGAATGGTTGGATTTCCAATCTCTTATGGAATCTATTGTAATCCTGTGACAAAAGAGGTTTCATTTGCTTAATATCTTTTAGAGAAAAGCCCCAGAGTGGTACTTTCAATATTAACACCCTTGATGAGGAAGGGTTCTTTACCTGAAACCATAGCCAAATGACAAGCCTGGCACCATCTCTAGAATATGTTCCAGACACAGCGCAAGAAAGGGGTTTCAAATAATGCATGAGTCAACATATTACATCAGCATTTCTTAGCACGCTATTATTTATTTCTCCGAACAGGTTTAATGAACACCTATGCAAGAAATATGCAAAATCATTTGAATATACAAAGCTAAGGGTGTACTTCTAAGCAAGGAGCCCTTTGCCTAGTCAGTTCAATTCCAAATCAGAAAAATAACACTCAGGAAACCAATAACCTCCCACACCCGAGGATCCACTGACCAGCACCCTGCTCGACAGCCGCCTAAGCCTTACAGTGTGACATGGTGCTAATAAAAGCCAGACAGTGTTTGGCCCCAAAATGAGGAGAATGAGTTACATAATCAAGGAGCTGCACTGAAGTATACTTCACAATCAGCCCCCCCCCCCCTTCCACCACACTGTTTAAAATAGGGAACTCTTAGCTCAAGCACCTCTGTTGAGCACAACCGCAGTGGCACTACACAGGAGAAAAAAATAAGGAGACCGGTGGTGCTTTAGAGACTAACAGAGTTATTAGGGCATAAGCTTTCATGCTTTCATGGGAGCATTTTCAATTTTTGTATTAGATTCACTCCTAGTTCTTAATAATGAGATTAGAGCAGAATTCTTTCCAATGGAGAAGGGTTGCACAAGGTCTTGTGCACTGCTTTAGCTTCACTTTACGACTTAAATGGTCCATAAGGACTTTTGCAGAACCTCCACCCTGGAGAAGTCAATCCTCGTTGGGAATATCAGCATCTTTTTTCCCTCTCTCCTCTCCTGCCTGGCCAGTTGTGATTCCTGCACGTACAGAGCTGCTATTGAGTGCTGCCTCTGTAATAGGATTAGTTTATTAAATACGCCGGCAAGGACTTGCAAAAAGAAGGACAGAGTAGTTTAGAACAGCTTGTAGCTAATGGAAACATAACTTAAAAAGGAGGGGAGGGCAGAGCACTCACTGCTCAAAGTGAAACCAAGCTTTTGTTTTCAATTAATCCCTGCGGTTTCCTATTTTTGTTAAAGATTTCAACAGATTTCCAATAAAACTGCTCATTTTATTTCCTATGCCAGCAGGTCTGTTAAATCAAATGCACTAAATGACTAATATAACTTTAGAATGAGCTTCGTAGTATCATCCTTTTCAAACCAATGTCTTTACTCCCAGGGGTGATCCACATTTACAAATAGCTTGCAGGTATTCAAAAATAGACTGCACTGAATCATGTGAGGAGCCATCTATTACGTGGCCAGAAGCATCAGGGAAAGATGGTTCCTGGCCCTTGTGCACAGGCTGTCAGTGAGCCCTCCAGAGTGTGTAGGCTTCAAGCACAATCGTAGCCTCTACCCTCAAGAAAATGCAGGCATGGTTCCCATTGTCACAAACTGCCCTAAAGGGCATGAGACTGGAATGTGCTAGAGTCATGGACCTGCTATGCATCCCAAAGGCCAGTATAACTTGAGCGTCTTCTGGTTTGCCAGGCAATTGGGGTTAAAGATTTTGGTCCTCTGGAACAATCCTTCCTGGAGTACTGGTAGTGGTTCAGTTCTTGCTGTAAGTTTAATGATCTAGCCCAGGGCTACTCAACTTCGGAAGCCCCAGGGGCCACAATGATACTCTCAAGACATGCCAAGCTTAAGTGTAGTTGCATGTGCATGCAAATATATATGCAAACAGCTTCTTTCATACTGATGGGCATGAATACAAAGCACTTCCCACAATGCCACTGTGCTCCTAGCACCTCCTCCCTGGAGGCTGGAAACCGACACCCTATACCTGTCTGTTCCAGCCGTCCGCTTGTGTCTTTCAGTGCTCACCCCACCTGGGAGACGTCTCGCCATTGTGGAGCCTGTTCCCAGTGGAGGCCATGTTCAAAGGATCCTACCCGTGGGCCACATTTTGAGTAGCCCTGATCTAATGCTATGTAGAAATATGGTGATTATGTGAATGGCTTATCTCTCTGCCCCCATGCCTTGTGATTTTTCTTTGCATCCCTCTGTCTTTTCAACATGAACTTCCTGTTCCTGCTCTCTAGGTATCATCCTCTCTGCTCGTCTCAGTGGTGGCTGGGTAAGCAAGATGGTCTGGCAGGTTTGATCAGGTCCCTTTGCCTGACATATCCAGATCTACTAGCACAAATTGGTGCATGGCTTGAATTAGTATGACAGCAATTCCAGCGTTAAAGGCTGGAGCACATCTGCCATTATGAATTGCTAGCCCTAATAGCATCAACAGCATTTTCCCTCTGGGATTTTGAGTTACCATTCAGCAGATATAAAGGCAAAAACTGGCAAATGATGTTACTTTTCAGAAAATGCAATATGTGTTTTCTGCAAAATCACTTTCTGAGGGGGTGTCTGCATGTAGGTGACAATTTATTTTTAAATGCATGCCTTGTTCCAGATGCAATTGTTTTACTTTTAAACAATGGTGAAAGAGTACAAGATATAAGTGTATGTGGCTATCTGGGAAATCTCAATGGCATTAATTGTTGCAGTAGAGAGTCCCAAATTATAATTTAGCTAATTACATTCTGCCTAGCAAATGATCCCTGTCCTTTCAGTTGGATATTATAGTCTGTCCCAAACTGCTGCATAGTGCTGTTAGTTTCACCTCTGAGATGGCTGCCATTCAGTGGTGGGCAAAATGATCCCTATGTACCATATAATTGTGTATTTTGGTTTGTAATGAAAAACATTACATATGGAAAATAATGTTTATTTAGTGAGCATATACAAAGCACATCTCTGATTTTTTTAAGGATTCTATATATTAGTTTAGGATTTTGCTTTAAGAGTAACACTAAACAGAACCAGGCAAGTTTATTTGAGAATAAAAACATAATGTTTCTTAATAGCAGAAAAATAAATAATTTCACCCATGAATCTTGCTAGACTCCAGTTACCTCTCACAGTATGCTAACTTCAGAATTATTTTTTATTTCCTATTTCTCTTTTACTGATTAGAAATAAAATGCCATTTTAAATATTATATTTTAAATTATTTGATTGCTTGTGTTTTTGTTGAATTTTGCTGTATAGCGTATTATTGGCCTTAGTATGGTCTACAAAGGAAAAGCATCTACTAGACATAATGCATTGTATTAGTTTGGGTGAAGTGAATAATTGGTATTGCCCTCTTGTGGCCTTCAGAGAAGCTAAATGATTTCATATTAGCAGCTAGTGAAAGTTCTTTCCTTTAAGATCAAAAGGAAAAAGGATGTGGTAGCAAGGCATTAAGGACCAAGTTTCTAATCCCAGCTCCCCGCTGATCATGCATGTGTGTGTGTGTGTGTCTGTGTAAACATATTATTTATTAAACTTTGTCTGTTGTCTGATGATACTAGTCTGTTGCCAGTGAACTTCAGCAACCCACAAGAGTGAACAAAATCTACACACAAGCCTAAAAAAATACCAATCTGTGGCAGATTCTGTCAAGACCAACTATTTTCGCCATGTGTGCCATTTCATCATATTGCTTAAATAAGTGAATAAATGGTTTGATTTTCATAGGCTCACCAATATTCATGGGAATCAAAGGGCCAGAATTATTGTTTTATATGGATTATCATGATTTCTGCATAGAGCTGAAGTGTTAGATTGAAAGAATTAGTTTGACCATCAGTAGGAATCTGAGAGTACATCTACACTTCACTGTTATTCTGGAATAATGGCCATTATTCCAGAAAAACAATACTAGTTATTTTGAAAGAAATTCAAAATAACAGAGGGAGTTTTCTGACATTGGTAAACCTCATTCTCTGAGGAATAATGTGTCTTCCGAAAAAGCTCTTTCAGAAGAGGGTGTGTGTGGACGCGCCACTGCTGCTATGTCAAAAATATCTTCTCACCAGGGCCTTTCTAAGTTATTCCTTTCCAGTGCCTCCTGGGACTCTAAGTTGAGGTAGCACATCCACATTAGGGGAGCCTGCCTCGGACTAATTTGGAGGCTTCCCTGTAGCCTAGATGCTGTATTTTGAAATAAGCCTGCAGTATAGACATACCCTCATGAGTGACATTTGTAGAGAGTGTCTGAGGAAGGGAAGATAACACAGAGGGAACGAGAAAAAAGAAAAAAATGGAGTAATACATATTGATGCTAATGGGCTCCTCTTTAAGAATTGCCTTGTCTCTGAACATATCCTAAGAATGTGGCAAGAGCAAGAGTGCTGAGAAAAGGAAAATCCAATTCATTGTTCATAGACTTAATATAAATACAAAGCAAAACACTACTCCTTCCATAGCCACTGTCTTCACACTCAACACCCAATTGTGGGGCTGCCCATATTAAATCTGCTAAATGCTGTGTCTATCTGTCTCAAAGAATTTATTAATGAGGCTTCCAAGAGATTTGGCAGACCCTCTTGAAAAGAAATCAGGAATAACATAATCATGGCAAATAGTTATCTGGAAATATTGGATGGTCACTATTCAAGCACTGTTGTTTTTCTGGGAGTGATAACAAAATTCACAGGTGTCTGTTCCTGATGGGCTTCTTTCAAAACCCATCGAAGTTTGGGGATATCCTTCTATTGATTTCAATCAGCTTTGAATCAGCTTAGGTGAATGTACAAGCTTTTCAAGTCCAGCTACTTGCATGTAGACATTTAACATTTGGATCTATGGCTACTCTCTCATTGCACTTTGAAATTCTCAGTCCATGAATATTCATGCCTGTAAATTTGCAGAAAGGGAACACAGAAGAGGCATGAACACAGCCAAAGCAAATTTATGTAAATACTTGAGTGAATATTTGGGGAAATACTCTGTAGTCTGACAACAGAAATCACTGTTGTATTCCACTGATTCATAATTGATGGCTTTTATTCGTGCAATGTGCATGCACTTGGGTCATTTTCACTAATTTGACTTCATGATGTTTGACTTATGATGAATGATATTTATGATGTTTCTGAATTTATACTCTGATTCATCTGGTTTTGATTTTATGACACAATGGAGTGGATTGTGGTTCTGAGTTATGACATTTCGACTTTCAATACAGTTTTCAAGACCCAATTGTGTTGTAAGTCCAAGAACTGCCTGCATAAACAAAGTCAGCAATCCAGTAAGCTAGTTAAAATCCTGAGTATTCAAAACTGTTTTTATTGCTGGGAACATTTTTAATTGTGGCAAGACCATTTTAACTGACACTCAAAAGGTGTCAAAACAATTACAAATAACCACATTGTACTATGAAAAATAACAAATGTTCTTCTAAGCCTCAGATATCTAATATCACTTCCTTTCCTTTGCTTAGGTATTTTTAAATTGGTAGTGTGAAAAGACATGGAAAACATATAAAACACCATGATTTCAATTTGTTTTACTAGTTTCAACTTATAATGCAATACTCAGAAAAAATCAGCGATGTCTACAAAAGAAAAGCAATATTTTTGAATGGAAAAGAGAAACACAAATTCACTACAAGGAAAAGAGAATAACCTTTAAACAGCACAGAAAATATAGGCAGCTGGGAAAACACTTGAACAAAGTCTAAAAAATTTGTAGATCTGCAATATATAAGAACATTAACGTGAAGGTTTGGTGGCATTTTCTAAACCATGTGTTCATGGAAAATGTTCTGTGTTTTAATACAGATACAAACTTATTGGTTTACATGACAACACTTATTAAAAGTACTACAGTAAGAATTTACTTTTTCATAAGGGGAATCATATGACAGGATCAGCTACAGCTGCTTTACATAATATTTTTCTAGATGATAACATGTGATATACCCTCTTGTTTATATCTTTGTTTGGGAAGATGAATTATCTTGAATGTCCATGGATTGAAAGAGATTATGTTCAACTACTACAGCTAATATGAGTTATGTAAATGATGCCAAATTTCAAATACTCATATGTACAATTGTCTGCGTTAATTACTGGCTGCAAACATTTAAAGTTGAGGGCTGGCAAGCACTTTGCTTATTAAGTTGTCAATGAAATGTGTAATTTTGCACGTCTTGTTCAGTCTCTCACATAATTTCCATCCTGACGTTCAGAAGTGGCCATGACTCTTGAGACTTGTACCATCAAAAGCAGAGTGTATTAGTTCTTCATCATGAATATCTAATGCCCTTGGGAGAAGTTAATCTTCTGAATGCTTATGATTCCCCACCACAGAATGCATTATCATTCTTTTATGTGTGTTCCAGGCTAGAATGAGACAATAATTTTTGAGCCAGAGACTTGGGCCCTCTAATTGATAATAAATAACTCTTCTATTATTACAAATCTAGGCTGTTACACAAGTTGTAGAGGCTCTGGAAATATTGTGAGTAGGCTTTGTCTTATTTTGTAGTCCAGTGTCTGATTCTGTGATACCACATACTATTGTAGTGGAGGAGAGAAAACCTTTATGTCATAGTAAACAGTTCTGACATGAAGCTGATGGATAACTTTTTCCATACAAAAGGCTCACAGCTTTCAAATGCAAAACATGTCATGTCATATTAAAGGCATTCATTCCTAATAACTTTTATGACCATGTAAAGAAAAATAGTCAATCCCCCTTATGGCATGGTTGAAGTTTTATAGAAGTTTGACAGCTTCTGTAAATTTACAATGAAAACTGTTGATTATGAATATTGAAGTGCTGGGTGATATCATCTGGGTCATTTTAGAGTTCTTGGTATCAAATAATACACAGCAGTTGGAAAGAGGAGGTAAAGAAAGTTGTTTACTTCATCTCAGTGGAAAGCTGTGTGTGTGAAGAAGGAAAGAAAATTTTGTTCAGTTCAGTTCAGTTCAATTCAATGGGACAACCCTGTCTTGAATCCTGTTTTGAAACTGCAGGTAAATGATGTTTATATACCATAGCATATTTTTTTTCATAAATATGAGAACAGAATATACTTTTTTAACTGGTTCAGCTGTTTGGATTATACTTTCTTTATAATTAGAAAAGAAAAATAGGCATACAAAATTCTGGTCAGTCATCAATAGGATCACAATGCATCAAAGAAATAAAATTTCATGTTCACAATCCACTCATCCCACAATCAGTTCATCTCATCAAAAATATTTGAGAATATAACCAGTTATAACATTCCAGTAGCTGGATGCACATACAGATATAATGGTTTAGATCACAGAAATCCTCTTGAAGTCGCCCTTCAATGTTCTGGTCAGGCCGCTAACATCTGCCTTCCTGTTCTCTGATTTCCCCACCACCTTGCCCTGCTGGGCCAGAACTCCTGAACTTCCCCAGCAAAGATACAGAATTGGGGTTAGCAAGCCCCCCAACAGAGCAACACAGATGTTGAACCAGTTCATCTCCAGGAGGGCTCAGCTATCAGGGCTCAGCACGCGGAAACCAATCCCCAAAAGGGACCAAACCCCCAAATAAATCCTCCTTACTCTGTGTAAAAGTTTTACACTAAGAAAGCTCATAATGTCCTCCCCCTTGATCAATGAAAGGAAGATATGCACGGTGGTTGTTTCCTCTCTTTCTCCCATTATCAATTATTTACAACAGAACTGATAATAAAGAAAAGTGTTTTTATTAAGTACAAAAGCAGGATTTAAGTGGCTGCAAGTGGCTACATCTCTATCACTAAAAAGCATGTTACATGCAAATTCTTACTCTTAACAGTTGTTCCAAACATGTCTTTCACAAACTAAGCAGCCTCCTAGCTTAGGCCCAATCCTTCTCCCTCTTCAGTTGTAGATGGTTCCAGCAGCCATCTGCGGGTATGTCTACACTACAGCGTTATTTCAAAATATCTTATTTCGAAATAGTTAATTCGAATTAAGTTATTTTGAAATAACGCATCTACACACAAAATGCATTTTGAAATAGCGCTTCGCTATTTTGAAATAGCATGTCCACGCTGAGTGGACACTGAATCGCATTTAAGGCTGGCTGGAACCAGGTCCAGAAGGGCATCAGGTCAGGAGTTACTTTCTGTGGCTGCTGCCTGAGGCTATCTGAGGCCTGTGCTTAAAGGGATGCCCCGTCCCTGCCCCCGGACAGCTGGTTCTCAGCTTTCCCTGCTTGCTTGCCTACCTCGATGAGGGCTCTGAGTGCTCTAATTGCCCTCACTTGGAACACCACAGTACTCTGCAGAATGTAGTCAGAGCTGCCCCTGGGCACTCTGGTGCTTCTCTTGGACACGTTGCTGCGAGCTTGGCTGCACTTTCTGCAGGCTGCCATCCAGGATATCCATCAGGGGGCTGTCAGTATCCAGGAGGCCCTGCGGGAGAGCTTCCACCTTGAGGAGCACTCAGAGCCTCCCGACTCTGCCCCACTAGGGTCTTGTGCCTCATTCCTCCCTCATGTGCTTCCACTTACTCCTCCTTAACCCCCTTTCCTTATGTCAAATAAAATACATGTATTTTCATGAACACAAACTGTCTTTGTTTAACAAAACTGGGGGAGGAGGGGAGGAATGAAACTTTGGTGAGACTGGGGAAAGGAGGCAGGAGAGGGGAGAAGAGAGGGTGGGAGGGGGAAACATGGGAGGAGGGAGCTGGAAGGGGGAAGCAAGGGGAAGAAGGAGGAGGGGAAGCTCAGGGCTCAGGGTTAGGGGTCTTGCTGGACCAACTTGATTTTCAGGCAAACCTGCTCCTGGGTTCGCATGTGGCCTTTGGTGGCCAGGGTGGCAGCTACCCTGCCATACACAGCCATGTTTCTCCATCTAGTGTGGAGACCATGGCCGTTGGGGGCATCCCCCCCAAACCTGTATAAGGTCCATGATCTCCACCCTCGACCAGGAAGGCGCCCGCCTTCTCCGGGCCCTGGCAGGCTCCCGAGAATTGGCAGACTTGTTCTGGGGAGCAGTGGAGGGCTGGCTGCCAGTGGCTTGCTGGCTCATGTTTTGGGGCCTCTGGGTCAGGGGCAGTGACTGCTGGCCCTTGGCTGGTAGCCTTGGAGCTGGCACAGGCTCTGTGGCCAGAGTCAACCCCTTTAAGGGCTCCGGGGAGAAGGGAGGGAGAGGAGTGTTCTTGGTTGAGGCTGGAGCGGCCACCAGGGCACCCTGGAAAGGCTGGATGCCCCCTATTTTGAAATAAATGTCTACACAGCACTTATTTCAAAATAGCTATTTTGAATTTGGCATTATTCCTCATGGAATGAGGTTTACCAAATTCGAAATAAGCGCTCCACTATTTCAAATTAATTTTGAAATAGCGGTTCGGCTGTGTAGACGCTAGTAAAGTTATTTCAAAATAACGGCTGTGTAGACATACCCTGTGGTAGTAAAAGCAGTGGGAGGAACCTCTTGGCATCTGGCAATTGCCCCTATTGTTTGTTTTTCCCCTTTTGATATTGACTTTGCCCAAGGTGGGAATTCTTTGTGCTTAGTCACACTTTTCTCACCGTGAGTGGAAAAGTACCAGATCCAATATGGGTAACAGCATCAGCCATATATCTTTCAAGGGCCAATTACAGTTTGGGCTTACAGGACAAACAAGATTATTCACAGGTTGTTGGTTTGAGTACCAAGTTGTGAAGTTTCTGGATCATCCTTACTAGCCCTCATTAGCACATTAGAATTATAAACAGATCCACACTTCATATTTATAATTTTACATACAAGAATGATACATGTACAAAAATAGGATAGACACATTCAAGAGATTGTAACATTAAAATTGATTTGTTACATGACAGTTTTTGCATAAAGCATCATCAAGGGATGCATATTTGTATTAATAAGCCCATTTTCATAAAATGGGGGATGGCGGTGGGGGTGGGAGTGGGGGTGGGCGGGGGCTGTGACAACTGATATCATGGTTATCAACAGGGACTGACCCCAGGGAACTTCATCACCAAAAGCACAGGCTGTAGCACTTAAACAAAAGGAAAACTCCTGTAACCATGCACATATAACACACTAAAGCCTATCACTAAGGGTGTGTCTAGACTACATGCCTCCTTCGACGGAGGCATGTAGATTAGCCAGATCGGAAGAGGGAAATGAAGCCGCGATTAAAATAATCGCGGCTTCATTTAAATTTAAATGGCTGCCCCGATCTGCCGATCAGCTGTTTGTCGGCAGATCGGGGGAGTCTGGACGCGATGCCCCGACAAAGAAGCCTTTCTTCATCAACACAGGTAAACCTGGTTTCACGAGGTTTACCTGTGTCGATGAAGAAAGGCTTCTTTGTCGGGGCATCGCGTCCAGACTCCCCCGATCTGCCGACAAACAGCTGATCGGCAGATCGGGGCAGCCATTTAAATTTAAATGAAGCCGCGATTATTTTAATCGCGGCTTCATTTCCCTCTTCCGATCTGGCTAATCTACATGCCTCCGTCGAAGGAGGCATGTAGTCTAGACACACCCTAAGTGTTATAAATATGAGTAATATTCATCCCCCCAGTATATTATAAATCACAAGTTCAGGAGGACAAAACATCTGGACTCTGTCTGACCAAGTTGGGGAATAAATTCCAGAGCTGAATCCTTTCAGAGAGAACACCGTGCCACCACCCAACCCACTATGCACAGGTGGCAAGATATGTGCGCCCGTGGTGCCCAGGTTCCACCAATATTCAGGAACGTGTGTCTGACTCAACAAGTGTTTGGGCTTATATTTTCAGAGACATCCCATTCATAGGCAATCAACACAGGCCCCACACTTTTGGGGGGGAGGGGCAGTGCTTTTTTTTGTAAGAAATGTGGTTGTGGCCAAAACACTGCACTGGAAGCCGGAAAAAAAATGCCTCGCATCCCGAGCAGGCTTCCTCAGGAGATGAGCGGCGTCACAAAAACAGGAGCCAGTACACGTGGGGGGAAATTCCATTTATTGTGTGCTGGGAAAATAGGTGATGGTACGCCGTACTGGGCTGTACAGTCACAGCACCCACTACTGTCCCACTTCTTTCTGGCTTCTGCCTCATCCCCTGAGTGATGCCCTGAGTTGGCGAGGCAGAGCCGGTTGGGGCAGGCTGGGGCCACTTTGCTCGCTGCTGCCAGTGCCAGGCCCTTTGCTAACCCCCAAGGCTGCTCTGAATCCTGCATCTCCCTGAAGCACAGCTCCCTCCCCACAAAGCTCGGGGTCTAAGCGCTTGTCCTTGTCTTCCCTGTGGCTGGGACAGCTCTTCTTGGACCCATTCTGGGCACCACCAAAAATTATAACAACCTGGCACCCTTGCCAGTATGTAAACCAGATGTTAGACTGCCTGTCTCAGCTAATCAGAGAGAGAGGGAGAGATCATCTATAAACTAGACAAGTTATCATCATTTTGGTCTTCATAGGAAAACAAACATCTTAATTTTCAGCTGGAAACCCACTAGAAGTGAGCACATAAAGGCTGTGTCCAGACTCAGGGGTTTTTTCGGGAAAAGTAGCCTTTTCCCGAAAAAACTTCCCCTGCGTCCAGACTCAAGCCGCGTTCTTTCGAAATTATTTCGAAAGAATGCGGCTTTTCTTTCGAAATTATTTCGAAAGAATGCGGCTTTTCTTTCGATGGCGGTAAACCTCGTTTCACGAGGATGAACGCCTTATTTCGAAAGTTCCTCTTTCGAAAGAAGGCGTTCTTCAATGTAAATAGGGCTTCCTCGAAAGAGAGCATCCAGACTCGCTGGGTGCTCTCTTTTGAAAAAGCGGATTGCTCTTTCGAAAGATCCGCCTGCAGTCTAGACGCGATCTTTCGAAAGAGGCTCTTTCGAAAGATGCTTTCGAAAGAGCCTCTTTCGAAAGAAGCCTGCAGTCTAGACATAGCCAAACACAACAGAAGCATAATGTACACTGTGTGTGACATGCTACTTAATGGGGTGAAACTGTATTGTTTTGGTAGTCTTGGGCTTGCTGGCAGGACAGCAGTAAAAATGTTTCAATTTAGAGTTGGTGGAAAAGAGGATTTTAAAGAATGTAATATTTCTGATAAGACCCGTACTAAGAATTTCTAAGAAGCTTCTCTCCATCTAAAATTCTGTACCTCCCTGGAAATTTTATTAGCTTCATAGCTGTAATTTTATCTTCCACATTTTCTGTCTTAGAACTGAATCACAGTGGCCAAACGGATACTTTATTTATCACCCAACATTTGCAAACTACTCCAGGGCAAGGTTTATTTTTTAAAGAAACATTCACCATAGGCAACAATGGAAACTTGATTCAAAGAATGAGTGAAGAATATGCAGTATAAATCCTGCATCCTACAAGGAATTATTATGATGTAGGCAACTCTCAACTGCTAATGGTTTCTCAGGAAGCACTCTTGGTGAAGACAAAGGAAATACTAATTTAAAATATGTTGCTAGGTATAGGATTAAGCATTGGAGAACAGGACCAAAAAAATATAGCTGAAGAACACAGTATCATATACTGGCTGCAAACAAGTGAAACACTGAAATAAGTCTTCGAGTATTAACACAAGAGTAGTGACTGAGGGGCATCACATTAAATATGTTTCTGAGCTAGAAGCAGGATTCTCATCACTTTGCATACTCAATCCCTACATGTTTTTTTCAGCAAAGAGCTTCTTGAATTTGTCTTCAGGAGACAGAAATTATAATCCATGATGAGATCCACTGAGTTGTGAAGGTTTTTCTTTGTGGCTGTAGTTAAGAAGATTCCTATTACTGTAATTAATTTTATAGGTGCCATTATTCTCATCTATCACTAACATCTGTAGCCACTGCTGTTTGATGTAATGGACACACATTTTCAAAAGTTGACTAGTTTTGCTAAGTTTTAAATTCATATGACATCCTAAAGTCAGTCAGCTCTGAGCACAACATCATGAGAGGGATAAGTGAATTCAAGGAGTCACTTTCCCATTACAAATCATGCATGAAACAATGTGATCAGAATTCAAACCATTGGACACAGCAGGAAAAAAAGAAGGGGCATGAAATCTAAGTGACTTCAGTTGTTTAATGACAATGGGGGAATATTTCCATCCAAGAGAATATAAATTTTAAACCTAATCAAAATCATACAAACTACAACTAGTAAAGGAGGTGTTTCTGTAATTACTTGGTCTTATTCACCACTTCATTTTTAAATTGGTATAATGGAAAAATCAGTGGAATTACACTGCTATAAGATAGGAATAATGCTAATCAGGCACAGTATGTTTTTTCCCCTTTTTGCAGCAATCCGTTCTGACCATACAAAGAATACTACTCTAAGTTACTATTTTTCATTAACCCCATCACATCCAAGATTTAAGCTATCCTGGCATGAACACATCATTAACAATAACTATAGTGTGTCTGTCTGCTGGCACCGAGAACTTAAGACTTAAGAACAAAGACTATCAATGTGAACTGGAAAAATCAATACACCTTAGCCAGCTTGTCAAAGTACTGATGTTGTTAAGGCCATTAAATAGCAATATAAAGAAATAACTCCCATCATCATTAGCCCTGGAGGTCAGTTTCAGATTTATACTCATTCTAAAATTATGTAAAACCTGCATAAGAAGAGATGATTTGACAGAAGTATTGAAATGCCACGAAGCTGAAGGAAATAATTTAGAGGTCAAAACCGAGACGATGGGGAGATCATATTTCAATGATATGTATTTTCTTGCTGTTAACTTTCATGTGAGACATTCATAGACCATCAAATTGCACTGCACTGCATTGTTTCCTTTTGTACACAGTACCAACAGTGTGATTCTCACCGGGGAATAGAAGGGTAATTATGGATGGTACCTGTCCCAGCCATATGTTTTGGGATGGTAGTCAACTCCAACCAGATGGGATGTCCCAGTACTAGATGCAACAAAAAAGCTTTTTAGATATACAGAGCAAGGAAAATGTGAAAACATTCACCCCATCTTCTAAATACCTTGGCTTTAACTATTCTCCTGCCCCATATATGATTATTTCCACAGACATTCATTAAATCAAGTCTTAATTGCATTTATTCAATCAGGAGACAAAAACAATACCATGTGACTTATGTACCCATGACTACTAGAAGCAAACAGAGAGGCATCACAAGGAAATGTTGGTAATCAATGCACAGATTTAAAAAGAGAGTCCAAAAAATTCATCAAATACTTTCAACTGGATAATTCTAGGGCAGTGGTCTCCAACCTTTTTAACCACAAGATCACTTTTTCAATTTAAGTGCAATGTAAGATCTACCTCAAACCCAAATACCTTTGCCCCACTTCCTTCCTGCCCCTTCTTTGAGGCCCTGCCCTTGCTCCACCCCTCCTCTGAGACCTCACCTTGTTCGCTCCATCCCTCATCCTCACTCATTTTCACCGGGCTGGGGTAGGGGGTTGAAGTGCAGTCTCTGGTCTTGGGCTAAAGGGTTCACAGTGTGGGAGGGGCTCAAGGCTTAGCCCAGGATGGGGGACTGGGATCCAGGAGAGGGTTCAGGGTTCAAGCTCTAGGAAGGAGTTTGGGTGCAGGGGAACTCATGTCTGAGGCAGGAAGTTGGGTGTGGGGAGGGGGGGCGTTTCAGGATTGGAACAGGGATTCAAGATGCAGGCTTTGGCTGGCACTACTTAACTGAGACAGCTTCCAAGTGGTGCAGCAGTGGAGTTAAGGCCCTGCACCACTCCTGAAAGCAGCTGACATATACAGCAATAGCTCTATGTGCTGCCCCTCATCTACAGGCACTGAGCCCACAGCTTCTACTAGCTGCGGTTCTCCATTACTGATCAATGGGAGCTGCAGGAGTGGTGTCTGCAAGCAAGGACAGCACGTGGAGACCCCCTGCTCTGCCTCTCTCAGGGGCTGCAGAGACATCCCAGCCATGTGCAGGAGTAGCAGTTACCATCAGGATAATTACTTCAGTTGGGACTGGTTAGGCATTTTAGAACTCACCACTCAAAGAATTAAATTTAAGTGTAAGAGAGAAATGAAAATTATGAAATGCACAGACCAGTCACAAACCAAAACTAACACATTTTGCAAGTACTGTAGTAAAAAAAGTAACAATTCCCCACATATGTGTTGAATCGGGAGATGAGAGTGATGGACAGCATGTGTTTGTGAGAATGACAGACACACACACACAATGGCTACGTCTACACTGGCCCCTTTTCCGGAAGGGGCATGTAAATTTCACCAGTCGTCGTAGGGAAATCCACGGGGGATTTAAATATCCCCCGCGGCATTTAAATAAAAATGTCTGCCGCTTTTTTCCAGCTTTTAAAAAAGCCGGAAAAGAGCGTCTACACTGGCCCCGATCCTCCAGAAAAAGTGCCCTTTTCCGGAGGGTCTTATTCCTACTTCAAAGTAGGAATAAGACCCTCCGGAAAAGGGCACTTTGAAGTAGGAATAAGAGCCTCCGGAAAAGGGCACTTTTTCCGGAGGATCGGGGCCAGTGTAGACGCTCTTTTCCGGCTTTTTTAAAAGCTGGAAAAAAGCGGCGGACATTTTTATTTAAATGCCGCGGGGGATATTTAAATCCCCCGCGGATTTCCCTACGACGACTGGTGAAATTTACATGCCCCTTCCGGAAAAGGGGCCAGTGTAGACGAGCCCAATGTGTTGCATTGCCAAGCTCCCTCCATCCCCTTCTCTCTGTGTTGAGATAGGGTACAAGAGTGGGGGGAGAAGCGACACATCAGCTCCTCACCCCCTTCTCACTTGCACACGCTACACAGCAAGCAGGAGGCTCCCTGGGGGGCAGCTTCAAGGCAGAGAACAGAAGTAGCATGACAGTGGGTGGAGGGGCAACTAAAGTGCCAGTGCTTGATATCTTCCTGGCTAAACCAGTCAGGATCACCTGTCCGAGGCTCCAAGATCTACCAGTAGATCCCAATCTACTGGTTGGTGACCACTGTTCTAGGTCACTGGTGTCTGTTCACAGATAAGCAGAAAAGGAGGTTAAAATGGATAAAATATTTGTGGCAAATTCTTAAATATGTATGGAGTTGTGAAAATCCTTTGGAAAAAAAAGTCAGCTTTGCTCAGTGATTGTGTCATAAACAGTAAGCATAGCAGACTTAAACTACTGTACATTTGAACAAGCAAGTTGGAACTTTATATATAATACTATGGGATTTGGAAGATGTTTATTCCAATTTCTGGGAAGGCAGTTGATTGTATTTTTCTAAATTTTCACCCCCCTGGTGCTGCATGTGTGTCTTCTTGAGGCAACACAGAATCATAGAATAATAATAGAACTGGAAAGAACCTCAAGATGTCCCCAAGTCAAGTTCCCTACACTCATGGCAGGATCAAGCACCATCTAAATCATCTTTGACAGGTGTCATCATGTCCCCTCTCAATCTTCTCTTTTCCAGACTAAATAAGTCCATTTCTTTCAATCGTCCCTTTTAGGTCATGTTTTCTAGACCTGTAATAATTTTTTGTTGCTCTTCTCTGAATTTTTTAAAAAATTGTCCACATCTTTCCTGAAATGTGGCGCACAGAATTGGACACAATATGCCAGTTGAGGCTAATTAACACCAAGTAGAATGGGAGACTTACTTCTTGTGTCTTGCTTACAACCTTCCTGTTAATACATCTCAGAATGATGTTTGCTTTTTTTTGCAACAGTCTCAGGGTATGTCTACACTACAACGTTAATTCGAACTAACTTAGTTCAAATTAGTTAATTCGAACTAAGCTAATTCGAACTAACGGATCCAGACTAAAAAACTAGTTTGAATTAGCGTTTTGCTAATTCGAACTAGCATGTCCACATTAAGTGGACCCTGAACCGGGCTTAAGGATGGCCGGAATCAGTGCCGGCAGGGCATCAGAGGAGGACTTAGAGTGTGGAGATGCTGTCTCAGGCTAGCCGAGGGCTGTGCTTAAAGGGTCCCGACCCCCACCCCGGACAGACAGTTCTCAGGGGTGCCCCGCTTGCAAAGCAGTCCTGGCTTGGAGTGCCCGGAGTACCCACACTGGGCACATCACAGCACTCAGCCATCAGCCCGGCTGCACTTGCCACAGGCTGCCATCTGGGGAGAGGGAGCAATTGGGGGGCTGCAGGAGAGCTTCCACCCCCAGAAGCCCGCAGAGCCAGCCCAGTCCTCCCCATCGGGGGCTCGTGCCCCATTCCTCCCTCACCTCCTTCCACTTACCCCTCCCTAGCCCCTCTTCTTGATGTACAAAATAAAGATAACGTGTCTTCCAAAATGGAATCTGTCTTTATTGAACAAAACTGGGGGACACTGGGAAAAGGAGGTGGGAGATGGGAAGAGAGAGGCTGGGAGAGGGGAGGGCAACTAAAATGATCAGGGGTTGGGAACAGGTCCTATATGAAGAGAGGCTAAAGAGACTGGGACTTTTCAGCTTAGAAAAGAGGAGACGGAGGGGGGACAGGATAGAGGTCTCTAAAAGCAGCAGTTGGGTGGAGAGGGTGCATACAGAAAAGTTCTTCATTAGTTCCCATAAAGAAGGACTAGAGGACACCAAAGAAAAGGAATGGGTAGCAGGCTTCAAACTAGTAACAGAGGGTATGTCTACACTACCCTGCTAGTTCGAACTAGCGGGGTAATGTAGGCATACCGCACTTGCAAATGAAGCCCGGGATTTGAATTTCCTGGGCTTCATTTGCATAAGCGGGGAGCCGCCATTTTTAAAACCCCGCTGGTTCGAACCCCGTGCAGCGCGGCTACACAGGGCTCGAACTAGGTAGTTCGGACTAGGATTCCTATTCCAAACTACCGGTACACTACCGGAATAGGAATCCTAATCCGAACTACCTAGTTCGAGCCCCGTGTAGCCGCGCTGCACGGGGTTCGAACCAGCGGGGTTTTAAAAATGGCAGCTCTCCGATTATGCAAATGAATCCCGGGAAATTCAAATCCCGGGATTCATTTGCAAGTGCGGTATGCCTACATTACCCTCCTAGTTCGAACTAGGAGGGTAGTATAGACATACCCAGAAAGTTGTTCTTCACAAAGCAAAGAGTCAACCTGTGGAACTCCTTGCTGCAGGAGGCTGTGAAGGCTAGAACTGGAACAGAGTTTAAAGGGAAGTGAGATCAAGTCATGGAGGTTGGGTCCATGGAGTGGTATTAGCCGGGGCTAGGAGTGGTGTCCCTGCCCAAGGTTTGTGGAAGGCTGGAGAGGGATGGCAAATGGCTTGGTCACTGTCTTCGGTCCATCCCCTCCATTGTCCCTAGGGTTGGCCTCTGTCGGCAGACAGGCTACTGGGCTAGATGGACCTTTGGTCTGACCCAGGACAGTCATTGTAAATTCAGGGCTCAGGGTCGGAGGTCTCAGTGGACCCCCTTGATTCTCTTGCACACCTGCTCCTGGGTGGCCAGGCTGGCAGATCTCCTGCCCTAGATGGCCACTTCCTGTGCCTAGTGCGGAGATCGTGGACGAGGTCCACGATGTCCACGCTAGCCCAGGCGGGTGCCCGCCTCTTGCGGTCCTGGGCAAACTTTATATGTGTTGTGACAGACTCAGGGCAGCTGGCTACAAAAGTTTGGCAAATATACAGGGAACTGGGAAAACAGTTTTCTGTTCCCTGAGGCTGTGCCTAGACTCAGGGGTTTTTTTGAAAAAATGTCACCTGCGTCTAGACTGCAGCCGCATTCTTTCGAAATTAAATCGAAAGAACGCAGCTTTTCTTTCGACAGTGGTAAACCTAATTCCACGAGGAAGAATGCCTTTTTTCGAAAGTGCTCTTTCGAAAAAAGGCGTTCTTGAAAGCAAACAGGGCTTTTTAGAAAGAGAGCATCCAGACTCACTTGCTGCTATCTTTCGAAAAAGCGGCTTGCTTTTTCGAAAGTTCTGCGTGCAGTCTAGACACTCTCTTTCGAAAGAGGCTTGCAGTCTAGACATAGCCTGAGTGAGTTGGCCACATAATCAATTCAGCCAGCCACCTGGGGCCAATTAAGAGCTTGCCTGAAGCAGAAAGTTAATCGGGGTACCTGCAACCCATTAAGGCCTTCTGGGGCTAATTTAAAAGGCTTTCCCTCAGGAAAGGCAAGGGAGAGGAGAAAAACCAGGAGTTGAAAGTAAGGGGTGTGCTGCTGGAGAGCTAAGGATGGTAAGGAGAGGGATGTGATGTGCAGGAGCAGGAAACATTCATTCAGGTACTGGGGAGAAGTGTTTAGGGAAGTGGCCCAGGGAAAGGCTGCAAGACTGAAACACTGCCTGTTGCCACTTCCTTAGGGTTCCTGGGCCAGAACCTGGAGTAGTGGGTGGTTCTGGGTTCTCCCCCACGCCACTTCAGAGGGGACACACCAGGACTATGGAGGGACTTCACCCCAGTCCTGGGACATGCCCATGGTGAGGACGGCTCAGTAAGCTGCGATTCTTCCTCTAGTAAAGGGCTGGGAAGTCGCAGCGAGAATCGGAGGCATATGATATCTGCTTAAAAGCACAGCACCATTGGGGCATGGACAGTGTCTGCCACAGTGTGCTGTCTCTATCATTATCTAAAGAATAATATTAAAAATATTGAACAGACCATACCTGGAACTAATCCCAACAGAGCCCTGCTCATGACTTTCCAGCAGAACTGTGAGCAATTAATAACTACTCTCTGGGAATGATTATCCAATCCGTTACGTACCCATCTATTTTGTTAAAGAGAAGGTTAGGCAGGACGATCACAAATGCCTTTCTAAAGTCTAGTGCGAGGCATGCAGGGTCACAGTCCTCCCGCCCCAGATTTCTGCCAGGGTTCATACCACAATGTGGTCTGCTGCAGCGTTTCAACACTGTACAGGAGTGAAGGGACAGGACTTACTTCTAGCCACAGAAGAGAAGGAAGTGGGGTGAGGGTGAGCAGTGGGAAGCTATATCCTGGCCTATCTATATCTTTGCAGAGCTCATCTGTCCTTCTAGCCCCACACTCTTGTGGCTGGAAGCAAGTTGTCTCTGCCTGCCTGCACAGTATGAAAAGGCAGCAAATACTTCCAGGATTGCTGCTGGCCCCCAGCATAACTCTTTGCTCCCAGCAAGGGGGTAAGCCCCAAGGATGCACTGGCCCAGTGAACCTGATTGCAGGAGCTTCAGTGAACCTGGCCAGAGAGGTTGCTGAGCAGGGGACAGAGCAGCTCTGTGCTCCCAGGGGGCCGGACCTAGAGTGGGGGGCATACAAAGAAGGTGCTAAATGCACCTAACCAGGGAACTACTGTGGATCCTGCCTGGTCAGGGCATGAACTTGCTGGAAATTGCTCTCCCCACCAATCCATTGCTCTCTGAGGGACAGAGAAGCTTCCCCATGCCAGTGTTGTTTGGGGCTTTGTCCCATGCACAGCTTGGCTGGTCTTGGCCAATGACCCTGATGGGAGAAGGAAGGAGCCTGCCTGCCAAGCTGTTGGTGAGCTGAGCACTCAGACCACGGGCTGGTTCTCTGCACTGCACTGGGAGCAGGATGCACCTCACCAGGGGGATATGGAGGAGCAGCAGGGCTGGGCAATGAATGATGATTGGACAAATCAGGAGGAGGGGGAGCATATAAAAGGCTGATGGATGGACAGCTGAGGTGACACATAACCTGCCTGCGCTTGCCAGCCACTGCAGTGAACATCCAGTGGTGGCTGGAAATGGGATAGAGGCCCTGGTAGCTTGGAGGCAGCATGCAGCACAGACTGCATTGACACACCAGCAGGGGGAGCAGTTGCCCCTGCATGCTGCAGCTTTGTCCTGCTTCCAGCCGTAGGGTATGTCTACACTACCCTCCTAGTTCGAACTAGGAGGGTAATGTAGGCATACCGCACTTGCAAATGAAGCCCGGGATTTGAATTTCCCGGGCTTCATTTGCATAAGCGGGGCGCCGCCATTTTTAAAAACCCGCTGGTTCGAACCCCGTGCAGCGCGGCTACACGGGGCTCGAACAATGGTTCCACGAGGTGTACTGGTAGTTCAGAATAGGAATCCTAGTCCGAACTACCTAGTTCGAGCCCCGTGTAGCCGCGCTGCACGGGGTTCGAACCAGCGGGTTTTTAAAAATGGCGGCGCCCCGCTTATGCAAATGAAGCCCGGGAAATTCAAATCCCAGGCTTCATTTGCAAGTGCGGTATGCCTACATTACCCCGCTAGTTTGAACTAGCGGGGTAGTGTAGACATACCCGTATGTAGCGTCAACAGGTGGAACAGAACCTGGGATCTCAGGAGTTTCATGTATGAGCCTTTACTGCATGAGCTAGAAGCCAGCTGGCACTCAGCTAAGGCTGAAGAGCAGACTCCTTATTAGCTCTCTCTGAGTGGTCTAGGTTAGTGTTTCTGGCCTAGTGGCCCACGCCGCTTCCCGTGACTACCTTTGGCTGCAAAGGATGAAACGGAGCCAATGGGAGCTGTGAAGCTCCGTGATGATGGCGCCGGTAGATAAACAGGGGTGACCAGTTAATGTGTCTCAAAGTGATTTAGTGACACACTTTTAGAAACACTGATCTAGGTGCTACTAGATGGGACAGTGTACCACACCCAGTAGGTATGTGCCTTACACTTGCACACTCACCCCCATCATCAACCACTGTACCCCTCTTTGCTGCTGGTGGAAGGCAGCTGGCAATCAAAGATCTAGCCAGCAGCAGGACCCACCAGTACTGATGGGGTGAGGGAGAGACAGAAAATATGGGACAATTTGCTTGTTTTTAAAGAAAGTCAGGACATGAGCAGGAGAGCTTAAATGTGGGACTATCCCTTTAAAAATGAGAGGCAATCTTCCTGTGTTAGTGACCAGTATTACCTGGATTGTGGCTGTTTTGGGCTTCTGTTTACATTCTTGTAGAGCTACCAATTTGCACAAATACTCAAAATTCACTTTAAATACAGAAGCAGAAACTCAAAATATTTGATACTTACTGCACAGCTAAATATATGCCCAAACTTTGTGTTGAATTCAACAGCAATGCCCTTGGATCACCTGCTAGATACTACAGTCAGTGTTTTTTCTGTGGGGTGCAAGAGGGAGATTACCTCACTTACCAACAATTCCACCCCGATTCCATGCAGTGAAACATAACTAATACAACACATTTTGGACAAGAAATGGAAAAGTTAATTGTGATCATTTAAATTGCACAAGGAACAGAGTAAAAAGATCATAATTATCTAGAAGGGAATTTACTCTTCCGAAAAGTACAATAGCTTTTAATGATCAGCAGTCTGTAACTTGATTTTTGTCTAATCTGAGCAAATGTAACAAAAAATGCAGCCATAGTAGAAAATCACTCATGCTGGACTGATCTAGAAAGAGAGGAAAAAATGCCACTTACTAAATCACTTATATCACTTATTACAGTGAATTGATGAAACCACTTGATTATTGCATGGTCGCTATTTAATTCTATCTTAAAAAGTGCACCACAAAAAATGAAAATGACAACTTTCATAAAATTGCAATATGGTTGAACAATATCCTCTGTGGATTGAGAAAAAAACATTTTAAATAATTTTAGGAACCACTTTGCAATGTATGTAATAACATCAAAGCACAAAAGGCAACCACCGTTAGAGACAAATTGAAAATTAAGAATAGTTTACTGGGACAGTGTCTGTATAATTTCTATGGGCTCTGATACTAATTAAATTAGGATTACATTCAAAATAAACAAGTGAAATGAAATTTTAGGGGGATATTTAATATAACATACAAGAATATTTAAATAATTTAAAACAAAATCCTTCTTAACTATTAAGGATTTCAAAGAACCAAGGAAAGGATAATGCCTGTTACCATGGTGACACTGTAGCAACAGTTATGCCTGGATTTTATGTAGCACAAATAAATTCAAAACCTTGAAATAAAGCATTGTAGAAGTCTGGCTCTTGTGATGAGCATTAATGAAATTGTCACAGATATTGGTGTGAAAATGGATGAAGAATTACACTGGCTAATTAAAAAGAATCTTCCAGTGTGGGAACAAAAACTAGATTAAGTCAGAAATGGACAAAGGTAAAACTAGATTGCCATTGGCGACTTCTGAGAACAGATTTCATACCAAAGAATGGGGATGAATATTTACTCCCAGTAGACTATTACTGAAAATATTGTATGCAGGTTTCATAGAAAAGGAGACATTTTGAAAAATACACTTTATATATATTTTAAAAATAACAGGCCCTAAGGTTGCAAATGAGTTCTTGATCTTCAGAAGGCTTTCAAATCAGAATAGTGTTTATACATGCAAATATTTACTGGTAATCAGAGTGCATATTTCAGGCTACAAAAACAGATTCTTGATTTAAGAGGTTTAGAATAATATCAGCTCAGTCATCTTCATTATTTTTGGAGTAATGTTAATGACATGGAACAAGCTTAGCTAACTGTTGACCAATGGGCTGAGTCCTTGGAAATTGCCATACTTTGAAATCAAATGTGAGTCAATACTGAACTGATTCAGGGCCTCTGAAAATTGTCTGTAAATCACAGACTGAAACGGGAGACAGGGGAGAGATAGCTCAGTGGTTTGAGCATTAGCCTGCTAAACCCAGTGTTGTGAGTGCAATCCTTGAGGGGGCTATTTAGGGAAATGGGGCAAATCTGTCAGGGATGGTACTTAGTGTTGCTTTGAGGGCAAAGGACTGGACTCAATTCGATGACCTCTCAAGGTCCCTTCCAGCTCTATGAGATGGTATATCTCCATATATTATTATTATATTATTTTGTTTGATCCTGAAATCTAACCACAGATTTTTATGCTACCAGTTTCTTATGTTTGTGTATTTCTGCGAGTTCTGTGTAAAGAGAAGAATGATGGAAGCAATTTTCAGTGAATAACAATGAGTTTTATTGGATCCATGAACATGTGTTTTGAATGTCATGGACTGGCACCTTATTTACTACCTTTATATAGTTATACCTCCCCTAACATATATTTAGGGTATTATAATTACTTTCTATTTTTAAAATAGTTAATGAATCAAACACCTTGACCTGACTTTGCTTTCATCTGAACTCTGAAAAATTCAGATTTGGCTCCAGAACTAGAATTGAACATTGCTGACTAGTCTGTATCGTTGTTGTAGACTGGTCCAAAATCTCAGATATGGGTCTCTGCCAACTTGTGTGGCTTGACGTATCTGTCCTAAGAAATACATGAGTAACAATCAAATTGTTGAGCTCCACTTCTTTAAAGTTTGATAATCAGTTAGGAAGTTTGGCCAAATGTAGTTACTTGTTTGCAAATAAAAGATTATTTGTGGAAGCCAGCCACAGCCTCAAGTAAAATCAGGATGCAGAGGCTCGCAGTCCCAAATTAATCTTTAGGGAAGGGCTGTAACTCACCAAGGGGCAGGTCTTTCCTGAGATCCCATGTGTGCAGAGAGGTTGCCACTGCCCCATATCCTCTCCTTTGAGGTGATGTGCAGTTCCACAGACACATGGACTGAATAGCCCCTATGCATGCTCGGACAGAAAGCCTGTGTGGAAAATGAGGCAGTGTGTGTTCATTTTTTCTCTCTCTCTCTCTCTCTCTGACTGTCTGTCTGTCTGTCAAGCGTGCCTCCTAAATAGTAAAAGCTAGGGCAGGGGTGGCCAACCTGTGGCTTGCAAGCCACATGTGGCTCTTCAAAGAAAAAATTGCAGCTCCCGCACCTGCATCCATGACTCTGAAAGGGACAACATGTTTTTGTCTGCATGGGACACTGATGCAGACATTTTTTTTTCTTTTTGCTTGACTAAACGGTGGACAGGACTTTTTTTTGGCTCAACAACTTTTTCCCTTCAGCTCTTTGTGCTGTATCCACCACTATTTTGGCTCTTCATCTGTAATGCATTAGCCACTAAATTTGGCATACAGCTTCCTCTTCTAACTTAAAGCAAGGTCAGGGTTTGTAACCAAGACAACTGGAAGCCCTCTGAAAAGGACTGTTTTCCAAAACATGCAAAGAGGGGGGCTGCTGTTCAGAGGGACACTATCAGAGTGAAAAACTTAAACAACAAATAGCATGGTAGCACTTTAAAGACTAACAAAACATCAGAGTGGCCACTGAGGGCAACGAGCCTTCAGGGGAGAGCTATCCTGAAGAGTTCCACTAGGAGCAGCCATACCACCAAGGAAGTAGCCAGAAGGGCTAAGGCTCCACCATCTTGCTTGCCAGAACCCTGTGTAAGGAGCACCCCAGCCCCAAATCCTTTTCCCCCTCCCAGCCCTTGCAGCACTGGAGAGGGGGAAGAAAAATGGCCCCTGGCAACTGGGGGAACTCTGTGGGGAGAAAATTTCCCCTGGTGGCCAAGGGGAGAGAGAATGACACCGGTAGCTAGGGGAGAAAAAAGGCCTATGCCAAATGCCCTCCTCACCCCTCAACCTTCACTCTTGCATGCCCACAGCCTCCACCCTCCTGCACTGCCCTCCATCCCCAAGGCCCTCCCCTGACTCTTGCATCGTCCCCTGCCTCCCAGCCAGCCAGCCCCCTGCACTGAAGAACTCAGGCAATGCCGGGTAAATCTTCTAGTTTTTTTTATAATCCTCTTCACATCAGTTTATCTAGGTAATATTATCTTGCCTGACTGCATAGAGTTAACTCAAAGGAAACTGTAAGTTGGGAACCCACAGGAAAGAAAAAGATGGTAGAGATAAGACATCTGTGGACCATTTATAGAGAAGACGCTTCCTATCCTTGGAAGTTCGAATGGATTACACTTTCCAAGGCTAAAGCCTGGATTAAAGAGGATTCTAAACCTCAAACACACTAGGAAAGGAAGATGTTTGGGAGAACTAGAAGAGACTGTGCAGGGTGCTCTGAAAAAAAGGCTGGCAGATAAGCTAACACACAGAGGGATAGTGGTAGAAACTGCAGCAGGGCAGTCTGTTTTCTCCCTGCCGAAGATGGGGTTAAGTTTCTCTAATCTGCATATTAATCTTTCCTGAGCAAAAAGTCCAGTCCAGTCTGGCCCACAGATGATTGTAGAGTCTCAGGTTTTATTAAATAAGGTTTTTGTTTGTGTTTATAGAACAGATTTGAAATAGCACGGCCCCAGTGCACCAAAAGTGTCCCTGCCTGGTTACACAAAGGCAGTCTCCAGTAATGCAGGGGAGATCTAAAGAGACACATAGAGAACAGATCACAGTTTGTAAGTGAAGAAGTCCAGCTTTTTGCAATAAAAGAGTAGAAATTGAGACAGATGACTGATCAGTTAAAAGCCTCAGAGAAAATGGTTTGGCGTCAAAGACATTGCAGACTCTTTAAGGGGAAATGAGAGCTAAAGATACTGACAGCTAGGATGGTTGTGCAATGATCTCTATCTTGGCAAATAAAAATATCCCTATGGGAGAACCTATCAAGTGCTATGTTACCTATCAAGTACTGATGAGCAGGGAACAAATTCCAAACTACCTTACCCATTACTAATGCCAAAGATACATAAGACATGAGAAATCAAATAAGAGAAACATTTATACCTGCAAGAGATCTGATAAGATACTTTCAAAGTTAAATGGGCTCCACTATGCTAATATGTCATGCCAATCAGTTTTCAGCTAGTGTGAAGCATATCAGAAAACTCACCACTATATTCTTATTGTAATTGGAATCCCCAGGGATTAAGACACAATAGATTACATTGGTTTCATACAAAAATGAAACAAACAAACCAAATCATAGAAACATAAATACAGCAGATAAGACTTTCGGGAATTATCATAAAGTTCAATGTAAGACAGGGAAATTACAGCTATAAAAATAAAAACAAGTAAAAAGATGAAACCAGATGGAACTGAGTTGCAGCGGAAGGGTAAAATCAGTCAGAAATGCAGCATAACGTTCTCTTGCAAGGTGGGAGTAGATTAAAGAAACAGAGCAGTAGCATAACTGAAAAGTGAGTCCTACCACTAACATAACAATCTAGAAAAATATGTCTGGAATACCAAGGCTGGAGGTATTTCCAAATAGGATGGTAAAGGCTATGTCTAGACTGCAGGCTTCTTTCAGAAGAAGCTTTTCTGGAAGAGATCTTCCAGAAAAATTATTTCAAAAGAGAGTGTCCACACAGCAAAAGTGTATCAAAAAAGCGATCTTTTGAAAGATAGTGTCCAGTCAATATGTATACTATCTTGCATTTATGTTGTGATTACTATGGATGGAGTGGCCACCAGAGCACTTGTGCTTTTTCCTGGGGGCCTCTTCTTTCAAAAAAAACCGTCTTCCCTGTCCACACCTTTTTTTTAAATGAGCTCTTTCAGAAAAAGGCTTCTTCCTCGTGGAAAGAGGTTTACCGCTGTTAGAAAAACCCCTGCGTTCTTTTGACTTTTTGTGAAAAGAACACAGTTGTCGTTTTTCCAGAAAAATGGCAATTTTTCCAGAAAAACTCTGCAATGTAGACGTACCCATAGAGCCACTCCTCCCACCTTGTTCTAGTCCCTGGAGCTCTCTGGCAATCCTTGCCAGGCATAAAGGCATTAAAATGCCCTAATTTATTTTGTGAGCAAGCCCCCAGCAGCCCCAGGGTTTGGGCATGAAAAAGGTTATTTATGATCACTTTAGACCTACCTCTCCACTCCTTTACAGAGCTCAGATCACATTTTCTATGGCTTGAATCTTTTGCATTCATAAAACATTTGCCACTTTGCAGTGTTTACACCAGGCTTGGGCAAAACCCATGGGTCAGATCCAGCCTGCCAAGCCAACAGATGTGGCCCACAGAGGCAGCGGGAAGCCAAAGGCAGGCACCTCTGCTTGCCCTGTGCACCATGCAGAAACGTGGCTGCAGGGCTTCATTTCTGTTTTGAAACTGGAAGGGAGGAGAGAAGTTTTAGCAGCTGCCCCACCCCCAACCCCTGCTTGTTAGAGCCCCTCTCCTGGGCTCAGTTATTCATGAAGCACATGGTCAGGCAAGCAGGCTAGCTGTCTGGGAAACATTTTAAGCTCTACAAGTGGGAAGGCTAGTTTGGCAGCTGAGAAGTAAGTCTCTTGGCCACAGCCTGCTTCTGGCATCGCAGCCCCTTCCTGTCCCAACTCTCTGCCCCCTTCCCCACTCAACATACCCAAACCCTCTGTCCCCCTCTTACTACCATTCCCTCTCCTAGATTTGGCACCCCAATCTCCTGCCCCAGATCACAGTCCCCTCCTAACCTAGGTCACACCCCAAACCTCTGCACTCCTGTTCCCTTGCCCCTAGGTCACAACTGCCTGCTTCATCCCAACTCCCTCCCAGACTCTAGTCTCCCTCCTGCACCCCAGTCCCTTACCCCAAACTCCCTTCTGCACCCAACCTCCATTCCAGACCCCTCATCTCCATTAATATCATGGAAGAGTGCGGCCCTTGACCACTTTCTGAAATCTTGGAGTGCCCCCCATCAAAAATTATTGCCCACTCCTGGTTTATGCACTAGTAGGAAGATTGTCATATTACTGTTTCTTCTGTGTTTTTTCCTTATCAGTAAGTATTACAAATGGCAGTAAAAGGCCTTGTGTATGCTGATGTTTTCTGTTCTAGATGTGAATTAAATTAAATACTTTCTTGATAGAGGTTTCATTTTTATTGAGGCACAATAGAATTTAAATATGAATGAAAGTTCGTACAGTTGGTCCCCAGTGAAAACTACTAAATTTCAATCAATAATAGTGCAGAAATTCCTACTATGAGTTGACTGTATTTCATTAGATGAATTATTATAGAAAAACATTTCTCCTACCATACAGAGCCTCTTATTATTTATTTAACATAATATTGCTCTCTTCTAATATTCTTTTGTCTGCCTGTGATACGAATTTGTGAAAATCTGAGAATTAAGGGAATGCTTTCAAGAATGTGTAATACCTGTTCTGCATCTGCTCATGAAATGCTCTAAACATCTCCAGTTACTTACAGGTAATAGAAAAGTATCTTTTTATTCAACCTGTTCAAAATGGTTTGGCGGCTGTTTAAAGCTGCAGATTTGTATTTATGGATTTTAATAAACTAACATTTTGTTGCCTAGCACAGTTTTTTTTTTTAAGTTACCATACAGAATACATTCATTAAAACTTATCTTGGCAGTTCTATATTCTGGCCTGAAATTGTATTGAAGAGAGAGGATGAGATGCACCACTCCATTTCGTGTTTGAAAGGAGCAGAGCATTTTAGGAGCGTTGCTGCATCAGATGTCAAGACTGATGAGAAGAGAAATTAAAGTAGATTGACAATAGCGTAGAAAAAGCATTGCTTAGGAAGATATTAACTCTAAAGGCCTTTCCGACTTCCCAGTGCCGCCCTCCCCTTACTCCTTTCAATCCATGTCCCTGTGCAGAAACATATTTGTGTAATCTTACCTTCCACCCCCTTCACCCACACACTCAATTTAGATCAGACGATCCTTTCTGCTTTGGCTGGAGATGAAAAGAATGAATGAATTGAGCAGAGGCACAGAAGAACTTTGTGTATTATCCCTCTTTCCCCTCACCCACACATGGAGGAAGTCAGATTCTGTGGCAGAGGGAGAACATTAGAGCAGACTTGCAGGTAGGAGGGAGCAGCGCAGAAGACAGCAGCCATTCCCTGTGGTATTGTCCCATCCCCATTGGGATTTCCCTCCCTAAGTTAAAGGTGACTGAAGTGTTAATACAAACGATGTGGAGCTCCACTTGAGGGAGATTGCAGTCATAGTGGTACCTATGGGATTTCCTGGTGAGGGAACCCACACCTGGGTCAGAGGTAACATAAATCTGGAAGTAGCATGACTCCTGAAAGGGCTGGATGATCTTGAATTCAATGAAAAGGCATTAGAGTCCCATGGAAATGACTCACGCACCTGCAGATCTTGAAACCAGCTGATCTGGGCATCCTTGTATATCTTATGTACTGGGAGTTCCAAGGGAATGATGCCATAGGGATTCTGTGAGGATAAAATTAGAATCTTTCCATACTCTATGCAGCTTTTTCCACTGTAGGGCTTAATCTGACCTACTGTAATTATGAGAACAGGAATCTACAAATTTGGAGCAGGTATTGCTTTCCATTTACCCTTTTTATTGTAAGCGAGAAATTGCGTGGCATACAGAAAGTGTGTAATAAAAGTGCTTCATATTTTCTGGAAAGACAGAGAGAAGATCAATAGGCTCTAAGAATCCTATGGTAATTTGGTTAAAAACATCTAAGAGGGCATATTACTAATTCTACTATTTCAGCTAAACTCGGTTTTTTAATAATTCCGTTGATGGATTTTTAATATATTGAATAGACTGAAGGTGTTTTTACTTCAAGATGAGACGGATGCAAAATGACCCCCTGGAAAATGTTTTGGTGAGAGAGAATATACTATCTTAAAATCATTGTTATGCATCTGTAAGAGTTTTTCTACTTTTTTTGCACGTAGCATAAATAGAATATGGAAGATAAGCTGCTTCTCCCCTGTTCTTGACTTTCAAAATTGTCACAATACTTTTGCCTTTATATGACACCCCAAATAACTTTCCATCTTTTCTCTTTGAATAGCTCTTTGTTTTATCAGCAGAGCTATAAAAAGTCACTGGAGATTTGTCAAACATTAAGGCTACATCTACACTGGCATGCTCTTGCGTAAAAACTCTTTAGTGCAAGAGTTCTTGGGTTAAAGTAGTTGTGCAAGAGTGTGTCCACACAGAGATGTGCTTTTGTGCAAGAGCATCCATGCCAGTGTAGATGCTCTCTTGTGCAAGAAAGCTCTGATGGCCTTTTTAAACGATAGGGCTTTCTTGCGCAAGAAATTCATGTTGCCTGTCTACACCGGCCTCTTGCGCAAGAACAGTTGTACAAAAGGGCTTATTCCTGAGCAGGAGCATCATAGTTCTTGCACAAGAAGCCCTGATTTCATACAGTAGAACATCAGTTTACTTGCACAAGAACACACGGCCAGTGTAGACAGGCAGCAAGTTTTTGAGCAAGAGCGGCCGCTTTGGCGCAAGATCGTGCCAGTGTAGACACAGCCTAATAAATTAAGAAAACGCAAACCTCAGGTACTCTAACGGTAACTGCAATTATGAATAGCAATGTATCTAGTCTTCATAGATTTTATGGAGATTTTTTTAAGAGAGGCAAAGATATCCAAGAGTGCACTGAAATGGCAAATATTGATTTTCTGTGCCATGTGCTGGAAATCAAATAAGGACTAAAGCAGTGTATTTATTGCTTAAACAATGAGGAGCCCTGTGGCACCTATTTGAGTATAAGCTTCATGGGCTGGAGCCCATGTCATCAGATGTATGAAGTGGAAACTTCAGTTTGGCAGGTATATAAACACATGCAAAGATGGGAGTGCTATATTACTATGCAGAGGACCAGTGCTACTACAGTGCCAAGTGCCAAGCCCTAAGATACAAGCCCTAAGATAGAAACTGCATTTGCTCTAATCCCTGAGGCTAGTTCTACACTAGGGGATAAATTCGAATTAAGATCTGCAACCCCAGCCATGTTAATTACATAGCTGAAGCTGAAGTATCTTAAATCGTGTATTGAGGCTATCCACTCAGCAGGAGGTCTATGGAAGCACACTCTCCCTTTGACTTCCTTTACTCCTCATTAGAGCAGGAGTATTGGTACCGACAGGAGCACCCTATGAGTTTGAATTAGCTTGTCTTCACTAGACCCACTAATTTGAACCCAGAAGATGGACTGCAGTTGCTTCGATCTTTTCTGTAGTATAGAAAAGCCCACAGAGACAAAAACCTACAAGATCTTTATCAATTATTCCTTAAACTACAATACCCACCTGGGAAAGTGAAGAAATAGATTGACAGAGCCAGGTAGGTACCCAGAAGTCACTAATTATAGGAGAGACCAACAGAGAAATCTACAGAATCATTATCTAGCTAAAACCTCTCTAGCACATCATCAAAGATCTACAACCTATTGTAGATGACAATGTCTTACCTACATTGGAAGGCAGGTCCATCCTATCTTACAGGCAGCCCCTCATTCTGCATCAAATACTCACCTCCAACTACACTCCACACAACAGGAACACTAACTCTGGAACCAATTCCTGCAACAAGCCCACCTCCATCCATACACCTACCCAAGTAATACCATCATAGGCCCTAACCACATCAGCCCTACCATCAGGGGCTCATTCTCCTGCACATTTACTAATGTGATATAGACCATCATGAGCCAGCACTGAGGCCAAAACTGGACAGTCTCTACATAAAAGAATAAATGGACAGAAATCAGACGTCAAAGGAATGGTAAAATTCAATATCCCTACCCAAGGGTAGATTTAATTTCCAATGGTAGCACTTCAGTATCCATAGACACTTTAGTAACAGACTTGAACGTTGCAATCTTTGACCAAAACAGACTGAAATGTGAAACTGTAGCGCTGGAATTGATATGCAAACCTGGCACTATCAGACTAGGTCTGAATAAAACTGGGAGTGGCTAGCTCACTACAAAAAGTATTTTTCCTCATTTTCTCACCTCATCAACTGTTGGGAGTGAGCCACATCCACCCTGACTGAATTGGCCTCATTAGCACTGGTCCTCCCCACAGTAATGTCACACTCTCATCTTTGCATGTGTCTAGATCTCTGCCAAAATAAAGTTTCCACTTCATGCATATGACAAAGTTGACTCATCCCTTGAAAGCTTGTGCCGTTATTTATTTGTTAGTCTCCAAGAAGCCACAAAACAGCTCCTCTGAAATGTGTTTATTGCTGTTGCTCAAAACTATGATGGTCACAATAAACAATTTCTTTCCTAAATGTCTGATCTTTTTTATTTCACTAAATGGTTCCTATTGTTCTTCTGCCATTCAAGGGACTGTTTTTTGTCTAGTTCAGTCAATCTTTGTTTTAAGATGAGCCAACCAACTACTGAAGATGTCACCAGAAATTTTGTCTTAAAGGAACATTTAAAATACAGTATGGCTACGTCTACACTGGCCCCTTCTTCGGAAGAGGCATGCTAATTTCTAACTTTGGAATAGGGAAATCCGCGGGGGATTTAAATATTCCCCCGTGGGATTTAAATAAACATGGCCGCCGCTTTTTTCCGGCTTGGGGAAAAGCTGGAAAAGAGCGTCCAGACTGGCGCGATCCTCTGGAATAAAGCCCTTTTCCGGAGGATCTCTTATTCCTACTTTCTGGACGCTCTTTTCCGGCTTTTCCCCAAGCCGGAAAAAAAGCGGCGGGCATGTTTATTTAAATCCCGCGGGGGATATTTAAATCCCCCGTGGATTTCCCTATTCCAAAGTTAGAAATTAGCATGCCTCTTCCGAAGAAGGGGCCAGTGTAGACGTAGCCTATAATTCCAGATATCTCAATACCCTGAAAATCTTTGTGACCAGGACTCAGTGCAGGATGTAATGCAGCCTTACATTAGTTTACTGATAGGTTAAATAAAGCCTGTAGGCCTGATCTCAATTTATGACCACCAGCAATTGCAGAAGCTACTCTGGCTACTGCTACCATGGCAGCAGCAGCGGCAGCAGCCATCAGAGATTTGGACCCTTTAAATCACTGCCAGAGCCCAGAGCAGTGCAAGCTGGACAGTGCTGAAGGGAAGGCTTGGGAAGGCCAGGCTTTGCCCCTTCCAGGGTCTGGAGCCAGGCACCTCCCACTGTGCTTAGGAGTCCAGTAAGTCTGTCTCACTTTTTAATACCCATCAGAGACTTTCTTCTTCACATTGAGTGACTTTCATTGCTTCGTTGACACTTAACTTTAATAATTATCATAAGTTGTAAGTAAAAGTTCAGCATTAGTGTTATTACAAATTTTATAAGTGTGCATGAAACAGTTTGCAGTATAAATTGCAATCTAAGATAAACTTTGGATAATTCTGCATTCAGCTAATTGTTAGTAAGTGTAATTACTTTGTTTAAAGAACATATTAAGGTCTTCTCACCAGGGGTCCCATTAAACTGCCCTGCAGCACAGTTTCACAGGTGATTAATCAGCCCTGCCCAGTCAGTCAGCTTTGTGCATTGAGCCCTGACTGGGTGGGGCTGATTAATCACCTGTGAAGTGGGGCTGCCAGGCACCTCAGAGGGAACATGGCTTCTTACAATAAATGGTGAGAGAATTTCATTAAAACAATAGAAATTGTTATTTCTAGTTGGTCAACCTGAGCTGACTTACCAAACTTTGTGGAGCGTGCCACCCCCATGAAAAATTATTGCCTGTCCTTGTGTTAGCTACACAGCCCATTTGGATAAACAGGTATTTATTAAATTCCAAAACATGTGTATTTTTTCTCAGTAGTAGACCTTTTTTGACAAACACTATCCACAAACTAAAAGCCAGTTCCTGTGAAATATGCTACAGAAAGCTTAGAAATGTGGATATGGTCTGAGAGGCAGAGTGGAAATATGGAAGGCTGATATCTGAAACTAAGCCTATACATTTAATAAGCATAAAAATCAGGAGTTTGCTAGAAAGACAAAAGCTTTATGCAAGTTCCCTAAAGGGATTTCAAAAGGTGACTATGGGGGGGAGGCAGAATTGAGCCACAAATTCTGTGTTCTGCAATTCCAGTGTTAAATTACCTGCCAGAAAGAAGGTTAGACAGGATATGCTACAATCAACAGAAACATTTCCAGAAAGAATTATTGGGGCAATATCTTCATCACTAAATAGCAAAGAAAAAAAACATTGGTGGAAGAAAATAGAACCCACTACTAACTAGAACTGTGATACTGAGCTAACATTTTAATGTACCTTGAAAAATAAAATGTCTGGAAATGAAATATAGTCGGGGGAATGATTTTTGAAAAAACTGGATACATTCAGGTTAAATCAAGTGCTTTTGCATGGATTGGCTGGAAAGTTTCCTCAATCGTTATCCTATTTATGGAAAGAGATTATTTCTAATTACTTGGCTTAAATATCTATATAAAAAAGGATCTGCTTTGTGTGGAGAAGACACCCAGTGAGATGATCAGGAAGAAAGGAGGAATTCAGGTTGAAAATTCATTGCCTCTTTCATTGGTATTAGAAAATGAGAAGTTCTTATCAGAGGCAAGAAATAAGAAAGGATGTTTCTTTGAAGGTGAGATTACTATGATGCTCCCTCTCTTCCTGAGATCTGGGGGCAATGCCTGCAAAATGAGAGCAATTAAAAGATGTTGCACTGAATTCTACTGATGAGACCTTTATTGTTTCACCTTAATTTTGGGTTATTTACTATATGAATGCATTGCATCAGTACATACCCTTTGATGTGAGAATTTGAAAGATCTAACATATCACATTCAGTTCTACAACAAGCCTGTAAGGTGGGCAATTTTAATCCCATCCATTTTACAGATGAGAATAATGAAGCTCATACAGGGTAACTGACTTGCCCAAGTCCACATAGCAAGTCAGTGGAAGAGCCAGAAATACCACATAATAATCCTGACTCCCAGACACCTGCTCTGCTCAAAAGGTCATAATCCCTCTAAAAGAAAATGTACAAAATCCTATTTTCACTAAAATAGTAATAGAGATGTAGCCATATTAGTCTGGTCTTGCTGAAACAAAAGACAGGACTATGCAGCACTTTCAAGACTAACAATATGGTTTATTAGGTGATGAGCTTTCGTGGGCCAGACCCACTTCCTCAGATCAAAGATCATGAATAGGTTGCTGGTGAGGAAAAAGGCAGAAAATACCAATCAAGTTCTCAAAGTGGCATGAAGGAATGGACTAGGAAGGGTGACTTGATTATCTTGTAATTGAATTCACACAGTTGGCATGTGACGAACTTGAAGAAAGTCTAAGATACAAATTAGTTCTGGAATGTGTAGGAGATGATTTTTTTATTTTAGAAGGTGGAGAAATCTGCTAAGGGGAGGCTGTTCTAGATTTGATTTTAACCAATAGGGAGGAACTGGTTGAGAATTTGAAAGTGGAAGGCAGCTTGGGTAAAAGCAATCATGAAATGGTAGAGTTCATGGTCCTAACGAATGGTATGAGGGAGAACAGCAAAATAAAGATAATAGATTCCAAGAAGGCCTATTTTAATAAACTCGGGGAGTGATAAGTAAAATCCCATAGTGAGCAAGACTAAGAGGAAAAATAACTGAAGACAGTTTGCAGTTTTTCAAAGAGGGCCCCCAGCAGACACCTGAGCTGGAAGGCTGAACAAGGAGCCTAGAAAGATCCCCTCCAAATTGAGGAACCTAGAAGAGATACTCAGGGGAGCTGACAGGATTTCTGGGCCTCTGGGCAATGTGGGGATGTGTGGCTCTGCATGCCCAGAAGGGGTAGGGCATTGGGTGGAAGGAGTGAGGCGGGGGCAGCCAGCCCCCAGTGCTGTCTGGATGGCACAGCACCCTCTCCCCTGCCCGCCGACGGCCCTTAGATCTGACTGGAGTGCATAGTGCATGCATGGTGCTCCCACAACAATTCTAAAGGGCCTGGGATAGCTGTAGTGGCTGGAAGCCTTGGGCCTTTAGAATCACCAGGCCCTGGGGCAATTGCCCCCTTTGTATTCCCCCTCCTCTGTCACAGGAGATGCCTAGATCAAAGTTTGCAGCTGAAGACATTTGAAAAGGCCTGGGCTTAGCTGTGTTCTCCCAGATACTGGCTAGAAGCCTGTCCTAATAAAGCTCATTCACTGTTCCTGGAGAAGAGTCACAGTGGATGGACCATCCTGGACCCTTAACTCCAGAAAAGAAACTTAGGATAGTAGGGGCAAAAAAGCCTAACACCCTGGGTAGAGACTGGGATAGAGAGAACTGCTGGGAATGAGCCTGGGGAGTGTTGAGTACTGGACTCAGAGCGGGGGGAAAGAAGGGGACCTTGGACTAAGAATGACCCAGTTAGCCAACTGAGATGTTGGGGTGAAAGTTTTGTTTCTGTTATGTGCTTCGTTTTACTGTTATTAAATGAGATCTGTTCTTTAGCATTACTGGACTGTTTGGATTTGTTTATACACTGGGTGAGGAAATCAAGAAACCCATGCTTGCCAGCCAGTGGGTGCCTTTGGTCTGCCTGGAATGACACAAAATTCTAGGAAAATGTGTACTGGAAAAAATCAGACTTATTCATCATCAATGCCCACTCCCCTGGGAGCACTTCTAGCTCAATAACTTGTTCCAACTAGAGAAACTAAGACAGGGAGCAATCTCTCTTGTTGTCTACACTAGGTTCCCTGATAATACAGCACAAAAAATAACAATTATTCAGCATTTGTGGAGCAGCGTCGCCATGATGATAAAAATAAATTGCAAAACAGGGTGGAAGGTGTGTTATTGCCTGGGGTCTCCCATCCTTACCATATTTTCCATTTCTAGTTGTACTTATAACTGTCATCTTTTATGGAGGGCAACCAATTAAGAATAGAATTTGAATATTTAAAGATGTGATGCATTATTTTCATTAATGAGTGCATTCGCACTTGGAATAACGTACCTATAAGCTTCATGAACTCTAAACTCAAATGTCTGTGCCTGATTGTCTTTTTGAAATCAGTGCATGGAGGGGATCCTCTGTATGAAAGTTTGCCTCTTCTGGCATCGATAGGGTCAGACATCTGTATGGAGCAGAATCTTTTCTCTTCTCCCTGCTCCATGCCCTTCAGAGAGACTCAGAATGGAGGATCTATCAGTGAGAAGGGGCCATGGTCAAACATTTTAAAATAAATAGGCTTCCATCAGCATCAGTACATGAGAGCTAAAAGGCTATTACAGGAAGCTGGAAATAATTCACTGCTACTTCATGTGCTTTTTTTTTTCTAAAGCACATTACAAGTTTTATTTTTGTAGCAATTGAGCAATTTTGTTGCACAAACAAATAAACCAATGGAGCAAAGTTTAGATTTTCGTTCAGCTTAAAGTGATCATAAGAAATCACTACTGAACATCAGGCCACATAAGGTTTACTGCTCTCAGAGATCTGGCTTTGCTGCCTTTATTCCATTTCCATGTGTCACTATTGTAAATCTGTTTAAATCACAGTTGCCTCCTTCATGAAGTGTCTTTTGCCATGGTGACAACTGTATGAGAACTTTGTAATTCTGAGATGATAAATTCAGGAAGGTGATTTCTGAGACTCAGGCAAGAGCTGGAAAGGCTGAAATCGTTATTAGCTTGAGGCAGTTTTTGTTCATTCTCATCTAAAAGAACGGGTCCCATGACATCAGTGAAAACCAGGAGGGGATTTCACTAGGAGGGGCTTTCACATAATTCATTTCAAGTACAGTATAGGCTTTATGGGTTATTATAAAATGTGCTCCTTAGAATTTAGGCATAATTTTTCTTAGATGGTATCTATTTTATTTTTTTGTTAATGAAAGCTGTTTTATTGAAATATAGAGGTTCTATGAGCTTGATCTTGAAGTTTCTAAAGATCCAAAGGCTCAATAATAGGAATGGTTGTAAATTTTCCATCAACATTTTTAACAGAATTTTTTTGTTCAGAAAGTATCTGCTTTCTTAGAAAATTTTCAATTTTTTTTTGAAAATGAAAATCTAAAAATCTAATTCTCCCCAGACTCCAGATTTCCATTTTCTGTCACCTAACATTTTTCAGCCTTTGCTTTTTTCTGGTGAAAAATAAACCTCTTTTCTACCAGCTCTACTGAATGGCCTCTACCCTGCTGCCTGGATGGGTCTCCTTTTAGTTCCTCCAGCCTTTGACATAGTGATGGTTGAAGTTGCAGGAGTCATTCTGAGCAGGGTAGGATTTGGGAAGGAAACTCAACTGTTTGAAAGTTCCTTGGCTTCTGTTAGCAAGAGGTCTAAACACGTCCTCCCCACAATTATATTGTAAAATAAGATTTATCCAAACTAGGTTTAAAAGCACAAGAGTGACAGGAATAGAGCTCCTCTGATGAAGCTGGCAGAGGCAGGGCTTTGAAAGTTAGAAAGGCACAATCCAAGATCTAGTCATCGGTTCATTAGAACTATGGTGGCCTTTTATTAAGGGCTAAGTGTATCTAAAGTGTATATGTACCAGCTATGCTTCTTGATAGTTCCTTTGATAAAATTGTATCTTTGTATTGTCCTTTATAGTCCTGTATCCATCTTTATGTCTGTGAACTCAGTTATGTTTGTGCAAACCAGATATCATGATATGAACTGATGTTAAATACAAATATGTTAGAAAAATATACAAAGAGAAATGTTGTTCAGGTATGAAAAAGCCTAGAACCTCCTGAGTGGTACAACATTTTTGCACCACATAGCTTTGTGGTTATATTCAGATAAACTTATTGGTTGAGAGTGGGTTACCCTATGGCTACATCTACACTGGCATGATTTTCCGAAAATGCTTTTAACAGAAAAGTTTTCCATTAAAAGCATTTTCGGAAAAGCACATCTAGATTGGCAAGATGCTTTTCCGCAAAAGCACTTTTTGCGGAAAAGCATCCGTGGCCAATCTAGACGCGGTTTTCCGCAAAAAAGCCCCGATCACCATTTTCGCGATCGGGGCTTTTTTGCGGAAAACAGTACTGTGCTGTCTACACTGGCCCTTTTTTCGCAAAAGTCTTTCGGAAAAAGACTTTTGCCTGAACGGGAGCAGCATAGTATTTCCGGAAAAGCACTGATGATCTTACATGAGATCGTCAGTGCTTTTCCGGAAATTCAAGCGGCCAGTGTAGACAGCTGGCAAGTTTTTCCACAAAAGCAGATGATTTTGCGGAAAAACTTGCCAGTCTAGACACAGCCATATGGTGTAAAGCCTGGTGTAGGAGCTTTTATGCCATCCCCTCCATTGGCCATGACAACTTTCTCTACTGTGCTAGAGGAAAATGGACATGACTGGGATACCACTGTCTCCACACAGATATTTCACTCTAGTTTCAGTTCATTGCAGCTGCTTTCAGTTGACATAACAGTAACATCAGTGATAATCTGAGATCATCTTGTCTAAGTACAAGAGTTACATTAGTTATTAGGAGCACCACACTGCTTTTGTACCAGTTTACCTAAATCACTTTAAAATCACATAATTAGTTAAACTGGTGACATTTTGTATCTATAAAAACTGCTACTCAGTACAGGGAGACCAGTCATAGCCAAAAGCTGCATGAAGATAAGGGGTATGTGAAGGTGAACTTTTTGCCTCTTAGATTGCCTTATTCAATTCTGAGCCAAAATTGCATGTACTTAATGATCTCTTATTATGACTACTACTTTTCTTTCACTCTTGAAGGCCTTTACAATAGTGATTAAATGAACCCTAATGTCATATAAATCTGTCTGCAAACCCAGACAACGTTTGTGAAGAGTAGGATCAAAAATTAAATCAAAGGCTACGGAAGTCAGTGAGATTCCTGTTCACCCTGGTGGGCTTTGGATCCGGACCTGTTCTGGCATGTCTACACTGAGGAGTTATTTCGAAATAACTCCCCATATTTTGAAATAACAAGGTGACTGTCAACACTGCCAAACCCATTATTTCAAAATAAGGGCAGGTTATTTTAAAATAATAACTCCTGCTTGTGAAGAGGAATACACTTATTTTGAAATAGTTATTTTGGGAGTTATTATTTTAAAATAACTTATTTTGAAATAACCTGGTAGTATAGACATAGCCTTTGAAAAATCTGCTAGTGAGGACTAATATACCTTGCTAAGATTAATATGGATGTCTAATTGTGAACCTGAATAAATAGTTGTGTATTAAGGCAGTAGTTTTCAAACTTTTTTTTTTCTCAAGAACCAGTTGAAGAAAATTGTTGATACCTGTGACCCAACATAATTATATCTTTTGACTAGAGTGTGGGCTCTGGGGGTGGGGCTGGGAATGAGGGGCTTGGGGTGCAGGCAGGGGATTGGGATGCTGGGTTGAGTGTGGATTTACCTCCAGTGACTTGGTCACAGAGCAGTGGGGATTCTAAAGCTGGCTTCCTACCTGTCTGGCACCTCACATCTTACTGTGCCCTGGAATCAGCCAGTAGGAGGACTGAGTCCTAGGCGGAGATCGCTCTCACACACAGGCACTGTCCTCCCCAGTGGAAGCATGAAGGTGGTGCTCAGGGCAGAGAAGTGCATGGAGCCCTGTGGCCCCCCACTTAGGAATTGGACCCACTGCTGACCACTTCTGGGGTGCAGAGTGATCCGTGGTGCCAGAAGAGGCAGGAAGCCTTCCGTAGCAACCCTCACTAGTCACCTGGTCACCCTACAGCAGCGTTTCCCAAACTATGGGCTGCGGCCCGATACTGGGACGTGGGGAAAAAAATACCGGGCCTCAGCATGCCTGGTGGCTGCCGGGAGCGGGGCAGAGCGGAGCAGGCTGGGAGGAGGTGGTGAGGGGGAACCAGCTGCCGGGAAGCAGGGTTAGGGGTAGCGGGGCTGTCTGGCGGTGATCTGGGCAGGCAGGCAGCGGAAGCAGAGTTGGGGTTAGTGGGCCTGTCCAGCGGAGATCCGGGCAGGCAGCCAGCCGAAGCAGGGCTAGGGGTAGCAGGGCTGTCCCGGGGAGATCCGGGCAGGTGGGTAGCAGTGGAAGCAGGGCTGGACGGGGGCAGCGGGGCTGGTTTGGGAGGTTTTCGGGTGGGGAGGGGGCGGGGCTGGCCGGGGGAGATGGGTGGGGGGAACCAGCTGCTGGAAGCAAGGTTGGACCAGGGCAGCAGGGTTGGATTGGGAAAATCGGGAGGGGGGGGGGGAGCGGGACTGACTGGGCACATGCAGACCCTACAGACCCTGCAGACGAGTGAGTCTGGCCGGGTAGTCCATTTTGTCCCCCCTCCCCCATACCCTCCCTCGAGTAGTTGCGAACTGCTTGGCAGGTAGACACACTCAGGCAGCGTGAATACATCTACCAGCCAGGCAGTTCCCAGCTATGGACTGATACACCTAATTATAATAAAACTTACCTAATTAGAAAATATCAGACATTTTATATGTCTGGTAATTTCTCAATTTGTTTCCCAGACAAAACCCTCAAATACTGGACTGTCCAGTACAAAACTAGACACCTGGCAACCCTACCCCTCCTTGCACCCTCCCTCCTAGCCAGATACCCTAGCCCCAATCTGCTCCTGCCTCCTGGAATGCCCATGTGGCGCTGGGTCCCCCAAGCCCTGGCCCAGGCTGGGTGGAGGATGCAGCTGGGTGAAATACTGAAAATGTATTCATTTTTCATTCTTTTTTTATGTGTGTGTTTATATTTTTGGGCTGCAAAAAACAGTACTGGAAAAAAACGGGTTCCAACTAAAGTAAAAAGTTTGGGAAACCCTGATCTATCCAGCTTTCTATCCATCCTACAGTACATTTATCCAATCCACGTTCCCTTAACTTGCTGGCAAGAATATTGTGGGTGACTGTATCAAAAGCTTTGCTAACACTGTCACTGGGGGCTTTGGGAGGACCAGAAACAACTTATTTGAATATTCATAATTTGCTTAATGAATATGCAAATGAATATTACCAGTCCTCCAAAAGCTCGTGAATGGATTTACTGATCCCCGTGTCAAAAAGTTGGGAACCCCTGCCCTACAGCAAAGCAACTCAGTGCCTGGCAGTCCACAACCCAGTACTGGGTCACAACCCATACTTTGAAAACCACTGTGTTAAAGGAATGGGCTTCAACTTCTGAAACTGTGGGACAGAGTGAACAGTTTACAAAAACTGAAGAATCAAGTAATGTTTACAAGACAGAACTGATGGCTCAATGAAAAACCTCCAGAAGGGGCTTGGTAAAAAGCAATGGGTGGCATCTGCCATGCCTTGTGCTCTTTGGGCCTGTTGAAAAGTGGCTAAGGATCATGGTAATGCCTTTTGCTTCTGGAAGAAGTTCTACTATTCATTGGGTTGCAGGAGCTAATGAAGTTAGGACCTGCTTTTCCTTTAATCCTATTGTATCTGTCCTCACTTATGGCATGTCTTTGACAATACAGAACTTACTGCCTTTTAACCAAAAAATCTAACCAAGACAGCATTAGTATAATTGCTGGACTTAATATTTATAATGCTCAAGGAATCATGTCCCTGTCTTCTCTGCTATTTGTCTATAAATAGTTGAAAAAAATTTCAGGATACCTTCTCTCTCTCTCTCTCTCTCTCTCTCTCTCTCTCTCTCTCTCTCTCTCTCTCTCACACTGCTGCAAATTTGATGCATAGGTGTCTTTGAACTTCAAACCTTTCGTTAAACTATGTCTCCCTAGGTCCTACAAATGACCGTATCTGCCAAATATGTTAATTAAGCTGCTGCCTGTCTTTTTAAAATGCAGAATCCTGAACACATTTCACTTTCTCTGTAAGACTAATTTTTTTCCCATTTTTACTAGTTTATTCTCTCACAAGAAATTTCAGAAATTTGGCATCTTGCCACACAGTAAACTGTAAAGACAGCATAATGAAAGTTAATGGAGCTCCGAGATTCAGGTAACTCATATGAATTAAAAACAATTTACTAATGCATAGCGGGTTCAACAAAATCAAATCTAAAATACATCATGCAGAGCTCATAACAGACTAAATCAGACTTTGAAACCACTGAGGCATATTTTACCAAACTGAAGTAAGATAACATGAAGGAAATATCATCAGGAAAAAGAGGAGATAGTTATTTTTTTTATAAACTCTCTTTTTATATAAAACTCCTCAAACTACCACCTTTCCCTTTCTTCCCAACAAACACATTTATAAGTATTTCCACCTCTGTCTGAATGGAATTTCTCTTTCCATACTATAAACACACTCAGAAGTAAGGGTTAGATTATGAGATGTTTTGTGCCTGCACAGGGGAGTAAGGAAGAGTAAGAATCACTCCTTTTTTCCCCTTCAAGGGATATCCAAATTTTGTAGGTGAGGAAGGGTAGGGAATTGATGGATCCTAGCTTCCATTCCCCTAACATATCTTCTAGTACTAATGAGCCAGCTTACCAGGGATAGCAAGGCACAGACTAGCAGCAAATTAATACCCCCGAGAGCAACAGGGAACATAATTCTTCTTTGTGCTGCTTGTGAGACAGCACAGCAATGCAATGTCCATTACCGAGGGCTATATCCTAGAGAAACAATCTAGGCATGGACTGTTTATAGAACCTCCAAGGGCATGATCCAGTTACACTCAAGGGAAAGACATTTAACATCAACTGGTGATGTACTGAACCCTAAATCTTCAAAGCGTTAAGACTTTGCCACACTGTTTCATTAAAGTCAGTGTTTTGATTCATCTCCCAATTCGCTTGTTGGGACATCAGTGCCAAAAGGTACCTTTGCCCTAGGAAGAAGAAAGGCAGTGAGAGGATCTTCATCCTTACCCCCTAGAGATTCTTCCAGGACAGACTAAATTCATTTTACTAAATGAGTTCCATAGAACTCCCAGTAATGGAGGGTGCTCCTGTATGCTCGGACCATGCCCTATATTTCTGGGCTCCACAGAGCAACTCCATACCCAATAGTGAGTTATTACTCCACTCCTGGTTTCCTTGCTTAAGTGGTCTAAATCTTTAGGTCTAAATCCTGAGCAGCTTTGACAGTCTATTGGCTCTGCTTTCCTTTAGTCCACAAAGCCACATCAGATACTTACACTCCTTAAATTATCCCATAATTTTTCTCTACTAATAATGATTCAAATGTGTATCGTGCCTGTCATCTAAGCATCTCAACCACATTAAGCAAAAGCTACATCATATTGTATGCCCTGATTTATGTAGATGGTCAGACTAGATTGTCACAGTGGTCCCTAAACGCCAGGGAGATGCGCTACTGGCAGAAGTTGATGCAACGTGAATGGATTTATGCCTTGTATACCACCTTGGCTCCTTAGCTGTAAGTTTCCAGTAAATTAAATCTTTGTTACAACTTATATACATTGCATAGAGACGTTATAGTAGTTATTTGATTTATTGGAAATATATAATTATGGAGGAATGTAGATATATGTACACACAATATATAGACAAATAAAGGTGAACTTATGTGTCAGTGTTCCCCTCTAACCTTTTCCATCCATGTGCAGAATAATTCTGTTATGGGCACCAAGGCATGCATGAATGTGCACCACCAGGAGAAACACAAATCTAGTTGTAAGCATTCTGCTAATCAGCTCGATGGTATTGGAATCTCTCCTGCAGGGCCGCACAAGACCACAGCTTACAGGAAATGCTATTATATGTAGGAATATATACCAGTCCTGCTGATGGGGGTAAGAAAAGGAAGGGAAAAGGGGTCAGTTGCCCTGGGGCCTGATATTCTAAAAGGGCCCAGCAGTGGCAGTGCCTAGAGCTTTGGGTCCTTTAAATCGCCTCTGGAATACCACACGGTAAGCTCCAGGCAGCTCTATGGGCTGCCTAGGTTGCAGGGGCATGGCAGCGTGCACTCCAGACAGCACTGAGGGCGGGGAGGGGTGCTTTGTGGTCCTGGGATCCAAACCTTCCACCTGAGGCCCCACCACTTTTGGAAACATGGGAACACCCTCCCCGCCAAAACTTGCCCAGGGGCCTGGCAAGGATGTTGATACACACATCATCATTTTTTCAATGAAGCTCTACCTCATAGGGACAAATCTTGATGTTCTTATTCAGACAAAAATGTCCTTCAGGGTTTTAGAGTGAATAAGAACTGCAGGCTTTAGTTCACATTGTCTGTTTAGTAACAGATGTATCTGGTTGCAAACATTCATGAGACGAGAATGTGAATGAATAAATTGTGAATGAGAAAAAATAAGGCTTGTTCCCAGAGCCCTGCAAATTTGTGGATACCCCTTTACATCTGTGGGTATGAATACAGACAGCTCATTTTTTGTGGATATTGATTTGGCTGCAGATATAAATTGTGTATCTAGAACCCTGCAAATTTGTGGATATCTGCACTATCTACTTTTTATCCACAGGTATCCACATCCGCAGATGTCAATGGGGATGTCTGTAACTGGATTGAAGATACAGATGCAGATACAAATACAAATGTTGTATCCATGCAGAGCTCTAACTATCCTAGTTTTCATGCAATGGTATTGCACATGTACAATGCTCAGAATATACATCAAAGATCAGGACACTATAGCTCAGAAGAAGTAAAAATTAACATCTTTATGTTTCGCAGATTCTTAGTCATTGATGTTAATAGATTCTGAACCATCATTAGTAAGAATCTACAGATAGCTAATAGCAAAATTTTGAGCTAGTCCTCTATTGGGGTTATTCAGCATAGCTCCATTACTTCACTATGTTCTAATTGTAGTTCTTGGATTGCCTTAGGATGATCATAAGTGGCATCTTTTAATATTTACTCTGAAGTTCTGCGAGGTTGTGTTTCTCTTCTGTACACAAAGGAACAATTTCTGTCCTCTGATGCTCTGGTGAAAATCTGGAGTAATTTGACTGATGTCAGTAGAGTCACTTGGTATTTACACCAGTGTAACTGACAGCCCAATTTTAGTCTCTCGCTTTATCTATAGCTCAGTGGGTCACCAGATAAAAAGAATGAAAACACTAGGGGCAATTTATCCTTGCCAAAGCGTAACAGTACTGTTTATAGTCAAGGAAAAAAATCTTTATACATGCCTGGTCAGCTCAGAGCAACCCATAATAATAGACAAAGTGTGTGTCAGAATGTCTTGATTTATTCAAATATCAAGGCAATATTTGCGTGTCAGTTTTATTTATTTAGTGATGAATTGAGAGTAAACAGCAATATGACTTCCTTTGTTAAAAGTCTCTCGAGTAGAAATGAAATGGTAATCCTGGGTTTCACCACATGTAGAGGATGCAGAGATGTCTTCAGTATGTAAATTGGATCAGATTATCTGACCCTACCTGGGTCTTTTCTGCTGTTCTGGTGACAGAACAGGACCAAAAACTTGGTGGATATTCTCCGATTGGGATTCCTCCAGTATTTGGTGGCTCTCTAGCAGGCTAAGAACTTGAGGGAGGGGACATTGTTCAATATCTGTACATGATGTGCCAGGGGATGATCATATGCATCAGTGAACACAAGCTGGTGGAAAACTTTTTGGGAGCCACTGTTAGATGCTATAAAATCAGCCCCAGAACTGGACAGCCCCATGACTTCCCCTCCTTTCTGTTCACCCAGAAAACAACTAATCCATGGAGTTCAGAGGTTGTCAGTTAACAGTAACCAGCATAAAGTATTGTTTACATACAGCATGTTTAAAAAACAGCTGGTCCAGTGTGATACATTAGCAGTTCACTATTGTGTATCAGCAACTCTTGCAAGCCTGACACTGACTACTCCCTATCACACTGTTTTTATTGTATATACCCAATAGGTGGCATGTAATATATCCCTGGATAATCTTACTAATCATTAGTATTCTTGAATGATATATGCATGTGTAGTGTACAAAGATTTAAAATATGTGCTAGAATTATATTCTTAAAATGTGTTTGGCAAACAATACATAAGCATAGCCTACCTTACAGAAAGGAATGTGTCTTGTTTGTTTGACCAACTTGGTTGTCAGTAGGGTCCTATCAAATTCACGGCCATAAAAATGCATCACAGAAACCTGGTGTCTCCCCGTGAACTCTTGACTTTTTATGTTTTTACCCTATACTATACAAGTTTCATGGGGGGAGACCAACAATATTCCCTCTAATTTCTTCCATCCAAGTGCAGAATAAATGTTATATATGCACCAAGGAATGTGTAAATGTGTACCGACAATAGAAGCACAAAACCTAGCTATGGGCATTGTGCTAATCAGCTGGGTGACATTTGAATTTCTCCTGAGAAGCCACACAAGCGCACAACTTACAGGGAACACTGGGGATAGTGTTTCTCAGATCAGGGACCCAAAAGTGTGTGGTGTGTGGGGGTGGGGAATCACAAGATTATTTTAGGGGGGTCATGGTATTGCCACCCTCACTTCTGCACTGCCTTCAGAGCTGGGCAGCTGGAAAGTGCCTCATAACACACACACACCCAATTTGGGAGGGGGGGGGTTTCAGGATCCCTACAGTTACAATACCATGGCATTCAAGATTTAACTAATTGAAATAATGAAATTTACTATTTTTAAAATCTTATGATTCTGAAATTGACCAAAAGGGACTGTGAATTTTAGAGGGCCCTAGTCATCAGGCAGAGTCAATGGAAGGACATTTACATAGATGGTAAAGACAGCCATCAAATTCAGGGGACGGGGGAGGTGTCTGAACCACAAATTATACAAAATTGAATCAGCTGGTTGTATATAAAATTACTGTATTATAACGGTCTATCTAGTAAGCTAGTGATACCCTGGTGATTAATAACATGAAATGTGCATCAACAGCACAGATTTATGGGTACTCACTAATATAATGCTTTCAAGCCTTCGACCAAACGCGGGGAAAAGGTAACTATCTACATGTCTCTAGGATATACCAAATAGTATGAAATGAAAACAGTAGAATCCCGATTTACATATGAATCAGCAGGGGAGTTGGGAAATCAACAGCAAGGGAAGAACAGAAGGAAGCCTTTCTTCCTCTTGGAAGAGAGACAGGGAGCTTTGGGAAGACAGCCTGGCACCTACACACCTCAGCAAGAGAGAAGCGTGGTCTGTGCTTACTTTTTAAAGAATACATTGCAAAGATTTACTGGATTTATTAAAGAAGGGAAGAGAATCTCATAGGTATCCAGCACTTGGGGGTGAGAGAGAGCCTAAAAGGGCCAGAGCTCTTGAAATCATACAGCAACACTTTTGGAGTTGAAGTTTTTGGGAATTAAGTTTAGATGAGAAACTTACTTAGGCAAATATTGTATCTTCCTGACAGTAAGTTTTAGTTTTAGACATTTATTTTTGGCATTTGTTTGCTTGTAACACTTTCTATCTTTATTCCTTATACTAGGTTTCACTCAATCCTTTGTCCTTTTATTCTTATCCATTTGTCCTATTAAACCAGTTCAGAGCTGTGATTGAAAGCAGAGTGATTTCTAACACAAATTAAATTAATAATTTGCTTTTACTGTCTCTTTAAAGGAGCAGCAAACTTAACTTCTGTGTGAGTGTTCCAGAAGGCTGGACATGTCAGGGAGATGTTTCTGGGGAACTCGGCAATCGGTGTTCTTGCTTTGTTTCCTGAAAGCAAGGCTTGGATGGGCAGAGTCCTGAGGAGCCTGCTAGCAAGGCAGACAAGTTTGTGTGTCAGGGAATTGTCACACAGCTTAGCAGCTTCAAATCTCTCACTTGTTGAGGCAGGGTGAGCACGGTAACTCGCCATTCTGGGAACCTTAGCATATTGACTAGCTGTTGATGATAGGGTTGTGAGCCTCAGTAGTATAGTACCTGAGGCAATTAGAGCTGCAGGACAGGTGGTGATGTAACCTCTCACTGGTCTGAATTGAACATTGTCACAGCCAGATCCTTAGCTGGTGTAAATTGGTGTTTTAACTAGCTGAGGATCTGTCCCATCTATTTCTAACATGAAGCAGGAACATGAGGGAATACTGTGTCATTTGTATTCACGCACATCCTGAATAGCAGAAAGGAAATCACAAAATAAATATCTAATCAGGAAAGACATAGTTTTTGGCAGTCTTGACTAAGTTTTACCCTTCTTCTCTGCGGTAAAACCCTCAGGCTTCCTAGGGTCACAGAATCAGCCAAGAAATAAATGAGCTGCCCTGATCTGCTTTTAGCTGACTCCTCCTTTTAAGAGACAAAGATTTTGGCTGCGTCTAGACTGGCAAGTTTTTCCGCAAAAGCATTTACCTTTGCGGAAAAACTTGCCAGCTGTCTACACTGGCCGCTTGAATTTAATGTAAGATTGTCAGTATTCTTGCACAAATACTATGATGCTCCTGCTCAGGGATAAGCCCTCTTGCGCAAATACATTTGCGCAAGAGGGCCAGTGTAGACAGGGGAGGACTGTTTTGTGCAAAAAAGCCCCGATGGCAAAAATGGCGATTGGGGCTTTCTTGTGCAAAACCGCGTCTATATTGGCATGGATGCTTTTCTGCAAAAAGTGCTTTTGCACAAAAGCATCCGTACCAATCTAGATGCTCTTTTCTGCAAATGCTTTTAACGGAAAAACTTTTCCGTTAAAAGCATTTGAGGAAAATCATGCCAGCCTAGATGCAGCCTTTGTGTTTTAAAAAAGAAAAAATATCTTGTATTCATTCTCCCTTCATTGCAGCTGCCAACTTGAGATTATAATGCTCAGTGCTAGCATTGAACCTGTCCTTTCAGGAACTTTATAAGGGGGAAAGAATAACTAAAAAAAACCAACCCCGAGTTTAAAAACTTACAAGAGCTTCTCATTTTTTAGGGAAGTACAAAGTTTTATATATTTTTAAAAACCATTGATTCCTCCTGGGAGTTTCTGTGGCATGCAATAGAATGCTATTTTTCTTACTGAAAAGATGATTTTGTAACTTTGTAGCAATAAGAAGTAAAAACTGCCGAAGAGCTCAGACTCCTGCTTCTCTTTTGTGGATGGAGTCCATCCATGATGCTTTTTGGTCATGAATCAATCTCAAGACTCGAATTATACTGAACTTTAAGTAGAATTGAAAGGGTAGGAGGTGTAATGACTTTTAATTAGACCTCAAACTAACTAAGCCCACAAAGGCCTCTTTTCCAGGTGAAGAAGAAGAAGAAGAAGAAAACTTTTGGCCTCAAAACTGTTACATAAACACTTTGTAAAAACTACATAAACACTTTGTAAAAACTATCTCATTATGTATCTTGTACACTTTCTCTGCTACAGCGAAGCTATCAGTCTCCTGTCTACTGTATCGTTTTCACTAAAGAAAAATGACTGGGCAGGAACAGAGCAGGATAGCTCAGGTACTTCCATAAATATGATGAAAGATTTATTGAACATCACACTGCAAAGCTAATCCATACATTCTATCAGCTCTTTATTTCTTATTTATTTATGGTAAGGCTTACAATTTGCTAAGTGGCTCCTGGAGAGCAGAGAACTCCTGGACGCCGTCTTGAGCATCTCAGTAATATTCGTATTTACAGCTTATGAAGCTCAGTTTATTTGATTGTCATGGACACAGACTCCTGAACTGTTTTGCTGATCGTGTCACTTGCCAGAAAGGTGATGTATGGAGTGGGATGAATTTTTAGCAACGCGTGATTTATTTGATATATGTAGTTTCATTTTCCAGACGCAGAATATCTGTGACTAGATTGATTTCTTCAAATTTATTTGCTGTATGTAAGTTTTGGTATTTGATATTTTCATTTTTTTAAAACAATCCCCATGTCTTTGTCATAGAATTTAATGTCTGTAGGGACCATCTAGTCTGATTTGCTGCATGTTGCTGGCCCCAGAATCTAACCCGACCGCTCCTATAATAGACCCTTAGCTGCTCACTGAGTGGTAAATCTGATGATTTAAAGACTTCAATTTATAGAGAATCCACCATTTAAACTAGTTTAAACCTGCAAGTGACCCAGGGGAGAGGCTGCAGGGGGAAGGTGTAAATCCTCCAGAGTCATGAGCAGTTTGCTGCAAGTACTCAATATTCATGGTCCAATATTCAGGTTCATTTTGATTGGTCAGATAAATCGCACATATTCATTCTGTTCCAGTAAAAATACTCATCCTTGTGAATTTAAAATGATTTTTCTGCAAAAATGTGAGGGTCTGACTTTGAAATTAACTTTCTAAAAGCATTATGAATCACAGGAGGAACGTGTTTGCATTTCAAAGTTCTAGCTTAGCTAGCACTGAATGGCCTTAATTACCATTTACATACTTTTCTAATATGTCTCTACAGATTGACTCAGGGTCATTTAGCCCAGAGGTTCCCCACCTTTTTTATACCATGGACTGGCAAACTGATTCACAAACTTTTGGCGGACTGGCATCATTTTATTTGCATAGTCGCATATTCATTATGCAAATATCGAATATGCAAATAAATTATTACCTGTCCGCCAAAATATGTGCTCCAGCCCCCAGAGCCGCCACACAGCAGCTGGCTGCAACTCTGACAGCTGGCACGTGGCGGATGGCTGCTGGAGCTGAAGTCGTCTGTTCGCGATGGCTCTGGAGACCAAGGCTTGGGTACGCATTAGCCCTCTGAGCGGCTGTACAGCAGTTGCTGTGGCCCGGTGGTTGGGAACCACTGAGTTAGCCTGCATAAGATTTGTTGAAATTACATAAAAGTGGTAGCAACAATGGTAGCAACAATGGCTATGGTCATATTTTAATTAGATTTACCTGACATTGCTTGGGTCCTTCAGGGCAGGGTACTGCTGGTGGGTGTGGGGGGTGTACATTAGTCAGGGCAGGGCCTTGGGGATGTGAGGAGGGGCAAGGCAGGAGGCTGGAGACATGGGGTGTGTGTGAGTGAGGATTGAGGATGAGGAGAGGTTCGGGGTGGGGGACGGCTTCCATCCATCAGGCTTTTCTCTCCCCATCCCAGGCAGTAGGATCTTTTCTCCCCCCAACCCGTAAAGCCAGTAGGGGCCTTCTTTCCCTCTCCCCCCAGTCCTCCAGCCAATGCGGGCCTTCTGTTTCCCCCATCTTCCCTGCCTACCAGAGGCTTTCTGCCTTCTCCCAGCACCCCTGGCCAGCAGGGGCCTTCTGTTTCCCCCCGTGCCTCTCCAGCCTCTAGGGCCTTTTCTCTCCTCCCAGCCCTACCTTCTGGCAAGGGTCGTCTGTCTCCTCCCAGGCCCCCAGCTGGGGACAGGGCTGGAATAAGGGTTGGCTAGCCGGGCAGCTGCCCAGGGTGCTAACCTATGGGGGGCGCCCGGTCCTGGCGGGCTGCAGCGGCCGCCTGGAGTGGGAGCCATGTTAACCCCCACAGCACCGGCCAGCAGCGCGCTTCTCCCTGCAGCCACAGGACTCTGCATGGCCAGGTGCAGCCCGCACTGGACGGCCCCGGGCCATGCGCCATCGGCGGTGGCTGGGCCGACTGGGCAGCGCATGCGCCGTGTGTCTGCCCACACGCCCCAGGGGTGGGTCTGCGCATGCGCCGTGCACCCAGAGGCAGGGCCACGCGCCCCGGGGGTGGCGTCGTGCGCCTGGGGCACAGGGTGCCAAAATGGCTCGGGCCGGCCCTGGCTGGAGAGGGCCTTCTAGCTGCCTCCAGCTACCGGGGCCTTTTCTCTCCCCACTCCAAGAGTTGCGGGGGAAAGGTTTGGGGCAGGGAGGCTACTTACCTAGTCTGGTGGCAGGCAAGATGGTGTGGTGGGGACCCAGCCCTGCCGGACACTCTCTTGCTGATGTAGCTGCCCACAGTAGACTCTCTGCAGTATGACTCTCCCTTGCAGGCTCACTGTCCCCAGTGACCACTCTCAGCATTATGTGCCTCCCCTCTGTGCCTCTCCCTTTCCATGTTATAGAAAACAGTCCCATTCCTGGCACTTCCCATTTTCTTGGCACAAACAAACCCTGACTTTGCTTTAGGTTGGGATAAAAGGAAAATGCAAATCAGATCTGGCGGTTCTAGCTTTTACAGTTTAGGAGGAGTTCTTGAATAAATGGACTTGAAGACAGACAGACAGATTCACAAATGGATAAGATATATGTATATAGATAACAATCCCACCCCTAGAAAGACATTTTTGTTCTGCTCTAATTTTGGTAACTTCAGTATTTATTTTGTTGTGTATAAATAAATACTATGCTCGAAAATATAATATTAGGAATAGGCTTTTCATATGCAGATTTAAAAAAAACACCCTTTTTGTTACCTCTTCATTGAAACCATTTGGATGGTTATGAAGAGTGATGCAGCTTGAAGATAACTGTGACTCACTTTTTGTAGGGCAATACTTGAGGGAAACTGTAGCTTATTCCTTATATTGTTTGCTTCCTGACATACTCCTCAGCCATCCATTCTGAAAAAAATTGATTTTTTCAGGCTGTCTTACTCCTCATTGTATTCACTGCCACTGAAATATAGTGTGATAATTTTCTGCAAAGCCTCATTGACTGACTACATTATTTCACATTCCATCTCTTTACTCTATATAGTGAATTCAGGGCTCCTTGGCTGATTCCAAAAAGTGAGTAAGGCTGATATGAGCATTATAATTTTTGAAGAGTACAGACACAAGAGAAGGATGAGGGTTATAATAGCAAGGAGATATAAAATTAAGATAAGGGCAATTTAAGTGAGGCTGCAGAAGCCCAGGTGTTTGGAGACTATTTCATGTACTTCAATGAAAGCTGGATTGGATATAATATCAGAAGAAAGTGAAATTTGTTAGGTCCCTGACAAAGGGGCAAGGTTAAAGCACCATCCCATGTGTCATTGAGCAAATAATTTCTGCTACATAATCAATTTAATAATATCTGCCTTCTATTCTATTGGACAGTGGTCCACAAATAGATTGTCATTGTCTCACCATTTTGCCAAAATATTCCTGGCCATTTCATTGCACACGTTTGAAAGTTACTATTTTGATCTGATAAATAGGTCACATTAAATACTTTTATTCCTTAGGTAAATGAGCAAAACTTAAAGAATCAATTTCAGTTACAAATAAGAAAATCAACTTTCCATGAATACTCACAATTCACTATTTCAGAAAATGTGCTTGCCAGCAATCTTGCTTGCTTCAGTATTAAGCAATGAAAATGGAGGAAGGACATGCAAATGGTCAAAGTAAATTGTTTAAACATACGAATGTACATTGGCGGAAGACTTTTTTTCATTGTTTACTCATGTCTACTAAGAACAGTATCTTTGGACAGCAAATGCACTCAATCACCTACTAGGTCTTTCCAATCATCACTTTTCTCACACAAGCAGTCAGCACTGATGTGCTTGTCCTTTAAGAGATTGTCTTTGATGGATGGTGTTCTGGTGACTCTTATTGTATTTTAGTAGCAGAGGTGGTAATATACCCCTAACTCACATTTGATTGATACTGCAGAACCAGTGAGAGAGAAACTGTTGTAATTGCTGTGACCATTACGTTTTTCTTGGGAGACTTTCCCTTTTTCACTTAGTTGGGAGTCTGAGACAGATGGATCAGTGAAATAAATTCAGCCCCAATTCACCTAACAGTGAGCACCTTATAGGATCTATAGCTTGCTTTATCAATAATAGCTGAATAGCTTTCTTAAATACCATACATAGTCCTCAGAATTTGGTAATGCCTTTCCCAGTGCTTCTGTTTATCTTGTGTGCTCAGTAATTTTTTTTCTTTCTGCAATTGTTTAGCATTTGGTCTTCCTTCTGTTTTTTCTTATCTGATGTATACATTTTATTCCTGCTTATTATGGTTAGCATGGTTTTTAATAGTGCTGTCGTGATACATCACATTCTGCAGACTTCTAATAGCAGTCCTCTCTCCTCCTACCCAAAACCCGAACTAAATTAGGATGTATTAATTTGTAGTCTGTTTTACATCTCCATCTACAACAAATATATAATTATGAAACACATAATGGTTAAAATAGCAGAAATTGTACCACATGCCAAACATTGAAACAAATGCTAATTTTGCGGGTGGCATATTAGAAGTATAATACCAAAATGTACTTGGAGGCATTTATGCCCCAAACACTGATCCCAAGAGATTTCCATAAATAAAAAACAGGCTTCTGGAAGGAATCAACAATAGAGAGCAATTTCAACTGTTCAATTTCAGCTCTTGTTTAATGCCAGTGGTGTAGCCCTATGGCTAGCCAGGGCCAGGGTACCTGGATATGTGTGGAGTCAGTGAAAAATCTTTGCCAAACGTGTTCCAAAGGAACCTCAATCATACATATAATTACAGATTAGATTTATTTAGTCACCAGCCTTGCAGTTTCCAAGTAACTGCACATATAACTGACAATTATACAAATTAAGAAGGAGGAGAAAGAGGGTGACCTAGTAAATATGACTTTATTTGCCTTATGTGGTAATCTTCAACAAAAACAAGTATTAAATGTAGGTGCCTAAGGTAAAATACCTACATGAGCAGCTAACTACAAATGTCCTTTTCACAGTCAATATCACCTTGAGCTATTATTGATTTCAATATTACTTTGGGTTAAACTGCAGGCAGCTAGCCCTCATCCAGCCTTATGTCGTAACTCTAGTTTCATGCCCAAATAAACGCCAGCCGAGTCAAATGACATGGAGATATTAAGCTGTTTTTGTGGCAAGAATCCCTTTTCCTGTTGTGTGTTAAGGAGCTTCACCGAAACAAATACTTCACAAGTGAGTCCTAAGTGTGTGTGTGTGTGTGTGTGTGTGTGTGTGTGTGTGTGTCTCTCTGTGTGTGTTGCTCTCAGTAGTCTAATATATGCTTGCATTTGAAAAATTGAATGAATTGAGAGGCAGTGCACAACTGTGAGATCTGTCCATAAATTCACACTGGGATAGATATAGAATGTAGTTAATCCACACTCAAATGTCAGGGTCAGTGGAAAGGGATTCCAATGGAAACAGAATTCCAAAGCCCAGTTGGCAGGGTTTGCACTATTCACAAAAGTTCTCTAGTAGAATTTTACCCATTGATTTTCAACATGAGGTTGCATTAAAAAATCGTGAGGCCACAGAGGGCATCTATTCTGAAGTAATATTGGCTGGTCTGAAAATATGAACTCTGTCTGATCTGAAGACATGAACTTTTTGATCTGAAAATAATCCAGTGTAATTCTCATGTTTAAATTGGCTGTGATAGATATGCTAATAATAAAGTATTTCAACTATGGTTAACGTTCTGTATATTACAGTAGCAGACATAGACTGTAAAAAAGACAACCTCCCCACAGCAACCTATGTATAAAGAAGGGTAGTTTGGGGCAATGTTTCTGTTGTGTCTGTCATGGGTTATTTTAGGTACACTGACCGTTGGTATAGTAACAACTTCAGAGTATGGATGCGAGCCCTTGCAGGGATTGCCAGAGTCTTTTCAGCCTGAGGAGCAGCTTATCAGATCTGTTTGTTTTAGACTTATTCCTACGAACATCAGACAGCTGTGGTGCTTAAAACAGAACACATAAGATCTTGGGAGTTAATAGCAGATTTGAAATATTTTGGAGATAGTAGCAAAAATTCATCAGTGCTGATGAGCAACAGTTGATAGATCAAAGCATGAGGCTGAAAATGGGTGGATAGATGTGTGGGGGAGGGGGCAAGGACAGGATGGAGAGATTGAAAAGGCTTCTGAGTAATGATGTCACCTTCTTAAGATAAGGGATAATGGCAAATACTAGCTAATCAAGTAAAGGATAGACAGAAGGCATTTCCTAGGTAGGAAAGTGATAGGTACTTTGTGGCACAAAGAAAATTAGCATCCCACTGGGGAGAAAGAAAACCTAGTGGTCCTTAGTAGTAAATGTCTGAATGGGGCAGAATCAATATAGAGTGACAAAATAGAAGAAAAAAGAGGATATGTATATAAAAGTCTAGCATTATAGACCCATAAAGTGGATAGTACATCCCCCTAAGTCAGTGCCTACACCCTGCCACACATATTTTTGTGTCACGTCACACGCCTTCAGTTACAAGGATTCCACAAACTCTGTAGGTAACCTAGTCCACTGTTTAACTATATTGTTAGAAAGTTTTCCCTGATATCTAACCTAAATTTTACTTGCTACCGGCAAAGCTGTTTACTTCTTCTCCTATCCTCAGTGGACATGGACAACAATTGATTACCATCCTCTTTAGAACAACCTTGTACATAGTTGAAGGTTATCATCATGTTCTACCTCAGCCTTTTCTTCTCTTGATTAAACTTCCCCCAAAGAAATCTTTTCTTTAATTGGTAATTTTTTCTAAATCTCTTATCATTGTTTTTGCTCTCAACATATATTATATCTACTTATTTCAAAATGGTAAATACCTAATAAACAAATGATGTAATAGAAACACTTTGTTCCCAGAATCTTAGGTAGAATTAAAGACAGCAAATGAGAAAACAGTAATATTTTCCATGTCTGTTTTTATTCAAAAATTATTCTTTTTATCTTTAACCAATACTCTCTGGGGAAAGAGTCTGACTAATGAAGACGTGAAAGGATGACCTCTTTAGCTGTTAAAGTGTTAGCTTCTATTAAAACATACAAATCACCAGATCCAAATAACATATACCAAAGTATGCTAAAGGAAATGTTAGCCAATATCTTCCTGAGTATGTTTGGTTCAGGAAGGTTCCTAGAGGAGAAAAAGGTGTCCAATGCTTCTAACAGAAAAACTGGTCACTTCACGTTCATCAGAAAACTGCTCAATAGCAGCCACATTTATGTGGGATCATATGAAGAAACACTAACCTATTATGCTCCTTTGCAGGAAGATGCATTAGATGACCTAATAAATCTTATCCATCTCTAGTTTCTATGATAGCCAACTTTAGGGAAAAAAAAGAACTGTTTCATCATGGGCCAGATTTTGTCTCGAACAAAGCAAGTGTGAAGGAGGGGCACGGATCTCACCTATGTGCACTAAGAAGAACACAGGGGCTATGTCTGAGATCCTAATCCCAGAGAGAAACTAAGCAGAAAAGAGACTTCACTCTGTTCTCTAAATGCTCAATGACCTGGCTTGCCACATGGACTGGAGCATGTCAAAATTACTTCATCCGAAATGCAACCAATGAGTCCAGGAAGAATGACATTTCAGTTGTTTATATCATTAATTTAACTCACTTTTTGATTGGGGTGGAGTGTTAGTGAGAGATTCATGGCAAAAGGAATTTGGTAGATTTGCATGATGAGTAATGTCAAAGGTGTCTAGAACAAATGGAGAGGAGCTCTTTCACTAGCCTGCATCTAAATACATAGATAATACAATTCCTAAAAGCATCATGGCCACTTCAAGTTGAATCCATCCCCCTCCTGCTAGGTCCTGAAACACAAGCATCTGGCAGACTAAAAATATTGGCATGGATAATTTTTCCTTGTCCATGGCTAGGGATTATGAGCCAAGGCTACAGTGTCAAAGTCTTAAACAGGGCTTACTTGAGGACTGCAAAAAAGTGCATCATCATCATCACCCCCTGAGTCACTGTAGCTCCTCCCAAAAATGCCAGCTTTGAAACCGGCCGATAATTGACAAGATTGTCAAGTGATGGTTTCTGGCATAGGAGCCAAACCAGAGCTTCCTCTTTTAACTATCCTCAGAAAGGGTCTTGAGATTCTCTATGAAACAGAGACTCAGTGTGTCTCCTCACTCACAGGAGCAGATTTACTATTAAACAAACCCTGCAGTGGAACAGGACCCCCAGCAACAGGCCCCCTCTCCCAAAATATAGGCATGGGAACTAATGGTGCCAGAGTGTGCTGCAGCATCCCCACATTTTATGTGGGGCTCTGCTGCTGCCTTGCACCCAGGGTTCCAATACTGCCCTGCGCCTGACTCTGCTGCTGCCCTCTGTCCAGGTTCCAGCTTCTTCCCTGTGCCCAGGGCTCTGTGGATTCTACTTTTGCACCAGGCCTGGAATCCCATTTGCTGTCCATTGCCCGGGATCATCTCTGCTGCTCTGTGTCCAAGTCCCAAGGAGAGTCCCAAAAATGAAGCTGTGCACAGGGATCCACTAGCTCTAAATCTACCACTGCCCACTTGCTCTTTTCAAGGTAGGACATGCCTAGATCTCACCCACAATTCTGAAACTGAAGAACTCCAATATTTTCAAAAGCTTGTAAGAGACGCTGGTTAAAACCAGCTAAAATTGGGTATTTGTCCTTTTGACTTGAGTCATTGGTCTGAGATGACAGAAGCAGCCACACCAATACAGCTTTAAATGACTTTTATATTCAAAAAAATATGCAAAATGTAGCCAAGTGCAGAGACTATTCCAAGAACCAGAGTATCCACTGCTTTTGTGCAATGCTCGGAGATCAGAGGCCACAAGAGCATTCCTCTCTCCTTTTGCACCCCATCTGTGAGAGAGAATCATGGTCCCTATGCCCTAGAGAATGCTCCTCTTTTTGTCCCTTCACCTACAATACATAGGATTTGATGGATAGTTAGCCCTGTACCCCATCCATATTGGGGTCTCAGAGGGATCAGGCTGTACAATCCCAACAGAGAGTGCTCTGAAAATTGGACAGCTGGGGGAAGGAGGATTGTGCCTCCCAAGTCTGTGTGGTTTGCCAGTGCTTGCTGCTAAGAGCTAGAGCAAAACACCATCCTGTAGCCCTTACTATAGAGAGTGTCTTCGATTCAGTGACATGTTAACTGTCAGCGAATGTTTACTTTTTAATCATGACCACATGTTTCATTCTCAAAGCAGCTTCTCACTTCTCAGTCTCTGAAGTGAGTAACAGCACCGTTGAGGGTGTAGTGCTTAATATTTTAAAGAGCCTTGTTCTGAACAAATTGAACATTCTGAGAGCACTGGTTTCTTAAATAAACACTTACATTCTCCCCTGGATTAAGAATCTGAAGAAAATTCTGAAAGAGAGCACAGATACCACAATGCTCTGGTGTTATTGTTGAATTTTATTGTTGGATGCTGCCATATCACAGCAGAGGGCAATAATGTTATCTTTATTACTGATATGATTTAGTATCGCCAAATATTTTATACTATACGCAACAAAAATACAGTCACTGAATTTCTGTACAAGGAAATTCCCATAATGCATTGTTGGGTAAAACAGCTTTATAATGTGAAGGGCTTGATTTACTGAGAAGGATAAAAAATATCAGCAATCCCTCACCGACTAAAAAACAGGCATAGGCTTTTGAGATGACAATAGCTGAAATGGAAGTTAAATTTTTGCAAGAAATACTCAATTGAAACATGCTTCATATTTGCACAGAAAATTAAACATTAAACTAAGAAATTTGTTTAACTATTCTTGAAGAATGATTATTGAGAAATTAGACTGGAGACATGCATAGCTCAGTGGATTTGTAATCAGATACAGCATTTATTTCCTTTAAATCATTATATTAACATTTTGGGCTCTTCCCTGCATTGCAGAAGTCAATGGTAGTTTTGAATTGCACAGCAGCAGAATCAGACACTTAGTAAAAGTCATTACTATCCAATGGTTGATCATTGGCTTTGGTAAAGTGAGCTGATAGACATTTAGGGCATGTCTACACTAGGAAATTATTTCAAAATAACTAAATTTGAAATAATAACTCTTGAAATAATTTCTATATAAGCTTATTCCCCAAAGGAAAGCAAGAGTACAGATTTCAAAATAACTGGCTTGGAAGTGTGGATGCGCTGCTTATTATTTCAAAATAAGGGGGGGTTATTTTGAAATCATTCCCTAGTGTAGACTAGGGCTCAATAAGCATCCTAAGTGACAGTCAGTAAACCGTGTGCAAGCGTCACTATAAAAACAAGTAAAATTGACACTCTAGAAACCAGTCTCAGCAGAAAGTAAAAATTTAATTGCTTCCTCATCCCTAGATTTAATTCCTCCACATTGGTGTCGATGCTCGAGCTCATTGTTGACTAGTGATATGCAAATAGAAAAATTGACATTCATTAAAAGTTTGAAGTAAAAACCTCAAACCCTATTTTTTCAGCTTTTTTTGGGGGTCTCCCCTTAGTTTTTGTAGCAAGATGAGGGTCTGCAACATAAGCTCATGTATCCCAGGCTGGGTGTGAGGCGTGAAGTCTAGACAACAATGGACAAGACTTTGCTAATATAAAGAAAAGTTAATCTGTGAGCAAGAGGCAGGCCCTGCTCACATAAATTTGCAGGAATAGGGCTGATGTTACAAAAACACTCAGACATAAGAGGTACTAGGCATAGGCTGTAAGCACATTCCAGAGGGGTTGTAATAGAACACCTCATTAAGAAACATCTTTATACCAGCATGCACCCCACAAATAACAATCGTACCAATCTAGTTTCAGGACAGGGTCTAAATTGACAGAATGATGGATAGTAATGGAACCCTCCCCCCCACTTCTGTTAGGTAAAGGATGGTAACTAGCTAACAGAGGGTGGCAGACCGAGAAGGGGAAGCTATAATCCAGAGTGTTTAGTTGGGTGTTAGGCTTACATAGGTGTAGTGGCGCTGCAGCGAGTATGTTCGCTGACAACTATTACTGTACGTCGCTTGGTAATAATCCTACTGAGGTGCTTTCAATCCTTATCTGATTTATGGTCTCTGGGGACTCTCTTGGGAGTCTGTTGTGTTGACTAATTGCCATGGTTAACGTGTTAGACGGGGAGCACATGCACACACGCACGCAGCCTAAAGATTATCATCTTTGATGGAGTAGAGGACCTGTCAGGAACTCATCGGGACAACCCTGCCTGACTGACGATAGTTTTTCTCCCTCATTTTCCCTCTTGTTTTCTCCCTCCCTCATTTTACAGTGGTATAGTAGAAAATGAAAAAGAGGTAAAAAAGAAAGAAAAGGTGGAAAGGACAAATAGAAGAGAGAGAGAGCAATAAAGCAAAACAATGCTTTTTTCCATTAAAGGGTCAGAAATTTTGGAAAAAAAATCAGCAATATTTTCATTTTCAAAAGATGTCTCTTTTCTCTGAAGAATAATTTCAAGTGGAAAATGTTGACCAGCCCTTATGGGGTAGTTTGGGAAAAATCACTGCCCATTACTATGCCTGTTCTGCAGATGGGGACTTTGTTCTTTATCACAATGTTTATCTAGCAGATTACACACACTCTTTTTCCATTCAGTGTTAAAGATAAATAATAAAATGGCACATAAAAAAGAGGATATTTCTGTGTGAAAGACATTATTCATACTAAACACAGAGAGAAGAGAAATATACATAATGGGGGGGGGGGGAGCGGGGTTGACAATAGTGGAACTAAGCCAGCTCCATTTTTATGCTTTATACATTTCTTCTTAGTGTTGTGAGAAACAGAACAGTGCAAATAGAAATGCCTTAAATAGAAACTTAGTTGGTAAGAGTGACTTGAATTAGTGTTCCAGCTGTGAGGTTGATGAATGTTTAAAGGCTGTTTAAATTGTGGATAGCTGTAAATAGCTTTGAGAGTTGTAGCAATAGCCACTGCAGAGGAAGACGATGGGAATAGTTTAAAGGCCACTGAGGAAAATGTAAGTCCAATAATTGGAATTTCTCTACTACTTCAGATTCAGTGATTTTCATCTATTGCTGAAATACAGATCTTCAAATTCACTGACTGAACATGTACTAGATGTAATATATACATGGTCTAATGAGAAAATAACTCCGGAGGGCAAAGAGATCAACAGAAGATGAAGACAAAAGCACAGAAGTTTGAGTTCTTTGGATAGTATTATGTAGATCGCAGAACACTGCAGGAAGTGTTAAAGGAAAGCAGGGTTGAGAAGTATTTCTGTAGCCATCAGCTAATAAAGCTATATTTATTTTAGCAGTGTCTAGAGTACTAGAACAGCAACAGATCTGTAAGGATTGTCTTTATAACCCTCTGATTAGAATGCAAATCAGCTATTTAACCCGCTGAAAGTCACAACTGCCTAGGGGGTTCATGAATTAGATGTTGCTACCACAGAATATGGAGACAGGTGGTATATAACCACGGGGCCTAAATCTGCTGCTCTGATAGCCACATGTTGCAACGTGGTGGAGTGAAATGTACAATTTGCTTTGACCATGCTAATTATACAAATTCTTATTATGGGACCATTTATCCCTCCTACCTTTTACAGTTTGGATACACTTGTCTGAGGGAGAAGAATAGTTGCACTGCATGACAATTGTATGCAAACTGGTGGGAAAAGATAGCTTCTAGCATACACACAGATACCACCCTAGGATGAATTTGCCAACCCTCAGCTTAATAGTGTATGTCACTGACAGAGGTATGTAAATCACTGCTTGCTGAGCTAATCAAACTGTGTCAGGTAGTACTACTTTAAATGAAAAGCTTGGCCAGCAAGATTTGTGGGGCCCCAGCTGATGGGTGGACATGCAGATAGGGTCAGGCTGAGGGTCAAAGAGCTGGCATGGAAGGTGGGGCCTTCACAGAGCATAGCCTCAGAGATCAGTTTATTTGTTTATGGCTGAGGCCAGTCTTGATTAATAGAGCACATTCTTGACATAGTACTTTCCTGGTGGTTTACACTATGGGCATGTGTACCCTGGGGAGTTATTTCACAATAACTCTCCTCATGTCAAAAAAACAAGGCGAGCGTCCACACTACCACGCCTGTTATTTCAAAATAAAAACTCCCAGCTGTGAAAAGGAATAAGCTTATTTGAAAATAGTTATTTTGGGAGTTTTTATTTCAAAATAACCTGGTAGTGTAGATTCAGCCTAATTGTTGACATATTTACACGGGGCTATATCCTGACCAGCCCTTATGCTTGTGTACACGGTGGGGGGGCATGAGTAAAGCAGGAATATATGAATGGTATTTTCTGCCCTTGGAGTAGCTTCCTGAGGGGGGAGTCTGGTACACAAATGAAGGAATAGACAGATCCAGGACTTTTCTCCTCTCCTAGCTCCTTCCTAGTACAGCTGGTCAACCATATATAAGGCTCACAATGCTCCCCTTAAAAAAGCTTTGTGCTATTCTGATACTCCATCTAGCTCCCGTCAGAATGCCCCTGATGCTTTACCCATGCAATGTGGCTTTGCACTGTCCCCAAAGAGAGCTGTGTTTCAGAGGCATAATCTAATCCATATTAGATTGATTCTGTTTAATACTTGAACACCAGGCCAAATTCTGCTCTCCTGGACACCAGCATCAATCAAGAGTATTTCCACTGAAATCAATGAGGTTCCACACCTGTGTAAAACTGAAGTCAGATGAGAATCAGGCTCTGTATTTCTCTTGTTGAACCCTGCTGCTGACACACACACTCCTTGAAAGTCACTTCTGATTATTATTCTGCGTTCTTCTCAGAACCAGAAACATAAAACTTGACAAATTAGTTTTCCTCAGTTGTATCATTATATTCAGTTCTGGTCAATCTGGCTCACAAAGAATTGAGCAGAACTACTCACTGAGAGATGGCCAATAAAATGATTAGAGGCCTGGGAAGACTTCTTTATGCAGAGAAATTGAAAAAAAAATTGCACTGTTTAGTATGGAGAGAAAACAGATGAGAGAGGCCATAAGCAAAGTATAAAAAATAACAAATCATTTAGTAAAGGTAAATTGGTACTTCTTTTTGCCCCTTATAATACAAGAATGTAGGGATGTTATAGTAGATTCTAAGGCCAAAATTTAAAACTGATTATAGTAAATATTTCTTACCTAACATAAGCCGTGAAACTCATGATCACTAGATATCGTTTAGTAAGTTTTTAAAAAACAACCATATGGGTAATGGGCCACCATCAGGGTGGGTTACTCAGTTAGTTGGACCTTTTTATGGCATTGGTATAGAATTTTATATGCTATTATGAAAAAGTACCTAACATGCATGAAATTCTCAACTTTGATACTGCTCAACTGACCAAAATTAGAGTCTCTGATTATCGCTCTTGAGAAGGGGGAAATTATTTTAGGAAAGATACAGTCATCTTTTCATGTCTGTAGAAGAGGAGCTTCCAATATGGAAAAATCAATAACTGTTCTTTAGGAAAGATAATGAAAAAATAAGATTACAACTTCACAGTCTCAGTTGTCTGCTATTATTTATGACAAAGGTGTAGGCATGTAGAAAATCAAGAAAAAGACTCAAAGTACTTAAACCATCATTTTGTAAACTACCCAATATTTCTTTTTGGTACAATTGAACTGGACATTTTTTTTATTATATGTAATAAATATTTGAAAGAAAATTTTTAGAACAGATGACAGTGCACACAAACCACAGCAAAAATAGTTTGTACTTGGACTCATCCATTATTTGTATAATTGAATGCATCGGTCTCTGCTTCAGGAATAGACTTTTCTTCTGTTTCTGTTCCTCGGTCCTATGCTCATGGTCACAGATAAGTGAAATACCGTGACTGGATATTTCAGACATCTCATTATTATTCACATTGTCTTTTAAATGGTTAGAGTATAGCCCAGATATCATACAAACCACGTTATCAAAAATGTAATTTTATCTTTTTTTCCAGAAGTTGTTATGAATGAAGTTCATAAACGTATCTGTCTTCGCAGATGCCTAGCTTCTTTTAATGATTTGGAAAAAGATGTAATGAATAGAGAACATAAGTCTGAAGGAAAATGATAACAAATAACTATTTTTTCGGTTTAATAAAAATGGCCGTATCTATATGAACTTGTTAGCTTTTGTGTGACGCTACATGTATCAGCTACAGAGTAGAACTAGTAAAACAGCATTAAACAAAAATTCAGTGAATGTAGGTTTTCATTCTAGCTCATGAATAATATATACATCTTTCTGAATTAATTATAGATAATTAATAGGATGAACACCTTCCAGATCATAGGTAGTTTGTGAACTGTTGACTACAACTATTTACCTCTAGGCCTTTGTGATATGTGAATGCTCCCAGAGAATTTTTATTACTTTGGAATTGAATGATTGTAATTTAATATAATTCCCTTCTCTATACATTTTGGCTTGATGTATTTGCATTTTCAGTGGTTTGTGAATATCAGCTCCCTAGATGTGTGTGCACTGAGTTGTTCTTTTATATTTGCTTTCTGTAAAATCACTGAAAACAAAAACAAACAAAAATAGATATTTTCCAGTTGATGGTCCAATCCAGAACTAAAACCATGAATCTGGCTATAGATTTTTCAAATATGTCCCTCCCCAGTTCTAGATGTGAAAGGGAGTATATTCTGATTTTGCTCCCTTTCACAATTTATGGAATCAGAAAGAAAAAGTATCTCAACCAACTTATCCTGATAGAACTTGTTTTAAATTAAGGAAGAAAGACCAAACTAGTAGATGGTCTCTTCCTTCTCTGTCCCCCTCACACTACCATTCACAATGTGGATAACCATAGTCTTAGGTCAGTAGCAGCTTTCGATAGCTACATGAGAGACGACAGATCAAGAACTGGAAGCTGCAGGACTAAGCAACAGCTAGGAGCTATTTTTGTGTAAATTGGTGAGTTTGTTAATAAGCAATTGCTTTACATTTATAAGATAACTAGAGTGAAAGATGCATTTGGTTACATTAGAAATAATACAATCGTTAGTACAGGCAGTCCCCGGGTTACGTACAAGATAGGGACTGTAGGTTTGTTCTTAAGTTGAATTTGTATGCAAGTCGGAACTGGTACATATTGTAGGGGAAACTCTAGCCAAACATTTCTCCAGAGCTCAGTTTTGTTCTCCCACACCTCACTTCCCTCAGTCCTTTATTCTCAAGCTGAGGTGTCTGCTGAGAAAAGCCGCTCCGCGTCTCCCTGGTCTGCTGGGGGGAAGCAGCTAGTGCGGAGTTGCCTCACCCCATTTGTAAGTAGGGATCCGATGTAAGTCAGATCCATGTAACCCGGGGACTGTCTGTATTGGTATGAGGGATGCACCTGGAGGAGATGCAGCCAAGATCCAGTCCTCAAGTCCTGAAGAGTTTACAGTCCAAATACCCAATATAGACATATGGGGAGGGGATATTATCCTCGGCTTTAGGTGGTGTCTACACAGCAGGAAGTCAAAGGAAGAGAAACACTCTTCCTTCAACTTCTCTTACTCCTTGTAAAATCAGAGTAAGAAGTCTTCCAGCTTGACATTATTTCACAATAAAGGCTTGTAGTGTAGATGCGCATTTTGTTATTTCAGAATAACATTAGTTATTCCGATATAACGTTGCTTTATAGACATAGCCTCTCAGTCCAGTGCCTGAACCACAAAACCATCCTTCCTCTTGGTTCCCTCCTCTTTTATGTATGTATAAATAATCACCAAAAATAAGGTGAGTTAGTGGAAGATCAGTCAGTCATTTCCCCACATTGTCATCCATATATTTATGGGGCACTTGTCTTCAGATTTCATTCTGAAAGTCTTTGTCACATACTCACACTGTTCAATTGATTGCAATTAGAAGTATGTGGAATAACAGATGAAAACCATTTGTTACTAAAAAAGAAAAAAGCCATTGCACCAAAAAATTTATTTGCTTTCTCTGTCTTTCATTTCTCTCTCTCTGTAAATGTTTTTTTAAATTACTTTTCTGACTCATGTAAAGGCATATATACAGAAAGAAAAAGAGGGAGGGAGAAAACAGCTTCTGATTGGGAAATAATCAGGGTGTATCAGGGCACAACACAAAAGAAAATGAAAATACTTTACCCTGAATGACGCAGACACAGTAGGAAAAGCAATTTAAAACAACTATCTTGAATGTAATGCTAACAGTTTGAAATACACATTTAAGTAATTGTTTGGCTTAACTTGTCATGACATAAGCATTCTAATGCTAGATTAAATCTATTAGGTAGAAATCCGCTCGGCATAAATCACAAAAATAAAAAATGTTGATGTATTGTGAACATTAATACAATTAATGCAGGACATACTGCAACAAATAATTTAAGGGACAAATTCTCATGGAAAAGTTAATTTAGTAAGACAGTTTCTATAATCAGGAAATACATTTTTCTGTCCACAGTTTTTCTGACATTTGTCCCCGTGTAGACAGGCCAAATATCAGAAAAGCCTCTTTGGGAAAAAGAATCAGAAGAAGATATGCAAATGAACCCCCAAAGTGTAGCCATACCCTTCATTTCTTAATGAACAGGGATATTCTAACATTTGGTAGGTTGTCATATACAAGTCCTTTTAACACTTTGTGAAAATACACACACACACACACACACACACACACACACACACACACACACTGATAGTATGTATGGTTTGTTTGAGATCTCATTAGGCCCAAGCCCCAAATTCCTGGAGAGCTGCTGGGAGAGGAGTGCACACAATACTTCTCAGAAGATGCTCATAAACTTACAGGCGAAGCCATTGTCTATGTGTTCCACTCATGTGAATGATTTAATCAATTCTATCTGTAAGTCTATTTCACTTCTCTTTAAAATTTGCTAGATATTAAAGAGGGACCCAAACAGAACAACTGAGTCTGAAACACATGGAGGAACAATAAGACAAAAATCTGCAATAAAACACTACATGTTAAATGGGTCTCTGAGTAGAGATGACTGAAATTAAGTTTCTACCAGAAATCTGAATGAAAGCCAAAAAATGTCTTCATGGAAACAAAAATTATTTCCCAGCCAGTATTAATTTCAAGTGCTTTCTCTCCATGAATATAATTTATGAGCATGATAATTGATATATATATATATATATATATATATATATATATATATATATATATATATATATATATATGCACTATTAACAGTTTTTCTCTCTCTAGCTCTCCCTTTAAAAATAACTTTTAGAAACCCCCCCCCCCCCCCCGTTTTAAACAGCTAAGAAAGAAAATGACTTATGAGGTGTCTGTGGTACAGAAATAGAATCCTTAGAAGGAATGAATACATCACAGTCCTTTCACAACATGTGCTGGACTGAGGGTCCCAGTGAACAGCCACATGTTCAGCTAGCACTATCTAATTGGAAAATAATGGGGAGCCAATGAGCTATAAACTACAGATAATGGGCTTGCTTCTGCTCCTACTACAGAAAGCAGCAAAGCTCCTATGGAATGTAGTAGGATGAGGATCAGTTCTGTTGGGTCCAGAGTGATTCACCATTTTAAAAAACCACTAACTGCTCACATTGTGTTAAAAAGAAAGAAGTTTTACTTTGAAAATGATACATTAGGATTACTAACATTTCATGAAGATCTGCATGGATTATTTTTAACAATACAATTCTTTTGAACTACTTCTGCATAGTAAATCTCAGTCACTGAATGTTCCATGTACGATATATGACATTGTTATAGCAATGCAAGATTTCAGCTGCTCTATTCTCCACTGACTTTAACAGAAAATCTATTTAAAAAAATACAGAAATACACTGTGTTAAGAATGTAAGTTCGCCTGTACACCACAGCATCAGTATAACTGTAATAAAGAGAAGAAAAATAAGGAATCTGCCGCAAAAGACTACCTTTAAATTGAAACATAAATAACCACTATTTAAATGATATAGGAGTAAATGATTATTTGGACACTAAATAAATTACTTTTCTGACTCATGTAAAGGCATATTTAAAAAACATTACTCCCAAAGGCAATAAATAAATACAAACAACAATTGAAACTAAACCCTATAATATATGCAATGGGACTGTTCATGTAAATAAATAACAACTATGTGATCAAATATTGCTGCATCATATTTACCTTCAGCCTTCATTCTGGAAAGAAACCCTATTCAGTACAGGATTTAAACACGTGCTCAAGTCCTATGAAGTTCAGGCTTAAAAATTAATCATGTGCTTATGCACCATCCGACTGGGGATGGATTAAAGTATGTATAAGTGCTGTCCTGAATCAGGACCTTAATTTGGGTACTTAAAGAAACCTGTAACCATACATACATATGGCAAAATATATTAATAAATACAAAAGCTATCAGGGCACATCAGCTATATAAACACAAACAAATTCCCTAAACTATTGGAAATTTATAAAGGAATTCCGCTCCTTGCCTTTGTAGGGGATCGTCCTTCACCCCACTACTCTAACACAACTTCCCCCACAGCTGCAGAAAGGTGCAAATAGTATTACTCCCTGGAATCAGAGGGATGAATGTACCTAAATCCTGGTTGCCCCAACTGAAATATGTTCTCAAGTGAAGTAATAGTAAATTGGAGATTACAGCTATAATCAGATTTACTGGGATTAATTTGAATAAATATCAGGGAATGAGTCTGATGGCTTTCTTCTTGATTATCAACATTTCTAAGGGGAATGAAGAAACAAAAAGTACTGTATTTTGGGCCATCTAAAGCTGTTATGAACCATTAGATACTCCCCAAGAGACTCATAAAGGGCTAAAATATTAAATGATTTTTTCATAGGCTATGTCTACACAGCAGCGTTATTTCAGAATAACTGATATTATTCCAAAATAACAAAGAGCGTGTCTACATTACAAGCCATTATTTCCAAATAATGTTGAGCTAGAGGACTTGTTACTCTGACTTCTGGTAACCCTCATTTTACAAGGAGTAAGGGAAGTTAAAGGAAGAGTGTTCTCCAAAAGCTGAGGTAAGCTATTTCGACTTAAGCTACGCAATTGTTGTAGCTTAATTCAACTTTAGCCCTGCTGTCTAAAGACACACTCTCTAAAGACTTTAGGCCTGCCATACTGTAGACTCACTCTCAATAAAATCCTTTTATAAAGCGCCAGTAGACATTTTGTAAAAATTTTATTTTTATGGAATTGACATGTTCTGAAACATCTGTTCTCTAAATAAAAAGCAGAGAGGGAATGAGTCAATGAGATATAATACCATTTACTCCTAGGCCAGCAGTTCAAATTCACCCTAGCTTGATAATAATTGGAAGTTCCCATCGTACGGCTGCTTATTGACCGATATAAAATGAGTTTAGGTGTCTCAGTCTAGTTCCCAGTGAAAAAACTTCCATATCACAAAAACCTGTCACCTCCATTGACACTAATTAGGCACCTTTGCTGGCTGGCTGTGCAAAGATGCACACAGAGTGGGCATGAAACAGAACTAGTTTTTCACTTCTGCAAGTGATCCCTGAGGTGAGCGAGGCTATGTGGAGCAGCATGCAATACCATTTCCTATGCTGTACCTGTTCAGTGAATAAGACTTCACTCTGCAGCATTGTCAAGGATGCTCACAATCTGATTGGAAATAAAAGCCCAAAGGCTGTAACTGTTACTGAATGTGAACAAAACAAAAATAACTGATGGAGGAAAACAAACTAGAGCAAACATTCTTGCAAAATGAGTGAAGCTGCACCTTTCTCCTCATAAGATTGACTCAGTGAATAAGCTTCTATTGGCTGGTCTGAGAATCAATTTTGGACTGTCCCAAAGGACTAGACCAGAGGAGGGTAATAATTTTTGATGGGGGAGGGTCACTCCAAGAATTTGGAAAGCAGACAAGGGCCATACTCTTCCATGATATTAATGGAGGAGGTGCGGGGTCTGGGATAGAAGTTAGGCGCAGAAGATAGCTTGGAGTAAGGGAGGGAGTTTGGGTGAAGGAGGCTGTTGTGACCTGGGGCACTGGACTGAGATGCAGGGGGTTGGATTGTGAGCTAGGGCAGGAGGGAAAGCTATTCTTTGCAGTTTGGAAAGCTATTATAGAATAGTCTGCTCTGTTCTGCAGCAGCACTGAGATGCACAAATATCAGCCAACTCTGTTTGTGAGACATAGGATATTATTGCCTTAACTTGTGACTTTTAAGTTCATTGGTCCTCATTTCCAAGTTCTTGAAATCTCTTAAATATTTTGTAGGGTCACTATTTATTTTTATACCTCAACAACATTAACAACACTACAGTTCTTTAAATTAGAATATTCCTTGCTGTATATTATCTCAGTATTTGTATTAGGTACAGGACTAATAGCTCTAATTAGATATCACATTGAACTTTTTACACTTATCCCTGATACATCATGATTTTAGAAGCATATTTAACTGACATATGCAAATAAAATATTATCTCTGTCTCAAGGTGCACATTCCATATTTGTTGTCATAGTAACTACATGATCCCAAATCAGTATACTTTAGCTCACACATCTACCTACATTTAGGTAGCTCAGAAGAGTAGGAGCAGAAATGGCCCCAAAAGTGAGCTTGAGGGCTCAACTTGGCACTCTAACATACAATATTGTGCAGGTTGGTGCTAGCTCTCTACTATGCCTGTACGGTTAAACTTCCCATACAAAGCTTGTTGATGGACACCTGAATCAAATGATGAGAATAATAACAGGGACTATGAGATCAATAGAAACCTAGAGACTATCAGAAACCTTGCTAATATCCTGCATCCTTAAAATCAGGTGTTATATTGCAGCAAAGAACTTCCAGAGCCCTGCAGAATGTGCAATTGGGTTGGGCACCACTAAATTTGAGGCACCATTGTGCCCCACATTTATCAGTGCCTATGTTGATATGTCTACCACTAGCCTGCTCTGCCAGTCCCTGACCCCTGCTCCTCCTCCTGGCTTGCAGCTCTGTCAGGCTGTACCATGTCCCATTCTTCCTGCCTCTGCTCCAGCCTTCCTGTCTTGTTCCTGCCCCCTACAGCCATGAGTACAGCCCCCTCGACCCACAGTGCTGCCCCCTCAGTGGCAGTGCAGGTGCTTGGGCTCCATAGGGCACCAGAATTCACGATGGCCCTGATAATGTTTTTGACAAAATCCAGTAGATTCTATAACAGCCAATTTTCAAAGATATATGGGAAGTGCTTTCCACCGACTCATCAGCAGAAGACCAAGCTGGACTATGTTTCTGGACATCTATATAGCAGATGCTGTCATGCTGTGGTGAGCAGAATGGGAGTGAGATGAACCTTCTATAAGAAACTCCCTCCTCATTCCTCAGTCTAATGAAAGTCTGCATAGTTTTGAACTGCCAGGCTATTTCTGAGGAAAGCTCAATTCTTTCAAATGCAGGGTATTGAGGCGTATGACAAATGACTAGAACTGGGTAGTTGTGATACAGTGGAGAATCTACTGAATGGCTGTTCATCTCATGTTGGACTATAAGGAGAACTTTCTGGTCTCCACACAGCTGGCCCTGAGGCAACTGAATGGCTAAAATATATGATGCCTACCTAAGCCTTTATGATACTTCTGACATTTTTTTCTGTTTGACTTGCACATCTGTGTTACGCTCCTTCTTTATATTTCTGATTTTTCATCTTCATTGTCCCACTTGTGCATTCACTAATTAATAATAATTTTGAGGGGAGACAGATAGAATCCAGAGCTCTGTACTGATGTACTTATACCTCACTGCATTATTGAGTGGGGCTGCTGTGTTCTGAGTCAGCTGTAGCTTCTTCAGTGTCTCCAAGCTAGTTTCTTAATGTAGCTAATGATAGTAGTCGGGCCTGGCGGTTTCAATGCATCGATAACTGTAGTTAAATCTACATTTGTGAAGCTGTCTTTGCACTGAAAATATTGGAAGTCAATAGCCATTCAACTTCCACCTGCAGTACATATGGGGAAACAGTAGCCATCTTGTCTAAAACTACTTGTGGCTTCAGTCTTATTGAAAATGTGAAACAATGGTCAGTTTTAGTTAGCGCTTAAAAACACATGATAAAGTCTTATTTTTCTCCTGATATAATTCACAACTTAACATCTCTCCCCCATCTCTAAAATTATGACCTTTTTGATAAAATAACAAGAGACGGCAGCTATGTAAGGTGTCACTTGTTTTCCCACAGTCCTTCCCAATAGTATTATTTTTAAATGAAATGGAAGAAAAGGGAGATCCTTGTGTGACATCACACCCACTAAGGAAGGGGTGCTCTTTGGGGTTGAAATGGGGAGGGAATACATAACCCAACTTCATTAATTTCCAGTTACTCTTTCCAGGTCTCTCAGGTTAAAAAAATAAAATACTGTCTGATGATCAACTGTGTTAAATTTTGCTGAAAGAACTAGTGGTATGAATATCAGAATTTGGACCTGTTCACAAATAGGACTAGAACAGCCACTAATGGCTAACTCATTGATGAGACAAAGTTACATGTAGCTGAAGACAGTTCTTTCCTGAATTCTAACCTACCTTGCTCAGAAATGGGATATCAGATACCAGGGTAGTTGACAAGACTCACGTCTACACTGGCAGCTTCTTCCGGAAGAACAGCCGTTCTTCCGCAAAAACTTGCTGGCTGTCTACAACGCACAAGCATTCTTCCAGAAGTAAATTTAGGCTGTGTTTACATTGGTGCGATCTTGCGCAAAAGCAGCTGCTTTTGTGCCAAAACTTGCTGCCTGTCTACACTGGCCACGAGTTCTTGCCCAAGAACACTGACGTTCTAATGTATGAAATCAGTGCTTCTTGCACAAGATCTATGATGCTCCCGCTCAGGAATAAGCCCTTTTGTGCAACTGTTCTTGCGCAAGAGGCCAGTGTAGACAGGCAACATAAATTTCTTGTGCAAGAAAGCCCTATGGTTACAATGGCCATCAGAGCTTTCTTGCACAAGAGAGGTCTACACTGGCAAGGATGCTCTTGCCCAAAAGCACATCTCTTGCGCAAAGGCACATGCCAGTGTAGACGCTCTCTTCTGGAAGAGTTCTTGCACAAAATCATGCCAGTGTAGACGTAGTTAGTCTACAATGTCCTATGTAGGCTTGATGATTAATGGAAGATTTTCATATGAACTAACCACTGACACTAGAAGAAAGAGGCTAAATTAATTTCATGGTGGCGAATGAGATTTTACATGTACCTTGCAAATGGATTATCAAACTGAGTCATTTTCAATAAAAATGTGTTGTGATACATATATAATATTACTGTTAATTCATTCCCTTTATGAGATTTCTTAACTTGTTATACCCATGAAGAAAACTTTAACTCTTTTTTTCCTTTACTTGCTACTAAAGAAAAAAATTGCTAATTGTGCAAACAGTTTGAAGAGTGTTACAATTTCTGAATAATTTATGGATTTTGAAAATTTACAGGTACAATCTGATCTAAAGTGAAGATACAGAATGTACTTTGTAGTAACAAATGATGAATTTTAACTATGTTTTTGTTTCTTGAATTTTTCCAAAATCATGTTAATAAAAGGCAGACATGTAACTTACTCTATTTTCCCATCTATATTATACTTTTGATCCTGTTCTGATGACATTAGTCAGCCTTCTTCTGAAACATTCAGTTTTAATAAATTTCAAGAAATCAAAACCAATCATATGTGAAACATAAAATAATTATGGAATTAAGAGAAATAATGTACATGTACAAGGAATCCAAAGAGTACACAACGAATACGGAGACAGATGAGACAAATTCTAGGTTTCTACTGCACACATCTATAGGCCTAGAGTTTTCAGTCACCAGTGTTATTAAATGGTATCAGACAAGGCTGATTTTGAATAAATTATTATAGGATTTTTAAATGCCCTAATCAAGGCAGGTTGTGTAAGATAAAATGTTACTTTTAAGTACTTATTTTTAAGTACTCATAATTCAATTTCAGAGTTGATATTTTTGAATGTGTTTGAATGATGCATACCCGCTTTTCAGGCCTATTTAAGTAATAGGATTTCAAAATTAAATCTAAATATTTCCAACAACAATGAACATAGTCCTTTCCACCATCTCTGTTATTTTCTTCATAGATCAGAGCTGAACAGCTTTGAAATGCTTACTTCTGTTACACTGATTATTTGTTTATTGTGTAATGATGGTCTTCCTAAGGTGGTCCTTAGAAAGGAAGACCGCTTTATATACTGTCAAGATCATTGTAAAACACCACCATTTTCGAAAAGCAGCACAGAGATGCCATCTAGCAGTAATTCTTAGGAATGTCCAAATATTTAATAGTTCCTTCTCTCAAAATCTTGGATCCATGTATAATTCTGAGGGAAGCTTTTGTATTTTAATTGAAACCTTTTGACTATAACTAAGATTCTTGCTGACTATGCACCCACTCAGACGGAAATAAAACTTTACTGAAGTATGTCATTATGCACTTTTTAAATTTTTCATGTACATAGATATTATGAATATAGTTTAATTAACAGACAAAACATTGTAATCATTTTCTTGAACTACAATTGATAGTTTGTTAGCTGCATTAAACACACGTACAATAAGTTGGAGTGAACTGCTTTCTGTTTAGTGAAAAAAGAATTTCCATGCACAATCAATATTCTGTCATATTTTAAAGAAACACTGAAAACATGTCAGTGTAGAAACTAAATAAACTCAGTTTATATCAACTCTTTAGAATTTCAGAAATTAAAGACTAAACTATACATTTTTTCTAGTTACATATCTTACCATGAGGTGGCGATACTTAAACACTTTGAAACTGGGAGATAACCTAGTAAGTTCTAACCCAGAAAGCTTGTCGCAGTTGCTAAGAGTGTGACTATCATATGATCCTCCTAGAATTAACAGTGGCTTCTCTGTTGGAGAACCTTTTGATTTTTGTGAAATCTGCAAAATGAGAAAAATGATACTGACCACTTTTGTAAAGGGCTTGAGACCTAGTGACAAAAACTGCTATATAAGTCTAGGTATAAGGTATGTATGTATGTATGTATTTGTTATATTAAAATAACTTATCAGATATATATATTACAGTCTACAAAGTATATGTATAACACTATCTAATAAATTAGTAAAACTATATTGTATCATCTATTAAAAAACTTCTAATGTGATTTGTTATGATAATGCGCACATGCAGCATGTGTGTAAAAAATCATAAGTGTGTGTGTGTGTGTGTGTGTACACACATATGTCCCCAATTGAATTATCCCTCACCAAAATGGATAAGCATAAAAGCTGCTAGAAGTTATCACAGATAATTCTTGTTTGAAAAAAAGTCATATTTACACTCCCTGCTCTCTCCAACTAATTTCAAATGGTACACATGAAAAGGAGAGAATTATTACTTCATTTCTTTTTAAATAGATAAGTGAATACATTGGTACCATTGCTATTTGCGAAGTCCTTTCATCCATTATGTGTGCTAATTTACTGAAGATGATTAATAACTGAAATAAAGATATTAAAAGGCAATAAAAAACAAGCCATCATAAAACTAGATGAGTTTTGCATATATACAGTTTGTCATAGACATTTGAAGCCATTATTCAAAGTCTGAAAATGTGAATAATTAGATGTATAATTTGCTATATTCAATATGCTTAACCTGTTAAAAATATCACTGATAGAACTGTATGCCTTGAGTGTTTAGATCTATGAAAACCCAACTCAGTACTGTTAAATAGCAAAGTTTGACTAGAGGCTCTTCTTTTTACATTATCCTAAGGACATTTTTGCTTTTCAGTCCATGACCCCTTTGCAAAATTAAAATAGGCTGCAATGAACATTTTAATGCCCCCTAAAATGTCACACAGAGTGTAGAATAAAAGGCCATTTTTATGCCCTCTGCATAAGTACCAAAAGGGTTAGAAGCAAAGTTTGAAAAGTTAATTTATGCCATACCAGGTGGCTATTCAGTTCTAAATGAATATAGACATGTATGATGGAGAGTTTCTGCCATCATGAAGATGGGGGACTTAGCTGACACCTGACGGGCAGGGCTAGAGGAAGTATGTCAGCTTCATGTCAGTTGCTGTAGTAGGGTTTTTTACGCTTTTGTACTTAGACAAATTGGAATAAATTCTGCCCATAGTTGCTTCTAGGCAGTTACTCTCTTTGACATTAACAGAACTGATTAGGCTATAACATTGCCCCTCACATGGACAGAAAAGCAGGTAGAACAAAATGTATGTATAGAATATAAAATGTATGTATGGACTTTCATTAATATAAAACAAGCACATGCTGCTGCTCATATATGTGTAAAAGTCTCATCTATCTGATTGAATATCTCTTTATAGAATACAATAGCTACTAAACATTCTTTAATAGAATTGTTGATACAACTTATTAGCAAAGCTTATAACACATGTTAAGAGCTATTTGAGCTTCTGTATGGCTTTTGTAAGGTAAATTTCACTTAGATTTATTATTTTTAAAAATCTGCCAAACTTGTTTCTACAGATGTAAATTCTATTTACATTTATATAGCTTTAAAATTGTCAGTGTATTTTCAAGCTGCACATTGTTTACTGTATTTGTAGAAAACATATATATTGCTTTTTATGTGAGCAATTTTGACATCTATCAAGAGAAAAAAGCTGTTTAATAGTGCTGAAAATGTTTCATTAATTTGTTTAGTACTTAACCATCATAATTAAAACGACATTCACATACATACTGTATAAGTAGTAACAACACAACGTGTCTTCTCCTGGTAATACTCTACAGAAGTTCTGTGTCTCATTATCTTTTTATATAGCCTACAAGGAATCCAAAGAGTGCATAACAAATACTGAGACAGATGAGACAAATTCTAAGTTTCTACTGCACACATCTATAGGCCTAGAGGTTTTCAGTCACCAGTGTTACTAAATGGTATCAGACAAGGCTGACTTTGAATAAATTATTATAGGATTTTTAATGCCCTAAACAAGGCAGGTTGTATACGATAAAATGTTGCTTACTTTTAAGTACTCATAATTCAATTTCACAGTTGATATTTTTGATACCTGAATGCACCTGAAAATAATACAACTCTAATGCAGTCTAGAGCATGGCTATTGTACTCAAGGTGAAAAAATACCCAGCCCTTTCTTTCCTGTGACACTTCAGCTTTTCAGTCTAAGTACATTTATTTTCATTTCTTACTACACTGATGCTAGGGCCAGACGTTTCATAATAGCCCATGTATAGTCATTGATCACTATAAATATCTCCTTCACTTATACTTCAGGTAGGCTACTGTTAATTTCAACCAGAGCTGGACAGCTTCCAGAGTTCAACAGATAATTGTTTTCATCCTAGTCTGAGCGTGGTAATGCTTCTATCACCAGCTTCTTTTATTTTTGGCTGACAAAGTAAACTCCGGAGGGGGGCTCCGAGTAACAGCGATCAGAAAGAGTTAATCCTTTCTATTCGGGGTTTCGGTAGTACGGGCATCCTAAATGTTTTGGACACAAACTGCAGCACGTCTGCGTTGTTAGAATTATTGACCAATTTCCAGCACACACACAAAGAAAGGGGGGGAGAGGGTGAAAAGAGGCATCTCTTTTTTAAACAATGGAACCAGACATCGCAATGAGCTTTGACAACAACATATCCTACCCCCTCCTCTCCAGTGTGGCTGATCGGACAACAAAAGGACACACCAAAGCCTTTCCGCTCCCAAAGCCAAACCGCGAGAGATGCGCATTGTCTGCTTCCTAAAACATGTATTTTTATTTATTTATGTACCTTGCGGTAGGTGAACTTGTCATCCGCCAGGAGCAGGAGGAAGCTGGAGGGTGGGGGGAAGACTTGGGCATAGGGCATAGGAGGAGGGCAGCTTTCAGCGGGTCTCATGCAAACCACCATCCACCGTTTCCTACCTTTGAAGGATCGAGCCCGGCGAGCAAAGCCAGCAGCAGCAGGTTGAGGATGCTGGAGAGCGCCTGCATTCTGAGCCAGGGGTTGCTCCTCTGCTTTCACTCCTCATGCATTCGCTCCACTCCCGCTGCAGAGCCCACGCTAGTCAGTTGCACTTTCTGCCCGCCCGCCCGAGCCGAATGGAAGCAGCAGCAGCAGCAGCAGCCGCCCGAGGGACAATCATTCCGCAGGCATCCTTAACGCGGAGAGGGAGGGGAGCGCCAGCCCAGGGAAGGCAAGCGAGGAAGGCGCTGGCCGTGGTGCTGAAGCGCCTCCAGGACCTCCCCCCCCCCACAACTTCCCTCCGCCCGCAACCAACCCACCGCAAAAGTTTTGACCCAAGAAAAGAGGGGAGCCCTCGCTGCTGGCAGAGGGGCTGAGACGCGGGCAACGGATGTGACATCAGCACAGCTCTGGGGGGCTCGGGGCTGTGGCGCTGGGAATTGGTTAACCAAACGAGGACCGGCTGGCTGGCTCTGGCTCGCTGCACTTGGCGGGTTTGCGGGCAGGCTGAGCTGCGCAGAGGCGACAGTAGAGAGAGCCTGCAGGGCACCGGAGCCCACACGCCCCGAGAGCACCGGCTCTAGAGGCGGCTAGATATCCGAGTCCTAACCCGAGACTGCTTGAAACCTTGCGCCAGGAGACGGATGATGAGGGCGGTAGAAAAGCAACAGAGGTGGTGACCAGCCAGGACATTAGGAGGATCAGGGACTGGCCCTGTGTGCTACTTACTCCCTTCTCTTACCCATCAGCCAGGAGCCTCTCCCAGCTAGGGAGTTAAGCGGCTGAGACCCAAGAGTTCAAGGGCCGGCGACGGGGACTCTAGGAAGGGCGGGGATTGTTAGGGAGTTGCATAGCTTCTAAGTTCTAAGAAGCAACTTGAGGGACATTTTGTGGATGTGAGAGCATGAAGTGAGAGGGTGTCTCCTGTTCCCTTCTATGTAAGCATAATACACAAATTCTAATCCTTTCACCGAGGATCTCAAGGGGCTTTCACTTACCTGGGAGGTAGATCATAAGTCAGTCCTAGGTCCCCATTGTGAAGATGAATATATTAAGGAGCAGGGTTGCAAAGTACCTGCAATTTTCATTGATCCTTTCCCCTCTCTTCATCCAAAACTCTCCCCTATTTCTTTATCTCTTTACAGGGGTCTCTCTCTTTACCCACAGCCAGGTCCCTTTTCTCCACATTTTTCACTGCTTTTCTTCCCTCCAATGATCCAGTTTCCCACTTCTCACTTCTAGCCAACCCCCCAAAGTTATGTCACAAATATTGAGACTAATGATTGTGGGGAGAGGGCATATAATCCCAATATTACACAACCTGGGATTTAAACACAGCATGCAATAGTATGACTACTATACTCAGAACTCTCTAAAGAATGAAGAGGCTAAGATTTTATGGGATTTGAATGGTTCCGGCAAACAGGTTGGATAATAATTGTTGCAGACTGTAGACAAACAAGTCCAGATTAATTGATATGGCCAATAGACAGAAACATTAAAAAAGAGGGGTAGAGGGAGCAAAGTATGAAGAGCTCTGTGAAGCGGAACCATTACAGAAAACTAGAACAAAGAAAATCTGAGTGATTGCTTGAGCACTTGAAGCAATCCCTAGGGGTATGAATGAGCAGCTCAAGAACATGGTAGGAGTACAAGACATCACAATCACTGACCTCTAGAAGACAGTGTTCTTAAGCACTATGAGTATTTTAAAGAAAGTCAAAGGAGAATAAATGCATTTGAAAATCTAAAAATGCTGGAATTCTGTGGAAGATTTTACAAAATGCCTGACTACCTACAGCTATAGAATCAGTTTGTCATCAGGTCTTTTTGGTGAATCATGGGGATACATTATAAACAGTAGCTTCCCCTTTATAAGCTTAAAGATTGTATGTTTTGAAGGCTATTGGTTTAAAACAAAATCTAGCAAAATCCCCATGATGTAGAGGAAAATAAAATAAACAATCATAATAATAATTAATAAATATTATGATGGGGCAGGGAAATTTGCATTCTGTTTTTGAGCCCATAGAAAGACCCTTCATGTTCCATCCAAACTCTTTTCCTGCACTTGTTCCCCGTTTTCACTTCCCTTCCCCATATTTTTGCTGTCTGTTTATAACAATATTCCACATTTTGCATTTTCCCTTTTGCCATCTTCTTTCCCTCTGCACCATCTTCACTCTCTACCCAGGCATGTTCAAAATACTTCCTATATCCCACAATTCTGAATACATTGCTCAATCTCTTTGCTGGACCCCACATACACTAACTTATCTTCTGCTCCCCACATTCTTTTCTATCATTACAGTTGTCTGTCTACTTTGAAACCATTAGAGCATAGAAGAGAAGCCATCTGCTTAAGGAGATTATGGCTTCAGTGCCAGTGGATACAATGAAAGATGGTGGTCGACTTTCCTAGAGGTAGCTTCATTTCACATGTGAAAGCTACAAAGAAATGGCAGCCATCTTTGATAATGGCAGCTTACGGCTTCAATGTCTTTGGCTGTGTCTAGACTGCATCCCTTTTCCATAAAAGGGATGCAAATTAGACACATCGCAATTGCAAATGAAGCGGGGATTTAAATCCCCCCCGTTTCATTTGCATAAACATGGCTGCTGCCTTTTTCCGGCTCGGATCTTTGCTGGAAAAAAAGCGCCAGTCTAGACTGAGATCTTTCGGGGAAAAAAAGCCTTTTCCAAAAGATCCCTTATTCCTTTTTTTAAGAGGAATAAGGGATCTTTCGGAAAAGGCTTTATTTTCCAAAAGATCCCCATCCAGACTGGCCCTTTTTTCCGTCAAAGGTCTGAGCTAGAAAAAAGAGGCAGCCATGTTTATGCAAATGAAGCGGGGGGATTTAAATTCCCGCTTCATTTGCAATTGCGATGTGTCTAATTTGCTTCCCTTTTACGGAAAAGGGATGCAGTCTAGACACAGCCTTTAAGTTTAACAAGAAATAGTAGCCACTTTGAATGAGTTACATGCTAGACTTGATGAGATACTTTAATATATATCTAATTTAATGAGGCCCAGAAATCTTGCATATCCCTTTGTAAACCTTTCTCCTCATGTTGGTTGCCACCTGGTAGTAAAATGTTCTGTTGTTCAGGGTCAAGAGGCCACTAAGCTGGCCACCTCCTCTCTTCCTGTTCCACTGTGACTCAGTTGCAGAGAGGGAGCAGTGAGAAGGAAAGGGACAGGAAATCTTGGCTGTCTGTTTGGAAGCTGTGAGAGTAGCTTGTAGTATCTAGAAGGCTCCCCTGAAGGAGAAGCCTGGCTTGATGCTTAAAGTCCTGCCTGTGAGTGGTATTTCAATTGGAGCTACCCCATCTCCACCTGAAAGGAGAGGTTGGAGGGAGAGTATGGAGAGAGAAAAAGCAAAAGCAGCTGGTACACTAAACGAAGCAGAGTTTGGCCTTGCAAACTACCTGATCCTCCCTTGTAAGGAACTAGTAGATGCTGAAGCAAGACATGCAGTCAAAAAGTCTAACAAACTTTAATTGAGACAGAGCCTTCTCGCACCACAATCTGTTTTCACAAGATCTGGTGTCACATTTCACAAAAACACTTTTTCATTTTCCATTTCCCAGCCTCTCACTCAAACCACTCACACCCACTACCAGGAGAAGCACATAACACCACAATAGCTATAAAAGCTGCATGATACAGGGGTAGGTAAGCAGCACAGTTAGACTATTTTGTTTTATGCCTGAGGAAGGATACAGTTATGGATACTGGGAAGTGGTCTTTTTGATTCTCCTCTTTGGGAAGTAAGTTGGGTGCTGCCACAAGATGGGGTGAGTGGTGGTATGGGGTTACGAACCACTATTTCCCACCAGTCCATAACCTTTGTGCTTGACCAATCAGGAGCTCTGCTCAGTATCACTGAAAGATTAATAAAAACTATTACAAAACAGACCCTCCCCACACATACCACAGGCATCATATGAGAAATCTGATAAACCATCAGTGTAGGGAAGATAGTTGCAGGTCACTGAAAGAATGCCATAGAATGAAGAATGCCATTTCTGGGGTAGCAGTTTACTGTATTTTCCAAATCTCAAATTCTCTTTGAAATTTTCGTAGTTGTCTGAAGAACTGCTAATTCTTTGAATGGTAAAATTAGAATGAAGAATACTTTAAGTTAATCTGAAGCATTATTAAAACAAATACATTTCAGTCAGCAATTTATTTTCACTAGGCTGTAAACTCTTTAATTTCCATATAAAGCATATGTCCAAAGGATGCCCTTTCACATAAAAAAAGTCATACAATCTCATGAAGCATACAAAAGGAGGCTCCCACTGACATTCCACTGATTACAGTTGAAACAGGATCTGGCCCAGTATTGAGTCCATGTTGAATCTTCTTCTACAAAGTGTAACAGAAAGAAATGAATCTAAAAGTTTCTTATGGAAAATGTATATTAGGCATAGGAAAGGAATAAGAAGATCAAAAGGGACAGTCATATATATTAATACAGGTTTAATAATAACCAAGGCAATAATACTATAGCACTGGAAATCTTAGAGTCTGCAATGGAAAGAGAATGGACAATGTCTTCAATAGAAATTGCCTCTTATAGAAAAAAATCCATACAGATTACAAAACTACAAAGACAAGTATGAGAGCATTTAGAGTCCCTTTCTAGAGTACATCCTTGGCTAATACTTTTCCTTTCCTTTGTAGTTTATCCTCACTTCTTCTCTCTTTTTCATACCCATCATGTGCAAAATTGGCAAAGTTTAAGAACTTTAAAGTAAATCATATAACACTTTTTTCAAAAGACCTTTATCAAAGTTGTAAATTTTTCTGACAATTTCATCATGCTGGCTGGAATGTCTGTCTTTGAAACTAATCAAATATTGAATAGAACAAGGTAAGATAAAAAGACCAATTGTTTTGCCCCTAACAAAGACAAACCTTCAGATTTTCAGAACTCCTCAGATATTTTAATTGGACTCAGGAACTAATCATTTGTTTGAGGCAATGGTAGCTAACTGGATTTTGCAAGGATCTGGCCAAAAGGAAGCTGCATAATGACTCTGAATATTATCTGGAATAACAGAAAGGTCTCAGTCCCATTCCCAATGATATTGACACACACTGTAGGGGAGAAAGATAATATTTAGAATGGACTTTTCTCAATCAGACATTCATATGAGCCAAAAGCAATCTGCTGAAGTGTATAATTTGGTGAAAATGGACAGAAACTATTATTTGAGGTGCTTTTTTCCCTTCTGGATGTGCAAAATATGCCTGAAAAATAAATTAAATTCAGACTAACTTAGCCATGTAACCAACAAGAGGGCTATGATTCAGTAAAATGCTAAAGTAAATCATTAAATCATTACCTTTAAGCACATGCTTAATTCCCAGGATCTTCAGTAGGACTTGAGCAAAATATTCAACCATATGCTTAATAATGGTAATGAGGGATTTTCTGTGTGATACTAAAGTTAGAGTAACTTGTTTTGGAAACCATATTGCAATGCATATTGCTAGCAGTTGGAGGAAGATAGACTGTTATTCAATTCTGTATGTTAGAAACTTGTGTTGATATACAAGATACATATATTTAATTGTATACAAACATAGTTCCATGCACTACACACTGAGTTTGACACCTCTAGTGTAATGATAGTCATCTTGATAGCCTATTTTTTTAACTCTGCCCTTTATCATCATATCTGAGTACCTCCTAGAAATGCACCAAGAAATGTATCCAGCATTCCTCTTCAGTGTAATGTGACTGTCGTTCTTTCTTCAGTCTGAGATTGCGTAGGTTTTCTTATAATGAGAAATGAGTTCCTGTAAGGAGGGTATATTTTCTATAATATTTTTTTTATTATTTTAATTTTAATTATTTTTGGGCTTAAAAGCCCTTTTGTATTAATCATAATAAGTATAGTTTAATATATAACTTGGAGATACACTTATATAACCTTAGATAATAACTAAGGTACTGTTATGACAATAACATGTTAATTGTTAAGGTTATATAACTTTATCTTCACCTGGCTGCCAGTGAATAATTGGTCTGAAAAATTTAAGTTGATCCATACTGGTTGGTCCCTAAACTTGAAGTCTATTAAATTTTAAATAATGATGAAAGATCAAGAGATAACACTGATATTTTCTCTGAAATCAATGGAAGCCAAGAAGCAGATTTTTAAGAACAAAAGGATAAGCCACATTAAACAGGGTTTTCAGTTTATTGGTTTCTAAAAAGGAAGTCTTTTCTAAGTGAATCTGGTGTATCTAATTGCCATTATCAAATAGTGTATGACCAAATAATCCTTTTAATCCCTTTGCAATCAGTTCTGCCAAGCTTTATCCTGAAAGGAACTGCTGTTCAAATTGTAGCGCCCATTAAAAATAACTCCAAGAACTCCTGCAATGGCTTTTAGACAAACAATTTATTTTTCTCTCTTCTAAATAAAGATAATTAAAGACAGAGGCAGCTCTTCAGATGGTGAAAACTGGTACAGTACATAGACTTCAATGGTGCTAGCTTATTTACACCACCTGAGAATTTGGTCATATTATCATTTATTTGTTATATAATTATTTCTTTCTTGTGTTGTAATATCCTTTTAAGATGTTTAAGACAAAAGATTAATTCCTAATGATTGCCTTTTTCTAGCACATCAGAAGCATAACTGATTAGGCCCTGGTTTACATTAGGGAATTATTTCAAAATAACCTCACTTATTTCAAAATAATAAGAGGCACGTCCACACAACCAAGCCCATTATTTTGAAATAACAGGCTGGTTATTTTGAAATCTGTACTCCTGCTCTCCTCAGGGAACAACACTTATTTCAAAATAGTTATTTCAAAATATCATTAGTGTTGACACTTCGCTACTGCTATTTTGAAATAACTACTCCCCAGAGTAATTTGAAGTAATTACTCCCAGTGCTTCCTGGAACTCTAAGTCGAGGTAGTGTGTCCACAATATCGGAGCCTGTCTTGGACTAATTTCAAGGCTCCCCCATAGTGGGGACACACTCTTTTGATTTTGTTATTTTGGGAGTTATTATTTCAAATTTAGTTATTTCAAAATAATTTCCTAGTGTAGACATTCCCTCGTTTGGATGAACTGGCACTGCTATGACCACAATAATTATGAATTAACTGCTGCTACAGGGGAAGTGAAGAAACTTTGTTGTAGTGTTTTGCGTCATGACACCAGAACGGTTTGCTGCACACACTGTTTGTTTCATTTCTCAGTGACAGTGTAATTAAAATCTATCAGATAAAATATTTAATAGAGTGGGTTCAGATGATCAAAGAAATTGTTTAGCACATTTTTGTTATGTAAGTGAACAATATTTCCAAAACATCCCTTCTTTGGAAAAAGGAAAAAGAAGCATACCAAAAATACTCAGTAGTTGAGACAATAACCCTTGCATTTTTAATGGCATAGCTGACCATCTGTAATAAATACTTGTTTATAAAATTTAGTATAAATTGCTGGGTTTAAAATGGCAACATAGAAGTATTTCATTTTGGCATAGAAGGTCTGATTCTTTTGTCACATGAGTTATACACCCAAGTAACTCCATTAATGCATTTGAAATGACTCTTAATTTATACTGGTGTAAATGAGACGTGAATTGGGACCAAGGTATCTAATGTTAAGTAAAGGTAAAGATGAGCATGTGGTATGTTGAAAGCCAGAAGAAACACAAGTGTGGAAACAGATCCTTGTGCCTTCAGTATCTAGGTAAAGCAATGACAATGTTGGGATGACTACGGCATTGTAGACAACAATCTTGGTCCGCATCTTGATGTCACGGTCATCGAAGACATGGCACCGTAAATGTCCATAAGCCAATCTGGCACTGGATATTTGGTTTGAGAGTGAGATACATAAATGATGAATGTTACTGTTTCAAATTGGTGTTGCAGGAATGATAATATATAGTCATGTGGCTGATAAGTTTAACGCTATGGTAGTTATTGGTCATATATTTCCTAGTCTCATAAATATGTTCCTTCTCTAGCCATCAGGCATCATATCCATTCCCATGATGAAATTACACAGTTTAGTCACTATGGTCAGCCTGTTTGGCCCAGCCACTTTCATACCTCTGCAAATCTGCCATTGTGAGCATTCTTATTTTACATCTTGCTCAATGATTCTGCTACTTCTGATGCCACCAGATCCTGGTTTGGTTTTATCCTATAGCATGGTTATTTTGGATTGTCTTCACTCATAATTAATTTCTCACTGATCCTTATCTCGGTCTCATTGGTTAAAATATTTCCACTTTAATAACTTGGATCTCATCAGTATCTTTAGTTCTTTTGTCCATAGTTCCCCCTAAGGTGTGCATCTGCACAGGCGTGCATCAAGAATTTGAGTCCTGCCCACCTCCTCATCAGAGTCTGCGCAGTGGCTGCTCATCTAATCTGGGGCAGGGCCATGTGGTGGGTGGCTGGCCCCCTAGGTGCATCTGGACAGCCAAGATGTGGCCTGGCTCTATCTTCATCCCTTTGCCAGGGCTGGAGCTGTGGTTGCTTTGGCGGCAGGGCTCAATTCTGCCTGGTGCAGCTTGAGTCCCCATGTAGGGACAGAACTGGGATGGTTGGGCCAGAGCGTGGCCCTGACCCAGGCTGCATTAGTGGAAAGGCAGTGTTGGGCTCAACCTGAGCCAGGCAGGGCAGCTGGGGCTTGAACCAGCCTCCTGCAGAGCCAGCTGGGGCCAGGACAGCTCCTATCATGCCCATTAGTCACAGGCTTGGAGAACACCATGAGGGATGTGACCAGCCCAGTTCCAATGGCAGTGGCTGGGCAGAGCCCCAGACGTGCCCCTGCTAGGGAAATACTGAGCCACGCTTCCCGCACAGGACAGGCTGAGCTCGGCATAGGCTCCACAGGTCCCGGCTGGACCGCTCTGCAGCACAGTGCCCAAGGAGGAGCTCTCCTGGATTCTCCAGTCCCCTAGAAGTGGCCTCTCTGCCAGCTGCGGCTGCAGCATCGAGCAGCGAGAGGATGCCGTGTGGGTGTGGCTGCTCAGAGTAAGGTGGCGAAAAAGCCGCTATGGGTGGTGAGGCAGTGGTGGTGACACTGGGAAGTTTCTGTAGGGGGAGCACTCCAAATACAAGCCCGCAACTTTCCCCCCACAGGCCAGCCCTCACTCCCTGTCTGGGGGGGTGCAGCAGAACCACTGAAAATCAGGACACTCCTGTGTCACCTTTGAAAATTTGGCCAAGTGGATCCTTCAGCCTGCCTTCTTAAGCCCTTTTCATGTATCAAGTTCTTGAAATGCACCAGAAACTCACCTTTCAGGAGCAACTTGCTGCAGTTTTTCACCTTCAAGCTACCAACTTGCCTAGTACTTCTCAACCTTCCTCAGTTTTCCCTCTGGCATGGGGTTCAAATGCTGCCCTGCTGGGTAGAGGTAAAAGTGCTTCCCTTGAGTGCATTAAGCAATGGGATTGTGGAGGTAGTTGTTAGCTCTCTTTCCCATCCTGCCTGGCAGCAAGTAGTGGGTCACAAGAGGAGCTGGTCCCTTAGGGGTGGGCAGCACTGAGAAGAGAAATCTCTTGTACGAAGGTAGGGAAAATCGCAGCTTGCTCTTTAATCTGGAGGTTGGGGTTGGGAGTGAGAGATGCAGGTTCCAGCTGCTACAGGACTTACAAGATGTGCAGTTGCCCACTTGTCTTTAACTAATTCATTTATCAAAGATGAAGGTTCCCAGTTTCCTTGCTGCAGCATGGGCACCTCATTCCAGCAGAGCAACTTTGCCATTCGAGCGTCTCACACTTCAGCCATTGCTTTTGCAGACTTTAAGATGGCTTGGCAGCATTCTGGCTTTGCATATTAGCACAAAGGGGAGAGAAGGATTTTCTAACCACCTGCAGCATCCAACAAACACACACTTACAACAGTTCTGTAACTTCTCTTTGCTTTTTCCTTTTGTCATTTCTGAAGAAGCCTAGTGCCTCACTAATCATGAGTCAAGGGAAGCAACGCAGCAGGTACCCAAGTGAAACAGCTAGGACTGTTGAATATGTGAAGTAGGATGGCTTGTCTGAACTAGGTCAGACATAAGAATTGGGGCTGTATGCACTGTCCAATGTTCTTGCTAGTGCTACTGAACAGCCATACAAAAGAAAGAGCCCTTCCCTGCTGGATAGATCTGTTATCCACAGTTTAGGGTGGTTTCCGGCATGGTGAGTGGTGGCAGCACCTTCAGTGACCAGGGCTGGAGCAGCTATGTGGCAGGCAGTGGTGGCAGCTCTGCTGTACAAAGCCAGAGCCACATAGTGGGTGGCTGCCCTGTCACAAGGCAAACTGGGCCCATGCCCAGGGTGCCATAACCAGAGGGTGAGGGGCAACTTGGCATGGATGTTGCTGGGCAAAGGGGATTGAGGGTACTGGGCAGGGGTTGGGGCAGTGTGACAGGACATGCTGGAAGTGCAGGGTAGGAGTTGCAGTTACAACTGGGAGGAAAGTCTAGGGGCTGGGATGAAGGGGGCACTGTGCAGAAATTAGTAGCAATGGGGGCACAATGCAGGGCTAGTGGTAAAGGGTGCACAGGATGGAGGTGTAGGTGATGGGGAACCCACAGGTGCAGGAACAGTGGGAGCCAGCCTGGGTGGGAGTGAGACTGAGTGCCAAGCTGGATGGTTTTCATGGTGAGCGGGTGCAGGGTCATGCACCCTGTTAATCATCCCTTATTTTATATGGAAAATCTTAGAGGGAACACTGGGGTCTATTTACTCTACTATTTATATTTCTTTCACACTCTCTGTTATTTCAAGATGTACAATCAAACCTTCAATGGCTTTAGCTGAAGTAGCTACCACCTCTTCTTTTTTGCTAGCTCTTTGGTGTTTTTATACTCCTGAAAAATCCTGCTGTTGGAGCATCTCTTGCCAAAGTTTAAAATACTTTTCCTTTTCCTTGACAGGCTCTTGAATTTTTTCATTCCATTAACAGATCTCATGGGGGGAAAAGGCTTTTGTTTTTGTTGCATCAAACAGGCTCTTTGCCCATTCTTGATTTTTGCCTGCAATATGATTCCACCATTGATTTGTATTTTCCCTTACTCCCTCTGAAGAGATCTTTCCCAGCATTTCCATTTTAAACTCCTTGCCAACTTCATTAAGCATCCACCACTTGATTTCCTGTTTGGCTTTGGACTATTTCTTCTTATATGTGACACAAATTCATTGTCAAGAAGCAGCATTTTAGGCTGAGTTGCAAAGTTTTCTCTTGGGAAGATCTTACAATTTTTTTATGTTCTTTACTCAGCACGGTGTAACAAGAATCTATCTGTGCTTTCTTATTACCACTTTTTTTTGGTAATCAGATGCTCTTCTTTCATAGCGAAAAATTAACTACCAAATCATTTGTCTTAAAGTACTATAAGATCGTTCCTTATTCCGTGTTTCTATGTCCATAATCAAGGATGCTATGTTTCTTTTGAAACATTTACCATCTCTCCCCAAATGACCTTCAAGGTCACAATGTGCATTTTCCTCAGAAATTTTCTTTTTCTTACTTGCCACATACCACCAACACATACAGGCTGTGTCTACACTGGCATCTCTTCCGGAAAAGGGATGCTAATGTAGCACATCGCAATTGCAAATTCTGCGGGGGATTTAAATATCCCCCGCGGGATTTGCATTTACATGGCTGCCGCTTTTTTCTGGCTTGGGGAAAAGCCGGAGAAAAGTGCCAGTCTAGACGTTATTCTCTGGAAAATAAAGCCTTTTCCGGAGGATTTCTTATTCCTACTTTCTTATTCCTACTTGAAAGTAGGAATAAGAAATCCTCCGGAAAAGGCTTTATTTTCCAGAGAATAACGTCTAGACTGGCGCTTTTCTCCAGCTTTTCCCCAAGCCGGAAAAAAGCGGCAGCCATGTAAATGCAAATCCCACGGGGGATATTTAAATCCCCCGTGGAATTTGCAATTGCGATGTGCTACATTAGCATCCCTTTTCCGGAAGGGATGCCAGTGTAGACACAGCCATAACGTTTAAGGTAGGGGTGGGTAATAAGCAGCACACAGGCTGGATGTAGTTTGTCAAGGTTAGTCCCTAGTTGGATGCCTAGTTTATTTACCTGTGCATCCATAGATATGACCACTTGTGGCTCCCATTAAACACAGGTCACCGTTCCTAGCTATAGTGGGCTGTGGAAAGCGGACATTGTTTCTTGCAGCTGCTGTTGACTGGTGTAGCCAGACAGGAACCCCCTTCCCTCTCCCACCTGTAACATCCATCTTTGCTTGCCTGGCGCACACAGGGCATAGAGAGAGCAGTAAGATCAACATAGTCTTTGAAGCCTTAACAGAAGGCCCAGATATGCTGGCTGCTGTGACCCTAGATGGCCGTAAACAGAGATATGCCAATTGTTGACCTCGAGGCTGTGAGAACTGCCTTGGATGGCACCCATATTGATATGAACACACACTGTCCGGGTGGAGGAATCTCCCGCCCAGTAAAAAAAATGTCCAGTACTCACAATTTAGTTATCTCTCTTGTAAGTGTAAATTAAGTTGAAACTCCCTTGTAAGAACTGGCATCACAAAGACGGACCAAAACAATTTGGCATCTTAGATAAGAAAGAGGATACGGGCCCCTATGGCTATAAAGATGGGTCCAGCAGGACACTTACTCTGAGCGTCAATCTACCATCTATCTGCTGGTCGAGTTAGGTGATTGGCCTCCCGAGGTTCCACGGGGACACCCACCTCAAATTCGTCTTTCTTAGGAATTGAGGGACCGGCCCTCGCCTGATACGCTGGAGTCGAGAGGCACAGAAGGGGGTAAAAATTGTACCTGGATGTGTCCTTTGTCTTAAGTGTACACATAGATTTAGAGCTCTTTAAAGATTAAGCTGTCACTTGGTGCCATTATTTCTATTTTCTATCTTTATTTTCTTTGTAACCATTTTTAAGATCTATATTTGCTAGCAGTTAAGAAATAGAGCAATAGCCATTGTAACCATATGATTTATAAGCTTCTTTAATAAACCTGTAACTGTTTAAGCTTTAACCTGACTCCTTCAGTTGCTGTAACAGAACCAAGCACAATTTAAAAGAACTCCAGCTGGTCATAAGGGACAGATACAGGCAGAGCTGGGCATTTGGATTGTGTCGCTTCCAGAGGACAGATCCGTAGGGGCATCTCTCAGCCTTCCCTAGGCTGCCCGCTGCAAAGGGATCATGTATCCTAGCAGTCAAAGTCTGAGGTGTAATAAGCTCTCCCTGTAAACTCTGGGGTGTCTGTCAGCCTGTTGGCTGCCCGCCGCGAAGGGATCCCGATCCTAGTGGTTAAAGACATGGATGTTAAACTCATCAGCCTCCCTAGGCTGCCCACTGCAATGGGACCTTGCGTCCCAGCAATTGAAGACTTGGGTGTAACACACACACTCACACTGCCCTGACCATCGGCTGACAACTGGAAATAGCAATCTGCGGCCAATGGGAATGGTGAGCGGTCGTACCTGCAGATGCACAGGTAAATAAAGCATCTGGTGGCTTGCAAGGGGCTAATTCTGGCAAAATGCATCTACTCCCCAGGCTGCTTATAGTCCACCCCAATTCAGGAGCACTTTTCCAGTGCTAACTTCACAAAAAAATTATCTAGTCTCTTTTCCACAACCACTACACATTCTCACATCTCTTTATCTAAAACTGAAACAAGGACATTACTTATAACCAGAATGCCATAATATAAAGGTTGGGCCTCCCTGATCTGGCACTCTTAGGACCTGATTGACCCCGAATTAGGGAATTTGCTGGACCAGGGAAGGGTCTCTGCCACAGTCCCTCAGCTCTCGACTCTTAGCACTGACAGCTCTGAGGGCCTCATCACTACTCTCAGCCCTGCTGGCCCTGCTGCTGCTGCCTGAGGGTTCCAACAACCCACATTGTCATGAGCTGTCACAGGCTCTGGCTCCAGCCCCACACTGTGCTGCTATGGGTCCAACCTTGGCATAATTGCCATGGGTTGCCAGGGGCTGCTGCTGGCTCCAGCCCTGGTTCTGCTGCTGAGCTGGTTGGGGATGACTCTTGTCCTGGCCCTGCTGCCATGAGCTCCCAGGGGCTGTTGAGGGCTTGGGCTCCGGCTCGGTGGCAGCCCCCAGGCTCTGGCCCCATGCTTCTGCTGGCTGCCTGAGGCTCTGACCTTGCCCACACTGCCACAGATTGCTGGGGCTGCTGCCAGCCTCATCCCTGGCCCTGCTACCATGCGTTGTCAAGGGCTTGAACTCTTGTCCTGCAGCAGCCCGCACACTCTGGCCCTGTTCCCACTGGCTGCCCATAGCTCTGGCTCCAGCCCCACACTGCCACCGACTGTCGACTGCCCAGTCCTGAACTGCGGGTGCTGCTCTGGGCCTGGTCTTAGTGCCACAGGTGGCTGGGGGCTGCTGTTGGCTCCAGCCTCACTGCTGCAGGGTGCTCAGGGTTGCCACTAGCCCAAACCCCTGTCCCGTCCTGCTGCTTCAGCCTGGCCCCGCTTTTGGATAGCCCTCCTGCCTAACACTAGGCTACCTGGCTCTCTGATCCAGGAATATCAGTGGTAGCGCCAGACCATGGATGTTGCCAGACCAGAGAGTGCCAGTTTTTGGAGGTTCAACCTGTAGTCACTAATAGCCTGCCCAAATATCTCTTGGCTTTGCTGCCTTCCATTTGGTCTCTTGAATGCAGGCAATAGGTAGTTTCTTTTTCATCAATATCTGCCTGTGACGGGGTGGCCGGGGCTGAAGGGGTAAGCCCCGCACCTGAGCGGTGCAAGCGGCTCTGCCGAGCCTGTTGGGCTACCGCTGCCTGTGCAGGCACAGGGGGATTCATCTGGACGATGCACCGGGGGGCCGGGGAGTGCATGCACCGGCATCCCAGGAAGAGGGCGCCGGTTTTAAAAAGGAGGACACCCGTCCTCAAGGAGGAGGAGGGCAGGAGTCGAGTCGGCGGCAGGAACCCGCGAGGCGGCAAAGCCGGGATCAGAGGACTGAGAAGCTGTGGGACCCCGAGATGCCAAGACCAGCGAGGCACCAGGCAGCCAGGGGAGAAAGCTGATCAGAGTGGCCAGGATGGAGGATGGCCTGAGGGAAGGAAGAATCCCAGGATGGGGTCAAGGAGGACCCAGGGGTCGGTGAGTTGCGGCATTGCCCCCCTTGCTGAGCAGGTTGTAGGTTACACCTGTTCTTAGGGTCCTGGGCTGGGACCTGGAGAGAGGGACAGTCCCCCTTCCCTCCTGGCTGACACAAGGACTCATTGAGCAACCCAGGGGTTAGCACAGGACAAACGGACACTGAGGTGACCAGGGGGTTTGCAAAGACTGGGAAGGGATCAACCCCAAAGAGGGGGCTAACCGCAGACAGGGGCAAACCCCTAACACTGCCCGTTTCCCTGTTAATGTCCCTGCATCCTGAGATATCAATATTATGTTCTGGACTCTTTTCTTTGACCACATCCAGCTTAGGGTAGCCTTGACAGTAGCACTCAGAAGATGCTGCTTCTGAGGAATACTCTCATATAGCATATAAAGGACTCATTTCATGAATTTCTTTGGAAAAGTTTTATGACTGGCTGCCCTACTCTCTTCCTGACATCCATAAAGGACCTGCAGATACAGAGAATCATGATATAAAAGACAAAATTTAGAATTCCATCTGAGAAAATATTTTTTCACTTATGCTGAATATTGCCTGGGACTTGATAATGAATACTCCTGTTTGTGTAAGAAGAACAAAGCATTTTTAATAATTGTAGATAATCAGGAATTTAAAATCAGTTCAGCACCTTCTTAATTTTCACCCACTCCCTTTTAATTAGTTTTTGTGAATATTCATACAAAAAAGTTCTGTTTGTATGGATGTTTGCAGAAGGCAAATTTTAGGCCCATAGTCAAGATATGTGTAAACATGAAATGAAATTGGTTTCCTGATTAAAGGAAATATATTTTGGAAAGGAGTCTATTAAGGTTAGGTAATCTAATCAGGTAAGAGGAACATTACTATGTGACCTAGGTAATCAATCACGCAGTTTAACTATTAAATTGTAAGTGCATGCAGTAAGGAATACAAAACTTGAATACCTCAAAAGAAATCTATAGGCCTTTTTTTATCTGCAAAAACTATCTAACAAACCTGAATTCATAGTAGACACAACCTGTTTACAGATAATTGGTGATATAAGAAAGTGCTAAATCACCTGAGTAATTTGTGAATAAATTATTCATGGCAGTAGCCTACAGTCCTGGTCCTACAAAGATTTATGCATTCCATTTATTGTGCACATGGTGGGGAAAATCCTGGCCCTGTTGAATCCATAGATGTTTTGTCTGTGAGTATTTTCATTAACTTACATGACTCTACCTTCTGCATAGAACATTAAGAATGTTTGTAAGCAATTGTAAGATCTGAGCTTCCTTTTTTTTTTTTTGGTGGGACTCTCCCAAGGTTCAAGGCTTGATTTTTGTTAATTGAGAGATCTCATAGCCCAATAGTCAATAGCCCAACATGACATAATTTCAGTTTCTCTTTCACTTTACAGCAGTGCTTCTTAAAGTGGTACATGAAACCACTTTGCAAAACCTACTAATGGGCTGCTCCAGTGTGTTTATTTACTTGCTCCATGGCCATGGAGACCATGCTGCTTCCCGCGACTCCCCTTAGCTGCACATGGCAAACCAGTGCCAATGGGAACCGTGAGGCTCTGTGGCCATGGAGATGGTAAATAAACACACTGGAATAACCAGTTATCAGGTTTCTCAAAGCAGTTTTGTGAACAACTTTGAGAACCATTGTTTTATAGTTTTAAAACATAAAAGCAATTTCTGGACACTTTTCAATAATTTTCAAATCCCAGACTACTAGACGTTTATTCACTTCTACATTTATATTACACCTTGTTATGCTCTCTGGAGTGGTGAATTACCATGAGTACCAACCTCTGGGGAGACAGTTGAGAAGGAGGGCAAAGACCCCAAACTAGCTGTCTAATTTATAATTGGATTTCAAAACCAACCTAGTAACAGAGATGAACTCTTGAAGTACTCTAAGGCTGAGTCTAGACTGGCAAGATTTTCTGCAAAGGCAGCTGCTTTTGCAGAAAAACTTGCCAGCTGTCTACACTGGCCGCTTGAATTTCTGCAAGAACACTGATGATCTTATGTAAGATTGTCAGTGTTCTTGCGGAAATGCTATGCTGCTCCCGTTCGGGCAAAAGCCCTCTTGCGCAAATGCTTTTGCACAAGAGGGCCAGTGTAGACAATGCGGTATTGTTTTGCGCAAAAAAGCCCCGATCGCGAAAATGGCAATCGGGGCTTTCTTGCGCAAAACCGCATCTAGATTTTGTGGAAAAGCATCCGTGCCAAAGTGCTTTTGCAGAAAAGCGTCCGTGCCAATCTAGACGCTCTTTTCCACAAATACTTTTAATGGAAAAACTTTTCCGTTAAAAGCATTTGCGGAAAATCATGCCAGTCTAGACGTAGCCTAACTGTCTTAACACAGAGTCACAGAAAGTCCCTGTGGACATTCCAGTCTGTCTTGCCACCCAGGCATAATAGATTCACTGATACTTGGTTGCTATACATCAGAATCACAAAAGATTCAAGATGCTTTCAGTCCCAGACCAGTCACTTACCTTAGGTCACTTTATACCTGAGGTTTCTCATTAAAGACAATGCTTGAAGTTAATCCAGTAATAAACTAAGATTCATTATAGAAAAAATGATAGGGTTAATGCAAGTCAACATATATAAACAAATGAGTTACAGTATGTGGTTTTATAATAGGGATGTTAACGTATAGTCATTTAAACAATTAACTGATAAGCTTGATTTTATCGGTTAATCCTACCCAACTACATGCACAATCCCCTGCTGCTTTTATATAGGCGTCTGGAAGAAGGAGGAAGCAGGAGGCAGGTGGGAGCTGGTACATATGGGGAGCTGGCTTTCAAGCTGGCTTCCCATGCATGTCAGCTCCCATGGAACTGCCTTCCACCCACGTTGCTGCTTCTTTATTAGAGGCAGTGGGGGAGGAGGAGCAGGCGGGAGCTAGCTCTCTGAGAGCACTGGCTTCCATCTGCCCCTCCACGTGTAACCACTAAAAAATCTTGTGGTTTAGTGTAAATATGTAACCACTTGAGTTAGCATCCCTATTTCATAATGCAACAGAAGTATATTAATCGGTCAGCTCTGAATATCTTTTGGGGCTAAGCCAGTTTGACCCTAGGGATCTCTGCTTTGTTTTGTAGCTATCACCCTGTGAGAGTTCGAAGAGCAGAAGAGAGGTAAAAAACTGTTTTAGTCAGCTGTTTTTATTTCCTTCTTCTAGACTTCATGCTAATGGGATAAACCGTTTTGTATGCAGCCTTTTCATGAGTGTGAAAGGGTGATTGACAAAATCTTTGTATTGTGCTGTTTCACAATGGTCCATTTAGTTTCAATAGGCTTTCTTGATGATTAGAAGATGATCCCTCCTGAGTTTACAATTTAGAGTAAACATTTTTTACATCTTTAAAGCAAAAGCTTACATATATGAAATTAATGCACACAGCATTTTACAACCATTTCATAAAGTCTAAACACATTGTTATAAGTTCAGTACTCATCCTAACCTAATACATAGGTGAAGCAGACTGGTTTCCAAGAGTGAATTTGTCAGAGCTCTGCTGAGGCCTAATGCACCTACTCTGCCAGCGTCAGAATCCCAACTTCTTTCCACAGACATAAAAGGACAAGCCTCTCTCATATCATGTTCTTACTTACAAATATCAACTTGCTTTGTTTTTGCATTGGCAACCAGCTCTCTCCAGAAGTTTAAGCATTGAATTTCACAGATGAAAAATGCAGTCAAGCTAATGAGAGGACCACGCTTCAAATTCAGTCTGAGCTTTTTTGTGAGCTGAATTTATCAATAAAAACAGAAGCTTACAACTACAGAATTAACGTATATTGTCTGGGCAATTAAAACTTACATCTCATTCTCTATCTTAACATTAATAAATGTGAAGGGTGGAAAAAACAGCATTTCCCAAACAGCTTCTATTTCTTTAGATCTCCTGGTATAGTATTAATCTTATGTTACATTGAAGTAGCCCCCATTTGAAATAAATACTAGTAAAGGTTTCAGTTTTCTTAATACTGAAAATAAAAATTCATGCTTCACAGAAAAATTGACTGAAGGTTTATTGTTACTGGTTTACAAAATGTATGACACAACATGTGGATATGATACTGTGGTCAATGCGAGCAGGATATAAACCTAATTTGTAAACTGTGTGGCTGTGTCTACACTGGTGCGATCTTGCGTAAAAGCAGCTGCTCTTGCGCAAAAACTTGCTGCCTGTCTATGCTGGCCACGTGTTCTTGCGCAAGTAAACTGATGTTCTAATGTATAAAATCAGGGCTTCTTGCGCCAGAACTCTGATGCTCCTGCTCACGAATAAGCCCTTTTGCGCAACTGTTCTTGTGCAAGAGGCCAGTGTAGACAGGTAACATGAATTTCTTGCGGAAGAAAGCCCTATGGTTAAAATGGCATCAGAGCTTTCTTGCGCAAGAGATGTTCTTGTGCAAAAGCACATGCCAGTGTAGATGCTCTCTTGTGGAAGAGTTTCCACAAAAGAGTTCTTGTGCAAGAAGCTGCTAGTGTAGATGTAGCCACTGTGTGTGTAATCTTGACATGTTCTCTCTTGTAAATTGTAATGTGTGCCCATTTTTAATGTTTTCCATCAGTATTCAAAGATTTAGCCACAAGATCAGGTAGGAGAGCAATGCCTTGTCAGATGTAATGATGCAGTAATTTCAGTAAAGTAGTAAGGCTAGACTGTAATTTTTCAATCAGTTCTTATTAAGGGGTGACATGGAGCTGGGCTGACCCAGGAGCAGCTCTAGGAAGGAACGGTGACTCAGAGAGCTGGGAAAATCTAGCCTTTCACAAATATTGTAGGTTGCTGCTATTACATGGCAAATGTTGACATTTTAATGGTAGCCACTTTCTAAAGGAATGTTCAAAATACATATTACAAATACCTGTTAGTATTTTAATATCCCCTGCACGGCATTGAACTGTTGCATTTCTTAGTGGAGGCTGGCATTTTAATGATAATTTTCAGCAGGAGGCCAGTTTGATGACATGGAGAGCTTTTAAATATAGTGGAAAGATTACTCCAATAATTTAGTCTAACTCAATGAATGCCAGACTGATAGAGTAAATAATAAGGAGCTATAAATTCTACTTTTTCTTTTTAAAGTTTTTTTAGAGATATATTACTTACATTTGATTAAAATACCCACTGCAGAGTGAAAGAAAATATTTTCATCTAAATTTGGCCTTTTTTTGAAATGGAATTTTATTCATGAAAACATTTTAAAATTCGTTAACTGTTTAAAATTATCCTGTGGTTCGTTGAGCAAAATGTTTTAATAATATTTCTAATTTTGATTGTTATTTCAGATACATGATGGGATTCTTTTCTCAATTTTATTCTAAAATGTCTTTGTTTGAAAATGACACTTTAATCTTAAAAGAGTTTATAAGAAACTCTTGAAAATGAAAAATCACTGTAACAAAAAGGAAAGAGATGAAAAATGCTTTGGGATTTCCTGAAATTATAATTTTTCTTTCCTACACTTTGATCAGCTCTAAAAGTAACACTACAGAGATTCAAATATTCACCAAAGAAATACATTGAACCACTAGGTGGCTTCACTAACATTCCAGTGAAAACACTGACTTCTAAAATGGGATAATGTAATAGTAGCCCATAGCACCAATCACATTGGGGTGCTGGTCCATGACTGGTATCTTCAGTGCTACTGAAAGGGTATGTCTATACTTGCAGCCTATTTTGGAATAGGGCTGCAAATGTAGGCATTCAGAATTGCAAATCAAGCCCGGGATTTAAATATCCTACGCTTGATTTGCATCTTACTGGCCGGGAGCCATTTTTTGAAATTTACAAGCCTGAAATAACTGCCCGCGTCTACACACAGCAGTGAAACGGGCATTCAAAATAAATCCCTATTTTGAATTACCTGTTAAACCTCATTGCAGGAGGAATAACAGGCAGTTCAAAATAGGGCTTTATTTCAAACGCCCGTTTCACTGCTGTGTGTAGACGCAGACAGTTATTCCGGGCTTGTAAATTTCAAAAAATGGCGCCCGGCTGGAAAGATGCAAATCAAGGATGGGATATTTAAATCCCGGGCTTGATTTGCAATTCCGAATGCCTACGTTTGCAGCCCTATTCCGAAATAGGCTGCAAGTGTAGACATATACAAATATTAAAGAATAATAATGCTATACAGGAATTTCCACATACATTCTTTAAATTCTCAGTAATATTGGCCATTAACTGTCGATGAAAATAGTATCTTTATCTTCACCAAGAGACACATTCTTCTAGAGCATTTGTGGTATTATATACATACAGTCAAAAGGCAGAGTTCAAACATCTAACATACTTACTGATGGGAGCAAATGATGTTTGTAACCACAGACTTCTCAGACAAAGTTGGGGATCTAGCATGTGCATCTTTGTTTGATTTTGGGTGCAATTTTAGAGGCCACAATGAAAATCTGGCCCTCTGTAAGTAGTACATATACTGTTTTCTTGGCTTCATAGCAGGGTTGTAGAAACTTAGGCAATCAGTATTTCTTGGCTTCGAATCGAAAGATTAATTTCCATTCCGGTATTAGTTGCTACATTTCACCTTGAAAAGTCCTGTCAACACAGCTTGAACCCTATATGGCCACACTGGAGCTGTTACTGCTATTCATGGATAATTTCTCTTTGGTGGTTGACACAAATGCATTCCATGCTTGGTTCATGCGCTGCATGCCTCTGACTATAGCCACTATGCCATAATGATTGTCTGTGCACTCTGTATCCATTTCTATTCTCTGAAATAATCTCTGATTGCCATCTAGATGCTAATTAGTTCAGTCCCTTCTCCTCATAAGTGCAATTATCCGAGTCATCTTCCTATTGATCACATCTCTTTTGGATGTTTGGATTCAGCTGATTTAGTCTAATGTACCAGCTATATTTGAGTAGCCACATAGCAGGAGTCTCTTCAGATATATTTTATAGACATTTCTATAAACCAGGCAGCCAGGAACTCCTGAGTACTCACTCTGACTTTGCCACCAACTTACTAAGTAGCCTTGGGCAGGTCACTTAACTTATGAGGTCTTCATTTTTCCCAATCCGTTAAATGAAGTATTCGGATTATTTAATGTTTGTAAAGTACTATGAAAATATAAATGCTGAGTTCACATGCTATTCCTCTCTCAGAAAGGTAATGTGGGATGGGCTACAAATCAAGAGTGACAGAGTTTTACATTAAATAGATTAGTTTTAAGTGAGATATGTTATTCTAAAATTACAACTTTTAGGCCTAAATTACAGTTGACCTTTTCCTTTTGCATCTCTGTGTAAGGGATTGCCAAAGTACTCATCTTTGCCCTAGGTCCAAGCAGGGTCTAACAATACCATTACAGTTCTGAAAGGATGAGTGGGGAAAGGAGCAAGACCAAGACCCCACAGCTTGCATTTTTGTAGCATGATGCCAGTCTGGGAACGAATGCATGCTGCACCCTGTTTAAGGTATCACTGCCTCCACTCTGCCAGCACCTGGGGACAACAACTGGTACAGAGCCCCTCTCTACTCAGCCCACTGAGGGCTTAACAACCAGAATCTTCATGATTATCTCAGTTAATTGAATGTTGTTATGATTGGTACAATTAATGCAGAATGTGAGCTCTGCAGAATCCCCTTGGAAAATTAAGAACAAATTAATATAATAATTGTTTTTTAAGCAGGATTGGGAGAGTGCCATGCACATATCAGTGATCTTGTCTTTTTATACATGTGTACTTTATTAACAAAATCTATACTCGGGGGAGAGGGGAAAAAAGCCCTTGTCATAATCACTTCTGGTTTTCTTCTACTGAGCCAGAACAAATATTTCTACGTACATCAAAAATGACAAGGCAAATGTTTACTTTCCTGTGTTTGAGCTGTTCACAAAATAAAGGGTACATGTAAAACAACAACTCAGAATGTTAATACAGCATGAGCTTTCTGAAGAATTGAAAGAAGAACAATTACCTTCATACAACAACATCCTTACTGTGTGCATGTAGGTTTTGCCGACAGCTAAGCATTCAGAAACTCTATCTCTGTAGTCCCTGTAAACCTTCAGTTTGATCCTATTAAAGTTGCCCTTAATGCTGAGTTACAGGAAATCAAATGTATCCTTTGTTTACACTGGCTTTGATAATTGCAGGAAATGTTTGGGTGTAAGACAGTTAAGATGGAAGCTTGTATACTGTATAGGAATGGTCAAGATGGTCCAAATTGTTATGGTATTCACACACATGTAATATAAAAAAGACAGAAGGATAATCTATAGTTAGGTAGTATTCCAAGACATGCTTGTGAAAGAGACGGGGCTGATCAGCAATCATTTAGCAGTACGGTAAGTGATGAGATTACAGTTGTCTGGCTATACTGGATTATTGGAATATTTATGTATATGTTAATTTAGTTCAGAAGTTAGGGCTGCTAGGAAGGAAGCAGAAGGCAATACAGTGGCTAATAATAAGCAACTTTCCAGTGAACATGTGAGGGTATTATAAAGAAATGGTGCTTGAGCTATTAGCTACTTCTAGGTAGCTAGCCAAATGGTTTTGCCAATACTGGGAGACAAAAGATCCAAAGGACATTAAATAGTTAAAAAGACACTCTAGAGCAGCAATGGGCAACCTGGGCTAGCGAGTGGGCCTCATAAGAGGTCTACCTTTATTTTAGTGAGCCACAAGACAGTCAAAAGCAAAACAGTCTCCCGGGATAGAGCAGTTTTGCTAACTGCATTTGAGCACCTAGAGTTTGTGGTGTGTGCCAGTTGATCCATGCACCACTTTGATTGGTTGCAGAGGAGCGCATGGCTCTCACAGTCACTGTTGCGTGCAATCTGAATGCACTTCTCTTCATGGGCACTTGCTTTATGTGGTGTCACCACCAGTAGGAAAAAAACTATGCAGAAGGAAACCAGCAGAATCTGGCAACTCTGGGTGTGGGAAAAGGCAAACAAAATGTCTCACATGCATCACATAGAACCCTGTTGGACCACAAAAGGCCTGTGAGTCTTATGCTGCCACCATTGCTCTAGAAAGAGGGTGTGGAGCTGTTCAGGAGAAATAGGCTAACATTGACTATGACCAGGGCCGGCTTTAGGAAGTGTGGGGCCCAATTCGAACCGTTTTGGCGGAGCCCTCTCCCCTCCCCCCCTCCACCAGGATTTTTTGTTGTCGAGTCAAAAAAAAAAAAAAAAAAAAAAAAACCCCAAAACCACCCACACAACAAACCACAACCACACACAAATATCACATCAGAAGTAGATCTGATCAAAACGTATATCAATATAGTTGAACATTTTCAAAAAAAAATGCTGTCCTTTATTATGCAAAATTTTACACAAAATTAAATCAGTTGCCTTAAGTGTAGGTCAAATATTTTCAATTGCAAACTATCCAATTTTTTCAATAAAGTTTAACGTTTGATTTTTAAAAAGTTACCAGAGAGCGTTGCAGTTTTCTGTTACATTGATTTACTTTTTAAATAGCAAAAATGGAGTCTTTGTTAAGAAAGTGTCAGTTCTGTGGTCAAATTCCAGTCTTTAGTGATTTCAGCACCACTTATTTCACTAGGTAACATGGTACCTCACCACCATTGCCTCCTTTGTACTGCCCTTCAACACATATTGCCTGCATGTTGAGTCCAAGGTCAGTCTACACAAGATTTTATCAATGATTTTTGCTCAAACGATCACTGAGACAAGACAAGGACTCTCAATTGATTCTAGTCAGCTCTGCCTTTAAACACTGGATGTAAAGTGTCAGATATAATTGAGGACTCCCAAATAGACTCTGCAACCCCTGTTTCCATCTTCTGTGACTTTCAGTTAGATGTGACTCACTATCCTCTGCTTGGTGTTCAAGTTATGGTAGACCATAAGACAGGTCATATTAAGTTCAGGTCTTTTACCTTTTAATCATACAATATGGATTACAACATTTCATTCTCTCAGCTCCAAGTCTTAAGTGAATTTCAACCCAAAAGAGCCAAAATTGATCACTTTGACACGGTAAGTGTGTCTACTGATCACTGTGGCAAAGTAGGTTGTCTATATAAATAAGGTTTGCTCGTGAAGCCTTTTCCTACAGTTGATTAACAGATGGCTGTAGATAGCTCATTCAGACCACTGGCTGATAATAGTTAGTCACCCTGACCAGTCATTAACCATAGTCATGGGCTCACCCTACTCTCCATTGTCTCTGATTCTCTGATGACCTGTGACAAAATAGGAGGGTGAAAAGGGAAAATGAAGGGAGAAACCTCTCTAAATTCACCAATCAAAGAGCAGTATTGTCAACCCAAACATCACAAGGTTATGAGACTGGTCTACAAATCATAAGATTTTTTTAAAAATAAAACATGTTGGATTTTTATTGGCCTTTTGTTTCTTGAGTATTTAGGGTTCATGTTTTAAAGCTTTCCTCCTTAGCTGTAAGGCCCAGAAGTATAGAGAACTTTTTTTTAAAAGAAAGCTGAGATTCCTACATAATCAATTGACTCTGGCCTTTAGAAAAACACCAAATATTTTGAGACTCATGGTAAAACAATGGAGGAATTCTTGTGAGCCCATGCTTTGCCCACAGTATAAATAATAAAAAAACCCCACAATATCTTCTCCACTAAACATCCTAATAAGATACTGCAAATGGTGCACTGAATTCAACTGCTCCTGATATAAACAGATATCAACCTAGTTTTTCATATTTGAGATGGGTTACCAGGAATCATACATGACAATAGGAAATCTTTCCACTCTCAAATCAGCATATTCACAAAGTACCTATAATTTTGATCCATGGATTTATTGGATAGTGAAAGAGAAAGGAGGGGAATTAGTGTAGATAAATGTTCAAATTTAAAAAAAAAAAAAGCCTGAAGAAATTAGGACTGGGCTCCTACATCTCATGTTCAGAACTGACTAGGACACTTATGACCAGATTTTCAAAGGTGTGTAAAGATCAGATAGATATCTTTGAAGATCCGAGTTGGCAACTTTCTCTTTAGTAGCTTAATTACCTTTGAAAATCTGAGCTTAGATTTCCAAATCCAATTTTCAAAAATGACTTTAATCACTCAAGTGCTTTTGAAAATTTTAACTGGGGGCCTAAGAGACAAAAATAGACAAAAGGCAGGAGATATGGTATTCCTTTTAAAAACGTGTGACATCTATGTTTAACTAAATTGTATATTATTTTTCTCCCAGGGACAATTGACCCCTCCGGCCCCCTCACTACGCCAATGCCCCCCCTCCTGCAGATCTATCATCTTATGCATGTGCAAGATCTGTGAGAGCCGTCCCATGACTCTGCAGTTAGTGTCTGTGGTGCCTGCTTCTGGGTGGTGTCTCAGAGCTGCCACATTCACTTCCAAAGAGGGGGCTTTCCAAAGCAGGCCCTTGCTGCAGACTCCCAAGGCATCCACATATCCAGTTTCGTTTCAATGGGCCCACTTCCCAGGGCTCATTGATCTTGGATCTGGCTTCCATCCTCTCTCCAACCTTTGCAACTGCCCAGAGGTGCTCACCTTTTGCATTATACATTCCCACCTCATTCACCCCACAGGGACAGTCTTTGCCTCGCTTGTCCTAGAGACTGTTCTACCAAGATGTAATACAAAGTTTCCATGTAAAAGGACTCACTACAAAGCTAAAAACTTCAATGAGAGAATGATTAATACAGAGACGTGTCTATATCTGCTGCAGGGAGACACCTCTGCCTGCCTCCACCCCCCTCCCCTAGAGTCTACAGCCCCATTGCAAAGCAGGGGAGTGGAAGGAAGGAGGCTTAGGCCCATCAGTGGGACTGAAGCAGTCATGAGCAAGCCATGCTCAGGAGCCATTCTCCTGTACATTGTTGGTGCAGTGTTGCTTCAGGCATGCTGAAATGCAGTCACCTCTACCCTGGGCTGGACAGCTGTTTAACACCTGCACAAGGTTTCAGGAAGGGGGCAGTGCAGGCTGCCTTCCTGCAGAGCCCCCATCAGAACTACTGTGCCCTCCTGGCTTAGGAAAAGAATAAATAGAAGGATTGGAAATTAACCCGCCCAGTCTCACAGCCCCTAGGCAGAGAATAAGCCATCTACATTAGGCCCCAGATAAAGTATCATGTCCAGTTCTGGGTGCCACATTTCAGGAAATGTGTAGAAACTGGAGAAAGTCCAGAGAAGATCAACACAAATGATGAAAGGTCTAGAGAACATGAGATATGAGGCAAGGCTGAAGAACTCCACCTTGTTTACCTTGGAAAAGTGAAGACCGAAAAGGGACATGAGAGCAGCTTTCAAGTATCTAAAGGTATGTCTATACTACCACCCTAGTTCGAACTAGAGTGGTTAATGTAGTCAATCGAAGTTGCAAATGAAGCCCGGGATTTAAATATCCCGGGCTTCATTTGCACCTTGCTGGGCGGCGCCATTTTTAAATCCCTGGTAGTTCAGACTCCGTGCCCGCGGCTACACGCGGCATGGAGTAGGTAGTTCCGAAAGATCCCTTATCCCTTATTTTAAGAGGGATAAGGGATCTTTAGGAAAAGGCTTTATTTTCTGAAAGATCTGCGTCTAGACTGGCGCTTTTTTCCGGCAAAGCTCCGTGCCAAAAAAAAGTGGCAGCCATTTTTATGCTAATGAAGCAGGGGAGATTTAAATCCCCGCTTCATTAGCAATTGCGATACGTCTAATTTGCATCCCTTTTCTGAAAAAGGGATGCAATCTAGACGTAGCCAATGTGTATCTGGCAACAGTTATATGCTGTGCTTTAGCCACATTACATCCAGATGAGTGCACAGGAAGCACAAATGTGATTTCAGCCTACCAAATTCACATCCCATGGCCACTCTATAGCTACAGAGCTTTTAAATGAGTTCACTTCTCACAGTATCATTGGTGTCAAAGTATAGTTTCATGAACCATATGGAGACTCCTAAAATAACTGCTGGCATAGACACACCTTACAGAACAATATCACTTGTGAGGAATAAAGTTCTTTCCTTCCTCCCATTAAGTACACTCTCCTCAGCACCCTGGCCTCACAACTCTTTCTAGTGTTTTCCAGATGTGTATTAATGACTCTAAGTCTTGCACACACAAATACTGGATTGCATACATTTTTGTGTACGCTTTCCATAGCCATACTGTGTTCACATATGCCATTCTAGCACCAGGTATAACACTATGTACACACATATACCCTTTCCTCACTGCTGCTACTATGTGACACTGGTGCTACCATTTGAAGGTTGGCAGCCTAGGGCTCTGTGCATCACAGGGAAATGCTCTAGGAACAGCTTTGCTTGTGTGCTGTTAGTACCATCCTCTGCCTTAACACATTTTTCAGTGGTAGTTCCTGATCACATCGCCCCTCACTGTTACTCGTTGCAAAACTGAATGGAAGACACAGAAGAATGGATGATGTCCTGGTTCTGCGCCTGCTCCTAATTCCTGGTTGAAAATGTTTGCAATTTTTTTTGACAAAATTTGGTTTGCAACTAAATGAAAATTATTTTTAAAAAATTGGGTTTTAACAATTTTTTGGCAGAAATGTTTCAGTTTTTGGCAATTTAAAACTGAAAAAATGTTTTGTTTTGTTTTTTATAAGAAAAATATAGCACATCAATAATTCTGGCCTACTCTAATTCAGAGTCTAGAATTTTGGGGTTGCAGGTAAGAAGCTGTTGGCATTCCAGTCATTGAAACTGATGGGCTACATCTGTTTACACTGGCAGCTTCTTGTGCAAGAACTGTTTTGAGGAAGAGTTCTTGAGCAAAAAGTCTTCCACAAGAGCGCATCTACACTGGCATGTGCTTTTGCGCAAGAGATGTTCTTTTGTGCAAGAGTGTCTATGGCAGTATGGACACACTCTTGTGCAAGAAAGCTCTGATGGCCATTTTAGCCGTAGGGGTTTCTTGCACAAGAAATTCATGTTGCCTGTCTATACTGCCCTCTTGCGCAAGAGCTCTTGCAAGGGCTTATTCCTCTTGGGGAGAAGAATAACTCTTATGGAAGAAGCCCTGTTTTCCGATGCTAGACTGTAAATTTAGTTGTGCAAGAACGTGCGTGCAGTGTAGACACCCGGCAAGTTTTTGCACAAGAACAGCTGTTCTTGCGCAAGAAGCCGCCAGTGTAAACGTACCCATAGTGTATGTAGCAGTGTTCCTGAAAGATGATTCTATTTATTTATTTTTTGCATATTGCACTTTTATGGGAGAAGCATCCCTGTTATGTAAGCAAGTGTCATTTAGCAATTTATGTTTCAATTTATGAGAATGTAGCAGAATGAGTCATTGTATTCTCCCTCTCATGAGATTTTCTTTCTTTCTTTCTTTCTTTCTTTCTTTCTTTCTTTCTTTCTTTCTTTCTTTCTTTCTTTCTTTCTTTCTTTCTTTCTTTCTTTCTTTCTTTCTTTCTTTCTTTCTTGTTAACCACACTAAAACACATTGCATCCTTTATGGAGAGGAAAATGTAATGGGTCTTACAGGCTAGCTGGAACACAGGACATGATTTGAGAAAGGGTGGTGTGGGAAATAGAAAGTGAAAGAAGGTGTGTTTGACTCTTGGCATCTCAAGCCAAGATGGGATTACCATAGGAGGTGTTGGCTGCATTAAAGAACTATTGACTTTTAAGACAACTGTCTTGCAAACTATTAAGAAAACAGTATTATAAACCTCCACCCTTCAAAAATGAGTTAGCCTGCCCCAGTCCCATTTCATGAGATATTTTAAATCAGTGAATTTTGAGTTCTATTTTTTGAGTTTTTAGGGATCATGTTTTCAAAGTGTTCTCTGCAACCTTGAGGGCTAGAAACTTCCTCTAAAAATGAAAGCTGACATTCTCACACAAATAACAGGACTTGAAGAGACAGAGCTATAAGAAAAACACCAAATATTGCAAAAGTTGGAATAAAATCATGATTGTTGGCGGCACTGACACAATGAGGTCTTATTTCATTCATTCAAATACTCCTAAAGCTATAACTTTATAGGTAGGTTTGACAGGATTAGATTTTTATTTGAAAACTCTGTAAATGTCAATTTCATTGTACTCACAGAAACTGGAGGAAAATATATATACCAATAATAATCAAAATTTATGGATAGGGAAACAAAGTACTTCTGGAGAACTTATTAGAGTTTGATTTAAAGATACTTCATATATTTTGATATACACTGTTTACACTTTCTGTAAATCATGTAAATCTTTAAATTGTGACTTGAGGACTTCAGTAACTCAATTAGGTAATGTCTACACTGCACTGTAGTTTGAAATAAGATACGCAATTTGAGCTGTCTACACAGCACCAAATTTCAAAATAACCCACTATTCTGAAACATCCCTTATTCATTGTGGAAGGAGGTTTACAGGACATTGGAATAGTGAGGCAAAATAATGGGTTTGCTGTTAAGATGTGGGATAGCTATTTTGGGATACTCCAGTATCCTGAAATAGCACTGCAGTGTAAATGTAGCCTTACAGGCTGTGCGTTTATTATAGAGTGGATGAGGCTCTGTGGCCTGCAATGTGAAGAAGAGCAGACTAAATCATCATCATAGTCCCTTCTGGCTTTCAAATATGAGAGTCTAAAAGCTACACATTTTTAACTTTTTGATTCTCAACTTTTACTGCTTTTAAATAATTATTGTCTGATGTCCCTCATTTCTCACATCTGTGAAAATTAAAATAGATATAAATGAAAAAGCTTAAAAATAAATATTGGCATTATCTGTCAAATTTACAAAAAAAATGGAATCAAATTCTGTCAAGTCTATTATAGGTTTGAACTAATTAGTTTAGAAAAACAAATACACTACTTACTTACCATCTGAAGAGAACCCACTACCTTCTGAGGCATCCTTAACGTCTCTGCAGTTTTTGGAGTAATAATAAAATTTATTTAAACAACAATAACTGTAGAATTATTTGCATAAATTTTTTCTGGGTAGCCCATTTTACTTCTAGATTGAACCCTAAGTTCATTTGTATTCAGTATAAATATGAGCTGATACCAACTGGTAGTTATACTAAAGGGAGGTTTCCTGGTCTCGATAAGACACTCTGGCTGTGTCTACACTGGCATGAATTTCCGGAAATGCTTAAAACAGAATAGTTTTCGTTATAAGTATTTCCGGAAAAAGAGCGTCTACATTGGCAGGCTGCTTTTCCGGAAAAGCCCCTTTTCTGGAAAAGCATCTGTGGCCAATTTAGACGCGCTTTTCAGGGAAAGGGCCCCCGATCGTCATTTTCGCGATCTGGGCTTTTTTCCGGAAAAGACTACTGGGCTGTCTACACTGGCCCTTTTCTGGAACAGTGTTCCGGAAAAAGGACTTATGCCCGAGCAGGAGCAGAATAGTTTTTCCGGAATAGCGGCTGATTTTGTACAGTAGAGCATCATTGCTTTTCCGGAAATTCAAGGGCCAGTGTAGACAGCTCACAGCTTATTCCGGAAAAGCGGCTGATTTTCCGGAATAAGTGGCCCAGTTTAGACACAGCCTCTTAGTATATGTCTATTTATCCCAAATCCTTAGAATTACAGTCTGTTTATTATAGTAATTAAACTTCTATTATATTTTTTTTACAAAGCACAAATTTCAATAGCCAATCTATCTTTGAACAGAACACACTAGGAGGCTGCTCTCTGCTTGCTATACAGGCAGTCCCTGGGTTATGTACAAGATAGGGACTGTAGGTTTGTTCTTAAGTTGAATTTGTATGTAAGTCGGAACTGGTACATATTGTAGGGGAAACTCTAGCCAAACATTTCTCCAGAGCTCAGTTTTATTCTCCCACACCTCACTTCCCTCAGTCCTTTATTCTCAAACTGAGATGTATGCTGAGAGAAGCCGCTCTGCATCTCCCTGGTCTGTTGGGGGGAGTGCTAGCTTCGCATCTCCCTGGTTTGCTGGGGGGAAGCAGCTAGTGCGGAGTTGCCTCACCCCGTTTGTAAGTAGGGATCCGATGTAAGTCGGATCCATGTAACCCGAGGACTGCCTGTACTTACCAATCTCTTCCCTCCTCCCCCACCACTTTCATGGCCAGAGACCTGATGACATCAATCTGTCATGCATCAGGAAAACCTTATATATATATATATATATATATATATATATATATATATATATATATATATATATATATATATATAACACACACACACACACACACACACACACACACACACACACACACACACACACAGAGCGTAAGGTTAAAGCAAGGCAAAGTTTAAGTAATTTATGGCTAAGGAAGGATTATTTGCCCTTGGGAGGCAAGGTAAAAGTCTCCTGAAATTTCTTTAACCTTCTCAAACATTTTATAACATAAGTAACTAAAATATACAATGCACTTGGTCTGCAACATTAAGGCACAAAATAGTTTGTAACAACTAATATTAAAAAGAAGTTACAATAATATTATGAATATCACTTTTGTCTCAGTATTAAGGTCTCTTTCCACGTATTATAAGACTTTTGCTTGTTTGTTAGCAATACATCTAAGTTTATATTATGGTTCTATATTTATACAAAAGCACAAGGAATACAAAAATCTCAGAGAAGGTATCACATGAATGTATTGTGTTGTAACAGACTAATCAGTACCATAGGTGGACAAGGTCGTGGAGCAATCTAATACACAAGCTTTCAGCTAGGGAGATCTGAGGTTGATGATGTTTTAGTTCACAAGCAAAATTAGCATGAAAATTTTATTAAACTAGTCCTTAGGAAAAATGTGTATACATTCCATTGGGGGGTTAAGAGAGATCAAGTCTGAGGATTAAGTTTTATAATATCTGTTTGTATTTTGTATAGCTCCAGTCAAGAAAGGCTCTGATTCTGCCAAAATGTGTAACCCTCTGCTTACTCAGAGTAGCACACTGGTCTGTCCCCTGCTTGCAGTGGTTAGGCCACTTAGTCTATGTCTAGACTGCAAGCCTCTTTCGAAAGAGGCTTTTTCGAAAGATACTTTCAAAAAAGCCCCTTTTGAAAAAGAGTGTCTAGACTTCAACCAGTACTTTCGAAAAAGCAATCTGCTTTTTTGAAAGAGAGCACTCAGGCAGTCTGGATGCTCTTTTTTGAAGAAGCACTGTTTTCATTACATAGCGCCTTTTTTTGAAAGAGCACTTTTGAAAAAAGGTGTTATTCCTCGTAAAACGAGATTTTCTGTGGTCAAAAAAACTGCCATGTTCTTTTGATTTACTTTTGAAAGAATCTGGCAGCAGTCTAGATGCAGGGGAAATGGTTTTTTTTGTTTGTTTGTTTTTGTTTTTTTTAAAGGCCACTTTTTTCCGAAAAAACCCTGCAGTTTAGACACACCCTTAGGCTGTGTCCAGACTCAAGGTTTATTTTGAAAAAAGTAGCCTTTTTTCGAAAAAACTTCTCCTGTGTCTAGACTACAGCCGCGTTCTTTCGAAATTAAATCGAAAGAACGCGGCTTTTCTTTCAGTGGCGGAAAACCTCATTTCACGAGGAAGAACGTGCTCTTTCGAAAAAAGGCGTTCTTGAATGCAAACAGGGCTTTTTCGAAAGAGAGCATCCAGACTGCCTGGGTGCTTTCTTTCAAAAAAGCGGCTTGCTTTTTCGAAAGTATCTTTTGAAAAAGTCTCTTTCAAAAGAGGCTTGCAGTCTAGACGTAGCCTTAGAGGTTTATGAGCATGCTATAACCATGATTAAGAGATATGTGTCTTTTAGCTGATGCAATAGAAACACATGCATAAAGATCCAGAGGTCCCAGATTTGATTGGAATGGGACTATTCACCATGTGTAAAATTAAGCATGCATATAGAGTCTTCACAGGATCGTGGACAAAATCATTAGGTAATGATGGGTGATCCATCCCCTTAAGAGTAGTCATCGGTAGAAGTCAAAATATCCCTGTCCTATTGCATGGCCTTTTAAGATTTTGAGTGATGTGATATATCAAAAGTGACGAGGAGTCCTGTGGCACCTTATAGACTAACTGAAGTGTAGGAGCATAAGGTTAGTCTATAAGGTGCCACAGGACTCCTCGTCACTTTTGCAGATTCAGACTAACACGGCTACCCCTCTGATACGTGATATATCAAGTGAGATGTTGGAAGAGAAGAAATGGTTACTAAGTGTTTTTCAGGAATTCGGTTACTATGTCTTTAAGGGCCTGATATCAAAAGCCTTGCAGAGTGGGTAAGGCAAGGATCTATCTCCCAGCCAATTATAATGAATTCAATAAGGGGACTACCATATATTTAGCCTCTTCCCACATCAAAAGGCAGAAGAGGATTGTGTACAGGATCTTCTGAGCTGGAAGGCTGACTGGGAAAAAGGGGCCAGCTAAAGGTGGAGTTAGTTAAGGCCCTTCACCACCTTAAATCAAAGCACCACCTTGATGGAGAAAAGCTGTGGGAACACTTATCCTGAGGCATGAGTCACTGTAATATTGAACCACAGCTCCTGTCCTGGTGTGTGAGTGAACTACTTAACCCACCATACCCTGAGCTCCACAGAGGAGAACCAGGTAAACAACTCTTTGAAGGAGGGGAAAACAGCCTGCCTGAATCACAGCCTTGTTTCCTGGAGGAGAAGGGCTGAAGGAACTTCTGTTTAAAAGAGGGTATTACTAACTACCTGAATCACAGTCCCAGCTCTAGGAGGACAGAGACAGAGGGATTATCTGAAATACAGTCCAGCTTAGAGGTAGCTCATCAGAAGCTAGCTGGGGGAAAAGCCATGAGCAGCCATAACTCCAAGGCAAGAGAAGCAGTGCTTAAAGATCTGTGGACAATGCTGACAAGCAGGGAAAGATAGAAGTAGCCCAGGAAACCAAAACATGTCGGCTACATCTACACTGGCATGATTTTCCGGAAATGCTTTTAAAGGAAAAGTTTTCCGTTAAAAGCATTTTCGGAAAAGCGCGTCTAGATTGGCAGGACGCTTTTCCGCAAAAGCACTTTTTGCGGAAAAGCATCCGTGGCCAATCTAGATGCGCTTTTCCACAAAAAAGCCACGATCGCCATTTTCGCGATTGGGGCTTTTTTGCGGAAAAGAAATCTCTGCTGTCTACACTGGCACTTTTGCGCAAAAGTTTTTTGGAAAAAGACTTTTGCCCAAACGGGAGCAGCATAATATTTCCGCAAAAGCACTGACAATCTTACATGAGATCGTCAGCGCTTTTGCGGAAATTCAAGCGTTCAGTGTAGACAGCTGGCAAGTTTTTCTGCAAAAGCAGATGATTTTGCGGAAAAACTTGCCAGTCTAGACACAGCAGTCTAGTTCTTCCTTTTCTGGGGTACTCTTTCCTTAACCTGAGAAGGGGTCCTGGACTGTGAGCAACTTTGCTGGAGGGTTAGGACACATAAGAGGCTTACTGTTGTTGAATCAAGAGAAGCTGTCAGAAATGAATAACTCCTGCAATTTATCAGAGGGGTAGCTGTGTTAGTCTGAATCTGCAAAAGTGGCAAGGAGTCCTGTGGCACCTATAGACTAACTGAAGTGTTGTAGCATAAGCTTTTGTGGGCAAAGACCCACTTCATCAGATGCATGACAAAAAGCTTATGCTCCAACATTTCTGCAATTTAATATGCTGAGATCAGATGATTCTCTGGTGGTGAGTGTACACCATAAGATATTATTGAAATTTATAATCTATTTATAATCTATCATTCTCCAGTATCTTCTCCTAAACATTTCTAGAGAACAGTTAGAAAATGTATAGTAATTTATTTAACTCAGTCTTACAGTAAAAATTAACCCATCAAATAGCATTTTTATGGGGAAAATGAAAACATACATATTTATATTGGAGTGTTTCATTATTATGGAGAAAAACATACCCGAAACCTAACTAAAAAGTAAAGAAGTAGAGACATGCTAAAGGAAGTTATATAAATGTTTACCATCTAAAACAGCAAAAAAGTAGGTGCAAAGGAAAGAGGGTCTCTCTGTTCAATGCCAGTACAGATATTTTTCTTACATGCTTATTTGCTCTTTGATCCTATTGAATATGTTATACATAAGCACAGTATGTAAATCTCATTGATTGGATGTGTCTAAAAAGGCTTACCTAACAGCTCAGCAGATTGACAGTGAACTGCCAAAGGTAAAAACGGTTTTTTGAATCTTGTCCAAAATATAGTTAATATAAATTCAAAAGAAGATTGGAGAGGAAACAAAACACCACCATATTATTAGTATGGGAAGTACATTACTTAAAAATCATCTGTTTTTTGTGTTTATTGTCTGTTTGTCTTAATGGTTGCATATTCACAAAGGAAATATTTTCATTTTAATACACTATTGAGTTGATGCTTTATGAATAAGATTTATTGTTGAATATTCTTTAGGGAAAGTTGGGGCTTTTAGTGAAATATGCACAAATAGCATTTTGGATACGTGACCCACATAATCATACTTGTCCTAAGAGGCTAAGTATGAAAATCCTACTATTCAGAATAATTAAACTCACCTCCCTAGCCTTATTTCTCATTAATTCAATATTCTTTTATAAACTAAAGCTCCCACAACAGCTTTAGTAATCAACCTCTCAGATTTATGTGCTATTTTTATGCTAGTATTGTTTTATAAGACGAGGTCCTTGATCGATTGCCAGGTGACTGTTTCAGTCTTTTCTAGCACCCTGCTAATCCTGTACGTTAATTTATTTTTAATTGAGTAACTTCATTATTCAGAAAATCCCTCTTGTGCTACTTATGAAAACATTGCCAGATATTTTATACAAGCAATGATTTTAATATAATCACATTCTGTACTCCTCCCCGACGTCTTCCAGACTCACCCAACCCCCACTTGAATTTCTTCAGGTAGAAATAGAAAAGAAGCACTCTGGAGCAGTTATATTAGCCATTATTACTGGGCAGGAGGACTATGCCATCTGAAAGATTTCAGCTAACAAGATAACTCACTGCTATAAAGGTATAATAATGCTTACATTATAATAAATAGGGGGTATTGAAGTATAAGAATGTTCTAGATGAGCACTGAACCTAGTGTGACACTTCAGGAGAGAGAAATTACAGTTGTGTAGGAGAAGAAATAAGTTAGATATTCTTAAACTGGCTCTCTTGAATGGCACTGTAATCAGAGTTACCATAAGAGGTACAAATGATTCCTTAATTATTGTAAACAGTGACTACAATAAGTGTGTTTATCAGGTGAAGTCAAGGGAGTATTGGAGAGGGAACCAATACAATGGTTTGGCATCCTTTTCATGTCCAAATTTTATTGGTCTGAATGTTAATGTACTTCCTACCTAGCGTAATTCAGTTTCCTATGCTTGGAAATCTTTTTTACAGCTTACAATTCTGTAAGACTGAAATCCACCTAGCATGTGGGCTCCAAATTATGTGGATGCTTAGGGATAGATTCTCAACTGATGTAAATCAGAATAGTTTCATTGTGGGAGAACTGTTTTATCCAGATGAGCAGCTTCCCATGAAAGCTTTTCATTCCAAAGTGAAAGCCAGAGTTCCTACACTTCACCTCCCTTTTACTCTCTGCTTTAGGAGGAACCACGCCTGCTCTGGTTACAGATTACTGACAAATGAAACATCCAGACGTTTTGATGGCCACCAATGTTTTTAAAATTATTATTTCTAGTTAACAACAAACATTTGTGCTACATGCATGCACGTGCATACACTTCTCCCATTGTGTTAGGATGGCTACTTTGCCATTTAACATTGTTGCAGTGAGAGTCCTCAAATTTTAACAGGCCAAACCAAAGACAGCTGAAGAGGTATTCAACATCCATTCTATCCAATATCTCTCTGGAATGGATGCTCACATGACCTAAGATTGTGTCTTGTGGTTCTCCTGAGTGTTAAAAGATGGGTTACTTACTACTGAGAATATAAAACATGGAGGGAGATAAAGATCCATGAATAGTAGCTTCCTGTAGCGTATACAGGCCCTTTTATATTAGGATCTCCTTTTAGGGCCTGACTCTTCACCACAGAGTATGTAGAGAAGAGGGAAAAGAAGACATGGCTATGTATACTATTTAAGCCATCTACTTTATGGCTTGCATGATGGCACAAACAGACAGTGTCTGAGCACATGAGAGCTGACCTGTAGCTCTGTTGTGGACAAAGTGGTAACTAAGGTGATAGGTAACAGCCAACATGGATTTGTAAAGAACAAATCACGTCAAACCAATCTGATAGCTTTATTTGATAATAAGTCTTGTGGTTAAGAGAAAAGCAGTGGATGTGATATACATAGACTTCAGTAGAGCATTTGATATGGTCTCACATGATCTTGTTATCAATAAACTAGGGAAATAAAATGTATATGGGGCTACTACAAGGTGGGTGCATAACTGGTTGGATAACCATTCTCAGAGAGTAGTTATTAATGGTTCACAGTCATGCTGTAAGGGCATAACAATTGGGGTTCTTCAGGGATCTGTTTTGGGGCTGGTTCTGGTCAATACTTTTGTCAATGACTTAGATGATAGCACAGAGAATATGCTTATTAAGTTTGCAGATGCAACTCCTCCCAGCTTGGTATCAAGTGCCTTGGAGGATAGGGTCATAATCCAAAATGATCTGGACAAACTGGAGAAATGGTGTGAGGTAAATAGGATAAAGTTTAGTACGGACAAATGCAAAGCACTCCACCTAGGAAGGAAAAATCAGTTTAGCACATACCGAATGGGAAGTGATTGTCTAGGAAGGAGTACTGCTAAAAGGGATCCAGGCGTCATAATGGACCATAAACTAAATAGCTAAAAAGGCAAACATGCTTCTGAGATGCATTAAAAAGGAGTGCTGTGAGCAAGAGACGAGAAGTCATTCTTCCACTCTACTCTGCACTTGAATTGGAGACTTATTTTTTTCAGTCAGCTGTGTTATGTTTATATTTCAGGAAAAATGCAATTCCTATTGCAAAAGTGCCACAGTGAATCGAATTAGGTAAAATGTTTGAACAATGAATCAATCTGTGTTATTTTTTTTCTCACTGAGTTTTGTTCAATTTTTCATTTAAAATGATTCATCATCTTTGTGCTCAGAGGCAAAGCATTGTACACTGTACTTGCCTTCTCCACAATAATTATAGACTAGTCTATTTTAAAACATTAGATGCCTCTTTTCAAGCTTTTGTTAATACACTGATTACATTTAAGCATATCAGTTCACCAGAAAACTGTCAGATAAACAGTGGAACCTAGTTGCAGTGTGGCTCAGTTTATAGTTCAGGTTGGAAATAACTGCTAGGTAAACAGGACAACATTTTGGTAAAATTAATTAAAAGCTTTAACCTGATTGCAAAACTAGTTCAGGTGCCTTGGCACCATTATCTTCCCCTCCTCTCACACTTGTGCTGCGCTGAGGCTGAGTGCATAGGGATAGTTTCTTCAAATATCATTAATTCAAGCTTTCCTTCCCCCTCTCTCCAGAGCTGATCCCCATGTTGGATTGGGAACATGCCCCTTACCCTAGCTATCCTGACTTCTCCCCTCCTTTGTTCTGGCCATACCAGCTTCACCATGTGAGATGTCTGTGCAGAGTTTGTGTGTGAGGGTAGAATGTGGTGAGGCGAGGTAACTGCAGCATTACTAATCTCTTCTCTGCAACCTTATTTCCCTATGATCAACATGGTGTTGTTTTCTTCCAGGTCATACTCTGTAGTGGATATCTAGGCCTCAATAGCAGTTGGATATTGAGTAAGAAAGATTATTGCCAAACCCACTAATTTACAATGAGTAAGAAGATGGAAAGCATCAGGAACACTGATCCATTGTGATAGGTCAAACCCAGAACTAAATAGATTTTCAATCCTACAGTTTACAGATTTTAAAAAAGATTCCTGGACCTTACAGAGTATAAAGCTCCATCAATCTATGATTCTCATCACTCACGGATCCGAGTTATCCTTTGTGTTAGCAGTTCCTCTGTGAGTTCTTTACATCAGAATATAGTCTTTCACCTGCAGGAATGCTGGTGGTTAGAAGTGTTGTGGAGAGATGTAGTTTTATATGAGAGGCTGATGAGACTATTGCTTTTCTCTGGGGCTCTTCCTATTGTTTGTTTTAACTTTTCACAATAGAATGCTAGCAGTAGGTATGTATATATACATTGAAAAAAAAAACCTGTTGAAAGAAAGTAAATGTCTTGCATGCCAGTGGAAACACTAGAAGTAAATTGGCCTATGAAAATTTAATTTAGTCCTCTTGTGCATTCGATATTCTTTAACTTCATAATCACATACTCACCCCCCCCCCCCCCGCAATGGGATTCAGTACATGCGGTGGATGGGGTGGACTGAGCACGTCTATACTTAAATTGCTTCAGTGGTGCAGCTGCAGCACTTCAGTTAAGATGCTACTATACTGAAGGGAGAGCACCTTCTGTTGGCATAGTTAATCCATCTCTGTGACTATGACTACACTGCTGTTTTTTTTGTTTTTTTTTGCAGAAGAAAAAATGCAAATCGCTTTCATTTGCATATCTTCCAATTCTTTTTGTGGAAGAAGTTTTGATGATAAAAACCCCCGTGTGGACCAGGACATTTGTTGGAACCCCCTCCCTCTTTCACAAGATGCCTTATTCCTCAAAAATCAAGGTTTACAGGATCTTGCGAAACAGGGTTTTTTCCCTGACAAATGGCCCCGTCTACATGGGGCTTTTTATTGGCAAAACCTCTTCCGCAAAAAGAATCAGAAGATATGCAAATGTGAGCATGATTTGCATATCCTCTTCTTCAAAAAAAAGGCAGTGTAGCCATAGCCTGTGAGAGGTGGTAGCTATGTCAACAGGAGAAACTCTTCTATCGATATATCACTGTTTGTATCCAGGGTTAGGTGGGTATAACTGCATCACACAAGTGTAAACTTTTCCATCAGAGTAATCTGACTATAGCCTCTTTCCTTAGGCTCGTCAAACCCCTATCCCCTATCCCGCTTAAGATCGCCATTCAGTCAGTCCCAGTGTCCTCTCAAACTTCTTTGTGACAGTTTGTTTCCAGAGTCTCCATGTACAAGCAGTTCCAGTCACTCCTCATCTTTACTCAGTCTTTCTTCTTTCCACTGAACCCAATTTTCTGGCCCAGGCAGTCCCATTCTCCCTCAGAAGTCTCTTTTGTACCAGTCTATTCCCTTGTCCAGCCACCCACCTTTTCTTGCTCCAACACTGCCAAAATACCTAACTCCTGTACTGGAGGATGGATAATAGGGTACTTATTTCTGTGCTTGCTAAATCATTAGCATTTCTGATAGGAAAGATGTCTTGCAATGACTGTTCTTTGCCCCTTTTTTCTTGAGTGTTTCTCATTATTTCCTTGCAAATCTGATTCTGTGTTGATCATTTAATTAGTTTGTATATGCAATATAGCTCTTGTTTAATTTAACTGCCAACATAAGAGTGCACTTTACTCTGCATGGTTGTAGCTAAAAATAAATGTACCTAAAATGTAAGTGATCTTTGGGCTGAAAATAAGATGTTTCGAATTGTGTGTTCTGATTATCTCAGCTGAATACTAAATTAGATTACTCTGGAATTTGAGATTTGGGCAGGTATCCAAAACAAACATACACCTCTTCCTCCAATATTCTGGTAATGCCTCAGGCCCCATTATAGATGACTTTCTTTTCACATGCTGAATGGAATACCATTTCCGTACAGATGCAGCACACAAGCAGTGAAACACATTCTAGAGAATGGTAAAATGTGGAGGTCACATCTTCATTAAACTATTAAACAATGAGGAACCACTCCCTGAATTTCTCAATCAGACCAGTCCAATGTAGAATTTAACTGGGTGCACCTATGACCCCATGTTCTAGAATTAGAATATTGACTACAGAGCAATGTCGGCAGAACCTGAAGTGAATCAGAATTCTAGGTCATTCTCATTCACACCGGAGAGATGGACAGGGCTCATAAGACATGCATATTAAAATGTAGTCTTCCATGTAGTCTGGCATATTACCCATTGGAGTAAAGAAAAAACATCTAGCAAGCATGGGGGACCTGGGGCAGTCATCCCTAATTCAGTGATTGCCTGAGAAGGCATAGAAGGAAATGCATACTATGGGACTAGGTTGCCTTCCTCCCCCACCTCCCCATCTACTATGTGGAAGATTGTTTCCATTCTCCACTCCATTCCATTGCTCACTCCACAGAAGATCATTTATACATACTAAATAGGGTTAGCTCCTTCATTAAGATAAAGAAGTATGTTGAAAAGTTTTCAGACCTGTCCCTGGTATTAGGTTGGTCTGTTTGAAGATACTTTCATGCTACCTCTGGTGAGGAATATCAAATGGATGCAGAAGAAAGTGAAGCAAGAACTTGAGTTTATTGTCATGAAAGGAGTGCAGTGATTTCACTCCTGAGAATCAATTACACCTACTTCACCAGAGCCATCTAGAGAGGACCGTCTACCATATAAAATTGGTTGTCACAGATTTTCTTGGAGGACCTCAAGTAATGGGTAGAATCTTTTCTAGCTGCCTGGCAGGGTGGAGTTCAATGCTGAAGTCAATTGTCATCCATTGTGGTAGGTTCTGGTCTGGTGAGTGGGTTAAGAAAAGGTCCATATATGGCAAGGAGCGTAAGTCTTCTGCAATACAATAGCATCTGTAGTAAGTTGAGGGTCAGTAACATGGAGTCAGTAGGACTGAATAAAGTCCTGTAACATAAAAAGAGCAACAGGCCTGGAATCTAGTAAGCAAGATTTTGGTTCAGTAACACGACAGCCAAGGAAGAGGCCCTAATGATAATTGTATGATTGTGTAAATTAGGTTGAGCATGGAAGAACATAGGGAGGCACTAGGTACGGATTGTAAGCCAGAGAGGAGTAGCAGAACATCTCAGTAAGAAATATCTTGGTACCAACTGACCCCCCCCTCAAAAAAAATTAATGGACATACTGACCTAGGTTCAGGACCGGGTCGAAGCTGACAGCATGATGGATAGTAAGTAAGCCCCCCTTCTATAAGGTCATAGGAAATAGAGGGTGGCAACCTGGTATGTAAGAAGTGATGTAACTTGTTTGTATATGCCTATAAAAGGGCACCACAAAAGTGAGTGCTGACTGACACTGCATGGGGGCGGAGGGTGTGCTTCATGCACTTTTTTATGTGGCGGCATTACCAAGGCTTACAGAATGCACAGTGGCTTAGCATTGAGACTTTCTGCTAACAACTGTTAAAGCATAACATTTGGCAATAAACCTGCTCGACTGGTTTCATCCTTGCCTGAATCTGTTGTTTCTGGGGGCTCTCAGAGGTCTACTTTGTTGACCCAAGTGCACGGAGTTTAACGCTTTAGATAGAGGGAGCGCGCGCGCACACACACACACACACACACACACACACACACACAAGTTTATCATTGCTGACTGAGTAGAGGACCTGTCAGGAACTCACCAGGACAACCCCAAAACGCTGACTGATGACAGCATCTGTGATGGATAATTAACTAGCTGACTCTAAAGTCATAATAAATGACTTGTGATGAATTTAGTTTATTCTACTGCTCATGGAATATCCACAGGAAGATTAAAATTCCTTTCAATTTTCCATACAGAATATTAATCCTAAATATATTTTCAAATATTTTTGTCTAATATTCAAAATTTGAGGTGTATTGCTTAGTTGTATTGAGTGAGATTAAACAATACCTTGTGTTTTAATACCCTATTTGGATGAATATGAAAACAATAGAAGAACTAGAGGACACCAAATGAAATTAATGGGGAGCAGGTTTAAAACTAATAAAAGAAAGTTCTTCTTCACACAGCGTGTAGTCAACCTGTGGAACTCCTTGCCACAGGAGGCTGTGAAGGCTAGGACTATAATAGAGTTTAAAGAGAAGCTAGATAATTCATTGAGGTTAGGTCCATAAAAGGCTATTAGCCAGGGGATAAAATGGTGTCCTTGGCCTCTGTTTGTCAGAGGCTGGAGAGGGATGGCAGGAGACAAATCGCTTGATCATTGTCTTCGGTCCACCCTCTCTGGGGCACCTGGTGCTGGCCTCTGTCGGTAGACAGGATACTGGGCTAGATGGACCTTTGGTCTGACCCAGTATGGCCGTTCTTATGTTCTTATGTTCAATTCCACGTGAATATTTGTGTGTTCATGTTTAAATTTATTTTCCAGGAACTGCAGATTATATTCTTTATCCACTGCTGTTGGGGTATTTTCAAAATCTATTTACCCTTTCAACTAGATGGGCTATAACTACACCACTTCTGAAAACTTTCCCTTAATATTTATTTCTCTAGTAAATTGTAACTTCTGGTGTGATCTTAGTGGCCAGAGAACTGTTTCTCAAAGTGCATGGTTCCACTATCTTTTTTTTTTATTAATGTCTTCCTGACCTTCCACTTTCAGGGCTGAGAGTTTCAATAACCCAACTAGCAGGCTTGTCTGTCTGAATCATCAGAAAATATTCCTTAGAGTCTTAGAAAGTTTATTTCTCTTACTTAATTGATTTGAGGAACAAAACTTTGGCTCCAAAATGTGGATTTTAAAAATACTTAACCAGGTGCTCAGGGATATTGCTTAGCTGCTGTTGTGCCTCACATGACCTCTCATGGGCTTTATTTTTTGTGTGCAATATTCATCCAGTTCTATAATTAATAACAGAACTATCATCAGCCTTTAATTTTTAAATCCATTCTCTTTCTAGTGTCAGAACTGCACATGCTCACATTTAATATGTTTTAATTGATGTCTACAAACAGCGAACTAGGCTTTGAATCATTCATGGATCGTCTCAATGAAGTCAATTATTTATATCTTAGTTTATTTCCAAATTTAGCTTCCTTTTCCCCTTATAAACATAACACTTCAAACTCTGTAGGTTGGCATAAGCAAGTTAGTTCTTTACTCAGCCTTTTATAATGTGCAGTCAAAATTAGACCAACATTTGCTCTGAACAGTAGATGATATAAACGGGGTAGGGTTAGAAAAAATCTCCTTATTCCATGATTTTCCCCAAATAACATTTATGTGAATTATGTCATTTAGATGTATACTACTGTGTCTGGCCTGTGTTATACTTGAAATCAAAACTCTGTTGGTACAGAGACACTTTTAGTTCAACAGGCCTGCCTATTATGACGACAAGCTTCTAAAATATACTTTTGCCCTGATTTTTTGAGTTACTAAATATTGAGCAGCTTCCACTTACTTCAGTGGGAAATGGGTCCTCAGCCACTAAAACCCAATTTCAATCTCTACTCCTCCAAAGGAAGCCTTTTTGTGTATTCATTTATGTGCACATTCTAATAGAATCACCACTTTGCATTTTAGGCGGGCGGGGGGGGGGGGGGGGGGGGGAGGGAGAGGTTATTTGGCTGGTTGGCCAGAAAGAGCAATCCTTCTTGGTTTAGGAGGAGGAAGGGAGACCTAAAACTGCTGGAAAGGAGGCCAGTGTGGCGGCTGACTCATGAGATGTCTGAGAACCCAGGTAGGTGTGGGGAGAAGACAGCCAAGCTAATGTTGCAACTGTTCGGTGCAGGGACGCTCTAAAAGAAGCCATGCAGTGACTTGTAAATGTCTTGGGGAAAGGACTTAATTGAGAGGTGCTTGGTAACTGAGCAAGCTGGGGGTAGTTGGGGATTCCTACGATTGGTACTTCATGGAGCCACCCTCCATCATTATAATTTACCTTGCTCCTCATATGTAAAGCTTGGCTGGTAAGATCCCAGCAATGGAGTTGCTCAAGATATAGATGGAAAGGGGAGGAATTGGTTGAAGTCCCCCACCTCTGGGGATTGTAATATCCTGGTTAATTACGGGAGAAAACAACGGAGCATAACCTCCACCGTTCCTGTTATCTGCTAGATAGTCCCTGGCATAATAAAGTTGTGGCCTGATTAAACCCATATTGAACGTTTCTTCTTCTGTTGGAATACACAGACAATATTTATCAACTCCAAGTGTAATCTAATCTAATAGCTCTGGAAACGAGCTTTGGAAGTCTCAAAGAAGGGCTCAAAATGTTGCCCTCACACATAATTTTACTGAAGGCAACTGAAACTTCACCCCCCCAACTTCTGTAGCTTGGGATAATCCTAGAAAGTATTAATGAGGTTCTCTGAGTGAAGTGACACCTTCAACAAGTATCTTCATTTAAATTTTCCGACTTGAGATACTAGATTTGGAAATGGGAGGAGGTCTTCTGTATTGCTAACTAACTGAAATAGTTTTAAATGTTTAAAATATTGAGACTAATCTGAACAGTGAATTCTTCTTTATATTTAATCTTGTCATTGACAGCACATCAGAGAAGGAGGTAGCCACTTTATTTGTTTACAGGTTTCATAATCTACATCTGTAATCTTGGCCTAACTGAAGTTTAATGGCAAATACTATTAGCTTCAGTAGGGCCAGGATATTTCATCCGTAATGGGTATGAGGTCCCCTTTTCTTTTATAGAATTCCAAACGCAAACCTCATTTCAGGCATGAAGTGAGAAAAGGTAGGCACAACATTGCTATGGTTTGAGGATGGTATAGAGAATAAGGAAGTCAACATAGAGGGCTCTTCCTAGTTTCCTTACACACATCCAGAGAATCCATTCAAAGATACTTCCTTCAACTCTACTCATTTGCCAAGATTCTTCACATGGGTGCGTGTTATGCCCTCAGCGAATTTGTTGGGAGTACATTTGTTAAACGAATGCAAAACTCCTCAGAATCTAAAACTCGTACTCAAGAGGGATATTTTATAGCTTACATGTAGTGTGATCATTAAAATATGTACTTTGTTTATCCTATTGACTTACCTCAGGATTCTTTATATTAAGCAATGCAGCAAACATTTATTGGAAAAGGCAAGCGGTAAAGATTTTATTGGAGAACCCATAACACAAGATTACTTCAGGTATTTGAAAATAATCTGGTTGAAAAGTGTGCTGTTAGGATGTATAAATGCTGAGTGTTGAATATTCAGTGCATCTCTCAGAGCTACTTTGAATTTACTTACATTATTTGTACTTTTCGTTGATTTTTCACCTAGTTGGAATTACTTTCAGTGTTCACCAGAATGAAATTAATACTGATTCAGAGTTACTTTTGCTCAGATTAAGGCAAAGGTAGCAAAGCATTAATAAAAATCAACATCAACATCCACTAGCAAAGTCAGCACTACACCTTTCTGCATATTAAGTCACTATGAAACATTTTTTTCCTGGTAGTGACTTTGCCCATAGTTGTGGACTGCATGAGGTGTGTTCAGTAAGGCAACATTTATGGCATGCCTAATGAATTAGTAGTGAGTAGTTTCTTTTTATTACTATAGGCATATCAAGAGCCACCTGAGGCTGGGTGTCATTTCAGTTAAACATGTCAGTTGCACCTTTTGCAGCACATTAAAAATGATCCTGTAATATAGGCACTCTGCAGGAGCCACTTTTCAAAAGGAAATGACTTGACATATTTAAAATTCATAGCAAAAGTCACTGTTTTATTCCAAGTAATAAAGAGGCTGTTTTGCTCTTGATGGGGGGAGGGGAGAATGTAATTTCCATTATCATAAAGTGCCTGAAAAACTTTACTTTGTGAAATGGAGCTATTTTTAGCTATAGAGGCTTAAGACAAAGACTTTGATTCTAGTGGAACTGTAAGGGAGCTGGTTACAGTTAACTAAGAAACCTGATCAGAAATAAAATCGGGTTGAATAATGTAATGGAAAAAGAGAGCCAGAGACATGAGGCCTAGTATAAGTAGCCTGTTGTAAGGCCTAAGGCCTGAACTAAAGTCTATAAAATAGGAAATGTCACTGAGCTAGTCTAATGTAACAGTCTTAGTATCTCTGTAGAGTCTGTGGGGGTGATATTACCATGCTTCATTGGCAATAAACCTGGTCAGGCACCTTTTGTCAATGAACTGAGTTTGTGGTTTTCTTGGGCACTTCGATGTGGTCTGCTGAGCCAGCTATCTGCACAGAGCCTGTACAGCACACAGAGAACATGCACACCGCCAACAACTGCTAACAAATAGTGTGTATAATTGCATGTTAAAATACCTAATTTTAAAGCTCCCTCGTTTTCCTGTCTACCCAAAGCCCTTTATAGCGGTATCATCTCCATTATGTAGACCAAGAAACTGAAACACTTATTCAGATTTTGATACCATCTTTAAAATACCAATTTAAATGTATTTTGTCAGGGGGAGGAAAGAATTGCAGCAACCATATTTCATACAATATTAAAGAAGCCCATGGAGGAGATACATTTACTGGATTTTTCCATACCGTTTGGCCTGCAATTTAAGTGTAAATATCTTCAATCAATATACAAATATTGTAGCAATCCTATTTGGGGCACTTTAGACACTTTTATAATGTGATTTCTTGTATATACACTTAGGAAACAATTCAAGCCTCATCTTGAACAAATCCTAGAGCAAGATCACTGAACTGATCTAAAGTCTTTGAAATCAAGGGGAAGGCTCCTATTGATTTCACTAGGCTTTGGATCAAACCCTATATAGATTAATATTAAAAATACAAAAAAGGACCTGATTTAATTTCTTCTAACAAAGGATTATGTTGTGTGATGATTGCTATTTGGCTATGAGAATTGATGCCACTGGTTAACTATGAGGGTATGTCTACACTACCCTCCTAGTTCGAATTAGCGGGTTAAAGTAGGCATACCGCACTTGCAAATGAAGCCCGGGATTTGAATTTCCCGGGCTTCATTTGCAAAGTGCGGTATGCCTACATTACCCTCCTAGTTCGAACTAGGAGGGTAGTGTAGACATACCCTGAAAGAGTAAACACATTATATATTTGAGGAGATTTCGAAAAGGCACAAAGGGCATTTAAAAGCATTAAGCTCCCATGGTATACACTGTATATGGTAGATACATTCTCTCAAATATGAAGCAGACAATGCAAAAATCTGACCGCTATTTATGATATGTTTGTGTATCTGTCCCCTGGACAGGAGACATTCACCGCTCTCCAGGCTTTGACCACTGCAGCAGCCATGGACAGGTGCTTCTCACCTGTCTCCAAACTGCTGTGGTGACAGAGAGCTGGGGTTGTCCTCTCTTCCCTGGGGCAGACTGCATATGGGAACCCCTCATACCCAGCCTCAACCCAGAACAATGATTTAAATAAAGAAAAACAAATGATTTGTGTTAAGGACCCAAGCAACACCAGGTAAACCTTCTAGTATTTAATAAAGTTATGCATTTCAGGGACATGCCATGGAAAATTAATCTGTAAGGGTACATCTACACTATGGGACGAGGTCAAATTAAGATATGCAACTGCAACTACATTAATTGCGTAGCTGAACTCAAAGTAGTTTAACTCGACTTTTGGCACTGTCTGCACTGCAGGAAGTCTAGGGGAGAACACTTTGCTTTTGAATTCCCCTTATTCTTTGTGGAAGTAGGACTACCAGCATTGACCAGAGTGCCCCTCTGTTCAAATTAGCTGTCTTAACTAGACCGGCTACCGTATATACTCGAGTATACACCGACTTTTTCAGCACATTTTTTGTGCTGAAAAATGCCCCCTCGGCTTATACTCGAGTCAGCGTCTCGAGAACTGAGGAAAGTGAGTACGCTGGTCAGGTTCTAAGGCATCCAGGTTGTCGTATCTGTCAGGAGGTGTTATTGTTATGGACTGCGCGGCGGGGCCTTTCCAGAAACGGCTTTGTGCCTCCTGCTCGCGGGCGGGCTCAGCGCGTCTCTGCCGCCGGCCGGGTCTAGCCGCGTGAGCCCGGAGCTCCAGCCCCGGTAACCGAGGCACTCGGGGCGGGGGGGCGCTGCCGGGAGCGGGCTGGGCTCCGTGTGTCGGGGGCCGTCGCTGCGCGGGGCGCTCGGAGCCTCTGACGGCCGCTTAGGTTGCGGGTGCGCCCGCAGGTGCTGCTCGGAGCCAGCGGCCTCGCCCCGGGGCCGCTGGCAGGGAGGCTCGGGGAGCAGCCGAGAGGGGAAAGGTCGGGGCGGGGGCGGCGGGGGCTGAGCTGGTTGGGCCGAGTGTCCGAGCGTCTGTTCCCGTGTGTGACTGGTGCTGGCGCTGGGCGCTTTCTTGCAGGCGGCCCTTCAGGGGCTCATTGGATTGGCGGGAGGACTTTGAGCGGGAGTTACGGTATTTTTGATACCATATTGTTTTTGTTGACCCCCTTTTCCACTTACAGAGCTAGGTTATTGTTTTTCTTTGAAATAAATATTCATGTAATTTTATTGGTATCTATCTTCATTTTTTACATTTACCAGTAGCTGCCTCATTTCCTACCCTAGGCTTATACTCGAGTCAATATTTTTTCCCAGTTCTTTGTGGTAAAATTAGGTGCCTCGGCTTATATTCGGGTCGGCTTATACTCGAGTATATACGGTAATTCAAACCCTGGAAGATTGACAGCATTAGCTTCAATCTTCTCTATAGTGTGGACGTTCCCTGACATCCTATATCCTTGAGCTGTTTGTGCTATATCTCTCTTGTCTGCCTATTGATATAATGGTAATTGGAACTTCACTTCCACAAACCTGCCAAATGGAAATTTTAGTTCTCTCATTGCTTTTGCTTAACATGGATAAGTTCATCTCCTAAAGGCTACAAAAATGCAACACACACATTTTCCCCTAGCTAGCAAATCTTCAAGGAATATTAAACTTATGCTAGATATTAAAATATCCATTTTTATTATTGCCCTTTGTATGCAGACCTTCTAGAAAAGCATAATATTATATTGCCATTTTACATGGCACTTTACAGATAGGGAGACTGCCCGAAATTGATTAAGAAATATATATGTAATGTACATTTCAGAGAATTAAGGAAGCTAGACGTGACGATCATCATTCTAGTTGGTGAACTTGTCTTTTCTACTTCCACTACAGAATTGTTTCCTATTACTTTAGTCTTTATAATTTTGGAATCCATTTTTAAATGAATCAAGTAATGTGGCTTCAGCCACTGCAGTTAGAAGACTGTCCTACAATCTACTAGATCGCCATATAAATAAGGAAATTTTTGCTTCTATTCCTTTAGCTAGCTCTACTTTTCCTATAGCATACTTTACCCCTGACTTTTAATTATAAACATTTCTTATTCACCTTAATATTGCCATCTTATTTATCCTTGATTTGTAGAGATGAACAGCACCAGGGTCAAATCTAAAATGTAGAGAGAGCAGAGCAGGGGCTACTGTGTGAAGCTGGATTACACCATTATTTGTATTCACCTCATTATGATCCTGCTTTGTGCCCCTCTTCTTCCCTGCATAACATTAAAGCAGCCAGAAATGTAGCCCAAGATCAGATTAATGAAGGAGGCAATGAAATGAGCCCCGTTTTTCCTCCGACCCTGGCAACAAGCCAAGTTTGTGTGTTATACAATCCCCTATAATGGTTGTACACCATGGGAGTGTCACCCTTGCATTGGGGTAATCATCCAGTCAGTTGCAGTTCTGATGGTTTTGTGCAGAGTAGCCACGCTGCTGGCAAAGAGCATGCTGTAAGGAGTGTGCTATAAGGAGACTTCCTTATCTGACAAGTCACATATACACTTTTTCCATGTTTAAATGTTTTATTAGAAATTCAATAGCAAAGTAAATTTATTGTAGAGTAGTAGAGCTTATTATACAGGCTTATCCTTTTAAGATAAATTAACACTATTATCTAGGCAATGATAACCCTTTTCTCTTTTTAAAAAATTGCATGGACTTGTATAGCTAACTTAATAGAAATTCCCCATTCAGAATTACTGAAACTTCTATTTCAGAAAGGATGAGACTTTTGCAGACAGGACACCCACAGATAACAGGAAGGCTGTGTCTAGACTGGCCATTTTTTCCAGAAAATCAGCCGCTTTTCTGGAAAACTTGCCAGCTGTCTACACTGGCTGCTTGAATTTCCACAAAAGCACTGACTACCTACTGTAAGAAATCCGTGCTTTTTGCGGAAATACTATGCTGCTCCCATTCGGGCAAAAGTCCCTTTTGTGCAAAACTTTTGCACAATAGAGCCAGTGTAGACAGCTTAGATTTGTTTTGCGCAAAAAAGCCTCGATCACGAAAATGGCGATCAGGGCTTTTTTGCGCAAAAGCGCATCTAGATTGGCCATGGACGCTTTTCTGCAAAAAGTGCTTTTGCGGAAAAGCGTCCATGCCAATCTGGACGCTCTTTTCCTGAAAGTGCTTTTAACGGAAAACTTTTCCGTTAAAAGCATTTGCAGAAAATCATGCCAGTCTAGACGTAGCCACATTGTTTATTTAAATGTTACTGGTGCAAAAAGTCACCCCTCCCTTTTCTAAATAGAATAAATATTGAATGTTGGGAAATACAAGTAGGTTCTTGCTTTGCGTCTGCAACCATGGAAGTCTCATGCTTAATTTTATCTGTTCTACCATCTGCATTCTAGACTTGTAACTACTTGTTTGCATTAAAAAGGTAATCCCTGAGAGAACAAAAACCCTCTGGGATCTTCTACTGGGATGGCAGGAGATGAGAACACAAAGTAGTGAATCTTCCAAATTTTGTGTGTGTGTGTGTGTGGGTGTGTGTGTGTGTGGTATTGTGTTGGGAAAAGCAGAAGTAGCCAAATACTACTCTACCTTCACCCACCCCCTGTATGAGTTGACACCTCTCTGAATACTGAGATCATTAGGGCCCCAACTGACTAAGGTGGGAAGGGGAAGAGCTGTGCTTCTGAGAGATGGAGCCATGCCCTATGAGAGTGGAGACTGTCCTGGTGGGTACAACGTGGGAGCAGCACTATGCTTCAGGTGGCATGGAGAGCTGGCTGCCTCAGCCTCACATCTTCTGCCTAAAGCTCCACCCCCTTCTGGGGGCATAAAACTGGGCCCTCCACTCTTTGCATGAGGACAAAGGCATGGTCACAACTGAATATCTCACCTTTTTAAACAGTGTTTTTGTAACCTAATTTCCTTTGTAATTATAGTTTCTATCATTTCTTTTTCATAATTTCTTAAGCTAGCCTCTTTCAGCGTTTCACATAGGCAACTGGGATATTTGCTCGTTTGGGGCATGGGAAGGCAAACATGTAACTTTACACTGCTTGAAACTTTTTGCTTTTTACCAAAACCCAAATTGTCAAATGAAGTGCAGAGAGGTGACTATGTTCATGTATTTAAAATAAAGAGACTGCCGGTTTCTTTTAACTTCTGGGTAGGGATGGAATAAAGTTAAGTGGCTGCCTGGCTAGCTGTTCCTGAAGTGGGTGGCTTGTTCTGGGGCTGCACCATGGCCCAGCTCTAGCTCACTGAAGTCCGGCTCCAGTTCTGGTGCACAGCCAGGCTGGGTTGCCAGGCTGCTATTGCTCTGGGTGCAGGCCCAGCCCTGGGGAAGCTGGTGGTGGCCGCTAAGTGGGGTCTAGGACAACAATTTTTGAGCTCCCAGATGTAAATTTTCTCTGTGGTACCAAGCACATTGTCATCTCTTTTAAACCAGTATCTTCTGTGACCAATCTGTTCAGTTATTTTGAGACATTGTTTTTTAAAATGAATACTTTTTTTAGCTCATTAATTACCACTGCATTATCCATCAGCTAGAATATCCCAATTTTCAGCACTGCCTTTTAAAATATTAGTTTGTCCAAACATCCCTGTTTATTTTATACTGAAAAAGAAATCACTGGTTGAAACTGTATTTGTTGTAGGATAAAAAGCTAAAACAATATATAGACCTGGAAAATTTTCCTCCTTCCCTACTACATATATATATTTTGTATTGTTACTCAAAGTCCACCTCTTTACTACGTGGAAGATTGATGCTGTCATAGTCAATCTTCTGGGTTTCAATTAGTGAGTCCGGTAAAGACCCGCTAAATCGACCTCAGAAAGTTCCGCTGTCAGAGCTAGTACTTCTGCTTTTCTTGAAGAATTAGGAAAGCTGATGGGAGCTCTTGCACCTATTTACTCCCGCCCCCCCCCCCATTGTGTAGACAGTGCAGAAATGTGATTTAAGGTAAGTCACCTCAAACTATGTAATGTAGCTGGGGTTGTGTATCTCAAGTTGACCTTCTGCTATAGTGTAGATTAGGTCTAAGAGTTTAGTCTGTAGTCTTCATTTGAATAACTGAATCATTGTATAACTTTCATTATATAGCATAGTGAGTCAGATTTGCAAAAGCCAAGTAAATAAGATGAAGACTAAACCAGCGGTTTCACAGTCAAATTTCACTTCAAGAAAATCTCATGTGCTTTTTTTCCACTCCTCCCAAAACACATCCTGACTGAACAGCATTTGTTTTACTGGATTCTACAAATTGGTATGGGGATAACTCAAGAGGCGCAAGTAACATGCATCCAAGGACTTTTCCAGGTTTTTCTGGTGTTGTCAGCAAGTGCACTCTCCTACAAGCCTCTAAACCTAACAAGAAAATCTTTCCCTACTAGATTCATATTGTCCTTTATGTGGCTCAGAACACCTGGCAACCAACTGCTAGTTACAACCCTTAGTTTTTAGTGGTGTTACATTTTTATCTGCTTCACTTTCAGATGTTTAGAACTTTTAATTTGTTCCATTAATATGATCTCATGTAATCTTAGATTATACAAATGTTGTTTAAAAAACCCACATCTCTAGAACCTCTCTAGTCCAGCACCATTGAGAACTGACTGGTGCTGAACCAGAGAATTTGCCAAACCATGGAAGGTCAATATTATCTAGCGGCATTACCAACACTTCCACTGCTTACTGGGTTCTTAAAGACTTTGAGGAGTAAATTAGAGCTAAATAACAGCACAGAACACTGACAGACAGGTCTGTAAAGTTTGCTGTAAACAAATTTTACGGGGCCATGGGAAACTTAGCCACATCCGTGATAAGTGGACATCTGGTTAAACTAAAATCATGCTGGACCATGGATGTCGAAAGACCTGTAGTTTCAGTTAATCCAAAAATACTTAGGAATTGGATATGCATTCATTGGATAGTTTTAGGCCCCAGCCCTTAAACATTTGGGCTGAATTCAGAAGTGAGCTTTACACACCATTCACAAAATAGCCAGAAGACATCATGCCTGCCTTGTAAAGTTTGGCCCAATGAGTAGAGCACTTTTTCCTGCCAAGTGGGGCTCTTCAATTATCCCTTCTGTCTGATGATATTTTTCCTCAGATTTTTCAGCTTTTTTTTTTTATATATAATGTTGACAGTTTTATTTGACCAGTTCTACATGTGCCTAGAGCTAGCTGGAAAACCATTCCATTTTGCAAAAATGTCAAGATTTCAACCTTTGGTTTTGTTACAATATAAAATAAAAAGTACCACCTGAAATATTCCATGGCAAGATAAACATGAGGGCTGTGTCTACACTGGCCACATAACCCGTAATAGCTATGGAAATGAGAGAAGTCAGAATAGGGAAATGCGCAGGGGATTTAAATATCCCCCACGGGATTTAAATAAACATGGCCGCCGCTTTTTTCCGGCTTGGGGAAAAGCCGGAAAAGAGCATCCAGAATGGCGCGATCCTCCGGAATAAAGCCCTATTCCCGAGGATCTCTTCTTGCAAGTAGGAATAAGAGATCCTCCGGAATAGGGCTTTATTCTGGAGGATCGCGCCAGTCTGGACGCTCTTTTCCGGCTTTTCCCCAGGGGTTTTATGGGTTATGTGGCCAGTGTAGACACAGCCAAGGAGGAGAACCATTTCAGAACAGATAATAGCATGATTGTTATGGCAGTTTCCTGACATATGGGATACCACCTTTTATTCAGAGCAGAGACTTGAACCTGTCTCCTGCACTATTGAGGCAAGTTCCCTAAAGCCCAAGCTATAGAAAATGAATCTTCCTCAGCCTTCTGGCTTTGTCCAGAAACCCAGCCCTTGATCTGAGAAACCTTTCTGATGGAATATTCATCAAAACCAATACAATTCAGCTCAATGCTTCAGTTCCAACAGAATGGCACATCTTGACAGTTTGACAGATGTTTCCATCAGCTTCATTTGAACTATTAAAAACCTCTAAATAGCAAATGGCTTTTGAGGAAAAGCTTAGATAATGCTTAATGTGAGACACCATAATGTGATGTGTTTAACAAGAATATTTGCTAATCTCATGTTATCTAACTGTACAGTATATCTGATGGTATGTTGTGTTACCGCAACCTTGATGCATTTTGTAAGCTGCCTTGAATATTTTAATAGAGGGTTAGGGTAAAATTATTTCAAATAAATAAAAATTTTGAAGGTTTCTTGTAAATAAGCCTCTTTAATTGAGAGGAAGCAAGGAGGATCAGTTAAAGTAAATTATGTTGGCTTGTGTTACGTTTTATGAGGTATTTTATTTTATGTAAGTGATGAGCTTCTTCAGACTACAAGTTCGTTGGCAGCTGCTATCCCAGAAGAGAGATGCTAATCCCAGAAGAGAGATGCTATTATTGTAACTAGAAATATTCTGAGGAGTTTAATAGATATTTTGGAAACTAATGCATTAGTTTCTGGAAATGGATATTGTGTGCCATAAGGATGATCCTAGTTAAGACACTAAATGGCAACAGTGCTGGAAGCCAATGCCAGGGTGGAGCCTGAAAAGTAGCCCCATACTTTGGGTGGGGTGCAGGACTTGTGAGCTAATGGCACATCCTTCTTTAGATGATTGTTTGGATAAATCCCACCCTATCTTTTGACTGTTAGAAATGGCTGGTACATTCTATTGCTCACAAAAAAAAAAAAAAAAAAAAAAAAAAAATCAGTGAAAGCAAACTCCAAGCCCACCTAAGCACAACCCCTCTCCACAATAGTTTTTACCTCTCTGAAAACATGGCATTCCTAGGTCTGCATCTTTCTTTTGGCACTTGGCCATGCTTCAGCCATAGCGTAAGCTCACATGCCTACTTTCCCTCTCTCTCTCTCTCCATCTTTTTTCCACATAGTACACAGGTTAGGCACCCTACAGGCATATTCACTTTTTTGCCATCATGACAAGTTGGTGAATAAAGTTTGACTTTCATAGATGGTAAGTGTGACTCCCAAACTTATTTGGAATTTTCTTAACAATTAAGTGGCATGGGGACCTGAAAAGGCAAAAATCTGGAGAAGGTACAGTGGCTTTTGTGCTTTCACTTGTGGTCCTTATCTATGGGAGGGTGAGTGTTTTGCCAGTAAAGCCATAAACCCATCATTGCTAACAGGAGTGGCAGCAGTAGTGAGAAGACTAATGCAGAGTGGCTCCTGCAAGCACTAACATTTTGAACACCATATCACTTAAATTTCCTCACCCTTCTCATATACAGAAAATATCATGGGACTACTGGCAAAATGATGCTACCTTAGTACACCAAAAGAGTTTTCATTCCAGGACACACATTGTTGGATAGCTGATCCATATTGTGTGGAAAGAGTTAAAGGAATAAAACTTCATCCACACATAGCAAATGCAATCAAAAAACACAAAAGACTTCAGGCAACTAACTCTTTTTTAATAAGATGGCATAAAAACATCCTGAATCATACACTAGGCCCTGTGTCTTCTGTGAGCTTTTCAGTGTACAAAATTGCACAGTGAGCTATCATCTTACTGCCCTAGCATCTGTTTGGTGAAGAACAACATCTACATCTGTCACTTTATATTGCTGAAATAAAATCATTAGAATAGAATGTTGTCACAGAATCAATGTCCACAGCTTTGATGATTAAACCTCTCTGCTCTGCCTAGGTTTTATAGCTGGAGACCATTATCTTGTGACAACTTACTATTCTTTTGACATTAGTTACTAACTTATGTAGAATAAGGCGCTTGTCAACTTGTATATTCCTAGGACAAATTCTATTCCATTGAGCATTCCAATTCAGTGGCATTGAGCATGTTTTTAAAAACTTCTAAAACACACCCTTAAAGCTTTTGCAGAAAGTCATTGTCAAATAACTTGTGAAACACATGCTAGCTACTGGAAGTGTATATGCGGATGCTTTGACTATTATATAATGAATATTATTCCAGCTATATACTTCAATGTCTTCATCTAATACACAATCTAAGGTAAAAGGAACAGGTAGAAGAGAAAGGTAAGAGACAAATATTGTTGTTACTGATAATGCTAAAAGCTCCCAGGCTTTCCTTTTTTTTAATTATTATAGGACAATAACCAATAAAACAAAATCTATTAAGCCATTTTCTCTCTCCCTAGTCTCTTTGTAAACAACTCTTCTAATGCTCTTTTCAGGAGCTGATGTGCCACGCACAGAGACCAACAGCCACCACGGGCCCTAGGGCAAAGTGTGTGGGGCCAGTTCCATACCCTGAAGGGGTGGGGTCTCAGGCAGAAGGGAAAGCCAGCCCTCAGCCCCACCAGGTCTGCAGTACTTTTCTCCACCTCTCATTCTCCCAAGCCCTCAGAACTGAGTGGAAAGGCGGCCCATCGGCACCTAATGCAGCCACTGCAGTAGTGGTGTCAGTTGGAGTCGGGATGTCCAAGCCCTGGGGCAATTGACCTTTTTTGCTCCCCATCCCCAGTTGCTGGGCCTGATGCCAGGAACCTTTTTCATAAAGTAAGTTACCAATCCTGTTACAATAAGATATGTTGGTTAATTTTTTAACAATCCTATATGTGGCTTGCCATACACGGGTCTTAAAATGTATAGTAGTATAGTCTGAATTCTCCATTAAGAATTTTTGTTGTCCTCCAGTAATGTTACCACACAATAAGATTGAGCACTGTAAAAATTCTCATTGCACTACACAAAACATAATACACATATAAGATAATCATTTGCACTCCACAACTGCAGGAAATTATAGGGATAGGGGCTCATACCCCCAAAATTCATGTATTTCATTAATTGGTAAGAATACCAGTATGCTGACTGGTTTTTTGGACCTTTCCGGCAAACACTGGTGGCAGCCAAGCACGCTGGGCTGGACCCAAGTGGCCGTGGCTGCAGAGAGGCTGGCAGGACTTCATGGCTGCAGCGGGATGCCGGAGTTAAAACAGTTAACTGGTTAACCATTTTAACATCCCTAGTTGTCAGACATTTTCCATTTTAACACTCAATTTGAAGCGGCATACAACTTTTTGCCAAATGTATCTGTTTTGAGCTGAAGCTTTTCATACTAAGTGTTGTCCTCAGCCTTATTTAGGGGGAAAAATGAGCTGAAATAGATATGTTATTTCTGAGAATGAGGCTAAGGAAAAGATATTTCCCTCCCTATGTTAGCAGAATTTTGGTGACTTTTTATCTGAAAAGTTCTGACTGTCCCATTCTTTAGAGGAGGACTGAAATTTGGCAGTGGGGTGGCCTGTGTGTCAGGGATAAGCTTTTTCCTTTCCCTGTATAAATCTGCCCAAATTTGGTCCTGTTGTAAAGCTGTGAGAAAACAGATAAATGCCCTGAAAGCTTCATCCATACTGAGCATGCTGTGGTGGGGGGCACTTTCCCTGAAATTGCAGCTCTGGGCTGCTGCAGGCTGGGTCAGGACTGAACACTGGCATTAGGAGCCGGAAGCATGTCTGCCCTGCACTTCAATGATACTCTGCTGAGCATAGTCTCTACAGAAGAGAAAGCTGAGTGGAATGCAAAGGGGACAAGTTCCAGATTTTGGGAGTCAGGTGAAGTAGACTAAGGTCAAGACGCCTGTATGAGGGTGAAGGAAAACTGGGACTAGGACTTGGAGTGAAGCAGAACACCAGGACTGGCCAGAAAAGAAGCCAAGGGGTGGAAAGTGGGGAAGGAGCATGGGAGCCAGCAGAGGAGCATAGGGACTGATTGGGATCAGCAAGAAGAGGATGTAGGGTACAAAATTATTTCAGTAGGAGCCAGAGTGTGGGGAATATTTAGGAATGATTGGCAGGGGGCGGACCGGAAATTTGAATTGGCTAAGGAGCATGGGGAGGGATAGTGGCCAATATGGGAGGTGGCAGGGACAGGCACAGATCAGACAAGGAGCGAGACTGGCTAAGTAAGGATCCTGGGAGTAGAAGCTGAGGGATTCTTGGACAGGGGATCTGGAGAAGGCAAGATAGGGATTTGCTGGGCAAGGTGAATGAGACACAAGAGTGGACATTGGGACTGGCGAGGTTAAAAACATGGGACTTGAATAAGAAGCCAGGATGATAGGCAAAATGGAGCAGAAGGAGTCAAGCTTGGAATGAATAGGAAGAAGAATCTGTACTCATACAGTGCACTTTCCTCTACCCCCAAGGTTCCTAAGTCTCACTTTTCCTCTGCTGTCAAGATATATCAGTGAAATCCAATAGCTAAGTGTCCCATCTCTTCTTGGTACATGTCCATGTAAACGATGATAACCTATTATTGCTATCTTCATTAGGCACAGGGTTGATAGACACAGGTCTGTGTGATGGATCTAAAGGTTCCAAATCTGCTGACTCTCATTTCTGTGGTGTTTTTGTTGTTGTTAGATTTTATAAAAGCCTGGGATACCAAACACCCAATACATTAAAAATAGTAGTAAGATTGCAGTGTCCAGCAGTCCACAGTTAGCAAATGCCAAAGTTAAGGTTGCTCTTACAGTCTTAATTTGTTTCTTTTGTTTGTATGTATGCATGCATTGATCACATACATAATCATAATTTAAGATTATGGGTTGTATCATGCTTAGAGCAGACTCCCTCTGTCTGACATTACCCGGTGACTCTTTGCTTGCTTATCCTTTATGTTTTTGAAACAGCAATTTCTTTGGGTAAAATTTAATCCTTTACTGCTGATGTCTTAGTCTCCTTTGGCCCAGTAATCTTGTGGAATCAATAGAAACAGTTAGAATCATGAGATTTACCACTCAACTGCTATGAATTTAACTAATGTTGAAACTATTCTCTGTCTGCAGCTATGAAAATAGTTATCTTATGTATTAACGATCAGTACGGATTCTGCAAGAATGTCGCATAGTTCCTGGGTTTTGAAGGACCAAGAAAGCATAGTGTACTCAAAAATGGCTTCCTTTGTACAGCTTTTTGCATAACCTTTTAACAGCTCATAGACAGAGACTAGCATGTGACTGTTTTTAGAGCTCTGCTGAATATTGGTTCAGCACTATCTGCTGCTATGTTGAAGGATTGTGGCTCTGATTCAACAATGTACAAATCCTGTTTTCAGTTAATTTCAGTGGAGGTATGCAGGTTTAAAAAAATGCTCTGGAGTAATAATCTAATTGAATCAAACCCTATGAGGGGAATTCACCACTGTATGGTAGCCACTTTTCATTGAGTAGGAACACATCTATTTTCAACACAATCCAAATAAGAATGAGGACTTTAGAGCATTTTAAAAAAACAGCCGTTAAACAGTACATTAATTTCACTCTTTCCTATCCTGAAGCAACCACACTACTATAAAAAGGAAAGAGGGATTAATAATAGCCCTTTTGCTGTATGGTCATTTCTTGCCAATATCATTAGCTGCACTGATAGCAAAGTCCATTTGAGTCTCTTTTAATAACAAACAACCAAAAAATTAAATACAAAACAACCTCGTAATGAGTTGCTCTCAACACATGTGGGGTTTTTTTGACAATATATTTTCAAAGTTTGCACTGATCTCAACAGGCCTTTGCGGGCTAAATCTTGTTCTGCTAATTAAAAATATGAAGACAATAGCTTTTCTTCAGATTGTTTAGAAAAAAGTCTTTTTTTTAAAACAATTTAACCTTTAGATCTGACTGAATATTTTTCCTTTGCAGTTATGTTTTACTGTGGTGGATCTAATTGTGAATATAACATAAATAACATATAGGCAAAGCCCGGGCTTTCTGTACAGGGCTGAGTTTCATACTCTGAGATGAGATGAAAAATGGGAAGAATAAATATTGTGGTGTGTGTAATATACAGTATAAGTTATTCTCTTAGGGTATGTCTACACTGCCACCCTAGTTCGAACTAGGGTAGTTAATGTAGGCATTCGAACTTGAAAATGAAGCCCGGGATGTAAATATCCCGGGCTTTATTTGCATGTTCCCGGGCACCGTAATTTTTAAATGCCCGGTAGTTCAAACTACCTGCCCGCGGCTACACGCAGCACAGACTAGGTAGTTCAAATTAAAGCTCCTAATTCAAACTACCGTTACTCCTCATTGCAGGAGGAGCTCATTGAAGGAGGAGTGTGAGGGGGTTCACTCACCACCATAGCACCCCCTGCTGTCTGTCCTCAGGAATTAGCTCCTTCTGCTGGCAGGGTACCTTCCCTCAGGTGGTGTTTCCCCTCTTTCTCCAGGCTGCGGCGTTCTCTCCAGGACGCTGCCCTCCAGCAGTGCCCACGTCAGTCTCTGAGCCCCCCTTCCGGGGGTGGTTGTTTCTTCAGCGGGCCGTGCTTCAGGCCCTGCAGTCTGGGGGTTTGCTTGGCCAGAGCTCTCCTAGCCTTGCCTTGCCTGCCCTGCCCTGCCCCGCCCCGCCCCAGCACCAGCGCCAGACTCTCACTGCTCTCCCTGGGAGCAGCAGCCCATGCTCTTACATAGCTCCCAGCTGGGCCCTAATCAACTAATGCAGCTTCAGCTGGGGCTAAACTCCCAGGCCCTGCTCCAGGCTGGGGTTTGCCCTTAAAGGGCCAGTGCAGGGCGAACGCCCTGTCGCACACCCTCCCCGTTAAGTATCTCTCACGGGGGGAGGGAAGTACCCTAACGCCCCAATGTACACCTTAGCTGAGCCCGTAGGGTGTCTCTCTCTTCCTGCAGACTCTCCACTCTCAGGAGCAGCCTACTCCCCTCTTCCAGGGACTGGACTCCCACTGTGATCCTCTCTACCCTAGCAGGAGTCTAAGTTCCCACCGAAGCCCTGCCTTCTCTGAGGTGGGTCCCCCATTTTGTGCTGGGCCTCCAGGCCTCAGCTTCCCTCTTCCTAGAAGCTCTCATCTCCACCACTCCCTCCTGGGGAGTTGCCTTACGCTGGCTCTCTTTCTGGGCCATCTGCCTCACTCCCTGGGGGCAAGCCTTTTGATATGGCCTGCCGTGTGGCAATGGAAGCACCGTTTGTGCCTCCCCTGGGTCCTGGCCCTCCGCCAGGCCCTTTGCGGCTTAGCCCTTCCTCTCGGGCTAGCCGGGGCCCTGCAGGTCCCCCTGGCTCACTCCCTCTTCTGGCGCCCAGGTTCCCCACAGGCCCAACACCTTTGTGACCCCCCCCGTTGCCTTCACAGGGGGGCTCTCCCAATATCCATCTTATCTGGGTGGGGCCTTCCTTACCTGACCCAGTAGCGGCACTCCCTCCTCCTGTGACCCCGATGTCCGCAGGAGATACAAGTTTTAAGTCCAGGCCCTGGCTCCCAGCCCTTGGTGCCTGTGTGACCCTGGAGTCTGGGGGCCCACCCTTGCAGCGGCCCGACCAGCCTCTTCTGCTGCTCAGCAGGCTGGGTCACCCACAGCCTCCAATAAACGTCCATTTTGTTTTCTAATGTCCCGGGTCCAAATCAGCCCCCTTGGTCGCAGGGCAGCAGGCCCAATGGCCTGAGTTCACCAAAGTAACCCCCTTGTATCAGGGGGGGACCACATGCCCGCATTCTCCACCATCTGTGAGGGGGTTCACTCAACACCATAGCACCCCCTGCTGTCTGTCCTCAGGTATTAGTTCCTTCTGCTGGCAGGGTACCTTCCCTCAGGTGGTGTTTTTCCTCTTTCTCCAGGCCGCGGCGTTCTCTCCAGGACACTGCCCTCCAGCAGTGCCCACGTCAGTCTCTGAGCCCCCCTTCCGGGGGTGGTTGTTTCTTCATCAGGCCTTTCTTCAGGCCCTGCAGTCTGGGGGTTTGCTTGGCCAGAGCTCTCCTAGCCCTGCCTTGCCTCCCCCCTGCCCTGCCCTGCCCTGCCCTGCCCTAGCTCCAGCTCCAGGGAGCCTCCTACTCAGCAGCCAGGCTCTCACTTCTCTCCCTGGGAGCAGCAGCCCATGCTCTTACATAGCTCCCAGCTGGGCCCTAATCAACTAATGCAGCCTCAGCGGGGCTAAACTCCCAGGCCCTGCTCCAGGCTGGGGTTTGCCCTTAAAGGGCCAGTGCAGGGGGAACGCCCTGTCACAAGGAGTAAAGGTAGTTTGAATTAGGAGCTTTAATTTGAACTACCTAGTCCGTGCTGCGTGTAGCTGCGGGCAGGTCGTTCGAACTACGGGGCATTTAAAAATGGCAGCATCCGGGAACATGCAAATAAAGCCCAGATATTTAAATCCCGGGCTTCATTTGCAAGTTCAAATCCCTACATTAGCCACCCTAGTTCGAACTAGGGTGGCAGTGTAGACATACCCTTCCTCATTTAATATACATACTAATTAGCTGTTTGCAATTTTTTTATTCTATTTTAGAGGTGAAAATGGAAACCGCAAAGCCAGAATAGTTAGCAGACCTTTAAAACTTCTTATTAGTGGGTAAATATTCTACAGAATGTGGAGACTAAAAGCATCATTACGCAGGGGCAAAATTTATAGGTCTCTATCCTGCATTTTTTTATAGACAAAATTTCCTTTGAAAGAGTGGATCAAATTCTGCTGTCAGGATATGTCTGCACTACAAAGTTAATTTGAACTAACGGACCTTAGTTCGAATTAACTTTGATAGGCACTACACTAGCGCTCCGCTAGTTCGAACTTAATTTGAACTAGCGGAGCGCTTAGTTCGTACTAGGTAAACATCATTGTACGAGGACTAAGCCTAGTTCGAACTTACTAGTTTGAATTAAGGGGTATGTAGCCCCTTAATTCGAACTAGTGGGAGGCTAGCCCTCCCCAGCTTTCCCTGGTGGGCACTCTGGCCAACACCAGGGAAACTCTATTGCCCCCCTCCAGACCCCGGATCCCTTAAAGGGGCACGGGCTGGCTACGATGCCCGTGCCAGGTGCAAGCCTGCCAGCACCCAGCCACCTGATGCCCCCCAGCGCTCCCCCTCTTCCCGGGACCAGGCTGGTGGCTCCCGGGAGCTTGCCCAGGACCGCAAGAGGCAGGCACCCCCCTGGTCCAGTGCAGACATTGTGGACCTCGTCCACGACCTCCGCACTAGGCACTGGAAAGCAGCCATCTAGGGCAGGAGAGCTGCCAGCCTGGCCACCCAGGAGCAGGTTTGCATGAAAATCAAGGTGGTTCACTGAGACCCCCGACCCTGAGCCCTGAGCTTAGAATGACTGTACTGGGTCAGACCAAAGGTCCATCTAGCCCAGTAGCCTGTCTGCCAACAGCGGCCAGCCCTACAGACCCTGGAGGGGATGGACCAAAGACAGTGACCAAGCCATTTGTCTCGTGCCATCCCTCTCCAGCCTTCCACAAACTTCGGACAGGGACACCACTCCTACCCCTTGGCTAATACCACTCCATGGACCCAACCTCCATGACTTGATCTCACTTCTCTTTAAACTCTGTTCTAGTTCTAGCCTTCACAGCCTCCTGCAGCAAGGAGTTCCACAGGTTGACTATTTGCTTTGTGAAGAAGAACTTTCTGTTACTAGTTTGAAGCCTGCTACCCATTCCTTTCCTTTGGTGTCCTCTAGTCCTTCTATTATGGGAACTAATGGAGAACTTTTCTGTATGCACCCTGTCCACCCCACTCATGCTTTTATAGACCTCTATCATATCACCCCTCCATCTCCTCTTTTCTAAGCTGAAAAGTCCCAGTCTCTTTAGCCTCTCTTCATATGTGACCTGTTCCAAACCCCTCATCATTGTAGTTGCCCTCCCCTCTCCCACCTCCTTTTCCCAGTCTCCTCCAGTTTTTTTCAATAAAGAGAGATTCTATTTTTGAACACAATTGTCCTTTATTTTGTACATCAGGAAGGGGGGCTAGGGAGGGGTAAGTGGAAGGAGGTGAGGGAGGAATGGGGTACGAGCCTCCGATGGGGAGGACTGGGCTGGCTCTGTGGGCTTCTGGGGGTGGAAGCTCTCCTGCAGCCCCCCAATTGCCCCGTCTCCCCATATGGCAGCCTGCGGCAAGTGCAGCCGGTCTGATGGCCGAGTGCTGTGATGTGCCCAGTGTGGGTACTCCGGGCAATCCAAGCCAGGACTGCTTTGCAAGCGGGGCACCCCTGAGAACTGTCTGTCTGGGGTGGGGGTCCGGTCCCTTTAAGCACAGCCCTTGGCTAGCCTGAGACAGCAGCTCCACGCTCTAAGTCCTCATCTGAAGCCCTGCCGGCACTGCTTCCGGCCATCCTTAACCCCGGTTCAGGGTCCACTCTATGTGGACATGCTAGTTTGAATTAGCAAAACGCTAATTCGAACTAGTTTTTTAGTCTGGATGCGTTAGTTCAAATTAGCTTAGTTTGAATTAACTAATTCGAATTAAATTAGTTCGAATTAGCGCTGTAGTGTAGACATACCCTCATTTACACCAGTGTAAATCTAGTGTTGGGTCACTACAGCATACAAAAGCAGAGTATTGTGGCACCTTAAAGACTATCAGATATATTTGGGCTTAAGCTTTTGTGGGTGTAAAACTCTTTGTCAGATGCATGGAGTGGAAATCACAGAGGTGTGTGTCCATATATATCTATAAAGGTGCCACTGAACTCCTCAGTTTTTGCAGATACAGACTAACACGGCTACCCCCATGGCAATACTCTAGTTGAAATCTAAAATAAATGTATCTGAGAGCTCTGTGTGGCTCAGTGGGAGACTTGCTTATCGAATGTCTTCCGGGTTGGTCCTCCTCCAGCTGGGTAAAGGAAATACAAAAATGTATATGAGAACAGTAAATTAAACTTAACCAAGGAAGATCTTTAAAGATCTGCACTATATTATAGAAGTTGTTATGGGACCTGTATCTTCTATAATAGAAATAAATATAAGAACTAAAATTAATGGGAGAATTAAATTGAGGGTAAGTCTGCCTAGCAAAAGCTTTGCATAAGCAAACTTATCTGCATTCGCTTTAACCCAGCTAGCACAGGTAACAATAGCAGTGTGGTCTTCTGAGAAGACTACTGTGCTGAGCTGAGTCTGCTAGGCTTGAACTATTTACCCAGAAGCTTGATGTTTTTGCCAGTTAGGCTAGCCTATGCTTCTGCTGTGTAGGAATTATTCAACTGTGGTGTAGAAGTTAAAAAGTAAAATAAAAAAAACTTTTGGATGGTAGTAATCTTGCACACAAATTATAATGTTGCGTAATAAACAGCACTTGCAAATACAACACTAAATTAGTTCACAAACATCTGGCAGTGTTAGGTCACACAGGAAAACTATTTCATAATTCCCAGAGTCTAAAATGTCTCCATTCTTTGGTTCAACTATTACAAATTATGATACATTAATATATCAACTGAAGAAATCCTGCACAAATTTATACTAAAAATATTCTGTAAAACTACATTTATCAGAATTTCATCCTGGGGGGAAAAATCATCATCAGTGTTCTGTTTATGATCTGGTTTATCTTTCTTCTATTTGTCTTCTATTTGTCTATGTCAACACAAACTCAGCCTTTGGTTTATTCTAAATGTCTGTCTGTCCATTGAAAACTATGGTTAATATGGCTATACCAGTTACCATTTGGAAAAATTCACCTTTGTGTAGAGTCTGTACAAAGTTATTCACCATGTAAATCCAACCTCTGTCCTCCTTTGAAGGCTGAAGCCATCTGAAAGCAAGCTTCACCATTCACAACAATTATTTACCCATATTACTGGCTTTAGTTAACTGATTAAATTGCTCCAACTTCTTCAGTGTTCAATCTACTATATATCTGAGTATCTTTCTGTCTGTCCATTTTTTCAAGAACTCCTCTTAAATGGTAAGAACTAGGACCATAGCTTAAACAAGGTCAGGGTTTGGTTGTGCCAGGAAAATGAGATTGGTTCTCAGAAACCATACAGAAAAATGGTAGACTCACCAGGGAGGTGAAAGGGACTGGCTGGGAGCACCCCATCTGGGAATGCTCTGCCCTGAGCCTTGCGCCTCCTAAGGCATCCTTTACAAAGGGCGTGACGGTTGAAGCTGCCCCCTCCCCGATACATACGGGAACAATGCTGGCTGTTCCCTTGGGCCAGGGAATGAGAAGAAAGTGCATAGTTGGCTGCACTCCCCACTCTGGCTGGGGAGCACAGGGACACACAAACCTTGACCTACCCCAGTTGGCGGATATGCATCCCTCCCCCAGCTATGCCTGCTGGATTTGCGGCAGCCATGGACAGGTGCGTCTCACCTGGCCTCAAGCTGCTGCGATGACAGAGGGCTGGGGTTGTCCTCTCTCCCTGGGGCAGCCTGCATACTGAACCCTTCATCCCCAATCCCACTTCAGAGCAATGATTTAAACGAAGCATGTACATTTTCATTTGTTTCCAAAAAACAAAAATGAATTGAGTACCTGAGCAATACCAAGTAACATTTTAGTAATTTCATATTGTGCTTCTGAAATGTATATTTCAGACCTACAAAGGAAAGGAATTTTGACAAAATATGTTAATTAGGGATTATGGATATGTATTAATTTCTTACTCCATTTGTATACATATGCAACCAATTATGTACTCACTTTCTTCATGTGACTTCACATCACAATCAGGTTCTGGGAGAAAATGGCATAAATTGGTTCTTGTTCCTTTTGACCTTATCAGCTAGCCAAATTTAGGATAGTTGTTACAGATAGGAGGGGAAGTATGACGGCAGTGTTTTATCTTTGAGTCAATCTTGTTTATTTACAAAGATTATTCATATAAGTCCTGTTTTCCTAGCAGAGTAAGAATTCAGTATGAGAAGATAGTTTATTAGCTTTCTGTTCTGAAACTGCCTTTCCAACTAGCACAAAAGCTTTTTCTCAGGGCCATATTACCAGCACTACTGTTAGTCTGGGTCTACCCCTTTTCTGATCTCCTGCTTCTCTTTCACCCACATCAGCCCAGTCAACCCTTAATCCAATGATGTCCAGCCTCCCTTCTTCCTAAATTCCTGCATGGATTTAGATATGCTTTGTTTGGGCCTTATATTCAGGGTGAAGGATGCTTCGCTGTTTGTCACTTGATTACAATGGTTTGTTTGCATTTATCCTGGATGTTATGCCTGATATGTAACAATTCCGTGGCAGAGAACAAAGTCGGAATGCACCATTGAGTCATCTTCTCACCCTACAGATTTCTTTTCCAAGTGAGGAATAAAACATGGTGACAGGAGAATTTAATTAAATTTTCACTGCTGTTGGTGATGGTGCAGCTGTTGTGTGGGAAAAGGGCTTCAGCATCTGAGACAATCCATCAAGAACGAAATACTGTTTAGGTTTTCAGTGATGAGCCTCTTCATACAGATGTGTCTGCATATGTGGTCATGTAAAAGGAGGGTTTTTGGAAGGAGTCTGATATGGAGAAAAGCTTCCTTAAACTCAGTAAACTATAGAAACATGAAAGGATATAATGAACTCCTATAAGAATATCCTTTAAATCTAATTGATAGAAAACAGAAGAGGAGAATGAGAAAGCAGTGCTTGAGTTTCAGATGAACGTATGGGAAAGAAAGGGAGTGCAGAAAGTGAATCCAATAAAGATGAATTGAACTATTAAATAAACATCCACTATGGCCTAAAGTTGTAGCCTGATACGTCGATAGATCTGTAGTTAGTGCTAGATCAAATTCAAGGAGCACTTGTTCATGTATTAATTCCCCAATGCTAGAGGAAATGCAAACATTAAATCCTCATCAATCATGTCCATTGTCTACAGACATATGTCCCTTATAGCCAATGAGAGGGTATCCATTCAGTAACGACATAAGAGAGCTTTGAACTAATTCAAAATTTGACAACCCAAACTGTACTATTACTTTATTCCCTGTACAGCATTTTTCCTCTTTCCTGACCTTGTTGAATGACGGCAGCTAGTTGTGAATAATGTATGAAATGCAAAGCTCCTGCCTGATTCACAAAAGATTCAGATGCTGCTGTGCAATCACTGCTGTACTGAGTTATGTTTTCAACCACACAATGTTCAACTTGGTCAGGAAAGCAGTCCAAGCCTGGAAATGAGGCCTAAAATAAATACATTTACAGTAGACTTCTGATAATCCGGAACCTATGGGACCTAGGTGGTGCTGGATTATCAGATATGCCGGAGTATCAGGAGGTACTATAAGCTGGTTGGCTACGTCTAGACTGGCCCCTTCTCCGGAAGAGGCATGCAAAGCAGGCAAGTCAGAATAGGGAAATCCGGGGGGGATTTAAATATCCCCCGCGGGATTTAAATAAACATGGCCGCCGCTTTTTTTCCGGCTTGGGGAAAAGCCAGAAAAGAGCGTCTAGACTGGCGCGATCCTCCGGAATAAAGCCCTACTTGCAAGTAGGAATAAGAGATCCTCCGGAAAAGGGCTTTATTCTGGAGGATCGCGCCAGTCTAGACGCTCTTTTCCGGCTTTTCCCCAAGCCGGAAAAAAAGCGGCGGCCATGTTTATTTAAATCCCGCGGGGGATATTTAAATCCCCCCCGGATTTCTCTATTCTGACTTGCCTGCTTTGCATGCCTCTTCTGGAGAAGGGGCCAGTCTAGACGTAGCCGTTATGTATACAGTATATACTGTATATAAAGTGTTCTTAACCCTTTTTATTGTACATACTGTATACAGTATACTGTAACGTTTTAGTTTTTTTAACCTTTTTTTACCCTTTTCGCTCAGTTCAGCTGCTGCCGCTGTTACCTTGTGACTCATTTTTTGCCGAAGCTCACTCACTAGGCTCTTGCCATTTTGATGCCAGACTATCAGGAGTGCTAGACTATCAGGACTGCTGGACTATTGGAGTTTTACTGTACTTTGAAAGTTTTATTTTTACTTTGTTCTCCATTTTATTTCATCTCTGAAGTTCCTTCAGGCAGCCAGAAACCTCATCTCCCGAGTCCTTTAAACTACTTTAAAATGTCATAAAATACTTCAAAAAGTCATTTAAAACTGTTTAAATGTCCCAGGTGTTCCTCCTATGGGAAAATTTAGGGAGGTGAACACCCACTGGAAACTCCATCTTTCTCTTTGTTTTCTTATCCATTACTCTTTGCTATCGTTTTACGAAGTTATTGGGAAACATGTATGATTACCAAAGATCTTGACATTTCCATTTCCACCATTGAGCTTAATGAATGTTTGGACAAGGTATTCTGGTCTATTTTAGAGTCTGCTACTTCTATGGATCATGAAGAGTTTTTGTTTTGGTTGGGTTTTAATTTGGGGTTTTGAAATTGTTTGCTTTTCAATATGCATGCTGCTATGTGCTTATATCATGGCCTGCCTACATGGAGAGTTAGTGTGCATCAAGATGAAGTGTGAATCAATAGTGCTTTTGCCTGCCACACACTATCTAGCTGGGTGGGCCCAGCTCTCATGTGCATTGACCTGCTGATGTTTGAAACATCTATGGATGATTAGTGCATGACAGGGCAAAGCCAGAGGGCTATAGACTTATGACCACAGATGTTCCAGGATCAGAGTCCAGCATGCTGCAGGGAGAAGGGTGCCTGAGAGCTGGTGCATGGCTCATGTGGGCTGCGAGGGGGGAACTGGGATTTGGCAGCTGGTGTGTGGCTCAGTTGGGCTGGGGAGGGGGGCAGGGAGCCAATCCGGGGGCTAGCAGCAGGGGACCTGAAATGACCTCCCCAGTTTGGAAAAATCCCTCATCCAAGATCAGTTGGGTGCCGGACAAGTGAAGTCCAACCTATACTTTCTATTACTATAGACAGCTCATTAGAGAAGACAGGTGGAAATACTCCTTTCACTTGTACTGGAGGGTGGTGATGTTTGGGATGGTCATTTAATGTTTGTAGGAGTTTATTCCACTGTCTCCGACCAGCACCTGAGAGAACTGTCTCTTGCTCCTTTACCTTTAAGATACAGAATGTCACTGAAGTGTGGTGCTGCCATTGTCTTCATCTAGGAGTATCAGATAATTATTCAAATAATTGGTCCCGGATTATTCAATGCTCTGATCATAAGAATGTGTCCTTGAACATGACTTGCAGGCTTCCCACAGAATAGCAAAATGATGACAGGTCTGATATGCCCACAGTAGCCATATCACTGAGGAGCTGTGTTGCATCACACAGCTGTACTAGGTGGAATTTCCTATGTTGCGTGGCATTTTACCCAGGTATGCTATATTGCTGGAGGTGACAAAGGTGTACGCAGTAAAGGCCAGGTCATCAGACAGTCACCCAACAGACAGGAGATAGTAAAAAGTAATAGCTGCAGATGCTGCTGCATGAGACCTTTCTCTTAGCAAGGAACCCATCATTTCTCCTAAACTATAGACTGGATTGAATCAAAGAAGACTGAAAACTCTTCATAATGCTTTCTTCTGACTACAAGCATCATCTCTGTCTTGCCAGGGTTCAGCTTAAACCAGCTGTGCTTCACTGATAAACTGATATCAACAATCACTGGGATATCTTGGGAGTAGTGGTATGATGAGATGTGGTGAAGGATAGGTAGAGCTCTGATTTACAGGAAAATCAATACATTTTAAGCTTCTGAGGCTTTACTGGTACCTATGGGTTACCAACAGAGAAGATTTGCCCCATTACAATTACCTCAGCATAGATACACAAATGGATAAACACGCAATTATAAACAAAACTTTTCCCAATAGATGGCTTATTCCCATTACAAATATAAGAAACGCTGTTACCATAATAAATGACAGCTAACAGCTCATCTTAACCTAGTTGAATTGGTGGGTTTCTGTCAAAAATTTTTAGTTAATCTGATACTACACTGTCTAACCTAGCATCTAGTACAGGGAACCGTATCCAGCCCTCCTAACACTTTCATCCAGCCCATGGGCTGCATCTGGCTGCTTTCTATTTATATCCTGTTGCCCATGCCACTGAATTTCCAGGCAGTGGTTCAGGCAGCAGGATCCTATTGAAATGGCTCCCAGCTCCCGGTCAATGGCACTACCCCAGCAGAGACCGGAGCTGCTGGACAATACTGTAGCAGTGGGGCTGAGAGTCCTTTAAATTGCTGCTCCCAGTTGCGGCACTACCCCTGCAGGTGCCAGAGCCTTGAGCTCTTTAAAGAGAGGCAGCAACTAGGATCCATGCCAGGCACATGGTAGTAGCGGGGGTGGGAACCATAAGCCCTTTGTTCTGTTTTCACTTCAAAACCTCCAGCCCCAGACAACTCTGGGGGGAGGCTAGTCCCTAGCCCTTCTGCTCCAGACTCCACCCTTTCCGGGGGTGTGTGTGAAGTTGGCTCATAACCACATACCAAAATTTATTTAGTAGCTCCCCTGCCAAAATTATGCCCACCACAATCTAATACATAGGATCTCAAAGGCAATGGTTGACTGACAATGTAGCTCTGAATGATACTCATTCAAATATAAGACCTGGCAAATGTCTCCTTTTGTATAGTGGGGAAGGGGAAAAGACATGTTGCTTTAGATTGACTCCGAATTCATTTGAGTGGTTGTGTCTTTGACAGAATTAATGACTTAATATGTTGGTGATGAGGAAAATATGCATTGTTCTGAAGCAATAAGGAGAAACCATCTAACTAACTATTGTTATATAGCAGCTTTCTGGTGCTCTGTAAGTACAAACTGTGTTCTGTTTTATTGGTGATATAAAAGTTTGTTGTTTGAATTTATCTGTCTTTCAAAGAATGAGAATGTATGAAATACTGTTGGGGGGCATAAATGTCCAAGCATGACACATAAAAATAATTTAAAGGAACTGAGTATCCTTGTCTTCTGGGAAGTTTCCAATGTGGCCATTTCTGACACAGCTGGTGCTTCTGATGTATATGTTTGTCAACTTTGTGAAGCGCTAAGAGATCTCAAAGGCTGAAGGGCCATAGATAAACATAAGATGATATTGTACTCCCAGGCACCTGAAGCATGCCAGAATACTAGATACAACTCCAAGAGTATTTATTTTTGTTGTTGACGGAGAGGTGCTTTTCTACTGGACCTAACTTGAAAGAAAACAACTTAGCAATTTATAACAAAGGGCAGGAACTTATATCAAAGACCAAGCTTTACTTTAATTTGCACTAGCACAAGCCCACTGAAGTAAGTATAAAGGTGTACCGAGGTGTACTGGTATTTTGGAATAGGAAGCCTAGTCCGAACTACCTAGTTCGAGCCCCGTGTAGGGGCTGCATGGGGTTCGAACCAGCGGGGTTTTAAATGAAGCCCGGGAAATTCAAATCCCGGGCTTCATTTGCAAGTGCGGTATGCCTACATTACCCTCCTAGTTCGAACTAGGAGGGTAGTGTAGACATACCCATACAGAGTAATCTGTACTGAGTGATCTTTTCTCTCCAACCTCCTTTATTACTGAATAAGACTTCCACTATGTAGTGTAACATACATCTCCACTGAGTATGGTCCAATAGGATGCAGACCTGAGCAATGTAGCTCCCTCATGATAAAAAGGGCACAAAGTCACTGAACAGAAATAAGGCATTCTGATTTCCAAAAGAGTAGCTATAAAAGGAGAAAAACAAAGGAACATATATTAAATATAACCCTAGACCCTGCAGCTATTATTCACTAAAATTCACTTGTTCAGTCATGACCTCAATGAATCCTGTACTGTACTGAACCCTCATTACCCATTATGCAACACATAATTACAGCCAGAGATGAAAAATAGTATTCATGAGGGATTTCATTGCAATAAGCTTTAACCTACAGGTATAAACTTTCCTAAATGTCTAGTTTTGCTGTAATAAATTTAGTCCCTACACAGGGTGTCACTCCCATGTGCAGTGATAATATGAATATTTCACAAAGTGAAAATAGATAAGGAAAGATGAGAGAGTAACTTTTTTATTGTAATTTTTAACATTGTGAACTGAAGTAATTATGGACCGCATGTATTTAATCTTAAGCATCCAGTGACTGTGCAATCCATTTAAATGCTTAGAGATAAATCTGAACCAAAAAAGTTATGATCTAGTCTGAATTCCCTCTCTTTTGCACTGTTTTGGACTGGATGTATAAGTCAGGCTTATCAATAGTGTGTATTATATTGTTTTATGTCAGTGCACTAAAACTCATATCTATAAAAGTTGTACAAATTTTGATTAAAATGCATATCAAAGCTCCAATAAATCAATATGAATAAAATCTCTATAATCTGTTTCAGTTAGTATGCTCTAGTTACTGTCATCTCAGGATCTACAAAAATTTTCTTTGCCCCCTAGAAATCTTGCTCTGTCCCCTTCCATTTACTCCTAGAAAGCTGTGAGTTCAAGTGTATTGCTGCAGTGTCATATGAGATGAGAGGCAATTGCTGAAGTAGTCAAGTACTATTTAGCACTTTATAAATCAAAACCAACACTAACTTTATGTGTAGACCAGTTGGTAGGCATTGCGGGCTAAGGATATAGTTTGTAATATATTCCCTATGTGAAATCTCTTTTCACAAGTCTGTGTCCATATTTCTTCATTAGCTGGAGAGTGAGTGGTGTTCAGGTGAGCACTATGGATCAGTACAGCTCATTGTGTTAAAATAAACTTGAGTTGACAAAAGCCCAGCCAAGTATAGCAAGCTCCATGTTCAAAAAGAGCTTGCAAACTTATTTTGCTAAATGCAAGTGAGAAGAGCACCTTTGGTCATTGTTAATACTTGAACATCCTGGGAAGTTGTGCATTTCACATGAATCTGATTGCAAATCTGAGCTTGGAGTGCTCTCTCAAGGAAGCTGAGGTAACACTACTTCATTGATGGGGGGAGAAGGGGCGGGAAGGGGAGGAGGGATCCACCCAGGCTTAGAACTCTATTCATGCAGAATCAATTGCAGGGTGAGGGATGTATTTGGTACCAGGATCCTAGACTTCTAATCCTATGCCTTTACTAACTGGCAGGCCTCCATTAAGTTAATGGAAAAAACTGATTATGCCTATATCTACATTACAGCGTTATTTCAAAATATCTTATTTTGAAATTGTTAATTTGAAATAGCTTATTTTGAAATAATGAGTCTACACACAAAATGCATTTTGAAATAGCGTGTCCCACTGAGTGGACACTGAATCGCATTTAAGGTCAGATGGAACCAGGTCTGGCAGGGCATCAGGTCAGGAGTTAGTTTGTGTGGCTGCTGCCTGAGGCTATCTGAGACCTGTGTTTAAAGGGATCCTCCCCCCTTCCCCCCCGGACAGCTGGTTCTCAGCTTTCCCTGCTTGCTTGCCTACCTCAATGAGGGACAGCAAAGCATTTTGTCTGTGTGCCCTGGTTGCTCTCACTTAGGACACCACAGCACTCTGCAACATGGAGCCAGAGCTGCCCTGGGCACTCTGGTGCTTCTCTTGGATGCATTGCTGCGAGCCTGGCTGCACTTGCTGCCAGCTGCCATCCGGGAGGTCCATCGGGAGGCTGTCAGTATCCAGGAGGCCTGGTGAGAGAGCTTCCAACCTGAGGAGCACTAAGAGCCTCCCTGGTCTACTCTACTGGGGGCTTGTGCCTCATTCCTCCCTCACGTCCTTCCACTTACCCCTCCCTAACCCCCCTTCCTGATGTAAAATAAAATACACTTATTTTCATGAACACAAACTCTCTTTATTTAACAAAACTGGGGTGGGGAATGAAACTCTGGTGAAACTGGGGAAAGGAGGTGGAAGATGGGAGGGGGAAACCTAGGAGGAGGGAACTGGAAGGGGGAAGCAAGGGGAAGAAGGGGGAGGAGAAGCTCAGATTAGGGCTCTCGCCAGACCAACTTGATTTTCATGCGAACCTGCTCCTAGGTTTGCATGTGGGCATTGGTGGCCAGGCTGGCAGCTATCCTGCCATAAACAGCCACGTTCCTCCATCTAGTGTGGAGATCATTGATATTGAGGGCATCCCTTTTAAACCTGAATAAGGTTCATGATCTCTGCCCTGGACCAGGAAAGCACCTGCCTTCTCTGGGCCCTGGCAGGCTCCTGGAAGCTGGCAGACTGCTCCTGGGGAGTGGTGGAGGGCTGGCTGCCAGTGGCTTGATGGCTCATATTTTGGGGCCATTGGGCCAGGGGCAGTGACTGCTGGCTCTGGGCTGGCAGGCTTGGAGCTGGCACAGGCACTGTGGCCACAGTCAACCCCTTTAAGGGCTCTGGCAAGGGGGGAGGGAGAGGAGTGTTCTTGGTTGAGGCTGGAGTGGTCACCAGGGCACCCGGGAAGGCTGGAGGCCCCTTATTTCAAAATAAGTGTCTACACAGCACTTATTTCAAAATAGCTATTTTGAATTTGGTGGTGTTCGTCGTAGAATGAGGTTTACCAAATTCAAAATAAGCGCTCCGCTATGTAGACTGTGTAGATGTTGGCTATGTAGATACTAGTAAAGTTATTTTGAAATAACTACTGTTATTTTGAAATAACTTTGCTGTGTAGATATACCCCAAGCCAAAAACCGAGTTTAGAATCTAAATTTACATAATAATTCAAAGCTAATATTGTCAACATAATAAAGGAGTGAACTACATTTAAAAAGGACAGGACTTGGTATAACTGGAGCAAAATCAGAGAGCTGCTACAAAAAAATCAGCAGTGGAACGGAGGTGCAATTAAATCTCACTGCAGTTAATGTGGTCTGTTAGCATTTTCTTTATTATCCTCTTTTTTCAGGGAGTATCTTTCTTGAGAATAAAAGTTTACAGGAAGATTATTTTAAAATAAAGGAGATTTTTTTACAGTGTCATGTTTTAAAAAGCACATCTATGCTACTGTTGCATATTATTTTCTTTGAACATTTCATAAGTATTTTTAGCACACAGCCTCATTGATCTGACGCATTGACACCACTAGTCCATAGTAGCCCAGTAGGGCTACTTTCATCTATTGGGATGCTGAATTGTGAACGAAGTCTGTCAGAATGTATGGTTCACTGAATTTAAGGAGCTCTCACTACAAATCAAATAAATGAGCTGGAATATATTTTTCTAAAACCCCATTAAACTGTCATGTCCCAAATGTTTATTATTGAGCACTTCTTGTCCATCATGGCTGATCTAGATATTTGCGTGAATGTAATCCTTGTTTTATAACCAGCTTACTCCGTTTTGCCCATATTTTGAAGTCATGGTACTGTAGTCCATGATGTAACTTTGCTGGATGTCAGACTGGTGGTGGACACAGATAAGAAGGGTAAAGGGAAGCATGTGCTACATCCAGAATTGTGATCATTAAGACCTTTGTGACAGGAGTACTTTGATAAAGGATTGGTACATGGAAGTGAAATGGGGCTGTGATATTTTTGGAAGTGTACTAGATTTTGAAGAGAGATTTTTCATAATTCCAAATGTTTTGGTTCTTACTAAACATCCATGCTGACATTCCTTCTTCCAGGAACCATTTTAAAAGGCTGGCTACAGTTTCCACAAACACAAGATGAGTCGCAGTGTGTGTGGGAGTACATATATGTGTTGTGATCAGAGCTCAAGCTAGGGAGCTCAGTCTGCAGGACCTTGTTCCTGTCTTTGCCATTGATTTGCTATGTAGCCTTGAGAAAGTCACATGACTTCCCTCTACACCAATCTCTCTCACTATACAATAGGAGTGATAATATGTAGGGTTTCTCTATGCTACAGGGTTGTGCCTTCTGCTGACAGGTGTTACATACAGAATGGTGCCTTCCACCTATGGAAATCACTGTACTGTAGCTGAAGGGCTTCACTTTCCTCTGTTGATTGTTGATGCTGCTGGTCAGGGAGAAGGGTTAGTAGAGCTCACTCCTTCCCACTCCCCACCCTCCTCCGCCACTAGTAGTAGCAAAATCGTCGGGGATGAGGAATAACATTAAGTGCTTCCACATCCTCACTGAGTTTGCGAATGCAGTTTATTATCGAATTAGTTATACCTAATTCCATTCTGTGGCTGCTACTAAAGACGCTCATTGTGACCTTGTCAATTATGACAGGGTTCCTGCAAAGTGTGTTTAAAGTTGTGTGCCGTATCACCTAAATCTTTCTTCCTTTAAAGGACAGTATATAGAATAGGTTTTTTTTGCGGCGCTGAATTAATTAATGATTGGAATGCTCTTTGAAAACCTGGGATGAAAGGTATTGTAGAAGTGCAAAGGGTCATTACTAATGCATAAACCCTTTTGTAAAATTGACTTTGTGTGCTATCATTCTTAACTCTCCCAGTATAAATTCTGTATGTGACTTCACATTTATCTGAATCCAAAATGCCAGCATTTTTTTCATTATCATAAATGATTGCCATATCAATGTTCCTTGTGATTTTTTTAAAGTAATTTCCTCAATGGTGATTATTTTCAGATTGGGGAATTATTTTTGGAAGAGTTTCTCAGCTTGCAAAAGGAAACATAGGAATCAGATGTGCAAATCAGATACATTTAAGAGGAAGTCTGTTCATTATTTATTATGACTACTCAGTAATAACAATAATAATGCCAGCTTCAATTACAATGATAAGTTACCTAAACTGACTCCCTTGAACGTATATGACATAGGGCTAGATCCTCAGCAGAGATGAATAAACCTCCATTCTGACTTCTGTGGTGCTCATGACAATTTACACCATCTTCAGATCTGGATCTCTGTCTAGGAATACAGGAATGATCAGTGTTTTATTGATAAATGTTGTTAATTTAAGCCTAGTTTTTAAGTATCAAAAATTGAGATCTTCCACTATCTCAGGAGCCACATCTAGGTAAGAGAACTGTATATCAGGCAACAAAAGTTGGGGTGTGGGCTCTGACTTGGCACCACTTACCTTGGGCAGGTAGGGTGGCTAAGAACAGCTCTCTGGCTTCACTCAGGATATGTCTAGACTTCATCCCTCTGTTGGCAGAGGGATGCAGATTAGGCAGGTTGACATTGCAATTGAGACAGGGATTTAAATATCCCGTGCCTAATTTGCATAAAAATGGCCAGCACGTTTTGCTGACTCAGCACTTTATCAGCAAAAAGCGGCAGTCTAGAGGGGGATCTGTAGAGAAAGAAGGCATTTTTTGACAGATCCTGTAAACCTCCTTACAGGAGGCATAAGGGATCTGTCTAAAAAGGCTTTCTTTCTTGACAGATCCCCTCTAGACTGCTGCTTTTTGCTGTCAAAGTTCTGAGTCGGCAATATGCGGTGGCCATTTTTATGCAAATTAGGCACAGGATATTTAAATCCCTGCCTCATTTGCAATGTCGACCTGCCTAATCTGCATCCCTCTGCTGACAGAGGGATGCAGTCTAGACATATCCATAGTTATTGGAAGTGGCTAGTATGTATGGCAGCATCTCCTGGAGGTGAAGATTCAGGTAGCCCTGCACACTGCCACTGTCTGCAAGCATTGCCCCTGCAGCTCCCATTCGCCATAAAGCCCTGTTCCTGGCCAATGGGTTCTGCATGTGGGGGTGCCTACAGGCAGGAGCAGGACATGGAGACCTCTTTCCCTGGGGCCCTCAAGGTTGTTCGGGCCATTTCTTCAAGCAACATGGGGCCATGGCAGGCAGGGAGTGGTGATCCCAAGGGCAGGATTAAAAGCCTTAATGGGATGCATTCAACCCATGGACCATAGTTTGCCCATCCTGTGCTATCTCCATTGACATTGTTCTCATAAAAGTTGACTGAGATTCAAATGCCAAGTGCAGGTGACTATCTAAAGCTAAGGCATAACCCCTGAAAGTGTTTCAGAAATGGGCCTTTGAGAATTGACAAGAAAGGATAGCATGACAGGGTCTTTCCTGGTTAGGGAAGCTTTCATTCCTTTTTTTCAGTGCTGATTATTACCCCAAATTTCACTAGAGACCACCCCATGGTTATACTCATAGGGTACGTCTACACTTGCTCCCTAGTTCGAGCTAGGGATGCAAATGTATCCAACCAAAATTGCTAATGAAGCGGGGATTTAAATATCCTGTGCTTCATTAGCATAATCTCGCCTGTGAATTCTTCCGCTCAACAGCTGATTCCAACCAGAAAGTGCGCTCTGGGATGCGTTCGTTTGAATCAAACCTTTGGTCAAAATGAGGAGTAACGTAAGTTCAAACCAAAGGGTTTGATTCAAACTAACACGTCCCGGAGCACACTTTCTGGTTCGAATCAGCTGTTGAGAGGAATAATGCATGGGTGAGATTATGCTATGGATATTTAAATCCCCGCTTCATTAGCAATTTTGGTTGGATACATTTGCATCCCTAGTCCGAACCAGGGAGCAAGTGTAGACATACCCATATGGATTTATTAAATGAGGAATTAACAATCCGTGACAGCCACATTTCTCAAACTGTGGGTCCTGACCCCCCGGGGGGTTGTGAGCAACTTAGAGGGAGGTCACGGTATCACAAAGTTTGAGAACCCCTGCATTAAAGGGTTAAATTCAAGGGGATTGAGCTGTCATTGAATGCCACTGTGGGGTTAAACTGAAGGGGAGTGAGCTATCTCACTCACCAACACAAACACACACACATTTATTAATCCATTCACACACACATTGATTCATGCCCTCAGGCACTCACACACTTACACAGGCAAAAGGTTGCAGAGCAAGCCAAAGCATATTGACTCCGAGGGGTTGCCTCTAGCCATAGATCTCTGCCGACAAGCTAGTCAGAAAGAAGGCTTCTGCCATGCTCTCTCTCCTTTTATAAGAGCTGGGTGGCTCCGGTTACTCACACAGGGGTCCTACCTCCACATTGTCATCGAGGAGCATGCCCAGAGCTCCCTCATTTCTGGCCCTTTGTTTGCTTAGGGCAGCCTTGTGTCTTTAATTAGTTACCTCCTGGCTCCCTGTGTTCAGCCTTGCTGTTTACCTCACCTCAAACACACTCCATTCACACACATTCTTATCACAGGGTGGCATGCATCTTAGAGCAAATTACAAGCAAAGTGGCTGAGAGTTACAAAGTTGCAAAGCTCAACAATTTTACAAGGTGCAGAATTTAAAAGGCAAGGTTACAGAGAGACAAGTACAAAGCTTAAAAGCTCAATGGTTACAAAGATACCTTCCAGAGCACAGCAACAGACTGAGAACAATTTCCATCTTAATCATCAGTAATAAAGTGACTTAGAAGACAACTGCCCTCATATGATGGGGTGGGCAAAGCCCAACATCCCTGCAGGAGACCGTTCAGCACCCTGGCCAGCAACAGTAGCTGTAGAGAGGCCCTCAGAGTGGAACAGAGTGTCTGCCAATCAGGATGCAGCAGGTGGATATAAAAGCAGCTGCTAGGACAGGGCCTGTCAGTTCCTTCTTGGAGCCTGATTCAGGAAGACCTCAGGGCTTACTGGGGAACACCAGCACTCTGGAGAGCTCTGAGTGGGAGTTGGGACATCTTACCTGGTGGAAGCCAGATCCTGTGGCTGAAGGCTAGCTAAGAAGCCAAAGACAGAACCCCGGGCAAGGGGAACTCAACCACAAGGCCCTAGAAAAGGGCTGGATGGAATAGCATCCCAGGGAAATGGCCCAGGGACATAACAGCAACTAAGTACTTTGAAACTTAGCAGGTAACTGCTACTTATAGGGTCCCTGGGCCGGGGACTCCCCAACCCCCCTGCGAACCACACCGTGTGTGTGTGTGTGTGTGTGTGTGTGTGTGTGTGTAAAAGAAGAGGCCTGATCTCCAGCCACTTATTGGATGATGCCTCGCCTGCAGACAGGTGAGTAGACACTATAAGAGTCCCCTCAGCCGCCAAGGGGCATGTGCTCAAAGAGTGGAACCCCTTACACCCTCTTAAACAGTGTTCACAACAATGCAGTCAGCAGCAGGTCTTGTAATTCTCTAAGTCGTGTTGGCAGGACCTTACAGTTTAATGCATTTCCAGAAAATTTATGTATAAATCAAGTAATAGCTCAGGTGGAGGCTTTATGCAACACTGATGACTAGATAGTTTTCCCTATTTTGATTTTTTTCCTGTTTTAGTATTTTACACTTATCTTTGAATATTGTCTTGTTGATTTCAGATCAGAAGGGTGCCATCTGCAAATTTTATATCCTTACTGGCCACTCCATTATCCAAGTTGCATAGTACCTGGCCTGTGCCCATCACTCATTCTTGGACAACCCTACTAGATGGTCCTTCAGAGTTTTTCAGATAGCCATAGATAATTAATTGTTTGATTGTAAACAATGAGGTGTCTTGTGGCACCATAAACTCTGTCTTTAAGGGGCCACAGGACTCCTCATTGTTTCTTAAGAATCAGACTAACATAGCTACCCCATGGGTCTTTGAGTATAGTCCAGGGGTGGGCAAGAGGCTTCCAGCAGGCTGGATCCAGCCTGCCAAGCCACAAGATCCAACCTGCCCCCCTCACTAGAATCCTTAGCAGAGATCAGTTCACAATTTAAAAAGCCAGCTGTTGTCTGCTCCGGATGGCTGAGGAGGTAGACTTCTCATGCTGTTCCCACCCCACAGAAAAATCTCTTAGCTGCCATTGGCCGATCTCTCAGTTTCCAGCCAATAGCAGCCAAGATTTTTTGCTAGGAGCAGTGTAGAAAGCCCTCATCCTCCTTCTCCCTCCTCTCCCTCTCATGCCTGAGCGGAGCCATGTGGCACAGCGAGCCACTTTTAACCAGAGCCTGCCTCTGGCACCCAGCCCCTCCCTTCCTTAACCCTCTGCCCCCCATACCCAAACCTTTTGACCCCGCCTGCATCCATACCCTAGTTCAAACTAGGGTGGTAGTGTAGACATACCCCCAGTAAAATCAAGATATAACTCCTCTGTTGTTCCCTGATTATGCATTAGTTCAATAACCCTGTCGAAGAAGGAAATTGTGTTGGTTTGGCAGGAAATTCATGCCGACCATTACTTATAACCTATTGCTGTTTAAGTGTTTATAAATTGAGTGTATTGGTTATAAACTGGGGCTGTCTGGTCTGCCAATATCCTTGGTCCAGCAGGAACACACATGTTCCGGGATCACAGAATCCCAGTGCACTGTGGAGCATGGGAGGGCCCCAGGAGCCCAGGGCAATGTGTGTGTGTGTGGGGAGGGCCAGGGGGTGAGCCTGGCCTGATGCAAGGGTGAAGGGGGGAAAGCTAGGAAGGCTGTCCCATGCAACCCAGCTGGGGTGGCCAGGAGAGCTGGAAACAGAGTGGGTGGTGGGGCCAGCAGTGGAGGGGCCACAAATCACCTCCCCTGATATGGCAAAATCCCTCATCCGGGACCAGTTAGGTCCCAAGGGTGCCAGACCAGGGAGGTCCAACCTGTATAATAACTAGTTCCTGTATCTTTCCGATATGATCTCTAATTCCCCATGGCCCCCTTTTTTAAAGAGATACTAGGTTTTCATTAGGGTGTAGGTGATAATCTGGTGTAGCAGCTCTCAGAAAAAAGTTCCTCCTCTTCAGGACCTATCACCGACTTTGGCTGTACTGCTTTCAATTAAGCATTGCCTTGAGCTTTCTCCCTTGAGTCCCCCTTTTCTAGCACCTTCTGCTCTGGCTTCCTCCCCCAGGAAAATCCTGCTGCTCTTGATTCCTGGTGGTTTCTGGCTGCCTGGCTCTTTATGGTCCCAAGTGCTGCTCCATCTTCTGAATTGGCTAAAGAGGGAAAGCCTATTCTAGCATAGAGAACTGGACTGGTTTTGCTTTAAGGGGCCAGCCACCCTGTGATAGATTTCCAAAAAAACCCAACAACTTGACAACAGGCTGCTGGGGTGATGAGACCACTGCTTCTCACGCTGACACGTATCATCTCCCTATTTCCTTGTACTTCCCCATCTACCTGTAGCCACTTATGGTCTTTTGTCTAATTCTTAGTTTGCAAGTACTATGTGTCCCTAACAATGGCATCCTTTTCCATGACATGGGCTCCTAGGGGTTTCAATAATCATCACAAAAACTGGGGTCAATCAAACCTCTGTGAGAATCAATAAGCTATTGCAGTATGCATTGTGCATTCACTATGTCCACAAAAACTTAATATCTTTTGGCTTCAATTGAACTTGCCCGTGTATTAATCTTGGAGCCTCTGATCCACAGTGATTTTTTGACGGAATAATTCTGCATTGAGCTTCTTGTTGTCTTTGTCTTGACTGTATTTTTAAAGATTATCGGCTAAACAGGAATTGCTTCCAGCAGAAATTCAGATCCATTGGATGTTCAACATTCACTCTACTCACTCTAGAGCATGTCTAGAAATGATTAGCCTTCACTGGCTTTATGAGCATGAGAGGAGCACGCAGTGAATAAATGGAGCTTTCAACATGGGAGACAGATTTGAGATCACTGGTTACAGAGTTCACTTCTGGTTCAGAGCATCAGAATAATAGTGTAGATTGTGACAGTACATCATTGTGTCTGAGATGCTGTAGTTAAGGTCTGCTATATGTGAACATATTTATTAAATTTTAAATAATTCACATAGCAGATTCAGTGTTAAAGCTCATTTTTCTCGGAAAATTTTGAAGGAAACCATTTTGGTAACCTTGTTTAGCAGTTTTTTTTAAAGGGTAGATTTATTTATTTAATCCTCTTCCAAAAACAGATGCTATTGAGATTTGAATTATGGAATTTGGCAGTCAGTGAGTCATTATTTAGAATGGTGCCCATTTGAAATAATTTTTGCTATTAACATTTTAAAAATGGTTGCTTCCCATGAAACATAGACTCCATTATCATTTTGACTCAAAAATCCTAATATTGATTCCCATTGACTGCAGTGATTCAAATTCATTTGTATCTCATAAGTAATGTGTCTGAGTTTTTTTTAAGAATAAACCATATCTAAGCAATATTTGATGGGAAACTTAAGATTTTTGCTGCTTGAAAACTTCAAAGGAGTCTCCAGTTATTTCCTCTTGCCTGGATCTAGCCCTTGAGGTTCAGGGCTCCCTCTCCAGCATTGGGGAGACCACATTCGCACTCCAGCCCCCTCCCCATGGGGCTAGAGTGGACACAATCAACTGGGCCCCCATAGCTTCTTGGCCATGTCAGTGAGGGTTGTGGGTTTTTTTCTCTTCTCACTTGTGTGTGGCTCCAACTGATATTTTTTTTCTTGTGGATCTGTGGCCCCTGACCCAAAAAGGGTTCCCCACCCCAATCTAAGATTTGGAAAGGGATGTATATTAATTATTGTGGAATACATGGTCCAAAGGTATGACTTGCATAACCAAGTCACCGTCCAGTGTCAAATAAATGTTTTAACAAGATTCAGGGTGTGATATATATATATATAGATATCTCAGCCTGCTTAGGACATGGCAAAGACACCTTTAAAATCCTTTGCATCTTTTATTAATGAGGGAAAAAAGAAGGAAAAGCAGTTGAGTACGTGAAGTATTAAGTAAGGCTTTAATTTAAATAACATTCCTTGTTCCCTTTCCCTCGTGCTGGAGAGCATTTTAAGAAGAAAAAGGTTTGACAGTACCTTAGATGGTAACAGCTGTCCTTTTTGGAGAAGACAAAAGAAGTTAGTTGAGAGGATGGAGCTGTAGTGGTTGTTGGATCCCAGTCGTGTTTCATCCTAGTGTTTGAGGTTCAGCTGAGACTGGTACGTGTGGTGATGCTTTTCTGACTGCCTCTTCCTCTGGCCTGGTCTGATCAGAATATCTCAGGATGAAGGAAGTGTGGGGTTCCAGAAAGTGAGGGGGATGATATCCAAGATGGTGAAGCTCACTTTAGTAGGGAGTGGGATGTTGATAGTCTGGTCTAGAGGCTTCAACTGGACTGGGGTGGGTGTGTAGCATCTGGGTGGTGCTAAGGGCTGACTACTCTCAGCCGTGCACCTTGCACTCGAGGCTCCACCCCTTCCTGAGGCACAGAGCTGCTCCCCCCACACCTTGCCCCAGGGTCCATGGGGGCTGTTGGCCCCATTGTCTGGAAGCTTCTGAATTAGCCCTTAATCAGTGTCACTCTGTGTAAGAATTTATAATAGAGAGATTGTTGTTATCCTCTGCCCTGCATGAAGGAGAGAGGGAAAAGAAGAGTTTTGAAAAGTCTTCATTTATGACCATTTCCTACGAAATATATATTATTTTATAGTGATATACAGTACATACATTCTCAATCAAAGCTCTGGCCTACGTTTAACCTCAGGCAAGAAGTACAGATTGTCTCTCAGAGAACTGGCATTGACTATCACACGAATAGGTCATGCCATTCCAGCCAACAAGCAACATGATATTTGAAGAGGATTATGGGGGATCTCATGTGCTATTTCTCATTCCCATAACAAGAATTGTGTTGGCATTGGAAGATATGGAGAAAGAAATATATATGAATTGTAGTCTATTTGTACAGGAGGCAGCCAAGGTCATTGGTCAGTGATTTGCTGTAGCCAAAGATCCACAGATCAATGTCAGAGTCTGTAATTAATCTCATTGTGTTAAAGTGAGCTGACAGTTGGTACAGAAAGAGTTTTATTCACTGAAGAAGCAGAGCAGTAATACTGACACAAGGAAATTACCCAATGCTGACTGCCAATTATGCATAGAAGGGTCACCAAGGGCTCTTAATGATCAAATGCTTGATTCATGAAGAAACTATTTGCCTTATTTTCAAGTACTTAGAAATTCTGGGCCAAATTTAATCACTGCTGAAATCAGTTGAATTGAAGCAAAATGAATTTGACTACCAATAAATGTAGTGAATGCATGTACTTGTTTATCCACTTGAAATAGGCTTTGTGTATGTCTAATATTCTTTAAAATGGCTCATTATATCTGAGAAACACTTTTTAAAAATATTACTTTATTTAATTCTTTTCAGCAAATTTCACGTGTGATTTATATTTAGTTCTGTATGAAAAACTGACTCAACATATACTACAAACAAGTTATTTTCAGTATTAACATGGTAAATTAACAACAGAAATGTTTGAAATCAGGGTAATGGTTAGCACAACTTTATAGAATAAGCTGCATGGGAAGGGCCATTTTTATGGCTTGTGGGGTAAGAAGAATCTGAAATTGGGTATGTATTTTATCAATTCTAAGAGACTAATAATAGAATCCTTATTTCAGAGTTACTTACATTGTACATTTTGTATGTAGCAATTAAAGAATAAAGGGGTTAAGAAAGCACAGAGGAAATCTCAGAGTAAATATGCTGTATGCATTGTATTATGTAGTAACATTACAGTAGTTTCTTATGTTGTATTACTAACTGTGCTTTGATATAGAATTAATCTGCACAAAATGTGCTGCTAATAGTGGCTGTAAAAAACCCCCCCCAAACCAAAGGTTTTAATTCACAAATATACAATGAGACGTTAGTTCAATACATATAAAAATAGGGCTATTTGAGATACATTATCATAAAATTTCCCCTTGATATGGAAACAATGGGTAGCCATAAGAACATTTTATTTGACAGCAGAACGTATGGCTACTTTTCATTGCTTATGCTGAGGCTAAGAGCTTGTTTAAAAGGTGAACGCTCTTCATGAACTTTTCTAATATTCCATGAACTTTCATTCATTTGGTCTGATGCATCTAATATACTGTGATTTGCAAGTGACCGATATGACCAATTTGTTTTCCTTTCTACCTGTTCCTTTTCTTTCTATTTTCTCTTTGGTGTAATCTTGGTTTATTTTTCATATATAACCACAACAAAAATCACATTTAAAAAAGCCCAAGCAATCAAAAATCAACCATAATAGGCCTCAATATTTTGGTGCCTGGTTTAAATATGTCTTATTCAGTTGAAACATTTTATTGATTTTTTTCTAATTTTTTTTGGGGGGGGAGGGGAGATTCTCATTAATAAGGAAGATAGAGAAAGTGAGTGATTATGACTAACAATTATCTTTGCCACCATGGAGTTGCAGTCTGGGCTACACAGTACAAGAGGGCCAACAGCTGTGATAATAAATAAAAAAGGCTAGCTGTTCATTATCTCATCAACCCATTCATGGATTAAAGTGATTAGGTCTGATTTTCATTCAATTACACCAGTGCAGCCCTCTAAATTACAAAGAAATTATTCATGATTAATACCTATGTAAATGAGAACAGAATCTGGCTTGCTATTTCCCATATGCTCATATATGACTTGACTTCTAGTTCACATTTACCTAAATGTTGTTACTTGACTCTCTCAGAACACATTGACTACATCTGCTGTTTTTCCAAGTAATATTATAGACTGAATATTAACTCTGACAATTTTGTTGTTGTTGTGGCAACGTGACCCAACTGCAAAAGTGCAATTTGCTCATGAATCAGATTTTTTGACACATAGCCCAAGTACAGAAGCCTTCCTCCTTAGTTAGTAAATGCTCACACAACTGTCGTGAGACCAAGTATAAACCTTTTGTGATGTTCCCACAATTTCCAGTGTCAGACTAGGAGAGAGTCAGTGACTGATGGTTTGCCATCTAATCAATCAATCATGTGTAGAGCAGTGCCACCCCTGGCAATTTTTGTGGGTTTCAATAAATCATGTTAACAATTTTTTTTCATGTGCATAAGACAGAAAAATGAAACTTCTGTATCTGTGTGGTGACCATCTATCTCTATGCACAACTAGTAAGACTGTACCTGAAAGACTGCACATTATTATTTTTTGTGGGGAGGGATATTTGGAACCAGAAAGATAAAACTGGGATAATTCACAGAGAAATAACAAAATATGACAAAGAAACTGGTGCCTCAGGAAAGTTGAGAACTTAATACATTTGTCTTGCCCAAACCATGGCTTACTAATGGGTAAAAAAATGCCAACCAACCTCTTAAGAGTGTAAAATGCCAAAGGGATAGAACAATTATTTAGTATGGTCCATGGAATCATGCAATAAAGGAAGCAAAATAAAATGGCATCTATGTATTGGAAAATGTGAATGTCTATTAGACAGCTTATTATTCTCCCAAGAGTAGTTGTTTATTGGCCTGAGAAGTTAAAGTTACAGTTGACTGTACTGTCCTCTCAATTGACACAATTGGGAGGCTAGCTGGAAGGGAGAGAGCAGTGACGTGTTTTCCTCAACCCTTGCCAATCTTGTGTAAGAGCAGAGCTCAAGCAGTACTGTGGTGTAGTTTCTAACCCCCATAGACTTGTCCAATCTGTGGTCATGCGGGCAACTTATTTTCCTGAGAGCACCTATATTTGGGGGAAGTTTTATATTGCTTTTCCTGGGTCAGTGCTCCCATGTATCTACCTTTGCTCCCTATGCACCCTACATCCCTCATGATTCTTTTTTTTTTCTGGTTTTGCTGCTGGAACTTTTACTTGGCTCAGAGTTTAAGGGGCTAAAGAAGAATTTTTCTCACATCACAGGCAAATATCCCACTCCTGCCACTCAGTGGACATTTTTTTTTTTGGGGAGGTGAAGGGAATGTTACACTGAGGATTTACTTGTCACACCTGAGTGGTAGGTATCCAGTGTAGAGATTGAGAGTAGTGGTGCTACAGTTGCTACTTCATTTTCAGGCACTAGCTGGCTAGACCCTTGCATTGCATTGTTTAAAGAGCGGAAAGCTTCAGTATTTGGTACAGAAAGAGGTACCTCTTGCTTCAACCCTCCTGCAGGAAAAGAAAAGTAAGAAATGAGGCCTTTGTGGTCCTGTTCCCTGTGTGGATTTCACTGGAGTCAGACTGCCATTGCCCCTGTAACAATTGCTCTGCCTTTAAGCTGTTTGGAACTGTGCTGGATTTAACTTGCTGGGAAGATTGTATGGGAAGGAGCCTCTGGAAGTTCTATCTCTAGTTCTGTTAAGTCATAACACATAGAAATTGCATCTTCACTTTCACTAAATCTCTGTGGATATGTCTACACTACAAAGTTAGTTCGAATTAACTTTGATAGGCGCTACACTAGCGCTCCGCTAGTTCGAACTAGCGGAGCGCTTAGTTCGAACTAGGTAAACCTCATTGTACGAGGACTAAGCCTAGTTCGAACTTACTAGTTCAAATTAAGGGCTGTGTAGCCCCTTAATTCGAACTAGTGGGAGGCTAGCCCTCCCCAGCTTTCCCTGGTGGCCACTCTGGCCAACACCAGGGAAACTCGTATGCCCCTCTCCCGGCCCCGGAACCCTTAAAGGGGCACGGGCTGGCTACGATGCCTGTGCCAGGTGTAAGCCTGCCAGCACCTAGCCAGCAGACCCTGCACCTGGCACGGCTTGAGCCAGCCACCCGATGCCTCCCATCCCTCCCCCTCTTCCCAGGACCAGGCTGGCGGCTCCCGGGAGCTTGCCCGGGACCGCAAGAGGCGGGCACCCGCCAGGTCTAGTGCGGACATCGTGGACCTCGTCCACGATCTCCGCACTAGGCACAGGAAAGTGGCCGTCTAGGGCAGGAGAGCTGCCAGCCTGGCCACCCAGGAGCAGGTGTGCATGAAAATCAAGGTGGTCCACTGAGACCCCCGACCCTGAGCCCTGAACTTAGAATGACCGTACTGGGTCAGATCACAGGTCCATCTAGCCCAGTAACCTGTCTGCCGACAGTGGCCAACCCTAGGGACCCTGAAGGGGATGGACCGAAGACAGTGACCAAGCCATTTGTCTCGTGCCATCCCTCTCCAGCCTTCCACAAACTTTGGGCAGGGACACCACTCCTACCCCCTGGCTAATACCACTCCATGGACCCCACCTCCATGAATTGATCTCCCGTCTCTTTAAACTCTGTTCTAGTTCTAGCCTTCACAGCCTCCTGCAGCAAGGAGTTCCACGGGTTGACTCTTTGCTTTGTGAAGAACAACTTTCTGTTACTAGTTTGAAGCCTGCTACCCATTCCTTTCCTTTGGTGTCCTCTAGTCCTTCTATTATGGGAACTAATGAAGAACTTTTCTTGATGCACCCTCTCCACCCAACTCATGCTTTTATAGACCTCTATCCTATCCCCCCTCAGTCTCCTCTTTTCTAAACTGAAAAGTCCCAGTCTCTTTAGCCTCTCTTCATATGGGACCTCTTCCAAACCTCTGATCATTTTAGTTGCACTCCCCTCTCCCATCCTCTCTCTTCCCCTCTCCCACCTCCTTTTCCCAGTCTCCCCGAGTTTTGTTCAATAAAGAGAGATTCTATTTTTGACCACACATGTTCTTTATTTTGTACATCAGGAAGGGGGGCTAGGGAATAGTAAGTGGAAGGAGGTGAGGGAGGAATGGGGTACGAGCCCCCGATGGGGAGGACTGGGCTGGCTCTGTGGGCTTCTGAGGGTGGAAGCTCTCCTGCAGCCCCCAATTACCTCCTCTCCCCAGATGGCAGCCTGCGGCAAGTGCAGCCGGTCTGATGGCCAAGTGCTGTGATGTGCCCAGTGTGGGCACTCCGGGCACTCCAAGCCAGGACTGCTTTGCAAGCGGGGCACCCCTGAGAACTGTCTGTCTGAGGTGGGGGTCGGGTCCCTTTAAGCACAGCCCTCGGCTAGCCTGAGGCAGCAGCTCCACACTCTAAGTCCTCATCTGATGCCCTGCCGGCACTGCTTCTGGCCATCCTTAACCCCGGTTCAGGGTCCACTTAATGTGGACATGCTAGTTTGAATTAGCAAAACGCTAATTCGAACTAGTTTTTTAGTCGGGATCCGTTAGTTCGAATTAGCTTAGTTAAGTTAGTTCGAATTAGCGCTGTAGTGTAGACATACCCTGTGTGTAGTGCCTTATTAGCAAGGAGAAGGAGAAATGACCTAACTAAATGCTCAAGAACTTTAGTGTGGCAGTTGGTCTCCCTTGAAAGGAAGTCAGGCTCAATACATTCTCAGAGCATATATATGATCAGTTATACAATCTGCTAAAAGTGATGTCTTGGTGGGTGGAGCTTAGAAGGATTCTGCTACTTTTTCCCCAATTTGATCCCTTAATGTAAGAATTCTGTTGAATCTCTAACTCCTCTGATGATATGAAAAGCATATATACAACGAGAGATGCTTTTAAATTAAGCTAGTATGAACATAATATAAACATGGGACTACATCATATTATTAAAGATATTTCTTTATATGAAGGAAGGTGGATGAATATACAGTTGAATTTAGTAGTCAGATCTATGTATGAAAGGAGACCATACTACATTATGTCTTTAGCTTATCATTTAGCTGCCAAGTCACTCATTATCTTATGTATGCAAGAAGAATTCCATCTTTGTAAAATTAACTTCTTGGCTATCGTTATTATCTCAGTAGCCATCTTTCATCACCACAGCTCAGATAATTTCACTGTAGAGTGACTCCCTAGAATAAATAGATCTGGGTCATGGGGAGGACTACATTCTTTCACTAAGTGGATTCTTTCACTTTTCTTTTCCCAGCAATATTCAATCTTATCAGAATTCCAGATCTCTTCTAACCTTGGTAACATTAATCTCAGGGGTATGCTGCTCATTACATCTTAACACTAGTAGGACTGTGCCTATAATCAAGGGAGTCTTTAATGGTTATACCCAATGTATACTCAGTGAAGCAGGGTTGAGGCTGGCAGCATTCCAGGTATAGCATGTGATTTCCTGTGTGTACACCTGTTTCTGGCCCATGGTCTGGAAGTGTGTGGAAGCAAGGTGCGTGAGGTACTCACCTCACCTCACCTCACCTCACCTCACCTCACCTCATTTGTATATTTAATTATAATCTGAACAATCTCCTGAGATAGTCCTGGAACCTAAAGCACTTTGTGTTAAACATCATGAGTGCTGCTTTCCATATGGTGGTGCACTTCTGACCAGGAACTAGAGATGGGGGAGGGTGTTGGTGGTGATATTTTTTTTTAAGAAGGGACAAATTGTCACAATGGGTATGTCTACACTGTAAAGTTAATTCGCAATAACAGCCATTATTCCGAATTAACTTCCATAGCATCTACACAAGCAAACCGCTATTTCAAATTAAATTAAATTCGAAATAGTGGGGCACTTAATTCGAGTTTGGTAAACCTCATTCTATGAAGAGTAATGCCAAACTCGAATTACCTAATTTGGAATAAGTGCTGTGTAGACACTTAGTCTGAATTAGCTGGCCTCCAGCCTTCCCAGTTTCCCCTGGTGGCCACTCAGGGCCAAACCAGTAAATCTCTTCTCGCTCCCCCAGTCCCGGAGCCCTTAAAAAGGCAGACTCTGGCCACAATGCCTGTGCCAGCTCCAAGCCTGCCAGCCCAGAGCCAGCAGTCACTGCCCTGACCCAGTGGCCCCAAAACATGAGCCAGCAAGCCATTGGCAGCCAGCCCTCCACTGCACCCCAGGAGCAGTCTGCCAGCTCTCAGGAACCTGCCAGGTCCCGGAGAAGGCGAGCCTTCCTGGTCCAGGGTGGAGATCAGGGTGGACCATATTCAGGTTTGGGGGGATGCCCCCAACATCCATGATCTCCACACTAGACAGAGGAATGCAGCTGTCTATGGCAGGAAAGCTGCCAGCCTGGCCACCAAAGGCCACATGCAAACCCAGGAGAAGGTTTGCATGAAAATCAAGTTGGTCCAGCAAGACACCCAATCCTGAACTTCTCCTCCCCCTTCCTCTCCTTGCCCCCCCCTTCCAGCTCCCTCCTTCCAGGTTTTCCCCTCCTCTCTTCCACCCTCATTGCCACCCCAGTTTTAGTCAATAGAGTTTGTTTTTGGCAAGAAATGTGTTTTTATTTGAAATCAGGAAGGGGGATTAGGGAGGGGTAGGTGGAAGGAGAGAGGAATGAGGCACAAGCCCCCAGTGGGGCAGACCAGGGAGGCTCTTAGTGCTCCTCAGGGTGGAAGCTCTCTTGCAGTGCCTCCTGGATACTGACAGCCCCCCAATGGACCTCCAAGATGGCAGCCTGCAGAAAGTGCAGCCAGGCTCGCAGCAACATGCCCATGAGAAGCACCAGAGTGCCCAGGGGCAGCTCCGGCTCTGTGTTGCAGAGTGTTGTGGTGTCCTGAGTGAGGGCAACCAGATCACACAGAGACACAAATGCTTTGCTGTCCCTCATCGAGGCAGGCAAACAAGCAGGGACACCTGAGAACCAGCTGCCTAGAGGGTGGGGGGAGGTGTTCCTTTAAGCACAGGCCTCAGATAGCCTCAGGCAGCAGCCACACACAGACACTCGTGACCTGATGCACTGGCTGGCCTTAAATCCAATTCTGCGTCCAGTCAGTGTAGGTGCAGTATTTCAAATTAGTAAAATGCTAATACGAGCTGGATTTTGTGTGTAGATACATTAATTCGAATTAGCTTAATTCAAATTAACTATTTCAAATTAAGATAACTCGAATTAATGCTGCATGTAGACATACCCAATGAGTGTATATTTATGTGGGAAAAATTCATGCCGTTTTTCTACAAAGCCCTAAATGGGTTGGGTCTGGGGTATGTGAAAGACCGTCTTCTCTCATATATCTTTCCTGGTGATTGAGGTCAGCTGGGGAGGCTCTGCTCCATGTTCCTCCACGTGTGGAGATAAGGTTAACATCTATGCAGAGCTGGGCCTTCTCAGCTTTTGCTCCCAGGCTGTGGAATTTTCTCCCCCGGGATATTTGCATGCCACCAATGTTAGCATTGTTTCGGCATCATGCTAAAGCTACACTTTTCACTCATACTTTTATTGGTGTGTGAGTCTGTGTGTGTTTGTGTCCCTCCTCTCAAGATGTCTTAGCAGGTTTTATGTTCCCCTGGGGTCTCGTATTTTAATTTTTTATATATATTTATATTGTGTGTTTAAAAAAAACTTTGTAAGCCACCTCAAATACTTTAAAAAGAGAGGTGGGATAAAAATATTTTAAATAAATATCTTTGCTCACCCATGGCTTCTTTTACTTCACACAGAGCAAGGTCCCTATAGGCCATCGCACAGAAACAGCAGTAATGGTTGGGCTCTGCTACCTCTTCAGGGGAATGGACATAGCTTTCTCAGATATACCTTGGTCACCAGCAGTGTTGCTTATGAAGTGATTCTTACAAAACAATTAGCCATCTAAAATGAAGTGGATGGAGTCACCTTCAAGTAATTTGTCTCCTTGCTTTCTGATCAATCCCATGGGGTAGTGATGAGTGTCTGCTCCTCCTTCCAAAGGTCTGTCAGCAATGGGGTCCCATTGAACTTCACCTGGTTAGCCTGTCTTCAATATCTCTGAAACTACTGGGAGAGTTGGTGAGGTGGTGGTGTCCTTGTCAAACTGAGAACTCCCATTTTCCTGTTTCTTCCTGGCAGTGATTTCCATTGCTAGCCCCACTCAATCTATGGTGAAAACTGGAGTTTAGTTAGAAGTCAGTAGAATGGAGGTTAGGCTGACCTGCCAGGAAAGTGCAAAGTCTAAAGTCACTCTGTCTATTGAGGGGGTTGGCCTAACCAAAGTGATCCAAGTGTGGGTTCTTACTAGACTTATTGCCACAATCACATGAAGATGGTATCAGTGTCCTGATAATCTTTCGATAATTACTAATAAATAGACAGTTCTACCTCCTTTTCAGGTGCACAACTCACCTGGATCATCCAGATACGCCTAGATCCACACAAGGCATCATTTTGAGGACTATTTATTTAATACATATCAAGTGGTTTAGGACATGTAAAGTGCTATGAATAATATCACAGGTATTTTTGATATACCTGCGGCAGTCTTTCCGGCAGAGAGATGAGGATAATCTCTTAATGGATGAATTAGCTATGAATTCTAATGCCAGGTGAAGATGGTGGTGGTGGTGGGGTGTGTGCGCGTGTGCGTGTGCGCGTGTGTTTGTATTTTTCTTTGTGAGCCAGGGGTGTGTGTGGTGAAGTTAAGTACCCTTCAAGGGCATTCTGCAGTGAACGAGCAGCTGACTGATGAGGTGTGCTGCAGTCATAAACTAAGCAATGGAGGAGTTGCCAGCTAAGAAGTGTATTTATAAATGATATGTGATGATAATATTAATATGTGACATTTACATAGTACCTTCCTTCCTAAAGTATTCCAGTGGGCTTTACTGACCTCATGTATAAGAATCACTTCCCTACATTCCTGTGATAGGAATGTGGCAGTTTTTCTGAATTACAGTACAACAGTAATCTGCCCCTCTGCCATTCCTCCCCAAGAGAACTAAAGAATAATGTATTCAACATAAACCATGCATGGTACAGAGGCACCAGTAGCAGAATGCAACTCTCTGAGTTGGAAATTTGTAGGAAATGAAGTCATCCCAACTCTTGTGGGGAGTCAGTGATCCTTAGACATCATCAAGTCATAAGTCAAGTGACTTGTCCAAGGCTGCATAGAAAAGCTATTGCAGAGTCAGGGTTAAAATTGGGATTACCTAAAGCTGCATTGCATAACCACTGGATCATCATTAAAAATATGCACCATATTTCCAGTCTGAATTTGGCTAGCTTCAACTTCCAGTCCTTGAATTATGTTTAACTTTCTCTTTTAGTTTGAGTAACCCATTATTAAATATTTATTCCCCATACCGGGATTTATAGACTAATCAAATCACTTCTTAACTTTCTTTGAGTTAGAATCCAGGAGCTCAATCAGGTTACCAGTGTAAGGCATGTTATCTAATCTTTTAGTCATTCTCGTGTATCTTCTCTGAACCCATTTCAATTTATCAACATCCTTCTTGAATCACGGGCACCAGAACTGGATACCGTATTCTAACAACAATCACACTAGTGCCAAAGACAGATATAAAATAACTTATCTCTTATTTGAGAGTCCCTTGTCTAGGAACCCCAGGATCACGTTAGCTCTTTTGTCAATAGCATCAAACTGGAAACTCATGTTCAGCAGATTACCCCCTTTGATCCATAAATCTTTTTCCAAGTCATTGCTTTCCAACATAGAGTTCCCTTTTCTGCAAGTATTACCTACAATTTTGGCCCAGTTTGTATTAAAATGAGTGTTAGTTGCTTGTGTCCAATTTACCAAGTAATCCAGATTGCTCTGAATTGGTAAACTATCCCTTCGTTATTTACCACTCCCATAAATGTTGTATCAACTGAAAACTTTCAGTGATGATTTTGTTTTTCTTTCAGTTCATTGATGAAGATTTAAAACAGTTTGAGGCCAAGAACTGAGACCCATGGGTCACCACTGGAAATGGTCCTTGCTCATTGATGAGGCCTCTTAGTTAACTAGTTTTTAATCAATTTAATGCTTGTCATATTTATTTTACATCATCCTCATTTTGTAATGAAAATGTGTGGTACCAAGTCAAAAGCAGAGAAATCCAACTATATGTTATATTTGTCAGCCAAACCTGTAATCTCATAAAAAAGATATTGTTAGCTTGACAGGATCTCTTTTTCATAAGGCCTTATTGATATGCATAATTGCTTTACATTACAAATATGATAAGAAATTGTTCGCTTACTTAACAGTAGTCTTCTCCACACTTTCAGGATACCATACTATCCAGTACTGATTAATCATTCTTTGACACAGCATACTGAAGGACATTAGTGTGGCAACAAATTGGCAGTGAGCCATTTAATATAGCACAGAAGTTTTAAATAACAGCATCAGAATAGGCGATGAGGAGTCCTGTGGCACCTTATAGACTAACAGATTTATCGGAGCATAAGCTTTCATGGGCAAAGATCCACTTGGTCAGATGTATGAAAACTTATGCTCCAATAAATCTGTTAGTCTATAAGGTGCCACAAGACTCCTCATCACTTTTGCAGATTCAAACTAACACAGCTACCCCTCTCATACTTAGCATCAGAATGTCGTGCCACAAATTGCAGCAATTCAAATATTTTGAGGAAAAAGTTGTCCGACTTGATTCACTCTTGCTTCTGAACTTCACCCAGCACAGGAGAATTGTGGGGAAGAAGGGAAACAGCAAAAGGATGACTGTGTCTCCTTGATTCTATGTGTGAACTGCATCATCTTTAGTCCCTATATGAAATCTCAGAGTAGTTCAAACATGCAATTGATATATGGTCTCTTACAGACCATGTACCAGTTGAGGATGAGTGGAACAAGACAGAGCTTGGCTCCACGTTGCTATGCATCCTGTTCTAGCTATGGCAGGAACCAATCCTACTTGCCTTATGCTTACTGAGAACTACTCCCTGCAAAGTGCAATTCTCAGCTGACCTGTTACAGCCAGAATTCCATCCCTTGGCTGTAACAGGTCTGCATGTAACAGGTCTGCATGTCTAAGAATTTTGCATTTTCTTACTTATGCAGAGGACTAGATTTAAAACAAAAAATATCCGAATTATATACCTGTTACATTCTGTAAACTGAATGTGTTAAATAACAAAGATCTACAATCTGCTTTGATACATTTCTAAACCATGCCAGCTGATTAGACTGATTCAAGAATGTTCCAAGCCAAATCTGTTTTTAGGGTCTGTAACATGCTGGAGGAAGAAATAATTGAATATGACTTCTACTATATGCCCTCTTCTTACTTTTAACGTTTTATTGATAAATAGAAGTGTCTATTTTCCCAACTGAACTAACAAGAGGAGAGAAATGTTACAATCTGACAATAGAATAAAAACAGAGATGAGCCGTGAATGCAAAATAAAAATCAGACATCCAAACATTGCATAAAAAGACATATCTTAGTGCTGTTAGCAATTTAACCTCAGAAGTTTTGAGTTCAGGTGTATAGAAAAATTCCTTTGGATGTTTTGATTTAGTCACCATTATCTGATAGGACTGGTGTTCTTCTCCTGGTGTTCTTTGTCTAAAAATTCCAGTAGTCTTTAAAAACTATAGTAGCAGTGGACATGCAGATCTAGATTATTGTTCATTAGCAAAAAAACATGAATGGTGCGTTCCTATATATCTTGTGTTTAAAATTGCTGTAATTGTGTACAGGTTGCACTTCTAAAAGGAGGGCTGTGAGGAGGGGCCAGGAGATGGAACACGGCTCAGTTGGGCTGTGGGGGGACAGGGTATGGGAGCCAGCACGCGGTTCACATGGGCTGCGGTGGGAGGGGCAGGGAGCCGGAATACAGTCAATTGGGCTGTGGGGGGAACCAGGAATCCCAGTGGGGGGAGTTGGTGGCAGGGCAGCAGGGTTCCTGAAATGACTTCCCCTGGTCTGGAAAAATCCAGTCCAGTCCTGAGGGTGCTGGACCAGGGAAGTACAACCTTGATTGTGTATCCTTACATCACATTCCTAAGTACTACATTTCTATAATTCTGTTCCCCAATATCATATTCATGTTGCACAAAATATGTTGTATGGGACAAATTTTGCAGACTGTTGTTTTTAAAGGTATCCATTAATTTCATTAATTTGGTGGTTCTTGAGTAAGGATTTATAAAATTCTCCTAATGTACATTGCATATATATATCTAACTGCCATTAAAGGTTTCGCAAGTCAGTGGGAGCTGGGAGCCTACTTACCCTTAGGTAATTTGAAAATCCCAGCATATATTTAAAGTTTTGCATTTGAAAGTCCCTAATATAATATACTTTGTACTTAGTGTAGGGTACATAATGTACACATTACAGAATGTTAATCACTTGCAAATACATGAGTAAAAAATGTTAAATGGTAGCAACTGTAATGATGAGCATAATTATAAAGGCTAAGGTGAATAAGAAAGGAAGAAAAATAAAACAATGTAATTTCATCATTTAGTTTAAAAACAAATTTTCCTTCCACAATATTTATAAATACTTATTTCAAATTATTTTCATCAAAATTTAATTTTTCATTACTACTGAAAACTCCATGTATGGTTTAATGGTAAAGAAAAAAGAGGTAGAACATTATACACTACACACTCTGGCTGTGTCCAGACTCAGGGTTTTTTTCAAAAAAAGTAGCCTTTTTTCGAAAAAACTTCACCTGCGTCTAGACCGCAGCCACATTCTTTCGAAATTAAATCGAAAGAACGCGGCTTTTCTTTCGACAGCGGTAAACCTAATTCCACAAGGAAGAATGCCTTTTTTTGAAAGTGCTCTTTTGAAAAAAGGCGTTCTTGAAAGCAAACAGGGCTTTTTAGAAAGAGAGCATCCAGACTCACTTGCTGCTTTCTTTCGAAAAAGCAGCTTGCTTTTTCGAAAGTTCCGCGTGCAGTCTAGACGCTCTCTTTCGAAAGAGGCTTGCAGTCTAGACATAGCATCTGTAGATCTCCAGAAATATGGCTTTGTCCTAGGTCAGCTAATAACATTTTATAGCATGACACAGTTTACTGTCTCCTAAACAATCTCATAAGGATAGTCAACATGGCTAATTACTGACATTTTATTCCAACACAGATAATTTATTGCAATTCAAGTAATTAGAAAAATAAAAGTAAAAAATTAAAGATTAATTCTCATTTGGAGGTTTAATTTAATCTTTTTATATATTTTGCATGTTATATTTTGTTTATATACACTGGTCTTGTCAAATGATCTTGTTATTCGTAATGAGCCATAAGAGCATCAGAAACTATGCCTGGAAGATCATTCTAATACTGTGACTTTTTCTAAACATTGTTCTCTACAAAATGGAATAGTATCAGAGAAGGTAAAATATTTAGAATCCAAGCAAAGTGTTAAATGTGTCAAATAAAAATTTACAAGGGTAATAGGAGAAAACAATATTCACAATCTAGAGAAAGAAACCAATTTTGAACTGAGAAAGTGAGTAAAGAAGGGAAAATGAGGAGGCAGCAGAGGCAGTGCAGAGGAGGAGAAATTTAATTTAAGAAAACATTCAAATGCTGTGTGGACTGAAACAGACAACTGATCTATGCAGCTGAATTTACTAGCTGTAACTGGGGGCAAGAAACTTTAACATTTTGTGGAACTATGTAGCTGCTAGAACACATGGCCATGGAAACTATCAGAGGTGTCAAAGGGTATTGAAACAGTGCCTGTTATATAAGCATGTGTTTATCTTGTATTTTATATTGTCTATTGGTACTTGGAATATAGATAAGAGTCTCTCATTAGTTCTATTTTAACCCTGGATTCCAAAACATGAAACAAAAATTAATTAGACATTTTTGCAAAGTACTTTCTGCTGGGAGCCCCGGATGTAGCAAAAACAGTGACTTCAATGTGCTTAAAGTAAGGCATGTATTGGCTGGAACAGGGGCTAATTTATCTAAAGATCAAAATAGCAATAATTTAGTCATGAGGACTCATGAGGATCCCACCTATGCTAGTACTGTATCCTGAGATTGAAGTCCCACATTGTTTTCCTGGGTAGTATCTATGGGTATGTCTCCACTAGCTCGTTAATTCGAGCTAGGTAGGCAAATTAGGCAACCGGAGTTGCAAATGCAGCCCAGGATTTAAATATCCCAGGCTTTATTTGCATGTTCCCATCCGGCCGCCATTTTTAAATCCCCCTTAGTTCCAACGAACTGCCCATGACTACATGCGGCAGTTTAAAGTTAATCTAAACTAAATCCTTAGTTCGGATTAACTGTTACATCTCATTCCATGAGGAGTAACAGTTTATCTGACCTAAGGATTTAGTTTGGATTAACTTTAAACTGCCGCGTGTAGTTGCGGGCAGTTCGTTGGAACTAAGGGGGATTTAAAAATGGCGGCCGGATGGGAACATGCAAATAAAGCCCGGGATATTTAAATCCTGGGCTGCATTTGCAACTCTGGTTGCCTGATTTACCTACCTAGCTCGAATTAATGAGATAGCGGAGACATACACTCAGGTACCTGCTGCTGTCTTGTGATAATATATCTTTTATTTTAAAGATTATTAGTTCCAGAGTTATAATCAGACTAGCCCCCCTGAAACTATATTACTACATTAGGACTTCATCTCTAGAAACTAAGTTCTCAGTGCTTACTCTAGGTTATAAGAAATAACTTTAACCATTTAATTTCAATCCCCAATTGTACTTGGCACAACCTATGAATGATCACACAGTTTTTTAATATTGACTGTTTCCATTCAACAAACATACAGGATAGAATCCAAATCTGGCATTCATTCTACTAGACAATAGGAATTTTAATTTTGACTTCTGGGAGTACAAGATGAGTCCCTAGCAGTCAGGAAAGAGGTTCATTGATTGGGTTTTGTGTAGGACAGCTTGGAGAACATCTGCTACTTTATGCCCAGCAAGGTTCAGTGCCATTGTGACTTAAATCTGTTTCCCTTTCAGTCAATTGGAGTTTTGCCATTGTCTTCACAGAGCGCTGGATCAGGCTTTTAGTCTCTCTCATTTTTGTAAGCAGCAACAACTATTGAAATATTGTAAGAGGAAAAATAAGGAATTCTTTAGTGTTTAAATAATTTTATACACTCTTTTGAGACTGTGAATAAGCCTATTACATATGTGTGGAACTTCACTAAAGAAAATCATTTTTTTCAGATAAGTCACAAGTGGAATCTAGGATCACAAAAAGACATCTGTTTCATCATGATGATGAAGTTTTATGCTAATACATAGATGGTGTATGCTACGGACAGACGATCACTGATTTCATAAAAGCTAAGCCCAAGGAAAAGGGGGAATCAATCCATGGTGGAGTTTCTCTAGGAGGGATGAAGGGGATGAACTGAGTTCCCTGCTTGCTCAGGAGACCTATTTCCAGTTTTAAGTCATATTAGAGCCATGAAGTGTGTCCATATGGAGTAAGGGAAGTCAATGGGATCATGTGCTTCTCTCTCTCCATGTGCTCCATGTCCTCCCACTCTGTGGACTGTGCCAAAATGTGATTTAAGTTACTTTGATTCCAGCTATGTAATTAACGTAGTTGGAGCTGTGCATCATAAGTCAACTTTCCCCGTAGTGCTCTCTGGCCTTAGAATTTGTAAGGGAAATGCCAGTTTCTAGGTAAAAATGAATGCCCTAAAAGAGGTATGCTATAATTGAATATACTTTAAATTAGCTGTTACCAAGTCTTTAAAATATCCAATTTTAAATACGTTTTGTGTAATATTTTTGCTAGTTATGACTCTTTGTGCACTTCCCAGTTCTTTATGGGTGATTGGGGAGCAGAGAAATAAACTAAGTGTGAGTTCTTTCAGTAGTTGTAAATAGGAGGCCCATAGTTTTAACAAAATATTTCTCAGAAATTCTAGCCCCAAAACATGGTATCTGCAAAAAGGCCATTGATTCCAGTTGGAGCAGAGACTGGCCTCTTATCCCCTATGTATTCTTTGACATCATGAATGATGATGCCTCCAAAAGTCAAAAAAGAAGCTTTTGGAACAGTGACTAGATATGTGGCTTTATTGATTGTGCATATTGTAAAGTCTTCAAGGAAACCGTCTATTAAAGTCCTGCCAGTTTTTCATTTTTAAACAGTTACCTTTAAACTATGGATACATGTACAATTTTAATCTACAATCATTCCAAAAGCCTGTTTTAAACCCACACACTTTATTCATGATTTTTAGTTTGGATTACAATAATACTTACCGCACCCTGTGTCTTCTGTGCATCTATTCAATACAAGATTTTTAGGGTTAGAAACACTAAAATTAATCAGTGTTTAAATAAGAGGATTTTTTTTACCAGACAGGCTCATAATAACAGGTAATCTTCCATCTACAGACTATGCAGAGGTAAGTTGTTATAGTGAGATCACATTGCTGACTAAGTTCACCAGAGTTCAATAATTTAGTTAATAAAGTATGTCAGTTGGTAGATCTGAGCAGTGGGTTTGAATCAGAACAGTCTTTCTCAAGGTATCAGTAATATTTTTTTGTTTCTTTGCTTTCTGAATTTGCCCAGTCGGTAGAATTGGTGTGGTGTTTTTCACTTTTCACCTCCTCTAAGATGTCATAGTGTTACAACTTAATTAAAGTTATAGCACCTCCTCACGCATGCTTCAACAACTCTGGTATGAGAAATTCCCACGTCAAGATTGCTCTGAAGTATTAACAAATTGGAAACAGACATCCTGTACTTTGCTGTTAAAAGTCTGAAAAATGCTTACAACTTATGATCTTCTCTCTTAGAACAAAAATTCATCCTATTCAAACAGTTGATTTATATCAAAGAATAGAGATAATGATGAATAGTTCTTTTTTTTGTCCCCCTCCCACTTCCCACTAGGAACCTCCTAACATGGATCATAGATAACAATAAAATTGTAGTAATGTAGAGAAAAGGTTGATTGGATGAGAGATGTGACTGAACCGTAATGGGGTTACTCCGAATCTCACACAATTTAATGGTAAACACTCAAAAATAACAAAATCTAAGTAATTTCTCCAGTCTTGTTGTCCTGTTTTATTTATGAGAATAGTGAAACTGGTCTATTATACTCTGTGGTTGCATCTAGACTGGCAAGTTTTTCCGCAAAAGCAAAAACTTGCCAGCTGTCTACACTGGCCGCTTGCATTTCCGCAAGAACACTGACAATCTCATGTAAGATTGTCAGTGTTCTTGCGGAAATGCTATGCTGCTCCCATTCAGGCAAAAGCCCTCTTGCGCAAATGCTTTTGTGCAAGAGGGCCAGTGTAAACAACGCAGTATTTTTTTGCGCAAAAAAGCCCCAATGGCAAAAATGGCAATCGGGGATTTCTTGCGCAAAACTGCATCTAGATTGGCACGGACGCTTTTCCGCAAAAAGTGCTTTTGCGGAAAAGCGTCCGCGCCAATCTAGACGCTCTTTTCCGCAAATGCTTTTAACTGAAAAACTTTTCCGTTAAAAGCATTTGCAGAAAATCATGCCATTCTAGATGTAGCCTGTGTGTTTAGATTCCAATATAGCTGCACCAAAGGAGTTTCTCTGTATTGATTGTAGGCTGCAAATGTCACAGCAGCAGAGGCATTTTAGCTTTTATTGGTGCAAAACTCTAACATAAAGCACTTCTGGAAAACAGTTTACTACTAAAACCATGACACATTTCATGTTCTGGTTTGACTTCACTGGGGTTCATGCAGATTTTGTCTTCCTTTCTGCTTCATATGGATTCACACATCTCCAGAATTCTGCTTTGAATGTTTTGTTAGAAAGAAATTGGAACCTCAAAGGAAAGGTTAGTTAATTCCAAAACCATTGAATTGCACCTGGTGTCATGGCAAATCAATGTAAAACTGTGACTTTCTTATGCTTTAGATCTAAAGCATAATAAATTTATATTAGGTTTCCTTAGAAACAGCTAAAGAATTACTCAGAAATTGGCCCCACTCATATTAAAGGTTCTGTAACATCTTTAAGTGTTTAGACTGATCTGTGTTTAGACTTCATAACAAAATTTTGAGTGTAATTGAAATGTTTTTAAGAACTTTAGCAATAACTAGATGTCAGTTTAGTACCTAAGCCTAAGGAAGGCAGTAGGTATTTGATTTTGTAGTAACAATGTTGTTTAAAAATGTCAGGACACTTCCCTAGCTGAAGTCAATGGATCTATGCCAATTTATACTACTTGAGGATTGGCACTAAATCATTAAGGGTAACATTTTTAAAAGCACTTAACACTAAACATCCATTGCCTTTCAGTGAAGTAGAGACATATAAATGTCTAAGTCAAATAAAAAATAGGATCTAGGCTCCTAAATCACTTGGGTGCTTTTGAAAATCTTAACCTTGCTGTCCTATTACATTGAATAAACATTGCAAACTGTTGTCTTTGAGCCATTATAGCTGCTGTTTTCTTTACATGGAAAAACCAATACTGTCTTGAATGTAATTCACTGATTCAATACCTATGAGTGTTGTCTGCATGAAGATGAAGAAATGTCATATGTTCAAATAGATTGGGCTTCTTTATGTTCATATAGGTAACATGTACATTTTGTTACCTAACTGCACTTTAAAACAAAACAATGAAAAACTTTAGAGCCTACAAGTCCACTTAGTCCTACTTCTTGTTCAGCCAACCCTGAAGGGTATGTCTACACTACAAGGCTATTTCGGGATATCGGACATATCCTGATATCTACCCTGCATCCAAGGAATGCGTTCACTTTGTCAAAATAATTTTTGAAATAATGGACATGCTATTTTGGCATCCCAGTAAGACTTGTTCTAAAAGGAATAAGGGATGTCTTGAAGTAGTGCTTTATTTTGAAATTTGGTGCCATGTAGATGCGCCAAATTTTGAAATAGCCTATTTCAAAATAAAATTGAAATGATACACAATTTACTTTATGCAAATCTTATTTATCTTATTTTGACTTTAGAGTTCAGTCTAGACGTACCCTTAGACAAATTTGTTTATATTTGCGGGTGGCAGTGCTTCCTGCTTCTTATTTGCAGAGTCATCTAAAAGTGAGACTAGGTATTTGAATGACACTTTTGTAGATGGCAGTGCAAGGTATTTGCGCCAGATATACTAAACATTTTTATGTCCTTCATGCTTCGCTTCTATGTTTATGATGCTCATTAAAAATGTGTTAATTAAATTTGCAACTGAATTTCTTTCAGGAGAATTATTATGTTTCTGGCTCTGTGTTACCTGTATTCTGCCATATATTTCATGTTACAGCAATCTCAGATGATAGCCCAGTACATTTTCACTGCAGACTTAATAAAATGTAAAGAAGGTACAAATGGTAAGGTTTGTAAAGAGTTACAACACTCCATCAAATGTTTAAGAATCTGAAGTGTCTTCCAAAATCTAAGTGGAATGAGGTGTGGAGGATGCTTTCAGCAGTCTTAAGAGAACACTACTCCAATGCAGAAATTATAGAACCTGAACCACCAAAAAAGAAAATTTGCCTTCTGCTGTTGGAATGTGACTCAGGATGATAAAAATGAACATGTTTACATTACTTTGGACGTTATTGAACAAACTGTTTTCAACATGGAAGCATGTCCTCTACAATGGTGGCTGAAGCAAGAAGGCAGATATGAATCTTTAGTGCATCTGGCACATAAATATCTTGCTACACCTGCTATAACAGTGCCATGAAAATGTCTGTTCTCATTTTCAGAGAATATTGTAAATAAGAAGTGGGGAACATTTTCTCCTGCAAAGAAACTGGTTTGTCTGAGCTATTGGCTGAACAAGAGGTAGTTTTGAGTGAACTAACATTTTTGTTTTATTTCTCAGTGCAGTTTTTTTCTTCATTAGCAAGTTCACCTTTCATAATAAAGACATTGCACTATACTACTTGCAAGAGGTGAATGGTGTCCCTAGCTCCTGTTTATCAGAAGCTGGGAATGTGCAAAAAGGGATGTATCACTTGGGGCATGTCCACACTAGGGGTATGTCTACACTACAAAGTTAATTTGAACTAACAGCTGTTAGTTCGAATTAACTTTAATAGGCGCTACACATGAAAACCGCTAGTTCGAACTTAATTCAAACTAGCGGAGCACTTAATTCGAACTAGGTAAACCTCATTCTATGAGGACTAACGCCTAGTTCGAATTAAGTAGTTCCAATTAAGGGCTGTGTAGCCACTTAATTCGAACTAGTGGGAGGCTAGACCTTCCCAGCTTGCCCTGGTGGCCACTCTGGGCACAACCAGGGAAATTCTTCTGCCCCCCCCCCCGGCCCCGGAGCCCTTAAAGGGGCACGGTCTGGCTACGGTGCCCATGCCAGGTGCAAGCCTGCCAGCAGACCCTGCACCTGGCATGGCACGAGCCAGCCACCTGCTGCCACCTAGCCCTCCGATTCTTCCCTGGACCAGACTGTCAAGCTCCCAGGAGCCTGCCCGGGGCCGCAAGAGGTGGGCGCCAGCTATCACACGTATATGTACATGATCAGAAGAACGTAGCTTAGAGTCAGAAGAACCTGGGAGGTTGGAAATGTGAGGGTGAATGGAAACAGGAAAGGAAAGATCTCAGTTATGTCTGGTTAAGTTTCAAATAAGCATGCAAACATTTAGGAGCTCATATTCCTAATAAAGTATCTTAGCTACATACCATCCTGAGACAAGGCGCTGTCCTGCGATGTGTTCTTAGAGGCCTACTATAAACTGCTATTTTGAAAAAATATATATTTTTTTCAGATTTATTTATGGAAAAAAACCCTAGGATATGTATAAAATGGCTTGCTTTTTATTTGGGTCCCTGCAACATTATAGGCTTTTGTGAAGCCCCTTGATGTCTTTCCTGGGGTTTCAAAAGAATTAGCTTTTTGTATGTGTTTGACAGGTATGCCAGAATATTGTTCTGTTCAAGAGAAAAATATTTTTTAAAATGTGGGCTATTCTGGGTGTTTTCTCGCCGAAGTCTCTATTTCATGAAACAGACACAAATAATCAAACCTATTGTATGTAGTCCTATAGTGCAAAGAATGAGTTTTCATAATAATGAGTATATATTTGTTGAATTGCAACACATCCATTCAAATATTACTGGGTTGTGTCTAACACAGATACTTGTAATGAAAATTCACGGTAATGTTTGAATATACAGTACAGATAGTTTTTGGGCTGATGCTAATTTTTCCTAACTGCCTCACTTGAGTCTTGACTCCGAATGGCACATATATGTTTGATTTAATTGAGACTGACTTGCAGTTAGATAAATGTCTGTCTACCCCAAATCTGGGTCTTAGTTTTACTTAGGGACTTCATTGCTTACTTACTCAGTCTAACTTATTTAGTTCTTACATAAGAATGGCCGTACTGGGTCAGACCAAAGGTCCATCTAGCTCAGTAGCCTGTCTGCCGACAGTGGCCAACACCAGGTGCCCCAGAAAGGGTGGATCGAAGACAATGATCAAGCTATTTGTCTCTTGCCATCATCCTTCTCCAGCCTCTGACAAACAGAGGCCAGGGACACCATTTCTATCCCCTGGCTAATAGCCTTTTATGGACCTAACCTCCATGAAATTATCTAGCTTCTCTTTAAACTCTGTTATAGTCCTAACCTTCATCACCTCCTCTGGCAAGGAGTTCACACACTATGCGCTGTGTGAAAAAGAACTTTCTTTTATTAGTTTTACCCATTAATTTCATTTGGTGTCCTCTAGTTCTTCTATTATGGGAACTAATAAATAACTTTTCTTTATTTACCCTCTCCATACCACTCATGATTTTATATACCTCTATCATATCCGCCCTTAGTCTCCTCTTTTCTAAACTGAAAAGTCCCAGTTGCTTTAGCCTCTCTTCATATGGGACCATTCCAAACCCCTAATCATTTTAGTTGCCCTTTTCTGAACCCTTTCCAAAGCCAACATATCTTTTTTGAGGCGAGGAGACCACATCTGTACACAGTATTCAAGATGTGGGGGTACCATAGTTTTATACAGGGGCAGTAAGTTATTCTGTGTCTTATTTTCTATCCCTTTCCTAATAATTCCTAGCATCCTATTTGCCTTTTTGACCGCTGCTGCACACTGTATGGAAGTTTTCAGAGAACTATCCACAATAACTTCAAGATCTCTTTCCTGAATTGTCGTAGCCAAATTAGCCCTCATAATACTGTATATATAGTTGGGAATATTTTTTCCAATGTGCATTACTTTGCACTTATCCAAATTAAATTTAATTTGCCATTTAGTTGCCCAATCACTCAGTTTGGTGAGATCTTTTTGAAGTTCTTCACAGTCTGCTTCTGTCTTGACTATCTTAAACAGTTTAGTATCATCCACAAACTTTACCACCTCACTGCTTACTCCTTTCTCCAGATCATTTATGAATAAGTTGAACAGGATTGGTCCCAGGACTGACCCTTGGGGGACACCACTAGTTACTCCTCTCCATTCTGAAAATTTACCATTTATTCCTACCCTTTGTTTCCTGTCTTAACCAGTTCTCAATCCATGAATCCTTTTATCTTGCTCAGGTTTTGTTTATTCCCTGCTTACCTTTCACTTACTGTGAAGTTCACTCCTCTGTGAGGGCCAGCAAAAGATCTATGCATCCAGTCTCACTTACACCCTTTTCAAGATCTTACATGGGACTAGTTTTCTGCATAAAGATTAATTTAATCTTTTGTTCTTACTCAGGCATCACTAGTTTGCTTGACTTTAAGGAGATTTTGGCTTCGGTAGTAACTAAATAAAACAGTAAAAACCAAGTAAAATGGCTTTTAGTTCGCTGTCCAAAAATAATTTAAAAAACCCCTCAGTATCCCAGTCATGAAATCTGAGGTTCTTCATTCTTTCTTGAAATGCTTACAGTACAATTAGCAGAGTTGCAAGCTTCTCCATACTACTACCTCAATGTACCTCAGTGGCTTCCTTCATAAGAGCCTCTATGTGGCTACATCTAGACTGCAAACCTCTTTTGAAAGAGGCTTTTTCAAAAGATACTTTCGAGAAAGCCTCTTTCCAAAAAAAGCATCTAGACTACAACCAGTACTTTCAAAAAAGCAAGCCGCTTTTTCGAAAGAGAGCACCCAGGCAGTCTGGATGCTCTCTTTCGAAAAAGCACAGTTTGCATTACATAGCACCTTTTTTCAAAAGAGCTCTTTTGAAAAAAGGCGTTCTTCCTGATAAAATGAGGTTTTCCGTGGTCAAAAAAACTGCCGCGTTATTTCAATTTAGTTTTGAAAGAATGCAGCAGCAGTCTAGACACGCGGGGAAGTTTTTTCAAGAAAAGGCTACTTTAAAAAAAAAACAACTCTGTAGTCTAGACACACTCTGTGTGAGAATGTATCAGACTACATATTTGTTCCTATCCTTTCTTTCTCTGCTGAGATTATCAGCATGTGAGCAAAGAGCACCATGAGTCATGATGCTGATGTTTTATGATTTAGACTTTTGGGTACAGTAAACTGGATAGTGCAGCTCCTTTCATAAAAGGCCATCAAACAGCAGCATCAAATGGCAGTGATGACTAACAGTGTGGGTCCCCTGGAATGTCCTCTGATGAGCTTTGATACCCACCTTTCCTGACAGACTAAGCATCCTTTAGTCCTGCTTTGTGAGCCAGGCTCTTAAGTTTCCTCCAGAACACACACAGGCAGGGCGTACAGAATACTCAGACCAGTTTAAGGGAAATGCCACAGCACACTGATTATACACCTCCTTGGAGTACAAACCAAAAGTTTTATATGAGATTCTCCTCCTCCCTCAACATGCAGGAAGGTATGTACAACTTCCAGCTCTCCCAGTTAGAAATTACATAAAGTAGGTTATATTCCAAACAAGAAATAAGTTTAATTATAAAAAGGTTATTTTTAGTAGCAAATAGAACAAAACAGGTTTCTAAGAATATAATATGCAACGCCAAACTAATCTAGATTCACTAAAGAAATTACGGTATGTCTACACTACCCTCCTAGTTCGAACTAGGAGGGTAATGTAGGTATACCGCACTTGCAAATGAAGCCCGGGATTTGAATTTCCCGGGCTTCATTTGCATAAGCGGGGCTCCGCCATTTTTAAAACCCCGCTCGTTCGAACCCTGTGCCGTGCGGCTACACGGGGCACGAACTAGGTAGTTCGAACTCGGCTTCCTAGTTCGAACTACCGTTACTCCTCATTCCACGAGGAGTAACGGTAGTTCGAACTAGGAAGCCTAGTTCAAACTACCTAGTTCGTGCCCCGTGTAGCCTAGATATTGTTTACAAGGCCAGAGGTCTCTTTCGAGCCTGGGTCCAGTATTTCTCTCCCCCCTCCCCCAGTCCAAATCCTTTTTGTTTCCAGGTATTTTCCAGTGTCTCTTTGGGTGGTGAGGTGGAAGTGAAGCAAACTGAAGACAATGATTGATTTCTTTTTTCCCACCTACCTTATATAGATTTTTCCATTAGGTGGGAATCCTTTGATTCCCCACCCACAGTGGAAAAGTACAGCAGTCCAAGGTGATGACTAGTATCAGATGACCAGGTCACATGAACCTGTAGCATTACAGCATCTGAGATACAGTAGCAGTCAGGGCTAATGACTTGCTGGCAAGGACAATGAACCGTGAAAAGACTTTCTGCCTTCCTTTGGACACTCCTATCTGGCTTTTCATTGTTATACTTGCAGTGTTAACAGAGGGTGACACCCAAAGTAGCACCTATTAAGTATAGGTACATTTTCAGTAGTTTTAACTTGATACCGAAATGACAGGGGCATGCAACTTGGATAATTGCATTCAGTAAATCATAACCTTTCCAATAATATCTTACATGAGACATCTTGCACAAAGTGTATTTCAGTTATGTCCTATTCATATCATAAGCATATTTTCACAATATGGAGTAAAACGTCACAATACGGAGTATAACATCACAATGACTTTCAGCCACTGCTGGCCAGCTAGATGAGACAGTGACATAGTCAAGAGTGACTCCACATCTCATTGCCAATCCCAAGCCAACCACTGTCCCACAACACCTGCACACATTTAAACTCTAATGAGGTTTTCTCTTCAATACTATATTACGTCTATAGTTCTTATTTCCTCTGAAATGTTATCGCTCAGCCATTTGCACAGCTGAACTGTGTTTAAACCCCCCCCCAACAACACAGAAGGCTAAGACCTTTATGTCCAATTCCCATATAAAATGATGTGAATGGGCATTCACACCTTTTCCCCAAAATACAATTTTGCAGACTAAAACAATGTGGCCCTAGTTTCCTCTCTGCCTGCCCTTCTGTCATTTTTGAATATTTCAACTTGCACAGGTTACCCAGGAGAACAAAATACTTATTTTTATTCACGTTCTAGCCTATTTGGTGTCCATCTTAAAATAATCCATTTGCTGGCATTGATTTAAAATCACTCTGGTCCCTTTTCATGTTGTGTGTAAAACTCAGAAAATGTGGTTTTAGGCCTGTCAGAAAAAAAACACAGAAGATTAATTAGCACAATATGAGGTCTGAAGGCGCTCCTGCCCATCTAGTCTGTGACTTTTACACTGATGCAATGTGAAAAGAGAGAGTGTTTCCATCTTTTACTCGTAAATATCAACTGCTTCTTGCAAGCTTTTTTACCAATGCACCATAAATCTCAGTTAGTGAGTAACAACAAGAGACTAAGCGCATTTTCACATTCTAAAGGAAACGTTTTGGCCCAAAAATTATCAATCACATATAATTACAGTGTAATTATTTTCCTATGTCATGTGTATAGAAAACAGAACAATTTAGTCTAATAAGCGTCCTGTAGAAAAAATATTCATTGCCATTCCTGTAAATGGTACATTTAAGAACTGAATTAATGTGTCAAATTATCTTACTAAGAAATTTCATTATTGTCATAGTGCTCTGGATACACATTATTTACACCTAATTACCAATCTGCTAAAACCATGTTTTCTTTGTTGTTTTTCAGATGTTACCAACATGATTTATAGTTCGCTTAACATTTTATGAAAATATGGTACAAAGTCTTAGATAAAGATTTCCTTATTTACTACTTCTGGAAGGGACTGGATAAGTTTTATATCACCAATCATTTGAAATGAATGCCTTGTGTCCAATTCTGTCATCAAATACACTTATGAAACTCCCAAGTCAGGCAGTGGGAGTGGCATGTGCATATCTGCAGGCAAAACAGGGCCCTTTAGGAACCACAAATAAATTTAAGGACATATTATTCCTTTTTTTGTCCTCATATGAAAAGCAGTATTTCTGTGCTAGCAAGCTTCTATGAAGCAAAAGGAGTGGGTGACTGTCTCTCTGCTGCTTTTCACAGTAACAGGAAGGCATGCTCAGACACGCCTTCAAAAAGTAGATTTCCCACAACTTGTTCTAGAGAAATAAAATCTGTAAGGACAGCAAAAGGCAGTTGTCTAATACAGGAGCTGTATATTTGACCCAAACTGCCACTGGCTGAATTTCCACCCCTAAATCATCCCCAATAAGAATAATTTAGAATTGTCATTTGAGTGAAAATGGGTCATGTTTCTTTCTTTATTTGGAGGCTGCCTTTCCTTTCTTTAGCTAGTGCTGGAATAACCTAACCATAAAGGCAAGTGTTTCAAATTTTGTAGATTAAACTATAAGTACAATGGGGCTGTTGCGTCTTTCAGCATTCACAAGGCATGTAATAATCTCCTTTACTGCTTCATAGGGCCACTTATTCCAACTTTTATTTATTAGGTGCATTGTTCAGCTTTGAACATGCTATCTGCACAAAAGTTCTTCAACATCGGTCTTTTATTAAAACCTGTGCATAAGAAGCATTCCAGTGTGTATGTGTGTGTATATACTTTAATGTGACTTTGAAACAGTTTGACACTTAGACAGGGGCTTGTCAAGGTCACAGATAGGATATAGAGACAGATACCAGGCCAGACTCTGTATTGTATTACACCAATAAAAGTCAGGAGTCAGATCATAAACTTCAATCAACTATGCTGAATTCTTTATTATACTGCATTATTTTTTCTTTCGTTCATTCTTTCTTTCTCTCTCTTTTTCATCCATTTATGCTACCATACAGGTGAATGTCTGCATATGGAAAAAGAAAAAAAGAACACTTGATCTAACCTATCCCCTGACAGTTGTGTTTTGTACATTTGGGAAACTTAAGTATGTCTGTCTGTAAATCACAGTACATGATCTTGTTTGTCAGCCCAAAAATGCTGTTGTAAAGGCATATCCAGAAGTGAAAGTAAAGGAGTGCACCTCGCTGTGAGCAAGAACTGACTGAGCTGTGGCAAAAGGCAGCAGGGAGCTATTTAAAGAGCTGGCAGGGACCCCTGTTGCAATAGGACAGTACCTGTAAGAAATTTAAATTCCTTTCACCTTGGGCATATCCACTTATGTCAGAATAATGACCTATGAGAGAAGACTGAAAGAATTAGGTTTGGTTCATGTAGAAAAGAGAAGACTGAGAGAGGACGTGGTAGCGGTTTTCAAGTATCTAAAAAGGTGTCACAAGGAGGAAGAAGAAAATGTTCTTGGTCTTTGATGATAGGACAAGAAGCAATGGGCTTAAATTGCAGCAAGGGAGGTTTAGGTTGGACATCTAGAAAAAGTTCCTACCTGTCAGGGTGGTTAAACACTGGAATAAATTGACGAGGGAGGTTGTGGAATCTCCATCACTGGAGATATATAAGAGCAATTTAAATAGACATCTATCCAGGGTAATCTCGATGGTGCTTCCTCCTACCATGAGGACAGGGGACTGGATTTGATGACCTCTTGAGGTCCCTTCAGGTACGTCTACACTACACAACTATTTCAAAATAAGCTGTTTTGGAATAGTTATTCTGAAATAGCTTATTTAGAAATAGCACGGTTACGTTGCAGGGAAGCCTCAAAATTAGTCTGAGGCAGGCTTCCCTAATGTAGACATGTTATCTAGATTTAAAGCCCCTGGAGGCACTTGGGAGGAATAACTTAGAATGGCCCTGGTGAGGGGCTATTTGAAAATAGCAGCAATGGAGTGTCTACACATGCCTTATTTCGAAATAGCTATTTCTGAATAGGTGTTATTCCTCATAGAATGAAGTTTATGGATTTTGGAATAAGCTGTCTGTCACTTTGAAATTTTCAAAATAATGGAGTGGCTGTGTAGACACTCATGTTGTTGTTTCAAAATAACGTTAGTTATCTCAAAATAATGGTGCACTGTAGATGCACCCTTCCAGTTCTAGCATTCTATAATTCTATCCAAAGGCAGAGCCTGACAACATCCTAGGTACCAAGACAGTGGTTCACTTCTGACTCTGAATTGTTCTAAAAATGGTAGCTGCATTGTGTGGCTCTAAGAGTGAAGGTGAAGGTGAAATGCCAGAAAATGATGCAATCTTCAGGAATTCAACAGACAAATTGAAGTAATGGAAAACAATGCAGCAGACTTTGCTTTTTGTGACTTCAGAGCTTTTTTCACTTTAATTACAGCAATTTGGCATAACAAGATTTTCAAAGCATTATTGCCTAACATCATGAGCATCACGCAAAGGGTTAATTTTTATTCATTTAATAAATGTATATATTTTCCTTCCTAAGATGCAGTGAATTTACGTAGCACAGTATGTATTAATGAAAAATTCTGCATAAAGCTCAAACTGATCATGTTTAGGTAGCAAACAGAATAATGTAATTATCTGAACTGCTCACAATCAATATAAATTCAATAACAGGTTTAGAGAAAAATATTAGGTCACAAAAAGAAACTGAGAAATTGTTTATCCACCAGGATTTTGAAATCACATTGAACATCCAATGGTGAGGGATAGACAAAAGATGAGAATACACTCTGACAGGATGGCAGACAGACATGGACAGGGACACAGTGAGCATTCACTCAACAAACAGAAGCTGGCACTAATACAGAACTGCTGCCAGACTGGCATGGGACCAGACTAAAAGAACAGATATTTTATCATCTTTATGTCATTATTTGTCTTAGCTCCTTTCCTACTTCTGCAGAGCAGAAGAATGGCAAAGAGGATACTCTGAGCCTTGGTGCATGAATTAGAGTTGGCAGATGAGCAGCTTATTGTGGGCTATGGTCTAGACTGAGTAGTAAGCGAGGAAAGTCATTTCATTTTTGTCCTACAGAAAATGCTCTGTGCCCTTTTCATAATAGCCACAGGGTACTTCAAAAGGGTAACAGGGAATGTCACATAGATGAGTCAACATTCAGTGGCCAGGTGCCTTAGTTCCTGATAGCTAAGCTTCAACAAATTCAAATGTATCAGCTTCACTGGTAGCAGAAAGGAAATGCCATTGTTTACAATTCTCAGTAATTCTGTCAATGATTAGCTGTACTTATTTTTTGCACTGTGGCTTCCATAATATAATAGTATTTAAGGACAGATGCAGTTTCATATTATTAATATACAAGATGGACTTGAGACAATCCAGCACATTTTCTAGTAAGGCATCCTGATCACATATTTTAAATCTTCTATGCAAAACTCTTGCTGGCTTCTTAGTAAACATATATCACTGTAGATTAAGAAATAGGATTTAACACTATTTCTGAGGACCCTTTGGTTAATATGATAGCAAATAGTGTCTTTTCTGTAAAGTTGTAATAAGCTTTCTGTTTCTAATCTTCATGTTTAATTATGAAAGAGAATGAGGCATAAAAATTGATCCCTGATTAAAAGGGCATTTGAGAGTCTCACGGTATTAAGCCTCGAGTGCTTACACAGCATGAAAGGTACCTTACTGACATTTTGGGGGGCAATCTAATGGATGTTTTTTGTTTCATACTTGATAAACAACATGGCTGGCAAAAGCTTTCCTACTTCTCTTGTGCTAGGAAAAGCAAAATCCAATCAATCAATCAAATAAACAAAACCTATGAAAAACTGTTAAAGGATGTTCCCACCCATTACAATGTTTTAATGGAAAGCTTTAACAATGTTTTAGTTCACACATTGAATCTGTTTTTATACCAAAATACAGCACTGAATCCTGACGTACATCTGTCTCTACTCATACAGTCGTACTCATCCAGGGATATGTAAATCTTGAGAGGATGCAGACATCTTTTAGGGGTTACGTGAACACATCTAGATATCACATGCATCTGATGAAGTGGGTCTTTACCCATGAAAGCTTATGCTCCAATAAATCTGCTAGTCTATAAAGTGCCACAGGACTTCTTGTTCTTTATACATCCAGATATGTGCCTCAAGGGTGAAAGTAAGTCCCAGGACTTACCTGTATACAGCCTGGGGTGGCTGAGGTCCTGGGCAAGTTAGGGGAGTGGCCACCGTGGCGGTAGCAACCAGGACCCTGGGACTATGGCAGCAATGTGAGAGTCCAGGGGCTGCTGCCGGGGCTCTGGCTGCCGCTGCTGCAGTAGTACTAGCTGGGAGTCTGTCCCTTTTTAAATTGCCAGGCCCCAGGCTGCTGCCCCGTTTGCTTCCTGTGACATGACTGGGGATGACTTTGCCCAGTGTAGGGAGAGGGTGCCCATCTCCTTTTGCAGAGTGCATGTATAATGTCCTGTTTTGTTCTCCCCAACCCGTGTGTCTAAGTTTTCCTTATGTCATGCAGCAGTGTGCCCTGTGGCCAAACTCAGTAAACTCATCCTGGTCCACAGGGTTGTATGGCCCAGTGGCTATGGTCACTGAGTTTGTCCCTCTTCGCAGGGCAGCGTGATCCAATAGCTATTGTCAGCAACTCACACCTATTTGCAGGGCAGGGGCGGCCCAATGGCCAAAGTTAATTAGTTCATTCTGGTTCCTGGGTTGTGAGCCTCCTGGTAAGGGACAGGAGATAAGGGAGGGGATTACATCCCCTGGCATGAGCATCCAAGACCTCCTCTCCACTAGATCCCAGCCCAGGGCCCTATCAATGGCTGTAGCTCCAGCCACTGAGTCAGTGGGGAAAAACTCCAACCAGAACATACTGACTCCCTGGCTTCACTTCCCTCACCAGTTAGCAGTCATCTTCCAGTGGGCTACTTTTTGTTGTCATCCCTTCTACTGCAGTGTGGCTCTCTGTCTCCTTTACATGATCTGGGGTGTTCCACTCCCTGCGGTCTCTGAATTCCCTGAAGCCTCTGGGGAGTGTCTTGCCCTCAGTCTGGGTTGAGGTTCCTCTGTGTCAATGTTTTCATGACAGCTTGCCTGGAACAAACGACACATGTCTTCTCCCTCCAGCCACCAACCCCAACTGAGCTGAGTTGCTCTCTTTTATATCTGTGCAGCTGGAGTATGCCCAGTAAGTCAGATGGGGTATGGCTCTTCACCCTCAGAGTTGCATTAATCTTCTCTTGCCCTGTCTAGGGCGAGCGTGCCCTATCACACTCTCCCATTGTTGGTGGCCCTCTTGGTAGAGTTTAGCAGTGCTTCCAGATTCTACCAACAGGGCTGCTGGCAGCGGGGAGGAAAAGGGGCAGCAACATTAAAATGTATGGACTGATACCAGCAGTCACGTATTGCTGTAATGCTATACCATTACATAGCCCACTTTCCCCTCTGATCTGCATAGTTTTACAACAGGCCACATAAAAGCACTAGCAAAGTCACTACAAATGAAAATGGTATACAGCCAATGCCTTCTTTGTATTGCTCTATATGCTATACACAGAAATGTAAGTGGAAAATTTATAGACAAATTATTTTGTTGATAATTTGGTAAAAATGAGAAAGTAAACAATTTTTCAGTAATGGTGCGCACTTGTATCTTTATGTCTGATTTTGTAAGCACGTAGGTTTTAAGTGAAGTGAAATGTGGGCTATGCAAGACAAATCAGACTCCTGAAAGAGATAAAGTAAACTCTGGAAATGTCAAGAGATTATATAGAGATCTACAATGCTTTCTTTTGTACAGTGGGTGAAAATTAATGATGTCTACGATAAAATGCATGTGAGATTTGGAGATCACATTGTGATTTAGCATCAGATGAGTTTCACATGAGGTAACCTTTGTCAAAGCAAAAAGTAAGCTTGGCTTCTTCAGTGTACAAAATCATATTGTTATAATGTTTGGTTCTTGGGATCTTTGTCAAACATATTTGCTCTAAGAAAAGAGGTTCTTGGGCTGAATATCTAGGATAGTAAAATGGAGGGAGCAGTCAAGAAAGATCTTGAATGCTTCTATTATGTTAAAATATGACAATACACATTAGAATTGTGAACCTCTGTACTGCAAATCTCTGAAGATAAAATAGTATTTTATCATTTAAAAGTGCAGTTCAAAATAACTGGATCTAAAATAGTAACATACAAAGATTTTACAACATGTACATGAGAAAATGACTTCAAGATTCATTTCAAGGAAGCCCTTTTGATCTATGGTTAAATATAGCACAAGCTGCTTTTCATTTGAGAGCAAGAAAGAAAGATGGTAGGTCAGCCTTCTCACATTAAAGGAGAGAAAGGGAGTTTGCCAATGAAAATGGAAAGCTCAGCAGTGAAGCTAGGAAATAATCAGTGGACAAAAAGAAAAAAACTTTAAAGATATTTTAACAATATAAAGCCTGATTCATACTTTAAAATGAACTTCCACATGTTAAAGAGCTGTATGGCTATCTCCGGAGGCTGAAGTCTGTAGCTTGTCATTCCACAAGAGCCATATCTGGCTTTCTAGTGAGCCATATCAGGCTCGTGAGTCATAAGTTGCCGATCCCTGATGTAAGTACTGTTATGTATAGGAAACACATTTGTAACTACCTGATTTTATGAGGATATTTCAGATCCCTACTACCCAGCTCAGATTAGATTTATGTGGGAAAATAATTTAAATTACCAAAGCATCCTTGAAAGTAAAGGGGCATTAACTATATAAATTGTAATGGTAAAACAAAAAATACTCAATGTGAATCAGTTTTGCAAACACTAAAAATCCCTGAAATAGTTCACAGTATTTGTAAAAACTTCTTAAGATTTGCCCACTTAATTCTAACCCATTAGGAAGCTCAGGAGTAGAGCTGATTGAAATTTCCTGAATTAAAATTTCTTAATTAAAATTTTCTTCGTATTTTCAGAAGATACCGTTAGGGTCTTCTAGTCTGATATAACTAAAGCACATAAAAGGGTACAAAGCTAAATTGTATCCCATATCCTTCCTATCTGGACACAGACGATTATGAAGCATCATGATTCTACAGAAGGCCCTTTAAGAATACATCTAACTCACAAATTGCCCTGATACAATGGGAGGCAATTCTGACTGATAGATTAAAACCTTGCTTCTATTGATTGCTACCCAGTAGATTATTGCCAATTAGAAAGGTAAATTTAGCTAATCAGACTTGAAGCACAATCCATGGAAGATGTTGGTTAAGATCTGGTTAGGTTTTATAAGGAAAAATCACTCACAATCAAAGTGATAAGACCAGATAGAACATGCTTCAGAATATTCTGCATTTGAATTAAGTACTGTTCTCTATTGGCCTGATCAAATGTCAAAGGGAAAGCTCTTAGCTACTTCTTTTAGCAGGCCCTATTATTTAGTAGATATATGGTTTATAGCTACTATGCAAACATATTGTATTCCTGAGGAAATTCTTCACCAAATACTTAAATATTCTGCACCAAAAATTAAAAATTATTCTCACAATATTTTAAAACTCTGCAAAATTTGTCAATGAATCAATATGTCTTCAGCATGGCCATGGGGAGCACAGGCCATTGGCTGCACTGAGGTGGGAGATCACACTGAAGCCTCCAGCTCCCTGAGTACAGGAACTCAGCAGTGAGGCTGCACCTTACCTTATCTAGTGCAATGTCTGGCCTGTTCTCAGAAATAACCCAGAGCCCTGCCCCTCTGTACCAGGTGTGGGCAGGCAGGCTTCAAGTGTGGAAGGACTTAGTATGGGGGGGATCCAGGCCTCGGGTAAGAGCTTTCTGGGTGGGGCAATCTGGGTGCAGGTGTCTCAGTGGGAGATCTGGTTACATAGAGGCTCATGGGGGAGGGAGGTGTTGCATGTGCAGTAGCAATGGGACTCTGCTGGGGATCCAGGTGAAGATGGTTGGGGGTCAGCAGAGGGGATATGGGTTGGGGATATGGGGCTTGGAGTAGGGGTCTGGATGTGGGGGCTTAGCAGTTATTGGGTGCGGTGTCCAGGTGCAGCTGATCTGGGATCATTGAGTTAGAGGTCAGTCTGGGGCTTGTAGAAGGGATCCAGTGCAGGGAGGTCAGCTTGTCAGGAAGGGAGTAAAATGGGCTTGCTTAATGGGGGAGTCTCAGATGCGGCCAAGAAGATGTCATATGCCAGACCCTCCTTCCCCCAACCCTATTCACTTTTCTTCTGCATCCTCCTCCAACCCCCTCCCCCAGCCTTATTCTAACCCCTTCCCCCTACCCTCTTTCCCCCCACTCCTCTTTAGCCTCATCATGGACCCTCAGGGTATGTCTAGACTACGTGGCTCCGTTGACAGAGCAATGTAAACTAGTTTACCCAGCATAGGCAAAGAAGCAGGGATTTAAATAATCCCCGCTTCATTAAAATAAACATGGCAGCCACACTGTGCCGACGATCAGCTGATCCGGCACAGCGCGGCAGCTTAGACGTGGATCTGTTGGCTGGGTAAGCCTTTGTCGACTGATCCCTTATGCCTTGTGAAACGAGGTTTACAGGGTCAGTCGGCAAAGGCTTCCCCAGCTGACAGATCCACGTCTAAACTCCCGTGCTGTGCCGGATCAGCTGATCATTGGCACAGCGCAGCGGCCGTGTTTATTTTAATGAAGCAGGGATTATTTAAATCCCCGCTTCTTTGCCTATGCTGGGTAAACTAGTTTACATGGCTCGGTCGATGGAGCCACGTAGTCTAGACATGCCCTGAGTGTCCATGATTGACTATGCCAGGTAAGCTAGTTTACATGGCTCCTTCGACGGAGCCACGTAGTCTAGACATACCCTCACTGTTGCACAGTGAACAGGAAGGCTCCCAGAACATAGAAGGGGAGCTGGACTGGCATTAGGACCCCAGCAGGTGCCATTTAGCTGCAAAGTCTGGATCCCAGATGCAGTCTCCTTCAACTGGGCAGCTCTGTGCTTGTAGAAATGAGGGAGGCATAATCCCATGTAAACCCCCACCCCAGGTCTCACCTTGCTTGGAGGGCAGCAATTTCAGAATGAGAACTAAGCAATGGTTAAAATGGATTATGCCAACAGCCTGTTCAAATGTAGCAGGGCAAGAATAAAAAAAAAAAAGCTCATAGATGACATTTTCAAGATAATGAAAGCACAGGAAAAGGAGATGGTTCAGGCAGTAGGATTTTTATTGTTCTGTACTGAAGAGAGAATAAGAAGATCGGCATAATGGGCATAAATAGAGTAATAGGATGAACCTTCAAGAAGGAAGATTTAGGTTGAGGTTCAATTCTCTGCTCTGTCAGAGGCTTTCAGTGTGGACTTGGGCAAGTCACCTAGTTTCTTTTTGCCTCAGGTCCTATGTGTAAAATGATGATAATAGTAGTGGCAGACATACAGGTACACAATATCTGTCAGTAAATCAGGTTTTCAAAAGTTATCAACACTCATAATCAGTGTTCCCTGTGGGATGAGTGCTTGGGCAGCCGCTCCGAGGAGATTCAGGTGCTACCCCGCTGATTGGCATAGTGCCCACAGCCAGCAGCATGTTTCTTTTGGTGGTGCTCATCTGGTGCACATCACATTTCTTCCAATCAATGGATGTAAAAAAATTACAGGGAACATTGCTCACAGTTAATTCCAGATTTTTCAAAGTACTTCTGTTCTGATTCTGTCTAGCTTTCAAAGGTGCCCAGCATGCCATGGATTTGCATACCAGGTGTTCCCACTGACAGCTGGTGTTGAGCACTCTTGGAAATCTGGTTGAGAGGATCTAACACTATTACTCAGAGAGTGGTGGCATAAAGAGAAGCTCTCTGGTATTCATGAATTTCAGAAAATAAGCTATAGGAAAGTAAAAGCTTAAGTCATAGAGGTAAGAAGGGACTGGAGCAAGTCAAGGGAAGAACCCTAGGAGTCACTATGGTGGATTGGAGTTAACGTGTTACCATCCTGAGTGACTGGCCAACAAAATGGCAGATGAAATTCAATACTGATTAATGTAAATTAATGCGATTGGAACAAATAATCCCAACTATACATCCGGTCTAAATTAGCTGTTAGCACTTAAAAAAGAGATCTTGGAGTTAGAGTGGAGAATTCTTTGAAAGCGTGCTCATTGTACATTGGCTTTCAAAAAATGCTAACAGAATATTAGGAAACATTGAGAGGAATAGGTAATAAAACAAAAACATAATGACACCCTATAAATCTATGGTATGCCTACACCTTGAATCCTGTATGCAGTTCTGTTTGGTCTCTGTTCATTCCCTCTAAGTATCTGGAAGCAGTTACTGTTAAAAGAGAGGATACTAGGCTATATGAACTACTGACCTAACCCAATATGGCCACTCTTATGGTTACGTTCACACTGCAGAGTTTTTGCGCAAAAACTCGCAGAACATCCACACTACAAGCGCATTTTTGCACAAGAGAAAGTACAGTAGATCATCAGAAGACTGGGCTTTTTGCGCAAGAAATAAGCCTTTTTGCACAAGAGCTCTTACACAAAAAGGCGTGTGTGGACAGACATCAGGGGTTTCTTGCACAATATATCCCTATTGGAAAAAGCACAGGTGCTCTGATGGCCATTCTATGAATGGCCATCAGAGCTTTCTTGTGCAAGAGCATCCATGGCAGTGTGGATGCCCTCTTGTGCAAAAGCTCATGATAATGAGCTCTTGCGCAAGAACTTTTTGTGGAAGATCTCTTCCATAAAAAGTTCTTGCGCAAGATGCCTGCAGAGTTGACTTAGCCTTATGTGAGCAGCTTGAACTAACTAACATTGCAATGTATTTTACAATTCAGAAGGAAAAACAAAACCAAAATTGTTCTGTCTTCAATGAGCCTAAAAAGCAGATGAAGTATAAGTAGTAATATGCAAGCATACAAGTTGCGAAATTTTGACCTAAAATTTTGATTATTAGGCTTTCAGAATTATACTAAAAAACCTTTGGCTGAAGGGCTGACACAGTGATCATACAAGCATTTAAATACTGTACTGAAGGGGAACCTCGAGTGGCCTCTAATTAGATGAACTTAGAGAACGAGTATGGTATCAATATCTGTCATAAACTAAAAATATCCAATTAACAATTTTAAAGCCAATATTTTATTGAATGTATTTAGCCAGACCTATCTAACAAGCCTAATTATTCTCTTTGCAAAGTGATTTAAAAGAATAGTTGTACTGGATAACAAGCTATTACTCCTAGGGGGATTCTGAGTGAGTGTGTGTGATAACAGTGGGGATTTTATTCCCCTTATTATATTGCATGTGAGTTCTGCTGCCCTATAGTAACCCCATGTGTGTGCCTTAGTTCCCCTGAGCGCTGCACCAGTATCTAGATGGTGATGGGAATTTCAGGTGTGATAGCTTCCCTCCTGTACACAGTGGCCCATGCCTTTCGTAACTTGAGCTCCAGGGAAAGGTGCAACCAGGTGACCTTTGGCCTTGGAAGCAGGACAAAGACCAAAGGAGGGGTCTGGCTGGGGGACTGGAACCAGGCTGCTGGGAGTGGAACTGTCTGGGCTGTTTTGGGGGTGCAAGAAGGGAATCAGGGCCCTAGCTCCAAAAGATGGATTGTATAGTCTGCTGACAAGTCTGTTCTATGCTGTCTCTGTCTCCTAATTAACCTTCTGTTTTACCTGCTATCTGAGAATCACATCTGACTCCCCACGCTTCGGTGGCACTGTGTGTCCACAAAACTGTGCCCACAAACTCCTGGATAAATTGCTGTGCTTCCCTGGGGGAAAAAGGCATTAAAGCAAAGGGAAGCCATGGGTTTTTTTGGGGGGGTTGTTTTTTTTTGATGGGGTGATTTATTTGTTTAGGATGTTGTTGCCTGGGAAGCTATCATGTTACACAGCAAGCTGTTCCTTTGACCCCCCCCCTTTTTCTTTTGTATGTTTTGAGTGCACCCCTCAGGTTATTGGCCAGGCTGCCCTCATTCTCAAAGCCAGTGTTTTTACTGATTTTGAACCTGGGCTGCCAACCTTAGGGAAAGTAAACCAGTGCAACCTGGATAGAGACAATCCATGGCCAAGCCACTGTTATCTTCACTCTTTTGACACTGTTTACCACGGCTGTCTTATCTTTGTCATTGTTTGGTTTCCTGTTTGTTTCTCCCTTAACAACCTCCTTTTATTTAGCTCCTAGCATTCAGGCAGGATAACATCAGATAGATAACCTGAGGGCATGTGATATTTATAAAAAATACTGCACAGAAGCAATTTGTGATACTCTAATAGAAGCTACGTCAAAAAGCTGAAATACGATCCCATTGTATATGCGTGAAATGGGCTTAATAAAAATAATGCTTCTGTAATTGTACTATTCCTACATTAAACATATGTTAGACACATTGTTATTAAACTAAGAGCATAATGTCCCCTAACTATTATTTAGAGTGCTTTGTGGAAGATCGTAGTATTTAAAACACAAATTAATTTTTTCAAATGATTGTCTTTCAGCATATTTGGGAAAAGAAAAAGAGCAGTGATTAGTTCTGATTCACTACGAGCGTGCAATTTTACACAGCTCAGTTGCATAACATAAATGTGAAAAACAAATGAAGGAAAACAAGTGATTTTATAATTATGGAAAGGTAACAAGTTTGGTACTATAACCTGCAATATTGTAAGTATTGTACAATATAACTGAACTATTCATTTATTAGAAGTACAGTTACTAGCAAGCCAGATAGTAATGTCATGCAGGTCAAACCTTACTAGTCCAGCATCTACGAGTAAGATAGATGGGATCTGACTGGTGCCGAACCAGAGACTTTGCTATATCATGGGAGATCACTATTGTCTAGCAGCATTACCAATACTTCCACTGCTTACTGGTGTCTGAGAAGACATTTAGGAGTAAATTAGAATGAAAGAACAGCACAGAACACTGGTAACCATAAACAAACTTTATGGGCTCACAGGAAATCTGGCCATGCCCATGATAAGTGGACATCTGGCTAACTAAAATCATGCTGGAATATAGATGTTTCTGGACCAGAGAGTGCCAGACTAGAGAGGTTCAACCTGTACAACATTTATGCATCTGAACAAAGTTTCCAATTTCCACTCACATTGCTAGAGGAGTGATAGAAATGTAGCCTTGTTAGTCTGGTGTAGCTGAAACAAAAAACAGGACTATGTAGCACTTTAAAGACTAACAAGATGGCTTATTAGGTAATGAGCTTTTGTGGGCCAGACCCACTTCCTCAGATCAAATAGTGGAAGAAAATTGTCACAATCATATATACCAAAGGATACAATTAAGAAAATGAACAGATATGAAAAGGACAAATCAAATTTCAGAACAGAAGGGAGATGGGGGAGGAGGGAAGGAAAGTAAATGTCTGTGAGCTAATGATATTAGAGGTGATAATTGGGGAAGCTATCTTTGTAATGAGTAAGATAATTGATGTCTTTGTTTAAGCTTAGGTGTAAAGTGTCAAATTTAAGCATGAATGACAGTTCAGAGGATTCTCTTTTAAGTGTAGTCTTAAAAGGTCTTTGAAGCAGGATGCAGGTAATCAAGTCATTGAGACAATGTCCTTTCTGGTTGAAATGGCAAGAAACTGTTTTTTCTTTGTGATCCTGTCTAATATCTGTTTTGTGGGCATTGATCAGACACTTTGCCAAAGAATCAATGTTCATTTTTTTAATTGTATCCTTTGGTATATATGATTGTGACAATTTTCTTCCACTATTTGATCTGAGGAAGTGGGTCTGGCCCACGAAAGCTCATCACCTAATAAACCATCTTGTTAGTCTTTAAAGTGCTACATATTGCTAGGGGAAACCTCAAGTGACATTTTATTCTACATCTCTCTTTAACTGATTCCAGTGTTGAGGCAATAGCTGTACATGTAGATTCAACTATATTGAAGTGTGTATCCTTGTGTGTTAGGATATTGACTTGGATAGAAAAAATAAATAAATCCTCTGTGTTTTCAGTAAACCAGCCATAGTGCAGATTATATAGATGTCAGGTTTCTGCATCCCTCAGTGCTTTCATGTTGTGCTAAAGGAGGCACCTTGAAAATGAAGATTTCAGACTCAAATATCTCTTAAACACATCAGTAAGGGTTTATATTGGTAACTTTTATCAGAGGCTCAAGCATACTTATTCAGTATGGAGTATTGCTTGAGTCTTGACTGTAAATTGAGCCCTTCATGGTATTTCTATTCCAGATTTTTTTTCTGCAGCCTTTGATTTGCATTTTCTTTCTGACTTGAGTTTTACTTCAAAATGAAAGTAAAACTTTCAGGCAGGAACTGCAGAGGGGAAGCAGAATTGCACCAAATAAAATTAATGGGTAGCAGGTTTAAAACAAACAAAAGGGAGTACTACTTTACACAATGCATGGTCTGTGGAACTCCTTGCCAGAGGATGTTATGAAGGACTTTAACAGGGTTCAAAAAAGAGGTAGATAAATTCACAAAGGATAGGTCCATTAATGGCTATTAGGATGGGTAGGAATGGTGTCCCCAGCCTCTGTCAGAACCTGGGATTGGGCAACAGGAGTGAGATTGCTTCATGATTACCTCTTCTGTTCATTCCCTCTGGGGGCACTTAGTATTGGCCATATTGGAAGAGGGGATACTGGGCTAGGTGGACCTTTGGTCTGACCCATTATGGCCATTCTTATGTTCTTAAGCTGCACAGCTTTGTGGCCATACAGGTTCCTAGCAAGCCCAGCACAGAGGTTCAAGGCAACTGTAGAGAGTGCTGTCTCTGCCTACCAGCCCCAGAATGGGACCAGGGAAGGGCATGTCTCACCCCTTGTTGTTTCAGCTCTGTAAAGTCCGGGGGGGGGGGGGCTTTCTTTGGCTGCAAGAGTGAGCCTTTCCCCCGGCCATGACTCCAAACCTAGAGCTGCCACTGTCTGGGAGGGGACAGGTGCCCCTCCCCAGCTGTGACTACTGGAGCTGTGGCAACCATGGAGAAGCACTTCTTACTTGGCCCCAAGCTGCTGCAGTGAGAGAGGGCTGAGGTAGTTCTATCTCCCCCAGTCAATCTGCATATTGAACTCCACATTCCTGGCCACACCCCAGAGCCCTTGTCCTGCCCTGGCCCTTAGTCTCCTCATGCATCTCAACCCCTCAACACCACTCCTGCCACACACTGTCCATGTGTGGAATGACTTTTGTTATGCCATGCAGCACCTCTATATCAGTACACATAACACAAATCATTCTATATGAGGACATAATACATTAGCAGGAACAATGTTGTATGTAGTATTTGCTGTCATTGGGAAAGTATTTGCTGTCATATCTGCAGTGCGTGTTTATTTTGCTGTGTATTATATACAGGAGGATAGTTGGCTGCAGCATGGTGTAACATACACCAAGGCTGTGTCTAGACTGGCAAGTTTTTCCGCAAAATCATTTGATTTTGCGGAAAAACTTGCCAGCTGTCTACACTGGCCGTTTGAATTTCCGCAAGAACACTGACGATCTCATGTAAGATCATTAGTGTTCTTGCAGAAATACTGTGCTGCTCCCTTTTGGGCAAAAGCCCTCTTGCGCAAATCATTTGCGCAAGAAGGCCAGTGTAAACAGCACAGTACTGTTTTCCGCAAAAAAGCCCCGATCGCGAAAATGGCGATCAGGGCTTTTTTTGCGGAAAACCACGTCTAGATTGGCCACGGACGCTTTTCCGCAAAAAGTGCTTTCCGCAAAAAGACGCTTTTCCGCAAAAAGTGCCAATCTAGACGTGCTTTTCCGAAAATGCTTTTAATGGAAAACTTTTCCGTTAAAAGCATTTTCGGAAAATCATGCCAGTGTAGACGTAGTCCAAGGTTTTTGAGAGAGCCTTCCCCAAATATCTTTTAAACAAATGTGCACACAGACAGACAGGCATACACATCAAATGACCCTTCCCTGAGTCAGAAGAAGGAGAGAGGAAAACTCCTTTCAGTGCCAGGCTTTTGGAGTCGAGTTCTGGCTAGTAGGTAGGGCTTACACCAAAGCCTTCGGAGTCATTTGGAGTATCTTCATTGATTTCAGTGAGCACTGGTTTAGGTCATTGAATACCAAGGTAATAGGGCTATGTAAAAATCTATAGTGTAAATGCTATTACTTCTCTATATGTAATATATACGCTATATATGTTTTCTACAGTTGATCTCTGTAAATTGACTATAGAGTTGATTCACCTCTACTATAAAATGTTAGAGACTCAGTACTAATTGATCAGTTTAATAATCAAGTTAGTAGAAATTGCCGAAAAAGATCATACAGTTCATCCCATTGACTTTACCATCAATGCTGTAGAAACAGCCATTGACTGTAATAGCATGTTATTTCTTGTGATTGATCTCATTAAAAAGTGTCTGGATGCTCTATGATTAGGAAACAGTGGAAGTGCTCCAGCTGCATAGAGATGTGTAATGAGTATGGAATCTGTGCTCAATCATTACAAAACTCCATGACTAATTCAAGCACAGTGACTGTGAGATTGTTATAAAATAACTCGGACACAGTGATTCTAATCTGAGCATACATTATTGCAAAAATGTGTATTTCTAGATTAGGAAACAGTTGCTTTTCTGAATGACCATTATGTGAGAGAAATCCCAATGATGACCTTAATAAACAGTAATGAAACATGTCAGAAAAGTGGAGTGTGTAGACTTCTATCATGTCAGATGACTGGTTCTTATAACAATTAATTGCCATTTCTCTGTCCCCCTAAGGTAAGAGGGCATCGTCTGTGCCAGCATATGGACCATGGCAATGTGGTATATTTTATAGAAGAGATTGTAAAGCTCCTTTCATGAACTTTTTTGTGATGCTGTGTCAATGGACTCCACCTCATTCATTTCCTCCCCTCTCAGTGTTGACCTACTTATCTGTCAAGACACATCCTTTATATAGCTAGGGTTAGAGAAGGTATAGAATATTTAAAAAAGAAGGAAAATAAGTAGGTAAAATTATTACCTTTTATGCTTGTAGAGATGTTGCTCTGCAGGAATCTGAGATGCTACATGTCATAAAGCATATGTTACACAGATTAAAGGTTGCAACAATGGCCCAACAAGTCAGACTCCTGTCTATATTTTTCACTTGGTTCTTTGAGTTTCTCCCAGTTCAGAGAATCTGCACTGGAAAAGAGGATTAGTATCCCAATAATACCTTGCCCCTTCTTCTGTCAAGCACTGTGCTGTGTATGACAATCTTTGTATTTTTTTCTCCTAGCACCAACCAGAGTTTTCTGCAGATGTTTCCAAACCAGGTTTGAATTCTTTCTTCCTCTCCTCTTCTTTGGGGAAATCTGCCAATATGGGAATCCTGTTGTTCCTATCTACAGTGGTCTTAAATCAAATTTTTTACTCTGCAATGCATTTAATAAGATGTACTGATCCATTAGGGCACATCTACACAGCAGGGCCAAAGCTGAAATAAGTTACACAACTTGAGCTACATCAATTGCATAGTTTAAGTCGAAATAACTTACTTCGGCTTTTGGCGCTGTCTGCATAGCAGGAAGTCCGAGAGAGATCACTTTTCTTCTGATTTTCCCTTACTCCTTTTAAAATGAGGAGTTGGTGTAAGAAGTCCTCAGGCTTGACACTATGTCGACATAATGTTGAAATAACTGCTTGCTGTGTGGACGTGGACTATCTTATTTTGGAAATAACGCTGCTGAGTAGACATAGCCTTAGAGTTCTGTTCCATGGAGCAAGGAGGCTGGTGTTTGGGGGAGCAATCCCTGCTGTTGACCATCCTTTACCCTTTTGGGCATGCTAATGATACCAATTTTTCCAGAATACTGTGTTGTTATATTCTTGTGTAATTTAGCATTATGATTATCTCTTTCTGCACTGCTGTTGCCATTGTTTATCATGTTCTGTTCAGTCAACTTCATGAGCACAAATATATACTGTGGGGAAGTCTAAAAGGGAGATTTAAAAAAAAATACTTAGAATGAAAAAAGACATGCCCTTAGGTTAGAAAATTTTCAGTTTTGCTTAATGTTTTAAAAGGAAATTATGCCTCTAGGGCTGGATTTTCAAAAGGCCCAGCAGACCCATTTAAGGGAGCAATCTGCATAATTCTGCATTTTGTTTCTACAATTCAAGGGAGGGCATAATTTATACCTGCAATTCAAATGTGAATACAAATCAGAGTAATGGCTTCTGGACCTAGATAATTGTGGGGAACATCATTTACAGGATCCAAGGCAAGAAAGAACCACACTGAACATTTAGTTTGACCTCTTGTAAAGCCCAGACCATAGAACTTCCCCGAAATATTTCACAGAGCATACATTTTAGAAAAAAATGTCCCATTGTGATTTTAAAAACTGTCAGTGATAGAGACTCTGCTATGACCTTTGGTAAGTTGTTCCAATGGTTCATTATGCACACTATTAAAAATGTATGCCTTATTTCAGGTCTGAATTTGTCCAGCTCCAATCCAAGAATTGGACTGTGTTGTAGCTTTTTTTCCTGGATTGAATATTCATTCCCATTATTAAATATTTGTTCCCAAGACTGTAAACTAGTGTCAGCCGACGGTCAGGGCAGTGTGTGTGTGTATGTTTCCGAGAAAAGGTTTAACGTCCATGTCTTTACTCCTAGGACCGGGGTCCCATCGCAGAGGGTGGCCAGCAGGCCAACAGACGCCCCGTTATATAGGAAGAGCTTATTACACCTTAGATTTTAGCTGCTAGAACACAGGGGTTCCTTCGCAGCGGGCAGCCTAGGAAAGTCTGAAAAGTTGCCCCAACGGATCTTGTCACCTGGGAGTGACATAGATCCAAACGCTCAAGCTCTTCCTATGCTTGTCCTTTTATGACCGGCTGAAGTTTTTAAATTGTGCTTGGTTCTATTACAGCAACTGAAGGAGTCAGGTTAAAGCTTAAACAGTTACAGGTTTATTAAAAGACTTATAAAAGCATATGGTTACAATGGCTATTGCTCTCTTTCTTAACTGTTAACAAATATAGATTTTAAAAATGGTTACAAAGAAAATAAAGATAGAAAATAGAAATAATGGTACCAAGTGACAGCTTAATCTTTAAAGAGCTCTAAGTCTATGTGTACACTTAAGACAAAGGACCACATCCAGGTACAATTTTTACCCTCTTCTGTGCCTCTCAACTCCAGCGTGTCAGGCCAGGGCCGGTCTCTCAATTCCTAGGAAAGACGAATACGAGGTGGGCGTCCCCTCTGGAACCTCGGGAGATCAAACACCTAACCCAGATGATGGTAGATTGACACTCAGATAGATGGTAGATTGACACTCAGAGAAAATGTGCTGCTGGACCCATCTATATACCCCTGGGGGCCCGTATCCTCTTTCTTATCTAAGAGGCCAAATTGTACTGGTCCGTTTTGTGGCGCCAGTTCTTACAAGCAAGTTTCAAGTTAATTTACACTTGCAAGAGAGATAACTAAATTGTGAGTACTAGACATTTTTTTTTACTGGGCAAGAGATTCCTCCCCCCGCGGACGGCTGTGTGTTCGTATCAATATGGGTTAAGTCAAGGACACTCTTTGGCAGCCTCTTGGTCAGCAATTGGCGTATCTCTGTTTACAGCCATTCACGGTCACACAGCCTGGGCCTTCTGCTCTGTGTGCCCTGTATGCTCCAGGCAAGCAAAAATGGATGTTACGGGGGGTTCCTGTCTGGCTACAACTAGTCACCCTTTAACCTTCTTTTTGTTATGCTAAATAGATAGACTCTAGGAGTTCAGTAACTATAAGGCTTGTTTTCTAATCCTTTAACTGTTTTCCTGGCTTGTCTCTGAACACTCTCCAGTTTATCAATATTTCTCTTAAATTGTGGGCACCAGAACTGGACAGTATTCCAACAGTGGTTGCACTAGTGCCAAATACAGAAAAAAATAATTTCTCTACTCCTACTTGGGATTCTGCTCTTTATACATCCAAGGATCATATTAGTTAATTTTGACATTATTATACTGGGAGCTTATGTTGAGCTGATTACACCTCATGACCACCCAATCTTGAGTCCCCCCAAAATGTAAGAATGGCCTGAGTTCTTTTTTTCTAGAGAGATACATTTATATTTAGCCATATTAAAACAAATAGTATTTGTCATGACCACTTTGCCTAGTGATCCAAATTGCTCTGTCTTAGTAACTCATCCTATTCATTATTTACCAAACCCTCAATTTTTGTATCCTCCTGGTCCTAGTGTGATTTGATGATCTATAGCAGACACCAGCTGATACCTCATGTTGTGCTTTATCTGTAAGGGTATGTCTACACTAGCCCCCTAGTTTGAACTAGGGAGGCTAATGTAGGCATTCAAAATTGCAAATCAAGCCCGGGATTTAAATATCCTGCGCTTGATTTGCATCTTCCCGGCCGGTCGCCGTTTTTTGAAATTTACAGGTCTACACGCGGCAGGGACCTGGTATTTCTAAATAAAGCCCTAAATCAAACTACCTGTTAAACCGTATTCCAGGAGGAATAATAGGTAGTTCAGTTTAGGGTTTTATTTCGAAATACCGGGTCCCTGCTGCGTGTAGACGCGGGCAGTTTGTCCGGACTTGTAAATTTCAAAAAATGGCGACCGGCCAGGAAGATGCAAATCAAGCACAGGATATTTAAATCCCGGGCTTGATTTGCAATTTTGAATGCCTACATTAGCCTCCCTAGTTTGAACTAGGGCGCTAGTGTAGACATACCCTTAGAATATTGAGCCATAGTCATTCAATATAATTTTCTTCTAAGTTACCAATGACTCAAAAACAGTAATGCCATTTTTTATGTAGCAGACTGCTACTCCTCTCCTTTTGCCATTTGATCCTTCCTGAATAGAGTATAACCTTTTTTTTTAACAATCATGGGAATCATCCCACTAGGTGTCAGTAATGCCAACTGTATTAAATCTATGTTTACAAAAGAATAATTCCAATTATTTTTGTTTGTTACGTAGGGTGTATTGCATTGGTGTATAAGCAATAACATTTCTTCTCTTCATGTTGTTTGGTTCCTTGATTAATTTTTGTTCTCAAATTCTCCATTTAAGCAAACTTAGTGCTCATATTTCCTGCTGTTTATTTTCTGTTTTGTTACTAGCTTAACACTCTCCAGACAGTTCTTCTGTCCTTGAGAAGATTGGTCTATGAGATTAGAATTCACTTTCCAGTAGCATTTGGGTTAATTAGAACTATCTAATCAAATGTTCTTGGAAAGCAAAAATAAGGCATATCAACACAGCCAAAATGAATTAATTCTCAGAACATAGAGGTCACCTTTAACAAGGAACAGGTTTCATTTCCCTTCCATCCAACTGAGGAGATATTAAATGAAAAAGCCTCAATAGTTGTACTGAGCGTCTACCTTTATGCCACACCTGTTGACCATCTAAAGTTCTCTCCTTCCTTATATGGCCACTTATTGTCAGTTTCCTTGAACTGACCACTTCTAAAGAGGGATTATTGTCCTAAATGCTTTCTTACCCTTTGTATACAGGAAAATTGTTCTATATTATAATGTCATTTATAATTTCATCATATATCAGTGCAGACAGCATTTTGAATTCTATGTAATATTCTGAATATACTTAAAATATTTTTCAGAGTACTCCAAAATATTGGATATAAATGTGTGGTTAAACACTGGAATAAATTGCCTAGGGAGTTGTGGACTCTCCATCATTGGAGATATTCAAGAGCAGGTTAGCTAGACATTTATCAGGGGTGCTTGGTCTTCCTGTGAAGGCAGGGGACTGGACTTGATGACCTCTCAAGGTCCCTTCCAGTTCTAGGATTCTAAGATTCTATTAATAGGTTTCAAGCAGTATGGATACTTTAAGGGTTTCTAGCCTTGATACTCAGATTCATAAGCCAGTCTGTTGGGTTCTTTAAAGAGCAAACATATAGATACATATGGTGAAAACTGACAAATTTATAACTATAATAAATGATTCCCCAACAGCAACAGCAAAAGAAGCTAGTACAGCATATAAAAACAAAGAAGGTAAAAATAGTTTATTCATCTTTAAGAGGAAATAATGCATAGAGAAGTCTGGTAGAGTGCCAGAGTCTCAGACTTCATATTCAGCTACACAGAAAGAATTAGCTGGAGAAGCAATTGACGATAGGGTTCTTTTCCAGATACAATGGTTTCTTAATGGAGGTTACAACCTTAATGATGTCTAACTTCAATTATTCAACAGCACCAACAATTCCAAGAAGAAAATTGAACAGAGTCGTAACACTTGCAAAACCTTTCCATTCTTACTGCAGACAGAAATAAAATGCATTATAATTCAAGAAAACACCAAGCACTAAACTGTATATCAGAATGAAACATCAAGAGAATATACTAAGATTAAGAACTATGAAAACCGAGGTAATTAGACTTTGATCTAGCAAAATCAATGGAGCCATTTGTGTGCTTAGCATTAACCAAGTGCCTAAATATTTTGTGGGAATGGAACTAGAGTGAATATGTAACAGTGTTTTAGAGGCAAAATTGTCTCCATGAGTGTAAAGTGGATGGAGAGGAAGCAAAAGGAAGTCAGGGGTCACGCAGGACTAGTAGAAGCTTCTGCAATACACAGCTCAAAAATGGCAGAAGCTAAAGATAGAAAAGACAGTACAGGGTAGAGAGAAATATGTGCAATTTAACATATTGTGGTTAACAATATATGATCAGTTGTACTGAAGGGCACTTATACAAACATGCCCTCTATTTGAGTTCTCATGCTTACAGCTTGGCAAACTATTCACAGAAAACAATTTCAATTTTGTGAAATTCACTGAATAAATTTGTTTGACAGTTCCTTCCTTCCTTGCCCTCTAATATTTAGCTAGGTTATAAACTTCTCAATTAATTAATATGGTAATCAAATAATAGATAATGCAAGCTGTATGAAATTCATGTTATAAATGACTTGAGGAATACATTTTCTATCACTTAAATCAGTTCTACTCCCTGTGCAGTGATGTGATAGATATTTTTCCTATCTACCTGTCTCTTTGAGAGAGCTCAATAGTTTTTCAAAGTGAAATATTGACAAAATATAACCTCTCCTCTCTTTATACAAATAAAATAGCTAGTCAAAACACAATACCAGCTATTTTGTAATGATTGTGGTACTACAATATATACTAGGACATGCATAGAAAGATAAAGTAGAGATAATTCTGTCTCTAAAGATTGAGGAAGGTCATATCCTGGTCCCATTGAAGTCAATAACAAAACCCCTACTCACTACCACAAGTCCAGAATTTTACCATACGTATTTGAATTGTGCCTTTAGAAATACTTTAGTTTACAACTCTTGAAGACTCACAAGCTCCTACAGTTTTAACTGTAATACAGGCTTGGTACTAACAGTCTTACTCAGTCTTTTTTCTCTAATATCTATATCCCAAGTTTTAAATTAAAAAAAAATTAGTGCTGATCATAAAAAACTTCATCCTGACTATAGTGAGTGCCCTTTGGTATGTAACAGAGGATTCTCTGCTACAGTACAATGAAATTTATTAAAAGGAGTTCAAAACCATGTCTTTCAACTGAAAATTCTGTCTTTATGGCTCATCCTCCTCTGTATGACTTGCTCCTCACTTCCAGCCTGAATCCACAACATATCATGGAATATAAAAAGATTCATATTTTGTCCCTAGCAGGGGGGTTCATTTGTGGTAGGGAGAAGTCTATTATGAGTTACTTATTTCAACAAAGAGGTTGAAAACCAGGAAAATAGCTTTATGAAAAATGCTGTTTTCACTTTGCCATTTTCCATTTCTGTCTCAGTAGTTTAACCAATTCTTTCAACATTGTTTCTGAAATTATTGAGAAACTTAATTTACTGAAAAACAGGATTTGAACCTCAGTGGAAGCTGGGCACCTCATTCTGGTAGATGCCTTTGAAAAATCTTATCTCTAGTCTTTTTACCATTGTAAGAATTAATAGTAAGATGAAGATACACCAAGTACCCCTTACTGCACTGCTCTGATGGGACTGAATATTAGTAACTATGTCTTCAGTTGCTAAACTCTCCCATGGGTCCTAAAAGTACACACAGCCTATTTCTAATCAGGTTACCTATCCCAATCCATAAAAACAGGACTCTCTTCATTTCCTAAACACTCCTGTTCCTTCTTTTCCCCTTGCTGATTCTTGTCCAAACAGGGAATATAATAAATGCACTTATGAGAAATACATATATAAAACATGCCATCTGAGTGGACTTTAATAAGAACACAACTTAATTATAGACATACAAAGTATGTCTATGTAGCATCTCTTTTGCCAATAGTAGCAAGATAGGCACACTGGATTTTCAACAGGAAGCGCTTTTGAACATGCGTTAGAATACTAGCATTGGGCAAGGTTATTAATTCATATCATGTAGATTTAACCTTTATAAATTCATAGATTCAGAGATTTAAAATCAAATATGAGACCATTGTGAATATATTGTCTGACCTCCTTCCTAACACAGGCCACAATACTTCCTTCAGTGAATTCCTGATTCAGGTCCCTTAGGTATGGTTGAATAAGAGCATATGTATTAGAAAAAAAAAATCCAATCTTGTTTTTTTAAAAAAATCCAGAGATGGAGAACTCACTTCTCTCTTTAGAAAGTGGTCCAATGTTAATTAGCTTCACATAAAAATGTATGCCCTTTTTAAAGCTTGAATCTGTTTAGCTTTAATTTCCAGACCTTGGATTGTGTAATGTGTTTGTCAGCTAGATTAGAGTCTTTTATCATTTTTTCATAATCATCTAATTTTTGTTCCCTGATACTCACAGACTGATCTTTGAGGCTTTGGCTATCGTAAGGCATGCTTTTCAGTCCCTTGATGATTCTCTTGTCTCTTCTCTTTACCAATTTCAATTTTTCAATATCCTTCTTCAAGTGTAGATATGGAAACCAGAACTGGTCACACTATACCAGTTTCAGTTGCAGGAGGGTCACAGTATTCATATAACCTCCCTACACCTGCTCAGTACTCCCTGTTTATACAATAAAGGATCACATTAGTCTTTTTAGCCTAAAGGAAGTTTACAGGTCTTAAACTGTGGGGACACTTTCTATAGTGTTCTTGTAACAGAGAGGTAACAAAAAGCATTTGTGTTGAAATGGAATAGATGTGATTGATCACTCAAACAAAGAGTTCTCTTAGAAAAGTCTATTGGGATCACATTTAAGAGTTGAATTCCTTTCTTTTTCCCAGTATTCCTCCTTTATAGTCTAAGCATCCTCTCCATCCCCACTTCTTTCTTGTAGCACTTACTGATAAAATGTTAATGTACTACATCATCAGAAGGCCATCAGTGATATTTTGATGAAGTATTATATCATTACTCATTAAGTAACTATTGTTCTGATAATATATTTGTCATATTCTCTTGAACTGATGGATAGCACAGATACTAAAATAGCCTCAGGGGAAGAAGATGAAAGAAAAGTATGGGGTCCTGGGAAAACCATATGAGGAAATGTGACACAATAGAGTACAGATTGCTCAGATTGATGAGGACATTAGAAAAGAAGAAATAGGAGGACTTGGAATCTTTGTAAGAAATAAAAAGGGAGATGGAAAAATTAAAAGAATCACCTACAAATGTGACTTATGAAAAAACCATGAATTCCCCATGAGAATGGAGCAAAAGCAAAAAAACAGTATTAACTGTGCAGGAGCAAAATGAAAGTTAAAGAAACTAAGTGTAGACAGCTTTAAGCCAGAGATATAATGTAAAGGAGCACTTGTAAGAGTCTAAAATATGGTTGTTTCAGTCTCCAATTTCTGTGGATCCACAGCCTACCACTTTGTATGCATGGAGCATAACACAAAAAGGAGTCAGTGTGATGTTGACAGGACATCCATAAATCACCTTACAAGGAGAAGACATTGACTACACATTTGTAGATAACACAGCTCATTTTAGCATGTGCAGCTATAGCTTGAGTTTCAAATAAACAAGTCTGAATAAACAACAGTGGAATAGAATCAAAGGAGACCTAGGAAATCATTCTTGAAATAGACCCTTGGCACTCTTTCAAGGCCTGATCCAATGCCCTTTGAGGTCAATAGGACATTCCTTTGTCTTCAAAGATCATGCCATCAGTTTCATATATGAGCACATGTGATTTGTCTCACCCCAGGAGAAGCTGGGTCCTTAAAACTATCACATCTATACAAACACACAGAATCTCTAGAAAAATAGTCACAGGCCCACAACATTTTGGCACTTGAGACGGGGAACTCAAATGACTCCCCCTCTTTAGAGTGCAGAGAATACATATGCACCAGCAGCAGACACAATTTTCTACACTCTGGGTCCTAGTGACACCGCCCCCCCCCCCCCCCCCCCCCCCGACAGTCTTGCACTTGAGGTGGCTGCCTCAGTTTGCCTCATGGTAAGGCCAGCCCTGCAGACCACCATTGACACTTTATGAAGGACTTTTAGGGAGGACTAATCAGAGACTGCAGCTTTTGCCAGATTAGTAATCTTCTGTTTAAGAAGATATTCTTCTACTCCTCAGTCTGTTTTTGTGACATGAGCACCTTTCACTACAGTAATATATTGAGCCCTGTAAGTCTGTGAATATCCACTTTATAGCTGGGTATCTTCATCTGTGTATGTCAGTGCAGATATCCATGGCTTATTTTTGTGGGTATGTATTCACATAGGGCTTTAGTAAGAAATGGAAGAACATAAGAACATAAGAACGAAACTCCTCTTAAAGAAATCACTGTTATTTGTGTGAGATGTTTCTTAGAGCAAACAGACAGCCAGATCCCACAAGTGGATGTTCACAGGTTACATAACTTTTGCAGGCCAGCTGCTGCCAAGCTGGTCCCACAGAATATCGCCAACTACAATAACTTTGATTGTTACTGGTCACCCCAGATCACATGACGTTATTTTTATTGGATGCCTGACATTTGTAACTGGAAAAATAGTTAATAGTGAATGTCATAGTAAAATGTGAATGATGAATAATTCTCAACCAGTACACATTTTAAACAAATAAGTCATACTAAAAAGATATATGAACAATTGTTTTACACCAATACTTGGTGATTATATAAATGCTTATAAACAGTGACTAATGTTTCTACAAATAACAGCTAACATAACTTGCTTATTTTATTCGCAAAAATATTTATGAATTAATATGGATCTGTTTTACTGGTGATCTGGCTGAATAAGCAGTCATTTGAACAGAAACATAGGCCAGTGACAGCCTTTCTGAGATCAAAAGATTTCTTTAGCCTCACTTTTTAAGAGGAAACTCCACTGCCAGACCTTTTTGTCAGTTTGTATCCCCGTACAACTGTCAAATTCAATAGCAGAATTCTGTGCAGTTTTGCAGTTGGGAAAGATGTGTTTCAGTCAGGGGATCAGGTCTTTTCCATGATTCCTGTATCTCTTCTCCCCATTCCCAGGATAGAAAGTACTGACAAAGATTATGAAGGTTAGGTCAGAGAAATCTCTGCTACTTATTTCCCATTGGCTGTCCATATTCTGGTTTCTCTCAATCCTGCAATGCCTAGTAGATTCAGTCCATCATCCTGAAGATGCTGGAGGTTGTAGTTTCAAATTGTCTGAGTAGAAGAATAACTCAGAAGTCATGGTTCTTCTGCAGACTAAGTGTTTTCTGTTAATGAATCTCTAAATAAGGCAGCTCTTTAGTAACATAGGGTATGTCTACACTACCACCCTAGTTCGAACTAGGGTGGTAATGTAGGCAACCGGAGTTGCAAATGAAGCCCAGGATTTGAATTTCCCGGGCTTCATTTGCATAAAGCCGGGCGCCGCCATTTTTAAATGTCCGCTAGAGCAGACTCCGTGCCGCGCAGCTACACGTGGCATGGACTAGGTAGTTCGGACTAGGCTTCCTAGTCCGAACGACCGTTACTCCTCGTTTCACCGGACTCCTCCTAGTCCGAACTACCTAGTCCGTGCTGTGTGTAACCGCACGGCACGGAGTCCGCACTAGCGGACATTTAAAAATGGCGGCGCCCGGCTTTATGCAAATGAAGCCCGGGAAATTCAAATCCCGGGCTTCATTTGCAACTCCGGTTGCCTACATTACCACCCTAGTTCGAACTAGGGTGGTAGTGTAGACATACCCATACTGTTAAACACTTGGTATTTGGGTCTGAAAATTTCAAAGTAAATTTGTCACATAATGGAATTTATATAGAATAGGATTTAGGTGTGAGTAAAATCAGAACCAAGAAATAAAAAAAAAAAGTCTTTGCATCAACTGCTGTAGATCTTCAAAAGCCCATCAACTCCAAAATAGTGGGGATTGGATTACATTCCAAATGAAGACCATAAGCTTAAAATTCTAAATGTATAGCCCAGAATAATTGGTGAGGCAAGTTTACTTGCAGCAATCAGTAAGTAATGCTACAGACATATTCACAATGCCATCTATAGTGCTTTGGTCAACATACATTGACCTTGGTTATACGTTGCACATGTTTTAGTGTGACACCATTGGCATAATATGTTCTACACCAATATAACAGTATACAATTGATATAACATAGTGGACAAACTTCATTAAATATTTCTGGAGATCCCCAGGTGTTAAAAAGTACCATTTAGTATCTATGATGCCCCAGGACTAGAATGTTTTGTTCTGTAGCAAAATAATTTAGCATTATTCCCTTATATGTAAACCTGAACCTTTGATTTTTTTAAAGATCAGGTCATGATCTTTATTTGACAGATATGAGCAAATATTACTTTCTCTTGTCCCCTGGTGGGGTGAGTTTTCAAGCTTTGAATATGTAAGAATCCTAACTAGATGAAATTTAAAGCACTAGGTGATTGACTCAAATATGGAAAATGTGTTGTCTGCCCCGCTTTCTCCAAAAAGAAACAGTCAGCTAATCTAAAGATGAAGGGCTGTTTTCTCCTGCACATTTGCCTAGACACCCAAAAACTTATAATATATTATATGTCAAAATATAACAACTCAGGGAGCTCATACGTTTTAAAAAAATTTACTTCATCCATAAAAACAACATTAAAATCCCTTCTACAGATCTTCACATTATCTTCTCATCAACACTACACATATGACTTAATGATGCATATATTGAGATACAGATTAAGTCCTTTTTTGGCAGAGGATGGTGAGTGACTGTCCTCCAGATGTCAATGTCTGGCATAAATAATAGTATTAGAATAAAATGCAAAATACAATAAAGAACAAATAAAATTAATTCCTCTTATGAATAGCACTGAATAATGTAAAAGAGAAAAAAAATATATTGTCACAAATAATAGAAGGTAAGTTATTCCTAGACACAAATGTCTACAATTCACCATGAAGAGGATCTCAAACCTCATCCATTACATTAAAACAAATGGACTTTCATAGAAACTCATCACAAAGAAATACAACAGAAAAATGAGTTTTTCATAAAGGATAAAATTAAATAACCACACACACACAGATTCCTTCCTAATAATCATTGGAGTTGCAATCTTATATATCCTCTACTATTTCCCAATGGCCCATCTATTCAGACTTACACAAGTATGAAATTTGGCAACTTAAGGAATGCTCTCTAGAGCCTAACCCCAAATATTCCACAAATCTTTAGAAATCTTTCAAATGTCTTAAGATTCTATGATACCTGTAGCTTTTAAGCAGCAATTTGCAGTGAAGTCAGTGGAGAGTTCTGCTTAAAAAATGATACTGCAATTTTGCTATTACTTATTCCGTCCCTCCTCATGTTTCAGAAAACACCATGTTAAGTGCAAACATTACATCTGACCTGAGATAGGCATCTCCTTGCTTCCCAACCAGTACTTTTCCTCCTGTTTCCAATAAGCAACTATGAATGTTTTTGTAACACAGAGAGAATTATGGAAAGAAAAGGAACACAAACAACATACAAAAACCTGTAGGGGAACACTTCAGTCTCCCTGGACACACAATTGAAGATCTTAAGGTAGCCATCCTGCAGCAAAAAAACTTCAGGACCAGACTTCAAAGAGAAACTGCTGAGCTACAGTTCATCTTTAAGTTTGACACAATCAACTCTGGATTAAACAAAGACTGTGAATGGCTCGCTAACTACTAAAGCAGCTTCTCCTCTCTTGGAATTCACACCTCCAGATCAGCTACTAGAAGTGGGCCTCATCCTCCCTGATTGGATCCACCTCATCATCTCCAGCCTGATTCTGGCCTTCATATTTATACCTGCCTCTGGAAATTTCCACTACATGCATCTGACGAAGTGAGTCTTTTCCCACGAAAGCTTATGCTCCAACACTTCAGTTAGTCTATAAGGTGCCACAGGACTCCTCGCCGCTTTTGCAGATTCAGACTAACACGGCTACCCCTCTGATAAAAGGAACACAATGACTGAATTCCTGTAGTCTTCCCAAGTTTCTCTTGTTGATGGAGGAAGCTAATTTCTCCTCCAAGTCCTGACTCATGTTTGCTAAAGATTGCTTTCAGGCATAGAATTGTGATGTCTCTTACAAATCACAAAAAAGTTTATCTAGGGCATTGGTCATCAGATAATTTGGCCTTTGGGAAGCTTCAGAATATACTATTTGATGATCACTCATTTTTCCTATGGTCTTGGTCTGTTTCATGCATGCGATCTCTAAAAGATATAACAATGCATTTTGGTTTCCAATACAGTTTATAGTCAGTTCTTTATCTATTTACTTGGAACCCAGGTGATATGGTCAGTTTGCCTTTGCTAGCTAACGTCAGGTCTTGGAGATACTGAGCTAAAAATCAGCCTGAATAAAACCAGAGGCAAACCTTGTGGAATGGATGAAACTGCTGGAGAAAATGATAGAGGTCACATGTGCCTACTTATTTAATGTAATTTGCCTACCTTTTGTTATGTGGGTCAGCAACCAGAGAATTTCGTGAGTAACAGCAGTGGAAACGTTTTTTGCCACCTGTGCTAGGCCAAAAGGAATACAGCATAGTTGTAGCTGTCAGTCTCTGGGTACAAGAGAAGCAAAATGAGTGAGGTGATATATTTTATTGAACCAACTTCTGTTAGTGAGAGAGAGAAGCTTTCAAGTCAAGTGAATCTCTTTTCACAAGGGGTTTTGCTACAGTTATCCATGCTTTTGTCTATTCTGCACTGGCTTATTGTACTGCACTCTAACTGGAACTATTCTAAATTAACCTGGAAATTTAAGCTGATGTAGAATTCACCTTCCTGCTCAGAGGGAACATATTGCACCTGTACTTCAGAGACAGCACTAGCTTCCAATTTATTGCTGGCTATAACTATGACCCAGCTTACCTTGAATATTGAGGACAGAGGAGACTGAAAGGAATAGTTTGTGCTGATTTCATATATATTAAAGTATCATGGGAATTAAATTCTATATATTTACAATACTCCTGTAACAAAAGAAAATTATCTAGGGCCCTGTTTTTCAGCAAGTTCCCTATTCAAAGACAACAAATTTCACAACCTTCTCACATTTACTACAAAAGCAAGAATAAAAAAAGAAAACCGATGACAATGTTAAACAAACAATAGGGTTATCTGTTTCAAGGTACTGAAAGCAAATAGTTGATTTTGAAGGTTAAGAGTGTACAGGGAGTAGAGAGAAAAAGACTCTTTACTTCAGCTTGTAATGGAATATTAAAAATTCCCTGGTGGCATTTTGAGACTCCACTGAGTGTCATGAGTAGCTTTGGAAAAATAACATTTTTTTCCATCCAGTTAAGTTATAAAAAATAATAATTAAAAAAAACGTTTGGGTTGAGCAGAAGCTTTTTTATTTTTATTTGGTGACTCGAGAGAGTCCATTTCAGGAATATTCCTGAGAATTGATTATGAGCCTAGGTCTCTCAAATAGATGGCTGGCCAAACCTCTGGTATAAAAGGATAGGAGCACAGTTAACACCACCTCCTGCCATTTTGTGAATAGCCAAAGGTATTTGTGTCAAATTCACTGATAGTTGCAAGTCTGTATTTAATTTTCCATTAATAAACAATTCATAACTTTTTTTTTAACCAAGCTCTAGTCTGAAGTCCCTCTTATTTTAGTGTAAACCTGGTGCAACTTCATTTATTTCAATAGCATCATCAATACCAGTATTTTGCATTGGAGAGCAGAATTCGGCCCATTCAGTGCAAGGATATTGCAGTATGGCTTACAACTGCATGTAAGGGTGTTGTAGTATGGCTTACAACTGTGTGCCATTTTCAGGTCATATGGTCAAGAAACAGAGTAGACACCCCAAACTGGTGTGTCTTTACAGTTACATCCAGCCAGTAATAAATGTGTGCTCCTGGATTATTCTATTAATCTTACCATGGAGCTACAAACAGTCCTCTTAAATTCTCCATCTTTTCTGAACCACACAAACAAAGTTTGTAATGAAAGGTTATTAAACTAAAAATCATCCCACACTGGGTTATCCCAAGCTCAAGGCCAGAGGTGCCAGCTTCCCCTCGCGCTGGGGAGTGTGTCACATCCCTCTGTACCCCTATTCCCTGCACCCCTCTCCACCTTCTTCCCTGAATGTGCAATGTACCCACTCTTCCCCCTCCATCTGGGAGCATTCCATACCAGCTGTTTCATAGCAGGCAGGAGATGCTCAGAGAGGAGCTGATCAGCAGGGCTCCCAGTGGGGGAGAAGCACTGGACGGAAGGAGATCTTGGCTACTTGCAGGTGATAAGCACCTGCTAAATTTTTCCCTGTTGATGATCCATCCCTGGAGCACCATGGAGTTGGTTCCTGTACTCAACTCACAGATTCCTTACCTCAGGTCAATGGATTCTCTGGTTCATACACTAGCATGATGACAACCAATTTCTCTAGTAACTAAAGGTTTACTAGCTAAGAAAAACAATGGTTATTGAGAGGTTAAAGCCGGTAAAATACATTAACAGATGAATCAAAGTGTGTAAGTTCAAAATGATAGCAGAGTTGTAGTGATTTGCTAGATTTTGTGGTTTTTGGGGTTATCCAAAATAACGTTGGGATCCCTGTCCACAGAAATTTCACCCTGTCAGAATCCATCTGTCCAAAGATACAGGACTGCTTCCTGGCTCCATTCTTATAGGGATCTTCCCCAGAAAGCAATTTGGCAAATGTCCCCATCATAGTATGGCTTTGTCCCCTCTTGACAAATGCAGACTGATCTGAAGATTATCTGAACACAATGCTTCTTCATTTATAGTTCCAATTCTGTCTGATGGAAATCCAATTGCAGACACATACATAACACATTTAGTTACAAAAATACAAACAACTTTTCATTAGTTCTCATTAAATTTAAACATCATGTAAATACACCTTTGATATAAGATTAAGGAAGTAGAGATATACACAATGTAGTCCAATAGCATTGAACAGGTGTTAGATTGGGGTGGAGAACCTAAGACACAGGGACAAGATGTGTTCCCCAGCTTGCCTGGATCTGGCCCCTGGGCTTAGGGCTCCTCTCCCACCCCAACATTGAGGAGCCCATGCTGGCACTCCAGCACTCATTGCCCCCCACCTGACTGATTTTTCTGTGGGTCATTGGCCCTTGAATCCAAAAAGGTTCCCCGCCTCTGTTATAGATAAATGAAGACAATATCATTCTTATTTCTTTTGAACTACATTAACACTCGAGTGAATTAGTACACTTCACATTCCTTTGACAATCACCATGAATTAATTGGCCTATTGCTCTGATCTCACCTGGTCTATCAGCATCACAGGTATATTCTTCTCTTGCTAGTTGAAAAGAGCTCCCTTTAATGCATGTAGGAAAATTTTGTTTGGTTTATATTTAAACAAATTGCATTTGCTGAAGTAATTATGCTTTCAGTGGTACAAGTATGTAAACAGAAAGTACAATGCAATATCTTTTTTTTTTCATCATGAATGACAGAAGTCTGTGGCCAACAGTCATTTTAGGCTGACATTTTCAATTGATATAGCTGTATTGATGAAAGAGGATTAAGGAGTTCTCAGATGCCAAACCCCATTATTTCAACTTTATGTAGAACTGTCAAGCTCTAATAATTCCAAAGGGATTTAGCCATTATAGGGTAAAAAGGCTAGGTCTTCACAGCAATCTGAAAACGATTGTAGCCTGTCAAAATGTAAATGGTCCTATATTAATGAAAATCTAATGGTATAACTTTCAGTCAGTATTTTTCAATTAACACTTTTATAATGATACAATGGTGAAGAAATGACAGGATATGCTTAAATAAAGCTTTCAGAGATCTTGTGATTTGCCCTAACATCCTAGAATTGCAACTTATGAGAGGATCCAACATGGGAGTATTTATTAGACTTTGTAATAAGCTCCAGTAAAGGTTTCATTTTTTTTGTCTGACTTCTCTTCTGTTAATTTGCAGGCCAGTCTTTGTCAAGTCAGTTTGAAGGGAGATTATTCTTAAAGAGCTTCACTGCTATAAATCTATGACACTTTCATGGAAACCTGTAAGTATAGCTAGTACACTGTTGACCTTTTCAGGATTTCTATGAATTATTTCTATATAAATCATTGCATGAAAATCTGTTTAGTCCTTTATTCTCTTTTGTTTTTGAGGCACAGAACATCCATGAATCCATCAGTCTGTCTCTCATCATATCTGCAACACATCGGTATAATAACTAGAAGATAACAATAAAGTTAAGTATCTCATTGTTTTGTTGGCAAAGAGCCCAGCTCTATACCACTCGTAGATTTATCCATGGTTGCCTAATGAGAGGGTATCTTTCCACCTTTGCTTTACTCAGCCTTTGTTATTAGGGAAAGCTTTTTCCAAAAGATGTGACTTGACCATATCTAGACTCAACTATATGTGTGGTAGCAGATCATGCTTAAGTCAAGTGTCCTGTACTAAAACTGCTTTGCCTCCAGCTCCTTAAGATTTCACCTTAATTGCTGTTAAATTCAGTGTGGAGCACAGCTGTGTTAGAGCTTTGAGGATGGAGAGGATTTACAATGCCATGAACTTTAAAGATAATAAACAGAAACTGGAAATATATCCAGTCAAATGAGAAGCCATTGGAACACTGTTGGGATGATCTTGCATTAGCATTTCTTGCTTACAAGATGGACTATTTTTTACTGACCTAACTGAGTCTTCACATCATTCCCATTCAACTCCTAGTAAACTGTATTGAAACTATCTAATGTGGAGCTGAGAAACCTGTAGACATTTTAGTGAGGGAATGATTCCATCATGTTGGCCGTATGAAAATGAGAGATGTTTTTCCAGAATTGCAATATGCTTTTCAAAAGTACCGTTCACACCAATAAGTCCTTTAGATTGCTCACACCTTTAGTGATGGATCAATTACTTAAAAGTTGAGCAATTAATAACTTAGCTCTTGAAAGTGCTTTCTAGATCTCACAACATACAAAGCCTTTTGTTTATTGTAGTAGGGTCACCAATGTAGTAGGTTAGGATTTACCGTTGTGGTGTCCTCACAGGTCTTCTGCTCCATCAATGATGATAACCAGAAAGCTGTGTGGGTGTGTGCTCAATCATGTGTGCTGTGTTGACTTGCACAATTGTTCAACGCTGCAGATTCTGAGAGAGCCCCCAAAGACCACAACTCAGATAAGAATCGAAGGTGCCTGGACAGGTTTATTGTTCAGCGAAGCACAATAATAGTTGTCAGTATGCATATGTACCAGTAACAATGAACAGAGCTCAGTCAGTAAGAGGACCTACCCCTAGGCTGGACAAAGACTGCCCCTCCAGGTTACCACTTTATACACAGGTACAAACAACTTACACATCACTCCTGACGTCAGGTTGCCACCCTCTGACGCTACTTGAATACCACTTATCACCCTGCACCTTATGGTTTGATTAGAATATCTCTATCCATCATGCTGTAATTTTAGACCCTTTCTTGAACCTGGGTCGGTATCTGTGGGAAGTGTGGGTACAAGGTCATTTTTAAATGAGCTGGTGGTATCATCCTTTTGGAATGTGCTTTCAACTTATGACCAGTACCAATTACTGTTCTACACCTTAGCCTATTACCACTCTCAGTCCTGTTCATGCCAAGTTCTGTGAGCAGGGGCTTGCCTCTTGCTCACAACTTAGCTTTGCTTTATATTAGCCAAGTTTTGTCCATGGTTAGCTAGGCCTTAGGCCTCAGACCAGGTCTGTGCTACTTGGGCTTTTGTTTCAAGCCCTCGTCTTACTATATTTATCACTGGACTGGTGACTGATATTTATACTCCTCACAGGCTTATTCTTATCCCTTTGTAAACAAGGGCCCATTAATGAAAAGTTGTCTCTCTTGATGTTTTTAAAAATATTTGTTGTTCCAAAACACACCTTCAAAATTCACAAGTTTAGTTCTGGCTATAATTGAAAAATAGAACAATCAACTATACCAGTTATATTTGATTATATCATCTTTGCATTTCGGAGAATAAAAAGGTAGAATACTATTTTCTACTGAAAGATAGATTTATTTACTGTTCTAGAGCCAGTGCAGCAGAGCGGTTGAACCCAGTGTATAGTATGAACAGAAACCTAAAGAAAGCTTTCTGGGATGCAAAATTTGAAAAACATGGCAAAGGACTTCTAAGAGGACCAGTTGTAGGGCTTTGGCTGCTATTCTCTAAGCCTAATTCAGCACTATGTTATGCCAAATTTATAGTAGTGTAACATCATAGAAATCAATTGAATGACATAGGTGTAAAATTGGAGTAACACATCATGTAATTTGATCAGCTGCTCTGATTTCTTACTCATGATCTGGGGCTACATGTTGTAGGAATCATGTGGAGACAATGTGGAGAGTGAATATCTACCACTGCTTAGTATTGCCCTAGCTTAGGATATGAAGGAATGGAGCTGATGAAATTGGAGATGTATGCTGTCCAGACCTCTTCATGCAGCAGAGTCAGCGCTTTAATAAGACACTCTCCCGGGGATGGAACAGATAGGATGACACAGAGGGATGCTTAGGGAAGTATGTGATTTTTTTTTTCCAGCTCTAAAGGGGATTTGTGTCAGCTTGTATTGCAATCAGACCTCTGTATAGTAAACTTGCCTATTGCTAGTATTTTTCAACATTTCTCATTAAGACTTATTTTTATCTTCAGTTAGTCACTGAGGAAAGCTGGGGCTTTGGTTTACTACCTTTTGCCGATTCTGAGATCATCGAGCTCAGCCTCTGCTTGGCTTCTGAGTTTGCTGTGAATGACTGTCTGCTGCTGTCTCTGTTTTCCACTTAAAGTTGTAGCTAGCTAGTTTGCCCAGGTCCCTGCAATTTGTTGCTATGACTGTTGGATGATATTACTTGCATTGTTTGTTCTAATGAGCTCAATAGTTCCCTCTGAGCATCTGCATCTGGTAAAGATAATAAGCATGACATCTCTGTTAGTCACAGCCGTACCTCATACTGAAAGACGCAATGGGGTTGGAGTTTAAAATAGTTTTCTGTTCTATAGCCGGTGCACTTCAAACATATAATAATTACTGAACAAAATGTTCTTAGATATTTGCTTGAATAGTGTCAATCAATAGTACTGTTTATGAAGGAGAATGATATTTTTGAGGCATAAACAACCTATGCAAATAAACAATTACTTTGCATCTCTCCCAAAAAATGGTGCTGATGTTTTTGTTTTTATCTTCATGTAATCAATAGGCACTAGCTGTCTAACCAAGAAATGCATGTGCCAGCTGCCTCCAGGACAGGAAAATAGAAGAACCAGTTCCTTTTGTCCTATAACAGTTTCAGTATTATTGAAAGACTGTTTACACAGTCAGGCATTGATAGCTGATATTAGTGTAATTTCAGGGAAAATCCTTATGGTCAATCAGAAAAAATTGTGTGAGTTCCAGGGTGAGTTCCAGGGTGAATATAAGGATAGCACCTAAGGAAATCTTTCACTATAATATGGTTTATAAGAAATTTGGAAGATTGGGAATGGGATCAAATGTTTTCAGGAAAGTGAAGAGGCATGTTCTGTTACTCCAGAGAGCAGGACCCCTGCTCTTCTTAGAAAATGGTTACCTCTCTTTTTGTAGAAATTCACTGAAACAAATATAGACCTTCCTTCAAATTGTTCTGTGTAGATGGACCATTCTGATGTGGAGCCCGCACTTATTTCTTCTACAAGGGAAAAATTGCAAGATTGGGCTGTACATACCTTTAGAAGTCAAGAGGTTTGGTATTTTGATCTGTCATGGCTCAGCTCTGGGACTAGAATGAGTTGATATTTTAGACAATTTTCTTCCAGGGGAAAAATGGTTATTTTAGGACAATAGAATATTTTGCAAAAACATTGTTGGCATCTTTTTTTTGATAAAGCTTCTTTGACATTTTAATAAATGTATCTTAATCACAAATGTAATAGAAATTGTTATGTAACATTTTCATTTCCCTGAACCTTGGTTTTCAGTGAAAGAAAATACTTGACAAAATGTTCAATATTTTTATTTAAAAATTAATAAAAATGACGAGGAAACGTTCTCATTTAGAATCACGTGACATGGAAGCAGTTTTAAAATTTGAAAATAGCTCTCCAACTTGTGTTTTCTGATTTTTTTCAACCAGCTCTTTTTTTTTTTTTGCTGAGGATTTCAAAGCAAAGCAAAGTTAATACCATTTTTCTCTTCTTTTTTTTTAACAGATGGGAAAACTGAGACACAGAGAAGTAAAGTGACTGGACCAAGGTCACACAGCAGATTAGTGATAGAGTCAGGAATAGATCTAGATTTTACCTGTGAAGGCAGTGCCTATCCACAGGCAATATTCTCTGTCACCTTTGGAACATGGTGAGTTAACACTAAATGTTGCCCAGATCAAAGAAACTTAATTTACTACCCTAGAGAGGCTTTTCTCCCTCCCACCCCGCCAAATACTCTGCCTCCCAACTCCACTTCTGTCCACATGGTATCTGATTTTTCTATCCACTTCTGAATCTTTTATCTTCTTCCCAAATAAGGTGACTTAGTGTACCCAAAATGATGGTAGTTGATGATAATCAGGTATCTAATACAAAGCCGAAAGCATTACCATATTTGAGTCTGTTGTATCCTGGGCCTTCTACTTAGGGCATCTAGATCATAACAATACAAAATAATCCTTTAATTCAGCTCTATGTTCCAACACTCTGGAGGCTGCCTTGTTTTCTATGTATGTCTCCAAAGATTGTACTTCTGTAGAACAATACAGCTAGGAATGATATTGCAGTTCAGAAAATGTTGATTGCGGTTTAAATTGCGATATGACATACAAAAAGAAAAACTATATTCCAAGAAGGCTGATAAATAAAAAGGAATATCACAGTGTTCAATATCTAGTCAGAGTGAACACAAGAAGAGCAGGGGAGCAGGGGGAAATAGTACCCACACCTCAGCAAATGGCAGTGACCAAGTGTGCTTTATAAATAGAAATGATTTCTCTTTCTTGTCTCTTCTGTAATACTCTTGAACAATGGCCTCAAATTGTGAAAAAATATGTGAATAATAACAACCACAAGTAATAAAATAACATCAAAAGTTAAATAAATAACTTTAAGATTCTTAGCACATTTCATTCTGTGGGAAGACTCTATTTTAATATTTATTTTAGTATAAGTGCCTGGGTCATTTGTGCATATTGGTATTTTAGTATAAGTGCCTGGGTCATTTGTGCATACTTTGAGGTGAGACACATGATCACTACTGGCCCTATTGTACATAGAAAGCTAGAGCAATCAAATCTATATTGTATAATAGTGGGAGGAGTAACTGATGGTACAGTAGTTTTTCATTGGAACCAGAAAATCTTGTCTACCATCCTGGAAAGACAATTAAAGTCTAAAGTAGTAACTTCATTGTCCAGAGTCTTCCTGAATTAGGAGGCAGTCTTGGTGCATAGTCCATGAGGGAGTGCTGAACATTCTTAAATCCAAATGATTTTAATGGGAGTGAAGTGCATAATGGGGTCCACATTTGAAGTCATAGGGATGAGTAATTCCTGTGCACAGTTGTGGGTGCCCATTACCTCCATAGTAACTCACATTTGTGCATGTGATGAGGCATTTGTATGTCCTCTGGGCAATTGCTTGTCCATTTGCATACAACCTGACAATCTCTTACACACGCGCAATCTTGGGAATCCCTTCAACTTTTCCTGCTTGAAGAGTTTATTGTGATGCTGGTGGTGTTAATTCTGCAAGGGCATGTCTACACTAGGAAATTACTTCAAAATAAATAAAATTGAAAGAATAACATTGAATTAGCGTGCACCCTACGGGGGAGCATCTAAATTAGTGTTTAAATAAGAATTATTTCAAAATAACACTTCCACACTGATTGCAGCTTGCCTTGGACTTAGAGCTGCCTGAGAGGTTCCACTGACATGTGTACTGGGGCCCCAGCATCCCATGAGGCAACTAGGAGTGGAAGCCACAGGGGATGGAGGGAGAGGCACCAAGGTGAGGGAGGAACACATGGCCTTGTGCTGGCATGACAGCTGGTCCTAAGTGGCCTTCCGCTGCTTCTGGAGCTCTTTTATCTTCATCCGGACCTGGTCCAGGGTATGGCCTTTGTTGGTCATTGCCATCCATCCATCCATCCATCCATCGATGCTGGCATTCTGCTTCCTGGTGCAGAGATCCTGAAGGTTGATTTCCTCCCCCCAGGCCTCAGTGAGGTCCAGGATCTCCACACCAGTACAGGCCAGAGCTCTCCTGCATCTCTAGCCAGTGGCAGCAGAGGGTGCTCGGGAAGTGCAGGCAGCTGTGGGAGGCTGAGTGAGTGTTGGGATCTGTGGTGGCTCCATCAGTTCCTGCTATCTGGCATGGGGTTTGCCTAGCTGGCCATGTACCACAAGCCCTTCTCCTGCAGCCTGCTGTTTTAAGCTCCACAGAAGAAGGGGAGCAGTGGAGCTGGCAGCTGTGCCAGAGCAGCCACAAGTGCAATTGTGAGAGACCTTTAGAGGCCAACTATTTTGAATTAGCAGCAGATCAGCCACACTAATGCCATTTTGAAATAACAATTTTGAAATAAGCATTATTTCCTGAGGAAAGCAGGAGAACAGATTTTGAAATAATAGACTTAGTAGTGTGGGCGCTCTGCTTGTTATTTCAAAATAAAGGGGATTATTTTGAAATAATTATCTAGTGTACACTAGGGCTCAGTATGTTTTAAAGGGCAGAAAGGTGCAAATAAGATGGCATATTCAATGATGCAAATATATTATACTAGCAGTTTTACCTTGTGTTGCCTGAGTCCTTAACTGTTCTAATTAAAAAAACCCACACCTATCATTACAAGGAAAAAGTATATGCTCTATTTAAATGATTGTATCAGTGTGTCAGTTGGGTGGGTGGGGGCTCAGAGTGGTAGGGATGGTAGTTGTAGGAGGGGCTCAGGGAAGGGGGTGGAGGGTACAGGAATCAGGGCAGAGGAAAACAGTTATGGAAAACATTCCCATTCCAGACACTACACATTTTTCTGGTATACCCAAACCCTGACCTTGCTTTAAGTTAAGGTAAGAGGAAGCTGCATATCAAATTTGGTGGTCTTAGCTCATACCATTTTGGAGGATTTCTGGAAGAAGCAGACTCTCAGATGGACACTCTCTAAAATGTTATATATATATATATATATAGTATGAATTCATTCCTCTGCCTATAAAACCAAATCAAGTTTTGTAATGGGAGTTTTGTCATGTAATTTGGGTTCAAAGTCTAAGCAGTGTCAAGCGTATGTGAAGCTAGAGTAAATAATATAGCTGCACACCTTGTAGTGCTATTTCACTTAACATTTGTATTGACTACAAATGTTAAACAATTACCACAACTAAAGTAGGTCATGCTTCACATTTTCCTTTAGCTTAATGTTCAAGAAGCCTGAGAGAAGCCTGTAAAACACAGGAGCCAGAAGCAGTTTTTTTGAAATCAGTCCCCTTTTTCCTGAGCCATGTGCACTCATCAGACTGGCATCTTGAAATAGGCATGACTCCAGAGAAGTAGGTCTTTTCAGGAAGGATGGCATTATTGCAATGTGACAACCGCTTCTTTCTCGCCCTTCACCCCATATATTTCCCAATTAGAGTGATGTGGAGAAACTATGTATTTTTTGTGCTTCTCTAGACCTTTCCATAGTGCCTCTCATTTCTCATGGAAATATTTGCACTTTGACACTTGTACATATTAATGAGAAGAAAAGATATGAGAAGTAAACTCTCATGGCATTTATACAAATAATATTCCAAACAAAAATCATAGCACTTCTAAAATTCAAATTAAACATCACAACTCAATCCAACTGCTTTTGCCACATCCTCTTCCCTCTCGCATATTTGTATGTTGTCTATTTACATTCTCTCTGGGGTTGAGAGGGCATATTAAGGAAATAACCTTATCTTTATTCCTCTCTATAAGGAGTTTAACACACTATTGTTGTAATGCTCATACCTAATAGCTCATTGCCGTATGAAATCTCAGGTAAAAAGGAAATTATTTCAGTCTTCTTTCCTTGTCCCCTCCCACCCAGAAAAATATCACATTATGGGGTTTAAACTGTTAAAACCTTTTGATCCCAGAACATTCGTTAGTTTCTTTATTTATTACCAATGCATTGTTTTGTTTACCAACCAAACGAACCCTAGTCCAATCTGGATACAATAGATGTCAATAACAAAACTCCTCTTTATTTTAATAGAGGCATCACTGGCCCTACAAAATCTTAGAAGAGAAAGAGATGTTCATAATGGAAATGTATTCCAGCATAGCATGCTGCAGGGTTGCTAAAGCAGATAAATATAGTATATGTAGACAGACCTAAAATTATAAAATAAATTAAGAGTTGGAAAAGCCTGTCTTCTGAGCAAGAGTCACATTGGCTCAGGTGAGTGAACTTGGGACCAGAAATTGTAGTGTGCCTGATTTCCATGCTGTGAAAACTGAAATACTGGTTGTTCTTTTTATCAGTCCCTAAGTACATGTGCACAATGTGACTGAACGTTGTACTGAATTTGGCCTAGTCACTAGGAATCTTTCAGAGTAAAATCTTCTAAACTATTATGCAAATATTTTTTTAAAAAATTGAAGCTATGTAGTTTGTGGTGTTTGTGGATAAACTCCGAAGCGTAACTGCATTAACATTTGTGTGTGACATTTTTACAAAAAAACATTATCTTTAGTCACAATGGTATTTTTTCACTGAATAAATTCACTTACCGTAGCAAAATGTAAGACTGTATTATGCAGACGTTTATATCTATATTTTGTCTCAGCTCCACAATAATATTAGAGAGTTAATGCAGCAGGATAGAGAAATATTTATGTGCCCTTCATACAAGAAAGTAAACTGAGATTCTAATCTCAACAGCAGGACCCATACCAAAAAAAGTGAAAATGTCTTTTCTTCTACTATATTTTGTTTTTATGATGATCTGAAGGAAGCTAGATAAACGGGTTTGATCCTGCAATATGCTGTGGCTATCTTCTGAACTGCTGAGTTCCTCACTGATTTCTTCATGTATCCCAAAGGCCCACTATTGTGAAAAGCTGAGTGTTTTCACTCTGTTAAAATCAACAGGAGTGGAAGCTGGTCAGCAGCTTGTAAGAAACATGTAGGGCTTGATCCACTTCCAATTACATCAATGGGAAACTTTTGTATTTCAGCAGTATTTTGCTCGGGTCCTTAATATTTTACTGGGAAAGGCTGTAGCATTGCTGCTGAATGTGAATGATTTGATGTGAGTTAAGGGTGGATCAGGCCATTTGAAATGAACTAAAGACTATCACAGATTGCTTTTTGCTTCATAACACTAGCAAGAAAACATGGAAGAAAGACATAGACTGACAAAAATATGACAAAAAAAACAAATGGTCTGGTAGCACTTTATAGACTAACAAAACATGTAGATGGTCTCACGTGGTCTGCGCAGGGACCACATGTGCAGTCCCTGGTTTCTGTTCCAATCTCCCCTTCCCCCCCGCATAAGGGGACAGTGATGGCACTCACCTGTTGTTACCTCCCTGGCTTCAGATGACACCGGCGGCAGGTCTGCTGGGGTGACTTGGAGGTCCTGACTGTTTAGCATGCACTGTCTGGTCTGCTGCGGCTCCTGGCTCTCCTCCTCCTCCTTGATGCCCTGGTCAGGGCCCTCTGCCCCAGAGTTGACCACCACCTGGGGGGCACAGACCATCCCGCCCCCCACGATGCAGTCCAGGGCATTGAAATAGGGGCAGCTTCGTGTGTGTGCCCCTGGTTGGGAGCTGCCCCCGTAGCCCTGGCATATGCCTGCTGAAGCTCTTTTATTTTCATCCTCACCTGCTCCTGGATGCAGATGTGGCCTTTGCTAGCCATGCTGGCAGCTATCCTGCCATAGACATCTGCATTCCTGCATCTAGTGTGGAGATCATGGACGTTGGAGGATTCCCCCCAAACCTCAATGAGGTCCATGATCTCTGCACTGGACCAGGAAGACACCCACCTTTTCCAGCCCCTGGCAGGCTCCTGGGAGCAGGCAGACTGCTCCTGAGGAGCGGTGGAGGGCTGGCTGCCGGTGACTTGCTGGCTCATATTGGGGCCCTTGGATCAGGGGCAGGACAGACTGTTTGTTGGGCTGGCAGGCTTGGAGCTGGCGCAGGCACTGTGGCCAGACTCTATCCCTTTAAGGATTCCAGGGAAGCGGGGAGGGAGAGTAGTTTTCTCGGTTGTGGCCAGAGTGGCCAGCAGGGCACCCTAGGAAGGGCTGGAGGTGCTCTATTTCAAAATAAGTATCTACACAGAGCTTATTTCAAAATAACAATTTCAAAATTAGCATTATTCCTCGTGGAATGAGGTTTACCAATTTTGAAATAATCCCTCTTCTATTTCGAATCAATTTTGAAATAGCGGTTGGTTTGTGTAGACGCTAGTAAAGTTATTTCGAAATAAAAGCTGTTATTTCGAAATAACTTTGCTGTGTAGACATATCCTAACAGACTAACTTAGCTACCCCCGAACCTTCTAAAAATATAACAATTCAGTTACGAAAATCATTCTTCTAGGGAAGATGATTTAGGCAGCTGTTTCGAAAGCTACCTAAGTGAACACATAAAGTCAAACAACCTGCACCAAATTTGGTGTGTTCTGTCTTGAAAAGTTAACATAGAAAGATACCTGATGATTATTTCTTTTGAAAACCTGGTGTGCTGGCATAGGGATAGTAGCAAATTTCAAAAAGTCTTTTGTATAGTCCATGTAGAGCCTTCATATCTGTGATATCTGGTGTAAAATAAGGTAGCGGGTGTCAAGGAAATGGGTACTCATTGCATAATATTAAACTGATTCCCTAGCTGTTGTGGCTAATGCTAAAAAAATTCATCTCTCTTCTCAGAGGAATTTACTGGACTAGCTGCTTCAGAAGGTTACCAGTTGCAGGAATTCATTTTGGATGCTGTTCAAGGGGAACACTTAATTGCAGAGTAGATAAACAAAAATAATTAACAAGAAATTTATCTCATTTTTCGCTGAAAACTGTTTGAATTCAGATTTTTCCAATCAGCACTATTAATTGTGGAATAAATGAGTTGCTCTTCTGTTCTAGTGTATCAAAGTTCTAATAACACACACATCACGTTGGTATCTGAGCTACGCATTAGATCTGTCTGTCCCTATAGAATCCTTGAATCTGTGTTCTTCAGTCTCTTCTGTATCTCCAGTGATGTCAGTTGGAGTTGTGTGTGAGGATAAAAGACAGCGTCAGGTCTTCAGGGCTTGCCTAATTGTACACATTGGCCTTTTCAAAACTGAAATTTAGAAGGAAGGGTTAATAATGGCACTGTTATTATCTGCTGCAGAGAAGAAGAAAAATCCCGCAGTGGAAAGAACACAATGGGATTTCCAAGTAGACTGTATTGATTTAATCTTCCTGAATAATGATGTGGTCAATTATGGAACTGAAGCTAATGATAAAATTTCTTCATGTTTCTGCCTTCATTTGTGCTAGAAGACACAGGAAATATTTAATCAATATATTTTTTTATTCTCCCATAAATCCAAAGGGATGCTTAAAGTCAAGTTTACATGATGTTTACACAGAGGCATTTGACTTATTAAAAGTAGGAAAAAGACTCCAGAAAAATAAAAAAGACTAAAGCAGTTTCAATATGGAAAACGGGATTTTTCAGATGAATACACTACAGAAAAGAATATCAGCCACGGGTCAAAATAAGAAGGTAATGCAATATTAAATACTTTTTTTCTTGATTGCTATTTCAAAGTGAAGCTTAGTGATTTCTGTAATGTTCCCATAGAAACTTTTAAATGGAATGGAAAACAGCAGTTCAGCTTTATAATGATCTTTACCTTCTTCCAATAAAAACCTGCTACATATTCCAATCAAAATGCTGGCATGGAGTTATAAAGTAATATACGGGTTGAATTTACTGAAGTTCTGAGGCTAACATGTCAGGATAGTTAGAAGGCACAGCATGGATGTTATGATTTAATATGCTTTGCCAGTGGGAATTCCTGAAGCTCAAAGTAATAATGTCTTCTGCATTAATGTGCAGTGAAGTGAATATAGCATTAATCTTCATAGAAAGTTCAATTCTCCTGAGACTGTAGTAACACAATATAAGCCACATTAATTAATAGAAGGAAAGAGCCAGGTAATATTAGATCACTTTAATATATTTTTAATCTGATTAAAGGAAGTCTTAATGTTTTGTATCTTAGCAATTTGTCAGAATCAAGTTTCCAAAGATGAAAGATAGTAAGTGTCATGATATTGTGAGTATATGTGTATGGGTCATGCACCTTATTTGATTTTGCCACTTTTAAGGCACAATTAATATATTAACAACTATTTTCAAGATGATTGAGTGCAGCTGAATGTCTGTGTGTCTGTCTGCGAGTCCATTTGTTCAAGAACTCCTCCTAAATGGTAAGAGCTAGGGCCACCAAATTTGGTAAGAAGCTTCCTCTTTTCCTAACTTAAAGCAAGGTCAGGGTTTGGTTGTGCCAGGAGAACCAGAAGCCCTAGGAAAATGACTGTTTTTCATAACCTGCAAAGGGAGCGGCTGCTGTTCAGAGAGACATGGCATGAGAATGGCCACTGGCAGCAAGCTCACAGGGAAGAATTATCCTGTGGAGTGTCCACGAGGTCAACCATACCACCTAAGGAGTGGCCAGCAGGACTGAGGCTCTGCCATCTTCCCTGCCTGCACATAAGTAAGTAGCCTCCCTTACCCCAAACCCTTTCCCACTTCCTGGCTCTTGACCACAGTGCCGGAGGGAGGGGAGAAAAAATGCCCCTGGCAGCTGTGGAGAGAAAAGGACCATGCCAGATGGTATCCCCTGCCCTGAGCCTGTCCTCACCAAGGATGTTAAATTGTGGTTAATTGACTAGTCAAGTAGTTGATGGAATTCCCATCGACTGCTCCAGTAGTCAATAGGCACTTCTGCATTCCTCCTTTGAAGTGTACATTTGAAATGCACATTTCAAAGGAGGAATGGGAAACTCCATGTACAGCCCGGGGCTAGTGGGAAGTCCCGCTGACTCTGGGCTGCATGTAGATGCCTGCTTTGAAATGTACAAGAGTCCCCAGTGAGGGGTCTTGTGCATTTCAAAGCCATGGAGCCCGGGGTCAGCTGGGGAGTTCCTGGCTGACCATGAGCTCCACTGCACTTCTTCATTTTAAAGGGGCAGAGCCACACAACTTAGCCGCGGATCAGCTGTGCGGCGGCTACCCCTTTGAAATGGCACCTTTGAAATACCCTGACTCAACTGTGAGGTGCTGCAATTTTGAAGTACCACTTTCCCCCCTCTTTGCTGCCTCTATCTTATCAGGGCAGCAAGGGAGGCGGGGAGATTGCAGCAAATGCTTATCGGACAGTTGACTAGTCCTTAACATCCTTAGTCCTCATCCCCAAACCTCACTCTTGCAATCCCCTCCACATCTTCAGCCTCCTGCAGTTCCCCCTCCCCCCAACATCTCGAAGCCCCTACCCTGGCTTCTGCACTTCCCACACTGCCAGTCATCTGCCTTGAAGGACCCGGCAATGCTGGGTAAATCTGTTAATTTGTATTAGAAAAGCCCTACTTCCTGGAGACTGCCATTCAGTTGTACCTTGAAACAAATTATTTTACAGTGCTACAGAAGTCTGTCTGTCTGGGCAAGAATGACCTTTCATATTGGGGTTTAGGCAGAAATAAAACTATACAGAAAATATATTTGATGAGGAAGTTGTGGTGTTTCTTCTGTGGACACTGAAGATACTTTGTATAAAGCCTTTTCTCAATGGACACTCGAGTTTCTCCTCCTTATAATTCTCTCACTTTGATTTCATAATCTGTTGCTAGTGAAATGGCTGAGGTCCCCCCAATCTCATTTTATTTAGGGCTTCACTCCAGGTTCGGAGAGGTATTTGGCTGTGAAGCTTCATCCTCCAGGAGTGTAGCACTGAAAAAGCAGAAGAAATGCTTAACATGGCCTTAGTTGTAATAGTCCAGTAATGGGCTCAAGGGAATTGTGTATTGTTAGTTTATGAGTGGGTACAAATCCTGTGCCCACCATAGATTATTAGATTTGGGCAATGGGCTATGAGAACAATTTTTCATAGAAACAGTAAGAAGAAGCACGGTGAGACTATGACAGCTTCTGCTCTCACTTTCTGTCAAGTTCAGCTATTCTGAACACTTGAACAAGCCATACTCCAGGGTGGCAAAGGGAATGTGAGGACAAAGGCTGCCGTAAGCATCATGTGTATGCACTACATTGCATTTAAACTATTGTGCCCTTACCAGGCCTTGGTTTACCATGACTACGGTCCCCCTGCTAAATAGTGTTCATTTCAGTGAAGACATAAAAATGTATTTGAATTACTGAGCACCATGTGCAGTTCCCCTCACTTTGTAGAAGGCTCTAGGAGTACAGGCAGTCCCCGGGTTCCATACAAGATAGGGACTGTAGGTTTGTTCTTAAGTTGAATCTGTATGTAAGTCGGAACTGGCATCCAGATTCAGCCGCTGCTGAAACTGACCAGCGGCTGACTACAGGAAGCCCGAGGCAGAGTTGCTCTGCCCCCAGCTTCCTGGAATCAGCCTGATCAGTTTCAACAGTAGCTGAATCTGGATGCCAGTTCCGACATACATACAGATTCAACTTAAGAACCCCAGGCATCCCCAAGTCAGCTGCTGCTGAAACTGATCAATGGCTGATTCCAGGAAGCCTGGGGCAGAGCAACTCTGCCTCGGGCTTCCTGTAGTCAGCTGCTGTTCAGTTTCTGCAGCGGCTGACTTGGGGACACCTGGGGTAGAGCAACTGGGGTGCTGCTGGGTTGCTCCAGTAGCGCCGCTCCTCGGCGCTACTGGACCAACCCGGCAGCACCACAGCTGCTCTGCCCCAGGAGTCCTGATTCAGCCGCTGCTGGTCAGTTTCAGCAGCGGCTGAATCAGGACGCCTGGGGCAGAGCAGCTGGGGTGCTGCCGGGTTGGTCCAGTAGCGCCGAGAGCGGCACTGCGGGACCAACCGGCAGCGCCCCAGCTGCTCTACCACAGGCATCCTGAGAAAAGCCTGGTTTGCTGGAGGGGGGGGGGGGTGCACTAGCTGTGCCCCCCCCAACAGACAAGGGAGACGCGGGCGGCGGGACCGAGACACACCGCTGTCCCGCCGCCCGGGTCCTCCGCAGCTTTGCTCCCTGTCTCCCTGGTCTGCTGTGGGCCCCCCTCCCAGCAGACCAGGGAGATGAGGAGCAGCTTTTCTCGCCCCGGAGGACGCGGGCGGCGGGACCGCAGCGCGTCAGGGAGGTCCTGCCATCCGCATCCTCCAGGGCGAGAAAAGCCACGTTCGTAAGTGCGGATCCGACGTAAATCGGATCCGCGTAACCCGGGGACTGCCTGTACTCAGCACTACCACTTTACTGTCCCACACATCCTTCATCTCCTCTTAGATTTCTGCAGTGTCAGATTTTTTGTTCATGGCTATTGGAGAGATCAGAGGAAGTTCTGGTCAGATCAGACGGACTGTGAGTCAGCAAATTCTCCTGTTGTGAATTCGTGGTTCCTTCTACAAAAGTCCCATTGAAATCAATGGAGGATTCAGCCCTTCACCTCAGTTTACACAACCAAAAGTGAATATAAGTTTATTGAATAAACAGTACTCTTGTTTAAGGGATGTTTGTAAAGGGGTTTCAGGTACTTTGATAAATGAGCCAGGATGTGCAAAATCTATTGCAGTTATCATTGTTACGGCCTAGTTCTGAAAACCTATTCTCATATGAGCAGGCCTGACTCCAGAATATAGTCCCATTGAAGTCAATAGAACTATTTTTGCTGAATAAGGTGTATTCAGGTGAATAAGAATTTGTTGGACAAAGCCTTTAAGTGCAGTAAAGAATAATGAAATCCCTTTACCTCTCAAATGCTATAGGGAGTTTTTAGCTATATACATTTGAAAGATTTCTGCAGTTTGAAATCTGTCATTTCAATTATACATGTGTGAAAGAATATAGAATAAAAAATGTTGAACTTCTCTCTCTTTTTTAATATATTAATCACACAACCAATCTTCTTCTTTAGTCACAATTGGTAGGGGTTAATCGATGAATCACTTAATATAAAATCATGCTAAGGTTTTACATTTTCTCCATGTATTTTTAGAAATCTGCTTTTACTTTTTTGCAATATATGCCATAATTGTGCTATAGGAAATATTAATGTAGTTTGTATGCAAAAATATTTTAGTTTAATTTCAGCATAACTCACGCTAAAGAATCATTTTCAGATATCTGTGATAATGATGTTCAGAGAAATGTCAAAGTCACTGTAAAGATTGAGGAAATTTACCTTGCAAAAACTTCATCAAATGATCATGAAAAACTGAGACCAACCCAATAAAACGATTGCAGTTTAAAAAGCTAACACTGCAGTGAAACAACTGTCCTGCAGAATAATGTTAAAAGTACTTGGTATCTGTTTCTTTTGGGAATCAAATGTCCTGTCAAAGGTGGAGATGCCTCATGTTTATCCCAATAGCAGCTCCCTGTGGGTGCATTCCTAATTGTATGCAATGGTTATTAGGGACTTGTGTGGAGCATAAGTGCCTTTGTTTTTGTGGATTGTTTCAGACTCTTATTTTACTACTGTATTTATTATTTGGCTAGATAGATGCCATGATATACTCTTCTATATAAAAATAAACCCATATTATTGTTACCTCATCCTTCCAAGTCACACCCATTCATTCATCTTCTGCATGTTATCATCGACTCAGAATGCTTAAGCTCTTCAGAGCAGATCTCTTTGTATTTCACTATATGTTTGAACAATTCACCCCATCCATCTAGTGATATGAGCCTCTTTCATCCCAGCTAGGGCTTAGCACAACAGCATTTCCATAGCTAATTAGCACTTTTAAATAATATAACTATTATGGGTTGAAACTCTCTTAACCAAGACTCTCTGGTCCAGCAACTTCCGTAGTCTAAGGCCAGACCATGGAAGTTCCAAGACCAGAGAGTCCTGGTGGAAAGCTAGCACCAGAGACCCCTGCAGACTGTCAGGGCAGGGGGATCCCCACATGCGGTAGTGGGGCTGCCCAGTAGGTTAGCAGGAGTTTGACGCGCAGAGGTAGCGGGGCTGCCCGATGCACCAGTGAGAGCCCGAAGCATGGAGGCAGTGGGGCTGCCTAATGGGGAAGCAGGAGCTGGGTGTGCAGAGGCAGTGGGGCTGCCTGGCAGGGCAGTTGGGGACAGTGAGAGGGGGAGCCGGCAGTCGGGCCAGAGCTGGAGAGGACTGGTGGTGGGCAGGGTGCAGAAATGACCTCTCCTGGTCTGGCAAAATCCCTCATCATGGACCAGTCAGGTCCCAGGGTGTCGGACTCAGGAGGTACAGTGTGCCTGTGTAACAGGGTTGTGACTCATCGCTTTGCCGTCTCCTGCTGTTCTCTCCAGGAATTAGGTCAGTCCAGCCTCCAAGCATCCCCACCTGGTGGTGTCTCACCCACTGTTACCTTTTTGTCCATTTTCCACCACTCGTTCAGACCATGTGTCCTTCCCTTAGGGTACATCTCCATAGCAGTGCCCCTATACTCTGGAGTCCTCCACTCCTGTGGAACCCCAAATCCCTATATTCACCTTGCCACAGTGACCCACTGCCAGTCATCATCTAGCCTCTGCCTCGGGGCAAACTGCAGTCTGCAATGGCCAGCCGTCATTGGCAAAGGGGTGTGGACTTCCTACTTTCTCCTGACCTTCTTCTTTGCAGCTCTTGTACCTCTCTGCCCCCCTGTCACTGGGCCTCAGCCTGTGGTATGTTCAGGCCTGAGCTCCTCTGGTTCACTCTGTCTTCCCCCAGCACTGCTCTGTCCAAGGTACCCCATGCTAGCAGGCAGCAAGGTCCCTCTCTCTCCAGAGCTGCAGCAAGAGAGAGCTCCTCCTGGCTAGCCCCACTGGGCTCTGATTGGGTACCTCAAGCTCTCTCCTGATTGGTTCCTAGCCACAGCTCTCTCCCAAAGCTATTCCATTTTTTTTCATTACAGTGTAGGGCAAATGCCCCATCACAGCATGGTCCTTGGAAATGATGTTGTAATGTAAACTGAAAAATAATGTAAAATCCAGTTTCTAGTGGCTCACTAAAGTAACCTGCTTTATAATTCTCGCGCAATGAAAATGTCAATTTCCTTAAATAGGAGGTTTGGGATTGCAAGAATTACATGACTGGGCCTTTATTTTTGTTTTTTTTCTTAAATGATACTTTTCTGAGAAGAGCCTGGAAAAAGTGGCTTCCCAAGCTCTAATATATAAAGTGCACATTCTCAATTGCAACAAAGAAACAAACAACTCCTTTTTTTTAAAGGAAAGAGAATAACTACTGAAACCTCAGGCAGCCATAATTTATACTCACCAATCTGAGTGCTATACTGAGTTCTTCATTACTCAATGAAAAATAATTCATATTTCTTTTAAAAGCCACTAGGTATTTCTAAGATACAGAGCATCAGTACTGGATTTTATATGAATTTCTGTATAGTATTCAATATGTATTACTAAAAATTCCTAATAGGACTATAGCTAATGTATATGCACAATATGCATTTCCACATTCTATTTCTGTACTGGAGTTTTGAATTGCGAAGCTGTATTGCAAGGCTACTGGAAGAAGAAAGCAGTAGAATTCCAGATTTGCGTATGCTCAGAATTTTCAAGAGCTTTACATTCACTCATAACTTTTCAGTCCTACTCTTTATATAATGAAGTTCAGGAAAAGATGAAGCCATGTGATAAAACCTCCAAAAAAGGAATACGTTGAACCAAAACTAGGAACCCTATAGTTCATGTGGACCCATTCATCTCTAGTACGACTCCACTCCTTTTAAACAGTTATACCAGAAATTAATTTGGCCCTGTGTATAACCAACAGACAATTTTGCTGATTTAGAATGACTATGAATCTTTGGTAAACAGGCTTAAAATTAGTCCTTTATTCAGCAATCCAGCCCTATTCAGGAAAGTAGATAGCAAGATGCTTAACTTTAGGTACATGTTTAAATCCCTCTCTTTCAGTGGGACTTAAGTGCATGCCTAAAGTTAAGGCGTAGACTTAATAATTTCCTTACATGCCGTTTAGAACTGGGGTCTGAAGGAGAAGGGCTATTGCTGGTTATTATTGACTTTTATTGGCAGATCTCTGTAGAGGGCTTTGCAATGTTTGCTTGCATGTTTCTCTTGGTTCTTGTTAACGCTAATTTTTGTTCAGTTGTATGAGTTTTCCATTCACTTACAAAAATGTAGACACAATGGATTAGCCATTTATGAATTAAAATACATGAAATATAAATCAACAGTGGAGATATTTCAATTGAAACATATTTCAGTACTTTCTGTCCTATATTTGCTTATAGTTACGTTAAAAATTCTGCTTGGGAATTTTATGAGTTTGGTTTGACTTTGTAAATTTTGACATGAAATTGGCAATTTGTGTGTGTTAATGGTTGTAAAGCTTTAACTCTTGAATCTCAGTGTCTACAGCCATAAAATAATTGTCTATCCCTCACCATTGCCTAGCCCCCAATGTTTTTGTACAACTGTGAAAATTCAAAGTGAGAAAAATAGGAAAAAATGTTTACAATGAACACTGATGTTATCTATAAAAAAACCCATCACCACTACCAGCAAAACCTAACCCTTTTAACACTATCCAGCTGCTAGAGAATTCTAGTCAAACTAGACACCAATAATTACAGTGCACTGTATCTATAAAAATATGTTTTGAAATTTCCCTCAGAATCAGATTCTCCCACCATCACCAAATACTCTCCTTCATCTCCAGGGTGGTTAGATGAGAATGTGGACCTATTAAAAAACCCATCTCTGAAGAAGAGGACACCCATTAAGGATTATTTGGTTTTCTTCTATTGTCAAGCTCTTCATGGAGTGGAATGGAAGGACATTAATTAGTATGTCCTAGCCTAATTAGAAATTCTAAAGCCTAATTTGTTTTCTTTCAACGGTAGAATACATTACACCAGAAAGAAGGTTGAATAATTTAGTCCATGTCTCTCCCTGGATAAACTATAGGTGTTGTTCATCACATATCAGGGATAAAAGACAAAACAAGTGAGAGAAAATATGAAATATGGCAGAAATAAGAAAATACGAGGGAACTGGAAAACAAAGGAAGCAGATGGAAAGCATGATGAGGAGGGAGAAATAGACAAATGTGCATCCCAGTATTTTGCATTAGCTTCCTGTGAATCTCTGCTATGCCCAGAGCAAAATATTCTTGTGCATGTTTGGGTGTGAGATGATGCTGCCAAATTCCTTTTCACCGATTGTGTAAATACACCTACATCCTGCCATAGGGAGACAAGTGTTCAGGTGTTGCCAAAGGTGGTTTTCTATCTAACAACCACCAATAGAATTGCTTTCTTAGGGCACGTTTGCATTTGAGACTATTGATCCTCCGGAGGTCAATCTTCTAGTGTTTGATTTAGCAGGTCTAAAATAGACCCATAAATCAAATGCTGAGGGCAGCCCTGGCCAGCATCTGGTAGTCCTTGTTTTGTGAGGAGTAAGGGAAGCCGACAAGTGTATGTGCTCCTGTTGCCCTCCCACTGTGTGGATGCCACCATGGTTTGGCTTAAAGTAAGCTGACTCTACCTATGCATTTTGCATAGCTGGAGTTGTGTGCCTTAAAGTGACCTGCCTGATCTAATATAGACCAAGCCTTAGTGAGGACATGATTACCAACTGACATGGAAGAACCCTGCTGATACATAAGGACACACGTGGTGCTGGAATATTACAGTGGCATCTTATTTTAATCACTTTTGTTTTCAAATGATTGTATTTCATGCTCTCTTTTGTTTTAATGATCTTTCCTCTCCTCATTTTTCATCTAAGTATCCAATTCCATTCACAGAAATTGAACAATGACTATGTATTAAGTTAATATGCAGTTTAGAATACTATAGAGTTTACCAGTCTGGTTGTGAGGAAAAAACCAACAGTAATTATTTAGATTTGAAACACTCTTGTATAAACCATTGTCTACAGTAGTATTTTTGCAAACATGAATAAATGAAGTAATATTTCAAATTAAGGTCTTTAAGAATTAGTCTTGGAAATAGGGAATTTTAAAAAAGGAATTATTAAAATCCACTACTAAATGGCTTCCTCATAATTAGTAGGATAGACCAATGTCTGCAGTTCTTTTTATACCTTTTCAAGTGTAATTGGACCCCATTCAATCACAGTTCAGACTTTGATATGCCTGAGAAACGGGCATACGTTTAATTGTCGATATTCTCAGGGCACTGGACAGAGAACAAATACCAATGACAGCGCTATTAAATCTATCAGCAGCTTTCAACAATATTGATTGTGAGGTGTTGCTGACTCATCTGCAGGATTTGGCAGCCTAGACAAAGGTAGTTTGCATTGGTTGGCTTATTCCTCTCTGAAAAAATCAGATGTGAAAAACAAAATAATAGTTCTTCCGCAAGAACTCTCAATTGAGGAACCCTACAGTGTTCAGCCTTGTAACCACATTCTTTAAACAGGGATGTGAATATACCGTGGCAGTTAGAATGAGCTACAGCGTAATCATATATTGATGTGAATCTCCTTTTAATAAAGCCCTGGAAGTATTTTTGCCTTCTCTGCCTGACTCAGTTCTCAAAGGTATTCAGCTATCTAACTCCCATAAATACCTTTGAAGATCTGGATGCTAATACTGGACTGACATAACTTCATGTAAACTACTTGGTTTAGGGTTAGTCGATGACTGTGAGTGGAGTTTCAGAGGAGCGTGCCTGGCAGCTGATTGTCATCATGAGGCTTGATCCTGCACCATTCAAGTCATGGATGTGTTGCCATTGACATCAGTGAGTGCTAAATAATATAGATGGTTAATGGTATTGAGGTTGATTTTAATGGATTCAGCTCCACTCTTACACTCTGACAGAGAACCATCAGCTACAAATGTTTTATTCCTTAGCTGACGAAGGGATGCTGTCCCTCTGCGATATGGACCTCTTCATGGTTACCTCAAATCCTGATTAAAGGAACTATGTACAACATGGTATAAGCCTGGAGATCGGACACTTAGTATTTTCATATAATGACCATTTTAATGGGGTACAATGATAAAATGTAGTACACATAGGCTTCATAATAAGTATTGGTTATCAAGGAACTTACAGGTTCAAATCATGGAGTTAGTTGCTATCTATAAAACCATGAATGGCTTAGGGAACAGTGTGAGTGATGGCTTCCAGGTTGAAACTCTGAAGTGCCCAAGGGAAGGACATTCTTAGTGGAGAGTCAAAAATGGGGGATTCCCTAGCTCTAAGGATTAGGATGAAAAAATGTCTTGCTACTCCCCATGATTCCAGCCACATTTGTTTGCACAGGTCTTCATCAGTAACAGACTTGCTACGTTACATGTGATTGCTTTGGTGGTCATCTTCTGGGAGACCATTTCCAGACTCATCTGAAATATGGATCATTTATCTCCTATTTCAGAACAGAAATGAATGCAGCAGTTGTATATATGAGGCATGGTATGGTGATAGGTGCTTTAGAAACAAACTCTTCTTTATGAACCATCGAGCCACTTGCATTTATGAAGAATATTTTGAATATGAGTCCTCAGTCTGATGAGCCCTAGACTTGAGAGTTCACTCTTGCCAGAACTTAAATTTAGCCATATTTAGGGGTACATTTCCAAAAGGACCTGAAAGTGGACCTGCAGCCTTTGCATACAGTGATGCGATCATGTACATGCAGGTACAAATGGTTTGAAAGATGTTTATATACTTTAAAAATTCTAATGCCCGCATACCCCCTTTCAAACTAGAACAAATAATAAGGGAGGTCTTCATGAGTCATTGTTTGTGTTACCCAAATCCTTTATGAGTGAACAATTAGACAGTTGAGTTTATGCCACAATCCTTTACGATGTCATAGAAAATGTCTGGGCAGCCTTTGCAGAGATTTAAAAACACCCCATTTAAAAACAGAATAGATATTATTTTACAGATTACATCCAGGTTTTCAGATGTAGTGCTTCCAGGCAGAAGGATTAAATGTCATCTTGCTCCCCTTTTCTCTCTCTCCCTCATTAGTTACAGTTGGAAGGAGGAAACTTGGGAAAAGGAAGATTCTTTTTCACTTTTATTTTTTGCAATTTTATGTGTAAATACTCTATAGTAAAGTTATCAAAATAGGCTTACTTATATCTTGTTATGTAAATACAAAAGGGGGCTGTCAAAATATCATTATAGTCTGTGCTGCTATAAAACAGAGCTTTAAAATAAAGGAAACGGGATGGGGGAGGTAGAAGGGAAGATGCTCTGAAAGGTACAGTGTGTAAGGGTGACAAGCTGCTGGGTATACCCAGAGCAGTCAGACACTGTGCTACCCCTCTCAGCTTCTGCAAGTGGGAGCTTTGCTGCAGCTGACCTGTGTGACAATTTTCTGAAACCCAAGCATGTCTGTCTTGTCAGCAAACTCTTCAGGGCTCTTCCAGCCCACACCTGGTCTCCCATATAACAATCAGTGGACTCCTGTCCCTGAACTCCTCAGAGATGTCTCTCTGCAACACATAGCCTCTGTCCTTGTACTTTCACAGAAGATATTAAGTTTGTTGCTTCATTAAAGAGATTGAATCAATACTGTAACAAACTGCTGTTTCTATCAAAAAACTAAGTTGGTTTAGATAATTAAATAAACTAACATTTATTTAAGCAAAAAGAGATAGGCTTTAAGTGAATTCAGATATAAGGGATAAAGATAGGCAAAGTTATAGACAAGCAAAAGTAAAAATACACTTTCTAATGGCTAAAACCTGACTTAAGCTACAGTCTTTGAACAGGGTAGTTTTCTCACCATATCTTTCTTTTTCAGCACATGGTTACAAGCTTGAGGCTGAGTCCAAGAGACTGGTATTCCTTGTCTCCTTAGATGAAGGATAACTTATGGATTCATCCATCGTTCATTATAATTCAGCCATAAGGTGGCCACTCACACAGTCCTGAAATGCTGGACATTCCAGCACTTCCTGGAATTGTGTGCAAGTGTGACAGTTCATATATGGCCCTGCCTGAGGGGAGTGCCATCTTTAGGAGCCCACCACTGACCTCTGCCAGCCTGAGGTTGCATGGATGAGATTTGGGAAGACATGCTCTATGGTGAAAACCATTTTTAAGAGTCAGAGGAGGTGGAGCTGTCTCCTTCATTTGATACTTGGAAAAAAACATGTCAAGTGACTCCCTAGTCATTTTTTTAATAGCTTTCTTGAAGTCCATTGACTGCTTCAAGAAGTTGGAAAGCCTCCAAGGGATACAGCCTCCATGCACTGTTGAAAATAAGTGATCACTTTTCCCCTGCTTGCTCTCTCACTGGCTTTGATTGCCTAGCAACAAAGGTGCTTTTCTTGTCCTTTGTCACCTCTTGCTCAATTCACATAGCAGACATATTCAAGCAGGTGGAACCACATTTCTTTGTTGGGGGGGGGGTGACTATTTATCAACTCACCCAATATGCCTAGCTTAAACACATTTTAGTCATAATTCCAGCGCTTCTCTTATAACACACTCTGGGTTGACCATACACACATTATACTAGACTACTAATGATCAGTAAATTATCAGTTTTCCAATTATATGTTATCTAACACCTTTTAGAGACAGATTATAAAAGTAGGAAATACACTGAGCTGGTCAGGCAGAAACTCACTGATTAATTTAAAGGAGCCTCTAGTTTTCTGGCACAGGGATCCTTTCAGTATCTCAATAAACATGCACAAAGTGTAATCCAAAGCTTAAAATCCATGTCTTTCCATTGACTTTCACATGCTTGAATCAGGTTTTAGGCTTAGATCAAATGGCTATTTCCTTTAATCACCTAAATTTCAAACATACCACTTTTACCTTAATCTCATTCCTTCTATTTAAACATAAACAAAACAATTGTTTTTGAATTACACTGTAAGTGATCTGTTTTTTGCAACTCTAAAATATTGCATCCTTAAAACTTAAATACCCACCTGGGGAAGTGAGAAAACAGATTAACAGAGTCAGACAAGTATCCAGGGATCTACTTCTTCAAGACAGGCTCTATACAGAAAATAACAAAACACCTACAGCCCCCAGCTTAAACCCCTCCAGCACATCATTGACAATCTGCAACCTATCCTGGAAAATGAACCCTCACTCTCATCAGTCTTGGTAGTCAGGCCAATCTTCACCTATAGACAACCCCTATTCAAAAACCAAAAGATAGCTTTGTTAAGACCTCAAGCAAATGGATCACACTTAAAAGGAATCTGGATCCTCAGCTAAGGCAACTGGCCTTCTCAGCCAGGGATCTCTTTGGAATCCCAATAAAGGGAAAGACCTATCAATTACTCAATTTCCCAACTGGCAGCTTGTTTTTTCGAAAGTACTGATTGTAGTCTAGACCCTTTTTTTTAAAAAAGGCATTTAGTCTAGACGTAGCCTCTGTGGGAAGCTTCTCATAGTAAGTTACTGCCAGCCCTGGCTCTCAATAGCTCCTCAGCTTCTCTGGCACATTGGACTCTATTGTGAAGATCAGTGTTCCTTAAACTTTTTAAAACTGAGGAACACCAAACAATGGTGTTTTTTTTAAAGAACAACAAGGATTTTTGGTTGGGGGGGGGGAAAGGTTGGGGGAAAAAAGGTCGCCTGCCCCTTTAAGGGAGGCCATTTTGAATTCTGTTTTTCTCTGCGGCACACCTCCAACTGCCCGGTGTGCAACAGAACACAGTTTAAGAAACACTGGTAAAGATATCATCTCATCTGAAGAAGTGGATTTTGCCCACAAAAGCTGGCTAGAGTGAGTGTGTGTGTGTGTGTGTGTGTGTGTGTGTGTGTGTGTGTGTGTGTGTGAATGAATGTTAGTCACTAAGGAGCCACAGGACTACTCATTTTTATTTAGAAAAGAAAATGATATGATTTTGACAAAGACAGAAGAACTTCAATGTTATGAGGTTGAGCATACCTAAATATAGACATAGGAGCATAACGTGAAACAACCAAACCCAAGACACTTTTAGCCAATTTAAGCATCTTATCTAATGTTTTGGATACATCTGCTTTTTCAAAAAAGGAAGTAATATAAGTTAGAGCAACACTCCAGTAATATGCATCTAGACAATTTTAGAAAATAACGTTGAACGTAGCTATGAATGAGGACAACCTCATGATAGTAAAAGCAAGATAAGATAGAAAAGGTCTTCTTCACTCCCTCACGGGGGAAAAAAGAGTCTGATTAAATCCTTTGGGCGGCAGCATTACACTGAAATGTTGCAAAGGAGACTATAGTTTATATTCTGTGCACTGTTTCTAGCTGTTTACAGTGTTCAAAGTGAGTGATTTGCAATGCTGAAGGTTTATACAATGCATGTAGGGCAATCTTCTAAAAATAATTTGAAAGCGGCTCTGATTCATGTAACCTGATACTGCTCAAAAGCAAACTTTTAGTTTTTTGAACGTCTCTCTATGAATCCAGAATAAAAACCAACTGTCAAAAATGTGTTAGTAGTACCCAAAGAGGTGGAATTCACTTTACCAGGGGTATGTAATGTCTTGCACTGTCCCTCATCCTTGCTTCGGTTTGAACATTGAATATTTACTATCATAGAATAGATGGTGAAACTCTATAATCTTTGCCATCTTCCACAGAACATGCATTAAGTATAGAAATGTAGGCCTATCTTCATGACATCCTCAACATGCTAATAAAGTGAAGAACAAGTTGGGGAAAATAAATATCTAATTCCTTGCTAATAACATGATGAGAAATAACCAGCATGGATTAGTAAACAGAGCTCTCTCTGCTTGACTGACTTCTACTGTTTTTGGTGGAAATTAATGAGATACATAATCATAGTGCATAGTTAGTTCTTCTGACATCCTGGAATACTTTGATGAAGTTCCACAACACAATGATAAATAAACTGAAAACTATAAGGATTCTAGGTATTCATATAGGAATGAATAAAACCATCTAAAATGGATAATTTAAATAGCTTAATGTCCAGTTTCTGGATAAGTGTTAAAAGTAGTTCCAGAAGGCTTCTTTCCTTGAACTCAGTTGCTTTTAAGTAATGGAAATTATTCAATAAACTTTATTTCACCAAACTGCCGGTGCTCTTAAATGCTAGTGATAAAATGAAGTACCATTTACTAGCAGTATTCATTTCCTTTGACTTTTATTGACAACAGAAGCAGACAATAAATAATATCCGTTTAAAAGCTGGAATGACCTTATTATGTCTATTGAGTAGGATGCTCTCCCTATCCTCCTCCCCTTAAATAGAAGTGCCACTAATGATTCTTAAATGGGAAATGGTCAATAGCCCCTAATGCTAGCAGAAGAGGACAAGCTTGGATTTAACTTCATTTCTGTTTCACCTATCATAATTATTTTGTCAGTGTATGGGAGGGAGAGAGGCCTCAATGGCCTAACAGACGTTCTTCCTTATTCTGCAGCTCCACCTCTTCACACACATGCTGCAGCCTCAGAGGGGTAACTTTGGCAGGGGTGACCTCATTTGAAGAAGAGTACAGTGGCAAAAGTGGGATTTGAAGAAGAGTACAGTGGCAAAAGATCTGTTCTTCCTGGACTGCAACAGGAGTTTGAGGAGAGAAGTAGAAGTGCTGAACGAACAAGGTACAAGTACTAGTGAGTTTTGCTTGGCTGTTTGTGTTTTTCTTTCTCTTTCAGATTACTTTAGGCACAGGCTGAACCTCCCAAATCTGGGATTTTCTTGTTCAGCATCATCTGTGGTCTGACAGGACCACCGATGTTGCTGGACCAAAGAGCCCTGGAGGTCAGGAGCCCGAGCCGACTGGGAGACCTATGGGTGCTGGGGAGCCCTGGCTGGGCCAGTGGCAGCTTGGCCATTGGAGGCTTGGGAGCCCGGCCCTAGGGAGCCTCAGCCCAGTGAATCCTGGCAGTAGCTGGGAACTCTCAGTAGCAGCAGGGCCGGCAGCAGCCAGGGAATCCTCCATCCCCAGCCAGAACCCCTGGCAGGAGTGGAACCTGCAGCAGCTGGAGACCCCCACCCAGCACTGGGTGAGAACCCCAGCTGGAGTGAGGCTGCAGCAGCTGTGTAGGCCTGGCTCTGGGAAATACCGGTGAGAGTGGGACCCACATCAGGTGGAGAAACTCTGCACAGGAAGCCTAACCCCGGGAGCTCTGGCAGCATGGGACTGGCAGCAGAGTAGAGCACCAGTTCTAGGGAGCCCCACAGTCTAGAGGCAAGTCCAAGAGCAGGGCCTGTGGCCAGCAGCAGACCATTAACCTCTCCTGGTCAGCAAACTTCCTGGTTCTGGACCGTTCAGGTCCTGAGGGTGCTGGACCCAGGAGGTCCAATCTGTGTTTCAGATAGAGCCTGGGCACTATTTGAGCTTTTGATCACTGGATTATCCTTGATATCTTTTATCAGCCTTGTGATTGCCGTCCCCTGTGTGATTAACAAGAGGATAGGGCTGATCTAAGAGAGAAGGCCTTACAAGCCAGAGTCTAAGCGACCAGTATGAATTTGAGAGGTAGTTTGTGGGAGGTTAGGAATCTTTATGGTTAGGAAAGGCCACATTACCTGTGCCAATGTTACTCCTGTCTCCTCTACTTGCACCCGTATGCAGACAGATAACCTAACTGGATGCCTCCACCCATATCCCAGTATGGATTTGCAGAGACTGGTCTGCATTTCTCACTCACAGAAAATCAGGCTCAGGGGGACCATCCAGCCTGAAAGGTCTCTGCTGGTGGAATCCTTCATGCAACAGGTGGAAGATCTCCAGGAGGATGTGGCTAAGCTGAAGATCATCTGTTCCCATGAGGAATTCCTCAAGAGTACTCCTCTGGAGCTATCCAAGACTGAGGAAAATATGCAGTTATAGAGGATTGCTGTGACACTACTGTGAGAGGAGGAGATGGCTCTGTCACAGGGAGGACATTGGCAGCTGGTTACTTCTGGCAGCAGGCAGTGCTAGACCCCTACTCCCAACCCAGCTTCCATGGTGATGGAGAACTGTTCTACTGCTGTGGTAATGAGAGATGTGGAATCACCCCATTAGGTGGACGAGGTTCACAGCCGCCACTGGGAACCTCCCAAAGCTGGGAGGTTCACAGCCGCCACTGTCTGGAGGAAACTTGGGGTAGTGGTGGTCAAAGACTCTCTTCTGAGGGGGTGGAGGTACCCATCTGCCATCCTGACATGGCATCCCTGGACTGAGGGGACAGTATCTGAGATGATAAGGAGGGATTGTCAATGATCATCTAGCCCTCTGACAACTATCCCACGCATTTGGTGCTAGTGACACTGGAAGGTATGAACCTCAGAAATTAAATAGTGATAGAAATTAAACAGGTTTATGGAAGTATGAATGATGGAGTTCAGAGCACAGGGCATGTTCTCTTCAGTCTTTCTGGTCAAGGGTAGGAGCCCAACAGAGCAAGATGCATTCTTGAGGTAAATGCCTGGCTGCAAAGATAGTGTCACTTCAGATTTTTTGCCCCAGGATGCTGTTGCAGGAAGGACTGCTAGGCAGAGATGGGGTCCACTTATCAAGGAAGATTGAGAGACTCTTTGGATATGGATTGGCTAACCTAGTGAGGAGGACTTAAAAGTAGGCTCAAAGGGGGCAGGTGACCAAAGTCCACGGGTAAGTAAAAAATATGGAAACCTGGGAGAAGAGTGAGAAATTGGGGGGAGCATGGGCTGTAATAACAGGGATAAAAGAAGGACCAATCAGAACTGGGGAGAAAATCAAATCAGTATTTTAGATGTCTGTATTCGAATGCAAAAAGTATGGGAAATAAGCAGGGTAATGTCAAGGCAGGGTCTACAGACCATCTAACTATGATGAAGTGGATGAGGTGTTTATTTAAACAACTAACAAAATCAACAGGCCACAGATTATCCTACAAGTTCTTGGAAAATACCAGACAATTTTTTATTTTACAAGGTGAAAAAAGCTATTGAGGAGAGGCTGTTCTAGATTTGATTTTGACAAATAGGGAGGTTGAGAATTTGAAAGAGGAAGGCAGCTTGGGTCAAAGTGATCATGAAATGGGAAAGTTCATGATTCTAAGGAATGGTAGGAGGGGGAAAAGGAAAATAAGAACATGGATGTTTAGAAGGCAGACATTATCAAACTCAGGGATTTGGTAGGTGAGGTCCTATGGGAGACAAGTCTAAGAGAAAAAACAATTAAAGACAGTTGGCAGTTTTTAAAAGAGATAGTATTAAGGGATCAGGAGCAAATTATTCCATTGGACAGGAAAGATATGAAGTATGGCAAGGGACCACCTTGGCTTAACCAAGAGATCTTCAGTGAGCTAAAAATAATTTTAAAAGTCCTACAAAAAGTGGAAACTAGGTCAAACAACAAAGGATGAACATGAACAAATAATACAAATATGTAGGGGCAAAATTAGAAAGGCTAAGGCACAAAACAAGCTCAGACTAGCTAGAGACATAAAGAGTAACAAGAAAACATTCTACAAATATATTAGAAGCAAGAGATAGACCAAGAAACAGAGTAGGCTGTTAGGGTACGTCTACACTACAGCGCTAGTTCGAACTAACTTAGTTCGAATTAGTTAATTCGAACTAAGCTAGTTCGAACTAACGCATCTAGAACTAAAAACTAGTTCGAACTAGCGTTTTGCTAGTTCGAACTAGTAAGTCCACATTGAGTGGACTCTGAACAGGGCTTAAGGATGGCCGGAAGCAGTGCCGGCAGGGCATAAAAGGAGGACTTAGAGCATGGAGATACTGTCTCAGGCTAGCCGAGGGCTGCGCTTAAAGGGTCCCGACCCCCACCCCGGACACACAGTTCTAAGGGGTGCCCCGCTTGCAAAGAAGTTCTGGCTTGGAGTGCCCTGAGTGCCCACACTGGGCACATCACACCACTCGGCCATCAGCCCGGCTGCACTTGCCGCAGGCTGCCATCTGGGGAGAGGGAGTAATTGGGGGGCTGCAGGAGAGCTTCCACCCCCAGAAGCCCGCAGAGCCAGCCCAGTCCTCCCCATCGGGGGCTCGTACCCCATTCCTCCCTCACCTCCTTCCACTTGCCCTTCCCTAGCCCCCCTTCTTATTGATGTACAAAATAAAGATAACGTTTCTTCCAACATTGACTCTGTCTTTATTGAAAAAAACTGGGGGAGACTGGGAAAAGGAGGTGGGAGAGGGGAAGAGAAAGGCTGGGAGAGGGGAGGGCAACTAACATGATCAGGGGTTGGGAACAGGTCCCAGATGAAGAGAGGCTACAGAGACTGGGACTGTTCAGCTTAGACAAGAGGAGACGGAGGGGGGACAGGATAGAAGTCTGTAAAAGCAGGGGTTGGGTGGAGAGGGTGCATTCAGAAAAGTTCTTCCTGAGATCCCCTAAAGAAGGACTAGAGGACACCAAAGGAAAGGAATGGGTATCAGGCTTGAAACTAGTAAGAGAAAGTTGTTCTTCTTGACAAAGCAAATAGTTAACCTGTGGAACTCCTTGCTGCAGGAGGCTGTGAAGGCTACAACTAGAACAGAGTTGAAAGGGAAGTGAGATCAAGTCATGGAGGTTGGGTCCATGGAGTCCTATTAGCCAGAGGGTAGGAGTGGTGTCCCTGCCCAAAGTTTGTGGAAGGCTGGAGAGGGATGGCACGAGACAAATGGCTTGGTCATTGTCTTCGGTCCATCCCCTCCAGGGTCCCTAGGGTTGGCCGCTGTGGGCAGACAGGCTACTGGGCTAGATGGACCTTTGGTCTGACCCAGGACGGCCATTGTAAGCTCAGGGCTCAGGGTCGGGGGTCTCAGTGGACCCCCTTGATTTTCATGCACACCTGCTCCTGGGTGGCCAGGCTGGCAGCTCTCCTGCCCTAGACGGCCACTTTCCTGTGCCTAGTGCGGAGATCGTGGACAAGGTCCACGATGTCCGCACTAGCCCAGGAAGGTGCCCGCCTCTTGCGGTCCAGGGCAAGCTCCCGGGAGCCGCCAGCCTGGTCCCGGCAAGAGGGGGTGGGCTGGGGGGCATCGGGTGGGTGGCTCTGTGCCGTGCCAGGTGCAGGGTCTGCTAGCTGGGTGCTGGCAGGCTTGCACCTGGCACGGGCACCGTAGCCAGCCCGTGCCCTTTAAGGGGTCCGGGGCCGGGAGGGGGGCATAGAGTTTCCCTGGTGTTGGCCAGAGTGGCCACCAGGGAAACCTGGGGAGGGCTAGCCTCCCACTAGTTCGAACTAAAGGGCTACACAGCCCTTAGTTCGAACTAGCTAGTTCGAACTAGGCGTTAGTCCTCGTAAAATGAGGTTTACCTAGTTCGAACTAAGCGCTCCGCTAGTTCGATTCAAATTCGAACTAGCGGAGCGCTAGTGTAGCGCATAGGAAAGTTAGTTCGAACTAACGTCCGTTAGTTCGAACTAACTTTCTAGTGTAGACATACCCTTACTCAGTGAAGGGGGGAAAATAGTCAGGGTATGTCTACACAGCAAAGTTATTTCAAAATAACTTTACTAGCATTTATACAGCCAAACCACTATTTTTAAATTAATTGGAAATAGCGGAGGGCTTATTTCAAAATTGGTAAACCTCATTCCAGGAGGAATAGCTCCAATTTTGAAATTGCTATTTCGAAATAAGCGCTGTGTAGATGCTTATTTCGAAATAGGGAGCCTCCAGCCCTTCCCAGGGAGCCCTGATGGCCACTCTTGGCACAACCAAGAAAACTCCTCTCCCTGCCCTCCTCCCCAGAGCCCTTAAAGGGGTAGACTCTGGCCACAGTGCCTGTGCCAGCTCCAAGCCTGCCAGCCCAGAGCCAGCTGTTGCTGTACCTGACCCAGTGGCCCCAGAATGAGTCAGGAAGCCAGTGCCAGCCAACCCTCCACTGCTCCCCAGGACCAGTCTGCCAGCTCCCAGGAGCCTGCCAGGGCTGGAAAATGCAGGCACCTGCCTGGTCCAGGGTGGAGATCAGAGACCTAATTCAGGTTTGGGGAGATGCCTCCAATGTCCATTATCTCTGCACTAAACAGAAGAACGCAACCGTCTACATGCGGATGGCGGCCAGCCTGGCCACCAAAGGCCATATGCAAACCCAGGAGCAGGTTCGCATGAAAATAAAGGAGCTTCTGCAAGCCTATGCCAGGGCCACAGGGGGCAGCTCCCAACTAGAGGCAGACCCAGACCCTTGCCCCTATTTTGATGCTGTGGACCGCATCCCGGGGGGCAGGATGGTCCATGCCCCCCAGGTGGTCATCAACCAGGAGCTTGCTGCCTCCTGCTGCTCCAGCCCCTGCTGCCTCCCCAGCTACTGCTTCTCTTCCCACTCCTTCTCCCCTCCCCCGCTTCTTTCTCCACATCCTCCCCACACCCCAGGGATGCCGAGGCCCCGCACCCACAGTGCTGGAAGACAGTTGGGCCAGCAAGACCCCCCCAACCCTGAGCTTCTCCTCCCCCTTCCTCCCCTTGCCTCCCCCTGCCAGCTCCCTCTTCCCAGGTTTCCTCCTCCCTTCTCCACCATCCCTTCTCCTCTCTTCCACCTTCTTTACCCAGTCTCACCTCAGTTTCATTCTCCTCCCACCCGTTTTGTTCAAGAAAGAGGTTTTGTTGTAATGAACACATATGTCTTTTATTGTACAGCAGGAAGGGGTAAGTGGAAGGACGTGAGGGAGGAATGAGACACAAGCCCCCAGTGGGGCACACCAGGGACACTGGTACTGCTTGCAGAATGTGCTGCCAGGCTTGCAGCAACAGGTTCAGGAGAAGCACCAGAGTGCCTAGTGACAGTTCCAGCTCCATGCTGCAGAGTGCTGGGGTGTCCTGAATGAGGGCAACCAGAGCACTCAGAGGAAAAAAATGCTTTTCTGTCCCTCAGTGAGGTAGGCAAGCAAGCAGGGAAACCTTAGAACCAGCTGTCCGGAATGTGGGGGGAGTCTCTTTAAGCACAGGTTTCAGATAGCCTCAGGCAGCATCCACACAAGGGGTAACTCCTGACCTGATGCCCTGCCAGAATCGGTTCTGGCAGTGTGGACGCGCTGTTCTGAAATAGCAAAACATTATTTCGAAGTGCATTTTGTGTCTAGACGCATTATTTTGAAATAAGCTATTTTGAAATAACTATTTCAAAATAAGCTATTTTGAAATAGTGCTGTAGTGTAGATATACCCTAACAGAAAATGTGGAAATGGCAGAGATGCTAATTACTTTTTTTTTTAGGTTCACCAAGAAAGTTGTGGCCTAACATACAGAAAGTTGAGATGCTAAAATAGGGAAAGAACAAGTTAAAATTATGTAGATAAGTTAAATGTCTTCAGGTCACCAGAGCCTGATGAAAATGCATCCTAGAATATTCAAGGAACTAACTGAGGAGATATCTCAGCCATTAGCTGTTATTTTTGAAAAGTCATGGAAGGTGGAAGACATTCCAGGAGACTGAAAATGGGCAAATATAGTGCCAATCTATAAAAAGGAGAATAAGGACAACCCAGAGAATTACAGACCAATGAGCTTGACTTTTGTACCAGGAAAGACAATGGAATATATAATTAAGGATTCAATTTGCAAACATCTAGAAGATAATAAGGTACATAATAGTCAGCATGGATACATGAAAAAACATATTGTCAAACCAACCTGATAGCTTTTTTTTTTAATAGGGTAAAAAGTGTTGTGGATAGAGGAGAACCAGTAGATGTTGCATTTCTAGGGTATGTCTAGACTACATGGCTCTGTCACCAGAGCCATGTAGATTAGTTTACTAGACATACCCAAATGAAGCGGCGATTTAAATAATCGCCACTTCATTTAAATTAAAATGGCTGCTGTGTTGAGCCGATCAGCTGTTTGTCGGCTCAGCGCGCTAGTCTGGATGCTCCGCGGTTGACATCAAAGGCATTTTTCAACTGCCCTAGTAAACCTCATCCCACGAGGCATAACAGGACAGTCGACAAATGCCTTTGATGTTGACTGCGGAGCATCCAGACTAGTGCGCTGAGCTGACAAACAGCTGATCGGCTCAGCGCGGCAGCCGTTTTAATTTAAATGAAGCAGCGATTATTTAAATCACCGCTTCATTTGGGTATGTCTAGAAAACTAATCTACATGGCTCTGGCGACAGAGCCATGTAGTCTAGACATACCTCTAGAGTTTAGTAAAGCTTTTGATACAGACTCGCATGACATTCCTCTTTTATTCTTTAGGGAAATACAATTTAGATGGAGCCATTACAAAGTGGGTGCATAACTGGTTAAAAAAAAAATCCCAGAGAATAGTTATCAGTGGTTCACAGTCATGCTGGAAGGGCATAACAAGTGGAGTTCTGCAGGGATCAGTTCTGGTTTTGGTTCTGTTCAATATTTTCATCATTGAATTAGATAATGGCATAAGAAAATAAACTCATAAAGTTTGCAGATGGGGGATGCAATCAAGCTAGAAGGGGTTGCGAGTGCTTTGGAGCATAGGATTATAATTCAAATTGATCTGGACAAACAGGCGAAATGGTCTGAGGTAAATAGAATGAAATTCAATAAGGACAAATGCAAAGCACTCCACTTTGGAAGGAATAATCAGCTGTACACATACAAAATGGGAAATGACTGCTTTAGTAGGAATACTGCAGAAAGGGGTCTGGGGCTCAGAAACTAAATATGAGTCAACAGTGTGACATTATTGCAAAAGAAAAAGCAAACATCTTTCTGGGATGTAGTAAGAGGAGCATTGTAAGCAAAACACAAGAAGTAATTCTACTCCGTGCTAATTAGGCCTCAAATAGAGCTTTGTGTCCAGTTCTGGGCATCACATTTCATGAAAGTTGTGGAGAAATTCGAGAAGTCCAGAGAATAGCAACAAAAATTATTTAAATGCTTAGAAAACATGACCTATGGAGGAAGATTGAGATAATTGGGTTTATTTGTTTTGGAAAAGAGAAGACAGAGAGGGGATATGATAGCATTTTTCAGATTCATAAAAGGTTGTTACAAGGAGGAGAGAGACAAATTGTCCTCCTTAACCTCTGATGATAGGACAAGAAACAATGGACTAAAACTACAGGGGTATGTCTACACTACAGCGCTAATTCTAACTAACTTAGTTAGTTAATTAATTAGTTAATTCGAACTAAGCTAATTCGAATTAGCACATCTAGACTTAAAAACTAGTTCGAATTAGCGTTTTGCTAATTCAAACTAGCGCGTCCACACTGATTGGATGCTGGGGCGCACTTAAGGGCAGCTGAAACCGGTTCTGGCAGGGCATCAGGTCAGTAGTTGTTTTGTGTGGCTGCTGTCTGAGGCTATCTGAGGCTCGTGCTTAAAGGGACCCCACCCGGACAGCCAGTTCTCAGCTTTTCTGCTTGCTTGCCTACCTCGCCGAGGGACAGCAAAGTGTTTTTCTCTGCGCCTGTCTGTGTCGGTGCTTCCCTTTAGGGACGCCGCTGCAGTTGGCAACATGGAGCCAGAGATCGCCCTGGGCTTTCTGGTGCAGTTTTTGGACTTGCTGCTGCAAGCCTGCCAGCAATGGCTGGAGGCTGCCTGGCACCACCTGGGGCACGTCAGCCCCCTGCCTCTCTGCCTGGCCTCCCTGGGGGCCGTGGAGGAGCCGCAGCAGCACCTGGACGCCAGCGTGCCCTGCATATGGTGTCTGGACACCAGCAGCGACTGGTGGGACTGCATCGTCCTAGAGCGCTGGGGAGACAGATAGTGGACCCAGAACTTCAGGATGAAGAGGGACACCTTCCTGGAGCTCTGCGAGTGGCTCGCCCCTGCTCTGCGGTGACGGGACACTCGCATGAGGCCCGCCATCCCCCTCCAGAAGCGTGTGGCCATCGCCCTCTGGAAGCTTTCCATGCCGGACAGTTACCAATCCATCGGGAACCAGTTCGGCATGGGAAGATCCACCATCGGAGCAGTGCTCATGCAGGTACGGCACCCACCAGCTACTGGGCCGGGTGCAAAGGGGGCTGCAAGGAGGGGATGGGCCGCCCCAGGGAAAACGGAGGGGGAGGAGGCGAAAGTGCCCCTCAGCGGAGGGTTTGGTCTGTCCCGGCCATACTACACGCCACCCGGGGGGTTGCTTCCGGGAGTGGGGCACGGGGCAGTGCCAGGGAACGAACACTCCCAGGCACCCGGGCGCCCCAGTGATTCACGATTTGTGTGTCCCTCTGCAGGTGGTCAAGGCCATCAACCGGGTGCTGCTCCGCAGGGTGGTCCGCCTCGCCGACCCGGACACCGCCAGGCCTTCAATGCCAGGGCCCGCATTGTGGTGGAGGGGGCCTTTGGATGATTGAAAGCACGATTTAGGTGCCTCCTCACCCGCCTTGACCTCGCCGAGCACAATATCCCTCCCTTGGTGGCAGCATGTTGTGTGCTGCACAATTTGCGCGAGAGGAAGGGGGAGGCTTTCCTGCCAGCCTGGATGGCTGAGGCTGAGCGCATGGCTGGCCACTACGCTCAGCCCCGCACCACCACCATCCGGGAAGCCCAGCGGGGGGCTGTCCGGATCCAGGAAGCCCTGCAGGAGAGCTTCCAGGTGGAGGAGGAGGACTGAACTCTCCCTGCATGCCCCACTGGGACCTTCTTCCACCCTCCCCCCTTCCCCTCCCTAATCCCCCTTCCTAATGTCAATAAAGACACCTGTTTTGCCAACAAAAATATCTTTTTATTTTACATAACTGGGGTGGGGGGAGGGAGGAGTGAGGATGGGAGAGGGGAGGTGAAACCTGGAAGGAGGGAGCTAGAAGGGGGAAGAAGGGGAGGAAGGGAAAGCTCAGGCTTGGGGGTCCTGCTGGATCTCTCGTCTCGCAGCACTGCGGGGGCGTCGGGAGGGGAGCAGGTGTGGAGGGTGGGGCAGGAAGGACTGGGGGTGCGGAGGAAGCAGGAGGGGGAGCAGGGACGAGAGGAGGAGTGAGAGCTGGTACGGCCTCAGGGGCCGGAGCAGGAGGAGGCAGGAACCTGTCGACCCAAGTCTGGAGGTGGCCTCTGAGGGCACGGCCCTGCTCCTCCAGTGCCTCCACACTCCGCTGCCGCAGCCGCAGGTCCTCTCGGACCCAGTGGTCCTGGGTGCGGAGCTGGTGCTCCAGGAACCGCAGGTGCTGCCGCTGGTGGTACTCCTGGTTCCTGGCACGCCTCCTGGCCCGGGTGCGGGTGGCTGTTGCAGGCGGGGTGATGCGCCTTGCAGTCCCAGGTGCTGAGGCTGTGGTGAAACAAAAGCAGCGGTCAGTTCTCCCTGGGGACAAGGTGGGTGAAACCCAGCCCCCCTCTGCAAGGCCAGGGCCCCTGCATGACACCCAGCTGCTGCTCCATGGTGGGCAAGGCCCAGGCGCATGGTCCCTGGGCTCCCTCTCCCGCCACCCTCCCGTACACATAAGGGGAGCATGATGGCACTCACATGTGGAGCCCTCCCCGGCCTCGGACGACACAGGCAATGTGCTCTGTGGGGTTCCTTGGGGGTCCTGGGCAGGCTCCCTGAAGGCTCCTGGCTCTCAGCATCCTCCTGCTCCTCCTCCTCCGTGTCCCTCTGCCCCAGGGTCGATCACCACCCGGGGGGGCATGAATGGCGTGAGCCTGCACGATGCGGTCCAGGGCCTCAAAATGAAGGCAGGCCTCCGGGTTGGCCCCTGGCTGTCATGCCCTGGAGTAGGACTGCCGCAGGTCCTTTATTTTACAGCGGACCTGCTCCCGGGTCCGCATGTGGCCTCTGGCGGCCAAGCTGGCAGCCATGAGGCTGTAGACAGCCACATTCCTGTGGCTAGTGTGGAGATCGTGGAGGTTGGAGGCCTCCCCCCAAACCTCGATGAGGTCCACGATATCTGCACTTGTCCAGGTGGGCGCCCACCTCTTTCGGCCCCGGGCAGGCTCCTGGGAGCCGTCAGCCTGGTCCTGGGAAGAGGAAGAGGGGTGGGTGGCAGCGGGTGGCTGGCTTATGGTGTGCCAGGTGCAGGGTCTGCTGGCTGGGTGCTGGCAGGCTTGCAACTGGCACAAACACCGTAGCCAGACTGTGCCCCTTGAAGGGCTCTGGGGCCAGGAGGGGGGGCAGAAGAGTTTTCCTGGTGTTGGCCAGAGTGACCACCAGGGCAAGCTGGGAAGGGCTAGCCTCCCACTAGTTCGAATTAAGTGGCTATACAGCCCTTAATTCGAACTACTTAATTCGAACTAGGCGTTAGTCCTCGTGGAATGAGGTTTACCTAGTTCGAATTAAGCGCTCCGCTAGTTCGAATTAAGTTTGAACTAGTGGTTTGTATGTGTAGCACCTATTAAAGTTAATTCGAACTAACGGCTGTTAGTTCGAATTAACTTTGTAGTGTAGACATACCCCAGCATAGGAGATTTAGATTGGATATTAGAAAAAACTTCCTGTCAAGATGGTTAAACACTGGAATAAATTTCCTAGGGAGGTTGTATCCCTAGGGTTGTATCCCTATCACTGGAGATATTTAAAAGGAGATTAGACAAACACAGGTCAGGGAAGGTATGTCTACATAGTCCATGTCTACCCTACAAGCAGTTATTTCAAAATAATGTCAAAATAATGTTAAGCTGGAGGATTTCTTACTCGGACTTCCATAACCTTCATTTTATGGGGAGTAAGGGAAGTTGGAGGAAGAGTGCTCTTCCTCGGACTTCCTGCTTTGTAGACAGCCAAAAGCCGAAATAAGCTATTTTAACTTAAGTTACACAATTGATGTGGCTCAAGTTGCATAGCTTATTTCAGCGTTAGCCCTGCTATGTAGATGTGCCTGGAGGATCTAGATAGGGGTGGGGTACCTTTTTGGGGTCAGGGGCTGCTGACCCACAGATAAATCAATCAAGAGGGGGGCAGTAGGAGCTGGAGTGCCAGTGAGGGAGTCCCAAAGCTGGGTGGGGAGGAGCCCTGAGCCCAGGGGTCTGGATCCAGGCAAGTTGGGGGCTGCATCAGGCAGCTGGGCCTTAGGTTCCCCAAGCCTGGTCTAGATGGTGCTTGGTCCTGCTGGGAAGGCAGGGGACTGGACTTGATTCTCTCTCAAGGTCCCTTTTAATTCTATGATTAAAATGAATGGTACACGTGCTGAAGAGGATGAACAAATGTAGAAAAGAGCTGCACACTAGTGTATACAGTAGACCAGATGCAGAGAAGGTAGCGATGAAGGCATAAACTAAATCTCCCTGTGTCAGCTAAGCGTTGTATTGTGGTGTTGTGTGGTAATAAGGGGGACGATTTCTCCCAGTTAAGGAGCTGTGGTGTTATTGATGCAGCTATCCTTTGGAATTTAGAATGTGAATCATGAGGTAACTTTAGTTGTTGCAGGAGCTTCATAAGATCTCTGCCAGTTGGAACTGCTGAGTGCAGGCTCTGAATCAATGCACATCCTGGCTATGCCCTTTCCAGCCAGAGCCACCAACCTTCTGATCTGCACTTGCCCTTGTGTGCCACTCAATGTAATTGAGGTCATGGCTGATTTGCACCTTTGTCCCCCAGTTAATTATTCACTGCTGGGTTCATATCAGCGTAAGCATGTTTATGTTCGATTGTATCTAGGCTTCTGAGAATCTTTTGGTGCTGTTTGTGTTATTGGCTGTTGCTAAAATGAATGCACAATTATGCATCTATTTGGTGGGAGCTCCAAGTCTCAAGAACAAATAAGGAAAGAAAGAAACGAAGCATATAAGAAGGATCGTGCAGAATAACTTTTTAATTGATAACCATTGCAGATGTATCTGAAACAGAAATGGAAGACAAAATGCTTCAAAAGTTGTGTTTGGAGGTTTCATTGAGCTTGAATTTAAAAAAGCCCACTCACTTTACTCATTTAAGTACAGCATTCTGACTTCAATCAGAATACTCTCTTGAGTGAGATGAAAGGATTTAGCTCTCAATGTATTACTGCATGAGTGATGTCCATGTCTACTTAACTTGATATCAGGTAAACATTTTTAAATGTATGAAATGCAATGTTCTTAAAATAGGGGTACTTAATGTTATATTTAGTAAAAAACTAGAGTGAATATGTCTGTATATTCTCTCATGGGAAAATGTTTCCCCGATTAAATATGACAGTATTTTTTTCATGGATCCAGTTTCAATTTTTTGAACTATTAAACTCTGTTCTGCCAACTGACAGAAGTCTTTGGAGTGGTGAGGGACTCTATGTCCAAAAGTACTACTCACACTGATAGCAATCTGAAAGTAAGTAAGAGTAATAATAAAATTATGATCAGAGCCTCAAAAATGAAAAGTGGGCAAACTATCTCAAATATGTCTGCATCAGTGGAGAAACAGGCCTTAAATTCACTTCCCTTTAGTAAATCTAATCTCCTCAAAGAAAATTGGATTTGGTGGGAGTGTCACGCAGGAATTGGCAAATATCCTTTCTAAGTCATGTTTTAGGTCTATAGTGGAACTTGACAGGACTGTCTGGCATAGAGACTTTAAGTTACTTTTATTTAGGGACAAATTAAACACAATTTGCAACCAGATAATTGATTGAATAGTATAGTCTTGCATACACAGGTGTAAAAAGTGTATTAATGTTAAGGAACTGTGGGCACATGAACACAGCAAGGCAAACGTAGAATTAAGATATGCAACTTCAGCTACATCAATTGCATAGCTGAACTTGAAATGGATTAATTTGACTTTTGGTGCTGTCTACACAGCACTCTTCCTTCAACTTCCCTTACTTCTCATGAAATGAGTGTGAATGGAGTTGGAGTAAGAAGTCCTCCATCTCAACATTATTTTGAAATAATGCCTTGCTGTGTAGACACACATTTTATTTCAAAATAACTGATGTTATTCCAAAATAATGCTGCTGTGTAGCTGTAACCTAAGTCTTCAAGTGATATTTGTACTGGATATGTGCACAATGGTGTATATGTAAGGCAAGGAGGGTTCAGCAAGTGAATAATGCAACAGTCCTTTCAGTAGTACAAGTCATACCTCCAAGAAATGTAATTATTTTTCTTTCTACAGCTTTTACCATATATTTTCTTATTTCAAATATGGGGGCATTGTTTCCTCATCCTCACCATGAGTAATACCTGACATGGGAGACTGGAAAGAATATATTTTGATTGTCATTAATGGTTTAATCAGTGACTTATTCATAGACATAAACCCATAGGAATCACTCTCTGCCTTTAAACTGTTTCTAACTTTTCCATCATTTTTAGGAATATATTTCCCCTATTGCCTCAGCTTTTTTCATAGATGGGGGTCTATCTTTTTCCCCTTTGAATTCAGTGGAAGTTTTGCCATTGAGTATGAATATTTCAAGTTATGTTTTTTGTTTTGTTTTTTAATTAGGACCGCTTTAGAGCCCTAACAAAAAAATCATTACAATTAATGTACCCTAATTTTCCATGCACAGAATATCAGACAGCAGATTTCCTTGTGGCTATGCATTACTTGAAATGATACTCTTTTTTTTTTTTTGCAAATTACTTGGTGTATGGATTGATCACTATCTATCATCTGTGAGTACTATTTTCAAAAAAATCTGAACAAAACAAAAACAGAACCTGATTTGTTTTTGTTCCCCGCTGCTTCCCCTGCTCCTGCATCAGAACTGTAGCATTTACTGTGCTCAGCTATATTTCATATTCAGTTTTCATGAGCAGAGACAAACGTAACTTGGAAACTTTGATAATTCTCTGTGGATTTTCCTACCAATAAAACTTGATTGCATAAATTTTCACAGAAATAAGAACAAAGCTGAATTGAAAAGTAGATGACATGAAATGAAAAGATAGTCAAATGAAAACATTCGCCACCATTTATGATGCTGTAGTCTGAAACTTTAAGACTTTTTTTTTGCTTCCCTCTTTTAATCATTTAGCAAATAAACAATGCATCTGTGACTCTAAAGTAGGGGTAGGCAATCATTTTCACTGGGGGGGGGGGTCACTCCACAAATTTTGGTTAATTGTCAGGGGCTGCAAATTTCTTACTAATGAAATTACATCACCATCTATTGCAGAGCTGGGCAAGATATGGCCTGTGGGCCACATAACAATTTGATCTGTTTGCGGACTGCAATTTAAAGGGTTTGTGGCTCCCGGCCCCACTGCTAATGCACTACCTGGCTCCTGCCTGGGACAGCAATTTAAAAGGCTCATATCTCCAGCCCTTGCCAGGGTAGCCCTATGAACTGGGGCCACAAGTCCTTTAAATAGGGGTCTGCTGCCGGAGCCACCTCCTGGAAACTCTTTGGCACTGGCAGCAGGACATAAATAGTAAGAGGACAGATATAGTCTACAGGCCAGATCAAGGCCAGCCCATAACATTTTGGCACCTGAGGCGGGGAGCTCAAATGACACCCCCATGCCACCTCGCTTGGGCCAAAACTTTGAAAGGTCTCAATTCTGCCCTCTTCCTGTTCTACTCCTTTCATGGCACTCCACCATCTCTGTGCATCTAGAGCAGAGAGAATACCTATGCACCAGCAGCAGACACAATTTTCTACACTCTGGGTCCTAGTGGCACCCCTCCCCCACAGTCTGGCACTTGAGGCGGCCGCCTCAGTTCTCCCCATGGTAAGGCCAGCCGTGGGCCAGATCAAATTGTTAGGTGGTCCAGATTTGGCCTGGAAGCCATATCTTGCCAGTTCTGCTCTAAAGGCTTGTCTGCTTTGTGCATTAGTGTGCACTATAGTGGTATAAATTCTAGTGCATACTAGGGGTCACACTAGTCTGTAGGAGTCCTACAGGCACACACTAGACGTTCACTAGTACATATTAATCAATACCTCCACTGGACACTTGCCACCTGCCAAAATATGACATCTGGAACCTTGCGTCTTGACCTGTACCATTGGGTTCCTGAACTGGCGTGGGGAGAGTGACCTACCTCCAGTCTGGAAGTGCGGGAAAAATGAGCCATGCTCCTTTTTCCTACCAGGCCAAACACAGACTTCTGTGGGTGAGGAGTACTTCTGCGTTGTAGTTGTGAGCACGCCTTATAAAAGTCTTTTAATTTCCTGGAGAAATGGGCATATTGCCGATGGCTGCTAATCCATAATGTACACAAATCATTTTGTTGTATGTTCTTTTAAGTGAGTTTATTCATGTAGTTTCTCCTTAAGAAAACTCTTAGGGATATAGGAAGATTAGTATCTAGAACATCTGTTTCCTATTAGCTAAGCCTATGAAAATTGTTTTTTTCCTCCCTGAGAGTCAGTTGCAATCCTCATGATCTTGAGCCTATACTTGCCTGCTTGCCTGCATTCAAGCTGAAGAGACCTGTAATTAGTTTGAAAATTAATATTTCCTCTTGAAAATGATTTTTCAAAAACATGCTGCCTGTGCACGCATGCATAAACATTACTACTTTTTCAAATATGACAAGATGGATCAACTCATTAGGTTGGGTCAAACAAAGCAGGAGTTACATATATTTTAGATACTATTTAACCAAAGCTGTTTCCTTCCTGGTTTCTGCTACAAGATATCAACCGCAGTTCCTCCCTGATGGTAAGTCATGCTCAAGTCAAGGTAAAGTAGAACCACATTGCCACAGGTCAAACAACAGTGGTAGTCCACAACTGGCTGTTAAACCATTTAAAAGTTTATTATTCCACTGTGGCAGGGTCTGATTCAGCATTTCTGCAGTGAGGCTACTATGGAGCTGTAAGAGGAATTTTAAAGTGTCCTTCTAGTGGGATGAATTTTCTCTGTGATAGAGATACACCCCATCACAGAAAAATGTACCCTGTGTTTTTTTTCCTATGGGGATGAATCTTGCCTTATCTAGGCATTAATATTCATCTATAGATGCTCTGTTTAACTTGTTTTTGTCTTTGGCATGTTGGGTTGCGAACATGGTTGTCAGTGAAAAACTTTGGAAAACCGCGACTTTTTAGTGAAAGCTGTCCCATCTCTTACCCCTGGGTACGTCTAGACTACCGGGTTTTGTCGACAGAAGTTTTGTCGACAGTATCTGTCAACAAAACTTCTGTCGACAAAGAGCATCCAGACACATTGAGTTCTGTCGACAAAGCAAGCTGCTTTGTCGACAGAACCCTGCAGTCTAGACGCAACCGTACAGGCAATAACACCTTCTGTCGACAGAACTCAGTGGTAGTGTAGACGCTGGTATAGTTTTGTCTACAAAAGTCCACTTTTGTCGACAAAACTCAGTAGTCTAGACACACCCCTGTGAGTTATACCCATTGCTATGACTTTAATGTAGACTCTATGTACAGGGTGAACATCTCTAGTCTGGTGCACTCTAGTCTGGAAATATCCATGATCTGGCATGATTTTAGATAGCTGGATGTCCATTGGTGAGTGTGGCCAAATTTGTCATGGTCCTTGTGACAGCTTTTCCCCCTTTCCTGTCCTAGAGGAAGGGGGCTGGGGGAGTTGTGAATCCATCACGACCTGACCTGTTCACATCGTGCCCGTCCTGGGACGTCAGGTCTTCTATATGCGAGGTTCTCTAGCCCCACACCAATGGGTACTCGATGTCGGACACGTTCTCGCCCCACGCAGAAGGGAGGAAAAGGGAGGCCCGGGCCCACCCTCACTCACGGGCCCCAGCCCAGGGCCCTAAGGACTCAGAGTGCCTGCCAGTCTGGGTCCGGCTGACGGGGGTGTGCCGCTAAGCGCATCAGCCCACGGGCTTCCTCACCGCCCTGCCCTGGGCTACTTTCTTTTCCCTCTTCGGTGGTCCTTACCGTGGCGGCGGCGAATCTCGGCAGGGCAATGGCTCGGGGTAGGGCGCTGTCCCTCCTGGCCGGTCCAGTCTCTCCTTCCAACCGCTCCCCCCTTTCCTGTGTTGTCCAGCCTGTTTTAAAGCTCCCACCATGCTGGTACGCTGGAGTCCGTCCCGCCCCCTGCATTGTCCGCCCCGCTGATTGGCCTCTTGGCCTGTCCGGGTTGGCCCCAGCATCTCTCCGGCGGTGCCACTGCGCTCGCCCAGCTGAGCCGTGTTTTCACTCAGCTGAGCCGCGGTGTCCCCACTCAGCTGAGCTGCTGCTCTACCCTGCTGAACCGCGGCTTGGGAGCAGCCGGCGCATGGCCGGTATCTGCTCTGTGGCTTCTCTGCCAGGGCGCAGAGCCCCTGGCTTTCAGTGCGGGGTCTTGGTGCCCCGTCACAGTCCTATAATGTTGTTTATAGTCACCAGTCCTGGCTGTCAGTGTTCTGTGCTGTTATTTAGCACTAATTTACCTCTAATTAGCCTATAAAAGCCCCATAAGAAGTGGAAGCGTTGATAATGCTGCTGGTCAATATTGACCTCCCGTTGGTTCAGCAAATTCTCTGGTTTGGCATCAGGCAGGTCCTGAAAGTTCAGGACTAGAAAGATTCAAGATGTATTTCCACACAATGGCTTGCAGAGGAAGAGAAGGGGGAAAAAAGAGACAAAACATTTTTTGATATGACGGATTTGTAACATTCATGGGAGTGTTTAAACCCTTTTTCCAAACTAAAGGGAATCAAGCTATGAAAAGCTTCAAAAGCCAAAACCGGAAGAAGCTCAGTGATGCAGCAGTTTACTACATAGTTCTTTCACTTGTGGAATCCTCACTTCAAATCCTCGTGCATGTTTAAATACATTGACACTAGTGGCCTAATTCTCCTTTGTGTACATTAGAGATGATGTGCACAATCCGACATGATTATCAGTCTCTGGTACGTGAGTTTCAGGAGTGGAAGATCAGTGCTGTTCAGCTGCAGAGAAAAGAGGAGGCTCATATAAGTAGAGTAAAATCAATTCTCTTTGTTACAGAGCCAGATCCACAGAGCTAAGTTCTGATTTTAGTATTTTTTGTAGATATACAAACATGGATTCACTATTTATCATTGAACTAGAAGACTTATCCAGCATTGCCCAGGTTCTTCAGGGCAGGGGATGGAGAGGTTCAGGGCAGGGGGTGAGAATGGCTGCTGCCTTCTCTCTGGCCATGGCTCACGGCAGCGGGGACCAGGCACCTCACCTGCTGGCTTCTCCACAGGGACTGGCAGAGATTTCCTCCCTCTCCCATGGGCCCTCCTGGAGTGGGGGGCTAGTAGCATCTCCTTCCCTCCCCATTGGCTCATCCCAGGGTGGAGAGGCCAATGGGGGCTTTCTCCCTTCCCCTGGTCCCTCCTGGGGTGGTGGTGGCTTTCTCCATCCCAAGGGAAGCAGCAGGGGGCATCTCCCTCCCTTCTAACCCCTCCCAGGGTAGGGAAGGATCAGGGGCTTTTTTGGAACCCCCAGCTCCAGCCAGCCATCCCACCTCCAGCTCCAGCTGGGTAAGTCTTCTAGTTTAATGATAAATAGTGAATCTCAGCTCCAGCTAGCCACTCTCTTGGTTGTACAGCTGCCTCCAGTGGTCCCTCTGAAGTATAGCTCTCTCTTGTACTCACTACCCCCACTGACACTGTGAATAAAAATCCCTCCAAACAGCTCCTCCCTTTCCATGTTATGAAAAACAGTCCCATTCCCTGTACTTCCAGTTTTCCAGGCACAACTAAACCCTGACCTTGCTTTAAGTTAGGAGAATAGGAAGCTGCATACCACATTTCGTGGTCTTAGGTGTTACCATTTAGGAGGAGTTCTTGAACAGACTCACAGACAGACCACCAGACAGATATACAGTTCTAAAATACATAGGTAGAATATATGTATTCTTCAGAGTCTTTTGGAGAAACAGGGAAGTAAAAGAAGTTCATCTTTAATGCATATACATGTTTTAAAACTATACAGATTTCTTGTCATAATATTTAACAGTAGTTTATACTATGAAAACCGAGTCCTTTATTTTATCAGTATATTTGATGTTTTCCTTGTAGGCAATTATTGAACCATATTTTAGTATGAATATAATATTAACAAATGCATTTTCAGTAGTTTTGGTAAATAGTAGAACAGAATATAAGTCAAGAAATGTAGCTCAATAAACGTCTAAAAGAGGCACTGAAATTGTAAAATGTTCTTTCAGATCTACTTAGTTAAAAATAATAATAGTGCTTTGTACTTTTGATTAAAGGGATTCTTCTTAACACTCCTAGAAAGTGATGCTGCTAAACAAGAACGATGCACATGAAATTGCTTTTTTAACACCCAGTAAAGGTTTAGAGTGAGCTCAGAGAGGTGTAACTGGCTGGAGCTAATTAGGTACGGCTGTGCCTCATTTGGTTCAGTAAGTGAAAAAGGGAGTGGGTTATTCCTAGGATGGATAGGAAGCTACTGCTGATTAGAAGCAGGGGCTAGTCACAAGAAACACAAGGCCGGTCCTTGTTGGCTTATATATGAAGGGAGTACAGCTAGAAACTTTTTGTCAAGATTGAATTGTTTAGCTGAATTTAAATAACAGCGACAAAAAAAGTTCTGCTGCACCTTAGAGAAGTGGATTGTGCCCACAAAAACTCAGGAAACAATCTACATTTTTTTGTTAGTCTCTAAGGCTGTGTCCAGACTCAGGGGTTTTTTCGGGAAAAGTAGCCTTTTTCCGAAAAAACTTCCCCTGCATCCAGACTCAAGCCGCGTTCTTTCGAAATTAAATCGAAAGAACGCGGCTTTTCTTTCGATGGCGGTAAACCTCATTTCACGAGGAAGAACACCTTCTTTCGAAAGTTCCTCTTTCGAAAGAAGGTGTTCTTCAATGTAAATAGGGCTTCTTCGAAAGAGAGCATCCAGACTCACTGGATGCTTTCTTTCGAAAAAGCAAGCCGCTTTTTCGAAAGTTCAACGTGCAGTCTAGACGCTTTCTTTCGAAAGAGGCTCTTTCGAAAGTATCTTTCGAAAGAGGCTTGCAGTCTAGACATAGCCTAAGGTGCTGCAGAACTATTTGTTGTTTTTTCAGTTAGAATAACACGGCTCTGAGACTTTAAGCTTAATTAGAATTCCTGATGGAAGGAGTTTTCTGTTTAAACTTATCTCCTATGAACTCTTCTCAGACCCTGTTCCTGACATGCAATTAATAAATATGATGCATTTATTATTTCAAAGATGTTACTAAGAGGAACTTTGAATTAGAATTGGGAATGAACTCTTCTTACATGAATACCCTCAAATATCTAAAAAGGGTTGCTTTTGTGGTAGATGTGACAGATTTTAGGCTCTTGTTTGATAGTTGATATAATAATGACTTTAATCATTCAGTATTTCATATCTGCTACAGAGCAAAAATGATGTTGGGAGGGAACCATAAGAAAATAGCTCTGCCTTTTTTAAAGGCAGTCAGTGAAATGGATTCAGATTGACCATTCCACTCTGAATGATCCAAGTGTTAAATCATGGTTCTGGATTAGAGTTGATAATTTTGGACTGAGGATAATGTTCTGAAAAGATAAGAACACAGTTTGTGTAAAGTAGCATACAGAATACGGAGTGAATCTGAAATACATACAATAAACTTTGCATAATGGTTGATGGTGATAATCGCCTCAGAAGAGATATCTTCGTGAATTCTTTTGAGAGACTGGAGGATGGTGGTGGGTGGCATCTTAAACTAACCTAGAAAGTATGACTGAGGAAATCCAGGAAGAGGCAGAAGAGGCAGATGAGAAAAGGTGCCTGTTACCAATGGGGAAAGAACCCAGTTTTGGATTTGTGGATACTCTGACATATCACCCTGCCAAAGGGTCAGGGAAGGAGAGGATGTTGGACATTTTTAAAGTCAATTATATGGGCACTGAAACATCTCATACAATACCTGTCTAGGATAGCTATTGCACATTAAGAGTAGTTATCTTGTGCATTCTGTATTTTTTTATTTCATTACAACTATTTGTACAAATTCTTAGTACATTTTTCTATTACAACTCAGGTGGCTTTAGATTTCTACACGGACACATGCAGACTGTTCTGGAGAGTCGACACAACTGTTAATGGCTAAGAATCAGTGAAGTTAGTGTTCAGGGAGCCTACGGAGCTTGAGAATTTAGATCAAAAGGGCATCAACTCAAGACTCCTCTCCCACAAGCTGTGTCAATGTCAGGGTTGTCAATCTCATGGCTGTGATACTCAAAGTGCAAGAAATACTATAATTATGAGAACAGAACTGAAGGGGCACAGGATGACAGTCCTATACGAGGCTCCCTTAATGCCATATCTTTGTACATATCTTTCAAAAAAGTGGAGAAAATGTTCATGCCATTATAAAAATTCATTATGTTCTGGGTTTCATTGAACTGAACGCTGTAGGAGGTATGAGACATACCAAATCAAAGACCTTCCTGATTAGGCCTCCTGGGAGTAGGATTTTTTAACAGCGAACTGCTATCAGATTGACTGCATTGCTAACCATGTCTCTCACACTTTCTACCCTTACTGGGCTAGTGAAATTAGAGAGCTCTTGGAACGGGTTTCACTGTGTGTGGCCTATTGTACTGTCAATATATGTGAGTTATTCCCATTAATAATAGTGTGAGTTACATGTACAAAGTTAAGGTAAAATACACCTTTTTGTGCTTTAAGGTAGGTTAAACTTAAAGAAGGAAAATAGTGAAAAGGCACTCTTTTGCGACAGCATATTGAAGTAGGAGTGGGCTGTTTCATATGGGAAATTGGCATTGTTTCATACATACAAATGTATATATTGATGAGAAATAAATGAATATGTATGCAATTCAACACAGTGAGGTTCAGGCCTTATTCCTTAATACTTTCCTTTTCTCCCCCACCCTTCACCATTCTTCATAAGTTGCAGTGACTTCAAAGTGAGTTCAGGCTCAGGAAGTTCCTATCATCATAATTCAGTAATACAAAACCATATTATTATTTATATTGCAGTGTTGCTTAAAGGGTTTGGGTTTCAGAGTTCTAGTCACTGTATAGACATAAAATAATAGTTCCTCTCTCAAAGAGTGTCACAAATATATATCAATGGTACTCTATTAAAAGTATATATAAGTTTGGAAATTTTGCAGAAAGTTTTTTTTTTTTTTTAACACAGAATATAATGTTTTCAATTGACTTTTCCTTACAGGTGAAGAAACATCATGCAGAACAGATGATTTAAGGTTCTGTATGTATGTAGAAGGCATTAAATGATATTGGTAAATGACTTTCTTTGAGCATGTTAACACATTAGTATACTGAAGTTTTTCTAAACATCAATTAGTACCATGAATGGCAGAAATTACCTTTTTCTTTCCTCTACAGATTACAGTTGTCAAACTTCATTGCACTTCAACCCCCTTCTGATAATAACAATTATTGCATGATCCCAGGAGGAAAGATCAAATGCCTGACTGCCCCAGCATGGCTATGTCTACACTCGCGGCTTCTTGCGCGAGTACTATGCAAACATTCATTTGTTTTGATAACCCGAAGTAAGATTTAACAGAACTTTCCATTGCATGGGTTTTACAGTGGTGGAAATCCATTGACTTCAATAAAATTATTGGGTTAGACCTTTATAGTCCCTTCTAACCCTATGGCTCTATGACTCTTTAATTACTAGCCAATTAGCCCATCATAAGACGGGATATTCAGGTCTCTCCTCCCCGTCGGTCTTCTCTCCTGAGCCTCCGGTCTCTCTCTCTGTCTCTCTCTTTCTCTTCTCCTCCCCCTCCTGCCTCTCACTTGAGGGACCGTGGAGCCCAAACGGGCATTTGGGCTCCGCACTCCCCATGCTGCATGGAGAGCGTGGAGCCCAAACAGTCGCTTGCGCCACTTGCTCCCACATGGCGGCCTGGCTGAACGGCACAGAGGTCACTGAGCGCCACGTTCACGGCAAGAGGGCGGGGCCTGGAACCGCTGTCATGCCGCACGTCACCGCCCCACCCCCTTAGCCTTCCGCCGTGGCACTCGCCTGACTTCTGCACTGCTCAGCCAGGCCGCCACGGGGGAGCAAGAGGCTCAAGCGGCCGTTTGGTTCCCGCACTCCCCATGCAGCATGGGCCACCCAGAGGGAACAGCCAGCATTTTAGCAACAGCGCCCCCCCCCCAGAGGGAACAGCCAGCATTTCAGGCAACAGTGCCCCCCAGAGGGAACAGCCAGCATTTCGGCGTTACAGACTCTCAGACACTGGGCTACAATTTATATCAATTCCTCATTTACATCAGAATATGTGGAAGAATTAATCCTTTATAGAATTAGGTGGAATATTACATCATTTGACAGATTTTGATTTTACTAAATCTCCAAGCTCATCTTATTTTAGTTCCTTCAGTTTTGGTTATATCAAGCTACTTCTATGTCATCTTCTGCCAAAGATCATATTTATCACAAGTCTTTTTCTTAAGGAAAAGAGCATAAATCCTTTTCTTTCATTTTCACTGGGAAACTCCCAAGTTTGTTAAATAAACTACTTTTCAAGGCAGAAACAATCAATTTGCTGAGTTTAATTTCTCTTACTTTCCTGGCAAACTAATCCCAATTCACAAACACACAGATGAATCAGAAAGCAAATAGTTAACCTGCGGAACTCCTTGCTGCAGGAGGCTGTGAAGGCTACAACTAGAACAGAGTTTAAAGGGAAGTGAGATCAAGTCATGGAGGTTGGGTCCATGGAGTAGTCTTAGCCAGGGGGTAGGAGTGGTATTCCTGCCCAAAGGTTGTGGAAGGCTGGAGAGGGATGGCACAAGACAAATGGCTTGGTCACTGTCTTCGGTCCATCCCCTCCAGGGTCCCTAGGGTTGGCCGCTGTCGGCAGACAGGCTACTGGGCTAGATGGACCTTTGGTCTGACCCAGGACAGCCATTGTAAGCTCAGGGCTCAGGGTCAGGGGTCTCAGTGGACCCCCTTGATTTTCATGCACACCTGCTCCTGGGTGGCCAGGCTGGCAGCACTCCTGCCCTAGACGGCCACTTTCCTGTGCCTAGTGCGGAGATTGTGGACGAGGTCCACGATGTCCGCACTAGCCCAGGAAGGTGCCCGCCTCTTGCGGTCCAGGGCAAGCTCCCAGGAGTCGCCAGCCTGGTCCCGGGAAGAGGGGGTGGGCTGGGGGGCATCGGGTGGCTGGCTCAATCCATGCCAGGTGCAGGGTCTGCTGGCTGGGTGCTGGCAGGCTTGCACCTGGCACGGGCACCGTAGCCAGCCCGTGCCCCTTTAATGGGTCCGGGGCCGGGAGGGGGGCATAGAGTTTCCCTGGTGTTGGCCAGAGTGGCCACCAGGGAAACCTGGGGAGGGCTAGCCTCCCACTAGTTCGAATTAAGGGGCTACACACCTCTTAATTCGAACTAGCTAGTTCGAACTAGGCTTAATCCTCGTAAAATGAGGTTTACCTAGTTCGAACTAAGCGCTCTGCTAGTTCGATTCAAATTCGAACTAGCGGAGCGCTAGTGTAGCGCCTATTAAAGTTAGTTCAAACTAACGTCCGTTAGTTCGAACTAACTTTGTAGTGTAGACATACCCTAAGTTATCTTAGTAGTTCATGCTGACCACCAGAGAAGATTTAAGTATATGCTTAAATTCTTCACTCAGCTGGTGGAATTGGAGGTAAAGTAAACATAAACAAACAAACAAACAAACAAAAAGAGAGGCTCCAGGAACTGCAGTGTGGGTAATCAGGCTGAGTGACTGAAGCAGCAGTCAAGAGCTGGGAAACAGAATCAAGGGTCAGAACCAGGTTATCTGAAGTTAGGGAAGGCAGGAACAGAGGTCTGAGACAGGAATGAAGTTGGGAGAGGGCTAGAACAATGTGAGGAATCAGGAACAAGGTGAGGAAGTAAGAATAAAGCAGATTAGAGTTTTATCTTGTTGTGCAGACAGGCTCTAGGTGTTTCTTCAAGTTTTAAATAACATGCCTGGCTTAATCAGTATATTCCACAAGTCAGGGATTCTGAAAGTAGGATATCCAGAGATGCTTGGCCCCCAGAGACTTACATTCCATTGATCTCTGCCTTTTCAGAGCTGGAGGGATGCAATTTGGATATAGCAGTCACCAGGTACCCACAGATTCAGGTTCTAGCCCTAGGTTTCCTCCTGAGGGAGGAAGATCAAGGGAATGGTGATGAAAATACATGAATGCATAGAACAACTAAACAATAATAATAAGCTTTATTTTCTGGCCAGTCACCTGACCTATGCAAAAGGTTAATATCCACCTATTCCAGTGTTTATTGTTTCAGGGGGATAAGACAGGGTAATTTGTTCAAGATGAATGAAATGTTTATGAAATATAAGATGTTATTTTCTTGATTTACACAATCAAATATTTGAGGTTCTGAAATCTTTCATTTTCCATTTTCCCCCTCACTTTTATACTTCTCACCAGGACAGAACATTCAGAAATATAATCCCATTTCTGGGGTATTTCCATCTGAAGTAGTAGCAGGAAAATCACAGTGGAGTACATTTTCTCATGAAACTTGCAATATAATTCAGCAGATTCAAAATGGTGAGAAAGTTTGAATACACTTTCCTTAAACACTGGCACTGCTAGATATTCCAATCTATGTGTGAACAATGACAATTGAGGTTTACTCATGTCCATTCTGGGTGTATGAGTGCTCGCTGTACTTCAATATTCTTATGTTATAGTCAGATATAAAAAGTAACACATCTCAATCATCAGGATGTATTATATTCTAATATGAGATCACAATGCTTGCATTACCTATTAATGAGAATACACCATTCTTCACATTCAAGCTTATAAATTTCAGAGGGAGTATTTTGCTTTATATGAGTAATCATTTACCCAGGGAACAGATTGCTGATGATTATTTACAGCTCATTCACCACAGAATGAAAGCTGAACATATGACACTATAACAGTAATTGATATAGTATCTCATCCCAATGGCAGTATCTTGCTTCCCAAGAGGTTAAAATTTTTAATAGTAACAGACCATGGAGCAAAGTATAAACCTAAATCATTTAGGACTAAAAATTAAATCATGATATCTCTCTAACTAATGCTATGAATCAAATCTGTGACTTAGTAATTATTGCTAGAAGCAAGAGAAAATACAGAGGTGTTAATTGTTTGAACTAATTACAATCTCCTTACAGGTATTAGAAGACATAATTTAAGACAGTGCTGAAGGGAAAGATTTAAAAATCTTGAAGCAAGACAGGCAAGGAAATTTAGTGTACATATCAACTTGACAGTGCAGATGCCTAGAAGATATAATGCTCAGACATTATGAAGTATTTACAAGGGCATGAAAGAGAAAAATATTACCTTTCCTTTTCCTTTCTTTGTTCAGCAGCTGTTTATCTTTAAGGTCACTCACATGCATCATTTAGAGTTTCTTTCACTTCACAAGAGACAATACTAAGAGTCCACCTACTTGCCAATGTGAGAGAAAAAAAACTTGAAAACTTAGGAATGTCCGCTTGGTAAGCAAGTCAACATTATTTTCCCTCAAATTCCTTGGGCAGGTGGGCAACAAATAGGAAGAGCTTAAGGGGATGCTCTAGGAAAGAAAACTTAACACAGAAGCCAGGTCTACAATGGTAGAGAAAATTGATATAAGATACACAATTTCAACTATGACAATTGTGTAGCTGGAGTCAACATATCTTACATTGATTTTCTGAGGCAGCCCCACAGCAGGAGGTCAACAGGAGAAACTCTCTTGTCAACTTCCCTTACTCCTTGCAACTGTAAGGAGTAGCACAGTCAACAGGGACACCTTTAGAGTTCCATTTACCAGGTATCTACTAGACCCGGTATTTGAACCCCAAAAGATTGATTGACAGAGTGTCGATCCTCTGGTAAGTATGGACAAACCCAGAGATGTTAAGCTCAATCAGACTACCAGAATATTAATTTTCATAACTCTCAGGGGTGAAATATTGAACTTTGTTACTCCTGTGAAACTCTGAGTTGCACATGGTATATTCATTAAACACATGCTTAAATGCTTTCCTGAATTGTGGCCTAAACTAGTATAGCATGTACATAGGTATAACTAGAAATACTCAGTTTTTATTTACATTTATTTTATCCCTGTTTTTTATTGAAATCAAAACATTTCATGGGAATGTGCTAATTTTGAAAAAAAATCAATGGAAGAGATGATTTCTTCATTTTTGTTCAATAAACTCAAAATATTTAATTTCAATAAAGTAGAAACATTGTGTCAACTTTTGTTTTGAATTATTAATTTGATTTTATATTATATATTTGACATTGTTTCAGTGTTTCTGGTTTTTTAATTTCAGAGAAAAAAATAACTTTATGCTCTAAAAATATTAGAAATTTTGTTCAGAATGTTGCAATTTCCCACGGAATGGAAATTCTATTTTCCAGCAAACTCTAGATATAATAGAACCACTTGTGGTCCAAGGTATGGTAGAGAAGACAGTATTTTATTGTATATAAACTGCAAGAGATAAACTGAAATAAATAGTTACCTGCCATGTACAGAAGTCTATATCAGGATAAAGAAGTTGCCATTTTTTATTGTTTGTGTAACACATTAAAGACAAGAATGAAATTAGAGAAATAATGTTGGACTTAATATTTTCTAGAAAGGGGTTGATAATAAGAAACATGGAGGGGAGAAGAACAACGTCATACTCACTCCTATTATAAAACATTAGCTTCCAAAGCTAGCAGCTAATGGAAAAGAAGAATATTCAATCCAACAATTGCTATTTAAGGCCCTGGCTCAGGAAAATACCAACTGATGTACTTAGGTCCTATCCTATTCTATACACCTCTTAAACACTTGTATAAATGCCATTTGACAGGATTTAGGCATATGTTTAAAGTTAAACATGTGCTTATCTGCTGTCCTAAATTGTAGCCTAAGTAGCTAAAATACAGCTGTACTTTGTTTATTTAGCATTTTAGGCTGTTGAACATTAAAAAGTGGAAATTGTTGAGATTTACACATCATGTCAACATTTTTAGTAGGCTTCATTATGTGCATATTTGATTCTAGTATCCTGCCAAGTAAAACTGTAACTCAATTCATAATGAAAAATATTAACTCCTTTATAAATAGCCAAAGCAGATATGAGGGGAAGTTAAGAAAATTAAAACTAGGTCATGTGCACAACATATTCTGCTTAAAGAAAAGGGCAACAATTGCCCTTGGAGGAAAGGATAACGACATCAAAGTTTTGGCAACCTCTCTACGCAAGCCACAGGAATCAGCTAATTTGCTACTAAAATATAGCCACAAGCATGGCTCCCCCTTTTTAACTGAAAGTACTGAAAGTGCTTGCACCATTATATATTTTTGAAAGTGTTAGAATATGGACTAGTATACCACTATTGAGAAGCAGCTTTTTCATAGAATGATCATAGATATATGGGGCCTTTTGTATAAGAGGGGTGAGGTTGTTTTTCTTTAACTGTGTACCTTTTCCATACTTGTAGTGTTTGTGCTTTTGTTTGCTATTGCTATGATTAGCGTTTGGTACACTGCTATTACCAAACTTTATGTTCCCAATATGTAGATGGTTTTCTGGCTATGTTCTTGACAGCATATGCTTAGTAACTGTTCTGTACCATTAAGAAGAGTTATATATTTTATACATCATTACATCAAATGTGAAGATCTTGACTCTGAGATTGGCTAACATGGTGCCTTTATTTTGGAGTTTTATTCTCTTTATAGCTCCAGCCCCATCCCACCCCATCCTACCCCTCTCACATTACTAGATGTCAGAACCCCCCCCCCCCCCCCTTTGAAATTCCCTTCTTCTTTGTAGAACGAGGACTACAGGGGCTTCTGAAAGAATGTGTTTGCTCTTCCACCAAAAAAAGCAGAAGAGCAAACACGTTCCCTGGATGCAGCACAGTTTTTGGGGATACCTCTGGTATCCTGAAAAAGCCCCACAGTCTTACCGTACCCCAGAATATTTACTGTTTAACATATATTCCTTTTCTTTCCTAATGGCTCCTAACATTCTGTTAGCTTTTGTGATTGGTGCTGTAAATTTATATTTCCAGAGAACTATCCACAGTGACCCCATAGTCTGTTTCTTGATCCGTCAACAGCTAATATAGACCTCTTCATTTTGTGTGTGTAACTGGGATTATGTTTTCCAATGAGCATTGTTTTGTATTTATTAACAGTGAATTTCATCTGCCATTTTGTTGCCCAGTTTTGTGAGATCCCTTTATTACTCTTCACAATCTGCCTTGGACTTAACTATCTTTGAGTAATTTTGAATCATTTGCAAAACTTTGTCGCTTCACTATTTCCCCTTTTTCAGATCAATTATAATATGTTGAACAGGTCTGGCCTCAGTACAGGTTCCTGGGGAAACCCTGCCACTTGTGTTTTTAAAATCAGAAAAAAAAGGACCATATATTTCTACCCTTTGTTTACTCCCTTTTAGGCTATGTCTAGACTGCAGGCTTCTTTCTGAAGAAGCTTTTCCAGAAGAAATCTTCCAAAAAAACTTCTTCCAAAAGAGAGCATCCATACTGACCAAGTACATTGAAAAAGCGATCCGCTTTTTCAAAAGATAGTGTCCATACTGAATGGACACTCTCTCACATTTAAGATGTCATTATTATGAACAGAGTGGCCACAAGGGCACCTGTGCTTTTTCCTCTTTCCAAAGAACTCCCTCTTCTCCGTCCACACACGCCTTTTTTCCGAAAGAGTTATTTCAGAAAAAGGCTTCTTTCTCTTAGAAAGAGGTTTACTAATGTTGGAAAAACTCCTCTATTCTTTCAATATTTTTTTGAAAGAATGCGATTGCAGTGTGGATGTAAGTGAATTTTTTCAGAAAAAAAGGCCGTTTTTCCGAAAAAACTTTGCAGTGTAGACATGCTCTTAATGACTTACTGATCCAACACCTTCCCTCTTTTTTCCCATGCTTACTTGCTTAAGATTCTTTAGTGAGGAACATTGTCAAACGCTTTCTGGAAATCCAAGTGCACTATGTCAAGTGTTGTCTTGCACACATATCACCACTAATTCACCAGAACAATTTAATCTGTCTCATCTATGTACCCCTCTGTCTTCCTTAGCTCCCTGCCACTCTGGTCTCAAGAGCCTATATTCAGTCTCCCTGTGCCATGAGCTGCTTGCATCAAATGAACACATATGTTGCCTACTCACAAGGAAGTAATCATACCCTATGCATTCAATGTGATAAACTGGATAGCCCCCATAGGAAGTTAATGAGTAATTTAAGCTGCAGAGAGGTAATGGGAGACTTGGCTGATAAAGTGCTACGAACAATGTAAGAGTATTTTTGCAAAGCTCTATTCAATAAGGCTTTAAGCAATGCCCCTTGATCCTTGATAGATAAGAATACAATTTGGGGCCCAAACCTGCACATAACTACTTCTGCACGTTGTGCTGTGAAAGGAAATAGGATTATTCACATAAGTGAAGACTGCTAGCATGAGGAAAGGCTGCAGAATCAGGCCCTTTACAAGGATGACTATGATGTCTATCAGCTCATTTTCATTGTTGTTTTTTTTAGCAGAGCATGTTCTAATGTCCCCAATAGTCACCCACTCTCCTCTGAAACACCTTACATTGTTTTTCACTTTTAGAGAATTGTATGTTTATTTTTTAATCTGAATGCCCAAAATGTTTTATCTGCTGGTTTATACATTTCTTAAATAGCTGTGGCATTGAATCAATGATCTCTTTTCAGCAGTTGTGCTCATTACAGAACATTCCCCCTAGATTGTGACATCATAATCCAATCCATAGCCAGCTGCAAAAGTACCAACAATTCTACTTTACCGAGGAGGCCAATTTTCATGTTAATGAAGCCACAATGAAGTGTCACGGCTGACAGGCATAAAATAAACCTTAGTTTAAGCAGGTAGAATAAATTGATTTAAATAGCTGTACATTTCTGAAAATCAGGGAATTCTTGAAATGTGATCATTGTGTTTAAAATACATTACTGTGGATAGTGAAAATATATTATTTTTACTTATAATAGCAAGCCAAAAGTCAAAGCTAAAACATTTTACGGAAGGCAGGGTTAGTTCCCAAATCAAAATATAAAATAGTACTTTGTAAATCATGTCCCTTTCCGGAGGTAGTTACATGTTACAATAGATCTCTGTTAGCTTCAATTATCTTTCAATACTTACAGCAAATTTCTCTTGAAAAACATTTTCTTGGACAGCTAGTTGCACCTCAACTGAAGTAAGATAAATCGGATTAGATATCACAAGTGACACTTTGTGTATCTGTAATATTGTCAAAAAAGCAGCACCTTTAATCTGCTATGCTGGCATGATGAAATAGCAGCAAAGCAGGTTTTAATAGAACAGCGACCTAACACTTGTCGAAACAAGTGCATCAATGTACTATGACAGCTTCTGATTAAAAATATTGATTTATCCTGTATCTCACTTTCAGAGCTGGAGAATTATGGGAATTTGCTGGAATCCTTCAGACATATCTATTTTGTAATTTCTCAAGGCAGCAACAGCACCCTGAAATCAAAAGCCAATGTAACTGTAGCTATGTATGAATTTAGCCTCAGTGTTTTTTATACCACCTTTTGATTTTATTTATGTTACTAGTCTTCTTAGGAAAACTATTTAGTTATGATCTTATAATATATAGATTTCCAATTTAAATAATAATAATAATAAACTCTATATCGGGGTGGGCAAGAAGCTGCAGACGGACTTGATTCAGTCCACAAAGCCACCAGATCCAGCCTGTGGCTGCCTCACCAGAACTCTTAGGCAGAGAACATCTCTCTCTTTAAAAAGCCAGATGTTCTCTGTTATGAATGGCTGGGGAGGAAGGAGGGAGACTTCTCATGCTCTTCCTACCCCTCCCCAGCAAAATCTCTTAGCTCCCATTGGCCAATTTCTCATTTTCCAGCCAATAGGAGCTGAGAATTTTTGCTGGGAGAAGAGGCAGTGTAGAAAGCCTTCTCCCTCCCTCCTCAACTTCCTCCTCCCCCCCTCTCTCATGCCCAAAGTGGAGCCACACGGAGCAGTCTGCCTCAAATTTCTGCTGGTAAGCTCCTCCCAGAAAGAGTCTGCATCTGGCACTCCAGCCCTTCCCCAACCCTCTGCCCCTCTCTCCACATACCCCAAACCTCTGCCCCCTCCTTCACCCACACTCCCTCCTAGATCTGGCACCACAGTCTCCTTCAATCCTCTCCTATCCTAGGTCACATCCCAAAATTCTGCATCCAAGTCCTCTGACCTAGGTCACAACTGCCTCCTTCACCCAAACTCCCTCCCAGACTCCATTCTCCCTCCTGCACCCCAGTCCCTTACCCCAAGCTCCCTTCTGCACTAACCTCCATCCTAGGCCCTGAAATTCCTCCATTAATATTCTGGAAGAGTGAGGTCCTTGACCACTTTCTAAAATCTTGGAGTGGTACTCCCTTAAAAAGTTACTGCCCTCCCATGCTCTATACAATTCCTGTTAGTGTTGTAGATACAACTGTATGCATATATTAGTGTTTCTCTGCTCCCATAATCAATATATACAGATATTCTTTCCATCAGTAGAGCTGTTATGCTGAAAGAATTGATCTGAAAAATGAGATATGGCTATGAGAAGAGAGTCCTGGTGTGATGGAATTCAAACATCTGGAAAGACCCAAATAGGCATGACTTTTACTAGGAGTTGAATACCTAACTGACCTCTGATTTTGAAAATCTTCCTCTAAACCTCAAAATGACTTGTACTCCTGAGTTATACAGACATTTTTGGAAAAGCCACTCTCAAAGTTTTGATATGAATTTAGGGGCCTAGTTTTAGGCATCAGTTAAATCTTAGTTGAATAGGTCTTACTCTCTAACTACTTTTAAAATTGCTTGTTTCTCTCCAAAGCTCTTGTAAAGAAAAGAAAATCTCTCAATTCTAATTGCAAAAAAATACAAGTTTTTGGTAGGAAAATGTTGATGGAGCTTTTTTTTTAAGTTTTGAGTATTTGTTTTTATTCTGGTTATTTATAGAAGAGCAAAAGAAATCACTATTCATAGATTTCACCATCTCAGCTTGGCTTTTGGTGCTGCCTACATAGCAAGAAGTTGAAGGAAAAACACTCTTCCTTTGACTTCCCTTACTACTTGTGAAATGAGGGTTACAGAAGTTGGAGTAAGAAGCTCATTATTTTGAAATAACATGAGTTATTTCAAAATAAGCATGCAGTGTAGACATAGCCTAAGGTGCCACAGGACTATTTGTTGTTTTTAAAGTTGCAGACTAACACATCTACCCCTCTTAGACTATTCATAGAGATCTTTTTGAGAAATGACAATGGCAATTAAAATAGCCTTTTGTGAAATGTGGGCTATTTACAGAAAGGTTTTGAAAACTAACAATGTAAAATGCCCAGGGAAACTCTTTGAACTGTATGTTCTTAGGTTATATACCAGTATATATATTTTAAAGAGTGTTGAATTCTGAGCTAGCACACAGTGTTTCTTCAGTGCAACAAGTAGTCATGTGGAGAGACCATTATATTAGTTCTGGTGTGAGCGAATGTTGAATAGCAGTTGCCAGTCATTTCAAGAGAGTGTTATAGTCTTGATAGCACAATTGAACCTCTGGGAAAATGAACCATTTTGACTACAGAATGACTTAAAATGTGAATTATCATTTGTCTCCCTTTCTTCTGTCTCTCTAACTTGACATGTTACTTTTGGAAAACGAAGGGCTATTGGAGGAATAATTCTAAAGGAGGAAGTTAGAGGAGGTTAATGATGAAGAGATTTGTGAGGACAGAATAGGTGAGTCCATTACTGATTATAATGAATGTAAAAGTCACCTAGGATTCCTGATGAGTCTCTCAAACTCACATTATATTTCACTTTCTACAATTTATAAATGAAAATTGTGATGATTACTTAAATTTTGTGTGTGTGTGTAAAAGTGCTGCAATTGGATAACTTTGTACTAGAAGATAAAATGACAGTAGTATGCAGCCCATGTTCAGATAGCATATTTTAAAATTGTGTTTTTTGTCAGAGGAAGAGTTTTACAAATATAAAACCTTATATGAATATAAAACCATGGCTACTATACTGTAAGATGGAATTAAAAATGTATTTTAAATTGTATTGTTAATAATTTTAAGATTGTAGCTCAATAGAGCAATTACTGAAAAATGACGGTTTACAAGTGATCAAGGTAATAGCAGTACAAGTAAAATAAGTATAAAATAATCATAACATTCTGAAAACCCTTTGGATAAGGTATTTTAGGTAGAATTGCTAATAATTACAGGTTGGACCTCCCTGGTCCTGCACCGTTGGGACCTGAGCTGTCTCAGATCAGGAAATTTGCAGGATCAGTGAAAGTCAAGGCTCCCTTGCTTGGCTGTCCTGATGATGACTCCCTTCCCTACTGGCTCCAGAGGTTGGGGCTCCCAGGCCTGCCACTGCCCCACTAAAGCTGGCCCGGTGGAGACTCCCCACCCTGATGCCTACCAGCTGCATCGGGTGGTTTCCAGGGGTTCCCCAGCCAGGGCTGCCTGGCTGCCACCAGCCCTGCTACCACCGGCACTTCCTTGGGGTCTCCCAGCCCCTGGCTGTTGCTGGCTCTTCTGCTGCCAAGGGTTTTCGAGGGTTCCCCAGCCACTTCCAGCCCTGCTGCCAGGTTCTCTCTGGCCCCACTGACAATGGGGGTATCCCGGTTAGGGCTGAGGCTCCCCAGTGTTGCCTGGCCCCACTGATGCTGGGGTTCCCCTGCTGGTACTAGGATTCCCCGGGTACTGCTGGGATTCCCCAGCCAGTGCTCCTGAGCCACTGCCTGGCCTCACAGCCACTGGGGGTTTCGTGGTCAGGGCTGCCTGGCCATCCCAGTCCCACTGCTGCTGGCAGTTTCCCAGGGTTCCTCAGCTGTCATTGGCCCCACTGCCAGGTACTCTCCAGCCGCTTGACTCCACCTTAAACTGGGGTTCCCGGTGGAAGGGAGGCTCCCTGATGCCACCTAGCTCCTCTGATGCCAGGGTTCCCCTGCCTAGCTGCTGCTGGCATAGCCAGGACTCCGCAAACCCCACATTCCCTTGGATGGCTCTCACTCCTGTGGCTCTTTGATCCAGCAATATTCATGCCAGACCATGGATGTTGCTGGACCAGAGAGTCACGGATTTGGGAGTTTCAACCTGTATAAAGAATATAATTTCAGTGCGTGAATACAGAACTAAGCCATAACTTAATTTTTTATTAATCAAATTCTAGATAAGGAATGTTACCTAATTTCACTGGAGACCAATCCAGTGTTACACTTGTATTGATTTATTCAATGCCGCTATTGGATCAAATGAAAAGGGAATGGAACTCCTTCACACACATGCTCACACACTCAGCCACTCAGATGCTCATACACTTACACATACAACGAATTGCCATTCATTCTCTCAGCTCTCTTCTCTTTATTGAGCTGGGTGGCCCCTGTCATCTACACTGAGCTCTTTTTCTGTGTCCATCACCGAGAGGCCCACCCAGACCTTATTTTCCTCATGCATATTAATTCCTTCTTCTCATCTTCACTGCACCTCTGTTTCTTGTCTTTCTCATGTGCAAGTGAGGATTTCATCAGACCCCCACCTAGCCCCTTGCTCCTCTTTATAGTTTCAAGGCTCCTCTCCACAAAGCCATAGACATTCCCCTATTCATACCACTTACACTCATGTACTCTCTTGTCACAGGATAGAATGTTACAGTGCTTAAAGATCATACAAACAATAGCTGGAAGTTACAAAGCTTGTAAGACATTACAGAACTTGAACCATTACATGAAAGTTTCATGGCTTACAATAGAAACAGACATATCTTAGAACACTTGAGTTACATGGCTTACAATAGAAATGGACGTATCTTAGAACACCTGAGAGTTACATAGCTTACAACAGCAGAGAGCCATGTGACTTGCAATGGCTGAAACTGACATGACTTATAATACAAAAACTAACATCTCTTTCATTCACATTATATGGGATTGGGCTGAAGTTTTACACAACAAGGTAGATCTAGTTATTTAATTTGCAAATCTTTCAAAATTAAAATTGAGTCCACCTATTACTTTTTACTTACTACTTTTATATTACTTTTTGGATCATATCATTTTAATACAAAATATAAATAAGAAGCTATACAAAATTCTTTTTTATATTCATCAGCTTATTTCAATTGAAAAGCCAATGGAATTAGGCCCCTATTGAGATCATAAGTAAACACAAACATATTACTTTCCAGATAATACCAACATCTGATAACAGAAAAACCCTGTAATGCTGTCAGAACTGCTTTTTTTCTGTCAATCAAATTCCAACTAAATTAGAGCAACATATATTCAACAAGAAAGCATGCAAGATTTGGTTCTTATTGATTTATTGATGACTATATGCAAATATGCAGTTTTCACAGAGAGTCAAATGGAAGTAAACTTACATGAGAAATTTCCTGTAAGGATACCATCAGTGCAGGATTCTCATATGCCTCTAGGGGAAGTCACGTGGGAAACTCATTTCAACTCTTAAGTCTTTTTACCCTTTGAGACACCCAAGCTGGAGTTAGGGCTCAGTCACACTGCACAGGCCCGAACTCAGGCACCTCAAATACCAGAGGGCTTTCCATTCTATTTCTTCTCAGTACTGTCAGTGACAGAGCTCCCACCCTTGAGCTGCCCACAGGTTATTGGCTTCTTGGTTCCAGCTTTCATAAACAAAATTTTCCTGAGTCCATGTGGCTACGTCTGTTTTTTCTCTGTGTGTCGCTTTCAACATTGATATTCTTCTGTGTGTCTTTCTTTAGGTTCAGTTGGCTCCAATCAGAGAAGTCACCAATTTCCCAGTTTAGGCTCCAAGAAGAACACTGATGGGACACCTCATGTTGCCTGGCCTAACGTTGCATGGAATAAGCTTTCTTGCCTTCTGGGAGCAGCATGGGCTTTAGTTTGGCAAGAACAGATGTTCTGGTGTGAGCTCCTTTAATCCTCATGAGACACTACATTATTGCAACCAGATAAGTGACACTCAGTGTATTTGCAATATTGAAGTAACCTTAACACAGATGTTAATGTAATGTGGCTTGCCAGAAGTCTCCGAACATGGGTGCTTCAATACAGATGAACAGCTCAGGGCTTGAGAATGTTTCTTCATGTTCCCAAGGGTTGATGTTGTCAAGAACATCAGTGCAGAGGAACAGCACAAACATCTAGACCTCTTCCTCATGCAGTCCCTGTTCAACACATGAAGATCTCCTGACAGCTGCTTACATATGATGTAACATGGAAATCCCACCGGCACCTCCAATTCCCTTCACCTCCTAAGGTAAGGATCATCAGTGCAAAAGGAATGGCCTCTGAGCAACTTCTATTTGTATGACTCAATGTATCAACATCGGAAGGCAGGCTTCATGCAGAAAGGCTCCTCCTTGCCTCTTAATTGGTAGGTCTTAGGCATTAGAGGAGCACCCTGAGGACCCAGAAGGTTGTCTCTAATGGCTTAGTCTCTTAGCATTAGGAGACTGACTTAATGACAGCTGGAAATCTTGCCTTGCATCTACTGTGAGTCAGTGGAATACAAAGATTACAAACCTCTGAGTTTCTTTCCACAGGTCTTGAAATTCTAAATTTTAGCATTCCCTTCTCTGCTCAGCATATTGGTGTAGATGTGCTGAAAGATGAATGTTAGTGAGCAGTCTGCCTTATGTAAAGGTAAAGTGATTCCACAAGCTCAGCAGGGATTTCCCATTCCATATGGCAATGTGGTTCCACATTTGAGTTTGTCATCCTGCAAACTTTCTTGTGATATTGAAAACTAATCTTCAGAAGCTAACACAGTAAAACCAAATTAATTAAGTCTTAAAATGCTAGCAATCTGAGATCCTTAAGTGGAAGACTCTATAGACATGCATTATTGTTGTTTCAAGGGTAGATATAATTTGATAGTTTTCTCATTTGTTGTTGCAATATATAACTGCTGGAATTATAACTTTGTTTTCATTTGATATGTAATGATATTACTCACCAGTGGCATAGCACCACCATTCAAATGAAATTGACATTCCTGGAGGTGATTAAAAAACACTACCAGAAGAAGCAAGACTTCAAGGATTTACTATTGAAAAGATGCATTCACGAGCTTCAGGAAGGATCTCAACATCAACGGACCATATCAAAATGGGTATAGTGAGGCAGACTCCAACATCAAAGCAAGGCAAAGGGAATTAAGTATTGCCTCTTTGTTGAATAAATAAAATAATAATGCTAATTTATTAGAGTTCTATCTAATTTCTACTGAAATTAATAGGAATCTTTTCCATTGCCTCAATATGCACCATATATATCCTTTAGGGAAGCCATGGGGAGTCAAAAAGTTAAATTCTTACAGTAATTAATAATTAACATATATCATAGGTATATAATAATAAAAGGGATTGTATCCGAATTATTTGATCAGGAGGAAAAATCAGTGAAGTCTGTACAAAAGCAGGAAAAGTAAACCCTTGGAAAAATGACAATAATAATTGCAAGATAATCAAACAAAATTGTAAAATCAAGCAGATTAACGATTTCATATATAAAAGACTATCCACTACAATCAGTATGTGTTTTCCAGGGCACACAGTATTCTTTATAAGAATTATATTGTGCAGAAGCTAAACTGAATTTAGAAAATCATTAACCTCAGAAAAGCTTGTTAAATGATTGTATTGTCGTAACTTGTCTTTGCTGTCAGTAGTTTCTGCCATTAGGGTTCTCTAGTCCTCTTGACTGAGTATAGCCTAATCAGTAACATTGGATAGAAAACTCTATTTAGCTAAAAAATAACAGTATGTTATGGCAGACATTTGATTAAAGAAATTGTATGTTAGTTTTCAAACCCAAGAGAACATCAAAATAGGAGAGTAGATGAAATAACCAAGCTTTCACCTAGCCAGCTGAAGGTGGTTCTTCTCTAAAAGAAACCCATCTGTGCTATGTTATTTCTTTTAGTACAGAGATGAAGGTCTCATCTGTCTATGTACTTCTGTATCTTAAACAATGTGAATTAAATATAAACTGTAAAGGCCAGTAGAAAAATTGATCTTAGCTCTTTTTCAATGGAAAATTGCTGTTACAGTTTAAATAATATTTCCACATAAAGGATTTGCTTTCCACAGAAAATTTTGTCTTCTCATTAGAAAAAGGCAAAAAACAATTGTTTTTCACTGTTTTGATGAAAAATTAAATTTTCTGTGGAAGACAAAATCATTTGCCTACCGTTTCACTTAAATATGTAGGTTGGGGTGGGGAGCCTGCGCTATCACATCAGCCCCCTGCTGTCCTCCTGTGGGCCTGAAGCACATAAAATTGTTCTCCTTTTCTCTCAGTGGGTGGTCACATCAGTGAGGGTTTTTTTTTTGTTTGTGTTTGGTTTTCTTTCTTTTCACTTGTGTGTAGGGTTGCCAGATAATTAAACCAAAAATACCAACCTCCCCACCCCAAAAAAAATCACTGTTGAGAAAAAAAAGTCACAGCCCATGAGAGTGATAGGAATCGCATTGAGTCAGGTACATGCACACCTGGTAAACAACTATAGTATAACATCACTGGGAGTCACACCCCTCTGAGGGTATGTCTACACTGCCACCCTAGTTCGAACTAGGGTGGCTAATGTAGGCATTCGAACTTGCAAATGAAGCCCGGGATTTAAATATCCCGGGCTTCATTTGCATGTTCCCGGGCGCCACCATTTTTAAATGCCCCGTAGTTCGAACTACCTGCCCGCGGCTACACGCGGCACGGACTAGGTAGTTCGAATTAAAGCTCCTAATTCGAACTACTGTTAAGCCTCCTTGAAGAAGGAATAATGGTAGTTTGGATTAGGAGCTTTAATTCAAACTACCTAGTCTGTGCCATGTGTAACCATGTGCAGGTAGTTTGAACTATGGGGCATTTAAAAATGGCGGCTCCCGGAACATGCAAATGAAGCCCGGGATATTTAAATCCTGGACTTCATTTGCAAGTTCAAATGCCTACATTAGCCACCCTAGTTCAAATTAGGGTGGCAGTGTAGACATACCCTGAGAGTCTCAACAGGGACCTAGCCCTTAGAATCATGGAATCATAGAACTTTAGAGCTGGAAGAGACCTCAGAAGGTCAAGAGACCTCAGAAGGTCAGCTCCCTGCTCTAGGCAGGATCAATCCCAACTAAATAAACCTAGCCAGGGCTTAGTCAAGCCGGGACTTAAACACCTCTAGGGATGGAGACTCCACTACTTCCCTAGGTAACCCATTCCAGTGCTTCACCACTCTCCTAGTGAAATAGTTTTTCCTAATATCCAGTCTGGATCTCTCCCACCACAACCTGAGACCATTGCTTCTTGTTCTGCCATCTGTCACTACTGAGAACAGCCTTTCTCCATCCTCTTTGGAACCTCCCTTCAGGAAGCTGAAGGCTGCTAGCAAATCCCCCCTCACTCTTCGCTTCTGCAGACTATAAAGACCCAACTCCCTCAGCCTCTCCTCATAGGTCATATGCTCCAGCCCCCTAATCATTTTGGTCACCCTCCCTGGACCCTCTCCAATGCGTCCACATCCTTTTTGTAGTGGTGATCCCAGAACTGGACACAATACTCCAGATGTGACTTCACAAGAGCCGAATAAAGGGGAATAATGACATCTCTGGATCTGCTGACAATGCTCCTCTTAATGCACCCTAATATGTCATTAGCCTTCGTAGCTACAAGGGCACACTGTTGACTCATATCCAGCTTCTCATCCACTGTACTCCCCAGGTCCTTTTCTGCAGAACTACTACTTAACCGGTTGGTGCCCAGCCTGTAACAATGTTTGGGATTCTTCTGTCCCACTGCACTTGTCCTTGTTGAACCTCATCAGATTTCTTGTGGCCCAATCCTCCAATTTGTCTAAGTCACTCTGGACCCTATCTCTGCCCTCAAATGTATCTACCTCTCCCCCTAGCTTAGTGTCATCTTCAAACTTGCTGAGGGTGCAATCCATCCCCTCATCGAAGTCATTAATAAAGATATTGAACAAAACCAGTACTAGAACCGAATATTGGGGCACTCTGCTAGAAAATGACCACCATCCTGACATCGAGCCATTGATCATTACCCGCTGGGCCCAGCTTTCTAGCCATCTTTCTATCCATCTTACTGTCCATTTATCCAATCCACATTCCCTTAACTTGCCGGCAAGAATATTGTGGGAGACCATATCAAAAGCCTTGAAAGTCAAGGTATATCACATCCACTGACTTCCCCATATCCACAGAGCCAGTTACCTTCTAATAGAAGCTAATCAGATTGGTCAGGGATGACTTGCCCTTTGTGAATCCATGCTGACTATTCCTAATCACCTTCCTCTCTTCCAAGTGCCTCAAAATGGATTCCTTAAGGATCTCTTCCATGATTTTTCCAGGAACCGAGGTAAGACTGACCGGCCTATAGTTCCCTGGATCATCCTTCTTCCCTTTTTTGAAGATGGGCACTACATTTGCCTTTTTCCAATAATCTGGGATTTCTCGCGACCTCCACGACTTTTCAAAGATAATGGCTAAAGGCTCCTCAATGACATTTGCCAACTCCCTCAGTACCCTCGGATGCATTAAGTCTGGACCCATGGATTTGTGTAAGTTTAGCTTTTCTAAATAGTTCCTAACCTGTTCTTTACCCACCAAGGGCTGTCCATCTTCATCCCATCTTGCGTCACTTAGCGCATTAGTCCGGGAGCCCACCTTGTCCGTGAATACAAAGGCAAAGAAAGTATCGAGTACTTCAGCTTTCCCCACATTATCTGTCACTAGGTTACCTCCTTCATCCAGTAGGGGCCACACCCTGTCTGATCACCTTCTTCTTGTTAACATGCCTGTATAAACCTTTCTTGTTATCCTTCTCATCCTTAGCCAGTCACAATTACATCTGTGCTTTCACCTTTCTGATAACCCCCCGGCCTTCTCAAGCTATACATTTATACCCCTCCCTTGTCATAAGTCCAAGTTTCCACTTTTTGTAAGCTTCCTTTTTGTATTTAACTTTACCAAGGATTTCCCGCGTAAGCCAATCCGGTCTCCTACCATGTTTGCCTCTCTTGCTATGCATCAGTACAGTTTCTTTCTGTGCCTTCAATAATGCTTCTTTAAAACACTGTCAGCTGTCCTGGAATCCTTTCCCCTGCATGTTAGCATCCCAGGGGATTCTGCCTATCAGATCTCTGAGGGAGTCGAAATCTGCTTTTCTGAAGTCCAAGGTGTGTATTTTACTACTCTCTTTTCTTCCTTTGGTCAGGTTCCTGAAATCTACCATTTCATGACCACTGCTTCCCAGGTTGTCACCCACCTCTACTTCCCCTATTAGTTCCTCCCTGTTTGTGAGCAGAAAGTCAAGCTGCGTATGACCCCTGGTCGGATCCTTCAGGACTTGTACCAAGAAGTTATCCCCAACATTCTCAAAAAACTTCCTGGATTGCCTGTGTACTTCCGTATTGGTTTCCCAACAGATGTCAGGGTGATTAAAGTCCCCTACTAGAACCAGGGCCTGCGATCTGGAAGCTTCTCTCAGTTGTCCAAAGAAAGGCTCATCTACCTCATCCACCTGATTTGGTGGCCTGTAGCAGACACCAACTACAACATCACTGCTGTTGTTTGCACCACTAAACTTAACCCATAACCTTGAAGGGAGTCTTGAATCCTCCTAGCTGGAGGTAAGTCCACTGCAGACAGGTAACCGGAACAGGACTCCCTGCAGATCTAAATAGCTGTAAGCATTTCCAAGTGCCTGTTATTTTATATGCATTGCTTTGCCTATGCTGATTTGTATTACTTCGCAGTAGCTGTGTAACCATTTGCCAGTATTTAGCTTGTAATAGTAGTGACTGGGGGGAGGGTTAGCTCAGGGGTTTGAACATTGGTCTGCTAAATCCAGGATTGTGAGTTCATTTCTTGAGGGGGCCATTTAGGTATCCAGGGCAAATCTGTCAGGGATGGTTATTGGTCATGCTGTGACAGCAGGGAACTGGACTCAATGTCCTCTGGAGGTCCCTTCCAGTTCTATCAGATAGGTATATCTCCATATGATGTAGTGAGATTAATAAAAGCAACTATCTATACCTAATCAACTCTGTCTTGAAGCAAATACACAACCCTGTTGGGCCCTACCCCTGTGACTTAACAGGAGCTTTCGCTAATGGCATGATTTGGAGAAGCTTCACCAGTTCAAATACATAGAGTAGCCAGGGAGTGACTTACTCTACCCTATATTTAATTTTTTGGGACTAAATTCACATCTCCTTTACTTGTCTGCAGCCTTCCTGTAATCTATGGGGTTGGACAGATATAACTGAAATAAGTATTGTGATTAAATTTATATTTATAATTATGCTATCTAGTTGAGGGAACTTTTATCTCAAACAAAGTGAAAAGCATATGTTCACTTCTCAACATGTCATTTATATAGATCATATTAGGACCCAGAAGAATGAAGGTATGCAGGAAAAAAATCCTGGGGACCTTTTATATTCTTACACAAACACCGAAACAACTGAGGAGAGTTGGCAGTTTTTCAAAGGGACATTGTTAAGGGCCCAAAAGAAAGCTATTCCGATGTGTCGGAAAGATAGAAAATATGGCAAAAGACAGCCTTGGCTTAACCACAAGATCTTGCATGACCTAAAAATAAAAAGGAGTTGTATAAAAAATGGAAAGTAGGACAAATTACAAAGGATGAATATAGGCAAACAGCACAGGAATGCAGGGGCAAGATTAGAAAGGCAAAGGCACAGAATGAGCTCAAACTAGGGAAACAAGAAGACTTTGTATAAATACATTAGAAGCAAGAGGAAGACCAAGACCAGGGTAGCCCTACTGATCAGTGAGGAGGGAGAAACAGTAACAGGAAACTTGGAAATGGCAGAGATGCTCAATGACTTCTTTGTTTCTATCTTCACCGAGAAGTCTGAAGGAATGCCTAACATAGTGAATGCTAGTGGGAAGGGGGTAGTTTTAGAAGATAAAATAAAAAAAAAGAACAAGTTAAAAATCACCTAGAAAAGTTAGATGCCTGCAAGTCACCAGGGCCTGATGAAATGCATCCTAGAATACTCAAGGAGCTGATAGAGGAGGTATCTGAGCCTCTAGCTATCATCTTTGGAAAATCATGGGAGACAGGAGAGATTCCAGAGGACTGGAAAAGGGCAAATATAGTGCCCATCTATAAAAAGGGAAATAAGAACAACCCAGGAAACTACAGACCAGTTAGTTTAACTTCTGTGCCAGGGAAGATAATGGAGCAAGTAATTAAGGAAATCATATGTAAACACTTAGAAAGTGGCAAGGTGATACGGAACAGCCAGCATGGATTTGTAAAGAACAAATTATATCAAACCAATCTGATAGCTTTCTTTAATAGGAGAACGAGTCTTGTGGATAAGGGAGAAGCGGTGGATGAGGTATACCTAGACTTTAGTAAGGCGTTTGATATGGTCTTGCATGATATTCTTATCAATGCACTAGGTAAATACAACTTAGATGGGGCTACTATAAGGTGGGTGCATAACTGGCTGGATAACCGTACTCAGAGAGTAGTTATTAATGGTTCACAATCCTGCTGGAAAGGCATAACAAGTGGAGAGGGTACAGAGAAGAGCAACGAGAATGATTAAAGGTCTAGAGAACATGACCTATGAGGGAAGGCTGAAGGAATTGGGTTTGTTTAGTTTAGAAAAGAGAAGACTGACGGGGGACATGATAGCCATTTTCAGGTATCTAAAAGGGTGTCATAAGGAGGAGGGAGAAAACTTGTTCATCTTGGCCTCTGAGGATACAACAAGAAGCAATGGGCTTAAACTGCAGCAAGGGAGGTTTAGGTTGGACATTAGGAAAAAGTTCCTAACTGTCAGGGTAGTCAAACACTGGAATAAATTGCCCAGGGACGTTGTGGAATCCCCATCTCTGGAGATATTTAAGAGTAGGTTAGATAAATGTCTATCAGACATGGTCTAGACAGTATTTGGTCCTGCTATGAGGGCAGGGGACTGGACTCGATGACCTCTCAAGGTCCCTTCCAGTCCTAGTATTCTATGTTTCTATGAAATGGTTTTAAAACAAAGGTCAGACTCATGCAGGATGTATATTGTTTTCCAATTTTTGTTCCAATATTTATCTGATTAAGATATTATTTTCATGGAATTAATGTCTCTAACTCCTCTTTTAGCTTGGTTTTATTTTTTTTCCTGTAAACTCACTACCTTCTACCTATTTACCTATAATTATACCAGTCCAGTTGAGGAGTGGTTCCCAGGTATTAGGTATAACATAATAAACTGTCACTGTGGTATTGTGAGATTAAATTGATCTGTTTTATTGATTGGTTGATTTCACATATATTGCTCTAATGTGAATTTATACATTCATTCCACGCAGCAGCAAATGATTTCCTAAGATACCTTTAGAGGCTTGACTATATTTGATAGATATGCCATTATGACAGAAATGTAACTTCTTTATTTAAGAAACTGGGGTCTATGCTGAAATATTAACAGTAAAATGTCAACTGTCAGGTTTCAAAGAGGGAAAGAAAATCACAGATGTCATTAGGGTCAAATGCTGTATTGTGGAAGGATCTCTCCTCAGGAGAAATTCACACTAGAATTTTCCAAAAAAGCAACAGCTGTATTTCAACGAGATTGCTATTAGCACAGTTTTATCCATCTTGTGAAATGGGTCTAAACTTATACTTTTACACATCAGTGAATCATAATTAATATGATTTTTTCATAAGAAATATTCCTGAAATAAGGTTAAATTATTATGTGTTTTATGAGAGCACGTAGGCACTGTACAAACACAGAATAAACAAAAAAAGTCTCTGCCTTGAGCAACTTAGAATCAAAACAGAGAAGACAGCAGAAGAGTAGTGAAGAGAGTGGGGGAACAGACAGACAAAGAGAGAGATTCACTTGTGTACAGTCACAAAGTAGAATCAAGATTTAGAATCAATTTTTGTGGAGCACCCCATAATAACAACTGGCAAAGGGATACAGACATGTCCTGATTCTAGTCTGTCATTTTGGTTCATCATAGAATACCATGTGAAGTCTTAAACAAAAGCTATAGTCAAATTGGTCTTCACTATCTTCATGAAATGTATACATGAGTTATATATGAGTATATATCTGAAAATATGTTCTTAGATTCAGTATCAAGATATGGGTCACTAGCAGAAATGGGTTTTCTGTTAGCAAGAGATGTTTATTTACCTCTCTTTCTGTCAAATTTAAATTAAACATTGTAAGCTGGTGAAATACCCATTTACATACAAAGTCAGCAGAGATGAGAAGTCAATAGGGAAGGACACTTAGGAAAAACACTCCATGCATTGTTATAATGTCTCTGAGTACAAACAACGTACTTCCGGGATATAAGTAGATGGCAATGGAGTCACCCTATCTTTCTATGCTGCGAAGATAAACAGTGCATTTGTTTTCATGAAAACAGGATTTCAGCCAGCCTTGGTTGAAAATGCTGCAGAGAATTTTGTGGGTTAGATTAGCTTTGTTAGACAGGAGGCAAACCTGCTAGTTATATTTAATCTCTAGTAGAGTTGTTATGAATTTGTTTTATATTTAACATTTGTTTCCGATATTCTTACTCACCATTCCCTGTATCCTGAATCTTTGGTAATAAATGTTTTCACAAAAAATAGATCAAAGTGCTGTGATCTTAAGCTAGGGGCTGATCCTTCATTGACTCAAACAAATTTGTGTGTACACTGTTTGGGGCAGCAGACTGTGTCCATTGGATAAGTAGCTTGACATTAGAGGAAAACTTCAAAAGAAATTTGGAAGCTCGGGTACAGCTATTGTTAACCTGCAAGGTAAAATAAGGGCTGGCATAGCCTAGACTAACAAGCTGGAGGTGTCAGTGTGCTGACACCCAGCCAACCACAAGCAAATCCTCTTGATGCTAGAGGCAGAGGAGCAACCAAGTGATTCACAGTCCTGGGTACTCCAAGAACTGACACACGAGTTCCACTGCATTGTTCCAGTTGCCTTGCAGTAAAAGATAATTAACAGGAAGAAGGCAGAAAATAAGTAGTTGTACCAATCCACTGAAAATCTTCCCCTGAGATGCCTAGCTCCATGTAAATGATAACACTTTTATTTTAGGAGGACATTGCATGGTATTTCCATGTTTGCCATGTCACTCTGGGATATTGGTGCACATATTGTGAATTTAACCCTGGTCAGAGGGACTATAAACAGCCCTTATACCCTTCAGTGAGGCTGTATACGGAGAGTTGGGGGCTCAACCGGAGACCACCATATTTCCCAGTGACTTCATCTGCTGGTGGTAGTGTGAAGACAACACTGGACACCAAATTTTCAGATATATAAATCTAGTAGCCCTTAAGAGTTGTGGGCTCTATTCCAGCTGGCAACAACTAGAAGGCATCAGGTAAAAAGCGGCACTGTTGACCTGGCCTCCAATGTAGTGATAGATTTTCATCTCCAATTTCCTGAGCACTTTATTCACAGCACAATTGGTTGGACTCTGTCTGTCAGAAGTTATTTTCACCCTTAGATATATGCTTACGTGTTACCATGTACTTGGAGATTTGAACTGGAGATGGGCACTGCTTCTTGAGAAATTATTATTTCCATCAGATTCAATGAACTACTTGATAAAAGGTTTATCTGAGAGACCATCAGCATGGTTATTGTTTCCTTTCAAGTGGTAGAAACCATTCCATAGAGAGAAGAAAAAAACTTGGAGGAAAAGGCACAAAAGCTGAGGATTCTATGTTGCCAGCTGTTGCTGGTCAGATTATATTTTTTATTAATAATACAGCTGTCTCTCAAAGCTTAAGTGACAGATGAATAACTACTGAGGACTACAAATGGAAATTTTATGCTGGATATATACAAAGAAATTAAACAATTTATTAGTCCTTTGTTGGTTGTCTTAGGAAAACTTTATAAACATTTCAAAAGGTGACAATGTCTCTTTGTTGTCAAGCATGTGACTCAGCATACCATTCTGACAGGACCAAATTATACTAATACATTTTTCAGGAAAACTGATTTGCCCAAGTACCTCTCAAAGCCCATTCTGCTGACTGTATTGAATATCATGGTCAGGTCAATTGCAAATCACATATACATCCTGATGTTGCTCTCTAATTTTTTCTTGGATCTGCCTGGCAGTGGACATCATGTTGGCAGTGCTTTGACTAACATGAAATCTGCACTGACTTTCAGGAATAATGTCTTTTGTGAACATATATAATGGTAGCCAATAGTAGAGGATGCGAACCAGGATCTTACAAGCTACCGAGAGCAGTGAGATCCCAGGTGGTAGTCACAACAAGCATTGTCACCTTATCTCTTGTGTATATATGTACAAGCAGGGTATCTTTGAAGTCTTGTTGATCTTTCTCCCAAATGGTGATGAATAAATGAATGACATGGTGCATCAACTGGCCACCACCAACTTTGTACATCTTTGATGGGATTGAATCACTGCCTGGTGCCTTTCCAGATTTCATCTGCTTGACAGCTTTTTGTACCTCATCCAGAGTTGGAGGTACAATTAGTTGTGAATCATTGGCCCACTGAAAAGTCTCTTCAAGAATGTGGCTATCCAAAATTGATGTCTGGCTTAATATAGTGCAAAAATGTTTGGCCCAGCAGTCAAGAATATTAGTATTTCTGTATTCTGAGTGCTGCCATCAGCAGAACACGCTGGTGTAGAGTCAGAAGTGTAGAGACAGCCTCACATTGCCCATAGACTGCCTCTATTGTCCTCATAATTTCACTTGTGCCTTTTGCGTAGCTTAAATGCTTACTGATTTCCTAGAAGCATTCTCTTTGTTGTTGATCCAAGCAAGTGTGTCATATGCATCTTTGTCTTTGTCAAACCAGTCATTGTGTTTGTGTATTCAACAAAAACAGAGTACTTCAACAACAGTTGTATAGGTTATTTCCTTGATGTTGATCCAGTCCTCCTCAATAGTGACTGGTTGATCTGGACCTTCGTTGTCAATGGCTAAGGTGGTGTCAAGACCAAGTTGAAACAATGCTTGTTCACAGGCATTTCAAGCTTGCCTATATTCAACTTTTCCCTGCATGCAACAGAAGATGACATTTTGGTAGACAGAGGTTAAAGGAGATGACACTGTACATCATGTAATGGCCAGACCAGGAGCCTGTGCCATGCATTGTATGAGTCTACTTAACATGACAGATGTCTTTTTATGTCATAATGAAATAATCAATCATATGTTAATGTATAGCCAGAGGGTGCATCAAAGTTGCTTTGTATTTGTTTGCCTGTTGGAAGAATCTGCTTGCAATAGTAAGCTCCTGCTGTTAGAAGAAGGAAGGTGCCATTTGAGTTCTCTTTTCTTATATCATGCTGTCCAAACACCATGTGTCATGTAGTGGAGTCTTGAGCAACTTGAGCATTAAAATTACCAAGTATATGTAACTAGGAATTAAAAGGTATTGAAGAGGTCACTGAATTTGGACACTTGTAAAAAGCCTCCGTTTCATTGTTTGCAGCACGTGATATGGGTGCATATTCACTAATAAGTCCAAGGCACTGTTTATGCTTCAGTATAAGATTTGCAGTCATGAGGCAAGGACTGATGGTATGTGACTGGGATTCAAGCTGGGGAACTAGTGATGCCCTGATGATGAAGCCAAATCCTGCTTGTCTTGGATGCCCTTAAGGATAGTCCACACAATAATATGAATATCCAGCTCCAACCTCTGTGAACTGGTCGGTACCAGAGAAACATGTTTTATTTGAGGTTTTGACATCAATGTCTATAACATGCAAGTGCTCTACCAATAATTGCTGACTTGTGTTTATGGAGATTGTCGCTGTCAAGAAGTATGTGTACATTCTAGAATGCAAAGCATAGTTTCTGGTTAGTCATTGATTTTCTCTTGGGATTGCAAAATTGGGTATCTAGTCAGTCATGGTTAACCAACAGGAGTCAATTGGAACAAGCTGTGTTTAGGGCTTCTTTTCTCCCCCCCTCTTCTTTCAAAGAAAGCAGCGCTGTCCCTAAATAGGGCTGTTTGTCTCCCTAGCAGGACACGAGAGCTGCTGCTGTTCCAGTTGAGCAGACAGATAACCCAGGCTGTCTACATGCAGGTTTGTGGCTAGATTCATCCAGTGGTATCCTCCACCTGCATCCAACATCACTTACCCATCGCCGTAGGACTTTTGACAACAAAAGGTAAATCTTTAGCATCAAGAGCGATCCCTTCACATATGAATGAATTTCAGTGAGACTGGCTTGTGAGTTCCAACCCCACTCTTTCTCTTTTTATACCAATTGTTGGCCACAGACACAGGAGCTGTGGCACATGCACTGAAAGGAGCGAGTACAGGTTTGAAATCAGAGTTTTCCTTCTAGATATTGTTGATCTGCAGCACCTTATTCCATATTATTCAGCACTACCCCTTGGGATCACTCTATGAAGGGTTTCCTTGATGAACCTCAATGCCGTAGCACCCCAGAGGGAGGTAGAACCCCAGAATGACCCAATGAGTTTCTGCTCCACTATTTCCTCTCTCCCCCGCAAGTGTTTTTCAGTAGTTCTGCAACCAGGCCAGGCAGTCTCCAATTTGTAACTGTGTTTTTTATTTTAATTTCCTAAGCAAAGTAATTTGCTCTTGTCTGTATTATATTGTAAGACGTGATTGTAAAAATATATACATCAGCAGGGGACTTGGAAACAGGTTTAGAACTAATTTTCTAACCCAATTTTGAGGTTTTCTAGATTTCAATGAACGGTGACTTTTTGCTTCAAGTTTATGTTCTATGTAATTAATATGTGTTGTGACTTCTTTTTTGGGTACTACACCTTTAAATGGCGAGACATGTACCTTCTTATATTAACATTGCCACTGGAGTTACAGACAGGCTGTGAAAAGGAAAACAATTTTATTTCTTATGTGATTAGTGTCACTTCCTATGATTGTTGCTATTGGTTAATAACTGCTCAATATGGGTTTTTTTTTTCATCATTTCGCTATTTAACTGAATCAGGTAAACTTTTGTTCCCAATACTTCATGTACAACCCCTTTCTTCAGGCAGCTCCAACCCTTCCTTTCTCTCCAGTAATTTTGAATCACTATGCTTTTGCTGGGATGAGTGTGTTGTGAATTTCTTTTTCTGCTGTGCTTAATTTTCTTTTATGGCTAAATTTGGTCTAAGGAAATCCAATCCATGTCTGAACTGAGTTTCATAGCTTTATTTAAGTTTTTTTCTGGGTGATCTTAAGTGCTGACTTACACCCTGTTAAAACAGTTTAAAATATAACTTTGAATTGTTCTGCCCTCTTTTTTTTTTTCTAATATCCCTTTTAAGTGTTTGCAGAAAGTGTTCTGCAAACTCTTTTGATCCAGATGCAAAGGGTCTGATGTAGTGTGCTTTCACTGAATTTTTCTTAAGGACAATTTGAATGATCTCTGAAACAAATTGAGGACCATTATTCAAAATCTATGCCAAAAGTTTTATTTGTAATCTGGACAATTGTTGGCCATGTGGGGAAAAGAGTGAACTTGCTCATTTTTTATGACAAAATCCATATGTAGTTTTGGGAGGGCTCAATAGCTCATGACCATCCATATCAGGAAATGGTTTGTGGAATATTTTGATGACTATTATAGAATGATTGGGAACTAATTTTCTCTTTTGGTGTCTTTATTGAAGTCTGCCAAGCAAAAATAACTTCTGCAATTTTCCATTTTCACTGGGTTTGGTGAGATAACTAGAACTGGACAAAGCCTTATCATGTATATAAGAAACAAAGATGCTTAGTACTGCTGAATACTGATAGCCAAACATCAGTTTGGTTATGGAAAAAAGAAGAGTTGAAAAGAAAAGTGGAAATTGAAGGCCAATTAGGTGACTGACTGGAGACTTAATTTGTAGCCAGAACTTAAAGAATTAAATGTAATTAATGCAGTCATTCACTTGGATAATACATAGAAGATTTCTGGGAAATCAGTTGCTAATAATAAAATTTTTATGTACTATTTTGTGTTGTGGGCTACAGAAAGGACATACTTTTATTTTACATCAGGATTAAATCTCGAGGGGGCCTTTGGTATTAAAGGTAACACTTCGATGAAAGACGTTTTAGTGAATGGATGTCTGGATTAATATAAATGTTTAAATTATGAAGCCATACAATTAGGAGAACCAGGGACAGACCAGCTTTACAAAATGCTGGAAAACCATTCTCTTTGAGAGAGCTTTCCTACCATATCAGGAATACTATTCATAGCAATGATACATGGCTCTCCCTTAATATCCACACACACAAATCTGTCAGAAACTAATAAACAAATCCACATGCTCACACAGAATTTTTACCTCAAAAGAAAAAAAAGAGTCCAAACCAAATGGACAGACCATCTTTCTTTGGACCAATTTCTGTGAGAGCCTCTCAAAACGCCATGGAGTCCATCAGGAGCATGGCTATTACTATTGTATTTACATTGAAGATGCACTGATCTGAGAGTTTTATTATGCCCCAAATACTGAAAGATGGATAGCTGTCTATTCTGGTTATTTAAAATCATAGAATAGTAGGACTGGAAGGGACCTCGAGAGGTCATTTAACCTTACTTACAATATCTTTAATCTTTATTTCTGAAGTCAGTCTCTGTTCCTTGGGTAAACTGGCAGGGTCTGGCCTAGAACCAGCAGGAACTTTCTAGATGCAGCCTGAATAATTAGGCCATTTAGAATACCTGGAGCTAATTAGGAGCCTTCCAGAGCAAAGGGGGTCAGGCTAACCAGACTATCTGTGGCCAATCAAGAACCAGTTGAGACTGGGTAAAAGGGCTCCTCTTCTATTTAATTGGGAGGCACATGAGGAGGAAGGAAGGAAGTGAGTGAGTGAGTGAGTCAAACAAACAAACAAAGTGCTGAGAGTGAGAGGAGTCTGGGTGAGAGCTGGAAGCTGCAGGTCAGGAACAATGTATTGGAGGAGCCAGGATATGATGCTCAGATAACAGAGGAAAGTTACTGTGAGAGATTGTTTGGGGAAGTGGCCCAGGGAGATAGTGGCCAAAGGGGGAATAGAACAACTCCCGTTTGTTGCCACTGCCTCAGAATCCCTGGGCCAGAACCTGGTGTAGCGGATTGGGCTGGATTCCTCCCAAACCTCTCCATACCACTACAGAGTCTGTGTCTGGATAGGGAGATCAGGACTATAGAGGGGTTCCCCCCCCCCAATATTATGCACTAACTTGTGATAAGTATGGCTCAGTAGACTGTGAACCCTGCCTCTAGTGAAGAGAAAGAGGCCGTGTGGTGGGATGCAGCGAGCCTTTGAGTCTGAACAATGCCAGAAGCTCAGGACCGACAGGAACAGCCGGAGTTCTGTTACAACTAGCATCAGGATTGGGATTATTCACAGCGTGGCAGAGCACAGAGGGTAAAAAACAACAAAACTAAAAAGGTACCAAGATGTTGGGTTTAGGTTTTATTTTCCCTCTCCACATGTATTTCCCTTATTTTTTTGGGTTAAGGGCTCACCAAGATGGAGGACATGGTGAAAACTCTGGTCCATAACCCTGGCAGCCCAACAGGAGACCATCTGGGTGCAGGAGTTCACTCTACAGGAGACTACCCAGCAGCAGCAAGAAACAAATCAGTTGCTAGTGAATCAAGCAGCCTCTGATTGAGCCCTCCTTTGAGAGGTGGTAAGCCAGCTAAAGACTCTTACCACCTGGACTCTTAGGCCTGCAGGGATGGAAACCCTGCAGGCCACAGGCCATCTGCCAAAGATGACATCAAAAAATGACATAGAGGTGTATCTCCTCTCATTTGAGAGGACTGCCTAGCAAAAAGCATGGCCAAAGGATCAATGGACCAGCTTACTCACTCTGTTTCTCTGCGGTGAGGTCCAGAAGGCTTCGCCTGCTGAGGATGCAGCCAAGTTCCCCCTGCTGAAAGAAGAAATCCTGGCCCAGTTAGTGGTAACCACAGCCACGAGAGTCCAAGTATATCATGAATGGAAGTATCAAGAGGGTAAACCACCAATGCCCAAACTATTTGATGTGATTCACCTCACACAGGAATGACTGCACCTTGAAGTGCACAGCTCTGAGGTGATATTGGAGACACTGGTCAATTACCAGTTCATGAGGAATTACTGCCAGACCTTTGCACATGGTCAGCATGACCCCACTTATGATGAGATGATCACGTTAGTGAAGACACAATTGACAGATAGAGTATTTACCTGTCTGCCTAGGAAAGGCCCCAAGAGAAGTAGACAGTCAATGCCAGCCCCAGGTTTTCTAGTATCCAAATGCACAGGAAGCCCTCAATGGAAGTAAAAGGTGGCTGAAGGCCAGCAGAGCTCCTGGAAAGTTGGAAATGGTATGGAGGAGGCTGACTTTGTTGGGTTTTTTTCTGAAAAAGATACATAAATTGTGAACCGCAATTTGTGTACCTTTTTCCAGTTATTTTTTCAGAAGATGCTTTTCCGACATTTGACCAGTCTACACGGAACCAAATGTGTGTAAAAGCTCCTCTTTTGGAAAAGCCCTTATTCCTCATAAAATGAGGAATACAGGGTTCCAAAAGAGCATGTCTGCTCTTCCAAAAAAAATTCGGAAGAGCAGATGTGTTTCCCTGGATGCGGCAAAGTTTTTCCAGGATATCAAAGGTAGTATAGACATAGCCTCTGCGGCAAAACCCCTTTCTTCATGGAGCCAAAGGGGAAACTATAGGTGTTGTGCGTGCAGGGAGTTGGGACACACAGCCACTCAATGCCCCAGTGATCAGGAGCTCATGTAGTGCAGCCTTGGGGCTTGGGGCAGCACAAGCTCCCTGCTCAACTTGGTGAGAATCACCATTACTCCACATAAGTGTACAAGATGAATGAAAGTGGATGGAGTCAAGGCTGTGGCACTCATGGATTCAGGGAGTCCTGATTTTGGGGAAGCTGGTAAAGCCTAGCCAGCTAAGATTTGGCTGAATGCACAGGGGTTAAATGTGTTCATGGGACTGTTAGTTACTATCCCAATGTAGCAGGAAAACACCACTCTTTAACTGGTGGAAAAAGGAGAAGAACAAATAGTTCTTCATTGATTCATCTGGTTAACTTCAGACATGTAACACATTTCCCTACAATGATTGTGTGTTTGTGTAGCGTGATTATATAAATGGTTTATTGAATCTATTTTCATTTCTTGACCTCTACATTTAATTGGTGTTTTAAAAGGCTTATTATTGTTAAAAACTAGAGCTGTTTGGTAAATGGGATTGCTTTCCACATAACATTTTAATGACAATTTAGAAAAGAAAATAATCCCCAAATTTCTTATTTAAAATTTCAGGTTTTATGGGGGTGGGGCTGGCGGTAGGGGGAACCAGAGCTTGAAACCAAATAATGAAATTTTCACTACAGATATTGGGTTCTTTACATTTTTCTTATTTTTTAAAGACTTTAGGACTCCTATTTCCTACGGGGTGAGAAATTACATTTTTTAAAAGAAACTTGAATGCCTCACATTAATCATATGAAGCCAGCAGCTGGGACACTAAGAAAAACAACATATATCATAAGACTTATAAAATAATCATGTGACGCTATAATTTCATTCTCAAGATTGTTTCTTACGGATAATTTTAGCAGAAGTATCAAGCAAGTATATATGTTTTTCATTGTTGGATATGGTGATACATACTGTGAAGGTGCAAATGGGTAGGATAAACAAGTTAGAATAGGAAGTAGCATCATCCCCATTCATTGAATTTAAAGTCGCTTCTGTTCAAATGTGGGAGGGAAACATGAGATGCACTACCTGCCCTTGCATAAAGATTTCAAATTATTTCTACATATCAATAACCAAAGCCATCTTTTCCTAGATGCAAGGAGCTTTTGATTGTCTGTCTGTTAATCAGCTGTCATAGTCTCAATCTCTTCTCTGACTGCTTCTACGATACAGAGATATATTGTGAATATAAAGGTCTGCAGGACACTGAAAAATTAAAATTCTGAGTCAGTATAAAACCAATTGAATTTAATATCAATCTAAAGCAACAGAATATTTGTGCTAATTGAACTAGTCTGGGGGTTGTTCTTGAGGGGGGGTTAGTGCAGCACATTTCCTGTATTCCCAGCTGCATAATTCAGATATAATGTGCTAAAGCCGACACAAGGATGTTGATTAGAAACAGCTCACTATAGCTTAAATGTTAGATCACTGCATATATACATATGGGAACTCAATTCCAAAGGCAGAGGTATATCATATTTGTGTTTGCTATTATTTTCAGCTCTGAAAGCTTTTTTTCTAACCTACTGTAATAAGTTTATCCTCAGGAAACTAGATATATGGGACAAATCTGATTCCCCTTTACATTATCATAAATACATTTTGATTCTACTGAAGCCAAGTGATCATTCAAGATGTATATCATTGTAATTGAATGCAGAATAATTTGACCCACAATATTCTGTCCATGGGTTTACACATATGCAAAAAGTTGTAATTTTATTCTTAGAGACTACAGGTTTTTCTGTTTGCTACACAATTGAAAGTAAGAGTACATGTATTTATCTTGCTCTCAATTCCCATGAAATGAAGTCTATGGGATTGTACTCGTATAAGTGTGAGCAGCCTTTGTGCCAATAACATTGAACAAACATGTTTCCACTTCTATATCCTACTTAGTCTAATACCTGATCTTCTGCAATAAATTGACTGTGTATTATTCTGGTGGGAAATAAAATAACATAAGATCTGCCGTACTGGGTCAGATCAAAGATCCCACCTAGCCCAGTATCCTATTTTCCCACAGTGGCTAATGCCAGGTACATCAGAGAGAATGAACAGAACTGGTAATCATTAAATGATCCATTTACTGTCACCCATTCTCAGCTTCTGTGAAAGAGATTTAAATTAATCATCTTTTTCAGGGTGAACCCCCCCCCCGACACACACACTTTTATTTCATATCTTTGGTACTTAGAATTTATTGAATAGCACCTAAACCTAACCTAGCTAAATAATTATTACTGATTGCTTACATTTTGCATTGGAGTGTAAATAATTCTCAGTTTAAACATAATAAAACAAATAACTGTCAGACAAAGCGTGGGTGTGCATTCACAGATTGCAGAATTTCACAAAAATAGAGAAAGACCAAGGAAGCTAGGTTTTGTTTTGGTTTGAGATCTGTGTTCTAGACCTTCTCATGCTTCAGCAGTCCTACAAATGTCAGGGTTTTTTCTTCCATTATAAATATCTTGGTTTCTGTTATTTCCACTCCAGCTCATCTGAGCTGTGTCCAGACTCGGGTTTTTTCGAAAAAAGTAGCCTTTTTTCAAAAAAACCTCACCTGCGTCCAGACTCAAGCCGCGTTCTTTCGAAATTACATCGAAAGAACGCGGCTTTTCTTTCGATGGCGGTAAACCTCATTTCACGAGGAAGAACGCCTTCTTTCGAAAGTTCCTCTTTCGAAAGAAGGCGTTCTTCAATGTAAATAGGGCTTCTTCGAAAGAGAGCATCCAGACTCACTGGATGCTTTCTTTCGAAAAAGCAAGCCGCTTTTTCGAAAGTTCAACGTGCAGTCTAGACACTCTCTTTCAAAAGAGGCTCTTTCGAAAGTATCTTTCGAAAGAGCCTCTTTCGAAAGAGGCTTGCAGTCTAGACATAGCCCTGATGAAGTGGGTTTTACCCATGAAAGCTCATGACACTATATATTTTTGTTAGTCTCTAAGGCAGGGCTACTCAACTTTGGAAGCCTCAGAGACCACAATAATACTCAAAGCACATGCCAAGGACTGCAGCTTAAGTGTGGTTGCATATACGAGCAAAAATATATGCAAGTAGCTGCTTTCACACTGACCGGCATGAATAGAAAGATTAAGGCAAGACTACACAATACACAGGCCCCATTTAAGTCAGTTCCGCTGTTATTAATAAAATGCAACATTTACCCGATTTCCACCCATATGACAGCACTTTTAATGAGCAATGACAGTCCAGGAATTTAACACTAAAACACAACAGAAGACCATTATATTGGCTACTGTTTTGTTTTGGCTCCCACCTGTCGGCCGCATGTTGAGCCCTGCATAAACCCAAACTGCACCATGGGCTGCAAACAAATGGGCCGCAGACTGCATGTGTAGCTCTGCTCTAAGCTGACACTAGATTATGTGTTGATCTTGCAGATTTTGTGTAGTTTCTTTTCAAACATGTTGGTTGTGTTCCATTTTGCTAATGGATAAACTTGGATGATTTTTCTGATATGGATCAAACCTGCAATGTTTCAGATCTGGATTCTATTTTACAGGGATCTAAATATAAGCATGTAGGTATGTAAATCATCACTAAAAATAAACAGTGTTTTGGTATTGTACTTAAATAAAAATGTCCCTCTTTGTTTTGTTTCTTTATTTAAATAGATTCTTTTAAAATTTTGTTTTTTAAAGAAAATACTGGAAAAGAAAAGTAAACTGATTATTTTTCCTTTTATGCTCAATTCAATTTCAGATACATGGAACATTTGGTGTATAATTTTTTTAAAAATAGGCAGCATTGGACTAATTCTTTTGCTTAAATAAATGATAAAGCTCATGTTGATTTCAGTGGGAACAAACTATTGAATGTTGAGACCTAGATTCTGAAAGATGTTTAACTACCTGAAATCAATGGGAGTTAGGCACTTAAATACCTTTGAAGATCTGGACCCAAGTATTTTTGCAAATCCCACTCTCAATGTATATGTGGTAGCTCAGTCAAATTTTAGCTGATTTTTAAAGGATCTTATTTATGTATATATATATATATGTGTGTGTGTGTGTGTGTGTGTGTGTGTGTGTGTGTGTTATAGTTCTGTTAAAAGCTGTTACATCTCAATATGTAATCTCTTGGTGGATGCCATATTTTGCTATAAACATACCTGCAGCACATACTTGTTACTTTCATGAAATACAAATGTATTTGAATTTAATAGAGGGAAATAATGATGCTGACAACATAATAAATGGGCAAATTATGAAATATTCAGAGCTTGTTATCATAAAAGTAAAAACTATAATACAAGCAGCACCAGAAATATTAGAAAGATAAACTGAAAATTGTTGGATTAAAATGGATTACAGATAATAAGAAGAAAATACTATGGGTGATAGTTCTTATCTGTGAACCAAGACACTAAAACTAAACATTGAAATTGGTATTCATGATTGCTTTTGAACTTAGTAGATCAGCTGTAAAGATCCTTAGGTGACACAGATTGGTATAGCTCAAATGTCATACTGATTGCCACAGTATTCATGTACATTTGCATAAATTATCCATAATGCTTTCATATTTTACTTTTAAAATTATGTTTGTCAGTATTCATAACCTAATTAACTGAAAATATAGTAATGGTTTTGCTTGATTGCATATTTCTAATATGTAGTATTTCAATTCTATATTAAAATGACAGACAATAATTCTGGTTTTTTTTCAAATTTTTCTTTCTGCTCTACTTTGAGTTATATCCAGAATGAATTTTAGTCTGTTTTATTCTCAAATATACTATTTTATATTTGAAAGCCATAGGAACTTTCTACTCTTCTGTTCACTTCTCTCAGTTTGCAGCACTTATATCACAAATGACAAACTTGGCGTTGTTAAAAGGCTAAAATTAATTCTTTAGACACATAGCAATAAAAAGCAAAGTGTCTCATTCAATTCATGTAGTCCATTTTAATGTTAATTAATGTAAAATATAAACAGAAAATTACAGCATTAAATTAGCCATTCTGTAATGTGTATGAGACATGATAGATTAAAACCTATTTCATGAAATGTTTTTATGTTAATTGGACATGCATGCAAGTGTGAATATAAGATGATTTTGAATTCAAATCTTTCATAGATGACACAATTCTGAATAATGATGATCTTCATTTATTTGAAAAATAAAGAACTCGTAATTTATGAAATCCAGACATATGTAATAGTCCTCAATGGAACTGAGGAGTCTGTAGCATGATCAGTGCTCAAGTGCTATAAAATAATTTCCATCCTGAAACTTTAGGATAGGTAGCACAATTTAACTGTTTGTAAGATAAAGCATAATTGAGTCTCATGACTATAGAAAGATAACACACCATCAGCAAAGAGTTGATTATCACTCAAGAAAAAAAGGCCAGATTAAGATAAACACAATTTAAGAATGCTTAATTTAATGTTTTCAGATTGGTGATCCACATCTTCATTGCTTATTCTAATAATTGTCCTCAGGTCTGAAATTGTAGAACAGTTTTAAGTGTACCCTATAGTTTATCTAATCTATACATTGGAAAGGCAATACAATTATAGGCTCTACACTGTTTTCAGAGTTACTTAGGAAAGATCTACTGGCAGTAAGAACATCTTATCCTTCCTCATTCTGCTGAGCTGATAATTCTCTGAAAATTTATTTCTAATATAATGTAGTCATTAAAGAAGTGATATCCCAAAAGATAAAACACTTCTTATAGCAAAAACTGTTTAAGAGCCTGGGTCCGTTGAAGTTCCTATGGGATCACTGCTCATTATATCTTTTAGTAGCATACCTTCTAAAAGAAGCATCAGTTCTAAATAAAAATATGAAATTAACTTGCATTGCTGTGATAATTCATCTTCAAGAATGACTTTGCAGCATTCATTAGGATTCCTTCTTGTAATAACTACAAGTAATGTAGGATAAATTCAATTTATGTGAAGTAGTTTAAGAGGAGAAGGAAACAATATCCTAATTCCAGAATGGGGAGAGGTAAAAATAGTTGCATTTTCACAAGAAATATTCATATTTTTGTATTACCCACTAGACAGTAGCTATCCGCTAATGTAATTTTAGAGAAAGTAACACTTAATCAAAATGAACATTTTGTTTCTCTCTTTTATTACTGAAAAAAGAGATGGGGAAAGCAACCCTACATAGATTTACCCATTAAAGAATAAAAGAGTCCTCTCATATATTTACAATGCATCTATTATACAAAGAAGCTAGCTGTTTATGTATGTATGTCCTTATAGTTACATATTTATTTTTATTGTGCATTTTCTAGCTATGTTTTATATTAGTAAATAATGATAACCATTAATAAATATCACCGGTGATTTGGAGATATCCTCTTAAACATATACAAACAAGTACCTATTATATTTCCTAACCTTTCATTACATTTTATAAATTTCCAACATAGTTGATCAAACAGCTGTTGTTTGTCCTTTCAGTGGTGTAGTGGTCAATTGCAGAAGAACTTTGTACGTGATAATTTAGAGGTGATGAGGCCTGCATTCCTTTCCCCCTTTCCCTTTCCCCTGAATTTGATGAGCCAGAAGCAAGTCTTTGGGAACATACGCTATTTAAGATAAGCATTGTTGCCAGCCTAGCAAGAACAAGTATAAGATAAGGTTAAAGCACAAGAACAATTCTGTTTACCCTAACGCACTGATCACGTAAACAGGGCCAAAGGACAAAAAGAACCAGATCAGAACCAGATCGATAACTAACAGCTAAGTCCTACATCAGCACTAATGAGTAAGCCCTGGAAATTTCCAAACTGCCAAACAAGGCAGGAACACTGTATTTAAGGCTGCCTCAGAGCCTAGCAAATCGGACTTCGCTGATGGGCTTTGGATACCAGCGCCTCGGAAACTGAGACAACCTCCCACTTCATCCACAGTCTACCCGGAGTCCTAGGTTTGCAGGAAGGGCTGTAAGATATGCCGCTTCTTTGTTATATTGTTCTTCCATCTATGGGGCACAGCTGTTAGCTGTCAAGAAATAAACTGTTTGTGCTTGACAGATACCTGTGTGGTGTCCTTTGTACTTTGGGAACCCAGTGTCGGACTTTAGACTTCCTCTGTCCGGCTACATTTGGCGCAGCGAGCAGGGTTCTCTTGGTACAAACTTCTCAGCATGTGGAAGAAAGGGAAGCAGATGGGCTTGGGAGGTAGTAGGGCAGAGCATCGAATTCCAGGCTGGCTGTGCACATCAGCCTGGGCTTCGGTAGCTCAACTTTGGTATGATGTGACGCCTGCTGTGCAGTTTGAGGGGGAGCTAGCTGATGGGGTCAGTCCCGCTAGTATCCAAAAGGGGCTGGAGGCATTGGATGTCCACAAGAAGGATAAGGGAGTGCGTCAGGCCAGATGGCTATTTCTCAGCGTGCTCCGCAGTGTGAGTGAGGAGAAGGAGGGGTTACAGCGAGAGGTGGCACAGCTTAAGATACAGAGGAGCACAGCACTGAGGCAGGCACAGTCCCTTAGGGATGAGTTTATAATAGGGGAACCCTATATCTTAGAAAAGAGGACAGGAAAGAAGTTGGTAAAATACAGGTAGAAGCAAGTGATGATCAGTCAAATGTAAATAGAGCACATGAAGGAAAGCAATTAGCACTTAACTTTCTAAAAGGGAATGTCACAAAAATGAGGAAGCTAGTGAAATGGACATTAAAGGGAAAAGTCAAAGGAGCATGGGGTCTACTTAACAACACCCTGATAAAGGCTCAAATGAATGTTTACACCAATATCTTTAAAAATAAGAGAACAAAAGAAAGGCCACTGTGGCTAAATAGTAGAGAAATAGTCAATTACAGGCTAAAAGAATCTGGGTTTAGATTACTGTGGTATCCAACATGCTAGCCACTAGCCATATGTAGCTATTTGGCTGGTTGAGTGTGGCTAATTCAGAACTGGTTGGATACCACAGGTTTAAAACATTCTTTAGAACATACGTTCTAGAAATAGGGGAGGATGAGGGAGGGGAAGCTGTAGCAGGTTTACAGTTTGGCTGTCACTATCCAAATTGTACTACCACTATCCAAATTGTTCCAGTACCCCTGCTTTAGAAACTGGAAGTTGAATCCTAATGAGAAAAAAAGAAAGGAGCATAAACGGTGATAAGTCAAGAGTAAAAGTATAATAAGGCAGGCCAAGAATTTTAAGGGCAACTAACTAAAACCAAAAAAGAGCAGATTTTATTTTTTGGTACAGCAGAAGCAGTAAGCCTAACAGTCAACGGGAGCTACTGGATGACTGAGGTGCTAAAAAAAGCATTCAAAGATGACAAGGCCATTGAGGAGAAGCTAAAGAAATTCTTTGCTTCAGTCTTATACTGTAGAAGATGCTGGCAATTACAGGCTTGCAAGTCTGTCTTTAGTACCAGACATATTGGTTGAAGTTATAGTAAAGAACAGAATAATCAGATGCATAGAAAAACACAATATATTGGAAACAACCAGGAATTCGGTGGCATCTTAAAGACTAACAATTTTATTATGGCATAAGCTTTCGTAATTTGAAGCTCACTTCTTCAGATGTATGATTTTTCTTGTTTTTACAGACTAACATGTCAACTTCTGAAACAGTATGATGGGGAAGAATCAACATAGCTTTTTTTTTTTAAGGGAATCATGCCTCACTAACGAATTAGGATTTTTTTAGTAGAGGGGCAACAATCATGTGGACAAGAGTGATCCATTTAATATCATGTGTTAGGCTTTCAGAAAGCCATGGGAAAGGATCATCATCAAAGTCTCTTAAGATAAGAGAGAAAGTATTCTCGTGGATCAGTAAGGGTATGTCTACACTGCCACCCTACTTCAAACTAGGGTGGCTAATGTAGGCATTCGAAGTTGCAAATGAAGCCCGGGATTTAAATATCCCGGGCTTCATTTGCATCTTGCCGGGTGCCACCATTTTTAAATCCCCCTTAGTGCGGACTCCATGCCTGTGGCTACACGCGGCACGGAGTAGGTAGTTCGAATTAGTCTCTCCAATTCGAACTACCGGTACACCACATTCTACGAATGTGGGAATAAACAGTGAAGAGGTAAAATGAGTGGCAATTGCAGCTCCATAGGGGCTGTGGATCTCCATTCCCAGCCAATGGGAGCTTCATGAAGTGGCACAGCCTGGGACAATACTTCCCACAGGCTGCAAATGGTGATCTGTGGCCAAGAGGTGCTGCAATCATGCATACCTGCAGAGTGGCAGGTAAATATAGTGGCAGCGGTGTCAGAGGGTAACCCTGAGGAACTGGATCTGGCCTGCGGGCCAGTATTTGCCCAACCCCAGGATAGATCCATCAATGGCTATTAGCCAACATGGGCCAGGGACACAGCCTCTTACTCAAGGTACCCTTAAACTTCTAACTGCAAAAAGCTGGAACTAGATGCCAATGGATGGATCACTCAAAATTGTGTTATTCTGTTCATTCCCTCTGAAGCATCTTGCACTGTAAGACGACAGGATGCAGGGCTAGATGGATCACTGGTCTGACTCAGTACAGCCAAGCTTATGTTCTTATGATTAAAGCAAATAGGCCAGATGTGAGAAAAGGATCTGGTTTTAGATCTCCTTTTCATGCTATGCACCCCCTATTTTTATGGAAATATATTTTGAATGTGACTAAGCATGACTCAAATATTTTATGTAAAGTAGAACAAGGAACCTGTCCAAGAGTTTATCATCTCTTGAATATGTATATCTGATTTGTGTGCATGTATTTTTCTTGTATCTGAAGTTAGAAATATGAAGTTTGAACCTGCTTATTAATCTTGGTCTTCTTGTGAAAGCCATTATTGGTCATTAAGGAACTTTATGTCCCGGTATTCAAGACAATGATCTGTGAAGGGCTTTGTTTTTTCCTGTGAGCCTAAACTGGTTGGTCCTACAAGAATATGTGACCATGCCACTAAGTGCTGGAATCAGTCTTGAATTTGGTGTTTTTAGAGGATGGGGAGGAGGAAAGAGAATTGAACAAAGGATTCCTACTCTGGGAAAATTCTAATTAAGGAACAGGAAGCAAAGAATGATTGTCTGGATTTTGAAACTGCCTCTCCACCTTAAGAGGATACCAATAACACCTGGGGAAAAAAGCAAATTGTATTGAGAGGGGCGTAAAAGCATTGCAATGCCCAGGCCAGAGAAAAAGACCAGCTCTGGCTTCTGAAGAATTTTACCTGAAATAAGGATTAGGGTGAGGAATAATGTTTTGTAACAATTTCTCTTAGGCTATTAGGCTTAGCTGGTGTGTTTTTGTTTATTTTTGCTTAGTAATTTATTTTGATCTGTCTGTTTTGACTTGTAATCATTTAAATCTTATTTATTATACTAAAGCCCTCTTTTGTTATCAAACCCCATGTCAATAATTGTGAACACATGGGGGGTGGAAACGAACATCTCTTTTTCATCGATGAAGAGAGTGAACTTACCAGATTTTTCTCTGTAACACTTTTATACCGAGTAAGATGGATTTATCAGGAGTTTGGGGCATATTTTGAACTATATTCCTGGGTGCTGATTAGTCACTGTAACTCAGCTCTTTCAGACTTGAGCACTTACCTGCATCTGTTACTCTGCTCGGAGGGTATTACCCCAACTCTGTGGGGAGACTCTGGTGAAGACTTAAACTCAACTTATTTTTGTCAGTGTTTCTGGCACTTTATCCAAAATGGCTGGCGATATCCATCTATATCTTGATGTACAATATTTCATCTTAATCTTTAAGGCCCAGAAGTCTCTCATAAATTCCACATGAATGCTGCATTTTTATTTATAAATAAAGTTTGCTTAATTAGAATAAGAAATTATCAACATTATTATTGTGTCCTATTTTATATAAATATGAATGGGTCTGTAGAAATACAGATGTCAAAAGAATTAATATGAAAGGAAATATTGAAGAGATTGATTGATTGGTGCCCTATATAATTTTATTACTTAAAAGAGTTCACTGAACTGAAAAGAGATATAAAGTACTTATGACAGAAAAAAGTATGAAAAAGTTGTGAGTGCTCAAGGGTGCAGAATTCCCCCCCCCCCCTTGCATTTTATGTGAACCATAAAATGAACTTTGAAATTCTTGTTACACTAAAAGGACATACACCATGTATACTGTATGTCAGTTTGCATCAGTAGATAGATACTGTCCCCAACAAGAAATCAAAGGACGGCACTAAATGGTTCTTTTTTGTATGTGCTGCGTGAATGGTTCATTTTTGTAGACTACAAGGATAATATATTGAACTAATACACTGGGGGTGCGTCTAGACTGGCAAGAATTTGCACAAAAGCAGCTGCTTTTGCGCACATTCTTGCTGCCTGTCTACACTGGCCACGAGTATTTGTGCAAGAATACTGACTTTGTACTGTACATAATCAGTGGTTCTTGCCTAAATACTCCAATGATCCCACTCAGGGATAAGCCCTCTTGTGCAAATATTCTTGCACAAGAGGGCCAGTGTAGACAGCCAAGTTGATTTCTTGAGCAAGAAAGCCTGATGGCTAAAATGGCCATTGGAGCTTTCTTGTGCAAGAAAGCGTCTACACTGGCATGGATGCTTTTGCGTAAAAGCAAATCTTTTGTGCAAAGGCACATGCCAGTATAGATGCTCTCTTGCGCAAATACTTTTAACGGAAAAACTTTTCCGTTAAAAGTATTTGCACAAAATCATGCCAGTCTAGACGCAGCCTGAGTGGCAATACAATTGAAATCCCAAATCTTAGTATCAACAAGTTAATCATATGCTTATACTGAATATTTAGCCAATAGAATTTGGACAAGATATGTAATCATTTTCAAGTGTTTTGTATATCTATACTTGATGTGGTACTAGCACAATAATGCTAGTATCATTACCCTGGAGATGTTATCCACTGGTCCCAATGGTCAATTAACTATTTTCAAAGAGATCTGAATCTTCTCTCACTTCTAATGGCATAAAATGAGAGTGACTCTAGTGAGATCAGTGGAGTTACCGGTGTGTGAAACAAAATTCAGACCTGGGGTTCTCAACAACACTGGTCTGAAAGGAAATTATGAATCTTTCTGAATTTTTTATCCAGTAAGATTAAAACTGCTACTTTACTGTTAGCTGTTTATTGCACATTGTGCAATGAGGATGCTCATTTGCAGAGACAGGAAGTAAAGTGAGAGAGGCCCTGTATAGAACTTAAAATTCTCAGTTACTCTACTCTAGGATAGGTCAGAACATTTCTGCTCAATAACAGTCACTCTTGCTATTGCCCTTGCTGTTTGCTTCCTGTAGGCTATTATGGAGCAGCTGTTGAAAGAGAAGAATAACTGACTATGAAAGCAGAGATATAATAATATTCTAATGATTTCAGCCTACAGTTCACCCTGATTTATCAAGAGTTAGTCTAAGAGAAGGGAACTTTACTTAATAATAATTTGCTATTATTGCAGTAGAACTGAACATTTGCACAGGGGTAGCATATGTTCAGGAAAGAATGATTTTTTTAAGTCCTTACCAGCGTGCCCTTCATGTATTATGCCTCAGTTGGCAAAGTACTCAAGCACTTTTCTTACTTTAAGCATTGATTTCCTTGCTGCAATGAGGAAGTTCCCCTGTAACTTCAAGTAGGACGTCTCTGGTGTGTGAAATTAGGCATGAGTTTAACTACCTTGCTGAAATGAGGCTAAAAGGTGAGGACTTCCTGCAAGAGGACTTAGCTAATCCACTGTTGTCTCCCATTTTGGTGTTAGGAATATCTGCTTCCTGCATCCCACATTCTGTGCAGAATAGCAGTAAGCTGCTTCTTGTTTGACCCCAGCAGCTGCCTGCCAGTGCTACTATCTGGTGTGCTACTCAGGGCAGCAGTGAATTTTAATGCACATTGTTTTGTAAGTTTCAGTGCCCTGAGACAAGTGGATGTTGTCTGAAATGTCTGTTTTTTTCTCCCTGTGACTATGTTCCTCTACTCCCCATGGAAATGAGATTTTGTTCCCCTTTTCACTATTCAATGGAAAGTTGTACATGTGTGTCACTCCTCATTCAAGCAAAACCCCCATTGATTTCTGAGTAAGTACTTTAGAATTGGATTCATGTGAGAGGGGGTTTTCTAACAGAAGATATGCGGTATATGTTTGTGTACCAGAGCATATAGACTGCATGTAGGCACTTCGTTGCTGTGTGGGGAGAGGAATCTGTTCAGGGAGAACTACGAACCAGCAAAAGAAACTCTAATATCTATGCCAAGATAGCACAGGGCATGGTGGAAAAAAGATACTCTAGGGATTCTCAGTAGTGCCACATGAAAATAAAAGAGCTGAGGCAGGTCTACCAGAAGACAAAGGAGGCAAATGGATAGTCTGGGTGCTCTCCGCAAACAAGCAGTTTCTATGCGATTCCTGGGGACCTGAACAGTTTCCCAAACCAGTGTGTGGATTTCTTTCAAGACATTCCTCTGGCAGCCTCAGACAGCCGTGAGGAGGACAGTGTGGATGAGGAAGAAAAGGAGAATGGTCAACAGGTAAGTGGTGCATCTGATCTCTCTGACAGTCAGTGACCTTTCGTAGCAATCCCCTGATCCCAGGATGTCTCACTGATGGCCACTGATCCCAGGGAGGGCACTCCTGGTGCGTTCACTTTTTTTTTTTTGGTTTTGCTACAAGATGGTTAAGGCAATTGAGTGTGATTTGTGGTGGCCACCCTGCCTATGCAGCGGGGGTATATGGTGTTTGCTATGATTGCCATAGCGCTTTCCCATTGAACGAGTTCCGTGCTTTCTTTATGGCATCTGCATGGATAACCATGGGGAAAAAGGCATGAAAAGATTGTTTGCCATTGCTATCAAGAAGCGAGGGAGTAGGGGGAGTTGAGTGCTTTATGGGATGCTGATGACATGAACCCAGAGACACCCACTGTACTGTTTTGGTCCCATCAGGAACTGGGAGCATCACCCGGAATATAAAGGAACTGTGGGATAGCTACCCATCCTATATCACTGTCAAAGTTGATGGTGCCCACAGTACTGTAGATGCACTATGTTGAACTCTTGTGCACGGTAGAGACATACACCTTTGACTTTACAAGATCAGGTGGTAAACTCAATTTAATAACATTCAGCCTTATCTTGTAGTGTAGACAAACCCTTTGACTGTGTCCCTACAGAAGAAAGAGAAAGAGAGACAGAGAGAGTATTATTTATTTAAATTATGTGTGTATGTGTTGTGTGTATGTGTGGTTAGGTCTAGTACATTTCCGGTATCCCAGAAAAGCAATGCTGTGTCCAAGGAATACGTCCGCTTTTTCAAAAAATTTTCACAAAAAGCAGATGTGCTCTTTTGCTATCCCTGTAACCTTATTCCTCATAGAATGAGGTTGTGTGTCAAAAGAGCACTTTTTTCTGAAATTTGGTGCCGTGTAGATGTGCTAAATTTTGGAAAAGTCTCTTTTGAAACTAAATCGGAAAAAGATATGCAATTTGTGTACTGCAAATTGCCTTTCTTTTTCTGATTTAACATTGCAGTCTAGCCCCTGTGTGTGTGTGTGTGTGTGTGTGTGTGTGTGTGTACGTACACATGAATAAATCCTTTGTGACAGTTCATTTTATTCTGGGTTCTTCACATGACAGTGAAAATTATTTCTGTAATTATTTTTAGACATAAGATCCTAAGTCAGTTCTATTAATGCAGATACTTAGACTGTTTGACATAGAATACATGTGGATACTTCATATACATCCCTCTGGTAAAAGCCTTAGAAATCAGAAGCGATTGCATGAGCTGCTGCTGTATTGCTTCCAGGCTAGGAATAAGGCATATACAACTGGCTGATTTTCTTCTGTGATGTCTCATTTGTAGTTCAATTTCATCCAAGGTCTTACATAACCAGGCTTGCTTCTCTTGTAGCTAAATCAACTCTTGTTTTAGATCTAAGTTAAACCCAGATCATTGTTCTTGTTCACTAAGGAGTAGAATAAAATTGTAATATGCATTTGCAATAGAGCTGAAATGTACCCTAATAGTGTTACAAGACTCTCTGTCATCACTAATCTTTAAGGCTCCATGTGATTAGAAATTAACAAAGTAGATGATTAGATATACTGCTGGGAAATAGTTCATAATTATTGCTATAATTATTATTTGAAAGATACATGAGATAGTTTAATATGTAGAAAGATATGTACCATGTTAGCAATTAACAGAAAGTATCTAACTTCAAAAGCCACAGCTATGCAATATATTCATAAGCAATTTTTAAACAACTGGTGTTTTACATTTAAAATCTTTGGCAAAAATGAGATAATGAGATTTCTTATTTAAGTGTTTATGGAGTGAAAATTCTATTGATGACTGTGTCTAAGCTGTTTCACTCTCTGGATTTCCAGTCTGACTTTTTTATTTGAATTTTCAAGTTTCTAGCAGGGTTGGTTTGATTTTATTCCATGGCTAACATAAGATGGTATTTGGTAAGAGGTCACTGTGTGGCTGAGCCTTGCCCTAACATAACTGGGGACTCTGAAGCAGCAATTTTCTGTAATGTATGTGTGTAAGAAGCAAGGAATATGTCAACAAAAATGTCAGTGCAGCCACTGGTTCTCTTTTTCAAGAAGACAGAATGAAGGAGACAGAATGAGATGCAGCATGAAAGAAAGATTTTAATTGGGGCTTTGTGGGAACGTGAAAAATTGGCTCATTTCTACAAGAAGACTTAATTTGTCTGAGGCACACAAGGAGCTGCATGAAAAATATTGGAGTATGGTAGCCACAGTGATACTCCATCAACATTGATTAAATTACATTAGCGATCAATTTGGAACACCAGTGACATCAGTGATGTTACACATTCTCAGTGTATCACTTTTGACAGGATTACAGGGAGGAAACACCTGAGAGGGGAGATTTCTGTTTCTGAACAAAATATCCTGTGTAGTTACCTAAAAGATACACTCTTGTGAGGGTCTATCTTGTCTCAGACACTATATTGGCATGCCACAATGATGGATCACACAGCATAATCCTCATGCTTCAGACTGGAAAAGTGCTGAGATTTTAGGGTTGATTGAGGTGTTACAGAAACCTGAGCTCTCAAGTAAAAGTACACATTTCATACAACTGTCATCATTAGGTCCCTCTAAGAAGCATAAAAAATGCCCATTTTGTAGTGCAGGTTTATTTTCAGTTATGTGGCATGTCATGCTCTTACTCTGAGCTGCCTGTCTCTTAAAACAGTGGTAAGCAGACAAGTTTTTGAAAGGTACAAACTTTCTCAAAGCAGACATGCAAAGTCAAATAGAACTCTACAGGCACATTGCAGAAACAATGTCTATCATCTGGAGAAAAGCCAGAAAACTAGGTTAGTTATTGTGGTGTTAGACAGCAGCCTAGACAGAAACTTAATTGTAGGAACATTTATCTGAGTGTACATCATCATATATATAGTAGCCCAGTGTTTGAGAGTCTATAATGCTGAAATGCTGGCTGTTCCCTCTGGGGGGTGCTGTTGCCTGAAATGCTGGCTGTTCCCTCTGGGGGGTGCTGTTGCCTGAAATGCTGGCTGTTCCCTCTGGGCAGCCCATGCTGCATGGGGAGTGTGGTGCCCAAATGGCCGCTTGCGCCGCTTGCTCCCCCGCGGCGACCCGGGAGGCGCTACGACGGGAGGCGAAGGGGGGCGGGGGCTCTGAGGTCCCCCGAGTGAGAGGCAGGAGGGGAAAGGGAGCTGAAAGAGAGGGGGAGGCAGTAGGAGGAGGAAAGAGAGAGAGAGACCGGAGGCTCAGGAGAGAAGACCGCTGTGGAGGAGAGACCTGAAAATCCCATCTTATGACAGGCTAATTGGCTAGTTACTAAGATAGGAGTATATCAACTATAACATCATCACTTTAACACTTCATTTTATACTCATCACTACATTGTTTTGAGGTGGCTGGAAGTGGCATTCTTTGCACGGACTCACTATGACTTTGGCATTTGGATAGAGTTGCCTCCCATTATCTTTGTATTGGAATTCAAAAACCTGGCAGATGAGATATTGCAAAATCAAAAGTGTGTTCAGTTTTTTTCACATCTCTAATACTTGTTTGACCTGCTGGTATGTCACCTTAAAGTTTTTATATGAATTGAGTGCCTGTGACAGATCCTAGAGTCACAGTTCTAGAGATCAGGCCGAAAGATCGGCAGCGCTCCCAATGTGTCCGTACCAAGGGAGCAAGAACATTGTTCCCTAGCCCACCAAAGATCCATGGAGGGATCATCCCATGGGTCAAACAGTACTTCACTTTCTATGACCATTTAATACATAGTATCTCTGGTGAGAGTGACATCAGAAGTATCAGCTAGTGCTAATTGTAATAGCATTTTCTGATGTGGACTCATGTCCACTGAGAATTGGACTGGAACTGTTAGCTGATTTCACACAGAGCACTAGGGATGTTAAACTGAGTTTACTCAACTAATTGACTAGTTGATGGAATTTCCATCAACTAGTTAGTTAGTCAATAATTAGGGGACCTGCAGTGGGATTAGCTCCGAGCCCCAGGAGCTAACCCTGCTGCAGCTCTGCCTTTAAATGTATGGCTCTTAATACATTTAAAAGGCTGAAGTGCAATGGGGGCAGGGGGAACCCAACACAAACCGGGATAGCTGATTCCTGGCTTGTGCACCAGTCTTTTACATGTATTATGAGCTGGTAGGCTCTTAATACATTTAAAAAGCAGAGGTGCAACATCTGGGACTGGGCATAAGCAGGGAATCAGCTGGTAGCCCAGTTCCTGCTATCCCCCTTCCCTCCCCTGTCCTCCACAGAGACAGTGCTGCGGGAAACCAGCTTTTAAACTGCCTCCCCTCAGCACCAGCCCCTCCTGATAGAGACAGCAAGGAGGGAGCAACTAGTCGAGGGACTAGTTGACTAGCTGATAAGCTTATGCTTATCAGCTTGTCGACTAGTCACTTATATGATGGCTGTTCAGTGCTCTGTAGGAATATAAGTATTACCTTTTAGTTGCTCATGACCTCAGCCTGGATTGAAAGAATGAACTAGAGACATTGTTTATAATTCAGGCTTCTTAAGCATTATGTTCCATTATAGAGAGACAAAAGCAAAATTTAGCTTTTTGTGTTGTTTTCCCTTCTTTTTTTCCCAATTATGTTTCTGTAGCCCGCAAAATCCTTTCCTCTTTTGACAGTCAAGAACATTGGCGACAGAAGAATGATGGTCCAATTTCAGTTTTACAATCTTTTGCCTCCAAAATTATTGGAAAACTGCTCAGAACAATTACAGACAAATTTAATCCCATAAAACTTCCATAATCCAAAATAGAACTGGTTTGCCTCTCGTTTTCTGTAAAACTTTAGCTTAATTTAGTTTGAAGATCAAATACTTAATAATATAAATCAGAAAGTACATATTATAGCCATTTGTAGATTTTAAGAAATATCATAAAGCACGTCACAAAATATTCTTTGGTTGGCAGGCTAGCATTCCTGTTTCATTTTCTTCCTATTTATAGCACATGACTGTTAGAAGATCAATAAATCTGATATTAGTTTTCTCCAGGTTCTATTGCTCTGGTCCTCCTGACCTTTATCCATTATGGAAACTTTATTAGTTTTCTTTTAGGAAAATAATAACTATTGTTACATATTGCCTACTATTATACTAGAAGACTTACCCAGCATTGCCCGGGTCCTTTGGGACAGGGGGCTGTCAGTGTGGGGGGTGCAGGTGTTAGGACAGGACGTTGGGGATTTGGGGGGGCAAGGCAGAATGAGGGATCATGGGGCATGCAAGAGTCAGGATGGGGATGTTTGAGGACGGGCTTAGGGCAGGGAACTGGGGATATGGTGGGAGAGGGCAAGGAGGGGATTAGAGTGGGGGTGTCCCATCTAGTGGGAATTTTCTCTCCCCCCAGCTGGCAGATCCTTTTCTGTCCCCTCAGTTCCTCCACATGCCAAGGGTCTTTTACCCCTGCCTGCAGGGCTTTGTCACTCCCTTCCTCACTCCAGCACTGCAGCAAAGGGCCAGGGGGAGGGCGTTTGGGGCAGGTGAGCTACTTACCTTGTCTGGTGGAAGGCAAGATGGCAAGTCCCAGTCCTAGCCCCAGCACCGGCTGGCCACTCTCTTGTTGGTGCAGCTGCCCCAGTGATCACTCTGTAGTATAGTTCTTCCCTAGGCTCGCTGCCTTCAGTGGACACTGTGAGCATCATGGTCCTCCACTTTGCCCCTCCCTTTCCATATTATGGAAAACAGTCCCATTCCAGTGACTTCCTGTTTTCCTGGCACAACCAGTAAAAACCAGCGACTGAGTGCTCACTTGCTTGCTCTCTCTCTCTCTATGGCTATGTCTAGACTGGCCAGTTTTTCCGGAAAATCAGCCACTTTTCCGGAAAAACTTGCCAGCTGTCTATACTGGCCACTTGAATTTCTGCAAAAGCACTGACTTCCTACTGTAAGAAATCAGTGCTTCTTGAAGAAATACTATTCTGCTCCCATTCAGGTAAAAGTCCCTTTTGCGCAAAGTTATTGTGCAAAAGGGCCAGTGTAGACAGCTCAGATTTGTTTTCTGTAAAAAATCCCCAATTGCAAAAATGGCAATCAGGGCTTTTTTGCGGAAAAGCGTGTCTAGATTGGCACGGATGCTTTTCCGCAAAAAGTGCTTTTGCAGAAAAGCATCCATGCCAATCTAGACGCTCTGTTCCGAAAATGCTTTTAATGGTGCTTTTGCAGAAAAACTTGCCAGCTGTCTACACTGGCCGCTTGAATTTGCGTAAGAACACTGATGATCTAATGTAAGATTGTCAGTGTTCTTATGCAAATACTATGCTGCTCCCACTTGGGAAAAAGCCCTCTTGCGCAAAAGTATTTGCACAAGAGAGCCAGTGTAGACAGCTAAAAACTGTTTTGTGCAAAAAAGCCCCGATGGCGAAAATGGCGATCGGGGCTTTCTTGTGCAAAACCGCATCTAGATTGGCACGGACGCTTTTCCGGAAAAAGTGCTTTTGCGCAAAAGCGTCTGTGCCAATCTAGATGCTCTTTTCCGCAAATACATTTAATGGAAAAACTTTTCCATTAAAATCATTTGTGGAAAATCATGCCAGTCTAGACATAGCCACAAAGTTCCAGAACACCAAGGCTGTGTCCAGACTCAGGGGTTTTTTTGGGAAAAGTAGCCTTTTTCCGAAAAAACTTCCCCTGCGTCCAGACTCAAGCCGCGTTCTTTCAAAATTAAATTGAAAGAACGCGGCTTTTCTTTCGATGGCGGTAAACCTCATTTCACGAGGAAGAACGCCTTCTTTCAAAAGTTCCTCTTTCGAAAGAAGGCGTTCTTCAATGTAAATAAGGCTTCTTTGAAAGAGAGCATCCAGACTCACTGGATGCTTTCTTTCGAAAAAGCAAGCCGCTTTTTCGAAAGTTCAACGTGCAGTCTAGACGCTCTCTTTCGAAAGAGACTCTTTCGAAAGTATCTTTCGAAAGAGCCTTCCAGTCTAGACATAGCCCAAGAGAAAGCTAATGTTGTCATTATTTAAGATTGGTAAATGGGGTGACCTGGGTGATTCCAGGCAAGTTACTGTTGTGGCTAATCTGGGATTCAATTAATAAAGAATTAAAAGAGGGTAATATAATGCCAATCAACATACATTTTTATAAGATTACAGATTTGGCTGTTGTAAGTGATGATGATGATGTAATATCCTTAGACTTCTGTAAGACATTTGACTTGGTAACATATGACATTCTGATTAAAACTAGACAAATACAAAATTAAACATGGCACATATTAAATGGATTAAAAGTAGGCTAATTTACAGGTCTAAAATTGTAACTGTGAACATGGAATCATCATCAAATGAGCGTGTTTATAGTAGGGTCCCTTGAAGATCATGAAATTATCTATGTATTTTAGAAATGTGAAAAAAAAAACGGGATAGAGAATAAGACGGAGACTATCTTAACCTGTGGAACTCCTTGCCTGAGGAGGTTGTGAAGGCTAGGACTATAACAGGGTTTAAAAGAGAACTAGATAAATTCATGAAGATTAAGTCCATTATTTTCTATTAGCAAGGATGGGTAAGAAATGGTGTCCCTAACCTCTGTTTGTCAGAGGGTGGAGATGGATGGCAGGAGAGAGATCACTTGATCATTACCTGTTTGGTTCACTCCCTTTGGGGCACATGGCATTGGCCACTGTCAGCAGACAGGATAATGGGCTGAATGGACCTTTGGTCTGACCCAGTTTGGCCAATCATGTGTTCTTATGTTCTTATTATTGTCTGTCTGTCTGTCTGTCCTTCTATTTCTGAGTCCATTTGTTCAAAAACTCCTCCTAACTGGTAAGAGCTAGGACCACCAAATGTGGTATGCAACTTCCACTTAACTTAATGCAAGGTAAGGGTTTGGTTGTGCAAGGAAAACAGCAAGGGTACATCTACACTGCAACACTATTTTGAAATAACGTAGTCGGCGTCTACACAGCAGGCAGTTATTTCAAAATACTGTCAAGCTGGAGAAATTCTTACTCCAACTCCTGTAACCTTCATTGTACGAGGAGTAAGAGAATTTGGAGAAATAGCACTCTATTTCAAAATAAGTGCTTTGTAGACACTCCCAATTGCAAAATAAGCTATGCAATTGACATAGCTCAATTTACGTATCTTGTTTCGAGTTAAGTCCTGTGTAGACACACCCTAAGTGTCTGCAATGTGACTTTTTCCTCATAACATGGAAAAGGAGGGGGCTATTTGGAGGGACACTATATTGCACAATGACCACTGGGGGCAGAAGCACCATCAAGAGAGTGGCCATTTTAGGCTGGATTTCACCATCGTGCCAGCCACCAGACTGTATAAGTGGGCATTCTACCCCAAAGACTTCCCTCCAGCCCTTGGCTGCAGTGCCAAAGTAGCCAGGGAGGAGAAGAGGGCCCTGCCAGATGGGAAGGGAGCGAGAAAAGATCCCCCACTGTATGGGGGGGGGGAGAGAAAAGCCCCTACCAGTTGGGAGCTATCTCCTTCTCCTCCTCCCCTGAGCTCCCCTTCTTCTTCTCCTGAACTCTCCCTCCTTACAATCTGCTCTCCTGATTCCTGCATACTCCTAAGCCTCTTCCCTGAACTCCTCCTCATCCCCAACCCTCACTCTCTTGTGCCATGACACCTTAAGCCTCCTGCCCTGAGGGACCCCCAGGTAAGTCTTCTAGTCACTTATAAAGTTTGCAGACAACCCAAAAATTAGGATGGGGTAAATAATGAAGGGCACAGGTCATTGATACAGAGTGTTCAGGATTGCTTTATAAACTGGGAGCAAGCAAACAATTTGATTTTTATTCTGAGAAGCCACTCTGAAAATATTTTGGGGATTGTGGTGGACAATTGGCTGAACAAGAACTCCCAGTGAAATGGTGTGGTCAAAAAGGATAATATGATTTTTGGTAAATCTCAAGTAGAAGTGGAGAAGTTATTTTAGCTCTGAATTTGGCGATGGTACAACTCCACAGGAATGCCTTTTCTCGTTCTTGTGTCCACAGTCCCAGAACAATGTTGATAAATTATAGAGGGTTCTGAGAAGAGCCACAAAAAGAATTAAAGAACTAGAAAACATGGTAGACTCAAAGAGCTCAATCTATTTAATTAAACAAAGAAAAGATTAAGGTGCTTGATTGCAATCTATGGGTCCTACATGGGAACAAATATTTAATAATGGGCTCTTCATTTAGCAGTGGTTGGAGGTTGGGGATAGACAAATTTAGATTGGAAATAAAGTGTAGGGAATAATTTCCGGACACACTGGGTGCAGGTGAAAACAAGCAGAGGATTTATTGGTTCACACAGCTGGTGGAGTACCCATCGGGGTTAGCCTGGTGAGCACTAACTTAACCAAAACATACATTAAATTATATAGGCAGTAGATGGGCGGAGGGGAAGTGATTTGATAGGTCTAGTGGCGGAAATGAGATAAGCACATAAGCCAATAAAATATAAAGGTTACATAGGATCCGCGCCCATTGCCAATTAAACATATTATCACTAATACAAATAATTATTCCTAACAAGCTAAATAAGCCAACATAAACAAAGACATGTTTATGGTCATTTTGTCGGCTGGAAATATAATGTGTCTCCTGCGGGGGTGGTATTGCCTTGGCGCAATCTTTGGGATCCAAACTCATTTTCTAGGAACAAAGCAGTCACTGAAAAACAATCCTGTGCGGTTGTTTGGTTGTTTGCTACCAGCCTTATCAAAGTGAGGGCTTTTTGGAATGTGGTTGCCAGCATGACCAGGGTCAAGTTAACTGCTGTCTGTATGCTTCCTAAGCCTGGCCTTAATAATTTAGGATTTGAGTTCTCAGTTCTCATCTAGATACCATGGACTGCCTCAGTTTACCCCTACATGAAGTGTAAAATTTTCTATGGATTTACATATAAAATTGTACATCAAAGGGCAATTAACCACTGGAATAGTGTACCAAGGATGGTGATGGATTCTCTATGATTGACAATTCTTAAAGCAAGATCAGATTATTTTTTCATAAAACAAACATAGAATCTGTGAATTTATTTTGGGGAAGTTTAATGGCCTATGTTATGATGAAGATCAAACTAGGATGATCACAATAGTCTCAATTCGCTTTGCAATCTATGACTAGCAAATTCATAAAATCAAATTGTTAATCAACAAGATCCACACTTATTGGATGCCACAAATATAGTCCAATTCCTTATTTGGGCTCTACAAGCACAAATTAAAGAGGCTGATGTATAAAACTTTCCTATGGACCTCCCCAGAATAGTGATTAGAGAGTAAACTTGGAGCAGCACTCACTCCCTTTGGAGTTCCTCTTACACATTCCTCTCTAGAGGCACAGAATGGGAGTTAGTGCTGCTCCAAGTAATGTAATCGCCCACATGTATAGCCACACTGGTAGTGCTCACTATTCCCACATTCCTGTAAACCTTGTCCCACGAGGATTAAGGGACGTTTTGGAATTGCAATTTCAAAATAATACTCTATTTCAAAATTAACTAGAAATAAGCTATCTAATTTGCATAGCTCAAATTGCATAGCTTATTAAGAGCTATGGATGCAGTGTAGATGCACCCTTTTATGGCCCTCTGAGTTTCTTACAGTGCTTTATTGTTCCCTTCTCTCAATAGTGGATGGGGAGCCTCTATGCCATGATTACAAAAATTCAGGCTCTGATTTTATTGCCTATAGGCAAGAAAATACTCTATTTTTTGTTAAAGCTCCAGTTAAGTTCCATCTACCAGACTGCTATGAGAAGGGTCTGTGACTGGACCTCCAAGTGTTGTAAGCTTCTGCAAACAGAACAGGGGTCATGTACTCTTCCTATCATGGGACCAGTAAACTCACCATCACTATGCAAATCCTCTGTCTAGCACTCCCTCCTGAGAGTAGTAATGACTTGGCTCACTGCCCTACCCTGGAATCATTGCTGATCCCTCAGAATCTTCTCATAGTTTTAGTATACCCTTCTCCAGAACTCCAATCATGTTAAAAGATACAAGTATATACAGACCCTTTGGGGAACTGTTCAGTTATCACAATGTTACTGTCTCCTTCCTTCCCCACCCACCAATAAAGTTCTGTATGTTTAAATTATCTGTGGTGCTGTACACATTCTGCCATGCACTGACATACTGAGGAGGCCACTGTCTTGACCTCATCAGTGCTTCCCCAGATCCCAACAGATTCACTAGTGACTATTGTCTAACATGCACATCTTATATCCCACCCCCCAAATCATTGTCTCTTCTTTCATCTTGAGATAGGAAGGGAATGAAGGGCCTCTCTTTTCCTCCAGACCAAAGTATTGAACTCTACAGTCAATGCCAAAATCTTCCTCTTTTGGTATGTCTAGACTACATCCCTTTGTCACCAGAGGGATGTAAATTAGACATACCGACATTGAAAATGAAGCGGGAATTTAAATATCCTGTGCTTCATTTGAATAAAAATGGCTGCCGCGTTTCTCTGAGTCAGCACCTTTTTTTGTCGGCAAAAAGTAGCTGTCAAGATGGGAATCGGGCAACAAAGAAAGCCTTTGTCGACCAATCCTGTAAACCTCATTTTGCTAGGCATAAGGGATCAGTCGACAAAAGCTTTCTTTGTCACCTGATCCCCATCTTGACAGCTGCTTTTTGCAGACAAAGTGCTCATTCAGCAAAACGTGACGGCGATTTTTATTCAAATGAAGCGCGGGATATTTAAATCCCCGCTTCATTTGCAATGTCGGTATGTCTAATTTACATCCTTCTGGAGACAGGGGGATGCAGTCTAGTCATACCCTTTGAGCTTATCTCTGAAAAGTTACAGTATATATTTAGTATATGTTTCTCTACTTACAGATCATTGTGGCTACTATTCTTATGAATCAATCTAACAGATACTGCTATTTACTACAGATTGAATTTCTTTAGTCTGGCACTCTCTGGGCTGGCACCATCCGTGGTCCAGAATGATTTTAGTTAGACAGATGTCCACTTATGGGTGTGGCCAACTTTCCTGCACTCTAATAAAGTTTCTTTACAGCCATCAGTCCTGGCTTTGTGTTCTGTGCTGTTATTTAGCTCTAGTTTACCCATACATGTCTTCTAAGAGCCAAGTAAGCAGTGGAAGTGTTGGTAATGCAGCTAGACAATATTGTCCTCCCATGTTTCAGCAACCTCTCTGGTTTGGCACTAATCAGGTCCTGAGGGTGCCAGACTAGAGAGGTTCAACCCATTCTACTACCAGAAAGTGAGTTTTCACTCCAACTTGGTTAACTGAAATTTATTTTGGTGGCTTGTGAAGGGCCACCATCCTTGTTTTATTTAGGGAAGAAAAACAATTAGTTGTTTCTCCTACATGAAATGTCTGAAATCTCCACAAATTAGAGGTCACTATCAGTTACAGTACATATACATTATATTCGGCACTGTTGTATTACAGGCGTCAAAAGCTCTCTGCTTTCAGAATTACAGGATCTTATTCCACATCAGTACACAGAAATAAATGTTAAATTTTGTGATGCAATAATTTCATTGATGGAAAATAGGGCTTATGTTGTGAAAGTCATGTTCAAAACTGAATTGTGATGTAACATATGGCTTCTTGCTATAAGTACTTAAAGATTTTATGCATATTTTACATATTCAAAATTCATAAGTATACTTGAAAGATGAATTGCCTTATCCTTTCTATCTTCCCCCAGGCTTATAAAAGAGCTTATAATTTTAATTCTATATAACATTACCAAGATACCATTCAAGGAGCAAAGGGAATTATAGAGTAAGAACTATGTCGTATCGAAAAAATCCCATTTTTTAAATGCTTATCTCCTTTTCAATCCACTGTAGATTTGTGTTCTAGATTCTTTCAGTCACATGGAACAGATAACATTTCTGAAGCTGCATGAAGTTTCAGGAGTTTCATCTTGCAAAACTGTCATGGCAAAAAATGAAATATTTGTAAATGTCTCATTAATGCAGCAAAAAAACCAAATTTAGCTCACAGAAGATTTTCCAGTTTTAGCAACATGCATGGATTAGGGAACACTCTTATTTATGACACAGTGCTTTTATTTTTTCATAAAATGATAAGTATAGACCATTCTTTGAAGCTGTTGTACAAACTGAGTAACTCCTTATTTCATAAGAAGACTCATTAATTTCAAGATGAGTATGTATTGTGCAACATAAAATCACTTTCTAGTCCTACATATTTAGTAACTGTGGTGATTGTCTTAGAGTAACTTTTAAAGAGTAAACTTTTTGGAGCATGGAAATTGTCCTCATATTTGCCTGTAAATCAATTAACCTATATTTGGAGTGATATAAATAATAACAATAATGGAAGGTACATTTGATTTGAAAGAAATTAGACCAGTAAAATATTTCCAATTTCAGACAATGAAATTACTAGAGAAAGGATTTTCTCTTTAAGTCAGAATGCAGCTCTTAAGCTAATGTGCAAAGGAAAATGAAAATTAAATTAGCCACAGATATGTGTGCTGAATGCTTAGGGAATCCAGTACATCAAATATCAAACTCCCTTTCACAAAACATTTTTTGTTGTCTGTCACAAATTCTTTCCCTAGATGCCTAAGTCTACTGAGTGTGTCCCAAATTCTGTGTCCATTCAGTAAAGTAATTCAGACCTATTCTCTAAGGAACACGCTTGAATGTTCTTTAGGAGCTTGATCCAGCTTTCACTGAAGATGACGATGATTCTTAATATTTGGCTACAGTAGTGTAGTTTCTCTGGTATGTCACACAATGAAAGAATGTTTTCACTGTGAACTATGTTTAAAATGTCTGTCCAGCCAATAGATTAAGAATATCTCTGTACTTAGTGGGCTGAATTCAGGAGTGCAGGTGCTTGTTGTTTCAAATATGGACAGTGCTCTAGTCCATGAATTATGGCCCAAGCTAATACTGTATTTATTAACAGTACTAAAATCATAGATCATAGAAATAGAATACACAGAAACATTACAATGAGCATCAGAAAGTTGCTGTAGATCAGTTTATGATATTGGAAAGCATTGTATTGAGAAACGTATATTTAATAAGACTTTAACATCTTAGCTGACCATATAATTGTACAGATACCATGAAACTGAATGGTACCAGTACATTATGATTCCTTTGATTTCATCTGTATTATCTCATAAATTGGTTGCCTAATTCTGTCTCTTTTTTTAAAAAATGTGCAATTCCTATGCATGCAGTGATGGTCAATAAATGCATGTACTTGGAATATTATGTCATCTCCTCTAGCTGGTGGAGCCTGTTCACTTGTTAAGTGAGTTGTCGCCCTTTTCAATTTTCCCATACACAGTGCTCCTCAGAGTTTAGCTAAGGTTTCCTCATGCCAAATGAGTTTAAAAAGTGTTGCTATAAGACCCTGTTCTCTCCACCCTGTGGAATCTAGTTCACTCTGTATTTCCATACTCAAAGGATTTCCAATAGTTCTATGCACCATACTAGACACAAATGAAGGAAAAAGAGAGCCAGGAAAAGTCTGTCAGTTTCACAGACTGATCCATGTTCTCTATTAATAAACTAAATTTTATCATTTTAGATTGGGACAGCTATCCAAAAAGTTAGCTCTTCATATACCAATGATTTTTTATTTTCCTATTATGTTTCTCAAACTTAGTGTATAATCATTGTTTTAAATAACTTCAAAGTTTAGCTATGCTCTGTGTTAATCAGGATCGGAAAAGTGTTTCAAGAGCTGCTCCAATGGTAATTGGATAATCTAATGCTAATCTTTTTATTTAAGGTCACACTAAAAAACTTTGACTAGGATAAACTCTGTTAATCAGAAAATTTTGTTAACCGGCATTGCCCCCAGTCATAATAATACTGTGACATCTTCAGGCGCACAGGCCTGGCTTGGTTTACCATGATTGGCTTAACAATTTTTTATTTAAGAAGTACTAATCATCTTTAACTCAAAATAGAAATGTGAGACCAACTGCCTCACACTACAAAACTACCAATATTAAAACCTTGAGTTTACTATTATTGTCCATTGGTTTTTACTAGGTTGATGGGATCCTCAGATAACCACATTTTTTTTAGATAATTGGAATGACCTAATCACCAAGCGTGCCACATAACACAGGTTTTACTGTAGTTGGATGGTTGCCAGTCTACCAATGAAATATGATGGTTAGATCATAGAAGATCTTTTAAAGTTCTACTTTGGCAGTTCAAAGTTAAACATTTAATTCTGGTGTGCTCTACAACAGTTCTGTTGATTAAAGTAATTATTTATCGGACATGGGTGAAAAGCTGTCTAAGGGTATGTCTGCACAGCAACATTATTTCAAAATAACTTAGTCCATGTCTATGCAGCTGGCAGTTATTTCGAAATAATGACAAAATGCTGTCAGGCTGGAGGACTTCTTACTCCAACTCCTGTAATCCTCATTGTACAAGGAGTAAGGGAATTCGGAGAAATAGCACTCTATTTCGAAATAAGTGCTGTGTAGACACTCCCTTTTTTGAAATAAGCTACGGAATTGACATACCTCAATTTGCGTAGCTTATTTTGAGTTAAGCCCTGCTGTGTAAATGCACCTTAATATATTACCTAGATAAGACTTCAGATAGTAATGAGATTGAGTTCACTTTGTAAAATAAAGAGAAATGAATGCATATGACCAATTATTTAGCAAACCTAAAATCTTTATAACTGATATAATGTTTTATTGGCTCTCTTGAAACTTACACAGAAAGAAGACAAAGGCCAGTGTGGGTTTATTCTGAAATATTATGCATATAAAAAGCAGAAAAAAAAGTGATCCTCTGTGGCAGCAATTTCAGACTAGTTCCACATAAACCTAGACACATTTACATGGATGGAGTATTGAAACCGTTTCAGAGGATAAAAACTTATTAAAACCAATCTCCTAATAGTACATAGAGTGTTTATAAGAAAAAAGTCACCTACACATCTAAGAGAAATGTAAACTAAAAAGAAAACCATCAGGCTAAAGTTATTTTGATTTTTTTTCTCTCTGCTTAAGCAAATGAACATATTTCTGGAGCTTCAGGGGGTAGCCGAGTTAGTCTGTTACAGAAAAAAAACCAACAAATGGTCTGGTAGCACTTTATAGACTAACAAAACATGTAGATGATATCATGAGCTTTCGTAGGCGCAGCCCACTTATTCAGATGGCTGGAGTTATGAGTTGGGGATATGAAAACTATGAATCTAGTAACCGAATATCTTGGTTTTCATGGAATCTAAATCTGATGTAATTTCCTACTTTCATGGTATTCCCTTCACCTCCAGCTTAGTTTTAAGTCTTCAGCAGGTTAACCTGGGTAGATATTATAGAGAAACCTAAACTATGTCTACCTTTCCAGATATGTGAAGAGATCTGCACTGACTCACTTTAATATGCTCAGAGTACAAAGGAAGGTGGACTGTCAGTACATAGTTAACACAAATGAAGAAGAAATATTAAAGGCAGGCCATCAATAACCACACAGTAGAACCTTTTAATTGAAAGAGAACTATTATCTCCCTGTTAGGCATTTCTAAGCTTTGGATAATGGTGACTGGAACATTTGCAAATAGTTAAAGAACTTCAGCTGGTCCTTAGCAAACAGAGAATCATCACTGATACAGCCATTCTAACTGCTTCCTCTTGTATTCAAGATAGACAATTTGTGGCTAACTTACAACATAGCTTTGTTGTAACTTGGAGCCTGTCATTGATTCAAGGGGCCTTAATTCCTCCTGACTAATGCTTCTTTATTTTCTCTTCTTGGACATTCAATTAAGCCCATCAGTTCTTCATTTTGGGGGTCAGCATTGTCTTTCAGTCTGCTGGCTGTTTCCTTGGAGGCAGCCTCATGCAGGCCTGTTGCCACCTTGCTACCCCAGGTCTTTCTTCCTCCCTTTCCTTCCTTGTTTACTCTGTTGGTTGCAGCTGTAGGTGTCTACCTCTGGGATTGGTAGCTACTTGGAGTTCTGATCAAGCTGCTTGCTTGGTGAAAAAGAAAGACTGTACTCTCCCTCTATGTTCAGTATGGGTTTTTTTACTTCATTACAAAATCAGATTTGTTTGTGATTCTATCTTTCCCTAGTCCTATACAGAACTGTTTAAGTGTAACCCTTCTGTCAATTAAAGCCAGCAGCAGCAAGGGCTAGGTTCAATGTCTAGAGGTTCCTCTCCAACCATCCAATACTGAATTGGCCCAAGCCCCCATACAGTAACCTGGGAAATTCACACAACACCCCTGGGCACCTCCAAAAGGCAGTGCTTCTCCATTTGCAAGCACAGAGTTTGAGTGTAGAAAATAAACTTTTAATAAAAGTGGAGGAAAGTAACATGGCATTAATTTGGGAAAACACCACAGAGTTCCTAACCAAAACAATGAGTAAATGTCCCACCCCAAGTAGGTTGAGCAATGTCCTTTTCTTCTTCAGCAATGTAAATGTCCCCTTCACATGCCCAACCTTTCTCTGCAACCCACTCTCAGTTGCTGCCCCAGAGTTCAGAGGTGAATCTGCAGAGTTCACCCCCTATCCTGAATGGGGGGAGGTAAGGAGGCATCTTACTCACCGCATGGGTCACTCGCCATCTGCCTGCTCACTGCTCATCCTGCTGTCCATCTGTCTCACTTCTCCTCTGCTACCCTGCTGGCTGCTCATCATGTCTCTGTTGCTGCCCTACTGGCTGCTCATTGTGCTGCCACCACTATGCTGCCCACTTGTGTCACCACTCTGCTGGCTGCTCGTTGCATCTCTCCACCACCAACCTGTTGGTTTTCAGTCACCATATGCTCACTGCTTCTAATTGCTTGTGGTGGATTTGGCTCTTGGTCAAACCTAGTGATTTCAGCTCTTGGCCCAAAGCACAGTCCAGCCACAAAGAATTCCATCATCCACTGGAGTGAATTGAAATAATAAGCGACACCTTATAGGGTCTATATTTAGCTCCATCAATGAAACAGTGGGGAAAAACAGGTTGAACCAGGCTCACACTTGGGGAACATGTAGCCTGCTGACTGAGTCCTGCCATCCCCAGCTTCATTTCACAGGGCCCTGGAAGTAGAGCCTCTGTCCATCCAAGTTTCTTTACACTAATAGTTCCTCTCTCCTTTGTGCCAGGTTAAGCACAGACTTTCTTCTTTTTTTATTTCTACAATAATTGCAGATATTGCAATTAGCGTTAACACAATTTTGTGACCCCAAACCAGCCAAGTTATTTATTATGACCAAACACTATTCTATCAGCTGAATATCTAATACATCAAAGCAAAACAGGGGCAAACTGTATTTAAATAGACACACCTGGGGTTTCTCTCCCCTTCCCATAATGGAATCATTCAATCAATCATTCAGACTCTGGTTACATAAGCAACAATGTTTCGTCATGCAGAACCAGTGTGTGTAAAAAGTGTTTGTTTATGTTATTGTATAGTGTTGTTGGTTCAGAATAACTGCTTTATTTGTACCATGAAGTGATCTTTGTGTAACCATCTATTTATAATATATATGCACAGTCAGTCAGTAAATACTTTGGGAGCTTTCCAGGCAAGAGATGTTACATAAATATAAAGTAGCATCATTAGTCCCATAATTTATCCCATGGGACGTGGCATTAAACACTCCATTGTTGACTAGTTATGCCCCTTTCAGTGTTCACTGCAAGCAAATGCATGACATTTATCATGCTTTATTGAATTCATTCCTCTGTAGATTATTTTCCCTGATGTCATGACGTTCCCACACCGAATGCTTTTAACCAGTACTTGCCCTAATATATTCAAATTAACAGCTCAAAAGGTCTTCATATTTGCTTGGCACTGGTGCTCAAGGAACTTTTTACTGAACATATTGCCAGCTAACAGATGGATATAATTATTGGCAGCCGAGAGATCTTGTATGGATGTCACTGCATTTGATAGAGGCACAATTTTCAGTTTGAAGTAGCTAAGTTATCTGCCCTTAGTTTTTGTTTATGATGAGAGAATAAGCCTGCTCTGTGCTGTATTAACATTTAGAATGTAATTCAGAACTGGGATATGATTTGGATGTTATTTGTGTGAACCCTCTTGAGCTCTTAGCTTCCTGTGTCTTTAGGATTCCTGTTTAGTTTACTTTGAAAAATGTTTCTGGAAAAAAGTTTTAGGACTAGTAGTGATGAATTAGATTCCTAAACCAAGCCAAGTCATGATAATGATAAGTTGTGATAATGATATAGACCATGATCCTGCAAATAAAACAGAACAAGCTCTGCACTGATCTGGATAGGTCAACAAAACATGGAAATTTCTTCTGTGATCCATTTATGTGGTATCCATAACATTATAGGAACATAATAACTGGAAATTAAAAGTGATGAGGAAAAGGAAATTCCAAAAAATGAATTGTGGTACAGTTATAGATCAAAAATGTAGGGAGGATAACGTGGTTTATACGGATAATACATTGGATTATTTTACTGTTTATACCTCTCTCTGTAGACTTGAGTTCATATTAACATATCAGCTCTGCTCTAAATATTGTCTTCCACCCAGTATCCAAGTGAGGTTTAAAAACATTGTGTTAAGTGTCACAGCATACCTTTAATTATTATTTCCGTATCTCACAGGTGATACAAAGAAGGGACCAAACATAGCCTCCCTTTGAAGAAGCCAATTGTATATACATTTTCTTGATTCTCATGACATGTTTATAGGTGATGAAATTTTTCTTTCTCATGCAAGTGATGACAGAATTTACTCATGTAAAACGCACTTGAACAAAGGTTTGTTCATACAAATGGAAGCCAGATAGGGGCTTCTGAGAGAATTAGACCATAAATCCAAGATTTTCAAAAATGCAAGCTGAAGTTTAACCCCCTCAATAAATGTACAGTTGAAAGTATGGGGTATTCAGCAACTCCCACCATCATTCAACTGCTCAGCATTTTTGAAGGACTTAGGGTGGAATTTTCAGACGTGTCTAAAGATTGACAAACAAACTATACTGCTACTAAAATTATGTGATTGCATTTCTGATCAAATAAAATCATGTCATTTAAAATTCACATGTTCGGAAGAGCCTGTTTAGTTATTGTAATGTGTAAAACAAGTGCTTCTACTTAGTATTTGAAATGATCATACAAGAGAATAAAACTTATTTTTTTACTGAGGTGGTTTCATTTCAGACTCTGTTATACTCTGAAATAGACTATTAATAGAGACAGACAAGCCTTTAGAGAGCAAGCAGAAATGTCATTTATAGCAGGCAGTTCCACAGCCTCATCAAAAATGTGCTGAGATGACAACAGTGAATGTGTATTAGGAATTTAATGTTAGTTCCTAGTGAATTGTTAGTGACCTTGATCTTAAGGTTCAAGAAGCCTCTGAGTTTGCATTTCTTCTGACTCTGAAGAATACTTAAGAATATCTTGAGTCAAAAAAATCTCAGACCTGCTGTCCTTATGATTACATGAATGTATAGAGAGTCTTTTATAATTCAGAGTCTAAAATTCCAGTTGTAAAACACTGTCAAAGCAAAATCTTCACATTTTTATAACATATTAATAAAAAATGACAAATACTCCATTAGAGAATTTCATTTTAACTCATTTCATTTTATGCTTTGCTTCTCCTGATATCCAATGTGTCTTAGCACCAATCATTATTAAATTATATTTTGCATAAGCTTTGTATGACAGCCTATAGTCAGCATTTTTATAAAATAATTGTATATGAATTAATAATAGTCACTATGGGCACAGTATGTCAGCTGGTGTAATTTGGCAAAATGTGACTGAAATCAGTGGAGCTATAAAGAGTATATCCCAGTATATAGAACATGTTAATCATACTCTCATTTACAAATATAGTTTAAATATTTTTTAAATATTTGTACATTATATTCTATATGATGAAGCATGAAGTCATAAAATTGGAAACCTTTGTTTCTTTGTGTGACTATAGACTGAATTCCTTTAAATTAACGATAAAGTTATCATAGCAGCAATGATTTTCTCCTCTACTGCAAATGCAATTGCATTGATCAAAGGGAGTTGTTTCCAACAGGCCACATAATTTGCCGACCTAAGAGATGGCTGGCAATAAAGGCTGGCTTCATGTATATGTATAGCAGCTCCCTCTTTCCTCCTTCAGCTACCAAAAAGCTTCCTTTCCCACAAACCATTCCCCACATAGTTCAACTGTGGTATTATTAGAATTTACAGAATATGGAGACTTTTTCCAACTAATAAATCAGAATTTTTAGTGAAAAAGTATTTAGTTAGTTGGCCACAAAATTTTGTTTCAGTCTGACATGGTAGTACAGTGCCTCATGTTGTAGTTTGAGTACCTCATGATTCCACTGTCCTCTACAGGCCAGGCTCGCTGGTGAGACCAGATCTCTCATGATGAGCCTCTGACATTGTTACTTCCATGCTAATTCAATAAAGTTGCAGCCTTGCTCAATCTCAAAAACAATTACTTGAGGTCCTTACTGAAGCTAATAAAACTATGACAAAACATTTGCAGACCTCAACACTCCTATGCTTCTTTTAAATTAAATGTCTCAATAAATAACAGATGAAGACTATTTTTAATTTCATTTTACAGGAGAGGAACTAGCAGGAAGGAAAATTTATTTGGTTAAAGCCAGAGAATATTAGTGGGAGATGTGATAAGTTGCTTTTTGGTTGTTCAAAGTTCAAGAGAGTTGGAAGTTTTTCAAAGAGACACTATTAAGGGCATAAGAGTAAGTGATACCACTGTGTAGGATAGTAAGCAAGGAAAGAAATATGGCAGGAGACTATCCTGGTTTCATTAGGATATCTACAATGATCTAAAATTTAAAAAAGAGTCCTATAAAAAATGGAAACTGTGAAATTGGTCATTGCCGATCTCGGAAGTAGAGCCCTGTGGTTCAGCAGATGGATAAAAATTTCTATGCAGAGGTCTAGAAATGACTGACCAGGAAGGAAAACTACAGAAAGGGCCTGGGGATCATTAGTCAATCACAAGCTAAACATAACTTGACTTAATGTCACACTATTGCAAAACCTAATTCTGGAATGCATTAGCAGGAATGTTGTAAACAGGACATGAGAAGTAATTCTCCTACTCTATTCCACATTGATTAGGCCTCAACTCAGGTATTGTGTCCAGTTCTTGGTACCACATTTTGGGAAAGAGGGGGATAAATTGGAGAAAGTCCAAAGAACAACAAAAATGATTCAATTTCTAGAAAACATGACCTATGATGGAAGATTACACAATTCCAACTTTTTCAGTCTGGAGAAGAGAAGACTTAGGCTAAGTCTAGACTGGAGTGTTAAATCGGAAAAAGATACACAATTTGCAGCACACAAATTTGGAAAGAGGCTTTTCCAACATTTAGCACTTTTACACAGTGCCAAATTTCAGAAAAAAGTGTTTTTCAACACATCCCTTATGCCTCGTGGAATGAGGTTTATAGGGATGGCAAAACAGCACATCTACTTTTTTGAAAAAAAATTCAGAAAAGTGGATGCATTCCTTGAATGTGGCATTGCTTTTCTGGGATTCCAGATGCAGCCTAAGAGGGAACATAATAGTTTTCAAGTACTTAAACGGCCGTTACAAGAAGGGGAAAAAATTGTTCTCAGGATAGGACAAGAAACAATGGGCTTAAATTGCAAAAAGGATAGGTTAGGTTGGACATTAGGAAACACTTCCTATCAGGGCAGTTAAGCACTGGAATAAATTGTCTACAGAGGTTATGGAATCTCCATGATTGGAGATTTTTAAGATCAGGTTAAACAAAAATTTGTCAGAGATAATCTAGTAAATACTTAGTCCTGCCATGAGTGCAGGGAATTGAAATAGATCTCTTGAAGTCCCATCTAGTCGTATGAGTCTCTGATTTTCCATACTTTTTTTGCAGTGTAAAGATTAGATATTCACTTCAATTCAAAATGAGGTTAGTGTAGAGAGAGGTTCAAAAATCAAGTAGACCTGTAACCTGAAGACTCATTGAGTGCTAAGGTTGCTCTTGCAATTGTATACAGTCAGGTATTCTCTGGGAGATTAAGGAAAAATTCAAATTGGTGTCTAGATACTCTGTAATTTTTCACATGCAAATCATTTCTGCAGAAGCCTTGCTACTGCTGAGATTTTCCATTACAACTATGGGCCAGGTATTGTACACATTCTCTTCAATTCAACCATGGCTGCTTGCTCAAATCCTGCATGGTCCCTTAGTGCAACTGTGTATTTTCTTACAAGGAAAACAAATTGAAAGAAAATTTAGACATACCTTGCTTTTTTTTCCCTTTGGAAATGGCAGAGTGATTTGTCAACATTTTCTGTGTCTCCTAGGAGCTGAAAGAATTTAATTTTCTCTCTAACAGAATATAATTCTGCATCTAAAACAAAAGCTCATTTGATGCTTTTTACAAACTGAAAGTTTCATAAAATAGGACTTCAGCAGAAAAAGGTTTGGTATTGATATTCAAAGTTAGGTGCATGTGAAATTCATTCTGTGCAAAGGGGCTAGTAGGAGGCCTCTCTACTACTTAGGTCAAGTCTATACTAGACCAGAAAGGGCAGCTTAAGACATACAACTCCAGCTATGTAAATAACATAGCTGGAGTTGACATACCTTAAACTGTGGTTGGCACCGTTTCCACAACAGGAGATTGATGGGATCAAACACTCCCATCTGCTTCCCTTACTCCTCACAAGGAGTCGTAGTACTGGTGCTGACCGGAGACACCCTCTGGCTTTGTCTAGAAAGACTTTTGCGCAAAAGGGCCAGTGTAGACAGCACAGTAGTGTTTTCCGCAAAAAAGCCCTGATCGCGAAAATGGCGATCGGGGCTTTTTTGCGGAAAACTGTCTAGATTGGCCATGGACGCTTTTCTGCAAAACGTACTTTTGCGGAAAAGTATCCTGCCAAACTAGATGTGCTTTTCTGAAAATGCTTTTAACGGAAAAGTTTGCCATTAAAAGCATTTTTGGAAAATCATGCCAGTGTAGACGTAGCCTCTGTGTTCAATTTAACTGGTCCTTACTAGATCCACTAAATTGAACACCAGAAGGTCAACCTCTGGTGTGGCAAGTGGAGATGTGGCTTCAATTTCTATCAAAATAGTGCTTAAGTTGGACTTCAAAGGTACAAAGACTTCTTGATAATGACCGGATGGTAGCAATAATTGTACATCTGCATTTGTGAGTGTTTAATACATATATGCAAATAACTAATGTGCATGAGCAAATTAGAAATGAGCACATGACATGACCAGTCAGATGCCCTCTAACCATTAGACTAACTATGCTGATTTGCACATCTACATAAATTAGGCACATACAAACGTCTATGCACAATTACACTGACCTAATTTTATCAGTATTTTTTCCAGAAGTGGTATGTTTATAGTAGTGAGTCCTAGCAGTATGAAGTACATATAGATTAATACTTATATAGATGAAAACAAAAGAAATGAGAAAAATTATGGAGAACATAAGAACTTAAGAAGGGCCATATTGAGCCAGATCAAAGGTCTATCTTAGCACACTCTTCTGTCTTCTGACTGTGGCCAATGCCGGGTGCCCCTCTCTAGTGGTTGGTTTTTTTTCCTATTCTGAAGTGAAGTTCTCTGATTTTTAAGACCCCAGTCCAACAAATCACCTAAGCATTTGGTTAACTTTAATCAAATGAGTAGTCCTAGGGATTTCAATTTATTCACGTGAATAAAGCTAAGCATGTGGATAAATGCTTGCAAGATCGAGGTATGAAAGAGTAGACACGGTGCAAATGCTTTTATATTTTCATGCTCGCTTATCCCGTACAGTTGAGCATTGTCCAATTCCAAATGAAATAACAGACACCACCAGGTTGTCAGTGATAACCATTTCTAATTCTCAGTTTCCCTCTAGGATTTAAATTAGAATCTCTTTTACAATAGTCAGTTCAGACAAATCCTGAGGCAAGTCCAGTCCTGCAGTAATTGCAATGGCTCTGATTTGTTTTCCTAAACCACCTGTCACTCTAGCTGTGTTTATTTTTGGAAAAAAAGCTTATGTTGTAGAAGGAGTAATTTGAAATCCTATGAAGGGCTCTCTTTTTCTGTAAGTGCTTAGGACACACAGACAAATGAACAAGCATGCATACAATCATACACGACATGATGAAAGGTGATAAGGTATGTTGAACTAGATCTTTAAACTGTCTTAAAAAGACATTTAAAAAGTAGAAGTTTTGTCAGATGGTTATCAGATACCATTATATACTAATTTTTTAAATTATTTGCTAAATATTTGAATACATTAAGGACAGATGGATCCCTCTGTCTGTACATGTGCCACCAGCTGACATCATTGAGAGTTCTGTCACATTCTAAAATTTCCCTTTGTTATGATGCCTAAACAAAAGTGTGATAATGGCTAGGCAGCTGGTGAGCTAAGACTATTGTCTAGCATGCTGACCAATGTTATTTCTTTGTTTTTGTTTGCACTCTCCCTGCTGTCTGTTTCCAGCAGCTGTCCTCTCATACTACACTGCAATTGTAAGCTCTCTAGGTCATGGACTGTCTTTTTGGTTTTGTGTGTGTTCAGCTCCTAGTACAATGACATCCTGATCTGGGACTAAGACTCATTGGCTCTATCATCAACTTGAACAGCAACAACAAAAATATTGGGAACTAGATGTTCCTGTGATATTCAAAACACATATAATTTGATACACATTTAGGACTTGATCTTGATGCCACTGAAATCAAAGGGAATTCTGCCTTTAACGTCTGGCTATACACAATAATTGCAGCTACTTTACTGAAAGTTAGATGTCTTTAATCCCTGTAGGTGTGGTTGTACAGATATCATTCTTATTTTGTCATTGCTATGTGCTTTGGTGTTGATGCGAATATTAATTAGAATTAGAAGTTATCACTTTCTTCCCCTAAGTCACTCCTTTCAGTTTTGTTTTCTAAATCTTTAGCTATGAGCTAATTAAGTACAATGCTAATGGTTTTTGGTCAGGATAACAAAGTATGCTGCTTGTTTATTAACTAATTGACAGAAAGTAAAGAGAATTTCAAAATCACCAACGTTTACATTGCAAGCCCTATACCTATTTTAAGTTGCTCATCAATGTTTACTTGCTGGACATGGGCTTAGCTAATTCAATGCTAACATTTCAGTAGGGAAGTATGGCCCAGTAATGTCTATTAATAACTTGCTGTATTTATGGAGGTAAGTTATATTAGTGCAGTAGTTCTCATCCTTTTTCAGCCAATATTTCCAGTCGTTTTTTATACTGCTTCCCTCCCATTACCACCACAGAGTTGCCCTCTGAAGTAGCTGAAATGCCTCATCCATCCTAGCTCCCTCATCACTGATGATTACACCCTCATCCCTTTGATGGAGCATTATAACTTGAAGGTAAAAACCCATTCCCTAATTGATTGATCCAATATTAGACAGGGAATGACTGTGAAGGTGGTGTCTCATCTATTGTACAGGGTTTTTTAAAGCTATTAATATTAATATTTAGCATTTGAATGTTCCGGTGTTATACAAAAAACCAACAACAACAACAACTGATCTGGTAGCACTTTATAGACTAACAAAACATGTAGACGGTATCATGTGCTTTCATGGGCACAGCCCACTTCTTAACTCCAGTCATCTGAAGAAGTGGGCTGTGCCCACGAAAGCTCATGATACCATCTATATGTTTTGTTAGTGAATAAAGTGCTACCAGACCATTTTTGTTTTTTTCTGTAACAGACTAACTTGGCTATCCCCTGAAGCAGGTGTTATACGAACATTAAAAGTATAGTGTGTAGTGTGTCCTGTTTGCCTCTGTAGCGTGTCCTGTTTGCATCTGAATATGGGTGAAAAGAACTTTCAACATTCTAGTCACTTGAATAACTATCTTCTGAAAGTGAATACCTCTTATTGAGAGATCAAATTATTTTTTACCACCTTTCAGGACACATTTGTACTATAGTAGGGAAAAAAAGAGCATGCATAGTCATTTTAAGAGATAAATGAGCTTGCTTCAGTTTTGCTTGGTTTGTCATGCTTGGAAATATGTTCATGATATCTTCTGTGGCCTTTAGCCTGGTGTATAAATTGTTGTGTATGTTACTTCCACTGCTGTTGGCTGGTTGGAAACTCTGTTGCTGAGGAAAGAAAGGACACACGGCAGTAAAGCGATGTATTCCATTCTTCATGTCTTGTCAATTTTTGATCTGTCTAATGAAACTATAAATACATAGAAATGTTTGCAATTTGTTCTTCTAAAATGGTGTTGTTCTTGACAAAATAGGAAAAATGAAAATTTTAGTCATATTTTCATCATTCATTTTCTGTGTATTTCCTCTCTTACCACCCTTCCACCCAGTTTTCATCAACAAAATAGAAAAAAAGAAAAGGGACGGTAAGAAGAAAAGGGAGAAGGAGGGGAGAAAGAAAGGAAAATAATAAAAAAGTTGAGAAACAGAACATTTTAGACACAAAAAATCCCCCAAATTTTTCATGAATTACATTTTCCTGTCCTTCCAACTCTTGTTATTAGTGACAACTGAGCAAACCAGTTCCAACAATTCATTGCTACTGTAGAAAAAGCCATTCAAATATACCTGTAAATGGGGCAAATCCTTTCTGTGGAGGTGTTGAATTTCACCGGGAGTGAGCTGTGTTTTTCTATATCCCTTCATAACCAGCACACTTATTTCAGGACAAGAGCAAAGTTGGAATGCATGGATTTGTCTATCACTACAGTATTTTAAACACTGTTAAACTTTCCAGGGACTGAGCAACTTAAGGGATATGGACCTGCCATCTTCATCGTTAATCTTGATCTGGCTCTGGTCAGAAGGGGAGTCAACGGCTTCCGTTGGCCCATGGGCCTGTGGAGTGGGGATGGGGCAGCTCTGAGCTACCAGAAGGGGGAGTGCTTTGAGCAGAAAGGGTGGGGCAAGAAGCAACCAGCCCTGAACACCACCTGAAGTGTTTCTGCCCCCTCGGCCCTCAGAGCAGTGCAAAGTATGTGGTGTGTCACTTCTGCAGTGATTTAAAAGGCCTGGGACTCCATCAGCAATGGCTGCTGCAATAGTAATGGCAGTGGACGGGAGACCCAAGTCCCCTTGAATCACTGGGGCCTGGGGCAATTGCCTCCTGTGCCCCCTCCAATGAGTGGGCTGGAAGGTCAGTAATATCTTATTCCCACCCTCTCACTGCAATTCTGTGGCCTACATGAAATGAATGTGTTGTCTCAGTCCAATTTTTAGTTGAGTTGCTCAGGATCCAGTACTGCATGATGTGGATAAGAGGCTACCCTGAGCTGACAGTGCTCCAAGGGATTAAGTGGAGCATAAGCTTGTGCTAGACCTTTGCACAGGAATGAATTTCACCCTGACTGAAAATGAAAATGTTGTTTAAAAAGAAAAACAGAAAACTCCTTTTCATCTCATGAAGTCTTCAGCCAAATTACTAAATCATATTTTATTATTGTTTCACTTAATAAAAAATAAACCCAAAGCTGGAGAGTTTTACCAGAAACATGTAAGTTTGTGGGTTAGCAAATGTTTAATATAAGCCTTGGAATAAGCCTTGCTACAAAGCTTAAAGTCTATCGAACAGTAGTGTTAACTAATGCGAAGATGGTGTCGCCAGGAGGGATTCGGCTTCCTTGATCACGGGGTGCTCTTCCAGGAAGGACTGCTTGGCGGAGATGGAGTTCACCTTTCCAGGAGCGGGAAGGCCTTGTTTGGACACAGACTGGCTAACCTTGTGAGGAGGGCTTTAAACTAGGTTTGACGGGGACAGGTGAGCAAAGCCCACAGGTAAGTGCTGAATGTGCGGGACTGGGAGATGGGTTGGAAATGGGGGGACTACAGCCTATAATGGCAAGGAGAAAGAAGGGTCAGGGCACAACAGGGAGGCAAGATCAAATCAGTATCTTAGATGCCTATATACAAATGCAAGAAGTATGGGTAATAAGCAGGAAGAACTGGAATTGCTAACCAATAAATACAACTATGATATCATTGGTATTACAGAAACCTGGTGGGATGGGACGCACGATTGGAATGTTGGTATGGAAGGGTACGGCTTGCTCAGGAAGGACAGACAGGGAAAAAAGGGAGGAGGGGTTGCCTTGTATATTAAAAATGTACACACTTGGACTGAAGTGGAGATGAACGTAGGAGATAGCTGTGTAGAGAGTCTCTGGGTTAAGCTAAAAGGGGTAAAAAACGAGGGTGATATCATAGAATCATAGAATCATAGGACTGGAAGGGACCTCAAGAGGTCATCGAGTCCAGCCCCCCACCCTCAAGGCAGGACCAAGCTCCACCTACACCATCCCTGACAGATGTCTATCCAACCTGTTCTTAAATATCTCCAGAGAGGGAGATTCCACCACCTCCCTTGGCAATTTATTCCAATATTTGACCACCCTGACAGTTAGGAATTTTTTCCTAATGTCCAATCTAAACCTCCCCTGCTGCACTTTAAGCCCATTACTCCTTGTCCTGTCCTCAGAAACCAAGAGGAACAAATTTTCTCCTTCCTCCTTGTGACACCCTTTTAGATATTTGAAAACCGCTATCATGTCCCCCCTTAATCTTCTTTTTTCCAAACTAAACAAGCCCAGTTCATGAAGCCTGGCTTCATAGGTCATGTTCTCTAGACCTTTAATCATTCTTGTCGCTCTTCTCTGTACCCTTTCCAATTTCTCCACATCTTTCTTGAAATGTGGCGCCCAGAACTGGACACAGTACTCCAGCTGAGGCCTAACTAGTGCAGAGTAGAGCGGCAGAATGACTTCACGAGTTTTGCTTACAACACACCAGTTGATACAACCTAGAATCATATTTGCTTTTTTGGCAACAGCATCACACTGTTGACTCATATTCAACTTGTGGTCCACTATGACCCCTAGATCCCTTTCTGCCATGCTCCTTCCTAGACAGTCGCTTCCCATCTTGTATGTATGGAACTGATTGTTCCTTCCTAAGTGGAGCACTTTGCATTTCTCTTTATTAAACCTCATCCTGTTTACCTCTGACCATTTCTCTAACTTGCTAAGGTCATTTTGAATTATGTCCCTATCCTCCAAAGAAGTCGCAACCCCACCCAGTTTGGTATCATCCGCAAACTTAATAAGCGTACTCTCTATCCCAATATCAACATCATTGATGAAGATATTGAACAGTATGGGTCCCAAAACAGACCCTTGAGGAACTCCACTTGTTATCCCTTTCCAGCAGGATTTAGAACCGTTAACAACAACTCTCTGACTACGGTTATCCAGCCAATTATGCACCCACCTTATCGTGGCCCTATCTAAGTTATATTTGCCTAGTTTATCAATAAGAATATCATGCGAGACCGTATCAAATGCCTTACTAAAGTCTAGGTATATGACATCCACCGCTTCTCCCTTATCCACAAGGCTCGTTATCTTATCAAAGAAAGCTATCAGATTAGTTTGGCATGACTTGTTCTTCACAAACCCATGCTGGCTATTCCCTATCACTTTATTACCTTCCAAGTGTTTGCATAGGATTTCCTTAATTACCTGCTCCATTATCTTCCCTGGGACAGATGTTAAACTGACCGGTCTATAGTTTCCTGGGTTGTTCTTATTCCCCTTTTTATAGATGGGCACAATATTTGCCCTTTTCCAGTCTTCTGGAATCTCCCCTGTCTGCCATGATTTTTCAAAGATCATAGCTAAAGGCTCAGATACCTCCTCTATCAGCTCCTTGAGTATCCTGGGATGCATTTCATCCGGACCTGGTGACTTGCTGACATCTAACTTTCCTAAGTGACTTTTAACTTGTTCTTTGTGAATCCTATCTTCTAAACCTACCCTCTCTCTGCTTGTATTCACTACGTTAGGCACACCTCCAGACTTCTCGGTGAAGACCGAAACAAAGAAGTCATTGAGCATCTCCGCCATTTCCAAGTTTCCTGTTACTGCTTCTCCCTCCTCACTAAGCAGTGGGCCTACCCTGTCCTTGGTCTTCCTCTTGCTTCGAATACGATGGACGAACAACAACAATATAATACGCACTAAAAAAAATCTTTCTAAATCAAAGGGCTGCTAATGAACATTTTACCGGTAATCTAGTGCTATAGTGATTTTGACTTAAAGAAAATATATCTTTTAAGTCCTGATACTATTATGACTATTATTTTATTCATTTTTAGTCTACATTTTTACTGTCATGATATGTAATATATATGTGTGTACTTACAGTATGCTTTGTAACACTATATGTGGTGCTATAATGAAAAGTAGCATCTACATGATCACCTTGGAAGGAGGAGCAGGTGAATACACAATACTATGTCAAGAAGAAGAGAGTTTAATAAGCATGCATTATGTATAAACACTTACAAGAACTGAGCCAAAAGGTCACCTTTACAATGAAGCAGATGTATATAGTTCTCTTATAACCCTCAATTCGGGTTTTATCTTAATCACTGTACTGCTTATGCCTTACACAAAGGACCCTGCCACTCTATCTACCTCTTCTTTTATGGATTCAAAACCTACTCCTGGGGGAATTCTGTGTCATGCACATGCACAGAATTCATGACCCTGCAGATTTCTTTGCTTCTCCACAGAAGAATAACTTGTGATGGGGAAGCAAAGTGAAGCCAAAGGCAGCTGTGTGGCCCTCCCTGGCAACACAGGCAGGTCAGTTTGAGTGCCTGGAATGACCAATACAGATACAGATCACCACCATGGGTATGGGAAGAGGTCAGCAGTCATGTATGAAAGAGAGACACAGTCTGTCCCCCTCTCTCACCATGAAGGCATGCTCAGCATGGAGGGGTGTGTCTAGGGAGGTAGGCATGGCACAGGCGATCCCCTCAAGCAGAGTCAAATGTAGCAACTTGAGGCAGGGTATGGTTCCCATTGCCTTTGTGAATTCCCCCAAGAGCATAACACAGATGGGAAATTTTAAAGCACCTTTACATGGCTAAAGTATATAAAGACCAGTGTATTCTTATAAATGCTTATGGTGCTTTAAAGATTGGAACTGGTCTAAATTTGTTGACTGAAGAAAATTCTTAACATGTAGTCCATGAAGTGTATGCTACTGACCTTTCTGGAATTAATTGTGAGTTTGCTTCCCCAGCTCTCATTTGCACTTCAGTGGCCTATGACGGAACACTGAGAATATAGCTGCATGTATTTGTTGACTAAACATCCCTTATTTTAAGAGGGATAAGGGATCTTTCAGAAAAGGCTTTATTTTCCACAAGATCCGCATCTAGACTGGTGCTTTTTTCTGACAAAGCTCCATGCTGAAAAAAAGCGGCAGCCATTTTTATGCTACTGAAGAGGGGGAAATTTAAATCCCCGCTTCATTAGCAATTGCGATACGTCTAATTTGCATCCCTTTTCCGAAAAAGGGATGCAATCTAGACATAGCCAAAGTGTAAAACAGGAAATAAAGGGTCAAACCTGGCTACATTTCTATTAGATCATAGGGCTGGGGATTTTTTCCAACATTCCCCATTCCTATTATCCATTCATTGTATTATAGTTTAAATAGTAAATTGCAAGAAAGCAGAGAGTGTTTCCCCAAACTCACTTCATAGCAGGCCACATAGAATTAACTGGAATCTCGGAAGGGGTACTGTCCTTAGGTTATTTGCATCTATTCCATGATGCCTCTGACTCCAGCCAGTGGCTTGTTGCTAACTGCCTGAGAGACTGTTAGTATTCTTCACTATTAGCCTTTCATTATGTCAGAAACCTGTCGGGAATGGGGGTGAGAGAGTTACAGTTCCATTTCTCGTTCACTTAATGAAGTTAGTGATAGACTTTGAAAGAGATCAGTTGACTGATTTCTTGGCAAGCAGCCATGGCAAAATTCCTCATTAAAGTGTCTTTCAATCCTGCCTAAATTAAGGTGATCAAAGTTTCAGATGAAACAGCCAAAGCAGGTCTAAGATTGAAGCGCAGAAGGATCAATTTGCAATTTTGTTTTGTTTGTGAGAGATGAAAATCAGTGAGCTTAGTGAAGGGGAGGGCCACATTCCCAACCCAGACTTATATGATACTAGTCCAGTATCCATGATGGATCAATAATGTTTTCTTGTTGCTTGAAGAGCATACACAAATTTTCTAGAATGTTATGAAAAGGGAAATTAGGTATAGTCACGCTGGTAAGGATAAAATAAGAATCAACACAAAGCATTTTTTAATCATTTTTTTAAGTATGTATTTTTTTGCCCTCCTGTATACTTCATAATTCTCACTGGAGCTAACAGCAGAGAATTGAAATACCATAGAATCACATAAAATTGCATTACTTTTCTGTTTGCTAATTGTCTGCAAAGAGATCAAAGTGGTTTTTTTTTCAAATATAGTCATTGTTTGACATTATTAGCTGTAAATGTGCAAATAGCTCTACTAAATCTCTTGATCATTTGTGAGAAAATGATTACAAGTATTTAAAAGTGAAGCTACATGATTGGTCACCTTGTTTATGTGAGATGCTTCTGTTCTTGACTGGAGAAGCATAAATCATAGAATCAGATTTCCAATAAGAATGTTTTCAAAAAGATTCAAACTACTCTATCAACTACTCTGAATGTAAATGACTTAGGGTATGTCTACACTAGCCCCCTAGTTCAAACTAGGGAGGCTAATGTAGGCATTCAAAGTTGCAAATGAAGCCCGGGATTTAAATATCCCGGGCTTTATTTGCATCTTCCCATCCGGGCACCATTTTTAAATCCCCTTAGTCCAAACTAACTGCCCGTGGCTACATGTGGCAGTGAAATGTTAATTCGAACTAAGTCATTAGTTTGAATTAACTGTTACTCCTCGTAGAATGAGTAACAGTTAATTCGAATTAGGACTTTGTTCGAATTAACGTTTCACTGCCACGTGTAGCCATGCAGCAGTGAGTTCGGGCTAGTGAAATTTCAAAATGGTGACCGGACGGGAACATGCAAATAAATCCCAGGATATTTAAATCCTGGGCTTCATTTACAACTCCGGTCACCTCATTTGCCTACCTAGCTCGAATTAACGAGCTAGTGTAGACATACCCTCATTGTGTTTAGTGGGGCTAGAGTTTCACCCAGAGTCTGCATGAGTATTCCTCTCACTAACTTTTTCCTCTCACTAACTAGAATATGCATAGAAAGTAAATATAAAAGAGAAATGAATATGGGCTGTAGAAAATAAAAACACACAGCTGTAGTTTGTCATCAAAGATAATAATGAAGACCTTCTTGTAGTATTGTTTAAATAGATTTTAATTGTTTTGTTAAAATGCTATTTTAATAATTTTCTTAGGAGATATAGTATATAAAGCATATGCTAGGCAAGAATCTTGGTGCTATTTGACAGAGGGAAAAGGTGGATGTGTGTGTGCTGACCTTTTAAAATAACCTGGAGTCTTACAAATAGAATCCAGCAAAGCAAAGGCATTTAAGTAAGATTATCTTTAAATTCTCTTGCTAGTTTCATTCTTTGAAGTTATCATTTGAATGATCTGTTTGATCTCATATAAAGAGTAATAAAAACGATCAAAACAAATCTGTCAATGTGTATCTCCAGTGCATGGAGTGGAAAAAGGAAAGATACGATGTCTAAAAAGAAACAGATTACATACTATTTTTTCTGATTTCTCCCGCTAAGCCTGTCACATTTATAACTATTGATACACCCAAAGGATACAGGATTTCTCAGTGGCTCTCTAATACCTTCCACAGAGGCAGTTGGTTGGGTCAGATATAATTGTTTTCAGACTTATGACTCACAGTTTAGACCAAATAGCTCTTCAGATGCTGTTCTTTGAATACCCAGAAGGGAACCAAGTATCCTTCTCTTAGGTAAATATGCCCTGACTGAAATACATAAAATGTTATCTGAGCTTTTGTTATCTTTTGATTTCTTCAGTGTTGTCTTGTGACTATTCAGAAACACACAAAATACGTTATGCTACTATTAATACATAATGTTCATATCAATCTGTAAAATTTTTAGAGACCGTCTTGGTATGATATACTGTGCATTTAAGTACTCTCTTAACAATTTGCTATCTGTCTGTGGAAACAATGTTTTTTGTTAGCAGCCATTTGAAGTTTGTTAGCCTAACTCTTGCTCCCGTCATTAACTCTGAGACCTGACAAAGCGAGAGCTGTAAAAGATCTCGCCTCTCGCCTTTTGCCTCACTTTAGGAGATAAGGATAGAATGCTGACTGAAGCATCAATCTGGAGATAAAGGAGCATCTGGCTGGAACTAAAATAACTGTTAGCCATTGGTGTTTGTAATGGGAAGGAGATTAATTGTTTATTGTTATTATATGTAATGGACAGTATATAAACTGCTTCATAATTCTCTGATGTGTCTCTGCTTGCTATGTGTCTCTCTGATGTCTCCTCCTTATCAGTTTTAATGATGGACTGAAAACTTACTGTCACAGTAAGTCCTTCATCGTTACTGAAGATCCAAAAAGGTTATCTCAGAAGGAGCTTTCTTCTGTGCCTACTTTTCCCCCCAAAAAACCAATGGAAACAAGAGTTCAGAAAGCAAAGCAAACAGGCATGTTTGTCATGCCCTGACCTACATTTTAGTATCCTTCATGAGAATCAGTTCTAATACAAACATAAGTTTAAATCAACTCTAAATTCTAACTCAGATCCATGACAAGTGAAGAGAAGGGCCAATCCAATCAATGACACCACTTGATAATATATGATGCTCTAACATTCTTGCGGTTGTTTTTGCGGCTTTGTACTATTTTGCAAGATTTTGTATATTATGCTAATTTTAAAGTTAGCACATTTATCCATACTACAGTCTAAGATATAAATAGGGCAGGAGTGGACAATAAGCTGGATGCAGTCACTGGAAGACCACTTCTTGCAGCTCCCTTTGTCCTGGAAGAGTAATCCACAGTGAATAGGAGCTTCAAGCGGCCATGACTGAGGAGGCACAGGGAAATAAAGCGCCAGTGGCTTGCTGGGGCTAACCCTGATGAACTATGTACAATCTATGGGCTGATTATTGCCTATCGCTGAATTGCACCAAAAGTTGTAGTAAGACCAGGAAAAAATTTACTATGTGAACATATAATTGAAGACTGTATCATAATGCATATGCACAATGGGACTAAATTATGGTTCCCTGGGCAACTTTTGGTGAAGTTCTATGGTCTGTGGCAGATTGGTGATCAAACAATGATCGACTGATTCCTATGCATTTATTAACTTCATTACTGACATTTACTAACTTTTCAGTGTTTGACTTTGCAAACTTAATATTCTTGTAATATTATTTTTATTGGTTTTGTGTGTGCATGCATGTGCATGTAATTATTATTATTAGTCATTTATATTATAGTACATCCTAAAGTTCACAAGCAGACTGGGTTTTGTGCTAAGGCCCGAAGAAAAAAATAAATTGCAGTTCCGCTCCAACAAGCTTGTGATCTTAAAATCTTTACTAATATGAAGTAACGGCCAAACCCTCATCAAACTGTAGTCAACAGCTATACTCCAAAACACGGGGCCCATAATTTTGGCCTTAAAATCTTAGCTTCACAAATATGAGGGAGGTGGTTTGTATTGTTTTTGTGCTTTCTTTCAATATCCTGTATATAAATTCTGTTTTGTGAAGCTGCTTTAATAAAGAAGAGATTTTAATAGGATATTTTCCATCCACTATTTTTTACTATTTTATGAGAGAACATACGTTTAATAAAAAAGATTAAAGACACTCTTATTTTTCTCATTTGGAAATTCTGATCCATAGATGGTCTTTCCATGGATGTGTTTGTTGTCTCAGAAGTTTCACACAGAATTTTACTTCACCGGAAAGAACTATAATCCCCAAGTAAGTACACTATAGTTTCAAAGAGTTTTCTTTTGGAATGCATATGCTCTGGTCCTATCAGAGTAAAGATTTTAGATATTTAAGATCTGAAGTTTTAACTGAAGAATAAGACATTGCTCACTCTTGCTTCATGCCCATTTGTGTCTCTTGATATCGCTGTTGTCTAAAACCAAACAGTGTAACTGAACAGTACAGCTACATTTTTGGTACATGTTCCTTTTATGTTATCATGAGATGAGAGAAGATCAAGCTTTGTATACGAGCTGTCAAGTATCCACAATTGGGGCCACAGGACTCCTCGCTGCTTTTATAAGAGCTGTGTAATTCATAATTTTGGCCTTTGATTTTTATTGACAACTGATGAAGCAATAACCTTTGACAGAGCCATTTCTAATTATTGTATTCCCTGAAAAGCAACTTAAATATTTTACATCTAAGCTCATAAAAAATAAACCAAAGAAATTCAGAGTAAAAATAAAAACTCTATTAATCACTTTAGTCCTGAATCTCATTTTCTGATATGTAAAGATCCAAATTCTGCACAGCTATAAGGAGGTTACTCTCCTGGTGGCTCAGGGACATTACACTTGCTCACAGAAAAGTTGATTGGGCCCAGGTAGTATCACTCTATCTAACTCTTTGGGAAGCCTGCAATATCAAGATTGAACTGGAATCTCACCCCTAACATTACTTGAGAATGACAGAGTACCTTTAATAATCAAACCAATCAACCGACCTAAACCTTTTCCCATCTAGTATTTAAATAATTTTGGCATCAGATTGCAGCTTGAGGGGTTAGAATTCTGTCAGATACATTAGTCTAGGCTCCTAAACATTCTGAGTTGTCCATTAGACCAGAATCTGAATAATGTACATTTGTTGATGTACCTACAGTGGTTTAACATTCATTATATAGCAGAAATATTGAATATACTTATTCTCTAATTTGCTCCTGAATTGTGTAATAGTTGTTTGTTTGACAAGCTGGGAAAGGAGGAACTTATTACTGGTTACATCACAACTGTATCTTAGAAATGGCTTCTCTATCTGACCTATCCATAGGATTTCTTTCAATGGGAAATAATATTGTTGTTTTTTCCCCTAGGGGAATCACCACCTCTAACATATATATAATATATCAGCACAGACTGTATTAGTTTTTCTGTTTTGGAGCATCTGTTCTTCGAAGGAAAAGTGTTGTGAAGTTAAGAAAGATAAATGAATCTCATAACAGTTTTATTCTATATTATATTTCCCACTGACTTAAGAACCAGACTCATGCCTCCAATAACTCTATTTAAGCTAGTTTGCAGCAAACAAGAATTTGGCCCTGAAACTGTAAAGAAAAGCTTGCAACATGTTTCCCCTTAGGATCTTCCCTTTTAATATGGTGGTAGATAATTACAAATGTCATCATCACTCCCATCACAGTGTTATTCAGCTTTGCAATCTGCTTTCTGGTCTTAATAATTTGTAGTAAATTGAATTTTTGTTTAAGGCTGGTGTTCAATTGCTTATTACTTCCATTATACATATTTATTGTTATTACACTTACCTCTTCTGAAGGTTGAATTCTTAATACAGCAATTCAGACCTTAAAATGAATCAGGGTAGTACATTTTTTACCAAGATATTCCTCATACTTAATTCTCTGAATATACTAGAAAATGGAGTTGCCTGTTCAGAAAGAACTGCAATTTGTTCCATGACAAAGGTGATGTTTTCCTATCATAGACTCACTGGAAAGGACCTCAAGAGGTCATCAAGTCCAGTCCCCAGCCCTCCTAGCAGGACCCAGTACCATCTAGACCAGCGTTTCTTAAAATGTGTTCTCTGGCACACTAGCGTGCTATGAGACAGTCAGAGGTGTGCCGCAGAGAGAACAGAATTCAAAATGTCAACCCCTTAAAGGGGAAAGCCTCCTTTTTTTTCTTTTTTTTTTTTTTGGCTTAACAAAAAAATCTTTGGTGTTCCCTATGAAAAAAAATATTGTTTGGTGTTCCTTGGTCTTAAAAAGTTTAAGAAACACTGATCTAGATGATCCCTGATAGATGGCTATCTAACCTGCTCTTAACTATCTCCAGATATGGAGGTTCTACAACCTCCGTAGGCAACTTATTCCAGTGTTTAACCACCCTGACAGGAAGTTTTTCTTAATGTCTAACCTAAACCTCCCTTGCTGCAGTTTAAACCCATTGTTCCTTGTCCTATCCTCAGAGGCTAAGGAGAAAAATTTGTCTCCCTCCTCCTTGTGACACCCTTTTAGATACCTGAAAAAAGTTTCTCTGCAGGTGGGTGGAAGGGGAGGGATAATGCGAGGATTACCTTTTGTGATCCATCCCTCTGGGGCATGTGGTATTGGCCACTGTTGACAGACAGGATACTGGGCTAGATGGACCTTTGGTCTGACCCAGTATGGCCATTCTTATGTTCTTAACACTGCTATCACGTTCCCTCTCAGTCTTCTCCTTTCCAAACTAAACAAGCCCGATTCTTTCAGTCTTCCTTCATAGGTCATATTCTCTAGACCTTTAATCATTCTTGTAGCTCTTCTCTGGACCTTCTCCAATTTTTCCACATATTTCTTGAAATGTGGTGCCCAGAACTGTGAACACAATGCTTCAACTGAGGCTTAATCAGCACAGAGCAGAGTGGAAGAATGATTTCTCATGTCTTGCTCACAACACACCTGTTAATGCATCCCAGAATCATGTTTGCTTTTTTTTTTTTTTTTTTGCAACAGCATCACACTGTAGACTTATATTTTGCTTGTGGTCCACTATGACCCCTACATCCCTTTCTGCAGTACTTCTTCCGAGACTGTTGCTTCCCATTCTCTGTGTGGAATGGATTGTTCCTTCCTAAGTGAAGTACTTTGCATTTGTCTTTATTAAACTTCATCCTATTTACCTCAGACCATTTCTCCAGTTTGTCCAGATCATTTTGAATAATCTTCCAAAGCACTTGCAACTTCTCCCAGCTTTGGTATCTCCTGCAAACTTAATAAGCATACTCTCTCTGCCATCATTTACATCATTGATGAAGATATTGAACAGAACTGGTCCTAAAACAGATCCCTGAAGAACCCCACTTGTTAACATTCACTGCTTGTAATTATCTCAGAACAAAAATTGTGGATTATCCAACCAGTCCAACATCCTTGAGATTTGCTTATTAAATATTGTTATCTTGCTGGTCATGGCCCCACTCATCAGTATGGATGATTTTGAATAACAAAGTCAATATTTTTTCTCTCTTTACAACAGTAAAGTATGGCCATGGTTTATTTTTAGAAAAAAAATATAATGGCAAATATTAATTCTTACATATTGCATGATTTCAGACAGCTCTACTTTGGCTTTCATATACATCTTCATATACACAATAAAAATTTTAAACCTAAATATTTATAAACAAAATAATTTCCCAGTGTTTTTCCTTAGAGTTTGAGGATTACATGGAAGCTGAGAAATAACATTCACAAATGCTATGAGCTGTAGGCTCTGTTCTGCACATGGAGTGCGAAGGGGAACAGAGAAGCTCTTATTCTTCAAAGGAGAGTAGAAAGGGGAAAGCAGGTACTTGGTGTATTTCCCCCATTACATAAGAGCCTCTTTCCCTTCCTCAGATTTCAGCCATAAGGTCTCCTGTAAATAGTGTGTTTGCACCTCAGATTATTAGAACTCATCATAGTTTACATCAGAAGTAACTGTTGTCCTGATCAGCAGTAACTTCTGTGCACTTTATAAAGAAAGAGGGTTGAGTGCTCAATTGGTAGGTCCTGCCAATGCTGTTCTATAAATGGGGAGATAGAGTGAGTGGACTCCACATGTAACTTGGGATCAGCAGGGACTTCAGTGTGTATTACATGTGAACCCATTGCTAGAAATCCAGTCCGCTTCATTAATAGGTTAGTTAGCCTTTCCTGGTTTTTAGAGCTATCTTGGCTAGAAATATCAAAAATCAACTTGATCCCTCCACAGTAAAGGGTTGAAAAGTTTTTGTTTTAATGTGTACTGAAAACGCACTTCAAAACCTTAACTACTGCTGTGAAATTGAATTGTTGTGCTGTTGTGTGTGCTACAATGCAAACATCAGGAAAGAAATACATGTTCAGGTTTAAACAGTGTATTAAAATACAAATATTTAGTTTTCATATTTAATTGAAAACCAAACTAATCCTTCACCCAGTATTTCTGAAGAAATTCTGTAGATTTTAGATAGTCCCACCTTGAAAAATGTTCTTTGTCTTTGGACTAGTTTTATCTGGCAGGACACAGGTAAGTGACGTCTTTATGTGGAGCATCGATATGCTATTCTTGGAATGATTCATTCTCTGAAAAGCTTTCTATTTACTTTTGATTCTCTTTTATGTATTCCCAGCTTGTCTTTTCAGATGTTTAGTTTTAAAGCCTTAATATAAATGAAGGAAGTTACTAGAACTAGGGAAAGGATGGGGCACTATGCCCATGTGATGTTCTGTAATTGCAATTTTCATTGTGCTAGTGGTAATTATTCATGCCAGATCACACAGCCTAATAGATAGCTTTTTCCTCACAGTTAATATATTGCTCTTTCTATTGTGAACGTCATTTTAAAGAATTAACAATAGTAGGGTTTTTTGTGTTAAAATGAAATTTAGAAAAAATAAGTAATTCTGCGGAGTAGATAATTAATTCTGCTGGAACAATATCACTAACTAGAAGGTTTTGTTCATGGATTTAAAGGCAAAATTAATATTCTGTCTCAAATAAACTCTCAAGAAGAGAAGTTGCAATGCCACCACTATTATTTTAACATAAAATCTATATATAGTTATAGAAATTTTAATCTATATATAGTTAGAAATTAATTTTAACATAGATACTGTAATTTGGTGGACAAAAGCACAATATTTCATACTGCTGGTAAAAAATACAGCTGAAAGAAATGTCCTTATTAATAAAAGACATTACTCTACATGGCTCTTAACAACACTGGCATAGCCATTCCAGATTACACCAATGGTATAAACATAGAGACTGCTTTTGAAACTGCAGTTGGTGACCCTATCTTTCTTCCACAGCAGAAATACTTAAGATAGTAAGATAAATACATAGTCTAACATTCTGTCTTTTTTTCTGTGACTAGCATCAAATGCTACAAGGTGGTTGTAAAACTTCCATAATGGATTAGTATGTATTTATTTAGGTTAAATAAAAATAAAAGAGTACCAATCCAGAGGTACTTATTTGAGCAAAAACCCCTTGTGCAAAAAGAAATAGCAGAAAATATGCTAATGAGACCACGACTTATGTTAATGAGTCTCTCATTAGCATATTTTCTGCCACAAATACTCATAGTGTAGACGTAGCCTTAGATCGCAAGCTCTTCAGGACACGAGTTAACTTTGCATTGTCTTTTGTACAATGCCTAGACTTGTACATTGGGGCCTTGGTCTGTTTGGGGTCCCTGTGTACCATGCAATATAAATAAATAGAAGACCACATGTCTCTCTTCTTTCCTGTTTATTTTATCTTTTATGTGCCTCTGTCATATTTTCTCCTCTTCTCTGGACCTTGCATTTTTAAATGATTTTTTGTTTGTTTCCTATATTGCATGACTGGGCACGACTAGACAATCAACCCAGGAAATAACGTGAGTACAGCATATTTTTAGAGACCTTGTAAAATTTACAACACTTTTAGTTTAAATAGGCCCATTCTCATTTTATGTCAGAAGAGCAAGGAAACTTGTACACAATTGGTATATTGTTGAGCTAGATAGAAATGGTTTGTGTTCATTTTGTCAGCTCTGCAGGTGTAGTTAACTAACAAATGCTGTTTCCAGAGCTCTGGTGACATCCATGGATGATGCTTGTGAGCAACACTGCTTTTGGCATGATAGATTGCTACATGTAAGGTGAAAGGGTTTCTTTTGTTGGGAGCCAAAAAGAGCCACATCAATTTCAATTCCAGTCAAAACATAGAAAAAACCTTAACGTTTTTCAAATAAAAAAGGACAAAATGATGGAGTGAGGGCATTCGTTCTTATAAGAGCCTGATCCTAGGCTGTTTCAAGTACCTCTGACTCCTACTGTATATATCAGGGGCGGGGAATCTTTTTTTGTCACTGACCCAGAGAAAAATCAGCCACGGATCCAAAAAAACCAAACCTTACCCCAAAACAAACAAACAAAAAAACAAAAAAAACTACTACCCCTTGCTGATTTGGCCTCCGACAAAGAAGGAGAAAGACACTCCCCAAGTTACTCTTGCTCACAAGAACCTAGAGGGGCCCAACCTAGCAGATTTTGTGTGCTCTAGCCCCACTGTTGGGCCGTAGTGGGCTGGAGTGCCAGCATGGGTCCCCAGTGCTAGGGGAGGAGGGTAAGAGGGGGAGGGCTGAGCCTTGGAGCCAAATCCAGGCAAGTGAGGCCTGCATCTGCCCCCATTCTTAGGTTCCCCCATCCCTGGTATATATAAATGCTTAAATAAAATTGCCTTTCATAAAAAAGGAGCAACTTTAAGATCAGAGAATAAATAGCAACAAAAAGCAAAACAAATATATAAGGCAAAGTGAAACTTGAAAAAAATGCCTTTAAAAGATTTTAACAGCTGTTAATTAAATGGGCAGCAGGAAACTAAATGTACCCAGGGAATGGTGGTGTTAGTGATATCAGAAAGAGGGCTTTGTAAGCAATGATTAGGTAATGGCAACTGCCTTTAGCACAGTGGTCCTCAACCAGCGGTACTCCGAGGTCTTCCAAGGGGGTACAGCAACTTAAGATATTAGCCTAGTTTTACAACACATAAAAAGCACTAATGAAGTTAGTACAAATTAAAATATTATAGACAATGATTTATTTATACTGCTTGTGTACGATACACTGAAATGTATGTATAGTACTTATATTCTAATTTATGTATTTTATAATTATATGGTAAAAATGAGAAAGTGTCTCCCCACTTCTCACAGCTCCCATTGGCTGGGATTGGTGGCCTGTGGCCAATGGGAGCTGCGATCGCCCATACCTTCAGAGGTGCAGGTAAATAAAGTGTCTTGAAGCCAGCTAGTGGCTTGCCCTTACAAGCTGCAACCCACAGTTTGAAAATGCCTACTCTAGCTCATACAAAGGCAGTGATCCCAAAGGGGGAAAAAAAGAACATATAGTCAAATAACTATTGTTACAGTAGATCAAAAAACTTCAAGAAGATGGGAAATGCATTTGTTGGGCTCTTCCATGATATGAGGATAAATGAAAAGAACAAATTCTAGGTTAACTTAATCAACATTTTGAAATTCTATAATTTCAGTTTTTGTTGAATGGTTCAGTAACTTTTTAGTGTTAACACCAGGGACAATCAAATTGGGGCTGGGCAAGAGCTGGGAAGAAAGTAAATAATTTTGTTTAAAAATAAACCCAGATAGCTGAATTCACTTATTCTTTTTATTGCCTTTGCTTTAAAATACTTTTCATTTTTATGGTTTTCTTCATACCATTTACTTCACCACAGTAAATTATTCATACCATTCTAGGAATATATGCTTGTATCTACTAGCTGTGTCTAGACTGGCCAGTCTATTTCCGCAAAATCAGCTGCTTTTAGGGAAAAACTTGCCAGCAGTCTACACTGGCCACTTGAATTTCCGCAAGAACACTGACGATCTCATTTAAGATTGTCAGTGTTCTTGTGGAAATACTATGCTGCTCCTGTTTGGGCAAAAGCCGTCTTGCACTAATCATTTGCGCAAGAAGGCCAGTGTAGACAGCACAGTACTGTTTTGCACAAAAAAGCCCCGATGGCTAAAATGGCAATTGGGGCTTTTTTGCACAAAAGTGCATCTAGACTGGCATGGACGCTTTTCCACAAAAAGTGCTTTTGCGGAAAAGCATCCGTGCCAATCTAGACACTCTTTTCTGAAAATGCTTTTAACGGAAAACGTTTCCATTAAAAGCATTTGCAGAAAATCATGCCAGTCTAGACATAGCCACTGAGTTTCCCATCTGATTACCAGCAAAGACTTTAGTGTGAAAACCCAACGCTTAGGCTATGTCTAAACTACATCCCTTTTCTCGAAAAAGGGATGTAAATTAGACACTTTGAAATTGCAAATGAAGCCGGGATTTAAATTTCCCGTGATTCATTTGCATAATGGTGGCCGCATTTTTTTAAATGGAGCTTTTCAAAAGAAAAACGGCCGTTTAGACAGGGATCAATCGAAAATAAAATCCTTTTTCAAAAGATCATGTACTCCTCTGCTATCATGTGCCTTCTCAGTCTTCTCCTTTTCAAACTAAACAAACCCAGTTCTTTTAGTCTTCCTTCATAGGTAGACCTTTAATCATTCTTGTTGCTCTTCTCTGTACCTTCTCCAATTTTTCCACATATTTCTTGAAATGTGTTGCCCAGAACTGGACACAATACTCCAATTGAGGCCTAATGAGCACAGAGTAGAGCGGAAGAATGACTTCTCGTGTCTTGCTCACAACACACCTGTTAATGCATCCCAGAATCATGTTTGCTTTTTTTGCAACAGCATCACACTGTTGAGTCATATTTAGCTTGTGATCCACTGTGACCCCAGATCCTTTTCTGCAGTATTCCTCCCTAAACAGTCGCTTCTCACTCTGTATGTGTGATACTGTTTGTTATTTCCTAATTGGAGTTCTTTGCATTTGTCCTTATTAAACTTCATCCTATTTACTTTAGACCATTTCTCCAGTTTGTCCAGATCATTTTTAATTATGACCTTATCCTTCAAAGCAGTTGCAACCCCTCCCAGCTTCATATAATCTGCAAACTTAATAAGCATACTCTCTATGCCAATATCTAAATCGTTGACGAGGATATTGAACAGAACTGGTCCCAAAACAGACCCTTGCAGAACCTCACTTGTTATGCCTTTCCAACAGGATTGTGAACCGTTAATAACTACTCTCTGAGAATGGTTATCCAGCTAGTTATGCACCCACCTTATAGGAGTCCCATCTAAGTTGTATTTGCCTAGTTTATTGATAAGAATATAATGTGAGACTGTATCAAATGCCTTACTAAAGTCTAAGTATATCACGTCCATTGCTTCTCCCTTATCCATGTCAAGGCTGATTCCCCACTCTGGCACAATGAATGTAGAAGTGGGGCCTGCAAAAGTACCCCAAAACCTTATCTCTCCAGGCTTTGGTATAAAACCCCCCCCCCCCCCCATCCTCAAAACCTAGATTTGGGGAATATAAACATCTGCTGCCACCATCAAGTGCTTTTGAACCCACAAACAAGGGTGGACACTTGAAACCAGCCCTAGGGCACCCCAAGCTCTTTTCTCTAAAGAGCTTGAAAAAGAAACGAGATAATACAAATTGCAGTTGGTGGCTGCTTTCTCCAAGTCAGAGGCATGCAGATCCCACCGACAGTTTTTGCAGGACACAGAACTGAACCAATACCAGGCTAATAAAAAAAAGAAAGAACTTTTATTATCAAAATAGTATTCCTGTTACAAGCATAATGACTAGATGGAAAAGACTCCCATGGGCCAAAAACTTAGTTACAAAGGAGAGGAAAACCCATTTTTAAATGCACAGATATCAGATTCCCATTCCTAAACCATAAAACAATAAAACCTAACGGATTTATCTAAACTTACCCTACTTACAGATAGTGAAGAGTCTTTTCTTGGAGAGAGACATGTTTTCTGTCCCCCTCAGTATCTGGAGAGCAAACTGCCCAGAGACAAAGGAGGGAAAACCCCAAAATTCCTTTGTCTCAGTTTGAAATCCCTATCTGCATTTCTATTGGCTGACTGCTACCTGGCTAGGTACAGTTAACTCCTTAGTCCCCAGGCTGCTGGCCATCCTTCATTACCATGACAATCCACGATACTCGTTAGCCTATCAAAGAAAGCTATCAGATTGGTTTGACATGATTTGTTCTTCACAAATCCATTCTGGCTGTTACCTATCACCTTATTATCTTTCAGGAGTTTGCAGATGAATTCCTTAATTACTTGCTCCATTATCTTTCCTGGCACAGAAGTTAAACGGACTGGTCCGTAGTTTCCTAGGTTGTTCTTATTTCCCTTTTTATAGATGGGCACTATATTTGTCCTTTTCCAATCTTCTGGATTGTTTCCTGTCTTCCATGATTTTTCAAAGACAGCTAAAGGCTCAAATACTTCCTCTATCAGCTCCTTGAGTATTCTAGGATGCATTTCATCAGGTCCTGGTGACTTGCAGATATCTAACTTTTCTAAGTGATTTTTAACTTGTTCTTTTTTTATTTTATCTTCTAAACCTACCCCCTTCCCACTAGCATTCACTATGTGAGGCATTCCTTCATCAGACTTCTCGGTGAAGACTGAAACAAAGAAGTAATTAAGCATCTCTACCATTTCCAAGTTTCCTGTTATTGTTTCTCCCTCCTTACTGAGCAGTGGGTCCTTGGTCTTCCTCTTGCTTCTAATATATTTATAGAATGTCTTCATGTTTCTCATTATGTCTATAGCTAATTTGAGCTCATTTTGTGCCTTTGCCTTTCTAATCTTGTCCCTGCATACCTGTATTGTTTGTTTATATTCATCCTTTGTAATTTGTCCTAGTTTCCACTTTTTATATGACTCTTCTTTAATTTTTAGATCATGCAAGATATCCTGGTTAAGCCAAGGTGGTCTTTTACCATACTTTGTACCCAGAATGGACGCTATCTCATATTTAACCTGTAATTACTATGGATGGAGTGGCCACCAGGGCATCTGTGCTTTTTCCTCTTTCCTCTTCTTTCGAAAGAACTCTCTCTTCCCTGTTCACACACACACCTTTTTCTGAAAGAGCTCTTTTGGAAAATGTCTTCTTCCTTGTAGAAAGAGGATTACCAACACCGGAAAAAACCCTCTGTTCTTTTGCTTTACTTTCAGAAGAACATGATTGCAGTGTGGACGTAACTCAGGTTTTGTCAGAAAAATGGCTGGTTTTCCAACAAAAGTCTGTAGTGTAGACATACCCTGAACCAAGAGCTCTGGCCAATTCTGTAAATAAACATGCCGCTAGGCCTTAAATTTTACTTTCTTAATGCTTTCTTTCTGAGCTTGCTGCTTTTTTTGTTTGTAAATAGTGAATTAAATACAGCATGATTTAATAACTGATGTTATTTCGAAAAAAATATGCGAGCGTCTACACAGCAATTCTGTTATTTCAAAATAAATTTGAAATAATGGACAGCTTATTCCAACTTCTGTAAACCTCATTCTAGGAGGAATAACTCCTCTTCTGAAATAGCTATTTCAAAGTAATGGTAATGTGGACATTACTGCTGCTGCTATTTCGAAATAACTCCTCATTAGGGCCATTCTAAGTAATTATTCCCCAGTGCTTCCTGGGGTTCTAACTCAAGACAGCATGTCCACATTAGGGGAGTCTGCCTCGGACTAATTTTGAGGCTTCCCTGTAGTGTAGATGCTCTATTTCGAAATATGCTATTTTGGAATATATCTTTCAGAATAGCTTATTCCGAAATAAGCGTGCTGTGTAGACGTACCCTAATTGTCTTCATTGCTACCTGGTTAGCAGTTAAATAACATGTCTGCAATGATATAAATAGCCATGGTGGATATGTCAAGACCTATGCTACCTCTTTGTTAGCTTTCCTTGAAAGTGTTAGCCATGAAATCCATTGACTCCACTTGATGTTTCCAGGCTTAATCCCAAATCTTCTTAGCAGAAGTATGTATGTCATTTTGATTCCTACTAGGACACCCAGAACTCTCAGATTTAATCTCTTGTTGTTTTCCAGAAATTTTTATGTTTGGAACATCATGGCCTCTTACCTTTAGTGACTGCACTTCATGCTTACATTAGAAGTTGGGTATTTAACTATGCTGGGTGTCTGGTCCTGATTTCTTTGATTCTGGTAAATCACATTTTTACATATGTTTCCTGGTTTTGTCACCATTGTAGTCTTTGGAAGTATGTGGGTGGAGTTTGAAAAGAAAGAATAAAAAGCAGAGAGATCACAAGTAGAAAATAAAGAGAGGAGAAAAATATAATTTGACGTTTTGTAAATGTTGTTTTTATTGTTAATACTTTGCTCTGAGAGATGCTCTTTCACAATGATGCATTGGATTATATATCAAATTTTTGTTACTCATCTAATTGTATATGAAAGTCATCTAGCAGGGGCACATTTCTGCAATTTAAAAATAATCTGCTTGCAAGCTATATTTGATAAGAACATAGTCTTGTCTTTCAGTAGCAAGAACAATCACAAAACATCTAGGGCATTGCTATAGAAACTAGTTACAGCAACTTAGATTGCATAAACCCCAACTCCAGCACTTATTGGCCATACTGTTCTTCTCCCTTTGGGTCAATTGAGAGAGAGCTTATAAACATTCACACACATACTTACTTTACAATGCATTTGGTGCTGCAAAATTCAGAACGAGTGTAACAGAAGAGCTGAATGTTATACAGATTGTGGCACACTGGAGGTTAATATTCTGTCCCAGCCAACTATTGCCACAAACTAGGCTTGCCAACATTTCCCAAAACTCCTGTTCCCACCCCATCTCACTGTAGAGGAAAGTATTTAAAAGTTAATACAGCAGGTCTCAGTACACTTGGAATGTAGTGTTAATTCTCCATTGTCACTTCCAAGTTGCCATTAATTAAGCATTTACTGTACTTTTGTTGTAAACACTCATGCCTCTCTACTCCTGCCTGCACCACAACACCAACTAGGGCTTCATTCTCCCCTGACTGCTCCAATGAAAACTAACTTCACTGAAATCAAGGTCGGAGGGGGGGAAAACAGGGTCCATAGTTGTTGGAACTGGTTGGATTCCAATTCCGGACACAAAAAGGAGAAGAATAAAAGAGAGTAAATAAAGCTCCTCTGCAGCTGTGAAGGAGGAGTGGAGATTCCCAAAGCAGGAGCGTGCCCCAGAACAGACTGTGCTGCATAGACAAAACTGACAGAGAAAATGAGAGCACTAAAGGCTATTAGAAGGCCTGTGAGGGCAGGAAGGACAAAAGAAAAAAAAAAGGCAAACAACAATAAACTCCATTCTTCAGAGAGGAAAATGAAGAGGAGACTTTGCTAAAAACTGGGCAGCAGGCCCAAATCACAGCAGCTTCAGCAAGGAGGCCATGAGCCCAAAGCAACACAAAGGAAGGAGGCCATTTCTGCTGGAGCAATTAGAGGTGGAACAATAAAGCAGTGTTTGTAAAAGAACCAAACTTTCCCCTCCCTATCTCAAGACCAGGACAGTGAGTTCATATTTCCCATTATTCCTCCAAAACATTCTCATGATGCTGATCAAGTCATTGATTTGTTCAATTCTGGGCTCATTCTAAGCAATATCATGCTGCCTGCACCATAAAAATAAATTCCCTCATATACATCATGGCAAATGAGGTGGCCAAACATACTCACAGCCCCAGGTCTAACTCCTCATCAGAATGATGTGTATGAAAAAGTGACAAATATGTTTGACATATTGTGATTGATTTCATTTTTAAAAAGTTGTGTTTTGTTTAAAAAATTTTTTAAAATGTACAAGCTCCCATTATGTGATGGTTGGGAATAAGACTTGGCAGCCAGGAGAATCATTTCCAGTTCGTATTGTATTCCTAAAAGTTCATGGTCACCTGCAGGGGTCAGGACATGGGGAGTGGGTGAATACCAGCTGCGGAAGGCAAGTCCCAGCCCCTCTCCTTATGCCCAAGGCCCTGCCCCTTCCCCAACTCTCCCCATAGAGCTAATCCCAGCCCCCAGCCCAAGTTACTGCCCCCATCCCTGAATACCCCCTTCCCCTCCCAGCAGGTGATGAAGCCTTCCCTGACTGGCTAGAGAGCTGAGAAGCTACATAACAGCCCCAGTCTTCCGGGCCAGATGCAGTGCTGGGCAGCCACACTGTGTCCCCAGCTTTCCTGGATGACCAGAACATGGGCAGTTTTGAAAAGGCAATTCCTGCTCTTGCTTACATTACCCTCTACCCAAGGGTCAGAAATGGATTTCCCTTTCCCACTCCCACCTTCAGTACCACCCCTGTAGAATCTTTCCCCCTAAATCTCCTTCATAAGAACCACCAGGGATGGCCATAACTAGAGATGGGACAGTGGATGGGGTAGATCAAGGCACTGAGCAGTCTCTATTTTGGTCTGGTTCAAGATCTAAGCGTACGTCTACACTAGCCCCCAGATCAATCTAGGGAGGCTAATGAGGGCGATTGGAATTGCAAATCAAGCCTGGGATTTAAATATCCTGCACTTGATTTGCATGTTCCCGGCCGGTCGCCATTTTAGAAATTGACTGCCCGCGTCTACACATGGCAGTGAAATGGGATTCCGATTTAAAGCCCTAACTCAAATTAGCTGTTATTCCTCCTGCAATGAGGTTTACTAGCTAATTCGAATTAGGGGCTTTAAATCGGAATCCCGTTTCACTGCCACATGTAGACGCGGGCAGTTACTTTGGGCTAGTCAATTTCTAAAATGGTGACTGGCCGGTTACATGCAAATCAAGCACAGGATATTTAAATCCCAGGCTTGATTTGCAATTACAGTCACCCTCATTAGCCTCCCTAGATCGATCTAGGGGGCTAGTGTAGACATACCCTAAATGATCACCATATGCAGGGCTGGGAAGGAATTTCCCCCAGGTCAGATTGGCAGGGATCCTGGTGTGGGTTTACACCTTCCACTGCAATATCTGAGTAAGGGTCTCTTGCCAAGATTGCCTGCATATCTCAAATATTTTCCTGCCATTGTGGGGGCCTCAGCATAGGTGTACATCCTAGTTCCATTCTCTGACTGTGGCACACAGTCTAAACTCCTGTGGGCAGTTAATACTTTGGTCTACTTTTGGTTGTTAGATTTTTTTTGTGAGGGTGCTGAATGGTGTTGGTGGTCTGTGATACACAGGCAGCTGGACCAGATAATTTGATAATCTCTTGGGGCTTGTCTAGACTACATTCCTCTTTCGAAAGTGGAATGTAAATGAGCCCGATCAAAAGTGCAAATGAAGTGGGGATTTAAATATCCAGCGCTTCATTTGCATATTCACGTCTGATCTCTGTTTCAAAAAAGGGTATTTCAAAAGTGAAACCGCAGTCTACAGGCGGTTCTTTTGAAACCCCTCCACCTCATTTCGAAAGGACCAATACTCATTTTTTCAGGAGTACATGTTCTTTCAAAAAAGGATTTTTTTTGAAAGAACCGCATCTAGACTGCGGTTCACTTTTGAAATACCCTTTTTCAAAACAGCAATCGGATGTAAATATGCAAATGAAATGTGGGATATTTAAATCCACACTTCATTTGCAGTTTCGATTTGCCTAATTTACATTCGTCTTTTAAAAGAGGAATGTAATTGAGACATAGCCTTGGAGTCCTTCAGCTCTGACTTTGAGCACACAAGCCTGAGGAACCTCCATAAAATTCTGAAGATAGGACATAAAGATGCAGATTTCAGAGTAGCAATGTGCAGTAGAAAAGCTTAATGAAGAACATAAAGAAGAAAACCCGATCAATTGAAACAGAGTATGGAAATATCCAATGAAGGAGAGTATGTCTACACAGCAAAGTTTTTTTTAAATAAAAGCCATTATTTCGAAATAACTTTACTAACGTCTACACAGCCAAACCACTATTATGAAACTAATTAGAAATAGCGGAACGCTTATTTTGAATTTGGTAAACCTCATTCCACGAGGAATAAAGCCAAATTCGAAATAGCTATTTCGAAATAAGTGTTGGGTAGACACACTGAAATAGGTGGCCACTTCAGCCTCAACCAAGAACACTCCTCTCCCTCCCCCACTCCCTGGAGCTCTTAAAGGGGTTGATGCTGGCGACAGTGCCTGTGACAGCTCCAAGCCTGCCAGCCCAGAGCCAGCAGTCACTGCCCCATCCTAGTGGCCCCAAAACATGAGCCAGCAAGCCACTGGCAGCCAGCCCTCCACCACTCCCCAGGAGCAGTCTGCCAGCTCCCAGGAGCCTGTGAGGGCCCAGAGAAGGCGAGTGCCTTCCTGGTCCAGGGTGGAGATCATAGACCTTATTCAAGTTTGGAGGGGATGCCCCCAATGTCCATGATCTGCTCACTAGACAGAGGAATGCGGCCGTCTATGGCAGGATAGCTTCCAGCCTGGCCACCAAAGGCCACATGCGAATCCAGAAGCAGGTTTGCATGAAAATCAAGTTGGTCCGGCGAGACCCCTATCCCTGAGCTCTGAGCTTCCCCTCCCCCTTCTTCCCCTTGCTTCCCCCTTCCAGTTCTCTCCTCTCAGGTTTCCCCCTACCCTCTCCCACTCTCTCTTCTCCCCTCTCCCGCCTCCTTTCCCCAGTCTCCCCAGAGTTTCATTCCCCCCTTCCAGTTTTGTTAAATAAAGACAGTTCGTGTTTATGAAAAATTGTGTATTTTATTTTATATCAGGAAGGGGGGTTGGGAGGGGGCAAATGGAAGGACATGAGGGAGGACTGAGGTACAAGTTCCCAGTGGGGCAGACCAGGGAGGGTCTTAGTGCTCCTCAGGGTGGAAGTTCTCCCACAGGGCCTCCTGGATACTGGCAGCCCCCCGATAGACCTCCCGGGTGGCAGCCTGCAGAAAGTGCAGCCAGGCTCACAGCAACACATCCAAGAGAAGCACCAGAGCGCCCAGGGGCCACTCCGGCTCCATGTTGCAGAGTTCTGTGGTGTCCCGAGTGAGGGCAAGCAGAGCACGCAGAGATAAAATGCTTTGCTGTCTCTCATCGAGGTAGGCAAGCAAGCAGGGAAACCTGAGAACTGGCTGCCCGGGGGTCGGAGTGGTGGTGTCCCTTTAAGCACAGGCCTCAGATAGCCTCAGGCAGCAGCCACACAAAGTAACTCCTGACCTGATGCCCTGCCGGACCTGGTTCTGGCCAGCCTTAAAAGCGATTCGGCATCCATTCAGTGTGGATGCGCTATTTCGAAATAGCAAAACACTTTTTTGAAATGCATTTTGTTTGAAGCCACGTTATTTCGAAATAAGCTATTTTAAAATAACTATTTTGAAACAAGATATTTCAAAATAACGCTGTAGTGTAGACATACCTGGAGAGAAAACTAAGTGTTGAAGATGTGGTAGGAAATCCCAGCACTCCTGGAATATGTAAACAGTTGGAGAAACAGAAACCTACAAATGTCTTGAAGAGGTTCCTAATTGACATCATGTAGATTTCTATCTAGAAGGACTGAAGGTGGCAAAAAAGAACCAGATTAAGAGAAGTTGGCCACCACAATAGAAAAATGTATGGGGTTGCTAATAAATGAGTGAGACAGTACTTAGAAAGAAATGCTGCTGCTTCTGCTAGCTGGCTGTAGCTAGGGAAAGCTTATTGAAACTTATTATCATAGCTCAAGAGCAGATTCAATGGCAAATACAACAGATCAGCAGATTACCGTAAATTAGCGTATATAACCCGCACACATGTATTACCCACACCCGTGCATAACCCATGGTTTTTCCTGATTGTGTTTAAAAAGTCTTAGATAACACGTGCATGTGTATAGCCCGCGGGAGATGAACATCACCTGTAATGAAGTATTAATGAACTGCAGCTGATGACACTGAGCAATAAGTATGCTACAACCCTTTGAACCACACCATTTTACCATTAGTTTATTCCTTCAGTAGTTTTAACTTGTACTGAATTTTTAAAAATATTTTTAACTTAAAACTTACTAAGTACAAATCCTACACAGACGATTTTAAATTGTGTGTTGTGACATATGCAAAGGACAATGGAAACAGAGTGGCAGGGACAAAATACTCTATAAACAAAAAGTCTGTTCGGGAGTAGAGAAAGGAAGAAGCAGAGCTTGAGAAATTACACCCTAGGAAAAGAGTGCGAGGCAGAAAGAAAGCCAAGTGGCCAAATCTAGAAGAAAACCTGTTAAAGTGGACTTGTGCAGAGAGAGAACAAGTGGGCGGTGTCAATGGTAGCCATGCAGCTCAAGGCTCAACTTATGGCTATGGAACAGAAAATCTATGATTTTAAGGGGGGGCTCAAAAAATTGGGTGCACAAATTTATGCGGAGAAACAATCTGTCAGTTCGCACACGGATATCTGCTGGCCAATGGCTTCCTGATGAATGGGAAAAGAAAGTGGATGATTTTAAAACTTTTGTACATAAAGAAATTCACCAGATGGGCTTAAAACCAAGCAACATTATTAAGTTGGATGAGGTGACCATGTCATTTGATATACCCGCTACTTGGTCTATTGTGGAAACTGGATCAAAAACAGTCTGTGTAGCAACCACCGGTCATGAACGCACCTCTTTTACTGCAGTGTTGGCATGCATGGCAAATGGTGATAAATTAAAACCAATGGTGATTTTTAAGAGGGTAACGATGCCTAGAGAAAAACTGCCAGCTGGCGTTTGTGTGGTTTGTAACAAAAAGGGCTGGATGAACGCAGATTTTATGAAGACGTGGACAGACAGCTGCTTTCGTGCACGAAAAGGTGGTTTTTTTTAATCCTAAATCTCTGCTAGTTTTAGATTCCTTGGCCGCCCACAAAGACACTTCAGTTCAGAAATATATAAATGCCGTGGGTGCACATATCGCCATAATTCTAGGTGGGCTGACCTGCAAGTTGCAACCACTTGATGTGGCTGTCAACCACCTATTCAAGTGCTTCATCTGAGAGGAATGGGACAATTGGATGACAAATGGGGAACACACATTCACTCTGGTAGGTCAATAGCACCGTGCAACTTACGTGGAAGTTTGCAAATGGGTTTTGGCTGCTTGGGACAGAATAAAACTGGCTACTATTCACAATGGGTTCCATCAATGTGAAATCCTTCCCAACATTGACTCTTCTAGCTCTGAATCCGACTAAAACAGTGATTCTGATTCGGCACCACAGACCTCAACTGTCACCGAAGCTGACCTAGCCTTAGTTATGGATTTAGTGGATGTTTTTCAAGACAGCGACTATGACGAAAGTTTTTATGGTTTTGAAAACTCAGATGCTGAGGCGGATGTTGCTGGCGCTGATTCTAGTAATCAGAATGAATGAACTTATGTATTTTATGACAATGAGAGGATGGTTTTTTTAAATGATTTTACCATATATTTATTATTTTACTAATTGAACAATAAAGTTCTAACTTTTAATGTATTTTAATGCATTTTAACATCACTGCCTCTGTTATTTAATTAAAGTATGCTGCTTTTTATCAAGTAAGAGTCAGTCTTATCTTCCTGTACTTTCCGTAAAAAAAAAAATCTGTATAACACGTGGACAAGTATAGCTTGGGTGTGTGTGTGTGTGTGTGTGTGTGTGTGTGTGTGTGTGTGTGTGTGTGTGCATGTGTAAAACTTTGCATAACCCGCGGGTTATATACGCTAAAACACGGTATATAAATGTAGTCGTCCTGATTCCAATCACATGCATACACAAAGTGGATGTGAAAGCCTCAAAGAGCATGGAATTTGTTGCAGAGGGAAGTTCAAAAGTCAGTCTATTGAGTGAGAAAATTCAAGCCTTCCATGAAATATTTTGGTCTTTGTTGGGGTTTAAGTAAGTTCACCTCTCTGGACAGCCTTCAGACTGCTACTGTAAATGTCAATAAGGGTAAACTTTTTTTTTTTTTCCAAAAAAATCTTTATCACATCTATGGCCTATGCCTCTATGTCGAAGAGAGCTTTAGAGTTTCATTGACTAATCTTATGATGGGCCCGATAACATGGAAGAGGATGGTCTGCCCAGTCACAATAGTAAATAAACTAGGAATTGTGAATTGGCCCTTTAGAGGAAAAAAGGCTAATGAAGGTGAAAAGAGGCCTTGGAAGGGAAAAAGTGAAACTTAAAACCCAAAAGAAGGGAAAAGTCAAACATCATAAGATTAATGGGAAGAAAAAGAGCAAGCCTGAAGTCAAAGAGAAGAGAGAAGACACATATTAAACTGGATTTCTAGTAAAACAAGGCAAAACAACTCGCTTGGCTGGTTTAGAGGTTTCAGTAGTCTACCCTGTCCTCCTGTTCAATTTACATCTCATTGGACTTTTTATATGACTAATTTTGTTGCTGAAACTGAAATAGGGGAGATTTGCTGAAAGCACTTAGAGCTAATATTGTGAGTTTCAGGGTATCCATTGCTGACTATGTTACTCTTCAGGGCTGCGTCTACACTGGCATGATTTAGCGCAAATACTTTTAACGGAAAAGTTTTTCTGTTAAAAGTATTTATGCAAGAAAGCGTCTATACTGGCATGTGCCTTTGTGCAAAAGATTTGCTTTTGCACAAAAGCATCCGTGCTAGTGTAGATGCTCTCTTGCGCAAGAAAGCTCTGATGGCCATTTTAGCCATCGGGCTTTCTTGCACAAGAAATTAACGTTGCTGTCTACACTGGCCTCTTGTGCAAGAATACTTGCACAAGAATACTTGTACAAGAGGGCTTATCCCTGAGCGGGAGCGTCAGAGTATTTGCACAAGAAGCACTGATTTTGTACATTACAACGTCAGTGTTCTTGCGCAAATACTCGCTGCCAAAGTAGACAGGTGGCAAGATTTTGCACAAAAGTGGCCGCTTTTGCGCAAAATCTTGCCAATGTAGACACAGCCCAGTAGTTTCTAATAAAGCACTTCTCTGTTATGAGCACATATAGCTCGCCGTTCTGCTTTCTCCTGCATGTAACTCGATATAACAGTTATCAGCAAGAATCTGATTCTAGAAGGTATAACCAGTGAATAGAAGAAGGAAAGATATACATGAGGGTGAAATCTTAGTTTCACTGAAGTGAATTGCAAATGTCTCCTTGTCTTCCATAGATTTCACTGTGAAAGTAGGAAGAAAGCTGGGAGAGCAGATTTGGAGGCCAGATGGCTGTTTTCCTTCCCCGGTGACAATATTTTCTTCGGAACAAAAGGAAGTTCTAAACCTCTCCCATTCTTTTTATATAGTGGTAGCTGATTGCAAAACAGAAAATACTTGCATACTACCTTAAAACCACCTTAAATTTATGCTGATGCTTAATATGGTTTGCAGATTATTGTGTTCTAGAAACAATCTGCACTGATCTGTCTATTCCTATGCGAGAAAATAGTTCTTGCTTTTGTGGATGCTTTTGATAGTGTTTGATTTTAGGTTATGAACAGTTACAAAGAGAATTGGTCCTCTTTAAAGATTTGTAACATATGTACCAATATATGTTAGCCAGGAGTCCCTTTAAAATAGAATTTACCAAAATGACTAAAGCCAACAACTATTTTTATTACAAGTCAGCCAGGTGTGTGCAATATTTGATGATACAGAATCAGAATATGAAATTATAGTACTAAGCAATTAATGTAAGGCTCTCAAATTCTCTGGCAGATTGGATGCAAATGAATGCCAAAATACCCGTGCATCTCTTAATAATGAAAATCAAATAATATTATGAATACTGTTCCCTAAGGGATTACAATTTTTACTTCAGTTTTCTCATAAATGGTGACAAGACTGAGGGAAGGAATTCACATTTCAAACATATCAACTGAAAATGAACTATAATGCCAAAAAGTGACCCAACTAAATGATCTCATGTTTAAGAAACTATTACTATTCTCCATTCTAGGACATCCATATTTTAATGTTTTTCATGGAGTAATGAGGTAACAAAATGTCATTTTTAGCAAAGGATTTGTACAGTACAAAACTGACTGATCAACTGATGTCACTGCTAGAAATATAACTTCAAAGGAGTCTGTGAGTAAATTCCTCCCTTAGTATTCTTTCTTGCAGTGGAGCTGTGTTACCTCTTCTTTTTAGTAGAACAAGAGTTGCATCCGCCATAATCAATGTTGGCTTTCTCACTTGGAGGTATTTTAAATGTAGGTGGCAACACCTAGTATGTCATGTGGGAAAGCAAAATCCTTTGAACTTTCACATCTTTGGACATCCCTCTGTACAAGCTTATGCAAGCCAAATTGTAACTGATCACCTCTGGTCCTAAATGATTTCATCTGATACGGGTTGTATCTCCCTAAACCAGAACCACAGCACCCAGGGACAGGGAAGTCTGGTGGCAGGGCTGAGAGCATGTCAGGAGGGGCCAGCAACTCAGTCGGGAGCAGTATGTGTGTGGGTGGGGGGGGGGAGCAGCATGGTGAGGTGCTCTGGTCCTGGTTGCCAGGGAGCTCTGGCCCCTCTGCCACCGGTAGACATGGAGTTCCAGCCACAGTGGCGGTTAAGTTCTGGGTCCTTTGGCCAGGGAGCTCCAGCCCCGATGACCAGAGAGCTCTGGCCCTAGTCGCAGAGGGGCTGCTGGCAGGAGGACTGGGGCCAGAGTTTGGCAGTAATGGGGACAAGGCCATAGCCTAAGTCCAGGCACAGTGGAGCCCTGCACAGGCCAGAAGGAAGGAGTGGTGGGTTGGGAGGCCAATGGCAATGGACCTCCCCATGTTCAGCAAATCCCCCATTCAGGACCTGCCAGTTCTCAAGAGTACTGGACCAGGGAAGTCCAATCTGTACTACTAGATGATTTATTTCTTTATATTATAGTTAACAAATTTTAATAGCTTTGTTGTGCTATCACCTCTCACAGCCTCCGGTTAATGACACTTTTCTTATGAACTTAATAGAGGTGCCTGCTTTAAATATTTCAAAAGCCATGTATGTGGCTGTGGACACAGAACTGCTATTTCACCCCTTATAATCACATCTTAAATTGTTCCTCCTGTGCATGGTTTATGTTTGTAGCAGTGTTTCTGGTTATGTCATAAGACAAGAGGCTAGATATGAATATATTACTGAGGTATTAGATTTCTTGAGTATTTTTTATTAACTTTCCACTTTAAGAGAGTGAAATACTGGGTCCATCAAATTCAGTGGTAAAATTCCCAGGCCAGATTGACTTTTAGAGGCCAGATTTCACCCAGAGAATTTGACTATAACGCATTACATAGACACAAATGTAAAGATGAATATATATAATAGAAATATTCGACTTCTATTTTTAGTCAGAGTTGTTACACATAGCTCTTTGAATGACAATTGATCCATTGAGAATATGCCCACTGAGTTCCATAGAATACAATAAAATCTCTGCTATCCAGCACTCAGTGAACCAGAATGCTGGCATTTCTGATATCTCCCAATAAAATCTTCAGTCTAGTGACCAGGACTAATATACTGCCCAGCACATTGTGCAATTGCATATTCTGAACACTACTTTTATGCAAAAGAGCCAAAAGACAAGTAAGCAAGTAAGCTGAAATCAAGGGTTTATTCAAAAAAGCAGCTTCCAGGGTGTGTCATAGGATCATTACAGATTCAGCTCAATCTCCAACACCTTCTACATCTACAATAATAATTGATGTTGATAATGATGACCCTGAGTCACAGGAAAATCCTGAAGTGCCTTCTGAATCATCAAGGAAAGATTAAATTACATTCAATATAGTTTTAGTGTTTAGTGTATTTTAGTTATCTGGCTATACACCATATGCTTCCCATCATGATATGCAGTATCAACAGATAACCTACTGTATAGAAAACTTTACGGCTACGTCTACACTGGCATGATTTTCTGAAAATGCTTTTAATGGAAAAGTTTTCTGGTAAAAGCATTTTCGGAAAAGCACGTCTAGATTGGCAGGATGCTTTTCCGCAAAAGCACTTTTTGCGGAAAAGCGTCCGTGGTCAATCTAGACACGGTTTTCCGCAAAAAAGCCCCGATCGCCATTTTCGCGATCGGGGCTTTTTTGCAGAAAACAGTACTGTGCTGTTTACACTGGCCCTCTTGCGCAAATGATTTGCGCAAGAGGGCTTTTGCCCGAACGGGAGCAGCACAGTATTTCCACAAGAACACTGACGATCTTACATGAGATCATCAGTGTTCTTGTGGAAAATCAAACGGCCAGTGTAGACAGCTGGCAAGATTTTCCGCAAAAGCAGATGATTTTGCGGAAAAACTTGGCAGTCTAGACACAGCCTACATGTATACACCTAAGTGCTTCAAGAAACCGACCACTAAGTGGTGCAGTATTACTGTTTGATTGGTGAGCACCTGGATGCTATTTTAAACTTTATTCATTTTGTTATATTCTAATTTTGACAATTACTATTCTATAGATAAAGTATAACTTTCAGTTAACTAGAATATTCTATTAGCTAGCATTCCCAGTCCAGCCACCATAACCAAGTACCAGATATTTTATGAGTTACAATAGCCCACTTCCTTCCTGTAACCTTCCAAAACTGATTTTCATGCTGACCTTGCTCCCTCATCTTACTGTGGTAGAATTTCTATCCTGTTTTATCTGAATTAGATTATATTTGTCTTCTTGAACTTCATTGTAAGTTTTTTGGTGGCAAATTATATATTTTATTTTAATATTTGCTGCATATATATGACTGACTTCATACATTTTTATGTTAAAAAAGGATATATTTAGGATATTATGAACTATGGGATATTGCTATTAATTAATGATATATTGATATACCACTTAGAAAATAGATATACTTCTTTCAATGTGTTAAATGTAGTTCTAAACCAATGTAAAAAATGGTTTTCATGTGCTGCTTCTGAATAGGATTTGGGCACTAGGTAAATATACATTTTGGATTACTGGGACTGACGACTATATGAAAATAAGAAAAAAAAATCCCCCAATTTAAATTATCTGAGTATAGGTCTTAACCAAGAGAAGCAAATACACTTTGGGTACATCTAAACTATGCTCTATTTTCAAAAGTGAAAGTAGTCTGTACATGTTTTTTTCAGGAAAAAATCCCCTTTTTGAAAAAACCGCATAAACCTCATTTTTTTAAGGAAGAATTTTTTGAAAAAGGGGTTTTTTTCCCCTGAAAAAAACCTGTTCAGACTACTTTCACTTTTGAAAGGTCCACTTTTGAAAGTGAGATCAGAAAAAGATATTTTAGAAAACAGAGCGTAGTCTAGACATAGCCTTTGTGTAAAAATCCTTCCAAGGTTGGTTTAATAAACATTTGATGATTTATTTTTAATTTTTTTTTTGTCTCAGAAGTAGCATACATGAGTTCACAGGCCTGGAATTTGCACACATTTGTTTTGGTAAGTCAGACAGTTGCTGCCCTGGAAAATGCAATATAACTTTTCCTAGGTTTGACTCTGAAATGCACTAGTCAAGAGACAGATGTAAAATGTTTACAGATACCCAGCAAAAACATTCACATCCAGCTTTGGCAAAATTCAATCAAATTCTTGCTTGTTCACAAACCGAGATGAAACTTCAACTGAGGTTTTTTTGAGTGACTGCATTTTCCGTTCAAGTTGAAATGCTTTGCACAGCTTCTAGTGGATGGGCACTATTGTTTCCCGGGGGATTTTAATGTGCTTGTTTGAATGGTCACACATTTTCTGAGAGGTTGTTCATGCAATGCAGAAAGAAATGAATGATTAAATTGTTATGTTTACAGCAGGTGTATTATGTTTTCAGGCGAAGTATAATCACATATTAGCAAGTCAAAAGTGAAAGGAATATTTTTGTAAAGAATAAAAATGCAAAATGCATATATAAAAATGACTGCTTAGATGATAATTAAGGCATCACTGAATCAGATCTCAGTACTGTTTGTTTAGTGCTAAAGAAAAAGGAAGCCTGAGCAATGATCTTGTAGCTGATTCACGTGGTTACCATTGCCACGGAAACCACTTCTCTTTTCTCTTCAAGTTCAGTTGAGCTACCTTGTTTGAAGTCTGAATCTTAGACATGCTAGATTGCACCATGTAATGAGCAACTGGGGGAGAGAGGTAAAAAAATATTAAAATGAAATAAAAATAATGCAGGAAAAAAATTGGCAAGGGTTTAAATTCTTTGACTAGACCTTTGGGGACTTGCATATATTTCCTCCATAAATGTGAAGACTATTATTAGGAGAGTCTTTTTTTTCTTTTGTGCAATTAATACTAACTAAATTTCAACATACATTTGAAGCTCAGACACAGTCAATCAGGTAGGCCTCAAAATATTGTGAGCTACAGTACCTTGCACAAATGGAGCCAACAACTGATAATCCTAACTGTGTATTCTCCTTTTTCATTATGTCGTGTCAGGACAGGAATGTCAGGGTCAGAATAAAATGGAGAAATTATATATCTTGGGAAATTTTCTGTTTCAGCTAAGGGCTTGTTTATAGTAGCATTCTTTTAATAATCTGAAAGATTTTATAGGATCAAATCACGTAAGAGGAATCAGAGAAAGACTTGAGAAAATGTGTTGCATATTTTATTTAAAAATGTGAAAGCCTTTGGAAAATGTAACTTAATTTAAGTTATAGAATCTAGAATCATAAGCTTTTGCGAGTAAAACCCACTTCATCAGATGAATTGGGGTGGAAATGTTATTCAAGATCAGCCATAAAAATGTTGGCATATTGTCAGCCATGCGGGTACCCATAGCAGTACCACTCAGTATAAATTGTCCCCAAATGGGGTTACAAAGCTGATTTCTCCTGCCTTTAATATCTGCATTTCCACATCAAAACCTATGTGTGGGACACATCCAGCCCTCATAATAATCCTCATTAACAAGGATCCTACAATTGACAGGTACTTCTGGTTTCTATTATTTCCATTCCAATTCATCTGATGAAGTGGGTTTTACCCATGAAAGCTCATAATTCTATATATTTTGGTTGGTTTCTAAGGTGCCACAAGACTACTCTTTATTTTTAAAGTTACAGACTAATACAGCTACCCCTCTGAGATTAATTTAATTTAGAATTTCAGTCTGGCTTTTCTAGTACATGTTAGAGATACAGCAAGGTGGGGATAGGCTGCTATACTAATTCTCTTGTGGAATAAAGATCCCTTAGAAACTCTCCAACTGCTCTAAGTAATATTGGGGTTGAGCTGGTGACAAATCAGAGAACCGTAACATGTCTGAGTTCAAATGCCAGGGGCAACTGAGCCCTTCATTTACAAATATATGCTGCAATGATAACCTGATTAATGCAGGACAAACGCCTTTGGGATTTCTTGAGTCTCATTGTCTTGCACAATATTGATAATCTATTTCACATTGGTATGAGCAATAAAGTCCTTAACATCATGCTTCTTTTCTGCATTTTCATATTCTTCTGTTCCAAGCCTTATAAAGGCTGTTCACTGAATAGAAGTCATCATTATCTCTTAAGAGTCTAGTTTTCTAGTCTGATATTTTACCCAGTGTCAGTTAGTTCTTATAATCTCAACCTCTGTGATTCATTTTGATTATATAAATCCTTTTGTCTTGTCTCCCCTTGAAATACTGGACATTGAGCATTCGTGTTTCTTTGTGCATTTGATAGCTTCTATTCAATTACCTTTGTAAGCAGGTAGCCCTTTGCTCCATAGATAACTGCTGGGAGACAAAATTGAGACATGCATGATATTTTAGATTTACCAAATGTTCCCTACCCTATTTTTATTCTGTTATTTACTTCTTGTGGCTTTTAATCATTTCACTAGCATCCCTGAATACATATCTGTAAATGCTGCATCTTTTACTTTCATCCCATGTGGATGAATTATAACATATTTCAGTTTTACCTTTCCGGGGTTTGTCAACAATCTATGCTTTTTTTTGCCTCCTTTAGACCTTTGATATTAGCAACAGTGCTCCCAGGCTTTCTAAAATAAGTGAAACATAATATGTTGATCTCAAATGCTTAAACATGATTCCAGGTACATATTCATGATTTGTCACTCTCAATCTGGTTTATAGGAAATCACTTTCATACAAGTTATAAACAATTCAAATAATTTTCTATAGCCTCATTTTACCCTTTTCCCTTATGTGTAATTTATCATTGTCGGCAATTAATCTGCAAGTAGCTAGGTTTTAAATACTTTATGTTTTCCAGTTACTTTGTTTGAATGCCTCAGCATGTGTTTGTTTGTGTTAACATTTGCGTCTTCACAGTGAACATTATGTATTTATAGTAGTACTTTGGTTTGCTTATGCAGCACACACAGACTTCTCATGGGTTCCGTAAATTATTATTCTACAGAAATTGAGAAGTGAAGGGAAAATGAGAGAAAGAGGGAAAGATGAGAAAACAAAGGCAATATGGAAATGTGGCCATTACTTTGCACTGCCATAGCACCTCTCCTCGGAGGAACTCCCAAAATACTTTACATGTCTCCTAAGAGAGTCTATATATGCTATAAACTGAAGCAACCCACATGCTACTATAATTAATCACTCATTACATCCCTGTGAGGTAAGTTAAATTAGTTCTGTGAAGGTTAATGATCACTTACCATTGCAGACTATGTACTTCAGATGGTGTTCCTTAGACCATGCAACCACAGCAGTAGATACTTGATACAAACTGAAATATCAGAGGATGCCTTGGAATTATAGAGTATCTCTCATCAGAAGATATGTTGACTATAAAAATACTTTTGACTTTCCTTACAGAAGTAGCAGGGCACTGAGGTTCTTTTTAGTAGAATTAGATTAGTTTAATTGAACTATTTGTGTTCTCAATGTTACGCAAATGTTTAATTACTTCATTGGACTGGGGCCTTGGATTGCTTATCCTTTAGCAGATTTTCACGAGCCTTTCAAAAGAAAACTTTCATAGATTCCATCTACTGTTCTAAACTACATGAATATGAATAATTTGAACCAAGTCTGCATAAGCAAAGAACATAACACACAAAGTTATTGTAATAATTGGTGACTCATTACACAGTATCAATAGTGTCAACAGCAAAATCCAAAATTCTAGTATCTTTAGTTATGTCATGTTTCCACTGATCCACAACAAATACATACATGATCCTATACATGTTTGTTAGTCTCTGTGGTGCCACGGGGCTACTTATTATGGCTAAAAGATAGGAAACAAAGGGTAGGAATAAATGGTCAGTTTTCAGAATGGAGAGAAGTAATTAGTGGTGTCCCATGGGGCTCTGAAATGGGACAAAACCTATTCAAAATATTCATAAATTATCTGGAGAAAGGGGTAAACTGTCAGGTGGCAAAATTTGCAGATGATACTAATCTTTTCAAGATAGATAATTGCAAAGCAGACTATGAAGAACTTCAAAAGGATCCCATAAAACTAAGTGCCTGGGTAACAAAATGGCAGATGAATTGTAATGTTGGTAAATGCAAAGTAAAGCATATTGGAAAACATAATTCCAACTATATGTATAAAATGATGGGGACTAAATTATCTATTACCACCCAAGACAAAGGTCTTGAAGTCATTGTGGATAGTTCTCTGAAAACTTCCACTCAGAGGGTAGCAGTAAAAACAAAACAAAACAAAAAAAACCAACCCACCAAACCCAGAATGTTAAGAATGATTAAAAGAGGGATAGAAAATAAAACAAGAATATCATATTGCCTCTATAATTCCATGGTATGCCCAAATCTTGAATACTGCATACAGATATGGTTGACTCATCTCAACAAAGATATCTTGGCCTTGGAAAAAGTTCAGAAAAGGGCAACAAAACTGATTCGGTATTTGGAAAAGCTGCTATTCAAGAAGCAATTAATAAAATGGCCATTTTTCAACTTAGAAAAGAGGAGACTGGGGAGGGAGATGATAGAAGTCTATAAAACCTGACTGATATGGATAAAGTAAATAAGGAAAAGTTATTTTCTTGCTCCCATAACACAAGAACTAGGGGTCACCAAATGAAATTAATAGGTAGCTGATTTAAAAAAGAAAAAAGGAAATATTTCTTCACACAATGCACAGTTAACCTGTGGAACTCCTTGCTAGATGATGTTGTGAAGACCAGGATGTTAACAGGATTAAAAAAAACCTAGATAAATTCATGGAGGAAGGTTCATCAATGGCCGCTTACTAGGATGAGTAGGAATGGTGTCCCTAGCCTCTTGTTTGTCAGAAGCTGGGAATGGGTGACAGGAGAGGGATCACTTGATGATGACCTGTTCTGTTCATTCCCTCTGGGGCACCTGGCATTGGACACAGTTGGAAGACTGGATACCGAGCTAGATGGACCTTTGATCTTACCATTCTTACATTCTAAAGATCAGATCTGTTAGAGTTTATTATAATGTTGCTAAGTCACTGTCATGTCAAGCAAAAAAATCCATATAGGATATGCAAATTAAGTATATTATATTCCAAGACCCTTAAGATGAATACCAAAATTTATCCTACTCTGTAAAATCAACATTTATATTTGGCAATAGTAATGAAAAAGGAATGGCTTGTCCTATTGTCCACATAATTTATGCATTTGGTCCCAAGCCAAAATTCTGTAACTTAACATGTCCAAACTTTGGGAAAATTTAAATGGTGATTTATACTCTGTGTTGTCTCAGTTTTACTTCCCATATTGCTATCTGTGGTGGAGTTCTAGAGGAATCAGCAGGAGCTCTAGTATTGAAAAGGCTTAAATAGTGCTATCATGTCACTAATACTAATGCTCCCAATTTTGTTCTTAAAGGGAGCTAACCTGGTATTAACCACAGTGATAGATTGAGGCCTTAAAATCTGCTTTGCTAAGGTACATAGGAATCTTTCAGGGTAAGTACTATCAGCTCCCGCGGCATTTTAATTTTCATGTTTTTAAAGCATTCTTCTTGCCTCAGCCAGAAAGCTAATAGCAGGAGCAGAAACAAAGGCACACACTCACACCTAGTTCAGCAAGTAAGAGGCTGGTGGAATGGTGGAGCAAAAGAGAACTCCAACAGTCTGCTTGCAGCAGGCAAGGAACTGTTGAGTGAGAGTGGACTGCAGAAATTTGAATTCTCTTTCACCCTTTCAGAGCCCAGACAGGGTTATGAAAACAGTATTGAATTTATCAGATGGTTCTTTGTGTGGTGGAATTGATATGGGAATTCTGATTTGAGGTTATGTGGACATAGGAAAATGAAACAGTGATTTTCCTAAGAGAGCATATGAGGGAAAGAATAGGAAATTTAAAGGATAAGTTAGAAAAATAAAAGTATAGTAAATGTTATCTATAAGGAAAGAGACAGAAATGCAACGAGAAATGTGCCCTGAACTAATATGGATGGTGGGGGGGAATGTGGGAGGAGGGAATGAAGACCAAAAAGCAGGAGACATGGAAAATTCATTTGAAATGTATTAAATTGAGAGGCAATTGACAATCTAATAAATAAAGGGGAACGTTTGTAAGTTTGTGTGCTAATAACTTGGACACTATGGGTATGTCTAGACTACATGGTTCCATCGACGGAGCCATGTAGATGAGTTTACTAGACATAGGAAAATGAAGCAGCTATTTAAATAATCGCCGCTTCATTTACATCAAAATGGCTGCCACGCTGTGCCGATCAGCTGTTTGGCATGGTGGCGATTTTGATGTAAACGAAGCGGCGATTATTTAAATCACTGCTTCATTTTTCTATGTCTAGTAAACTCATCTACATGGCTCCGTCGATGGAGCCATGTAGTCTAGACATACCCTACAAGACCTACCGCAATCAAAATGTGCATGGGATAACCTTTCATCCAGGAGAAGGTTTTAAGGTACTTTTGATCCGATCAGGCCCGAGCTCAAGTTGTAAAAATTAAAAAGTAACCCACCGTGCTGCGCTGCAGGGGCTGCCTCGCCCACCCTAGGTCTCGTGCCCACCGCCTGTAGCCCTCAGCGCCATCCGGGACTCACCCCCTTTCACCTACGAGGTTACATAAGCAACCCTCTCCTCCCCCACACCAGCATGCAGTGCCCCAACCCCCACATGCACAATGGCTCGGGCACCCACCCTGCCCCTGTGGTATCTGCAGCCCCGGCGTGAGCTGAGGCACCCCTCCCACATGTAACTCCCCCCGCCCCATGGATGATATGGACCTATATTTTAATCAGTATAGAAATCAGGGCAATTTTTCTACCATTCAAAAAAAGATAATGGACTACTGTTTTTCTACATTTTGTTCCTCCCGTTTCCCGAGCAACGCCAGGTAACTCCAGCTAGTATCTTATAAATAGTTCTCAATAAAGAGCACTAACTGTTTTATTCCAGTAAATTGTGGACAGGTGTGGCAGTTCAGGTTTTTTCATATGGGATATCTAAGTATCATCATTGGGTTAGAAGGAATCAGGTACATTTTTCAAGCTATGTTCTAAGTGCCTTGCAAATGGGTTGGTGCTGTTGTCTATGGAGTCAGATGAACATAATGTGTGATTGATCTTCAAAGGCAAACTCTGCTTTTAGGTTTGGCAAGAGAAAATGATTAATGACTTTGGGCTGGACCCTTCACAAGTTCCATGGGCTGTACAGGATTGGGCTTGGTGTATCTGAAATTACTACAGTGTTTAGTTTTGTGTCTTGTTTACCTCTTCAGTTCCTTATAGAAATGTTGGCCTGGAAGACATCTCATGGCATCTAGTCTAGCCCCTTGTGCTAAGGCAGAACTGGACCATAAATGTTTGTCTAGCCTATTTTTAAAAACCTCAAATGACAGGCATTACACAATCCACCTTGATAACCTATTCCAAGATTTAACTATCCATATATTTAGAAAGATTTTCCTAATAACTAACACAATTCTCCCTTGCTATGGTTAAATTGTTGAGTCATTTGGAAATGAAAGACATTCCTTTCCTACTGTACTTTATGAAGGTTTAATTCAGTTTTAAAATCAGTGTTTAATATTTTGTCCAAGTAGTTTTGGAAAATGTAGTATGAACTTTTTCTACATTAACTGGAACGCCTCCAATTCTTAAAGATACCACAAGTTTCAAATCAGGTTAATTTTACATAACTTTTTCTTGCTTATGCTAATGGAATAGAGGAGCACACATTTCTGATGTTGCTTGAACCCTCTCTCTCATCATTGTAGCTCCTTTCCTTTGGCTATTTGAGATAATTTATGAAATTTTGGATCAGAATATCAATGCTCCAATTTTAGAAGTGGTTAGGAATCATTTGGTTGTGCCGGAAAGTGATTTGATCAATATTAATTGGTGTCCATGAAATTGTTTCCAGTGACAAATGTCGGATCTCAGTGGAATTATGACATTAATTTTCTCTTTGAAACATGTATGAGATAATATTAGCATCATAAATATTATTCTGTCATTTCAGTTATTTTGGAGTCTAAAGGAAAGCTTTAGAGCCACTTTAATATCACTATTACTATAGTGGACTAGTTTCCAATGAGGAGAAAGTCACTGCAACATCTGTCTTTCTTACCTTGCCTACATACTGATGCATACCATTTTGCTATTTCATGAATCTCTGGAGTATAACATAAGCTGAGATTTAATTACTTGAAACCTGCTGTTTCATCTGATATTTTGACAAGCTGCCGGGCCTGCAGTACCTTATTCAATAATTTTTTATTCTTCACAGAGAGTGGCTAAATTGGTAGCAGATTTTGAATGCCAACTTAACATGCATTTGCACTTTCTCAGTTTGAACCAGGAGGTTAAAACATGGAGGTGGGTCATAGCCACAGTGTTGTACCATGTTCACTAGGGAAGAAGTGTCTTTGTTGGGAATTTACTGCATATTTCCATCTACAATACATATTGAAGGAGGAAATACCTGCCTTTTACAGGTCATTTTGTTTTCCTATAGTCCTACTAATTTTGGCCACTCATTAACAAATAAGTGTTGTAGCAAAGTGCTTTTATGGCAGCTACCAGTGTCTTTGAATAAAGAGAATGCATTCCCTTATTAGTCGTGTAATTAGAATGGATGTTATAACAGCAGGAAATACCATGCTAACACCCTTTCAAAATAAATAACTGTATCTTGAGCCCTGTCACCATGGGTTGAAGTCACTGCGCTTCAGCTTTGGATCAGTAGGTGGAGCTTAAGCTCTGGCCCTGGGTCCGGCAAATTTAACACCAGCTATGGCAACCCCACTTTGGGTCCTAGCCACAGTTTGAGAAGAGATGACTTAGGACATTTCAGAAATAGTGCCAAGATTTTAAATATCCTTGGAATCCATGTTTATGTTGTGAAATCCACGTATAGCTGCAAAACAGTGATGTTACTGATGGTGCACACCATAAGCAGAGAGAGGGGAAGGATACAGCGGAGGACACTTTGTTGTGTTTCCCCCCTTTTGCAAGTGATGTTGCAATCGGGCACATGGTACCATAGTGCCGCTCACTGAAATTTGGCCCAGGGGCCCCTCATTCCTGACAGAAGAGGGTGCTGCAACCCCTAGAATGAGAGTGGTTCTGTTTGCTGCATTAAAAAAAATTTCATGGTATAAGCTTAGAGCAGGCCCGTTGATGGCAGTTACCCCAGGGGTCATTGATTTAAAGGGGTCTGGAGCTGCCACTGCTGATACTGCAGAAGCAGTGGCAGCCAGAGCCCAGGCCTTTTAAATTGTTGCCAGAGCACCGAAATACTGGGGAAGGTCCAGCGCTGTGATGCATACATCCATTGTCTACCCTGGCCTTGCCCCTGCCCTTTCTGCCCAAAGCCCTACCCTTTCCGGGGGCACAGATCCACACCCCTGACCTCACCTGTGGGCCTGCATAAGCTGTCAGCCCCCTTTTGCTGATAGATAAGTTATGGGTAGGTTATTTCTATTACTTTAACATTTAATGATTACAATTTAAGCCTCAAAGAAGCAGACTCAAAACACTATATTTAGCTTTAATTGATAGACCAAGCATGTTAATCTGTAAATTATTTCAATACACCTTTTTTCTTAAAAATGATCTATTAGCATATTTATCTTTTACTAATATTTGATACTAAATAACTTCTTAGATCTTCTTTGTGTTAAACACTTCTCTGCAAACAGATTATTTTGGAAATATAATAGTAATTAATTCCTTGGCAGAGCACTTTTCAGCAGAAATAAGAAATTGGCTTTTGGGCTGTAGCTACCAAAGACTCTGACAGATTTGGGTTTTTGATGTGACAAACGACTTAGTATAAGACTGTCTGGACAATAGAAAAGCGTTTGCAGGTGCTTACTATAGATTGGGATTGGAAATTTAATTTAAAATTAGTCTCTGAATACAGAGTGCTCTTGGACAAAATGAAGAGACCAAAAATTGAAAGCATGGCTGCTACAGCTTTTTTTTATATATATATAAAAAACTAAGAAACCAAAGCTGGATTAACTCTGCTCCTCTAAACCATGGGTCTTTTCTAGACTGACTAAAGCCTCAGTAACTTTTAAATATATTTAGGTCAAGACTTCATCTTTGCCAGGGTGGGGACAGACTGCAGATGGAAGTGGTGGGGAGGAGTCTCCGCTTGCTCTGTCTCAAGGCCCCAAACCACCTAGACTGCCTCTGTATTAATCCTATAAGAATTTAAAGGAAAACAAAGGAAAAATTCTTAAGTTACACTGGCTGCCTTGGGAAGGGGAGTGTCAAGGTTGTTCCTCACTCTGTCACTTAAAGTGCAGAAGGTGGGGGACGACAAGAGACTTTAAAATACTTTGCCTCTAGAGGCTTCTCTTTTAAGAACTCCCCAAGGTCACAGATTCCCTGGCCTTGGAAGGTAGCTGCCACCCCCCAAGTGAAGCCCCTCTCCCCCCACAAACCCTTTCTTCTTGAACCCAGGAAGAAATAACTTGGGAACATCTTCCAGTGGGGAACCCACACCTCTTTTACCACAAGAGAGCTTGAAAAAAAAAAAGAAAACAAGAACACAAACTGTAATCTCTGAGGGTATGTCTACACTACAAAGTTAGTTCGAACTAACGGACGTTAGTTCGAACTAACTTTAATAGGCGCTACACTAGCGCTCCGCTAGTTCGAATTTGAATCGAACTAGCGGAGCGCTTAGTTCGAACTAGGTAAACCTCATTTTACGAGGATTAAGCCTAGTTCGAACTAGCTAGTTCGAATTAAGGGGTGTGTAGCCCCTTAATTCGAACTAGTGGGAGGCTAGCCCTCCCCAGGTTTCCCTGGTGGCCACTCTGGCCAACACCAGGGAAACTCTATGCCCCCTTCCCGGCCCCAGACCGCTTAAAGGGGCACGGGCTGGCTACTGTGCCCGTGCCAGGTGCAAGCCTGCCAGCACCCAGCCAGCAGACCCTGCACCTGGCACGGCACAGAGCCACCCACCCGATGTCCCCCAGCCCACCCCTTCTTCCCGGGACCAGGCTGGCGGCTCCCGGGAGCTTGCCCAGGACCGCAAGAGGCGGGCACCTTCCTGGGCTAGTGCGGACATCGTGGACCTCGTCCACGATCTCCGCACTAGGCACAGGAAAGTGGCCGTTTAGGGCAGGAGAGCTGCCAGCCTGGCCACCCAGGAGCAGGTGTGCATGAAAATCAAGGGGGTCCACTGAGACCCCCGACCCTGAGCCCTGAGCTTACAATGGCCGTCCTGGGTCAGACCAAAGGTCCATCTAGCCCAGTAGCCTGTCTGCCGACAGCGGCCTACCCTAGGGACCCTGGAGGGGATGGACCGAAGACAGTGACCAAGCCATTTGTCTCGTGCCATCCCTCTCCAGCCTTCCACAAACTTTGGGCAGGGACACCACTCCTACCCCCTGGCTAATACCACAGCATGGACCCAACCTTCATGACTTGATCTCACTTCCCTTTAAACTCTGTTCTAGTTGTAGCCTTCACAGCCTCCTGCAGCAAGGAGTTCCGCAGGTTAACTATTTGCTTTGTCAAGAACAACAACTTTCTCTTACTAGTTTCAAGCCTGCTACCCATTCCTTTCCTTTGGTGTCCTCTAGTCCTTCTTTATGGGAACTCACGAAGAACTTTTCTGAATGCACCCTCTCCACCCAACCCCTGCTTTTAGAGACCTCTATCCTGTCCCCCCTCCGTCTCCTCTTTTCTAAGCTGAACAGTCCCAGTCTCTGTAGCCTCTCTTCATCTGGGACCTGATCCCAACCCCTGATCATGTTAGTTGCCCTCCCCTCTCCCAACCTTTCTCTTCCCCTCTCCCACCTCCTTTTCCCAATCTCCCCCAGTTTTGTTCAATAAAGACAGAGTCAATGTTGGAAGAAACGTTATCTTTATTTTGTACATCAATAAGAAGGGGGCTAGGGAAGGGTAAGTGGAAGGAGGTGAGGGAGGAATGGGGTACGAGCCCCCGATGGGGAGGACTGGGCTGGCTTTGCGGGCTTCTGGGGGAGGAAGCTCTCCTGCAGCCCCCCGATTGCCCCCTCTCCCCAGATGGCAGCCTGCGGCAAGTGCAGCCAGGCTGATGGCCGAGTGGTGTCATGTGCCCAGTGTGGGTACTCCGGGCACTCCAAGCCAGAACTTCTTTGCAAGCGGGGCACCCCTTAGAACTGTATGTCCGGGGTGGGGGTCGGGACCCTTTAAGCACAGCCCTCGGCTAGCCTGAGACAGCATCTCCACGCTCTAAGTCCTCCGCTGATGCCCTGCCGGCACTGCTTCCGGCCATCCTTAAGCCCTGTTCAGAGTCCACTCAATGTGGACTTGCTAGTTCGAATTAGCAAAACGCTAATTCGAACTAGTTTTTAGTTCTAGACGCGTGAGTTCGAATTAGCTTAGTTCGAATTAACTAATTCGAACTAAGTTAGTTCGAATTAACGTTCTAGTGTAGACGTACCCTGACTGCTGACCTCTCAGTCTTAGTATCAGAGAGGTAGCCGTGTTAGTCTGAATCTGCAAAAGTGGCGAGGAGTCCTGTGGCACCTTATAGACTAACAGAAGTGTTGGAGCATAAGCTTTCGTGGGCAAAGACATGCATCTGACGAAGTGGGTCTTTGCCCACGAATGCTTATGCTCCAACATTTCGGTTAGTCTATAAGGTACCACAGGACTCCTCGCTGCCCTCTCAGTCTTAGACCTCCTGTTACCTTCCAGGATACAAGAATGGAATCAGAGTCTTAAAAAGGTAATTTTATTAACAAAACAAAAAGACATCCTAGGCAAAGCATACTTGGTTGCTAGGTGCTATAGAGTAACTGAGAAAAACAGATTAAAGCACAAAGAATTGCTTCTCCTGGGATTCAGTTTTAAGTACAGGGTATGGGGTGGGAGGCACATGTACTCAGCACAGAGGAGTTTAACCAAACCGCAAAACAAAGAAAACAACCTGATAACATCTAAATAAACATTCCTTGTCAATTACATAGCCATATCTTAAAGGTCAGGTCCATTTCTAGGCATGGGTATTCCTTTTCTGGGCATGGGTATCCCTGTGGTTCAATTCATCTCCCCCCCCCCCCCCCCGGCTTCTGGTTTAAAACTCCAAACAAAGAAACTGCTGACAGTAGATTTCTTTCCATTCAAATCTCAATACTTTCTCCCCATTGGTTCTCCTGGCAGCCTGCCAACATTTCCTAGATACCTGGGCTTCCCCTTTAGTTACTGAATGCTGGGATGTTTGGAAAAGGACAACACCTCTCCCATCTATCACAAGGAGTCAGGACACAGGGGCTTGCCCTGCCCACCCCATGCTTCTGCAGACTTCCTCTGCTCCCTTGTAAGAGCATTGGGCAGGCAGGCGGGGCAAGCACTCAAGCTCTGACCCTGCTTCCTGACAGGAGTTCTATGCAGGCAGAGTAAAGTAAGCCCCTAGGACCCTGACCACTCCCCTTGTGTAGTGCCGAGTGGGTGGGTGGGGGAGTGAGACAAGCCTCCCTATCTAAACCATGCTTGCCAGCAGAAGTACCAGACAGTTGAGTAGAATGGGGGTGAGGCACAGTGGTGCCCATTTTTCTGGGGTTTTCCAATTGGCCAGGTGCCCCAGCATTGGCTCCACTGGCCTAGTGGCTAATCTGCCAACACGGTGACATCTTAGCAAAGAAAATGAAAAAAATAATAAAAACTTTCCTACATTAAATTTGCTTTCCATATCAAAATCATTTTAAAATTGATTCCATAGAAAAATCCATGCAACAGCAGGAAGAACGTGTAACATTTCACTTGACTCCAAGGTCCTACTACTCTGAAACCTCTCCCTGGGGCATCTGTTATAAACAGATAAAAGCTGATTTTTATGCAAGGCTTTTTTGTGCAACCTCATTCATGGTTACTAGTACATGGGGTGAAACACCATGCCAGAACCTAGCCCAGTTAATCTGTGTCAAGGAATATAGTCAATTTTATTCCATGAAAACAAATATTTTGTATTATTTATAAGATAGGAAGATAGGCTTAAATTGCAGCAAGGGAGATTTAGGTTGGACATGGAGGAAAGCTTTCTAATTGCCAGGGTGGTTAAGCACTGGAATGAATTGCCTAGGGAGGTTGTGGAATCTCCATTATTGGAGATTAAGAGCAGGTTAGACAGATACCTGTCAGGGAGTGTCTAGATGGTGTTTGATTCTGCCATAAATGCAGGGAACTCTACTTGATGACCTCTCAAGGTCCCTCCCAATTCTATGATTCTATTATTTAGGGCTTGACTCCGAGAATTAGGCCTAGCCAAGATAATGGTGATAGAGCTGTCTATATATGGAGGAGAGTAGTGAAAAAACCCTCACAACCTTCAGAACATCTGACTCTAATTAACCAGTTCTCTCAAAGCTGAAAGTGGGAGGGGTTTGGGCCAATATAAGCCAGAGGCAGGCCATTCTGGTGGGAGAAGACATGAGATTGAAGGCATGTCAACTAAAAACAAGCTTGTGAAAGAGTCAGAAGGTGAGGTTTTCATATGAGGAAAAAATGGAGCTCCAACTAGGGCCTGCCTCCATAGGAAACTGGGATTTGCCTGAGCGGTAAGAAAACTTATGACGCAAATGGGACTACACCAACTTTGAGTGTGGCTGATATAACCTTTCATTCAAACACTCACCTTTTCTCTGGCTACCTTTTTCTTTCCAGCTCTATTGTTTCTGAGGTGGTCAGGTCATCCTATCCTACCAGGCGATAATTTGATGAGAAGGGAAGTGTGGAGCTGTACAATACATAAGAGGGACTGCGTGGCGATTACTAAAGTGCCTTAATCACAGCATGACTTAATCACATTGAAAGTCCATGTTGTTGCGACTTGCTTTCCTAAGTCAGCTGCTTTTCAAAATCACACCTACTTGAGTCTCCACAAACTCTTAGTGCACACTGTGAGAGGGTGTGGGAAGGTTAACTTGTCTCCCTGTGGCCAGTCTGCCCTAAGTCTGGTACATGACTGGAAGGAGAGGCCCTGCACCTGTCTATCCTCTTTGAAGCAAAGTGTAGCCAAATGTATTGGTGCTACTATTGTGCACATGGTGAGGAAAGCTCCCTGTGACCTCAGCATTTCATTTAATTTGCACGAGGAACAGCATCCATTAGCCCACAGCAAAAACTCAAATTTCTTCTACATTGTGTTGCTTCAGAAAATGAAAGGAAGCTATTTTTCATATTTATTTTAAAACTGATCTACAGTTGACTCCACAGGGGTCCAATAGCTCCGTTTGAATAGAATGTTAAAACAATAAAATCATCCATAAAGTATTCCACATAAATTATTTGTCTGTCGTCTGTCATGAAATTATAAATGCAACTATGTAAGATTACTTCTCTGTGACCAGAATGGGCTAATTATTGCAATTTGTTGGACTCTGTGGGAGAGAAAAATAATAAACCATAGTATAGTGGCTTTTGTTACTAATTTTACTCTTAGGTCATAGAATCAAAATGAAATGATTTAAAAATGGTTATTTATGCCTGACTATTGGCAGCTCTACATACAATACAGAAGGTAGCAATCATGGGCATAATATTTTTACAGAAATTATGGGAAGAGTAGCGTGCTGTCATCTTTTCAAACTCCGGACAGTTGAATGAAATTGTCTTGATGTCATCTGTGAGTGAGTAACCTACATTTCTTTTAATTAGTTGTGTAAGAGATTACTTCATGAATGTAGCAAAGAGAAAAGGAGACATTATAGTTTCATGAAGAATTTGTTGAAAAAAAATATCTTTGGGTATGTCTACACTACAGAGTTAGTTCGAACTAACAGACGTTAGTTCGAACTAACTTTCATAGGCGCTACACTAGCGCTCCACTAGTTAGAACTTAATTCGAACTAGCGGAGCGCTTAGTTCGAACTAGGTAATCCTCATTTTACGAGGATTAAGCCTAGTTCGAACTAGCTAGTTCGAATTAAGGGGTATGTAGCCCCTTAATTCGAACTAGTGGGAGGCTAGCCCTCCCCAGGTTTCCCTGGTGGCCACTCTGGCCAACACCAGGGAAACTCGTCTGCCCCCCTCCCGGCCCCGGACCCCTTAAAGGGGCATGGGATGGCTACGGTGCCCGTGCCAGGTGCAAGCCTGCCAGCACGCAGCAAGCAGACCCTGCACCTGGCACGGCTCGAGCCACCCACCCGATGCCCCCCAGACCTCCCCGTCCTCCCGGGACCAGGCTGGCAGCTCCCGGGAGCTTGCCCGGGACCGCAAGAGGCGGGCACCCACCTGGGCTAGTGCGGAGATCGTGGACTTTGTCCACGATCTCCGCACTAGGCACAGGAAAGTGGCCGTTTAGGGCAGGAGAGCTGCCAGCCTGGCCACCCAGGAGCAGGTGTGCATGAAAATCAAGGGGGTCCACTGAGACCCTCGACCCTGAGCCCTGAGCTTACAATGGCCGTCCTGGGTCAGACCAAAGGTCCATCTAGCCCAGTAGCCTGTCTGCTGACAGAGGCCAACCCCAGGGACCTTGGAGGGGATGGAGCGAAGACAGTGACCAAGCCATTTGTCTTGTGCCATCCCTCTCCAGCCTTCCACAAACCTTGGGCAGGGACACCACTCCTACCCCCTGGCTAATCGCACTCCGTGGACCCAACCTCCATGACTTGATCTTACGTCCCTTTAAACTCTGTTCCAGTTCTAGCCTTCACAGCCTCCTGCAGCAAGGAGTTCCACAGGTTGACTCTTTGCTTTGTGAAGAAGAACATTCTGTTACTAGTTTGAAGCCTGCTACCCATTCCTTTCTTTTGGTGTCCTCTAGTCCTTCCTTATGGGAACTAATGAAGAACTTTTCTTGATGCACCCTCTCCACCCAACTCCTGCTTTTAGAGACCTCTATCCTGTCCCCCCTCCGTCTCCTCTTTTCTAAGCTGAAAAGTCCCAGTCTCTTTAGCCTCTCTTCATATGGGACCTGTTCCCAACCCCTGATCATTGTAGTTGCCCTCCCCTCTCCCACCTCCTTTTCCCAGTCTCCCCCAGTTTTGTTCAATAAAGACAGATTCCATTTTTGAACACAATTGTCCTTTATTTTGTACATCAAGAAAAGGGGCTAGGGAAGGGTAAGTGGAAGGAGGTGAGGGAGGAATGGGGTACGAGCCCCCGATGGGGAGGACTGGACTGGCTCTGCGGGCTTCCAGGGGTGGAAGCTCTCCTGCAGCCCCCCAGTTTTCCCCCTCTCCCCAGATGGCAGCCTGCGGCAAGTGCAGCCGGGCTGATGGCCGAGAGCTGTGATGTGCCCAGTGTGGGCACTCCGGGCAATCCAAGCCAGGACTGCTTTGCAAGCAGGGCACCCCGAGAACTGTCTGTCCAAGGTGGGGGTCGGGTCCCTTTAAGCGCAGCCCTCGGCTAGCCTGAGACAGCATCTCCACGCTCTAAGTCCTCCTCTGATGTCCTGCCGTCACTGCTTCCGGGCATCCTTAAGCCTGGTTCAGGGTCCACTTAATGTGGACATGCTAGTTCGAATTAGGAAAATGCTAATTCGAACTAGTTTTTAGTTCTAGACGCGTTAGTTCGAATTAGCTTAGTTCAAATTAAGTAATTCGAACTAAGGGTATGTCTAGACTACCGCGTTTTGTCGACAGATACTGTCGACAAAACTTCCGTCAACGAAGAGCGTCCAGACACATTGAGTTCTGTCGACAAAGCAAGCTGCTTTGTTAACAGAACTCCGTAGTCTGGACGCAACGTTACAGGCAATAACACCTTCTGTCGACAGAAGGTGTTATGCCTCGTAACATGAGGTATACCAGCGTCGACAAAACTGCTGAGTTCTGTCGATGTTATGTCGACAGAACTCAGCGGTAGTGTAGACGCTGGTATAGTTTTGTCGACAAAAGTCCACTTTTGTCAACAAAACTAGGTAGTCTAGACACACCCTAAGTTAGTTCGAATTAGCGCTGTAGTGTAGACATACTCTTTCAGACACACCCAAGATGCTGAGCTTTTCATTTCATTTTTAAAACAAAACACATTAATCACTTTGAAAGCATATATGGGGACACTTCAGGACTTTCCTACATTAAAAAGAACACAGTTCATAGCACTGCTCTTCACAAGTAGGGCTAGTACTTTCTAGTAATGGACCCTATTGCTGCACTAGCACCACTGAGCTCGATACCTCAGTCAAGCTAAAGTACATTTCTCTGTAGCACAGAGCTCTCTTGAGTTCTGTGACCCACTGGGTCTGGAACAGCTAAAGATGTCCCACATCTTGAGAGGGAAGTACACAAGGAAGAGGATTAACAAGATCACCCACTCTTTCCTTTTCCTAGGGGTGAATCTCTGCCTTTACTCCACCAGCTTGCTCTTCATAGGAATGGGGCACTAAAGAATGATATCAGAAGGTGCAATGCATAGCAAATGTTCGTTTTGTTTTCTAGAAGTTCCTATATCTTTTTGGGAAAGAGGCTCCCCTCCTTCTGGTTTTATTCCCGTGATTAGCATGTGATCTCTTGATTAGCATGTGATTTAGTCTGCAACAGGCATCCTCTGGGAGATATACAATGCTCAATACACTGAGCAGAGAGAGAGAGAAGCCTCTGTTACTACCTGTTTGAAAGGAAGGATAACTATACATGTTAAAAACCATAGTCAGTGGGTCCTTGAGAATCCAGAGGAAAGCTAGGAAAGCAGGAAGTGAGTTGGCAGAAAGCCAGGAGAGCCAATGGAAACAGTGTGTGAATTTTTTAATTGGAAGCAGTGACCTTCCTGTTCTGGTTGTTAGTGTGTGATCAGAGGACAGCCTGGGAGACATGAATTAAGCCAGGAACCTGGCCATGGAGAATCCAGCAGTGTCCTTGCCTAGGGAAGGACTAAATCATGGAACAACAGATATGTGAGTAGAACAGGAAATGATTAGTCAGACACCACAGGGTTATTTTCATTGTTTTGGGGTTTGTTGGACTTCTCCGTGCACAGCACATGTAACTATACCCTTATACTGTAACTTTGCAAACCGAATCTTGGGGAAGCAATTTTCTGTTTTAATCTTTTTTATTGCTCTGTAGCACCTAGGAACAATGTAATGTTTCATCAAATATGTTTTCTTTGTTTTGTTGATAAAAATCACCCTTTTAAGCACATGATCTGACTCCTGTGTTCTAGAAGGCAGGAGGCTCTGTGTACACGTGCCTAAGACTTCAAGTCTTTCTACTAGGAGAAATTACTGCTGTTGTTTTTTCCAAACTCTCCCCAGAAGGAGGATTAAAGAGCATGAGGGTACTCCACAGCAAGGAATCCCCAAATTCACCTTCCTGGGTTCTCAAAGGTGAGTTTTTTTTTATTTTATTTGAGTAGTAGCAGCAATACCAATCCAAGGTCAGGGAATCTGTGACCTTAGGGATTTTTAATCCAAGCCTTTGGTGCCAAGGTATTTTTAAAGTCTCTTGTGGGCTCCCACTTTCTGTACTCAGAGTGCCAGAGTGGGGAAAGTCTTGAGAGGAAACTTACTGAGATCCTTCACCTCCTAATTATCTGCCTTAAGAACAGATTTTTCAGTACAGACACACAACTCCATAAATATTATTTGTACATATTTCACAGTGATTGCATTGCCTACTTGGCTGCTGGCTCTCAGCAGAGTGCTCATCTGTCACCTTTTAGTGAATTATTATGCATGTATCCAACCTAGGAGATTCCTGTAAAATTCTATGCACCCCCTGTACTGTCTACCAGCTGGGACCAAGATGTTTCTAGGTCACATTCATTTTTCAATATATATATATATTTGCTCTCATTAGTGTAAAGGTTCCAATACCATCCTGAAAAATATCAGAGGTTTTGCCCAATAGTTCAACTACTTTTTATGTTGGGTTTGAATTCACAATTTTCTCTTATGTCTGAAATCCAACAGAATCTTACAAAAATTTTCTATCAAATAATGCATTATCCCCTAACTTCAAAACACAGAGGTTTAATATATACAACTATATTTCAGCTTCACTGTAATAACATCACCCATAGTGAGGATTTCCTTTTTATATGTTTTTAGAAGTCCTGAGGTTTTCTGCAACTTCACCCTTTTAAATAATCTCTGATAATCCTGCTGTGAAACTACAGAAAGAGGAGACCTGTATCAGACTCCATTTTAAATCTTACTCCTTTCACTTGGAATCCAAATAATACTTTATTTTCTTCTATATGAAACCATTCTAAGGATGATCCTCCAACCTTATGTTGTCATCTGCAAGCAGATGAATCTGAAAGTCTCTGGTATTGTTCTTGTAATGTGGTAATTGTTGGGTGTTTTTTTTTTCACTACCCTACGTGACTTCTGTGTGCACCAAGTTTCTAGTCTTGGAATCAACAATAATTTGCATTGTAAATCTGTTTCTCACAATGAAAGCACATAGTCTTTGAATATGCTCTATGTTGTGCTTTTTGCTTAACCCTCAGTTAATTTGATGCACAGACTTCATGATGCTATTCTACTGTCTGGCATCTTTAGTAGAAATCTGTACTACAGCAGCAGTTTCTAGTACCTATTTCAGAGTCAAATGTGCTTCAGTCAATTAGTAGGTTGTGGGTAGCTTCTTTTGCATTATTTACATTCAATGGCCCCTTAATATTTAGTTCTTAAGTTCTCTTTGAAACTGATAGTGTCCCATTAATTTCTTTAATTCGGTCACCTGTGAAAGAATTTTCCTTTTTTCCTTCCATCTGTGAAAGTGGAGTGCTATGCAATCACTGGAAGTTTTGAGACTGGTGATTTTAAAATTTCCACAATCTCAAGAAATGTTTTGTCTGCTGGTTTAACAGATGCTGGTAGTTTGTAAGGCAAGTTGTAGATTTAGTCCTCATTACACTCAGGAAAACTGCCATCTTTTCCTCATCACTGATACCATTAGCTATTACATACAATTTGAGCCTCTCAGTATAAATGGCCCACTCTTCTACTGAGCTATCAAACAAGTCCATTTTTCCAGGCAGACCTTTTTAAACTACATTTGTACATGAGCAGTCACAGTCCCAGTAGCGGCAAGCACAGTTTTAGTTTTGCTTTCCCTTGGCTTCTGCAGCTACTGTCTATTCTACTGTACGTGAATATCCCACCTTGACTGCCAACTATCATCTTTTCTTTCTATATAACATTAAGAAGATGGATAAACTACACAAGCACAGTTATATTTAAAATAACCATGTTTACTTTTTACAAACATATCAAGCCTATGTCCTCTGCTGCTGTGGCAGGTTCTGAAAGTTTCCATAACAGAACACTGGGTTGCCCACTCAAGGGGTCCCAACGGTTTAAATGGGATGTTGTCCAATTCCTGTATGCTACAATAATAACTACAGTACCTACCTGCCATTGTGGCAATGGGTTGTTTCCTTGACTGACTGACTGACCTGAGAGGCTACTAAGAAGAGAGACTTTAAAGGACTCACTTGCCCTTTAAAGACAGTACCATGACTCATAGGCTACGTCTAGACTGCAAGCCTCTTTCAAAAGAGGCTTTTTCAAAAGATACTTTCGAAAAAGCCTCTGAGGGAATGTCTACACTACAGTGCTATTTCGAATTAACTTAATTCGAAATAGTTAATTCGAATTAAGCTAATTCGAAATAAGGCATCGGCACGCAAAAACTATTTCAGAATAGCATTTTGCTATGTCGAAATAGCATGTCCACACTGAGTGGACCCTGAACTGAAGTTAAGGCTGGCTGGAACCATTGCGGGCAGGGCATCAGGTTAGGACTTAGTGCATGGGGCTGCTGCCTGAGGCTAACTGAGCTCCATCCTTAAAGGGACCCTACCCCCACCCCAGAAGACAGTTCTCAGGGTTTCCTGCTTGCTTGTCTACTTCAATGACGGACAGCAAAGCGGTCCTGTCTTGGAGTGCCCTGAGTGCTCACACTCGAGAGACCACAGCACTCAGCCACATGGAGCCAGAGCTGCCCCTGGTCACGCTGGTGCATCTCGTGGGGTTGTTGCCATCAGCCCAGCTGCACTTGCTGCAGGCTGCCATCCGGGGGTGGGGGGTCCACCGGGAGGCTGTCAGGATCCGGAAAGCCCAGAGGGAGAGCGTCCACCCCGAGGAGCCTTTGGAGCCTCCCTGGTCCTCTCCATCGGGGACTCGTGCCCCATTCCTCTCTCATATCCTTCCACTTACCCTCCCTAGCCCCGCTTCCTGATGTCAAATAAAAGACATGAATGTTCAAAAATAGAAACTGGGTTTATTGAACAAAACTGGAGGTGAATGGACCTCTGGGGAGACTTGGAAAAGGAGGTGGGAGAGGGGAAGAGAGAGGGTGGAAAAAGGGTAGGGGAACCCAGGGAGGAGGGAGCTAGAAGGGGGAAACAAAGGGAAGAAGGGGAAGGGAAAGCTCAGGGCTCAGGGTTGGGGGTCTTGCTGGACCACCCTGACTCTCATGCTAGCGTGCTCCTGGCTTCGCATGTGGCCTTTGGTGGCCAGGCTAGCAGCTATCCTGCCATAGACGGCCGCATTCCTCCATCTAGTGCGGAGATCGTGGACATTGGGGGCACCCCCCCCCCAAAACCTGAATAAGGTCCATGATCTCCACCCTGGACCAGGAAGGCGCCCGCCTTCTCCAGCCCCTGTCAGGATCCTGCGAGCCGGCAGACTGCTCCTGGGGAGCGGTGGAGGGCTGGCTGCCAGTGGCTTGCTGACTCCTGTTTTGGGGCCACTGGGTCAGGGGCCCTGGTGGCTACTGCTGGCTCTGGGCTGGCAGGCTTAGAGCTGGCACAGGCACTGTGGCCAGGGTCTACCCATTTAATGTCTCCGGGGCTGGGGGAGAGGAGAGTACGTTTTCCTGGTTGTGCCCAGAGTGGCCACCAGGGCTCCCTGGGAAGGACTGGAGGCCCCCTATTTCAAAATAAGTGTCTACACAACACTTAATTAGAAATAACTATTTCGAATTTGGTGTTACTCCTCGTAGAATAAGGGCTCCGCTATTCTGAATTTATTTCAAAATAGCGGTTTGCCTGCATAGACGCTATTAAAGTTATTTTGAAATAACTGCTGTTATTTCGAATTAACTTTGTAGTGTAGACGTACCCTGAGAGAGTGTCTATACTACAACCAGTATTTTTGAAAAAGCAAGCTGCTTTTTCGAAAGGGAGCACCCAGGCAATCTGGATGCTCTCTTTCGAAAAAGCAGGTTGCATTAAATAGCACCTTTTTTTGAAAGAGCACTTTCGAAACAAGGCATTATTCCTCATAAAATGAGGCTTTCTGTGGTCGAAAGACTGCCACGTTCTTTTGATTTACTTTTGAAAGAACCCAGCAGCAGTCTAGACTCAGGGAAAGTTTTTCAAAGAGAGGCCACTTTTTTTTTTCAAAAAAACCTTGTAGTCTAGACACACGCATAGTGACACATCCTAAATTTACTGTATTGCTGACCTGAACTACTGCAGCTTTCTCTACACTAGTCATGATTTTATAGACTTCTACCATATATCCCCATAGTCATCTCTTTTCCAAGATGAGAAGTCCTAGTCTTCTAAGTCTGTTCTCGCACAGAAACTGTTTAATCCACTTCCCTAATAACTTTGTTGCCCTTTTCTGAACCTTTTCCCATTCCAATATATCTTTTTTACATGTAATTATCATGTTCACATGCACTATTCAAATAGGCAATATGGTATTTTCTGTCTTATCTATCCCATTTCCAATTGAGTCCAAATATTGTTCTCTTTTTTTTTTATTGCTGTTGAGAAATTATCAACCAATATTGCTTCTCTTTGATTCCCATTGGCTTCAAGACTGTCTACTACAAACTAAGTTGCTTCTGATTCCTCTAACTGTTCAAAATATTTTCTGTTTGTACATCAAAGCACAAGTAACTCTTTGGAGCCTTACCAAGCCTTACCATTCTTTTTTCTCTATGCTCCCATCATAACGGGAATTCTTCTCATCACAGTGGTTGTTTCTAAAATATAGCAATGACTTCACTGGGAGTTGAGAGCACTCAGAACCTTTGGGTAAGTCTACACATTAAAGTTAATTTGAAATAACTGCTGTTATTTCCAATTAACTTTAATAGCATCTATACAGGCAAACCGCTATTTCAAAATAAAATCGAAATAGCGGGGCGCTTAATTCGAATTAGTTCAACTTCATTCTATGAGGAATAACGCCAAATTTGAAATAGCTAATTCAAAATAAGCGCTGTATAGATGCTTATTTTGAAATAGGGGGCCTCCAGCCCTTCCCAGGGAGCCCTGGTGGTCATTCTGGGCCAAACCAGGAAAACTCCTCTCCTCTCCTCTCCTCTGGCCCCGGAGCCCCTAAAGGGGTAGACTCTGGCCAAACTGCATATGCCAGCTACAGGCCTGCAAGCACAGAGCCAGCAGTCATTGACCCTGACACAGTGGCCCCAAGATGAGCCAGGCAGCCAGATCCAGCCAGCCATCCAGCGCCTAGTCCCCCAGCTCCCAAGAGCCAGCCAGGGGTTAGAGAAAATGGGCGCCATCCTGGACTAGTGCAGAGATCATGGACCTCATTGAGGTTTGGGGGGAGGCCTCCACCGTCCATAATCTCCGCGCTAGATGGAAGAATGCAGCCTTCTATAGCTGCCACCATGGCCACATGTGCACCCAAGAACAGGTGTGCATGAAAATTAAAGAACTGAGGCAAGGATATGCCAGGGCCACACGGGGCAGCTCCCCAACAGGGGCACACACCTGCCCCTATTTCAAGGCCCTGGACTGCATCCTGGGGGGCAGGACGGTCTGTGCCAGCCCAGGGGGCAGCAAGCCGGGAGCAGAGGGCCCTGATCAGGGTGTGGAGGAGGAGCCACCATGGAGGGTGTCACGCCGGCAGGACCCCCAAGCTGTTCCAGCAGCGGAGTCACCAGGATCGTCCGGGGAGGCCACACCATATAAGTGCCATCACTGTCCCCTTCCCGGGGGGGTGGGGAGGAAGACCAGGGACCGTGCGCGGGGGCCTTGCTTACCACGGCTCACACAGCAACCTGTGCATGTGCAAACACGTGCCGTGCCACCCCTAGGCAGGTGGCTCCAGCTGCGTGCCACACAGGGGCCTTGGCCTGATAGCCACGCGTGTGAAGAGACATGACATGCTCCTGACCCCGGGGCGGGACACAGCAGGATGCCCTCCCTTCACAAGCCCCCTCTACAGAGTCATGGGATCTCTCCCCCCCCCCCCCGCCCCACCTCAGCTGCACTATACACAGCACAGGGACATGGGTGCAGTCTCAGGGAAGCTCCCACTCCCGGGGATAGCCAGACATTCCGACCATGGCCTCTGTGCAAGCACAGCAGCTCTGATGGTGCACGGCACAGTCATCCTCACCTCGCAGAGGGAAGCTGGGCTTCACCTGCTGTCCCCAGAGAGAATTGACCACTTCTCTTCTTTCTCCACAGCCACACCAACTGCGCGTGCAGGGAGCACCACCCCACTCGGGACATCCTCTCACACCCAAGGGCTCAGCAGGTCCACCGCAACACTGCAGGGGTACCGAGACCAGCAGCTGGGTGCCCTGCGAACCCTGCACCGCACCATGGAGCAGTGGGTGCAGGATGAACGGGAATTCTGGCAGGAGCTGCTTGCCCAGGTCATGCCATCTGTGCCCATCTGCAGACCCTAGTGCAAATCGTGCTGCCTCGTGCCGCCCCAGTGCCTGCTGCCTCCCCAGCTCCTGCTCCTCTCATTCCTTCTCCCCCTCCTGCCTCTCCCTCCTTAACCTCCTCACCTTCCACCTCAACCTCCACATCCTCCTCCCCATGCCCCCGGGGATGCCGAGGCCCCCGCACCTGCCTTGCTGGGAGATAGTTGGCCCGACGAGACCCCCATCCCTGACCCCTGAGCTTCTCCTCCCCCTTCTTCCCCTTGCTTCCCCCTCCCACTTTTCCACCTCCCCTCTCCCACCCTCTCTCCCACCCTCTCCTGCCTCCTTTTCCCAGTCTGCCCATAGTTTCATTCCCTCCCCCCCCCCAGTTTTGTTAGAGAGTTGGTATTTTTGAAAATACATGTATTTTATTTGACATTAGGAAGGGGGGCTAGGGAAGGGTAGGTGGAAAGACGTGAGGGAGGAATGAGGCACAAGCCCCCAGTGTGCAGACCAGGGAGGCTCTGAGTGCTCCTCAGGGTGGACACTCTGCCACAGGGCCTCCTGGATACTGACAGCCCCCCGATGGACCTCCCGGATAGCAGCCTGCAGCCAGTGCAGCCAGGCTGATGGCAATGCATCCACGAGAAGCACCAGAGTGCCCTGAGGCAGCTCAGGCTCCATGTTGCAGAGTCCTATGGTGTCCTGAGGACGCCGAGACACAAATGCTTTGCTGTCCCTCATCAAGGTAGATAAGCAAGCAGAGACACCTGAGAACTGTCTGTCCTGGTGAGGGTAGGGTCCCTTTAAGCACGGACCTCAGATAGCTGCAGGCAGCAACTCCACACAGGAGGTCCTGACCTGGTGCCCTGTTGGCAGTGGTTCTGGCCAGCCTTAACTCTGATTCAGAGTCCACTCAGTGTGTATGCGCTCCCTGTGATCGTGGCCCCTACTGAGTCCCTCAGTGGTTCGAGGTCCTGCCGCTGCCACAGGGCTGGAGGGTCCCCCGCTCGTGCTTGGTCCCGCTGCAGAGAACAGAAGAAAGGATGGGTCAGTCAGGCAGCCCGGCCACTGTCCCCATACCCATGCCCTCTGCCCCTGAGGCCAGGTGACACCACGGTACTGTGGCTTGGGCACACTCGTTCCCTCCCTCCCCCCGTGTTGTATGTTTGCATACAGGACTGCACCCCGAGAAGTGTGCTCCTCTATGTATTGTAACCACCGGTCTGTGTCCTGGTCCCTTGGGGGGGTGGGAGGGTGCGTGTGTTGTGTTAACCTGTGGAACTCCCTGCCGGAGGAGCCTGTGAGGCTTTGGGCTAATCAATGGTGTTTGATGGGGAGCAAGATGAATCCCCACAACAGTGCCTGTGAACACATATGGCAGACGTGGTCTGGGCTCTCAGATCCCCATCTCCTGGGATGGAACCAGGGGTGACTGGAGAGTGTACCAAACTTGCAGTGAAACTCAGGTGGCCCTAGTGCCAGCCCAAGCACTTCCCCCCCCCCTCCCACTAGCCCTCACAGACGGTAGCCCAGGGATGTGTGTGGCCACAGTGGGGACTTCCCTCGGGAGGCCAGCTAAGGAACTGGGAGCAGGCGAGGGACTCAGTGGGGGCCACGGTCACAGGGCTGTAATGCTGTGGTTTTCCCAGCAGCAGCTGGCTGTGCCTCACAGCCAGGCATGTAACAGTGTGCTGTTCTGTGTGCTGCACCCTTGCGGAGCTGTGGACTCCGGCCTGAGCCCCTGGGGCCCTGGCTGGTTCCACTCAGCATCCACCCTTCCCCCCTGGTCTGGATGTGAGTGAGCAGCACAGTCCCTGGCATGCCCTGGAGCTGCGGCCACATGTCTCTCGGTCACCAGGCTGCACGTGCTGCATACTCCTAATGCTACAGTGCGTGTAGCTCACGCTGCCTAAGTGACACCTTCTCCTCCTTCCCCCCGGGTGCCTGGCTCCCCCCCCCACCCTTGTGAGTGCAAAGTGCAACACTCACCAGCGGATCCTTCCCCTGCCTCCAAGGACACATGGGAGACATTGGGGCTGCCAGAGAGGACCTCCATCTGGAGGGTCCCGCTGTTGCCCTGGTTGTCCTCTTCATCCGACCTGCTGGCTGGCTGGTCTTCCTCCCCTACCTCACTGGGCCTGATGATGAGGGGAGGGTGCGCCTGCTTGTGCCCACAGGCACGGAGGGTCCTTGGGGTGCTACCTGGCCCAGGATGCGGTGGAGCCTCTGGTAGTTGGGGCAGGTGTCGGCTCCTGCCACCTGACCCTCGCTGGCTCAGACATAGCCCAGGCACAGCTCTTTGACCTTAGCCCAGACCTGCTCGAGGGTCCGGGCTGGATGAACGCCTGGGACATGTGGTAGAAAATCTCCACGTTGTGCTGATGAGAGTGGGTCTTGTGGAGGGCCTCTTCATCGGCCCACGGGTCCAGGAGGGCCGCTATCTCCCCTGAGGACCACAACAGGGCACGCCATTTCATGCCCCTTGGGGCCTCCTGCACTGGGGGTGCGGGTTGTTTCCCCTGTGGAGCAGCCATCCCGGTGGTCTGGTGGCTGTTTGGAGGGGGCAGAGCTGGCTGGCAGAAGTGGCAGAAGGCGTGGCCTCTGAGGCTGCATCTGCCTTTAAGGGGGCTCGGGTTACCAGGAAGTCCGGAACTGCCTGTGCATACAGAGCGTCCAAGCGGCCACTAGGGCTTTTTTCCGTTTGGACGGCTCTTGCGCAAAATCTCTTGGCTGCCTGTCCACACTGGCCTCTTGCGCAAGAACAGTTGCACAAGAGCGGCTTTTTCCTGAGCGGGAGCATCAGAGTTCTTGTGCAAGAAGCACTGATTTCATACATTAGAACGTCAGTGTTCTTGCGCAAGAACTCGCGGCCAGTGTAGACAGCTTTTGCGCAAGATCATGCCAATGTAGACACAGCCTCTGTGTGCTGTCCATGTTCCCCACACGTGCACGCTACACCGTGGCCTGGTCCCTTGACCTAGAGAGAGGCCAGACAGGCCGGTTACTTCAGGCATGTCTGCACTGCACCCATAGCTCGAAATAAGCATAATTTGAGTGATGCAAATTGCATAGCTTATTTAGAGTCAATTTTGAAATAGCTTATTCTGAAATTTGGTGCTGTCTACACAAAGCCCTGGCTGGGATGATTTATTTGAGGTTGGTCCTGGTTTAGGCAGAGGATTGGACTCGATGACCTCCTGAGGTCTTTTCCCAGCCCTAGGATTCTATAATACACAGCACTGATTTCAAAATGAATCACTATTCTGAAATTTCCCTTACTTCTTGTGGAACAAGGTTTACAGGGACATCAGAATAGCAAGCCTGTTATATTTTGAAAAAAAAAATGGGCATGCTTAAAAGAAGTGGAATAGCTATTTCGGAATACCTCTGGAATTGTGAAATAGCGCTGCAATGTAGATGTAGCCCTCAGGAGCAGAGCAGCATGGAGTGGAGATGAAGCATCCTTGCCTGTTCTATCAGCCTCTCTGCGCCATAGACCAGGAACTCTCAGCTGGAGTTTGCACTTCACATCCTCTCCTGCACCCAAACTCCCTCCCAGACCCTACATCCCACCTCCTGCTGCACCTTAATCCCAGCCTCATCCCATAACCTGGGGTGGGGAACCTTTTTTGGGTCGGGGGGGGGCCAGGGGGACAAAATATCAGACAGGGGCCACACAAAAAACCAACCAACCAAACAAAAAACCAGACTGACAAGGCTCCCAAATGAGAAGGAGAAAGACATTGCCCACAGTCCCCTTACACACCTGAGCCTTGGGGAGATTGTGTGTTCCAGCCCCATGGGGAGATGACAGGGGGTTTGGAGCACCAGTGCTAGATCTCCAATTTTGGTGGGATCCCTGATCCACAGGAGCCAGATCCAAGCAAATTTGGGTCAACATCCGATCCCCAGGTCTTAGGTTCCCTACCCCTTCATCTACCCTTCAGCTGGCACTGCAGCCTCTCACAACCCAATCTCCTGCCCCAAATATGATCCCCTTCCTTCACAACAAACTCTATGGGGCCCTGGAAAAATGCAATAGCCCCCTGGTCCTAAAGGAGAATTAATCCATCCCTGGATAAAGAAAATACAAAAATTATCTAGACCATCACTAAGGTGATTATTTCTCAGGATGGTTACAATACTGCATACAACTTTCAAGGAAGAAAGATGCTCTGCCTTCTCTGGTTGTAGCCTATTATAATAGGCTTGGTGGGCAAAACAAACGAGGAAAAAAATGGTTGCAGCTACTTATTAAGCAGCATGGAATACTCTTCCATTAATACAAATCCCAATTTCCCAGCTTCAAAGATTGTATTAAGATTTGCTAAAAGGTAAAATGATAATCAATCTGCTTGGCCACCACATAATGATGAATCATTCTGAAGCAGAATAAGGTACAATTTCTCTTGAAGTCCTTCACTTCTCTTTTTGGCAACAGATGCTTTTACATCTGACTCTTTTTATTCTCAGAATCTTTTGTAGATTAGGGGCAAATTAATTAATCAGAATATAACCCAGTGTCACCTATGTTTCAGAACCGTGTAGCTACTGCCATGATTAGGTAATATTATATACAAAGCATCCTGGATTATGATAATTAACACAGTCATAAAACAAATGCTATCTGTAGGTCTTCTCATTGGAATCTGCATATGTTAATTAATTAACATCACATTCAATTTATGTTCATCAACACAGTAGGGAGTTTCTACTTTCTAATGTTATTGCCATATGATCAGTTGTATAAATTGTAGCACAGGTTGGAGAAAGGTGATTTGTTAATTTACTGCTATCTCATACTGAAAGGGTTGTTTTGCTGCACTGGCTTTTGAGGGATCTATGAAATCCACAACCAGGGGAAATTTCCATTTGTTCCTCTCCTCTTTCCCTCCAGAGCACGGGGAAGTAGAAACAGAAAAGAAGACAAAGATATAGAATTTGACTAGAAATGTTTAGGATAAGAGATACTTTAGGATTAGGCTCTCGGATTGTCAATCACAATTTACTGAAGGCTGAGAGTTTTCTCTGGGAATAAACTTGTTTGACACCTCCAAAATCCATCAGCCAACCTATTAACTAGAATCCATGTACATAAATTAGAGTAATTTGAATTAACACTTTTCCCCACTTATGCTTTCTCAGAATCTTCCCTGGATAGTCTTAGGGGCTGAGATGAACATTTGGTCTTAACCAATCAACACAATAATTAAAATAACAAGGACAGCGCCTGACAATTTTCTTTGTTCATTAAAGTTTTTCAGCTATGATTTAACTTTATTTAGGATGATAGAATCATAGAATAATAGGGCTGAAAGAGACCTCAGGAGGTCATCGAGTCCAATCCCCTGCTAAAAGCAGGACCAATCCCAACTAAATCAACCCAGCCAGGGCTTTGTCAAGCCAGGACTTAAAAACCTCTAGGGATGGAGATTCAATCGCTTCCCTAAGTAATCCATTACAATACTTCTAGTGAAATAGTTTTTCCTAATATCCAACCTACCATTGCTCTTCATTCTGTTATCTGCGACCACTGAGAACAGCATCTCTCTGATCTCTATGGAACCCCCTTTCAGGTAACTGAAGTCTGCACTTGTCTCTTCTGTAGACTAAATATACCCAGATCCCTCAGCCTCTCCTCGTAAGTCATGTACTCCAGTGCTCTAAATCATTTTTATTGCTCTCTGCTGGACTCTCATCAATGGCATCTACATTCTTTCAATAATGGGGGACCCAGAATTGGACACAGTACTCCAGGGCTGTGTCTACACTGGGCCACTTATTCCGGAAAAGCAGCTGCTTTTCCGGAATAAGCTGTGAGCTGTCTACACTGGCCCCTTGAATTTCCGGAAAAGCACTGACGATCTACTGTAAGAAATCAGCTGCTTTTCCGGAAAAACTATGCTGCTCCCACTCGGGCAAAAGTCCTTTTTCCGGAAAACTGTTCCGGAAAAGGGCCAGAGTAGACAGCAGAGTAGTCTTTTCCTCAAAAAGGCCCCGATTGCGAAAATGACTATCAGGGCTTTTTTTCCGGAAAAACACGTCTACATTGGCCATGAACACTTTTCCGGAAAAAGGGCTTTTCCAGAAAAGCATCCTGCCAATGTAGACGCTCTTTTTCCGGAAATACTTATAATGGAAAACTGTTCCATTTTAAGCATTTCCGGAAAAAGGTGCCAGTGTAGACGTAGCCCAGATGTAGCCCCACCAGTGCTGAATAAAAGGGAATAATCACTTCACTAGATCTGCTGGCAATGCTCCTCCTACTGCACCCCAATATACAATTAACCTTCTTGGCTACAAGGCACACTGTTGACTTTTATCCAGCTTCTCATTCACTGTAATCCCCAAGTCCTTTTCTGCAGAACTGCTACTTAGCCAGCTGGTCCCCAGCCGGTAGCAGTGTTTGGGATTCTTCTGTCCCAAGCTCAGGATTCAGCGCTTGTCCTTGTTGAACCTCATCAGATTTCTTTTGGCCCAATCCTCTAATTTGTCTAGGTCACTCTTGCCTATATCCCTACATGGCACTTCATAATTGTTCTCTGGTGTATTTTACAAATACTCACATCCTCATAATATGAAGTCTGATTAAAGCTCTCTGCTAAGTCTAAGTGAAAATTGGCAAGATTCCATGAGGGTTTTTTTGTGAAATATTTTTAAAAATACAGAAAAATGTTCTTCGTGCTAAAAAAGTGAGAGGTACAAGTATACCCCAACCATGTTCCACAGTTAGCCTGTATTTTTAGTGGTCCTATGTACAGATGTTTGTGTCTAGAGGAATTATCTCATATAGAAATAATGGTAACTGTATATCTCTCAAGGTATGTCTACACTACCCCGCTAGTTCGAACTAGCGGGGTAATGCAGGCATACCGCACTTGCAAATGAAGCCCGGGATTTGAATTTCCCGGGCTTCATTTGCATAAGCGGGGAGCCGCCATTTTTAAAACCCCACTGGTTCGAACCCCGTGCAGCGCGGCTACATGGGGCACGAACTAGGTAGTTCGAACTAGGCTTCCTAGTTCGAACTACCGTTACTTGTCATTTCACGAGGAGTAATGGTAGTTCGAACTAGGAAGCCTAGTTCGAACTACCTAGTTCGTGCCCCGTGTAGCTGCGCTGCACGGGGTTTGAACCAGCGGGGTTTTAAAAATGGCGGCTCCCCGCTTATGCAAATGAAGCCCAGGAAATTCAAATCCCAGGCTTCATTTGCAAGTGCGGTATGCCTACATTACCCCGCTAGTTCGAACTAGCGGGGTAGTGTAGACATACCCTCAGTAAATAAATAGTGGGGGACTACAGAGGATTGGTATGTGCTGATCACTCTCTATTGATGCTGATGTGTGAAAATTGCATATAGGCTCATTGAATCAGACTTCTGTTAGTTCTTTCAATTTGCTAGCTAAATAAAGTTTTTTTTCCTACCTAAAAGATTATTGTTCTTAGTTTCTGACTGCATTTGAGGTACACATAACCCCTATGACACAATTAATTAACCTTTTTCTGTTTGATACTAAAGGCATGTGTGGAAGTGCTTGCAAGATGGGCATCTAAAACTGATTCCCAGTCACTACTTCAGGAAACATGAATGAAACATAACATTGTGCAAAATGCCATCTCGGGCCACTTCCAGTATTATTTGAAAATTAGAGTTTACTCTATAACACATATGACTTGTTTTACGGAATGGAATTAGGAACATAGGAATTTCCATATTGGATTAGGAGATTGGATTTGATGGACTACAGCAAGTCAGCCTTAGGTGTGTTAGAAGAAGGTTTAAGAAACCCCACAGCAAGCTGATATGGGGTAACCTGCTTCCTGGGAATGCTTCTCTGAACCTCTAATAATTCGAGATTGGTGTTACTCCAGAAACACTTCGGCTGTGTCTAGACTGGCAAGTTTTTCTGCAAAAGCATGTGCTTTTGCAGAAAAACTTGCCAGCTGTCTACACTGGCCGCTTGAATTTCCGGAAAAGCACTGACGATCTCATGTAAAATCATCAGTGCTTTTCCAGAAAAACTATGCTGCTCCCGTTCGGGCAAAAGTCTTTTTCTGAAAGACTTTTGCGTAAAAGGACCAGTGTAGACAGCATAGTACTGTTTTCCGCAAAAAAGCCCCAATCGTGAAAAAGGTGATCGGGGCTTTTTTGCGGAAAACTGCATCTAGATTGGCCATGGACGCTTTTCCGTAAAAAGTGCTTTTGCGGAAAAGCATCCTGTCAATCTCGACGCGCTTTTCCGAAAATGCTTTTAACGGAAAACTTTTCCGTTAAAAGCATTTTCGGAAAATCATGCCAGTATAGACGTAGCCTTCAAGTTTCTATACAGCCTAAAGCTTAATTTTTAGTATATACAAGAATATCCAGCTTTTCAACAGTAAACTGGAAAATCCAATTCCTTTAAAACTTGATACATTCTTAGCTTTGGTTACATCATGTGGCAATGAGTTCCACCATCAAATTATGTGCTGTAATAGGGGAAATATGTTTCATTTTTATTGGTATTGAATTTGCTGCCTTTCTATTTCATGTCCCTTTGATTATGAGGCAGGGGACAAAAGAAGCTAAAATTTACCATTCATTGTTTGCTGTTTTCTTATGTCTTTTATTGTTCATCTCCCTTCCATGATACAGTCCCAATCTTTTCATTCTCTAAATCTGAGAGCTCCTCTGTGTCCCTAATCATTTTTCTTGCTCATCTCTGAACTCTAATTCTAGGATAAACCCATCTCCAAAAGGATATCTGTGCTGAACACAAAATTACAAATGAGGGTGAACCACTAATGCTTATAATGACACTGTAATATTTTTCCATACCATCATGCATTCCATTTTTCTTGCAACCTAATATTTTGTTCTGGGTTTGCTTGCTTGCTTGTTTGACTGCAGCTGCATATTGAACAGAGGCCTTTATTGAGTTGCACAGAATGAAGTCATATTAAGGGCTATGTGTGTCCTTTTATGTTGTAAGCTGATTTTACTTGTACAATAACACTGTTTTTCATTTTATATTTCTGTACTAAAATAATTTTCTCAGCGGGTTTCTTCTCTTAACATACTTGTTTATAGACAAAGCTGCATTTTTTAGAAAATCTTAAATATTTTCTTTCACCTTAAAATGTTCCCCTTTACATGCAAACTGTAGAGACCATTGTTTCTAACACAGAAAGAATATACTTAAGCTTGGCAGAATTTGAAGTTAAACCTTTGTAACCATAAAAACAAATTATTAACATCACATGTCAAAATATACAAGGTAAATATCTTTAAATTACACTCTAAATTCCCACGCAACATTTCTATTAATGATCAACATATTGTTTTGTTGGTTTGTGTTTGCAGTGAAATGAACATTTACTGACATTTACCAGTTAAACCTAATCGGTCCAAATCTAAATATACTGTATTTACTTGTCATTTTGATTTAATTTAAAATGGAATATTTGATGCAATTTTTTAAAATCAGCTGGATGAATATACATCAATCATTCCTGCTAAAGAACATTTGTTTTGCACAAGAGAAGTCATTAAAATGTACAAATTAATTGTCCATGACCCAAATTCATACAGTGTCCCAGCTGGCATGAGATATGCTATAGCTTGCAAACAATTTTCTAATTTTATTAACCTTTATAACACAAGTCATATTACTCAAGTTTTACTGATTATTGCAGGTCAACAATGCCAACTATTGTATATGGTGTATTGCAGCAGGAAAGAATGATGCATATAACATTAGTAATTCCCAGAAATAAAACAGAAGCATATACATTCACACCAATGTCTCTTAAAACACAGTTAATTTGTTCATGTTTTCCTATCAGCAATTAACAGCAGGCAGGAGTTTTAATGCAATAAAGTTGATTTCCAGAGAGACTGTTTGTAATGAACTTTACAAAGCAGTAACAGCTTCAAACTGTTTACTTTAAGGCATGATTAATAACAAGGCCATTAAGCTACACATTGAGTTACCTATAGTTCCAAGTTAAGGGATACTGCTAATTAAGCAGTCATATTTGTATATGCCCTACCTAATTAGCTCTTTTTACATCTCTTCAACTCTTCCATTAGGACCTATAGAATCCACCTGACTTCAGTAAAATAAACATGTCATTTTCTGCAGTATCGGTTTTCAATAAAAGTCAGTTTGTATAGAAACACTTAGAAAATTCAATCAGAGTAAGTGGCTGTTCTGAAAACCACTAAGGGCTATACAAATTAGCTCTAATGGGAATTCATTAACTTTTTAGGTTGGGGTTAAGCAGGCCTGTAAAACATCCCAGCCCAAATTAAGATGGGAAAGATTTTCTAAAATGTGAGAAAAGTTTAACAATCAGAATATTACATTCTGCATGATTGAGTATTGACTCAAGCTTTCTTGTTTGAAAAATTATTTTTCTCATGATTACTATAAGAGTAATTTTGCAAATAGAACACTGAGTTTGAGCCAAAAGGAAAATCAAGAGAAGATAATTCTGTCTGCAGAGTTCTTAGTAGTGATGGACAGATCTGCCTTATGGACAATGGAATTTTCTAAATTCAGGATTTTTTTCCTATTTGGAGGTAGAAGCAGAAGGAAAACAAAACAAAAAACCTTCAGCCATTTTGAAACCAGGATATGAATTCTCATTTCAAATATTAGACTTGATTTTTCACCTTGATTCCAAGTATCATTGTTTTAATTCAAGCACTAAGAGTGCTTTATTCTGTGATCTGTTGCTCTTCTAATATTTTCAGACTTCTGAGAGCATTGTGAAAAATAAGCTACAATATTTCACATGGGAGCAGCTATCAGTTACCTCGGAGCTGATATGGGAGCAATCTAACACAATGCTTTGAGATTTTTTGGAAGGCACAGTTATCCAAAAGTTAAAACTATTGCATATATTGATTTCACAGAGGAAGAATTTCCAAAGTGCCTACATGGCTTGAAGTAAAAGTTCCATTTGAAGTTAGTGGGTTGTGTGTTCCCAAGTCACTCAGGCACATAAAAATTACACTCATGAATATGTTGACTGGATATTAAAAAGCACCAGCAAGGTTGTGGCTTAGGAAAACTGTTTGTTTGTTTGTGAAAACTATATACAGTAGTATTGGACGATGTAGGGCCTAATGAATTACTTTTATTTATTCACTGAATTCATAGTGGTGTGTAAATTAGATTGCTTTCAAATTTTGGTACAATAAAATTAAAGAACTCATACTTCACTATTCCCAACCAGATGTTACCTCTTTGAATAATAATTAATTTCTGTTTTGCTGTTACATTGCTATGCTTTTCACAATGCATAATATTTTCCTACATGTTAATTGTTGCATCTCCTGTTGCAAGTTTGAAATCTGACACATTTGTGCTGCTATCTATGGTCTTTAGTAAACTGAACATGCTATTTGATTACTCTGTTATTCCACTAAAATAGTGCTTTTAAAGGTTTGTTAAATCTAAGAAAAAATGTACTGCTTTCATTATGAAATCCCGAAGATTGGTCTAATCATATATTAACTAATATTTGCAGATGGTGACACTTTCCAGATAACAATTCAGATTTTATTTGGAATGTTTTTATGTATAGCATTATATAGAGGAGGCAAATCAAGTGTATAAACTTGCTATTCTATTGAGCATGCTATGTGTTTTTATACTTTTGTGGTGTTAAGACTTTTACTTTTAATATTAGATGGCAAGCTAAATATTTGTGCATCTAATCTGTAAAGATCAAGTAAGTATTTTGACCATGATTCTACACCACATTTAAGCATATACTTACTTTGAGAGTATTTCCAGTGCTCACTTTTGTCTAATGGTTGGCTCATCAAACAAATGGTATTTATTCTTTTCCTGACTGAACTCTGATCGGAGACTGCTGATTCCTATGCCCATGTTGTGCAATACTGCATATCAACACAGTTTAATAATCTCATTGGACTTCTCCACAGGCTTTGTAATGTGAGCATTCAAGCATAACAACTGAAAATTTGTGCAGGTAAAAGCTAAATTCTGAATGAATAAATGAATAAAGTGACTTTGGGTATGTTTACACTACAGAGTTTTGTTGGAAAAATGGCCATTTTTCCGATAAAACTTGAGGAATGTCCACACTGCAATTACATTCTTTTGAGAGAAAACTGAAAGAACAGAGAGGTTTTTCCGGCATTGGTAATCCTCATTCTACAAGAAAGAAGCCTTTTTGCGAAGGAGCTCTTTCGCAAAAAGGAATGCATGGATGGGGAAGAGGGAGTTCTTTTAGAAGAAGAGAAAGAAGCACAGGTAGCCCGGTGGCCATTCCATCCATAGCAATCACAGCTTACGTGCGAGAGAGCATCCATTCAGTCTGGACGATTTTTCAAAAAAGCAAATCACTTTTTCAATGCATTTTTGCAGCATGGACGCTCTCTTTCGGAAGAAGTTTTTTCAGAAGATCTCTCCCAAAAAAAGCTTCTTTTTGAAAGAAGCCTGTCATCTAGATGCAGCCAAAGTGAATGGAGTAAAATACCTTACACAGGAAGGCGAACGTGTTTAATTCAGCTAAAATAAAATAAATCATAACCCAAAAACCACTGCAGCACTTTGCGTATCTGTTTGTGGGGTTTTATAGATCGACTTATGATAGCATTCCTTCTAGGAGAAATTACATAAGATTAGAAACTACAATTTCAAGACAATATTGAAATTCCAATAATTTTTAATCCACAGACTCCTGCACCACTTTTGGAAGCTGATATTAAAAAGGTATTCCTGAAAGTAAAAATATTTATATTTTAGACATTGAGAGATGACATTTACAATACTTGAATAGTAATGTCCAAGCATTCATCCCTATAAATTAAAAATTGTGATTGTTGGATGCAGATATGGCAACATGACTTTTTCCTCCTCTCATGTTATTTCCTTTCATCTTTACTAGACAGTTCAGAATGCTTCTGAAGAGACTGGGTTAAATTATAAAAATTAAAATTAACATATATATTAAATATTTAAAGCATCATTTGCAATGAACCAATGTCAATGTAATTAAGTTCAAAGATACTGCAAATCACAAATCTGTTTTTTATTATTAACATCACTTTCTCCCAAAGTCTTAGCACATCTGTTGCTCTACTTTAAATTTACTATTTATAAAATTCAGGAAACCTGCATGCCTTCTGATTGCACCATTTCCATTATATACATATTCACCCACATAATTATTTCAGTTCAGAAGTATACTATATGGTGCATCATTAAATACAAGATAGGTTTTAATTAGAAATATAGATATTATAGGTTTTAAAATCATTCTACTTACAACTATCCATAAGTATGCCCATAATAGATACCTTCCTGTAATAATATGACTGACAAAAATTACTGTTTTTTGGGGAAAGACATGGTATCCATATTCTTGGAATTTGTTGCTGTCTATAGGTGGTCTAAATATATGGCAATAGGAATGTGGCAATCTTGCGACAAAGTTGTAAGTATGGAATTGACTTTTGAACTGCATTTTAATGATCCTGAAAATTCATATATTTATAAAAGTAATTGGAATGCTTCAAATAATAAGTATTACTCATACACACTGCTGTGTTCTAAAAATAACCCAAACTAATTGGAACCTTTGTCACTGTGGACAGATCGGTGAAGTTCTTTGATCCAAGTCTGATGCACTCAAACAAAGAAAACATGGAGGTGTTTGTAAAAAGGGTAGAAAATAACACTGAAAAATATGATAAACCTTTATATGAATCCATGGTACGCCTATACTTGGAATATTGGGCCAGATCTTCAGTGAGAGTAATTAGCCTTAGTCAATGAAGATAGCAGACTCTCTGAAAGATGGAATTGGCTGGATAGACATGAATCTCAATGTAAGGTAAGATTAAACAATATTATCTGCAGAACTTAAAGAATTTCCACTTAAGACTTGACAAATCCTATTTGTATATTGGAGGGAAGTACCTCAATATGATAATATTCTCAGGAAACATTTTCACAGAAAGTTGTTTGGGGGCAATATATCTAATAAAGAATGTGAATGCTGCTGACAACAGCCCTTGTCAGGATCAGCTGTGATAGGAAGGTAAGTGGTTTGCTTTATAGTTCAACAGCCTAACAATTTACATTGGCTAAAACCTTGACATATTTAGCCAAACCCTTCATAAGATGGCCAGGAGCCGAAGAGAAACTGGCTCTATAAAAAGCTGTGAACACCTGAGATTCCTGGAAAAAATATGGAACAAATTGGAATATAATTTCTATGTAACTGAATGGGAATGGATCAACAGCTCATGCAGCTTGTTAAAATGTGAATGGTTAAAACAAGCAACTGAAATGAGTGGAAATTTCACTGATGCATCCTTACCTATAATGATGTATGGTTCTAGAACAATTGATTAAGCCATTTATTAATCATTAATCCTATATAAATGTGCTATTAATGTACCTGTAATAAAATTTTGAGCAAAACACTCTCTTAAATTTATAACTTAGTAATTTTATTATAAAGTATCACTCAGACCCTGCCCTTTTTCACCCAGAAAGCTAAACTGGAGAGTGGTGTTTTCTGAAAAGAGTGCAACAAAGCAAACCAATTGCTTGGGATTCTGATATCACAATAGTGCCAACTGTTTCTTCTTTACTCACAACATGAAAGTACTATATTATATTTTACATCACTTCAATAATCTCTTTAATGGTATGTCGGGAAGGAATGCATCACATCAGTACATTGAAAGTGTAGGATTCTGACAGAGAAATATTCGGGTCATTCTTATTACCTTCAGTCCCAATGGCAGTATATCATGCACTCTCTTAACAAGCCTATTTAAAAGCTTGGTGTCATATCTTATAGAGGCATCTGTAGTTATTTTAAGTAATTGGAACAAGACATGGGAAAGAATCACTTGTTACTCTGACAATAATAATATGCTGAGAAAGCGGTATCTGCATGGCTAAGATAGACTCTTTATTTTCATTATGAGCTTCCCTACGAAATTCCTACAAGAAAAAGGTTATTTATATTTAATATTTTGGTGTGTGGCCATGGCACAGGGTTTTGTCCAAATCTGAGGAGATATGAAGAAACCTTTTAATTTTTTTCAGATGTAGGAAACACAGGAAAAAATAAATGGAAAATATATTTTGAAAATTCCTCTGACATCTGCCTCCTCATTCCCCTGCATCTTGTCTCAAAATATTCCTATCATAGAAAACTGATGTGAGATGTATTTTGCAGATCTCAGCAAGAGCTACTGCATCAGTTTGGGGGACAAGGAAAAGCCAAATTGGAAATTGATCAACTCTTGCATTAAATGTCAGAATTAGACTAGCACACTGGGCTGAGGTAGACTTTTAACTAGTGCCATATGGTTGGGTGATGTCCTCAACAGTCCTCCTTCTTCACTAGAATCTTACCCTTTTCTCTGCAGAGAAAGCTTTCTAAATATAAAACATTCCTTGGGAGATTTCTTCCCTCGGGCATCTGAAAGAAAACAAAGAAAAAAATCATCTCCTTCCTCTGCACAAGTAATTGTCACCAGCTTGACTCCTGCTGAAGAGGGGATTTTCTTTTAGCTGAACCCAGAATTATTCTTCTCAGCATGGGCCTCCTCTCACCACCACCCTTGAAAGCTTGCCTCTTTAGCCAACAGAAGTTGGTCCTACAAAGGAGAGAACCCTTTATGAGTATTATACTGCATCTTTCTGGACAGCATGATGGCAAATGAAATGCAGTACTTTCACCAATTTTGTCAGTTTCCTCTGAGATACTTTCCAGACTTTTTTCGTTTTTACAGGCTTAACTATTAGACTGTTTATTGTCTTTCATTATGATTGGATTATTGATTTTCATATCTAATCACTACCTAAAACTTTCTGACAGTAATTTTGGGATAATCTGTCAAAACTGTAGCCTGCTGTTAGCAAGCATGGTAGTCTTACATCGTGTCCTGCATAGCTTTATTCCAAAGGTGTTTTCATTTATAAGAAAATTCAATAGTATTTAAAACTTTAAAATACTGACTTCATCCAATACTGGATAATTCAGTCACTTGGAAATGAAGAAACCAAGGTTTTGAGTTTTCAATGCTGACAAATATTAATATGGAATAAAAGGTCTACTCAAGGGCTGTGTCTTCATTGGCACCCTTTTCCGGAAAAGGGATGCTAATGAGACAAGTCAGAATTGCAAATGCCGTGGGGATTTAAATATCCCCCGCGGCATTTGCATGAACATGGCTGCCGTTTTTTTCCGGCTCGGGGCTTTGCCGGAGAAAAGCGCCAGTCTAGATGGGATCTTTCAGAAAATAAAGTCTTTTCTGGAAGATCCCTTATTCCTCTTAAAATCAGGAATAAGGAATCTTCTGGAAAAGGCTTTATTTTTCGAAAGATCCCGTCTAGACTGGCGCTTTTCTCTGGCAAAGCCCCAAGCCGGAAAAAAGCGGCAGCCATGTTCATGCAAATGCCGTGGGGGATATTTAAATCCCCTGCAGCATTTGCAATTCTGACATGTCTCATTAGCATCCCTTTTCCGGAAAAGGGTGCCAATGTAGACACAGCCACGGAATATACAGTGAAATCTTTGTTTTCCAGCAATGGGGATTGCTGGTTAATTGAATGTACCCGATACCAAAGCTTATTGCTCTGCCCCGATCCCTACCAGCAGATCCAGCTACTGGCAGCTCAAGGCAGGCTGAAGCAGAGGGAGGCATCTACTCATGACATCAGATGGAAGTGGCAGTTGCTGGCTGGACAGTCAGGAGTAAGGCATGTGCGCCTGAAGACGTGGTAGTATTGTGGCCACAGGCAATGCCAGTTAACAGAGTTTTCTGATTAACAGAGTGCCGGATAACACAGCTTTCACTGTAGTTGGTTCTGACATTTTGTCCCTAATATGAGAAGTGAATGCTTATATTCTAAATGAATGTATTTTCATACAGCAAGCTTTTCCATTTGAACTTGTGTGAGTTGACTAAAGCTTTGTTTTAAGTCCCTCTGGAGAACGCTGACACTCTCAGGTTGCTGACAGGAGAACCCTGCATATTGCCTGAGGGCCTTTCTGCATCACTTCAGCTACAACTATGATCAGGTTTTGAAATTTCTCCTTGAAGTTTGCCTGTAATTTCTTGAAAGGCAAACACTTCTGAAAGCATCCTTGCCCGATATGAAAAAAAACCTTCAGAAAATCCAGTTGATATCCTGGATCAAGGACAAAAGGTGAAATACTTGAATCAATCTTAAAGCAGAAATTAAAAGTGATGCAGTGCCTCAGTAGAAAGAGTGCATAAAGTGATGTCTTGGATCAATATTTTCTATTAGTTGCAATGACAATATTTTCTAACACAAGCAAAAGTATATCTGAAGTATTCTCTACCCAGAGGTCTGGCCAACTAGGACAGCTTGTGAGATTTTTGGCAAACATAATTTGATTAAAAATCTATGCTGTGAGCAAAAGATCTGTTTTTTGTTTTGTTTTTATTTGTTTTTTCTTTAAAGGGACTTAGTACACATGGCACCCAGGGAATTTCAAATCCTTTGAATATCCAGCCTAAACCATCTTTTTCAGAATGTTTTCTCCTTTGTTTTTCCTGTTGTACGTTTTATCTAACTTTTCCACTCTCACAGCAACTAATAGATTTATGTCCTTTCACAGGGCTTTGGATCAGGCCCTCCACTGGGTTCAAGGCAGTTAGTTTAGATTTTTCTAAACAACTGTATTTCTTTCCTCTTTGCTCTGATTTTGACTAATCATGAATAATTCCTCATACCCACTGTTAAATAAGTTTATGGTAATGTTCACGGGGAGGATTAATTGAGCAATAACAATTCAGATTATCCACTGTTCCCAGATTATCTATTACTATGCACATGGTTGTGCTTCAGAAATATTATTCAACTAAACAGATGACATTTATAATGTAAAATCATTAAATGACTTAGGCATCTTTATATATGATTGATCCTTAAAGTAGTCCTATACATTTGCTTCAATAAGAGTTACACCTAAAACACATCTCAACATCAAACTCTATTTGTAAAAGGAAAAATTAACCACATTCTAAGAAAAAAACAAGTCAACTCTGCACCATATGCTGAATCTGAAGTCTCTCTCTGCACTTGCTTGTAGGGAATCCTCAGCTGGAGTCCAGGCAGATTCTTCCTCTGCTGTGGTCACTTCTAGGCAGGCAGCTCATTGATTAACTAGTCAGCTCACAAATGAACAGAATTAAAGAAACCCTATTACAAGAAAATACAGAAAAAAATGAGACCAACAAAAATAGAAATGACTCTTTTCCCCATTGCTACATTTTCATAGGAGCTGGAAAAATCACATGGACTGAGGAAATGAACTAGAACAGTCTGACTAAAATCAAAATAGCATTTAAAGCAAACAATTAACACAGAAGTTATTTTCCCTCCCAGGTTCTCCTAGTTCTAAGTAGCATTGCCCGTGATCCCCAGTAGAAGGTTAACACCACCACTACCTGCTGCAGAGCTAGGAACAGCAGCCATTTCTCTGCTCCTGGCTTAGCTTCTTCCAGCTCACACAGGCCTTAGAAAAGCAGCTGCCCTGCCTGCTTGCTCATGAAGTCTGACCCCAAACTACTGGATCCACCTCCAGAAGTTGTTGCTAAATCAGCCCAGCAACAGCAACACTCAACTCACTCCTTCCTCCCTCACAGAAGTCTCTTAAAGGGATAACTCCCTATTAAGTGCATGGGTTACATCAGCACATATTAGCACTGATCTAAGAGCAAACAGGAAGTGATTCAGAGAAAATGAACCTTTCATTCACCATATCAGACCTAATCGGGCATAGCATACTTAATGCCTATGCTGTCTGGCCCTTGCCTGGCCCTTATAGGAAAGAACCAAGGGTATGTTCAAACATCTTACCTACCCATCTCGTCCATGTCTGCAGGTAGAAAATGGCAACCAAAGACTTCTCTCCCATCCTGTGCAGCTATAGTAAGGGTGGCCAGCACAGGGGAATGTGTGGGTGTGTTAAATTCTGTACTCTTCTGTGTGGGTGCGCAGGGTGGACTTTGTGTAATTTCATGGCCATAGACTTTGCGCTGCGTTCAGCTGCTTTTTTTTTCTGGGAAGTTTTCTATCCAGCTGCAGAAAATGTTTATGTAAGATGCTATTTTATTCCTTATCTGCCACTGTTATCTTCTTGTTGTTTACTTGTTCCCGTTCCCAAGCGTTCTAGGATATGGAGCCTGAACCTTAAAGGCAAATCTCTTGGAAGCTGTATTTGGCAATAACTGTTGACATGCCTTCTGTATGCTTCCTGATCGTCCTTGATTAGTCACCCTCACATACTCCTCCTGCCCTCTATTTCTTCCCCTAGTGCTTCCACTTATTGATGCCTTCATCTCATCTCCGCAACCAAAAATAGCATAGGAATAGAATATTTCATCTTCTTCCAACAGCCAGATGTAAAGGGACACTCACCTTAGGGAACACACTAACTCCAAATTCAGCATCAGGATTTGGCAGACATTAGGTCCAATGTCAGAGCAGAAACACTAAATGCCAGCCTAGGATGTGTGTGGGCAAAATCGTCAATGAGCACTTGCTATTAAATTGACATAATCAGTGTTGTGATGTATCATTCAATTTTGAAACTTTTTCCTGGCTGTTTGGTATGCCTTTGGACATACCACTGAATTTCCAGTTTGCAGCATCCTTTAATACTGTCGTGCCACAGAAGTGGTGGGAAATTTGCCATGGAATACAGCTCTAGTATATTGTGAAACACACTGGTGCTGCTTATATTTAAAAGGATTTTGAACTGGCCAGATGGCACCACATTGCTTCCATCTTTATAATTGCCAGAAGAGCATAACTGAAAAGGATATATTGTTGTATTAATTTTATTTATTTGGGTTTTATTATAAAATGAGAAAATCCCATGTAATTCACTAGTATCAGAAGAAACATTATAGTAATTTGGAATAGGGATTAAAAAGTATATTTAGAATAGATAGATTATTAATAGAGATGTAGCCATATTAGTCTGGTCTTACTGAAACAAAAGACAGGACTATGCAGCACTTTAAAGACTAACAAGATGGTTTATTAGGTGATGAGGTTTCGTGGGCCAGACTCACTTCTTCGGATCAAATTGTGGAAGAAAATTGGCACAACCATATATACCAAAGGGATACAATCAAAAAAAAGTGAACACATATAAAATTGAAAAATCAGATTTTAGAACAGAGGGGAGTGAGAGGTGGAGGTTAGGGTCTATGAGATAATGATATTAGGGGTAATAATTTGGGAAACTATCTTTGTAATGGGTAAGGTAGTTAGAAACAGTCTAAATGCAACTAGACTTCAAGTTGTGTGTTTGAATTGAAACCCAGAGCCAAAACTGAGTTTTGTGCCAGAGAAAAACCTGGAACCAGTACCACTGAATTTGGAAGCTAAAGGGTAATGTGAAATCTACATCTCATTTCTAAAGCTTGGGACCATCTTGAAATTCAATGTATTTACTTCAATCGTAACTTCCATTTTTACAGTAAAATGTCAGAGATGCAGCAGGCATTTTCTGCCACTACTATGAACACAGAGTAATCCCTGTTCTGTGAGCAGTCCCATTGATTGCAATGGAATTATGCAAGGAATAAGGTACTATGCAGTTGTGAGCATGGCAGAACCTGTCCTGCTATTGTTTAAGAGATTTTTTTAATTCTGGATAGAATTAGAGGTTTCTGACTGGCCCTCTGTGCTGTTGTAAATATGTCTATAATGCCCAGTAAATTCACAGATCTAAAGATTCCCTTTGAATTAAATTCTGCAGCCATTTCTCAGAGCCACCTTAACCTTTCACAGCCAGGTTCTTCTCCCTCTGAGGTCAGTGAGTCACATCAATCCAATGAAATGTGCGGGTGGAATGTGTGTGTTGTTACATCTCTGTGCCAGGGTGCAGCTCCCCACACCAGTCCTACTCCATGGGATGGAATGCAGGGAAGCTGACAGCTTCTGTGGGCCTTCCAGGCAAGGTGCATGGGGGCCCATCTCCCAGAAGGGGCAGGGCCTTGCAGAAAAAGTGGTACGGGAGAGGCCATGGGCAGCAAGCCCTCAGAGCTGACTGGAGTGTGATGCTGCCACCTCCCTCAGCTCTCAGAGCCACAAGGAAAACACTGTATGGTGCTCCAGTGGCAATTCAAAGGACCTGGGATACTGGCCACTGCCACAGTAGTGGCAGTGGTTGGGAGTCCTGGGCCCCTTTAATCTCTGGGCCCCAGGAGAGCTCAAGGGGAGCCGGCTTTTAAGCTCCACTGAGCTCTGGCTCCTGCCTGCCCTCACCCCCTGCTGCCTCTGTGGGAGGCAGCATGGAGAATGCAGGTGGCTTTCTGGAGCTGGCATGGATGGAGAGCCAGCTTCTCACATGTATCAGCTCCCGCCTGCTCCTCCACCCCCCACACTACTGCCTGAAAGAGTGGCAGTAGCAAGGGGAAAACGGGACAGGCAACTCCACAGGAATGGTGCTTGTGGGGAGCTGGCTCCTCATAGGTACCAGCTCAACCTGATCTCTCTCCCCCCCCCCCCCCCGCACTGCCTCTGTAACAGAGGCAGCCAGGAGGGGGGAATGCGTGTAGTCGACAGGATTAACTGAAAAACCCAGGCTTATCAATTAATCAAGTTGACATCCATAGCCTGAATCACCCACAAACAGTCTCAACATGAAAGTAACTTGCAGTTATATTCATGTGTGTACTGCAGCCTGTCACCATACCTTGGCGCTTACCAACTGTTGTATCATGCAAGCAAGGTAGTAACAAACTTCAACAGGCCTTTATTTACCAAAGGTGAAACCTCTTTACAAAGCTGCTGTTTCTCCCCTCTGTAGCTCTCACTCTCACCTTTGTTAAATAAAGGCCTGTTGAAGTTTGTTACTACCTTGCTTGCATGATACAACACCAAACTGATGTTGTGATGAGGGGGTTTAAAAAGAACTAGATAAACTCAATGGCTATTAGCCAGGATGGGTAGGAATGGTGTCCCTGGTCTTTGTCAGAAACTAGGAATGGGTGACAGGAGACGGATCACGTGTTGATTATCTGTGCTGTTCATTCACTCTGGGGCATTCAGCATTAGCCACTGTCGGAAGACGGGATACTGGGCTAGATGGACCTTTGATCTGACCCAGTATGGCCGTTTTTATGTTCTTATTAATTATACTGCAAGATGCCAGAATACATTTCTGGGGCAAATCTGGGACTAGAGCCGTGGTCCCCTACACGGGCCATTTGTGTGCACCCGCCAAGTGCTCAGGGCTGGCCTGGCCCCGGGCACGTGGTGCATGCAAGGTGCCAGAGCCGGCCTGGGCGCATGGTAAGTGCTGGCCCCGGGAGCACTGCGAATTGGCCGCTCACGCCCCAAGCGCACGGCACCTGGGGGGGAGCGTCGGCCCCAGGCGCGCGGCATTTGGAGGGGGTGCTGGCCCCCGGCGCGCGGCGCTTGGGAGGAGCTGTCAGCCGACGGTCAGGGCAGTGTGTGTGTGTATGTTTCCGAGAAAAGGTTTAACGTCCGTGCCTTTACTGCTAGGACCGGGGTCCCATCGCAGAGGGTGGCCAGCAGGCCAACAGACGCCCCGTTATATAGGAAGAGCTTATTACATCTTAGATTTCAGCTGCTAGAATTTCATAATTCCTTCGCAGCGGGCAGCCTTGAGGAAAGACTGAAAGATGCCCCAGTGGGTCCTGTCACCTGGGAGTGACACAGATCCAAACGCCCAAGCTCTTCCTATAACTGTCCCTTTAGACCGGCTGAAGTTCTTTTAAATTGTGCTTGGTTCTGTTACAGCAACTGAAGGAGGCAGGTTAAAGCTTAAACAGTTACAGGTTTATTAAAGAAGCTTATAAATCATATGGTTGCAATGGCTATTGTTCTATTTCTTAACTATTAGCAAAATATAGGTCTTAAAAATGGTTACAAAGAAGATAAAGATAGAAAAATAGAAATAATGGTACCAAGTAACAGCTTACTCTTGCTATGTGTACACTTAAGACAGAGGACCACATCCAGGTACCATTTTTACCCCCTTCTGTGCCTCTCGACTCCAGCATGTCAGGCCAGGGCCGGTCCCTCAATTCCTAGGAAAGACGAAAATACGAGGTGGGCGTCCCCATAGAACCTCGGGAGGTCAAACACCTAACCCAACCAGCAGGTAGAGGGTAGAATGACACTCAAAGTGAGTGTGTGCTGGGCCCATCTTTTATAATCATGAGGTCACGTATTTCTCTTTCTTATCTGTCATGCCAATTGATGCTGGTCTGTCTGCTGTGAGACCAGTTCTTACAAGGGAGTTGTGAACTTAATTTACACTTGTAAGAGAGATTTGAAGTGATTAAATTTTGAAGTACTGGGACATTGTTTTCTCAGTGGGAAATTCCTCTTCCTGGGACTGTGTGTTCGAATCAACATAGGTGCCAGCCGCAGCCTCGAGGCCAGCTTATTGACTTAGCTGCTCTCTATCCACATATCTGTGTTTCAGCTTCTCAGGATCAGATGAGCCAGCATAGACTATGCTGATATTATTGCTCCTTCTCTGTCCTGTATGCTTCAGAGAGGCAAATAAGATGGATAATATAGGGGTTAGTCTGTCTGGTCACAGGAGCACCGGCCCCGGGAGCGCAGTGCTTGCAGGGGGCCCCTCCGCCCCCGAGCACTCAGCTATGGGGGGGGGGGGGGGCGGCGTGCATGTGTCCCCGCCCTCTGGCGCCCGGCAGCCTCTAAAGGTTGGGGACCTCTGGACTAGCGTGGATGTCCAGAATTGCCCAGTGAGAATAGTTGTTCACATAGCACTTTTGTAGATGGTGTTACGAGGTACTTACATGCCATATATGCTGTTGTATGCCACTGAATCGTATTTTTGTACTATTTTAAACATTAACAATCTTTCTGCAGTTCCAGAACCTCACAGGAAGGATACATTTGAAACTATGCTGCAGACAGACAAATATAGTCAAATATTATACCAGGTTTAAAATAAAATTCATTATGCTTCTGTTCATAATTAATTTACATGTACATATCCTACATGCTCACCCCACTGGATTAACACATATGATGTGTTTTAAAACACATAATGAACCAGAAGGTCAATTTTTAAACACCCAGCCAAGAAAGCCTCTTTTTCAGCAAAATGCTTATTTTCTTCTAGTTATTAATGAATGGTTTACTCCCACATAAGGCACAAACAATTCATTTGCTGTTAAAAAAGTCTAGAAGTAGAGAATATGGCAATAGCAGAAGTTAAGCGAGGTCACACAGTGCGATTTTAATGCATGTTTTTAGATTAATTTTTCTCATGACATTTATATTTCAGACATATTTCCTATGACTTTTTTTTCCTCTGGGTTTCTTCCAGCTTATCTCTGTACCTGTGTCAGGTCAAAAGCTGCTCCAAATGAACTGAAAGTAATTTCAGCAGTTGGCATACATACCTGTGAGTTCAGAGTAGAAGAAATAAAGTGCTAATAATGATGCAAAATACATATGGAAAAAGAAGAGCTTTCTTTGTTGCTGGAAAATTAAAACTATTTTCTGCTTAGTGGTGAACATTATATTCAGAGCTGTGAACTGCATTTCTTTGCACTTAAACAATGTGATTTTCTCAGAGCCCACCTTGCAATCAGTGAGAACTGAACTGTGCCTGTTAAACAGCATTTTGTAAAAGTCAGCACAGAGATGAACTGCCCCTTGGGGCAAGCACTGAGCGGCATTGAGTCTCTGGGAGCCATTCTGCCTCCTTGAATGCACTGGTTGTGTTAGGAGAAGGTAATTTTCTTAAGCTCTTTAAATGGTCTTACATCTTTCCTCTTTTGAGCAATTGCAACCAGTTCTGCTGGTCAGCATGTGGGCGGGCTTGAGTATCCTGGCTACTACTACATCTGAGCCTTCCTTTCTACCTTTATATTCTATTGATCTCATAGGGAGAACAACTTATAGTCCTTGTAGGCACACAGGCAGGGGCAACACCTGTGACTGGCATTTACTCAGGGTGCGTCTACACTGTATCCTTACCTCAAAATAAGCTATGCAATTTGCATAGCGCAAATTGTGTAGCTTATTTTGAGGTAACTTCGAAATAGCTTATTTCAAAATTTGGAGCTCTCTATACAATGCTAAATTTCAAAATAAAGTGCTATTTTGAAATGTCCCTTAATCCTTGTGGAATGAGGGTTACAGGGATGTTGGAGTAGCGTGCTGGTTATTTTGAAATTGATTTCAAAGTAACAGGCTGCTTTAAAGATGTGGAATAGCTATTTCAGGATACTTCAGGTATCCTGAATTAGCTCCAACAGTGTAGATGTAGCCTGAGAGTGTAGAAGTGGGGGCCCCTCAATGGCCACATTAGGGCTCAGCACAATTTTATATTCCAAATAAAGTCAATGCCAACATAAAGTTGGTCTTGCAAATGCTTGCTCCTGTGAATAATCCTATTGATGCCAGAGGTGCTACTTAGCTGTGGTAAGTGTGACATCGAGTACTAAGCCTCCACACCCAGCAATAGGTATTTTCAGGTGGAGCTCTAAGAACATACATCACCCTTGCCATTATTTCAATATGCGGTCTAGTTTTTTTTTTCTGTGAGAGCTGATTTTGCCTATATTGCCCAGCAGAAAGTCTACTGTACAGTCTGAAGCACAAAAAATGCATCTCATCATTTAAATGCATGAGAACGGAATCACTCAAAGGTGTTAAAAAATAAGTTTAACAGTGCTGATCATTCACCGAACTGGGTGAGAGCTCTAATATATTCCCTTGTGTGGCGAGGGATGGATTATGTTAAAGTAACTGACAAGTCTGAGCTCTGAAAGAAATGCTGTTGGATCCATGATTTTATTTTCAATTTTTAAACATTTTCTGAAAGTGAATAATGGCTTAACTGCTGATGATTCAGTGACTCACTGCTCAGCAGTAATTCTAACTATATTAGGCCCATGTTCTGTGTGCTGCATTGGTGCTTATTGCTCTCTAGCTTGATTGTAAGTAGGGATGTTAAATTTTGGGTAATTGACTAATCAAATAGTCAATTCATTTTTGCATTGACAACTCAACTAGTCAATAGGTACCTCTGCCTTTGAAGTGTAGCAACAGACCTAGGGCTGATGCTACACTTAAAAGGCGAAAGCGCTGCGTAGAGCCCAGGATCAGCTCACTAACTCCGGGCTCCGTGTGGCACTGACACTTTGAAATGCCGCAGGTAGCATGGTGTCAGGCTCCTATTAGCATTCAAAGCAGCAGCGCCCCATGGAGCCCAGGGTCAGCAGGGGAGTCCCCTGGCACATTTCATTGGGTTGATGTGACTCACTGACCTCAGAGGGAGAAGAACCTGACTGTGAAAGTTTAAGGTGGCCCTGAGAAATGGCTGCAGAATTTGATTCAAAGGGAATCTTTAGACCTGTGAATTTACTGGCCATGATAGACATATTTACAACAGCACAGAGGGCCAATCAGAAACCTCCAATTCTATCCAGAATTAAAAAAATCTCTTCAACAATAGCAGGCCAGGTTCTACCATGCTCACAAATGCATAGTACCTTATTCCTTGCATAATTCTATGGAAATCAATGGGACTGCTCACAGAACAGGGATTACTCTGTGTTCATAGTAGTGGCAGAAATGCCTGCAGCATCTCTGACATTTTACTGTAAAAATGGAAGTTACAATTGAAGCAAATACATTGCATTTCAAGATGGTTCCAAGCTTTAGAAACGAGATGTAGATTTTGCATTACCCTTTAGCTTCCAAATTCAGTGGTACTGGTTCCAGGTTTTTCTCTGGCACAGAACTCAGTTTTGGCTCTGGGTTTCAATTCAAACACACAACTTGAAGTCTAGTTGCATTTAGACTGTTTCTAACTACCTTACTCATTACAAAGATGGCTTCCCCAATTACCACCCCTAATATCATTATCTCATAGCCCTAACCTCCACCTCTCACCCCCCTCTGATCTAAAATCTGATTTTTCAATTTTATATGTGTTCACTTTTTTTTGATTGTATCCCTTTGGTATATATGGTTGTGCCACTTTTCTTCCACAATTTGATCCGAAGAAGTGAGTCTGGCCCACGAAACCTCATCACCTAATAAACCATCTTGTTAGTCTTTAAAGTGCTGCATAGTCCTGTCTTTTGTTTCAGTAAGACCAGTCTAACATGGCTACATCTCTATTACTATTCTATCTATTCTAAATATACTTTTTAATCCCTATTCCAAATTACTATAATGGTGCTGCCGCTTTGAAGTACCCCCTCCCTTGCTGCCTCTTTCTGATACAGGAAGCAAGGGGTGGGGAAGTGACTAGTCAACTAGCCTGTCAACTATCCAATAACCATTTGCTTATCGGATAGTTGACTAGTCATTCAGAGCCCTAATTGTAGGATGTTTTTGTTTATCTATGGAACCCTAAATGGCTTATTTCAGAGATTGCCGCTCTATCCATGACATACAGATAGAGCTGTGATTAGTTTAAAAAAAACCCAAACCCTAAAATGAATCCCCACTGCTATAAGTAGAAGATGCAGATGGTAGGGTATTCTCCACGAAGTCCTGGGACCTTTAGAACTTTCTTTGTCCTTTTGGACAAAGTCCTACTCTGATGCCCTGCCGGCACTGCTTCCGGCCATCCTTAACCTCTGTTCAGGGTCCACTCAATGTGGACATGCTAGTTCGAATTAGCAAAAAGCTAATTCAAACTAGTTTTTAGGTCTAGATGTGCTAATTCGAATTAGCTTAGTTCGAATTAGCGCTGTAGTGTAGACATACCCAAGGAGACAGTGAGAATGACTTCCGTAACGTTTGTTTTGGTACCAGCCAGGTTCTTATCAGACTCAGGCCCTCTTGTAATGTGGTTGCCAGGGTGACCAGGGTTATGTTAGCTGCTTGTTCTGTGTGTTTCCAAGCCTTGCCTCGAATTTAGGATTTTAATAGGGATTCTTAGCAGAATACCATGGACTGCCTCAGCTTACTCCTACAGATGCCAACATGCAGAACTGCAGAATACTTTCTAGGCTGAAGTAGCTGCCATTGCCTTTCTGCAGCATTTGCATTTAGTGCTGAATAAGCATAAATATAGTGTCACTTCTCCTGTTACATGGCCCCTTTCTATTAACTTTCTGTGCCGGACTTTATGGAGCTAGTGCAGAGACTTCACCCTGTACAGCTGCTTTAGATAATTGGATTTGTGATCATGTTCTTGACAGTAGCTAAGGAGATTGCTCCAGTGAACGTCACATTTATGACATTATAACTGAAACTTCAATTATGGGAGTAGCTTGGCAAACAACAGTGATTGGGGAAGCTATGTTGTAAAGGCATGGGCTTTCAGCTATTGCTTGTGCATAGATTTTATGCTCAAGTTAGAACAGGCTTAGTGAAATAAACAAGAGCAGTATGTTAGTCTTGACTTGAACTTTGTAATCATAATGAAAATTAATAACGCACAGTGCCATCAGGAATAAATATGTGCCACTCTAAAGATTTAATTGGCAAGCATGGTACTGTATTATAATGGAAAAATTCACTGCCCATTTTATGATTCTAAAAGCTGGCAGGGAGGATCTGAACCTGAATTTCATCTTAAACTAGTTATGACAAGAGAAAAGGTTCGGAAGCAAGCAAAGAATGGCTGTTGTCACAGATATCAATGCACAGAAGCACAATTGATCTGCAGTAGGCAGGGGGAAAATAGATTGGGAAGCCCCGCAGAAAATGAGAAAGTTAATGGCTACAAGAGACACAAGAGAAGCAGGAATAGCAGGTCAGTCTGGAGAGATGTTGCATATTCAAGGTCATTGTCTGACTTTAAAGAGTTGGATGATGACTAAGAAAAGAAACAAAGAGAGACCTCAGAAAGTAAACCCATTTGAAATGTAAGTTGAGACATGCCCAGGACGAGCACTGGGAAAAGAAGGCACAGAAATCAGAGAGAGAAATATAGTAAGTATAGTAAGTAAGAGCTGACTGCAAGTGGATGCATGGGGGTTTTAATACAAACTAAGCAGAATGGAAATGAAAAATTAATGAATTTAAAGTAGTAGTTAATAAGGACAGAAGATAGAGGTATGAAAAAGAAACTTTCCCCATCTGCTGAAGGAATAGAAGGGAGCACTTGAAGAAGGGAACATCAGTGAATCTGAAGAGAGTATGAAGCAGATTCTCGGCTGGTGTAAATGGTCAGAGTTCTATTGACTTTGAGTTCAATGGACTTGACCAGCTTTACCAGCTAAAGAGCTGCCTTCCTGACTTTCATCATAAAATGAGAAAAGTTACTTTACAAAGTTTATACCCTTTGCAGTTACATTTTTATATAGGCAGGAAACATTCACAGGCAACCTTAAGACCTGATTCTTCAGCTAGATCAAGTGAGCAATAAGAGCAACGGGACATGCAAATGGTCATACCTGTGGATAGGCAGGTAAATAAAGCACCGGCCAACCACCAGGGGTTAGCCCTTGTGAACTACCTTCAGCTTATTGACCACCCTTGAACTAGATACTACACTATGAAACCCTGTGTCTGTGAAGATCCAGTTGCAAGACTGAAACTGTCAGCATTACCCATGTGCCTAATTTCATGTTTGGTACCAGTCATTTTTTAATTCCATGTATGACTTCCTCGACACACCTGTACAAGCTTGCTAAGGGGTTTATCCTGTGAGCTGATGAATATCTCCTAGAAAGTGTGGTGTGCCCTCAACTCTTATTGAGTGCTCTCAGCTCACATTAAATTCAAGCATCAGGAAGCATCCAGCACCTCAGAGTCAGGACCTAACTAGCAAAACTGAGATTACAAAGACCTAAGACAATTAGGCTCCCACCCTCCAGTGAGTTTCTACAGGATCTGTTTTAACATTTACAAAGACTGTGTTGTTTAAAAAATAGTAGAGGGGAAAGTGTTTCCCTAGGTCAGATTTTGTGTCATGTTCTGGGTTTATGTTCATAATAAATGTTTCCCTGAACATAAGAACATAATATAAGAATGGTCATAGAGGATCATATCAATGGTCCATCCAGCCCGGTATCCTAGCTATGTCTAACAATGGCCCATGCCAGTTACTTGAGAGGGAATGTACTTAGCAGACAGCTGTTGAGTGATCCATCAACTTTTATCCACTCCCAGATTCAGCAAACAGAGGCCGGGAATACCCATGGTATTGCATCCCTGATCACGCTGCCTAATATCTTTGATTTACCTCCATGACCTTACCGAGAATATTTTTTGAACCTTATTATTGTTTGGGCCTTCAGAACATCCCTTGGAATAAGCTATGAAGTATTTCCCTTTGTGTGTTTTAAACCTACTATCTATTAATTTCATTGGGTGACGTGTAATTCTTGTGTTACGTGTTCTTATGTTATTCACTTTCTCCATATTAGTCAAGATTTTATACATCTCTATCATATCCCCCCTCAGTCATCTCTTTTCCAAACTAAAAAGTTCCAGTCTTTTTACTCTCCTCATATGGAAACTGTTGCATGCCCATAATCAATATTTTTTTTGCCTTTTTCCAAAGCTAATATATTTTTCTAGAAATGGGACAGTATTCAAGATGTATATAGGTTTTCTCTTCACTGCTAAGTTTAAAGGACTTCCACAGCAGCACTTTAACACAAAGCGTGATCCCAACATTGTAGGTAAACCACATCCTTGGCGGGGCTGGGGGAGTAAGATAACTAGCCTGTTTATACTGGTGCTTTACAGCACTGTAACTTGCTGTGCTTGGAGGGAATAGAGGGCCTTTCCCTCCCCTGAGTGAGAAAGTTACTGCACAGTAAAGTGGCAGTATAGACAAATTCTTTAGTCATGATGATATCTTCTGTCTTCTTATCAATCCAGTTCCTAATATTCTGTTCACTTTTTTGACTGTGGTTGTATGTTGAGTGGCTCTTTTCAGCAAACTATCCACAATGATGCCAAAATCTCTCTCTTGAGTGCTAACTGCTAATTTAGACCCCATCATTTTGGTGCATAGTTGGGATGATATTTTCTAATGTAGATTACTTTGCATTTGTCAACACTGAATTCCATCTTCCAGTGTGTTGCCCAGGTTACATCTAGACTGCCACTTTTTGGGGGGAAAATGTACGCAAACTGCACTCTGCAATTTGCTTACCTTTTTCTGTTTTTTTTTTTTTTTTTAGAAGAGGCTTTTCCAAATTTTGGCCAATCTATATGGGGTCAAATTTTGGAAGAACCTCTTCTTTCAGAAGAGCCCTTATTCCTCATAAAATATTATAAAATGAGGAATATAGGGCTTCTGAAAGAGCACATCTGCTCTTCAGAAAAAAGTGTCGGAAGAGCAGATGCATTCCCTGGACGTGGCGGAGTTTTTCTGGGATACCTCTGATATCCTGGAAAAACTCCATAGTCTAGACATAGCCCCAGTCACCTCATTTTGTGAGATCCCTCTGTAACTCTTCACGTCCTGCTTTGGATTTAACAATCTTGAGTAGTTTTGCGTCATCTGCAAATTTTGCCATCTCACTGCTTATCCATTTTTCTAGATTATTTATTAATATATTTAACAGTACAGGTCACAGTACAGACCCTTGGGGACCATTAATTACCTCTCTCCATTCAGAAAACTAACCTGGTTTATATCCTTACCTGAAATTAAAAAAAAAAACTGAAAAGAACAAGAAAGGGACAAATTAAAATATGGTGCTAAAATATCTGATAAAATTTTCTGAAACAGTTAAGAAAATACATTTCTATAAATATTTGAAACTGGAAATTGGTGCGACTATGATATATTTAATGTAGTGATATATTTATTTTGATAAATATTAAGCAACTTTCAAAAGACTGAGTAATTATCTAAAGCAACAAATTCAACAGAGACTCTTTCAAAAACTGCACTGCTGTATCATATTCCTTTCAGATGTACTGTAAGTTCCCTCCTTACCTCTCCCTGAAACCATACATAAATTATGCATGTAGTTACATTTTTATCAGGCCATTATAATATTACCAAATGAGACTTTGAAATATAATCATGAGGGGAAAACAAAAAAGTCAAAGTGCAACCTTCATTATAATTCTTTCAGTCCTCAATTAGAATTAGCATTTGCGTTCCATACAGGGAGCTCTGTTGCACTTCTTCATTTTATGCTGAGGAACTGAATGACACTGTTAATATTTGAAAGAACGTTCCTACCATTCTAAATACAGGGCGGAATATTTAATTTTTACTTTTGTTTCAATTTTCCATATTTTACAGGTGTCAGTGTCTTCCATTGCAACTGTATTTTTCTACTGATAAAAAGAGTTCTATTTACCTGATGCTTTTAGACAGCCATGAAATAAAAGGCTGAATCTGAGATGCAGCAAACAATGACACTTTGGAATATAGGTTCGTGAATCTGCGAGCATTATTTATTCTGAATTTCAAGTGCAGAGACATGTGGTGGTAAAGCCGAAGTCTATTCTTAGAGCCTCAGTAATTGTGACTGCAATGTCCTATGGATCACACACAGAAAATAAAGTGTTTTCCATCCTGTAGCAAAGAATGTCATTTGTGTCTGTCATATGGTGCCTCAGTAATAACTGAAATGCATAAATATCCTGATCCTACAAAGTGCTGAACAATTCCTGCAAGGTATAAAAGGCTTCAGGCTCTCTTTAAGTCAAGGGAATTGAGTTGTCCCCTTGCCAGAAGTTCTTGACAGGATTGAGCCCCTGTGATGCTGTATAGCAGATTGCCAGTTCAAGCTAGAGCAATAGGGCAGTTGTCAAAGAAATGCTAGGAGATCATAGTATGTTCAAGTCATTTCCCTTCTTGTTATAGATCAAAAAGATATGTGGATTGCACTGTTTTCACCTGCCCTGTATTCTGTTGCCTGCTGTCACATTATTGTGATATACTGTAATTAGATAAACTTCAGTCAAAGGTGTCTTAGTATTAGGATGAGAATTTACTTAATGTGTAAAAATTCAAAAAAACTATGATGTATCAAGTTGTATTTTTACATTACATTTGCCCACCAAATTGGAGCTTTGGGACTGGAAAAGATTGCTACCTTCAAAGCATGAATAATTGTGTTTGACAATGATAGCTCACAAATTTAATTTGTATTTAGTCAACAAAGGAAGAGCTTTCCCATGAAGGAAAACATTGGCCTCATTGCTGTCTTTGGAAGAATCTATAATAACAAATGCAGAGATCCATCCTGTATTTCTGAGCTGTGTTGGAAACTACAGGGAGAGAGATCAAGGTGTAAAGGCAGAGTTCTCCAAAATTATTTTGGGTAACCTGAGAGACTTATGGAAAACTAGCTATCATTTTGGACTTACAAATTTTGACTCAACTATTCATGTATTTTCCTGTCTTTAACCTTGCAATAATGCTCAGTTCTTTTTTTTTAGTTAATAAACTTTTAGTTAGTTTATTAGAGAAATTGGCTTTGGCATTGGCTTTAGTGAGATCCAAGGAACAATTTAGCCTAGGGTAAATACTGGCACTTTGGGTTTGGGAGTAACCTAATTTGATGTGATATTTGGTATAGTGAACAATCATAAAATCCCATTTATTGGGGTAGTAAGATAGTCTGGGGAGCCTAAAACGACTCCTTAGGTTTGTGATTCTACGAGAAGACTAATATAATACTCTAGATCTGCACAAGTGTGCTACTGGCTTGATGAAATCTAATTAATATATCACCTGTTTGGAGTGTCTGCTCTGTTTTCTGACAGCCTGACCTCAGATGGGCAACTCAGTTGTGAACCACTCCCTTTGTCCTCTTGGCATCTTTTTGGTATTTTCTAAATTCTTTTAAGTTTTTGATGTGACTTTGGAGTTTTGAAAAGTGCTGAACTGGCAGCACTGAAGAGGTGAGTGTTCTATGTATTCACAGAAACAGGTGTGATATGCACATCTGCGGTGAAAGCTTTTGAGAGTTAGAGTTTTAATTTAGAGGAGTATCAGTAAGCACACAATTAAAGCAAATGAAATTCACTAAGAGTATCTGAGTTGTTGATCTCATTGGGTTCAATTTGTTTATTGATAAGTTGTCAGATAACTTAGCTCATTTTGCTAATCAACGGTAGATCGGCACAATACAGATTACACATTTTGGGAAGCAGACTTGTAGTTTACATCTTCATTTTGTCCCAAGTGATTACAAAATCCTCCTTATTTCATACCCTGTTTGTTTACTTATCAATACAGACCTTGTTATTCTTTTTCTTATCAAGTGAGCTGGCAGGGAACCAGGCAGGTTTTCCAAAACTTCACTGGTTCAATAAAAGTCCAGTGAACTCCATTAGTTTTTATGAGAAATTGGAGGCTCAGTGAACCAGTGAAAAAAAATTCTCACAACCACCAGCTACTTGATCATGCAGCCATCATCCAATTCCAAGAATAGCTTGGAGACATCATGACAGATATCCCATTTTTATAGCAATTTATAGAATTGTCCCCTTTTTATTGCTAGGGGACAGGTTACAGTGACTCATCTTAGGAAGCAGGGGGCATGGACATTATCTGTTCTTTTCTATGTATTCTAGGTGGGAAGTCAGAGCTATTTCTTTGCTCTTCATGCCTTATGGGATGGGCAGGTATTGTGAGGGTCTTAATAGACTTTGAATTGGCAGTGGTCACATATGATGCTTTTTGTCCAATCACCAAAAAAATCAGTCGCCAAACCCCTTTGAAAGTCTGTGATCAAGTACCATAAGAGTATTATGAAACAGGCTTCTTTGGGCAGCAATGGGTTGGAGATTTGCTGCATTTTGGTCCCAGAGCTTTTGTAGAGACACAAACTGTTCAGAGGACCCACCCTATCAGAAAATCTTACAACCCCTTTTGTGCAATTGACTTCACATGGACAGAATCCCTGCACTTGAAAAGCCCACAGAATGAGTGGAGCTCCATATGGCTACATGAGTGGACCCCTAGTGCAGGGTCTCTTCTTGAAGGAATCTGCACATTTTTGAGGCATAACTCTTGCCTCTTCTGGAGAAAGCAACCTTCTCTCAATGATGTGATGATCAACTTGAAGAGAAGCTGGAATATGTGTGGAGTTAAAATTAATGATGCACGATTATATGGCAGTAGGGAACTGGCTAGAGACACTTTAATGGTTCATTTCCTGACATCTTCTAAAGAGTAGAGCCCTTTAAAAAACTCTACTTTCAGCCCTTATTTTCTGTTTGGGAATAATTATAAGACGGCATTATAGATGCTATTATTTCCATACTTATTCAGGTTGGACCTCCCTGGGGACCAGTCCCAAATGGAGGAGATTTGCTGGACCGATGGAGGTCCCTCTCCTCATGGCTCATACTGAACGCTGCCCCCCTGGCTGTGTTTTCAGATGCACTGGTGGTGCTAGAGCTTCCTGGCTACTGGTGAGACTGGAGCTGCAGTCAGATTCCCTCTCCCGCTCTAACATAGGGTTCCCAGCTTGAGTCCCTGGCCCCCTCTTCCACGCTCCTGCCCCATGGCCAGACCTCCGTATACCTGGGCTCTGTGGTCCAAAACCATCTATGGTCTTGCCAGAGCACGGATATTGCCAGACCAGAGAGTCCCAGTTAAGGTAGGTACAATCTGTATAATGGTTCCACAGAAGACTTAGATGACTCTGATTCCTCAGATACTGAAATAGGAAGGTAAAGATTCTGAGGTGAATTTATGGAGTGCCAAACAGTGACTTTACATACTGCTTTTCCCCAAGATCATCATCCCTCCACCATAAAAGATGAGTTCCATGCAAGCTCAAAACCTTGTCTTTCTCTGAAACAAAAGATGGTCCAATAGAAAATATATCTTTTCAGACTTGTCTCTCTATTAAACTGATATGCATTTTTAGAAGCACACAAATGGCACAGTTTTAATTATTGGTTATATTAGAATCATTGGTATTTGTTGTATGAATTAATTCTGAAAAAAGTTCTGCCATAGAATACAAAATTCACAGGACCATGTACCTAAAGTCTTAGATTAGTGGTTCCCAACATTTTTGGGCATACAGACCCCTTTTCAATCTATTAAAATTTCATGGCCCCTTCCTCCCTCTCTGGGGGAGAAAAAAAAAAGAAAAGGAAAAGAAAAATAAGTATTGGGTCCACCATGTTCGGTGGGCCAGATCCTTATTTTTAAACTTTCCACGGACCCCCTACAATATAGTTGCAGACCACCAGGGGTCCATGGACAACAGGTTGGGAACCACTGTCTTAGATCATCTAACTGATTGCACAGAGCCAAATTATCCAAACCATAGAAGATTAAGCACATTTAAAAAGAGGAAAGAATCAGTATAGGAGCCATTATAAACCACTCCAAAGCTCTCTAATGTGGATGGCCCAGTGGCAAAAATTCTTTAGTCACAGATGCCTTCCACTAGTCCTGTATCCCCAATTCCAGAAAACAATAATAAGACCTTCCTTTATTGCTGATTCTGTCCTCATCTACCTGTTCCCTGTATAAGCCATGGATTGAAAAATTAAAACTTTAATTTCTGAGGGGACTAAAAGTCAGTAACCATTTCCATCCATTACTGCCCCATTTGACTTATTTAGACACAATATTGGATGTGAATTTGAGCTAAATTAATTCAAATAAGAACTAAATTATACCAGAATAGAAAGAAATAATGGAGAGAGAAAAGGTGACTAATAGACTTGAAAGTAATCATCTTTACGACAAAGCAATGAGCAATTTCAAAACAAAAAAAAAGGTTTCTGTTAAATAAGTGACAACTGGAAAATGTTTAGAAGAACTCCTTATGGAGTCGGGTGTAAGGGTAGGTATTATATGTTTGCTTTATAGTCCGGTTAAGAAAGACTTGCTGTCTTGGTAAAAAAACTCACAGCCAACTTCAGTATTTTTTTTTTTTGTGAATCAGTCTCCTATCATTTAAATTAATTGCTTTATACTTTTCTCTGTGTTCGAAAATGGAATACAAAATATATTCTATACCTCCTATTCAACGATTTATTTCTGAATAGCTCACCAGAAGCCTTCAGAAAATATTTCCAGTACTATAAAATAGGTTTAAGAATTATTTGACAGAAGACATCTCGATTCAAGGCAACAACTCTAGTAATGATCTCTCACTTTGAATTTGTTTTCATGGAATAGGTTTGTTTTGTAAACTAGATGACAAGGCTCTTAAAGATCATGTAAACCTGGGGAATAAATTATTTTTCAGTTATACTCAGAGAGGATGGTAAGTTTTTCAAACAAAATAAGTGAATTGATTTTATAATCATGAAATCATAGAAATGTAGCACTGGAAGGCACCTCCAGATATCATTTAGATTAGTCTTCTTCACTGAGATAGGAGTAATTGTTATTTAGCCAAGTGGTTCTCAACAAGATATATACGGGCCTCAGGCGGTACGCAAAGGTCTCCCAATGGTACATCAACCCATCTACACATTTGCCTAGTTTTACAACAGACTGCATAAAAAGCTCTAGCAGAGTCAGTACAAAATAAAAATTCATACAGACAATGACTTATTTATACTGCTCTGTATACTATACAATAAAATGTAAGTATAATATTTATATTCCAACTCATTCCTTTTATAATTATATGGCAAAAATGAGAAAGCAAGCAATTTTTCAATAATAGTGAACTGTGAAACACTATTTTATTGTTATGTCTGATTTTTTCAGCAAGTATTTTTTAAATAAGGTGCAACTTGGTGGTACGCACGACAAATCAGACTCCTGAAAGGAGTACAGTAATCTGGAAAGGTTGAGAGGCACTAGTCTAGACCTTCCCTAGTGCTTCTCTATTCTATTTTAAAAACTTCTCATGATGGAGATTCCAAAACCGGCCTATGTCATTTTTTCTAGTGCTTAAACATAAAGATTAGCAGTGATTAGAAGACTAACATGGGTTACATCTATACTACAGCGTTATTTCGAAGTATTTAATTTTGAAATAGTTATTTTGAAATAACGCGTCTAAACACAAAATGCATTTTGAAATAGCATTTTTCTATTTCAAAATAGCAAGTCCACACTGATTGGAATCGCATTTAAGGGCAGCTGAAACCACTTCTGGCAGGGCATCTGGTTAGGAGTTACTTTGTGTGGCTGCTGCCTGAGTCTATCTGAGGCCTGTGCTTAAAGGGACCCCCTGGACAGTTGGTTCTCAGGTTTCCCTGCTTGCTTGCCTACCTTGATAAGGGTCAACAAAGCATTTTTTTCTCTGGTGCTCTGGTTGCCCTCACTCGGGAGACCACAGCACTCTGCACCATGGAGCTGGAGCTGTGCCTGGGCACGCCAGTGCTTCTTTTGGATGTGTTCCTGCAAGCCTGGAAGCACTTTCTGGAGGCTGCCTTGCAGCATCTGCTGCAGCCCAACCCCCAGGCCATCATCCAGACCCTCCTGGGGTATGTGGAGGAGCAGCTGCAGCTCCTGGACGCCAGCGTGCCCCGCCACATCTGGACACCAGCAGTGACTGGTGGGACCACATCGTCCTGGAGTGCTGGAGAGGCCAACAATGGACCCAGAACTTTAGAATGAAGGACACCTTCCTCAAGCTCTGTGAGTGGCTCGCCCCTGCTCTGCAGCAAGGGACACGCACATGAGGCCCACCATTCCCCTCCAGAAGCGTGTGGACATCTCCCTCTTGAAGCTCTCCATGCCAGATAGCTACCAATCTGTGGGGAACCAGTTCAGCATGGGGAGATCCTCCGTCAGAGCAGTGCTCATTCAGGTATGGCAGTCTCCAGCCACTGGGCCAGGAGAGGGGGTGCAAGGAGGAGATGGGCTGCCCTTGGGAAAAGGGGTGGTGGTGGTGCAAGTCCCCTCCACAGGAGGGTTTGTTCTATCCCACCCACACTAAGGACTGGCCGCGGTGGCCAGGATTGCTGGGGGGGTTGCTCCTGGGGCTTGGGGGCACAGGGCAGTGGAAAGTAGGAATAAGGGATCTTCCGGAAAAGGCTTTATTTTCCACAAGATCCCGTCTAGACTGGCACTTTTCTCCGGAAAAACCCCAAGCCGGAAAAAAGCGGCAGCCATGTTCATGCAAATGCTGCGGGGGATATTTAAATCCCCCGGGGCATTTGCAATTCTGAAGTGTCTCATTAACATTCCTTTTCCGGAAAAGGGTGCCAATGTAGACACAGCCGTAGTGTAATATCACACTCTTTGTGGTGTTTTAGCTAGATATCTCAAAGGAGTTGGTGACCCAATCCTACTGAATTTTTTTAAGAATTGGATGGCCATCTTCCTTAGGATCCTTTTGAAAATAAACAGATTATATAACATGGTCAAGTTCATATTGGCATATAAATCTTAATGTTTACATTTTGTTAAAGTTAAAAAAGTTAATATGGCTTTTAAAAATTATTTTTTTTGTTTTGAAAGAGGAGCATAATTTAAAAAATGACTCATGCTTAATAATATTAGCATTCAAAAATGTCCTGTTAGTATCTGAATTTCACTCTGTATTGTGATGAATGCAGAACAAAACTCAGTCCTTTAGGAGAAACTGTCTACACTCACATTAATGTGAAATTTTTCCCATTCAATTTAATGAAATCAGAATTTGCTTCTTTCTGTAAAATGTAGGGGTTCCCATTTTTATTCCTGTTTTCTGCTAGATTTGGTGAATTAACATGGTTGTAGCAGGCCTGATTACATGGAATGACTGGATTGTGGCAAGATGGCAATCCTTTTAAATTAAATCTTAGGGTTTTTGGAGAATTGTAGAACACGGGAAAGACTCTGTCCTAATATGTGCATTTTCCTTCAACTACACTTTCTTCTTGATCTAAATGGTGTTTGTTTGTTGGTTTTCAGTAGTCTATTCCAGTAAAACACTAACAATTACACTTACAGTTGCTGACCCCTTGATGTTATGAATATAAATGAGTGTTTCACGCTCAGATCTTGTCTTATACTGGAATTAAGAAACCTTTATCAGATAAATTATTTGATATATGTTCTCATTTGTCATTGAGAGTCAGATTGTTCTGCCACAGTGAACTGTCCTTAACACCACTGATGTCAAGGGGACTATTTGTGGGGGGAAAGTACTTCTCACTGTAAATGAGACTATCACAGTCTAGTCCTGAATAACATAAATTGTTGATCAAGAGTATTCAGCCAGCTGGAGACCATAGAGCTGTGTATGTACCACAAAAAACTAACCCCCAAATGAGAGCATTAGACATTGGATTATGTATTCAACAAATAATATTGATAGGTCAAGTACTCTGGTTACATACAAATATAAGTTTTGAAAATATGGACCTCTGTGACTTAAAAAGAAAAGTTATACATTTAATTCTTTAGCAGAATGAAGGAAAGGAAGCTAAAATTTGGGGCAAAGTTATCCAAATGGTAATTCAAGTCTCATCTCCTTTTTCTTGTTGAAGCTTTTATGATCATTGTTACCTTCTAGCAATGTAATGTGGGTATTGAGAAAGTTGAATATAGTGACAAAGTAGGAATAAGATCCTCCGGAAAAGGGCGCTTTTTCCGGAGGATCGGGGCCAGTGTAGACGCTCTTTTCCGGCTTTTCTAAAAGCCGGAAAAAAGCGGCGGACATTTTTATTTAAATGCCGCGGGGGATATTTAAATCCCCCGTGGATTTCCCTATTACGATCTCTGAAATTAACATGCCCCTTTCGGAAAAGGGGCCAATGTAGACGAGCCCTTAATGAACACATATCCTGTCAGCTCTATTGTGCAACATGGTTAAAGAGATATAAACAGAAATTCATAGCTGGTTTTTGTGGCATTGTGGTGAGATAATTTACATTGGAAGCCAAACAGCTAGCATTCCAGCAGTTGTGGGGGATATGATTGCTTGCTGGACAGGGAAATCCTACAGCCTTTATATTTTGCAATATGGCATGTCATGATAGTGAACATTTTGCTGTGTAGTAAGCATTTGAAGGATCAGGCTTTTTATCTACTTTTCTGTGAATGCAAACTGTCATTCTCCCTGATGAACTACACCCAAATTCTGCACACCATACCCACTGTAGTGGTCCTAACAAAATCAGTGGGGGTATTGAAGAACTAAAGTGAGCTGTTAGTAAATATGGTGACCTTTATGACACAAAGGCCTGATCCAAAGTCATTTAAATCAACAGAAAGAAACCCATAGACATCACTGTTTTTTGAATTAAGCTCAAATTAGCATCTTATTAAGGTGAAGTGTATAACTACACAACTCTCTTGTTGGTGTTATTTCTGTCCTTAGGGCTGCAAGAATAAAGTATACAGTAGTTTACACTGTGAAGAACAACTGTTCAAACAGTGCAATATTGCACTATTGAGAAATATTGGGGTGGGACAGTAGGAGGGGTCACAGTACTTTAGTAAAAGTCACTATATTCATTACTATAGACATAATGTCTTATGTGCTACTATAGGATAGTGTAGTCAGATGGACTCATTTAAATCAATTCAGCGAGTCTTTATTGGCATGACAAGTTATCCAAGTTTACCCAAGTGTAGAAAAAAGACAAATCTGCTGGTTTCTGTCTAAGGTAGGCAAGGTCCACTGAGGACAGGCCGACACAGGTTCAAGCCCCTGTGTCTACTTGTCATCAATGTGGGTTACTGATGTAAGCAGGGGCTGAACTGCTGCTTGCTATCAGCCAGCTAAAAGGAGGGGTGGGTGTGCCCACTACAATTGTTTAGCTTTGCAAGGAAATTAACTGTTAACTATTGATATGTAAATACATCTCAGGAAAGAATCCGAGGTGTGGCTATGTAAATCCCATTCAGCCAGGGCTGATGGAGGGTCAGTGTTGGAATGGAATGTGGAGAATTGTAAATAATTTGGGACTGTTATGGGGGTCACTGATCATGCTAAACCTAAATCTGGGAACTGTAAAACATGCCACCAGTGCTTACAGGAGAGACACCACCATTATGGTAAGAGATCTCAGAGGAACAAGCCTCCCCCCTTCCTGAGTTGAGTGAACAGAGCTGGGGGAAAGTGTTAAAGGGCTTGATTCAACCTGCTTCATACCTGCCGGGTGTGAGCTGTAAGACTGGCCCAACCTGCCCTTTTCTTCCCCCTTTGTTTTAAGGACAGACCTAAAACAGACTCCCTGAGGAGTCTTTTTCTGTTGCTAGTCTAGTGGAAGCTGGATTCCTTTGTCAGTCCAGCTGGTGGCTAAAGAGTTGAAATCACTGAGAGCTGTAATCACTGGTTTGGCTGAGAGCCAGACTCATTGCAGCCAGTGAAGTGGCGGCAGCCAGCAGAGTGTCTGGGGGGAATCACTGGCTGGTGATATAACGTGGCCGGTAGGAGTGGTGGCAGGTGAGGAGCAGTGACCAACGGTGTGGTGTGGAGCAGAGGAGGGGTGGCAACCAGTGGCGTGACGTGGAGCGGCGACCAGCGGTGTGGCGTGGTGACCAGCGGTGTGACGTGGAGCAGTGGCAGGCGAGGAGCAGCGACCAGCAGCATGGCGTGGAACAGAGGCAGGCGACCAGCGAAGCGTCCAGTGGCACGGGACGAGACAGTTGGTGGAGCATGGCGGAGTGTTGTAAGGTGCCCCCTATCTATCCTTCCACCCCATTTCTACCCAGGTTGAAACCCTGTGGGTGAACTTTGGGACTCTGGGTGGCACGGACCAGGGACCGAGACTTTTGGGGAGTCGGACTCTTTGGACTTCGGGCGATTCTTGGCTGGGGTGGGGGAGCTTAGCTCATGTTTGGGTTATGAACTCTGTTTGTGATGTTTTCCCCCAAGTTAATGCCGTATGAATTCTCTCTCTGTCTCATTAAATGTTTCTTTCCTACACTCAGACTCAGTGCTTGCGCGTGGGGAAGCCTTGCCTCTCAGAGGCACCCAGGGGTATGTGAATTTCCCAGATTACTGGGTGGGGGCTCAAGCCGGTTCTGTGTGAGATGGACCCCAAGATATTGAACCCAGCCCTGGTTACTGCCAGGCCTATCCGGCAGAAGGGTTATACTGATTTAGCAGAACAGTACTACATAGCTGCATAGGTGACTCATGGTAGCACTTGGGAGGTGCACCTATCCCTGCCACAATTTTAATTGATAAATGGGCTGGTTCCTTATGCCCCCTCCCTGTTTGTCTGGCTGGCCTTCCCTGCATCGCTTCCCCCACAAGCACCAGTTGCCTGTGCATAACAGGGTGCCACTTCTAGCATCTCTCTTCTTTGTCCCAAGGCTAAGCATTGATTTCATCTTTAATTTTTGTTTTTGAAAAACACATTATTACTTAGCTAGTTCAAGATATGGCTCTAGTATCCTCATGCCTTACTCATGTCCCCTGGTTCTAGAGGCATCGTTTTTCTAGCAATGTACAGCACTGGAGTCTTGATTTACCTCTCTGTTACACAGACACCTTATGGAGCAGACGGGGGGAGTGGTTTCATGTACCAGAATTCTATAAGTGTTTCCACTGACATAGATGATGGGTATGAGCACAGAAAAATGAGCCTTGAGTTTGAGAATGCTCCACTGTTTTTTGGCATTGACTTCTTGGCTGTCCTAGTGTGGGGGTGGTTTCTCTTACGGCTGACAGGAAAGGTCCTTTCCTGATGTGAGCTAGAAAGTCCTGATCTTTCTATGTGTATTATTGATAGGCTCCAGGTGGGTACTTATAATTGATATGTGGGGTGTCTGATTTTTGCATTCCAGGTGGTGGAAGAACTGTTCAGCTTAATTAAATTATAATTGCCCTGCTGGAACCATATACTTATATGAGAGGTAGCCATGGTCCTTCAGGGGCATGACCCAGATGGTTAAAGTACTTTTAACACTGTAGTAACTGAAGACATAAAGAAAAGGAAGAAGTTGAAAACTATATCAGAATGGCTATTTCCCATCTAGACCTTCAGCAGTCTGAATTTTTTAAGAAGTGCAGTTTAGCAAAACACCATTTACCTGTAATACACTTTTTTTCTGCAGTGCTTTTTAATTAGGCCAACTTCCTCTAAGAGGTAATAATAGAACTTGCTATAACAGGTAATAATTGAAGTATACTGTTAAGTTTGAAAGTGTAAATTTTTTTTCCCAAAAATTGTAGGAATAGGAGTGATTTTAATGTTTTAATCTAGTGTGGCTTTGTGGTAGTAAAATTCCTTTCAAGAACAGTAAATGCCATCTTAACAATACTATTACATACAATATAATAAAGACAATAGCAATCATCTCAATCACTCCAAAAGTCAAAAGCATGTTTGAGAGACCATTTGGCAATTTGTATATTCAGATCACCAAGATTTATTCCTAAGAAATATCCTTCCAAATGAATAATCTCTCTCTCTCTCTATAAAAAAGTGTTTCCTGTTGTCTGACAGAATGATGTCATTGGCTCTCTGACTGTGAAAGCAGCCAGAAAGAAGGGGGTTGGTGAGCGTAGTGAGCACAAGGTGAAGCTCCCTAGTAAATATAAATAACAAGATTATAATAAAATAGGTCCTGATTCAGAAAAAAACCAAATCCTTATAGAGGAAGAATGCTTAAGTGCCATTAAAATCAATTCAACTTAATCATGTATTAAAGTAAGCATGTGCTTAAATGCTCCCCAAGTCAGAATGGATATATTCATATATTTAAGAGGTTTTTTTTTTTACTGAATTGAGATCTTAATAATTATTAAAAATAATTACACTTAATTAGACAAGAGATTCTAACCAACATAGGAATGAACTTCTAGAACAGCCTTCCAAGAGGAGCAGTGGGAGGGGCAGAAAACCTGACTGGTTTCAAGACTGAGCTTGGTAAGTTTATGGATGGGATTGTATGATAGGACTGCCTGTGATGAAGACTGCTAGTAGTAAAAATCCTCTATTGTTGGAGAGGGGACACTATACAGGGCGGGCTCTCAATAATTAGAGAGACTTCTTTTTCTAAGTATCTGCCTGGTAGGTCGTACCTACGTGCTCACGATCTAGCTGATGGCCATATTTGGAATCAAGAAAGATTTTTTTCCCCAAATCGGATTGGCAGAGTTCCTATGTTGATTTTTTTTTTTGGTTTGTTTTTTGCCTTTCTCTGCAGAATGGATCAAGGGTCACTTGCAGGTTTAAGCTAGTATGAATAGTGAATTCTCTCTAATTTGCAGTCTTTAAATTATGATATGAAGATTTCAGTAACTCAGTCAGAGGTTAATGGTCTATTTCGAGGTATGGGAAAGTTTCTGTGACCTGCAAAGGTCAGATCCAGACTAGATCATCACGATGGTCCATTCTGACCTTAATGTCTATGAGTCTCCTCATACTACACTCTTTCTCTCTAGATCTCATTTGAAATGAAACCCCTGGAGGAACACGTTTGGCCACATCTTTGGCTTTGGCAATTCATGACAGCTACAGATCTAACCTTTTAGCCACATATTATTGATATAAGCGGTAGGTGAATGATCAGCAGCATTTTCATTTACGTGATTTAAAGTAAATGCACTGTTGTGAAGACAACAAGCCAATACACTTCAGGGAGTGAATCCACAGACTTTAGAAGGGTTAAATGATGTCAGAAGGGCTAGATGGTTTTTGAAAAAAGCAGCCAGTTACACAAGTGCTGAGGAATGCAGCAAAATCTTCGATTTTTTTTTTCAGTTAAGATATATGAATTTTTCTGAAGCTACAGATTTCTCTCCTTTCAGCCAATTCCTGTGATTATAATTTTAAAAGAAGCTTTTTTGTTGTTGTTGTTGTTGTAATCAGCCATTAAAGGCAATTTTAAGGCTGTAGTACCATGATGAAATTTGGTAAACACAAACTGCTTCATAATGGAATTGTATCCAAAACATTAAACGAGCATGAGAAAAATAGGACATATTTATCTCTGCTTTATTACTGTAAAGCAAATCTTTTTTTTTTAATGGGGGAGGAGTAAATCAAATTATTTCAGTTAACCCGAACAATCCACATATACTGCCTACTTAAAAAGATTTGTTTTCTGTTGCCTATTAAATTCTTTCCTCTTTATATAATGTGCATCAACATTGACACCCAGTGGTCAGAGTGATTTCTCATAATATTATTCAAAAGTATGGACTTCACTTCCTTTATATCTTAGATTGCCTCATATCAAATAGGAACCTAAATTCAGTCTAATGCATGGAGTGGTTGTGTGGGAGGGGGTGGGGGGAAGTGAGTTGGGAAGAGACAGTGTGGCATTATCCACTTCAAGTATAGCTGTTATTAAATAGGAGATTTTCAAAGACACAGTTGCAGTTGGGCAGCTAACTCCTTTTGAGTTTTAATTGGAGTTAGACCCCCAATTGACATTTATGCCTTAAAAAAAATTCCCTCTTATATAATATTCCTGTCTAATTACAGTAATTAATTCTAATGAAAATTTTAAGTCTTGTAAATACATTGATATATTTTCTACAGAATGATGATCACACAGTTCCCTACCTGAATTATCAAAAGACTGCTAGAGCTCATTTCAGCATCATAAACACAAAGTCTATCTCCTGGGTACTATTTCAGACAATGACTGCATTAGCATGTATAGAACCACATTTAAGGTGAATGATATTCCCTTACTGCTATTTTTGTTCACTAGCAACATCATTGCATGAAATATATAGAGGACTTTGAATACTAAGGCTGGTGGAGAGAGATTTTCCTAAATATTAAGAAAGAATGAAAATTAGCAGTATTTTTGGATTTGTGGGAAACAAGATGGGCATCAACTGGAATAGAGAGATGAGATTGTTGTACCTTAGAGGGTTGTGCTGGCAAGGCTGGAGAGAATAAATAGGTTTGGGTACACTTTGTAAAGAAGTTTTGTACTTCCATAAACTATAGACTGGTTGATGTAAACTTGTTTAACTCTGTTGACTTGAATGGACATCATATTGTTCGCATAAATGAACCATTATAATTAAAACAATTATTTTTATATGTTTATGTAAATTGTGGCAAAGAGATATAATCAGTCATAAAATGTTTTTACTGGCTTCACAACTACAGTTTATTTGCTTTGTGCACTCAACACAGCCTCATGTGTACATCAGCAACATGTAAAGTATAAGGCAAAAGGAGCATAAGAGGTGTATCTGGGATCCCAAAGAACCACATTTGTTTCACAAGCTAAATTCTGAGCCGACACCAATTCAAGGAAACAACTCTGAACAAAAGATGTATAAGTTTGGGCCATAAGATTTTGGAGAATGTGAAAGGAAAATAAGAAAAAATTGATATTTTCTTCACAAAGCCAGGATTCTGACTCAGTAAATAATGAAACATTTACTCTCAGACAATAATTTAGCTGTCCCAGGTGAAACCAACCCATTACACTTTAGTTCACCAATGCCCAAGTCTCAGGAAACAACATGATGTACTAAATGCAAGGTCTTAACACTTCTTTGCTCTTGGATAAGAGCTCTTCTGGGAAAGACCATCTAACACACTAAATAAATGCAGAAGCCCATCACCGTTCCTTCCTCCTTGCTTACTTGTTGTTAGACCCTAGACCAGGCCCAGTCTCCTCTCTGTCTTGTCCTCAACTACGCAGTGGCTTGCCTGATTTCTTCCCTATGTTGTGACTGTGGGGCAGCACTGCAGACAATTAGTCATATGAGGCCCATATCTGGAAGGTGGTACAACCTGTGATATGGAGGCCATCCTTAGTATCACATATGGACACCAGAATTCAGTGCCAAAGTGCCTCAACCATATCACCCAAGTAGTCAACTTCAGAAATGTGCCATCACTATCAGGTCCACTGTATCCAATTTCTTACCATGTTCTTACTTGCCATAGGACTTGCTACTTGGGAGAGGCTCCATTCAGGATACACAGTTCCTCCCTCTTTGGAGAGAAAAATGATGATAGTGGCCTTCAAAATTACCAATGCCAATGTAAAATGTGTAAAGAAGGACATTGATAATCATACAAATACATTGTTTAAAATGGTCATCAGCCCTTCATAGTGTTATGCGGGATGCAGTGACTCATAACCATGAGTGCGCACTTCAGAGCAGACTGTTAAAAACAGGACAAATACCTCAAAATGGTGTTATGTTCTATAATCTGATTTTACCAAGCTAGTAATAAATGTGAACTCTTTGATCACTAAGCATAGAATCACAGACAGTCCCTTTAGGCTTTCCGGTCTATCTTGCTACCCAGGCAAACTGAACATAATGGTCACATAAACCAAAACTCACATAACATTCAGTCTGCTTCCAATCCCAAGAGACCAGTCACTTGCTCCAGATCAGTTGGTACCCTAGATTTTACACCAAAGACAATGCCTGTAGCCAGTCCTGTAAAACTATCTAGTAAAAGAAATAAGAGAATTCTTTACAGTTTAAAGCAAACATACGCACAAATGAGTTGAAATTTAAATTCTGGAAGTGACAGAGTAGTAGTGTCTTTCTGGGTGGATCCAGGAGATTACCCCATGGCACACTCTGGCTTCAGTTTGGTTGCTCTGGCCCTGTGAAAGTTCAAACAGTAAAGAGATGAAAAATCTTGATATCAGCTATTTTTATTTCCCTCTTCCAGCATTCAAAGCAATGAACTGAGGCCTTCTGCTTGTACTTCTCCATGGGGGGGGGGGGGAATTAAAGTTTTTTTTCTTAAAATAGCTTATGTAAACATTTAGGGCACATCTACACAGCAGTGCTATTTCAAAATAAAGTGAGTATCTACACAGCACACCCATTATTTTGAAATAATTTTGAAACCAAGGGCACCTTATTTAAAAATCTGTAACCCTCATTTTACAAGGAATAATGTTCATTCCAAAATAGTTATTTCGAAATAGGGCATGTGTAGACAGTGCAGTTGTGGTTATTTCAAAATAACTGGCCTCCAGGGCTTCCCACAGGTGCCCTGCTGGCCACTCTATCCATACTCATCAGAACTCTATAGTCCCACTTCCTCTGAAGCCCTTAAGGCTGCAGCCACAGGGGAAAGGGCTTGTGGCACACAGTAGGCCCTACTATTCCTATGCGACACAGCAGTACTCTGCTTTGACCTACCTCCACCATGGTGGACCCCAACACACCACCTGAGGCCTCCATGGCTGCCAGCCCATCTGCAGCCAGCTCCCAAGCCCCTGCCCAGGGCCAAAAGAGGAGGACGCTGTTGTGGACTGATGTGGAGATCCTGGATCTCATTGCGATCTGGGGGAGCAGTCTAACAGCCAGGTTCTCCACGTTAGATAGCGAAATGCCAAAGTGTATGGCTGCATGACCGATGGCCTGTCTGGAGGAGGCACAGCCGCACTCTGGACCAGGTCAGAATGAAGGTCAAGGAGCTCCGCCAGGCCTATTCCAACAGTAGGAAATGGTTGGAATGGCACCCCAGACCTGCTGCTTCTACACCCAGCTCAATGGCATCCTGGGAGGAGGGCAGGTCATCTCCCCTTCTCTTGTCATTGACTCCAGTCTGGAGATGCCAGTCGTCAGCCTCCTGAAAGAATGGCAATGGAGGAGGCGAAGGAGGAGGAAGAGGATGACATGGCCACCACACAGAATGCCTGCTAGCCTGGACCTCACCCTGTCCCTGGAGCTGTTGCCTCCTCCCAAGATGTCACCCAGGGATTGGATGAGGCCAGGGAAGGACCATCAGGTGAGTTCCATTACTTTCCCTGGACACGTTGGGGAGGAGGCAAGGGGTGAGTGGCAAGGGGCTTCACCCTCCTCACCTGCCCTTCTTGGCCTGGGGATTTCACAGCAGCCTATGCATGTGGTTGCACATGCAGTGGCAGTCCTCAGCAGACAGCTGCATTGTGAGCAGGAGTACAAGGCTCCTGAGCGGTTTCCTCAAGGATTCTGGAGAGGCCTGCTTGACTCCCAACACCTTTCCACCATAGGCCAACATTAGGAAGAATGGGGTCATAGTCACACACACAGCAGTGCTGCACAGAACACGCTAGCATGCCCGCAATCCTGGGGCAGCATTTGCTCCGGGGCCAGTGTGTTGAGGCAGAGGACACCAGTCCCCTGCCAGAGGGAGGAAGACATGGAGAGGACCCCAGCAGCACCGTCTTCCACTCACACACTCCTCCCCCCACACTCTCTGCACTACTTTCCTCCAGCAGGCAGGGATACAAGTCCTCTCCTTGCGGGATGACGCCACTTCCCATTCCAATGTGTGCATCACACAGAGGGGAAACTGAGCTGCCCTGTTGCCCCTCTTCCACCCTCAGGCTCCCACTGTTGCCGTGGACTGCCCGCTGGCCTCTCCTGCCCCAACTCCTGCCCCCCAGCTTCTCCCCATAGCCCTTCCTGTGGCTGCTAAGGGCCCCACACACAAGGCGGTGGCACCACCCGAGGCAGGCGCCACTCCCAGCCCAATCCCTGAGCCTCTCTTCTCTCTTCTTTCTTCCCCCTCCTCTCCCCTCTCAGGTTCTTTCCCAAGTTACAATTACTTCTAATTAAACAAAGAAATAGAGTTTCTGGGTTCAAAAACAAAAGGTCTGAATTATTGCATCGACAGGGGAAGGTGGGGAGGGGGAAGGAAGAGGTGTGGGAGGAAAGGCACATTGGGGCAAGGCACAGGCCCCTTCTGTGGAGTCCCAGGGGAGAGTGTTACTGGGGTCCTTGTGTGAAACTCTCCCTCGGGGGCTGTTGGATGAGCACAACCCCTTGATGAGCCTGTCAGATGGCAGCCATGTGTGGCTGCTCAAAGGTCCTTTTGCGCTGCTCGGCCTCTGCTCCCCCACCATGGCAGGAATGTTTCCCCCTTCTTTTTGCATATACTGTGCAGGACACAACAAACCGCCACCACTTGGGTGACATTGTGCTCACTGAGGTCAAAGTGTGTGAGGAGAAAATGAAACCTCCCTTTCAGACTCCTAAAGGCACCCTCCACTACCATGGAGGTAGGCAAAATAGAAGAGTTCAGGGGGGTCCCTTTAAGCTGGAGCCTCAGATAGTCTCAGGAAGCAGCTACAGGAAGAGAGTGCTGTCCTGATGCCCTGCCTGAAGTGGTTCTGGGTGGCCTTAAATGGATTCAATGAGTGTCAATGCTCCATTTCAAAATAGCTCTGTGCTGTTTCCATGGGCATTTGCAGTGTAGATGCGCTATTTCAAAATAAGCTATTTTGGAGTTTCTATTCCAAAATAGCTTATACCAAAAGTAAGCGTGTAGTGTAGATGCACCCTTATAGTCCTCCTGGATAGGTATGATTCCCATGTCTAGGTTCACAAGTTCAAAACAAACATTTTCAAAATTATAAAATTTAAAAAGTACAAATTCTATTACTGCATGAAGTGTAGACTTTATAAGTGAAAATTAATGCATGCAGCATTTTACAAGCATGTTAGAGTCTAAATGCTACATACAGCCTTATAAGATTAATACCTTTTTTGAACAATGCTAACACACAACTGAACTGGTCTGGTCTCCAGCTATGAGTTTGTGAGTTCTTAACCAATGCTTGCCGACTGGGCAAGAGCTGGTATCTGGCCTGCCGGCACCACACAGAGATATCATAGGGTATGTCTACACTAGCCCCCTAGTTCAAACTAGGGAGGCTAATGGAGGCAGTCAATGTTGCAAATCAAGCCCGGGATTTAAATATCCTGTGCTTGATTTGCATCTTCCCAGCCAGTCGCCATTTTTGAAATTTACAAGTCCGGACTAACTGTCCGCGTCTACACGTGGCAGGGACCCGGTAGTTCGAATTAAAGCCCTAGTTCAAACTACCTGTTATTCCTCCTGGAATGAGGTTTAACAGGTAGTTCGAACTAGGGCTTTAATTCAAACTTCCGGGTCCCTGCCGTGTGTAGATTTAAAAAATGGCAACCAGCTGGGAAGATGCAAATCAAGCGCGGGATATTTAAATCCCGGGCTTGATTTGCAACTTCAAATGCCTACATTAGCGTCCCTAATTCGATCTAGGGGGCTAGTGTAGACATACCCATATATATTAATGCTATCAATCACTATTGTGATTGTTTAGTCTGATCTTCTGCTTAAAACAGGCTACATTAATTAATATCTGCATCACTAGAGTTTTTTATTTCAGATGCTTAACCTTAGTGCTTGACAAACTGAAAAACAAAAGAATTTTTCACTGTCTTTATTTGAGACATAAGGGAGGGAGCTAGTAAATAATAAATAATATTTTAACTGGTGCTTTAACTTGCTATTTTTAAATTAAAATATTTCAAAACATTTTAGATGGCATTTTTTAAGGGGAAGGAAAAAGTTGTAGAAAAATTCAGTGTGAATGAAAATTTTCACTAAAAAAAACAAATTCCCAAAATTATGTCCACTTTTAGTTGAAGGTTTCATTGCAGTATAGAACAGAAAATTAATTCCTTTTGAAAGATTAATTTTGTCTGACTCTGCACATTCATTAGGATGTATCTTTAGCTCACATAAATGAAAACTCAAATGCAAACGTTTACTCCCTAGGGAACTTTTGATCATCTCTTTCCCAGTGCAACCAGGTGTCAGATGCTTCAACAGGGAGAGCTCTCAATAAATATGTCAGTTTATTGGTTGTAACTCAAAACACTGGATGAAATATTACTCCCTCCTGTCCCCCTACCTCTCCTCTACAGTCAGTGCGGGTATGTCTACACTGCCACCCTAGTTCGAACTAGGGTGGCTAATGTAGGCATTCGAAGTTGCAAATGAAGCCCGGGATTTAAATATCCCGGGCTTCATTTGCATCTTGCCAGGCACCGCCATTTTTAAATTCCAGTTAGTGCGGACTCCGTGCCCGCGGCTACACGTGGCACGGAGTAGGTAGTTTGAATTAGGCTCTCTAATTCGAACTACCAGTACACCTCGTTCCACGGAACCAGGTCTCTGCACCCTCCTTAGATCAACTGGTCTATCTCAACTTTCCCTAGATGCAGGGTAATTCCCTAATTCTAAATTTACTAATGTTTTGTCCTATCTATTTTTAAATATTCTGAGTCTTGGAGCTTTTATTACTTCTGAGCCTAAACAGTCTCTGTTTCTGGACACTTTCCAGACAATCACTCCATTTCCCCTTTTCTTAATTTCAATATATTTAATTTACTCAATTTCAGTATAGTATCCCTAGGTATTTTCCTCTCCTACTGGTGTGAATAAATCTTGTCCTTAAGGTATTGACCCAGATTTCTTCTTTTTTTTTCTTTTTTGATTGCTTATGCAGACTGAGAAGGTAAAGAAGATCATAGCATAACAGAAATATTACAGGATAGTCAAATGACTATTATCCAATGGAAGAAGAGTTGCAACACTCAGGTGGAACTTAAATTCTCCTTGATGCCCTTTGATACAAATATCACGGGAAAGCAACAAACGGGGAAGAATAGGAGAACTGTGTATTTGGAGTGCACCAACAAACTAGAAAAGGAAGATGAGGAATGGTCTTGCTATTGGCAGATCAAACAACAAGCGGGTAGCCTTTAGATGAGGAAGACTGGAAGCTGAAAAGCAAATGAGGATTTACTGTAAGAAATTCCTATAGCACATCTGGTTGAAAAAATGGAAAAGTGATATCACAAAACAAATTGAAATTGTAATTTTATTTTATTTCCACAAAGCTCTAAATGGACATTTTCCTGATTTTTTTTCATTATTTTTAAACATTTTACCAACGTTTGTACTGTAATAATTTTCAAGTGTTTGAAATATCCTTGCTAAAGCCAGTGAAAACTAAAATTCAATGTGTTTTCTGCATTTAGAACCCGTCTACTATCCGTCTACTTTCTTCCTTCCCCACCCATTAAGCTACTGTTGATGCTATACTAGGCATATAAGGAGTGGGACAACATAGTATACTACAGAAAAAGTCAATTCTGTCTCATATATTACCAAAAATGTTGAGATAAATATATGGTATCTGACTAGCTCTGCTAAACTTCCTCTGCAATAAACTGTTTAGAAAACCAGAGATGTAGTGAAATGCACATATTTGTTAAGGTTTCATAATTTTATTCCCATTCGCTTCAGTATGAAAATAGAGCCACAAATGAGCCAAAATTTTTTGTGTTGATGGAGACAAAGAAAATATGATCAATATTGTAAATATGAACAGAAGTGATCGTGTGTGTGTGTGTGTGTATATATTATACATTTTATGCATGTATACATATGCTAGAAATCTAGATTAAGAGATAGAGTTAGTTAGTTTTTTGGCTATCTAAACCACGTGGTAAGGTTCTGTGATACTGCTGATTATTAGAATTTATGTTTGGACAGATGGGCATGACTGTAAACTTTCAGTGAAAGAAACCCACCTGAGAATATTACACCAGGTCAAGAGGATGTGCCATTACTGATCCCGCTTTAAGCTGCATTAATGTTGAACAAGTAATTATTTCTGTGGATGTTCTAGGAGAATTTTTGTCCTAGCTCTCTCAGGCAGGGTGCAAAGTAATTATTCTAATTAAGTCTTCAGTCACTGTTGTCACTTCCTATCTGGGAGAGGCTCTCATAGATTAGACCAACCATAAATCTTGTAGCTTTCCTGATCTTACTATGAACAGGTCAGCCAGATGTTAGAGAATGTGTGTAGAATAGGTTCCCAAAATAGTAAATGAGCATACTGAATGCTTCAAATGACATATTCATGGATTACCTGATCAACGTGAATACAATAACCCATACATTTTTCAGTACCGGAGAAAATGTTATTCCCAACAATTAATCATTTGCCTTGGAGGTTTAATGAGCCCTTAGGAAAAAGATGTTTCAGTTAGACAGCATAAGCTGCATGACTAAAAATGCTTAGAATGAGAGTTAGTTATTATGTTTTAAGCCAAATGAAGTATAACTACTCATTAACATGTTCCTGTAGCAGGAGAGAAATGAGCTTGCCTGCATTAAGAACTTATCATTGTAAAAAGTGAAGTGAAAAAAAGCATATTTATGTTAAGGGTAATGTAAATTAGGGTTGAAAGAAACTAGAACTTTTAAAAATGCAGGTTATATATTCCTCGCATAAAAAGAGAATGTCTATGTTAAAAAATAATATATTTTCAGTGAAAAACATTAGAGAAATGACAATAAACTTTTGAATACAAATTGAGTTCCAAATATAAGCACTAATGAATATATCTCCTGAACTTATTACAGCGGAATGTATGTAAAACAAAAGAGTCAGGCAGAGAATGTCTAAGGAAGGAAATAGAAATGCATCTGTCAAATAAGGAACAAAAAAGGAAGATTGTTACGTTCTTCCTATTATTAGTTAATCCAGACTAAAGTTCAACAGTTTTCAAAAACTAAGTTAACTGATGGTCACGCAACATTGAGAATAAATAATTACAGAGAGAGAGAGAGAGATACCCAGTGCTTTATATTTCCATTACTAATAATGAGTTCAGCCCACAATTATGGATCTAAAACATCATTGCACAAAGCTCTATCCTGCACTTTATACATGCACACTATGGCTGTGTCTAGACTGGCAAGTTTTTCCAGAAAATCAGCAGCTTTTCCAGAAAAACTTGCCAGCTGTCTACACTGGCCACTTGAATTTCCAGAAAAGCACTGATGATCTCATGTAAAATCATCAGTGGTTTTCCGGAAAAACTATGCTGCTCCCGTTTGGGCAAAAGTCTTTTTCCGAAAGACTTTTGCGCAAAAGGGCCAGTGTAGACAGCATAGTACTGTTTTCCGCAAAAAAGCCCCAATCATGAAAAAGGCGATCGGGGCTTTTTTGCGGAAAACTGCGTCTAGATTGGCCACGGACGCTTTTCTGCAAAAAGTGCTTTTGCAGAAAAGCATCCTGCCAATCTAGACGCGCTTTTCCGAAAATGCTTTTAACTGAAAACTTTTCCGTTAAAAACATTTTCAGAAAATCATGCCAGTGTAGACGTAGCCCATGTGTGGTGTGTGTGTTGGTATATGTATATAAAAATAGCTTCAGTCCTTTCTTTTGTTCATAAAACATAAAATATGGCCTCCTATATTTCATGGTAAATGTGCCAAATGAAATAATGTCATATATATCTCCAAAATAACCGTAATATCCAAACTGGAAGGAAATTGATCATTTCAGTTCAGTCATAAAATTTTGAAGTCATAAAATTAAATATTGCAGGATTTTAGATGACCCCAGAGTTTGAGATGGCTGCATGTTTGAAGCCACAGGAAAGTTGAAACTCTTGTTCAGATTTTCAAATTAAGTAATTGCTTCTCTATATATTTTGCTCCTTATTATCTTTTAAAAATCTGCCTCTCTATCCCACCCGATTCCTTATTAATTTAAATAATCTAATATTCTTCCTTCCCTTCCACTGTCTGTGAAAGGCAGTATAGCTAGACTACAATGTTCAAGGTCCCCTTCCCCTAGCTTCTGAAGGCACCAGATACTTGTGTATGGATCACCCAGTGGGTGATCTCAAATATATTTATGACGTGCCAATGGTCTGATACCTAGTGCACATATTTGTTGTCAGGTCCTATACTTCTCCCCAAATAAGCAAATATTAATGCCGGTACCTTAAGCATGCTTGGCTTAACCACTCAGGGCTGCTAGAATCATAGTAGCTGTGGTCACAACTAGCAATACCCTTCTTATGGTCTCCTGTGGTATCAGAAAAAAAATCCTTCTTTTCTTTCTTTCATGGTCTGAGACTTGCACTTGGCAAACATATTCCTAAGTCTGTAGAGTCCTGCAGTTGCTTAGGTCCACCTTATGGGAGGAATACAAGCCTAGACTTCTTGAATCAAGGATCTTAAAATACTTGAAAGATGTTCCTATCTCCTCCCTTAAAAATCAGTCTGCCCTGAAGTCTTGATTCAAACATTATACAAGTTTCAAGTTTCCCATTTTTATTTACTACATTTAGTCAAGATTAACATGCTATGTCCCAGTATTTGTTTAGGAGTTTCTTGATTTCAGAAATCCTCCACAATGTTCTTATCCTGTTAATTCATGTCCTTCCAGATGTCATTCAAGATCTTCCATCAAAATGCAATCCATTGTTTAGTTGGCATTCCCCCTCCCACAGGTTATTTCAGATTTCTGACCTAGGAACTCTCCCCACCCATTGTAATTATTATTAATTGAATTATTTTGGTGGAAGATCTATGATGTTTGCTGTGGTCCCTACCATCTATGAATCCATCAGAATTCCTTAGCTATTCACAAAAAAGAGAGTAGAACTACCATTGTGAGTTAATGTGGCCCTGAGGAACACTAACATCTAATGCCATGCATTTGAATAGTGTGGTTTGGCTACATATATCAGAGAAACTATCTCCCTTCCATTTCTGCTACTTACTGGGATAGGGAAGAGATACTGATCATCTTGCTGATTGCATTTGTACTCTCTGTTCCCCTCACACTATGAGTTATTATCAGATTCTGCACCTTTTTTTTTTCTTCAATAGAGTGGGAAATTGTTTTGGCAGTAAGTCACTGGACACAAATGTTATGATGTTCAGTACCTCTGTGTACAATGTGTCAGGTTTTAGTTGTTATTTGCTACAATACATTTTAAACTCTTTCACAGTTGGGCTGTTTTATTCAGCAGTAACTACTGTAGTTTCTTAACTTGACTACTAACAGTGACAGCAAGCTGTTTGTCACAGCTCAATTCCCCAACCTGGCACTTCAAGTGGGGTCCAGCTAGCAGAATAAACTCTCTGGCTACGTCTACACTGGCCCCTTCTTCGGAAGGGGCATGCTAATTTTGAACTTTTCCGGAGGATCTCTTATTCCTACTTCAAAGGGCTTTATTCCGGAGGATCGTGCCAGTCTAGACGCTTTTTTCCGGCTTTTCCCCAAGCTGGAAAAAAGCGGCGGACATGTTTATTTAAATCCCGCGGGGGATATTTAAATCCCCCGCGGATTTCCCTATTCCCAAGTTCAAAATTAGCATGTCCCTTCTGAAGAAGGGGCCAGTGTAGACGTAGCCAGTAAGAATTTGTCTGTAACTCCCAGAGACAATCTTGTCCGGTCTCAGTTTTTCTGAGCCCCAAAAAGAAAGAAGACTGATCGCTGCTACATCGAGTGTAACTAAAAATATCAAATAAACCATTTTCCATGGAAGAGATCACTTTGAATCCCCTCCCTGAGGCAAAGCTCTCCCCCGCCCCTCCGCCCCGCCCCAACCTCCATTTTGCTTGGTTGGGAAAACAAACAGAGATAATCTGCAGAGAACAATGGGGATCTGTTTCTCCAGGGTGACTTAGGCAGGTAGGTTTAAGGAAACAAAAATCAACCAATGCCTGTTAACCAAAACAAAAAGAAAGCACTTTTTATTATTAAAAGAAGACAATGGTTGCAAACACAGTAAATGTCTGGACGCTAAAAATCATGGATTGAAATAGACTCAGGAGGTATGTCTACACTACCACCCTAGTTCGAACTAGGGTGGTAATGTAGGCAACCAGAGTTGCAAATGAAGCCTGGGATTTGAATTTCCCGGGCTTCATTTGCATCTCGCCGGGCGCCGCCATTTTTAAATGTCCGCTAGTGCGAACTCCGTGCCACGCGGCTACACGCGGCATGGACTAGGTAGTTTGGACTTGGCTTCCTATTCCGAACTACCGTTACTCCTCGTTTCGGAAGTGTAGTCCGAACTACCTAGTCCGTGCTGTGTGTAGCCGTGCGGCACGGAGTCCGCACTAGCGGACATTTAAAAATGGCGGCGCCCGGCGAGACGCAAATGAAGCCCGGGAAATTCAAATCCCGGGCTTCATTTGCAACTCCGGTTGCCTACATTACCACCCTAGTTTGAACTAGGGTGGTAGTGTAGACATATCCAAGGAGAATCCCTGGGCTATAATCCTTAGTTACAAAAGAGAAAAACAATTAACCAGCTCAGATATGATTTCCAAACCCCCAAACAGGGAAAACAATAAAACCTGATGGACTATCTAAACTTTTCCCTACTTATACATTACAATGAATTCAAGGAGTCTGTTCCTGAGAGAGTCCATATCTCCTGCTACCCTAGGGAAAAAAATGCTGCTGAGCCTAAAACAAAGGGAAAAAAACCCTCTTTTGTTTGAAATTTCTTATCTGCATTTTGTTGGCTGAATGCCCAAAGCACCCTCTTTCAGGTGCATCTCTAAAGTTGCGTAACCCTTTCCTTGCTCTCCAGGTAAATCAGAGTCTCCTTTGCAGCTCCTATTCATGAAACACACCTCAAATCACAGCCGGTGCTGGAAAATTGGTCCACACTGGCTATGATTTCTTCTCGAAGTCTAGGAGGTAACAGTCAATGGTTTACATGAACACTCTACTACACTACTGAATACATGAGAACTAAACAAACCACTTCCACATCTGTGGAATAAAGTGACTGATACAAAGGAAGAGTTCTACGTAGCTGAATCTGGAAATGCCTTTTTGGAGAGTGCATCAGCCACCTTGTTAAAAGCTCCTCAAATGTGTTGTGTATCGAACTCAAAGTCTTGGAGAGCCAAGCTCCACCAAAGAAGTTTCTTGTTAGTCTCCTTGATGGTGGGAAGCCACCTTAGCCATGGAATGGTTAGTCTGCAGATGAAAGCATCGTCCCCACACGTATGGTTGTACGTTCTCTAGAGCATCCACAGTAGCATAGTACTCTTTCTCTGAGACAGACCATTGGCTTTCTCTGAGATTTTTTTGCTTAGAAACATGACAGGGTAAAGTTGTTGATTTAGCCCAATCTGCATCAAAACTGCCCCCAGACCATACTCGGATACGTCTGTGGTGACAACAAAAGGCTTGTCATAATCTGGGGCCCTTAGAACAGGGTCAGACATAAGGGCATCCTTAAGCCAGTTAAAAGCTTCCTGGCATTTGCCAGTCTAATGGACTGCATTTGGTTGTTGTTGTTTTTTCTTGGTCAGGTCTGTTAGTAGTATGGCAATCTCACTGTAGTGCGGTACAAATCACGTATAATACCCGGCCAAGCCTAAGAAGGATTGGATTTATTTCTTTGACTTAGGGATAGGCCAGTTTTGGATAGCCTTTACCTTAGCCTGTTGATAGCTCCTTGACTCACCCGGTGTCCAAAGTAAGTCACCCTGTTTAGGCCAATTTGACATTTTTTTGGCCTTAACTGTTAGCCTTGCCTCCCTTATGTGTTGGAAGACAGCTTGGAGGTGTTCTAAGTGTTCTGCCCATGTATCAGAGAATATGGCCACATCATCCAAATAGGACACTGCAAATTCCCCAAATCTGGCTAGTAGATTATCCACACGTCTTTGGAAGGTTGAAGGTGCAGTGCAGAGCCTGAAAGGGAGAACATTAAACTCAAGCAGCCCTGCATGTGTAATGAAGGCTGACTTTTCCTTGGCTGCTTCTTCCAGGGGTACCTTGGAAGGGTACCCCTTGGTTAAATCTAGGCTGCAGATGAACTGGGCACACCCCAGTTTCTCCAGTAGCTCGTCTATGTGTGGCATTGGATAATTATCTAGGCAAATTACAGCATTCAGCTTATGGTTGTCGATAGTAGTCCACTCAGAAGCAGATTTCTCCATCCAGTTTGGGAACTAGGACTACTGGAGAAGCCCATGCACTCTCCGAAGGGTGAATTACACCCATCTCTATCATGTCCTTGACCTCTTTCTCTATAGCCGCTTTGGCTGAAGGAGCCAGTCGGGTAGGGTTGGGCCCTGACTGGACGAACATCACCGGTGTCAAAGGAGTGACACACCTGTTTGGTCCATCCTGGGGTGGCTGAGAACATTGGGTTGAACCTGGTGCACAGCTCCAAACTCTGCCATCACTGCTCATGGCCAAGGCTAATGGAGGGGCTCACCTCTTCTACTCCGCCCTTTCCTTTCTTGTCGTAGTAGGCTCCCTTGGGCCACTTCTCTTGGGCAGTAAATTGAAGAACCTTTAATAAAAGGGCTTCAGAGAATTAATGTGATATACCTTAGGCTTAAGGGCAGGGTCAGGAAATGCTGTGAGTTAATTAACCACTCCTAGGCACTCTTGGACTATGAACGGTCCATCCCAGATGCTTCCATCTTTTTTGCCTGGAGCACCGTCAAGATCATAACTTGCTCACCTACCTTGAAGGACTGCTCTCTAGCATGCTTATCATACCAAGCCTTTGCTGATCATCCTGCAAGTTCTTTTGCATGAGAGTTAGAGAGTTTCTAATGGTATTTTGTAGGTTGTGCACAAAATCTAAAATGTTGGTTCCTGGAGGAGGGGTAGCCTTCTCCCATTGCTGCTTTGCTAACTGCAAGGGGACCTTAACTACGCAGCCATACATCAGTTCAAAGGGTAGGAATTCCAAAATGGGATCTGGGACATCTCTATAAGCAAACAGTAACTTCTGCAAAACCAGATCCCAGTCACTGGAGCGTTCATTCATGAATTTTCATATCATGGCTCACAAAGTCCCATTAAATCTTTCCACCAGGCATTTGTTTGATTGTAGTAGAGGGTAGCAACTAGGTGTTTCATCTCATGAGCTTCCCAGAGGCATTTTATGGCCTCTGACAGGAAATTAGTCCCTGAATGCATGAGGATCTCTGACTGCCCTGGCAAAGATATCTGTGCTTGGCACACGTTCCTGGCCATAGTGCTCTCTAGAACCACTGCTTCAGGCCATCGGGTGGCAAAATCCTCAAGAGTAAATATGAACTGTTTCCCTCTGGAAGTCTTTTTAGGGAAAGGACATATAATATCCATAGCTACACACTGGAATGGGATCTCTATTATGAGGAGGGGATGGAGAGGTACCTTGCCCTAGTCTTGGGCCTTCCCCACCTGCTGGCACACCTCACAAGTCCAAACGTAGCCCACCACCTCCTTGCCCATTCCCTCCCAGTAGAATGGCCTTCTCAACTGGTCTTTAGTTCTGTTCACCCCAGCATGGCCACTAGAGTGATCATGGGCCAAGCTGAAGAGCTTTTCCCAGTACTTAGTTGGAACTACTAACTATCTGTGAGGATGCCAGTCCTCCTTGTGCCCATCAGAAAGAGACTCATGGTATAAAAGTCCTCTTTCTACCACCAACCTGGAACTGTTAGAGGAGCTGAGAAGTGGTGGATTGCTGCTGGTTGACATCCAAGTTCCCTTGAGGCTCTCATCTGCTTCCAGCTCTGCCGGGAATTGCTCTCTCAAAGCTGGAGAAATTGGTTCCTCACTGGGTTGTGGATTTGGGCTTGGTACCCCTGGAAGTGATGCAGATATCTCTACTGGTGGGGAACCACTTTCTACTGGTTCATTGGGTTGTGTTGCCTCTTGCACAGATTAAGCTGCTGCTGCAGGCTCCGTAGTGCCCTCTGCAGCTGGTTCTGATCCTGGCACTGGCTGCTTCATCAGTTCCGGCTTTTGGGCTGGTTCCACCTGGAGTTCAGGAACTGGATCCACTGCTGCTGTTGTAGTCATTGGTCTGGGGTTTGACTGCGTCACCTCCATCTGGGTCTCCAGTGCTTGAGTGTCTGGATGTACAAACTGGTCTCTGATAGGAGGCTCAGGAATGGCTTTACGTGTGGAGGCCTGCTTAGCCTCCGGGCCTATTTTACATGGTTGGCTTGGTCTTCTCCCACCGACATAGGAATGGGGTTGTCATCATAGACTGCAAAAGTCCAAAGTCCTTGTACTTAACTGGTAACTCAGCAGTAGGCAGGTCTAAAGGATCTGCCTTTAAGCGTTGAATGGTGACTCAGGCTTCTGGGTCAATGAGTTTGGGGGAGATTGGTGAATCACTGACACCGGTGCTCCAGTGTCCCTCCATGTAACAGCCTCCCTTCTGACCCACACTCATAGTATCCCTTTGCTGTAGGGGAATCCATGAGGCATCTGGACCTGAGGTTTCTTGGAGTGACCCTGGTGTGATGAGCTGCAGTCTCTTGGTGTACTTGGGACAGTTGGGCTTTCCATGCCCTGGTTCATTACATTTAAAACATTCCCGACTGGCGTATTTCTGGCAAGAGGTGGGTTGCCAGAGGATAGGATAGAGGGCTGGGGAAATGCCTGTGGTGCATAGGGACCTTCCCTGCAAGGTACATTCTTGGATGACACCCTGTTGTGTGATGCCATGTCTGGGAGCCCCTTCTGATACTCCCTTGACTGTCTTATTTTCCTTCATCACATCCATCCTCCAGGCTCCTATATCTCCTGCCTCTGTTCTATCCTTAAGGTTCCCATCTCAGATGTATCTCTGGAGCTCTAATAGAAAAGCTACATGTTTTTCTTGTCTGCCAGGCTCCCACGCATATTCCTTCAATTTAAATTATTTTTAGACAGGCTTTCCATGCTTTCAAAAGTTATGACATCTTATTAAAAGTCATTCAAACTTTCTGAACTAGCACTAATGTTTTGTTTTTAAAAGTAAATTTTCTCTCTCAAGTAGGTCTAACATAATAACATAAGAATTGCTGTACTGGGTCAGACCAAAGGTGCATCTAGCCCAGGAGCCTGTCTGCTAACAGTGGCCAGCGCCAGATGCCCCGGAGAGGGTGGACCAAAGACAATCATAGAATACTAGGACTGGAAGGGACATCGAGAGGTCATCGAGTCCAGTCCCCTGCCCTCAGGGCAGGACCATCCCTGATAGACAGTTATCTAACCTCCTCTTAAATATCTCCAGTGATGGGGATTCCACAATCTCCCTGGGCAATTTATTCCAGTGTTTAACTACCCTGACAGTTAGGAACTTTTCCTAAACCTCCCTTGCTGCAGCTTAAGCCCATTGCTTCTTGTTCGATCCTCAGAAACCAAGGTAAACAAACCAAGGTAAACAAGTTTTCTCCCTCCTCCCTATGACACCCTTTTAGATACCTGAAAAAGGCTATCATGTCCCCCCTCAGTCTTCTCTTTTCTAAACTAAACAAACCCAATTCTTTCAGCCTTCCTTCATAGGTCATGTTCTCTAGACCTTTAATCATTCTTGTTTCTCTTCTCTGGACCCTCTCCAATTTCTCGACATCTTTCTTGAAATGTGGTGCCCAGAACTGTACACAATACTCCAACTGAGGCCTAACCAGTGCAGAGTAGAGCGGAAGAATGACTTCTCATGTCTTGCTCACAACACACTTGTTAATGCATCCCAGAATCATGTTTGCTTTTTCTGCGACAGCATCACAGTGCTGACTCATATTCAGCTTGTGGTCCACTATAACCCCTAGATCCCTTTCTTCTGTACTCCTTCCTAGACAGTCACGTTCCATTCTGTATGTGTGAAGCTGATTGTTCCTTGGTAAGTGGAGCACTTTATGTTTCTCTTTATTAAACTTCATCCTGTTAACCTCAGACTATTTTTCCAATTTGTCCAGATCATTTTGAATTATGACCTTATCCTCCAGAGCAGTCGCAACCCCTCCCAACTTGGTATCATCTGCAAACTTAATAAGCATACTTTCTATGCCAATATCTAAATTGTTGATGAATATATTGAACAGAGCCAGTCCCAAAATAGACCCCTGCAGAATCCCACTTGTTATACCTTTCCAGCAGGATTGTGAACCATTAATAACTATTCTCTGAGTACAGTTATCCAGCCAGTTATGCACCCACCTTAAAGTAGCCCCACCTAAGTTGTATTTGCCTAGTTCATTGATAAGAATATCATAGAATCATAGGACTGGAAGGGACCTCGAGAGGTCATCGAGTCCAGCCCCCCGCCCTCAAGGCAGGACCAAGCTCCGTCTACACCATCTCTGACAGATGTCTATCTAACCTGTTCTTAAATATCTCCAGAGAGGGAGATTCCACCACCTCCCTTGGCAATTTATTCCAATATTTGACCACCCTGACAGTTAGGAATTTTTTCCTAATGTCCAATCTAAACCTCCCTTGCTGCACTTTAAGCCCATTACTCCTTGTCCTGTCCTCAGAAACCAAGAGGAACAAATTTTCTCCTTCCTCCTTGTGACACCCTTTTAGATATTTGAAAACCGCTATCATGTCCCCCCTTAATCTTCTTTTTTCCAAACTAAACAAGCCCAGTTCATGAAGCCTGGCTTCATAGGTCATGTTCTCTAGACCTTTAATCATTCTTGTCGCTCTTCTCTGTACCCTTTCCAATTTCTCCACATCTTTCTTGAAATGTGGCGCCCAGAACTGGACACAGTACTCCAGCTGAGGCCTAACTAGTGCAGAGTAGAGCGGCAGAATAACTTCATGAGTTTTGCTTACAACACACCTGTTGATACAACCTAGAATCATATTTGCTTTTTTTGCAACAGCATCACACTGTTGACTCATATTCAACTTGTGGTCCACTATGACCCCTAGATCCCTTTCCGCCATGCTCCTTCCTAGACAGTCGCTTCCCATGCGAGACCGTATCAAATGCCTTACTAAAGTCTAGGTATACCACATCCACCGCTTCTCCCTTAACCACAAGACTCATTATCCTATCAAAGAAAGCTATCAAATTGGTTTGACACGATTTATTCTTTACAAATCCATGCTGGCTGTTTCCTATCACCTTGCAACCTTCCAAGTGTTTAAAGATGATTTCCTTAATTACTTGCTCCATTATCTTCCCTGGCACAGAAGCTAAACTAACTGGTCTGTATTTTCCTGGGTTGTTCTTATTTCCCTTTTTATAAATGGGCACTATATTTGCCCTTTTCCAGTCTTCTGGAATCTCTCCTGTCTCCCATGATTTTCCAAAGATGATAGCTAGAGGCTAAGATACCTCCTCTATCAGCTACTTGAGTATTCTAGGATGCACTTCATCAGGGCCTGGTGACTTGCAGGCATCTAACTTTTCTAGGTGGTTTTTAACTTGTTTTTTTTTTATTTTATCTTCTAAACCTCCCCCCTTCCCACTATCATTCACTATGTTCGGCGTTCCTTCAGACTTCTCCGTGAAGACTGAAACAAAGAAGTCATTAAGCATCTCTGTCATTTCCAAGTTTCCTGTTACTGTTTCTCCCTCCTCACTGACCAGTGGGCCTACCCTGTCCATGGTCTTCCTCTTGCTTCTCATGTATTTATAAAAAGTCTTCTTGTTTCCCTTTATTACTGTAGCTAGTTTGAGCACATTTTGTACCTTTTCCATTCTAATCTTGCCCCTGCATTCCTGTGTTGTTTGCCTATATTCATTCTTTATAATTTGTCCTACTTTCCATTTTTTATATGACTCCTTTCTTATTTTTAGATTATGCAAGATCTTGTGGTTAAGACAAGGTGGTCTTTTGCCATATTTTCTATCTTTCCGACGCAGCGGAATAGCTTGCTTTTGGGCCCTTAATGTTCCTTTGAAGAACTGTCAACTCTCCTCAGTTGTTTTTCCCCTCAGTCTTGATTCCCATTGGACCTTACCTATCAGCTCTCTGAGCTTACAAAATCCGCCTTCCCGAAATCCATTGTCTCTATTTTGCTGTTCTCCCTTCTATCCTTCCTTAGAATTGTGAACTCTATGATTTCATGATCACTTTCACCCAAGCTGCCTTCCACTTTCAAATTCTCAAACAGTTCTTCTCTATTTGTTAGGATCAAATCTAGAACAGCTTCCCCCCGGTAGCTTTTTCAACTGTCTGAAATAAAAACTTGTCTCCAATGCAGTCCAAGAACTTATTGGATAGTCTGTGCCCTGCTGTGTTATTTTTCCAACATATATCTGGATAGTTAAAGTTCCCCATCTCCACCAAATCTTGGGCTTTGGATGATATTGTTAGTTGTTTAAAAAAAGCCTCATCCATTTCTTCCACCTGTGTAGGTGGCCTGTAGTACACTCCGAGCATGACATAACCCTTGTTTTTAACCCCCTTTTAGACTGAGCCAGAGACTCTCTACATTTCCGTCTCCTATGTCCATCTCCTCCTCACTCCAAGTATGTTCATTTTTAATAAATAAGGCTACACCTCGTCCCTTTTTTACCTGTCTATCCTTCCTGAGCAAGCTGTACCCTTCCATACAAACATTCCAGTCGTGTGTATTATCCCACCAAGTTTCTGTGATTCCAAAAATGTCATAATTGTACTTATTTATTAGCACTTTCAGTTTTTCCTTCTTATTACCCATACTTCTTGCATTTGTATACAGGCATCTAAGATACTGATTTGACCTTGCCTTCCAGGTTTGCCCTAACCCTCCGTTCTCCCTGCCATTATAGCCCACACTCCCTCCCATTTCCGACCCATCTCCCAGGTCTCCATGTTCTCCACAATGATCAAGTGATTTGTCTTGTGCCATCCGTCTCCAGCCTGTGACAAACAGAGGCTGGGGACACCATTTCTACCCGCTGGCTAATAGCCTTTTATGGACATAACCTCCATGAATTTATCTAGCTTCTCTTTGAACTCTGTTATAGTTCTAGCCTTCACAGCCTCCTCTGGCAAGGAGTTCCACAGGTTGACTATGCACTGTGTGAAGAAGAACTTTCGCTTATTCATTTTAAACCTGCTACGCATTAATTTAATTTGGTGTCCTGTAGGCCTTCTATTATGGGAACTAATGAATAACTTTTCTTTATTCACCCTCCCCACACCACTCATGATTTTATATACCTCTATCATATCCCCCCTCAGTCTCCTCTTTTCCAAACTGAAAAGTCCCAGTCGCTTTAGCCTCTCCTCATATGGGACCTGTTCCAAACCCCTAATCATTTTAGTTGCCCTTTTCTGATCCCTTTCCAAGGCCAAAATATCTTTTTTGAGGTGAGGAAACCACATCTGTGAACAGTACTCAAGATGTGGGTGTACCATAGTTTTATACAGGGGCAGTAAGATATTCTGCGTCTTATTTTCTATCCCTTTCTTAATAATTCCTAACATTCTATTTGCCTTTTTGACTGCCGCAGCACACTGTGTGGACGTTTTCAGAGAACTATCCACGATAACTCCAAGATCTCTTTCCTGATTTGTGGTAGCCAAATTAGCCCTCATCATATTATATGTATAGTTGGGGTTATTTTTTCCAATGTACATTGCTTTACACTTATCCACATTAAACTTCATTTGCCATTTTGTTGCCCAATCACTTAGTTTTGTGAGATCTTTTTGAAGTTCTTCACAGTCTGCTTCTATGAATTTATGAATAAGTTGAATAGGATTGGTCCTAGGACTGACCTTTGGGGGACATCACTAGTTACCCCTCTCCATTCTCAAAATTTACCATTTATTCCTACCCTTTTTTTCCTTTCTTTTAACCAGTTCTCAATCCATGAAAGGACCTTCCCTCTTATCCCATGACAATGTAATTTACGCAAGCACCATTGGTGAAGGACTTTGTCAAAGGCTTTCTGAAAATCTAAGGATACTATATCTACTGGATCCCCCTTGTCCACGTGTTTGTTAACCCCTTCAAAGAACTCTAATAGATTAGTAAGACATGATTTCCCTTTACGGAAACCATGTTGACTTTTTCCCAACAAATTATGTTCTTCTACTTGCCTAACAATTTTATTCTAACTATTGTTTCGACTAATTTGCCCGGTACCAACATTAGACTTACCAATCTGTAATTGCCGGGATCACCTCTAGAGCCCTTTTTAAATATTGGGGTCACGTTAGCTATCTTCCAGTCAGTAGGTATGGAAGCCGATTTAAGGGATAGATTACAAACCACAGTTAACAGTTCTGCAATTTCCCATTTGAGTTCTTTTAGAACCCTTCGGTGAATGCCATCTGGTCCTGGCAATTTGTTCACATTAAGTTTTTCTATTTGTTCCAAAACCTCCTCTAATGACACTTCAATCCAGGACAGTTCCTAAGATTCATCTCCCACAAAGGATGGTGCAGGTTCAGGAATATCCCCAACATTCTCAGCCGTGAAGACTGATGCAAAGAAATCGTTTAGCTTCTCCGCAATAGCTTGATCATCTTTGATTGCTTCTTTAGTATCTCGTTTGTCTAGGGGACCCACTATTTTTTTTTTGCAGGCATCCTGCTTTTAATGTACATAAAACACATTTTGCTATTGTTTTTTGAGTTTTGGCTAGGTGTTCCTCAAAATCTTTTTTTGCTTTTCTTATTACAGTTTTACACTTAATTTGACAATGTTTATATTCTTTCTATTTATCTCACTGGGATTGGACTTCCATGTCTTGAAGATGCCTTTTTGTCCCTCACTGCTTCTTTTACATGGTGGTTAAGCCACGGTGACTCTTTTTTAGGTCTCTTAGGGTATATCTACACTACAAAGTTAATTTGAAATAACAGCAGTTATTTCAAATTAACTTTAATAGTGTCTACACAGGCAAACCACTATTTGGAATTTGGTAAACTGCATTCTACGAGGAGTAACACCAAATTCAAAATAGCTATTTCGAATTAAGTGCTGTGTAGACACTTAATTCGAAATAGGGGGCCTCCAGCCCTTCCCAGGGAGCCCTGGTGGCCACTCTGGGCACAACCAGGAAAACTTACTCTCTTTGCCCCCAGCCCCAGAGCCATTAAAGGGGTAGACCCTGGCTACAGTGCCTGTGCCAGCTCCAAACCTGCCAGCCCAGAGCCAACAGTGGCCACTGGGGCCCCTGACCCAGTGGCCCCAAAACAGGAGCCAGCAAGCCACTGGCAGCCAGCCCTCCACCACTCCCCAGGAGCAGTCTGCCAACTCCCAGAAGCTACCAGGGCTCAGAGAAGGCGGGCTCCTTCCTGGTCCAGGGTGGAGATCATGGACCTTATTCAGGTTTGGGGGGGATGCCCCCAATGTCCATGATCTCTGCACTAGATAGAGGAACACGGTCGTCTATGGCAGGATAGCTGCCAGCCTGGCCACCAAAGACCACATGCGAACCCAGGAGCAGGTTTGCATGAAAGTCAAGTTGGTCTGGCGAGACCCCCCAATCCTAAGCCCTGAGCTTCTCCTCCCCCTTCTTCCTCTTGCTTCCCCCTTCCAGCTCTCTTCTCCCAGGTTTCTCCCTCTTCCTCCCCTCTTCCACCCTCTCTCTTCCCCTCTCCCACTTCCTTTTCCAGTCTCCCCAGAGGTTTATCCCCCCCCAGTTTTGTTCTATAAACCCAGTTTCTATTTTTGAACATACGTGTCTTTTATTTGACATCAGGAAGGACGTGAGGGAGGAATGGGGCACGAGCCCCTGGTGGGGAGGACTGGGGAGGCTCTGAGGGCTCCTTGGGGTGGATGCTCTCCCGCAGGGACTCCTGGATCCTGACAGCCCCTCAATGGACCCCTCGGATGGCAGCCTGGAGCAAGTGCAGCTGGGCTGATGGTAACGACCCCACGAGATGCACCAGCATGCCCAGGGGTAGCTCTGACTCCATGTGGCCAAGTGCTGTGGCATCCCGAATGCGGGCACTCAGGGCACTCCAAGACAGGACTGTTTTGCTGTCCCTCATTGAGGTAGACAAGTAGACAGGGAACCCTGAGAACTGTCTGTCTGGGATGGGGGGTAGGGTCCCTTTAAGCACACAGCTCTGTTAGCCTCAGACAGAAGCCCCACACACTAAGTCCTAACCTGATGCTCTGCCGGCACTGGTTCCGGCCAGCCTTAACTTCGGGTCAGGGTCCACTCAGTGTGGCTGTGCTATTTTGAAATAGCAAGATGTTATTTAGAAATAGCTTTTGTGTATAGATGCGTTATTTCAAATTAGCTTAATTTGAATTAACTATTTTGAAATAAGTTAATTCGAAATAGCACTGTAGTGTAATCATACCCTTACTATGTTTTTTAATGTGGGGTATGCATTTAAGTTGGGCCTCTATTATAGTGTCTTTAAAAAGTTTCCATGCAGCTTGCAGGGATTTGGCTCTTGTCACTGTGCCTTTTAATTTCTGTTTAACTTACCTCCTCATTTTTGTGTAATTTCCCTTTTTGAAATTAAATGCCAGAGTGCTGGACTGATGAGGTGTTCTTTCCACCACAAGAATGTTAAATATTATTATAGTATTGTCACTATTCCCAAGTGGTCCTGTAATAGTTACCTCCTGGATCTGATCCTGTACTACACTAAGGACTAAATTGAGAATTGCCTCTCCCCTTGTGGCTTCCTGTACCAGCTGCTTCAAGAAGCAGTCATTTAAGCTATTGAGAAATTTTATTTCTGCATCTCTTCCTGAGGTGACATGTATCCAGTCAATATGGGGATAATTGAAATCCCCCATTATTATAGAGTCTTTTATTTTGGTAGCCTCTCTAATCTCCCTTAGCATTTCAATGTCACTATCACTGTCCTGGTCAGGTGGTCGATAATATATCCCTACTGCTATATTCTTATAGCAGTCTACCTTACACAATAATGCAAAACAGTGCCCTGCACACTGGCTGTAGTCTACTGTCCTCCCCTTCCCCACAGAGTTTTCCCCTAGTTTACATTTGGTTTACTTATGACAGTAGAAAAAGAGCTTTTTGTTCAATCCATTAATAAAGAGTTCTGGCAAACACAAATCTAGATAAAGCTTTATCAGATCATAAGAAAGTCATATTTATCATGCTGATTAATTTTCAAAACATTCAACTATAACAAAACTAAGTACCATCAATCATTGCCTGGTGCATAAATCTTCCTGGAAACATACCCTATCAGTGTAACTTCACATGAAAGCTGGCTAATTTCTCTTTCCTACCACTTGAATGCTCTTATTGCCATGACAACTAACAAGCTTTCTAACTTTAGGTCAAGGTTGATTGAGCAAAGACTGTGTTTTGCAACCAGCTGATGTGCTTCCAAAGAGACATTAAATAGAGCTTTTCTATCTTGTTAATGATGCATGCATTCATTACCCATTACATGGTGATATTAGTTAATGAAAGAATAAGTGCAATTGATTAAAGGTGCATCAAAGTGAGTAATTATTAATGTAGCTCTTTATGTTTCGTTTTTGCCATAATGAGTTAATGGACCATATTCTCTTCTGTCAAAGTAAATTCTGCCCAGGACCTCAGATGGTGGAACATCTACCAGTGTAGAGAGAAATTATGATGGAAAAAGGTACCTTCAACCTCTTCTGTATTGGGGTCCAAAAGCAGTATGTGCAGCTTGAAAAAATGGGGTTCTTTGTCTGGGAAGAAGTCATGTTTAGGGCAACAGATGATTAATTGATTCAGAGTATAACCAACGCAAAATCCAGCAGGGAGGGGTGGCAGTGGAACTCCCAGTAGACTGTAAAGTTGTGATCCTCCTCTTCCAGACATAATGAAGAAAGGTTTCAGTGAAAACACCAGGGCTACATCTAGACTGGCATTATTTTCCGCAAATGCTTTTAACGGAAAAGTTTTTCCGGCTTTTCCCCAAGCCGGAAAAAAAGCGGCGGACATGTTTATTTAAATCCCATGGTGGATATTTAAATCCCCCGCGGATTTCCCTATTCCCAAGTTCAAAATTAGCATGCCCCTGCCGAAGAAGGGGCCAGTGTAGACGTAGCCTCAGACTCAGTGCTTGCGAGTAGGGAAGCATTGCCTCTCAGAGGCGCCCAGGGGTGTGTGAATTTTCCAGATTACTGGGTGGGGGCTCAAGCCGGTTCTATGTGAGATGGATCCCAAGATATTGAACCCAGCCCTGGTTACTGCCAGGCCTACCCAGCAGAAGGGTAACACGTGGCTCTCACTGCTTTCCAACGTGTGAGAAGCCTTTCTCCTGCTGCCTGGAATTTTAAGCTCCACAGAAGAAAGGGAGCAGTGGAGATGCCAGGTGTGGCCACGGAGGTCAGAACTGCAACTGAGAGAGGCCTCTGGAGGCCCATTATTTTGAATTAGCAGCAATGGAGCATCCACACTACCACTATTTTGAAATAACTATTTCAATATTAGCATTACTTCCCGAGGAAAGCAAAAGTACGGATTTCAAAATAACTAGCTCCTTATTTTGAAATAATGGGCTTGGGAGTGTGGATGTTCCACTTATTAATTTGACCTAAGGGGGGTTATTTCAAAATAACTCCCTAGTATAGACTAGGGCTATGGGTCTGTTTCCCTCTGTGAAGATTCTCAGGAGCCTATATTTGAGAGGCTGGGATTGGGAACACTCTTAAGTCCCTGAGGGTATGTCTACACTACCCCGCTAGTTCGAACTAGCGGGGTAGTGTAGACATACCCTGAGGAATTTACAAAAATAGGCAAGCTCCAAGTATCTCTACTGGATCAGCTTCTAAGGGCAAGATAGGGGTTGTAGCCAGTTTGGCTTCCCGGAAGGGTTCCTCCTCCTCTGGGTAAGTGGACGGCCATTCCGCCCCACTGCACTGGATCTTTAAGTTAAGCCCCAAGTCACTAGTCCATTTCCGGCCTTTCTTCAGGCGGGCGGCACACAAACAAAGTCGGCTTATCTATATACAGCCCTGGTTCAGGGAGGTGGCAAACTCACAGAGTCCACTTATGGCTAGGCCAACCCCTGGTTCAGGGTGTGGCAGAGCATAAACAAAGTCAGTTTAAGGATAGGCCAGGCCCTGGTACAGGGCGTGGCAGCAAGCAAACCCAGTTAGTTTATAGACGGGCCAGGCCCTGGTTCAAGGTGTGGAAATAAACACACACCGCAGATTTGGGGGCTCCTTGTTCAGGAGGGGTGCAGGCTAACCACCTATGGTGGTGGCGAGGGGGACACTGCCACCCAGTAGGTGGGTGGCGGGGGAGAGGGGCACAGCCCACCCACTCCAGTGCGCCCCAGCCCAGGGCCCTAGGAGCAGCAGTGCAGGCTGCTACTGGCTCAGCGGGAGCTCCAGCCTGAAATGCGCTGGCCTTGGGTTCTTTAACAGCCCCCACTAACCTGTGGGACACTTCCCATCTCCCCCTCAGCCGGTACCTAGGTTTCTGGCAGCACAGGCAGGGAGTCCAGGGTGGTCTCTTCCCACTGGGATCCTGGGGGTCCGGTCCAGTCCTCCGCTGCTTGCAGGTCTGCAGAGCTCAGCTGGTCTTCTGGTGCAGGCAGAGTCAGGTGGCTGGGGAAGCCCTTTGTGTCAGGCTCTGTCGTGGTCTTGGGCTCAGCCTCCAGCCTTGGCAGCAGCAGCAACAATCTCTCCCAGTTCCTGGACATAGGCTGGGACACAGACTCAGGCTGGCCCTCTGGGTCCTCTGCAGGGTCTGATACGGTAGGTGGGCCGGGCCAGGTCAGGCCTCAGCCTTCCAGGCAGTGAGTAGGTAGTTGGCCTCTGGCTCAGAGCTGGTTGGAGGCCTAGGCCAGGCCTCTGGTTCCAGGCCCAGGTCAGGACCTGAGCAGGCCTCTGGTTCCTCTGTAGGCTCAGCCCTGACTAAGTCCACAGGCTGGGCTTTTATAGCTCTAGGTCCGCCCCCTGACTTCCTGTCAGGTGTCTGGTCAGGGGCAGGCTCAGCCCAACATGGTGGCCAGAGGGGTGCCTTCTCCTCCGGGTCAGTAGGTGGCCACTCCGCCCCACTACATGTGTACTCAGAAAGTGTCTAAACCTGTGCAAAATACACAAGAAGAAATTGTGGAACTCTTACTCCCATGGTTAAAGTTCTCACAGAAGTTCAATTATCCTCTATGATGTGGTTCAGGGATTTGAACTTGAGTCTCCTAGGCTGTGTCTAGACTGCAGGCTTCTTTCAAAAGAGCCTCTTTCGAAAGCATCTTTCGAAAGAGGCTCTTTCGAAAGAGCGCATCTAGACTACAATGCGCGGATCGAAAGATCGATCCGCTATTTCGAAAAAGAGCGTCCAGACTGCCGGACGCTCTTTCGAAATTGAAAGCCACCCGGAACTGCTTCTGCCAGGGCATGGGGGCAGCATTTCCTTCCGGGTGCTGCCTGCCTGCCCTTTGCAGAGACGCGTGGTGAGAGGGACACTCCTGAACACCCATTGCTCTGCTCCTGCAGCTGCCTTTGCTGTCCCTTGAGGAATTTTGCAAGGCATTGCAGTGCTGCTTTGGAGTGCTCAGCTTCCTGGGACACCCCAGCAGCTTTTTTCTTTTGAGGTTTTTCTGCTTGCAGACCCTTATTTGTGGCATGGAGCCAGAGCTGCCCCTGGGCAGGCGAGGGCCCCACACCACCATATTGCAGCTGTTGCTGCATCTTCGTGAGACAATCATGAGGCTCCTTCCCGAGCTGGACCCAGACCAGAGGGACGAGGGGTTCCCCCGTCCGGCAGCCACACTGCCCTTGCCTCCAAACTTTTTCGTGGACAGGCGTGTTTGGAGGTTTGACACCAGCTCTGACTGGTGGGACCGGCTCGTGATGGAGATCTGGGATGACCAAGACTGGCTACGGAACTTCCGCATGAGAAAGACCACTTTCCAGGAGCTGTGTACCTGGCTCGCCCCTGCTCTGCAACGGCAAGACACCCACCTGCAGCCCGCCATCCTCCTGGAAAAGAGGGTCGCCATTGCCCTCTGGAAGCTGGCAACCCCCGACAGCTACCGCTCCGTGGGACACCAATTTGGAGTGGGGAGATCTACTGTCGGGGCCGTCTTGATGGAGGTAAGTCATTGTCTGGGGACAGTCACAGTTTGGGGTGGGGGGAAGGGAGACTGTCAGGAAGGGCCAAGTGGAGTGGGAGTGGGAGTGGGAGGGAGCTCCTCCACTCACCCTGAATTGTGGGGGGGGGGTTCTGAGGAGGGGATTCCCGGGCTGTTTGTTTGAGAGGGAAGGTGGGCGGTGGGTTCTCCTCCTAAGACGTAAGGCACCCCTTCTAACACTTTGTTGTCTGTCTCGTTCTGCGGGTGGTGAGGGCCATCAATTCAGAGCTGCTCAACAGGCTCATCTGTTTACTGGATCTGGACAGCGTCATGGCCGGCTTTGCTGCCCTCGGCTTCCCCAATTGCGGAGGAGCGCTCGATGGGACACACATTGCCATCCGTGCACCGCCCCATCGAGCAGCCCAATTCATCAATCGAAAGGGCTACTTTTCTATGGTCCTCCAGGCCCTGGTCGACCATCGTGGACAGTTTTCAGACATTTGTGTTGGGTGGTCAGGGCGGGCACACGATGCCCGCATCTTCAGAAACTCGTACCTGTACTGGAGGCTTCAGGCAGGAACATTTTTCCCCCATCGCCAGTTTGCGGTTGGGGATGTGCACATGCCGGTGTGCATAGTGGCTGATGCCGCCTATCCCCTGATGCCGTGGCTGATGAAGCCCTACACCGGACAGCTGGATGCGAGCAAGGAGCAATTTAATGCTCACCTTAACCGGGCTCGCAACCAGGTGGAATGTGCGTTTGGCCGTTTAAAGGGCAGATTCCGGTGCTTGCTCACACGCCTCGACATGGGGGAGACCAACATCCCCGAGCTGGTGGCCACGTGTTGCGTCCTCCATAACCTCGTGGAGAGGAAAGGGGAGGCCTTCCTACCAGGGTGGGGGAGAGCTGCTGATGCCCAGGAGAGGCTCTTTGCCCAGCCCCGGACAGCTGCCATCCGCCAGGCTCACCGGTCTGCAGTTGGCATCCGGGAGGCCCTCCGGGAGCAATTCTCCAGTGGAGGCCACTGAGTGCACTGAGGGGCTTCTGCCTGGGGACTGGGCCCTGGCCCCCAATAGAAGCTTCCCTCCACAACCCATCTCCTGACCCAGTTTGGACACATCACTTACACCAGGGTGTGTTTCAAAATAAAATGTTCTCTTTACTTATTTATAATTTTGTACATATTATCAAACAATGTGGCAAAATAACAAAAAAATTCTTCATTTTTGTTGTTGCCAAACTATATACAATAAACAAACAGTTCCTTTAACCCTTTGTTTGTGCTTAATAAGTGGGGTGATGGGGGTGATTGAAACCTGGAGGGGGGAAGGGGCCTGGAAACCTGGAGGGGGGGAAGGGGCCTGGAAACCTGGAGGGGGGAAGGGGATCAGGTTGAACGGGGCTTGGCAGATTTCCCTTTCCTGCCTGGGCCTCGTGTTTGGGGTGCTCCCCGGCTACGGGATCGGGTGATGCACCTGTCGGTTGGCTGGCTGCTGGGGGGCTCTTGGGACGTGGAAGCCTGGGGGAGAGGAGGGCCAGGGGGAGAGAGGGGCTGGGGAGCTGGGGGGGCTGGGGGAGAGGGAGGTTCAAGGGGGGAAAGGGCTGCTGTTGTAGAAGGGGGGTTTGGTGGGGTGGGGTCATGGGGTGCTGGAGGAGCAGGACCAGGCACAGCAGCAGGCAAGCCGCTGACCTCCCTCAGGGTGGCGTACAGCACCGTGCGCTGCAGGACCAGCTCATTCATGAGCCGATCACGCCACTGCTCCTCTGCCTCCGCCCTCTGTAGCAGGATGGCGTTCTGCTCCTGCACGGCCTCGACGTGCTGCCGGAGGATGTCAGCGTAGACACGCCTGTGTCTGCGGCTCCCATGTCTCCGAGGTGGAGATGGAGATGGAGATGGGGCTGGGGTGCTGCGGCCCTCTTCCACGGCTGGTCCGGCTGTGGAGGAAAAGAAGAAGACACAATCAGTCCTATAAACTGGACTCTGTAGCACTTACAATACTAACAGGATGGTTTATTAGGGGATGAGCTTTCCAGGGCCAGACCCACTTCCTCAGATCAGAGTAACACGGCTACATTTCTATCACAATCAGTCCTGTGTGCAACAGCTGTCCAAAAGGGCATGCCCTCTCCCTTGAGACAGGGGAAGCAGACATTCTGAAGGTCACACTGTGTGTGTGTGTGTGTGTGTGTGTGTGTGTGACCTGGGCATCAGCCTGAGGATGACAGGTTTCCCTTGTGCATCACCCACTGAGCACCCACCCACCTACCTCCCCCCCCTCCGGGTGTGACACAAACTCACTGTACTCACCTGCTGGTTCCTCTCCCGCGCCAGATGACGCCTGGGAGGCCTCAGAGGTCTGGGTGACTGGCTCCAGGGTGAGGGTCGCCGTCTCCTCGGTGTCCTCCTCTGGGCCCATGTCCCCGTCTCCAGACTGCTGTAGCTCCCGCTCTGGAGCGTCCACCACCGGGTCTGCCAGTCCGGACTGCACGAACCTCCGTGGTGTGCGTGCTTCTGCACTGCCACCCAGGATCTGGTCCAGCTCTGAGTAGTAGGGGCAGTAGTGGGGGGCTGCCCCAGAATGGGAGCTCTCCTCCCTGGCTTTGGCGTAGCCCTGCCGCAGCTCCTTCACTTTGGAGCGCACCTGGTCCTGGGTGCGGGGGTAGTGGCCCTTCTGGGCCAGGGCTTCAGCCATGCGGCCATAAATGTCGGCGTTTCGCTGCCGGCTTTTGAGGGCCTGTAAGGCCTCCTCCTCTCCCCACAGCTCCAGCAGGCTCTTTATCTCTGCGCCGGACCAGGATGGTGCCCGGCGCTTGGAGCCCTTGGCTGGGTCACCAGAAGGCTCGGAGGAAGGGCCAGGACGCTCTTGGGGCTGTGACATGCTGCAGCAAGGTCGCCGTGTGCTCTGGCTCCTTGTCTGCAACAAGTGGCTGTGAGGGTGCGCCTGTCCCTTTAAGGAATGGCTGCAGCCAGGAACCACAGACGTGCAACCCATGGCCCAGATTGTCCACCAGGGCTTGTTCCTGGAGGCCAATAATTTCGAAAGAAAGGGCTCCCCCCGTCCAGACTCACGTTCTTTCGACGGATCTCCCTCGAAAAAGGCGTTCTTCCTCGTGAAATGAGGTTTACCGCTGTCGAAAGAAAAGCCGCATTCTTTCGATTTAATTTCGAAAGAACGCGGCTTGAGTCTGGACGCAGGGGAAGTTCTTTCGAAAAAAGGCTACTTTTTTCGAAAGAACCCCTGAGTGTGGACACGGCCCTACAGGCTAGATGCACACCCTAAGCAGCAGAACTGAAGAGTCTTCTCAGCTTTGCCTGGCTCTAATGAAGAGTTAAATAATTATACACTGTTGAACAGCTTTAACAGGAGAAATTAAAAGATGCCTGCTCTCAAATGGGTACGTCTACACTTGCACCCTAGTTCGAACTAGGGATGCAAATGCAGGCATTCAAAATAGTCAATGAAGTGGGGATTTAAATATCCCGCACTTCATTAGCATGATCTCACCTCAAAAAATGAGGAGTAACGTTAGTTCGAACCAAACCCCTTGGTTCAAACTAACGCAACCCGGTGCACACTTCCTGGTTCGAATCAGCTGTGATTAGCACTATCGCACCGGCAAGATCATGCTAATGAAGCATGGGATATTTAAATCCCTGCTTCACTGACTATTTTGAATGCTTGCATTTGCATCCCTAGTTTGAGTAGGGTGCAAGTGTAGACATACCCCAATATACCATAGACTATTGGTTAAGCCAGGCTGTTGAGACACTCAAATTCAAATCCCCATCAGTCCGAAAAGAAACTTGAACCCAGCTTTCCCATTGGTTAGGTGAGTGCTAGACCCACAGTGCTAACTGCTATTGCATGAGAGCACCCGTTATGAATCTTACACCTCACCTTTTGTTCGGTGATGAGCAGAAGACATAGCAAATTAAATCACAGCTTAAGCTACGACAAACGGTAAGGAACCAAAAATAAACTGAGGAAGCATGGCAGTATGTCATATGTCTGTTGGCATCAAATCCTTATAGATGTTGAGTTTGCATGTAGGAACAGATACCGTGTTAATAGCACCTTAGCTTTATAATCATGGGTAGCTTCTTGGAATGAAGAGCTAGGTCAAAAGGTTGGACTTAGTTTCAATGTGTACAAAGAGTAAAAATTACTAATGTGATAAAAGCCTGCGACTTACATTGGCTTTGTTTTGCTGCGTTGTGCAATAGTTTAATCAAAGCTCTCCTGCCCAAGCCGGCCACTTTCCTGTGCCTAGTGCGGAGATCGTGGACAAGGTCCACGATGTCCGCACTAGCCCAGGCTGGTGCCCGCCTCTTGCGGTCCTGGGCAAGCTCCCGGGAGCCGTCAGCCTGGTCCCGGGAAGAGGGGGAGAGCTGGGGGGCATCGGGTGGCTGGCTCGATCCGTGCCAGGTGCAGGGTCTGCTGGCTGGGTGCTGGCAGGCTTGCACCTGGCACGGGCACCGTAGCCAGCCCGTGCCCCTTTAAGGGGTCCGGGGCCGGGAGGGGGTCATAGAGTTTCCCTGGTGTTGGCCAGAGTGGCCACCAGGGAAACCTGGGAAGCCTTAGCCTCCCACTAGTTCGAATTAAGGGTCTACACAGCCCTTAATTCGAACTAGCTAGTTCGAACTAGGCTTAATCCTCGTAAAATGAGGTTTACCTAGTTCGAATTAAGCGCTCCGCTAGTTCGAATTAAATTCGAACTAGCGGAGCGCTAGTGTAGCACCTATTAAAGTTAGTTCGAACTAACGTCCGTTAGTTCGAACTAACTTTGTAGTGTTGACATACCCTAATAGATTTACTGCAGCCCTGTTAGGAGGCCTGATGATCAACTGTAATTTAATTAAGCCATTCAAATACCATAAAGACTCGAGTTGTGTGAGATGCCTGCTTGTGAGTGTACAGGTGTCCTATGTAGGAGCTTACCTGACACGTGGCTCTCCATATCTTTAAAAATCAACAGATTTGGCACAAACCCTCACGATTATTTATTTAAATATGCACTTTTCAATAACAAACAAAAAAGGTTATTATATTATAAATATTTCAGGAAAAATGTTGAACATCATGGAGAGAAAAAGGAGAGGGGAGCACGAATTTTCCTTCCAATAAAGGTTAGGCATGAGTACCATGACAAAAAACCACATAATTAATAAGAAAGACTATAAGGGTATGTCTACACTAGGATATTATGTTGAAATAATTAAATTAAAAATAATAACTCCTGAAATGACTATTTTGAAATAAGCTTATTTCCCGAGGAAAGTACAGTTTTCAAAATAACCAGACTATTATTTTGAAATAACAGGCTTAGTGTTGGGGTGCTCCGCTTGTTATTTCAAAATAAGGGGGGGGGAGTATTTCAGAATAAATCCCTAGTGTAGACTAGGGCTAAGATAGCCATGAGTAGAATGAGAAGTGGTACAACTGAGTGAAATTGCTTCTAGGAGATGAAAGGGAAACTCTGTAGAATAGTGATCCAAGGTAAATGAAAGGAAACATATTAGTCTGATTAGAGAAACGGAACTGCAACGGATTATATTAAGATGATGTTAACAAGAACTGTTCTGCAGTTTTAATAAGCAGTGCAAGGTATAAGCAGATTAAAATAAGTATATAGTAGTGGGTTTTAGTACTAGATAATAATTATGAGCATGCAAAATGCATTAGCATTGTTCACAAGAGGTAAAGGACAAGGTAACAAAACCAGGGCATAGAAAAATATAAAAGAATAGCTTCTAGCAAACTATGTCATTAGATGCAGGAGCATGGTAGGCAGTTAAATGAAAGATGAATTTCATTTCAATGAAGGCTGACGGAGTAGAGAAACCCTCTAATTATGAATCAGGAATGGACAGGAATTCTTTTATAACTCAAGCAACTATTATGGTTTCTGGTTATTCAGTAAAGTAATATGACATTTCCTTAGCAATATTAATACTCATCTAGGGTAAATTAATGAGTAAAGATTGAAAGATTCAGCTCAGTTTGAATGCTTTTCCGAAGCTTTCCTAATGAACTTGTACAGCATGTTGTTTGTAGATATTGAGCCTGAAATCCTGTGAGAACAGGATCCATCGTGACAATAAGTAGATTAAAATCATTAGACTCAGCAAGGCTGCTACATAACTGAGTCACAGAAGCTATGTGTACATCTAAACAAAATGTGAAAAAAATATGATTAAGTGTCCAAGATCAAAATAAGCATATTTCCTAATGGAATTCTCTTCCAATGAAGACCAAAGAAAGGAACATAAACTATGGCAGGTAAAAAGTAAGATGGGTGGGATGAAATAGAAGCTTACAGGAGAAAGTGACAAAGACACTGCCCTTGAAAAAGAAAGGGTGCCTTGAAGAGAAAGGGAGAAATCTCCAGGCTCATTGCATAGGGATGCTTAGCCAAAATAAAGCAAGCAACCAGTCTTCTTTTGGCTTATGCATTGTGAACCCTAATATAGATTTATAAAGCAAAAATGAGAAAATGAACTTGACAATTTTTCATTTGATATAATAAATTGTTTTGCTTGTACTGTACTCAGCCCAATTTACTATTCTTCACTCATACATGCAGTTTCTCATGTTATACATAGTGATTGAACAGATAGATGGAAGATGGTAATTTTCCAGGCAAATATATGCATTTGGACTATTCATTTATGAAAATTAAAATTATATTATTGATATTGGAAAAAAAGGTTTCATTTTCATCTATAAGTCACTTTTTGGGGAGAAGTCTTTTGATGCTGTTAAGAAAACAAGTTAAATTATTTGGAACACAGTATAAAACTGATTGCTAGCAGTAGGGAAAACATTTAAAAGACTAATAGAAACCCTGGCTGTAATAAAGAACTAATTGTCATGGCAACCATAATACCAAACTAGGTCCAAAATTATTAATTATTTACTAGTTGTAGTTGTTTTCCTGTTGTATATTTATGTGGTGGTTGGTTTGTTCCTTAACTAAAGTAATTACAGTTTTTCAGTAACAGGCAAAGGAGGAAATAATTTATAATACCAGAAGCAGTTACAGTTTGTCTAAATAATCCTACAGAAAACTGGTTTTGTTTTTGCTTAGTAGCTGGGCATTTTTTTTTCTTTTATTATTTAATAGACTAGAATAACATTATCTTTATTCTGGTTCCATAAATTGCAAATGGAACAGAGGAAAAATGCTGACCTCAAGACTTTGTACTGAAGAGAAGTGTTTTGTGAAATGAAGAAAAGAGGAGAGAAATGTTTAAAGAAAGATAATAAAAAAAATCCATTTTGTACCGTGCCATAAAGCAGAACCAAGATCATGGTATGCGAAGGGCTTTGCTATGGATTTAGAGCATAACTCTGTAAATTCTAAACAAATGCCCTCAATGCCCACGCAGGTCACTCAAAGCTGAATGTGTTGAGCCCCTTGTGAGACTGGCTTAGGAAAGCTTCAGGCCATGGTAGGGGAGGTGCACTACTCAGCAGCAGTTTTTGAGGCAGATACATTGTCTTTGAGCAATAATAGAACAAAGTTGTGACAAACTTTGGCCAGAATGTGGCTGTCTAGGAACAAATGTGGAAGGTGCCAAGGGCCCTCTGCTGTGGCCTGTCACAGTCATGACCTTTGTTCTCCCAAGGCACACAAAGAGCTGGGGGAGACTTTGGTTACTGCTGGTATTAGGCTCCTTAAAGGGAGGAGAAATCACTAGAAGCAGAGCCAAAGTCAGCTCTAGGGATGGAAAGAGAGAGAGTTACTTCAAGCAATAAAGCAATACCTGGTGTCCATCCCCATAGGTTCCAGAAGTACTGTACCAGAATTTGGGCAGAATTTCTTTGGAAGAGATTGCTGTGGTGATGTATCCTTTGAACCTTCCTTTCTGCTCACCACCTTAAAACCATAGTAGAGCTGCTGAACATGATAGTCTGTGATACCCTTTCACAAAGGTTCATACTGCTGTCTGGTTATGGAAGATCAGGCAAAGCCAGGATTCCAGCCCTCGTATTTTTTGCTTTAGTAGAATCTGAGCATATCAGGGGCTACGCTTTCTGAGTCGTCATTGAATAGGAAACTAAGGAATAGGATTTTTCTGATCTTTTGCATAAGGAAGAAGGTTCTTGACACTCTTTCCCCTCCTCTTTTGAGCAGCCATCGTCTGGGCCTTTTCTTAATTCTGCTGTAATTGCTGGGATTTTTTCAACTGATTTGAGTCATTTTGAATCAAGCTAAGAACTCCCTAAATAAGGAGTCCATTTATAATATTCCAGTATCTTGGCACATTAGATACATTGATTCATGTAGATTTAAGTAAAAGTAAAAGGGAAAAACCTTTAACCCCTTATAACACATTTCAAGTGAATGCTTTGAAGGTAAAGACGATCCATTATGAATACCTTGTATTTGACAAGAACATTGTTTATTGCTTAGTTAACATCATTTGTGCATTTTGCTGCCCTTTGCACATAACAGAATGTACTAATAACAGAATGCAGAAAACACAATTTTACTAGAACGGGCACAGACATCCAAAGGTAAGAGAATGGTGAACGAATGTGACTTGCATTTTGCTTACCACAAAGTCAGAGCGCTCACTTGCTGGCACTAAGAAGTGAAAACAAGTTCGTCTTGTAGATGGAAAAGGAAGAGTGAAAAACTAATAGTAAGTGAAGATGATACTGAAAGAGAAGATGGAAAGAGGATGAAACCTCTGTTAAGAGAGCATAAGCTGTCTCTCTTTCTACCCACTTGCTCATCCACGGTCACAATCTAGCCCTATGCATTTGTGTACTTGAATGAACTAATTTGTGTAATTAGGGCAAAAATCCTTCCAAAAGTTCATTAAAGGTGGGCGACTTTCCATGTGAAAGAAGCAAAATCAAAGAGAAGACAAAACAATCAGAGGAGAATACTGGAAAAAGCAAGGGACACTACAAGGTGAAGAACTGCATAGGTTTTTGATCCAAATGGCACTGAAGACAACAAATGTCTACATTACAGCAGTCTATCTTCACTTGCTTATGGGCAGCAGCACTACCTAGAAGCTCTGTAAATTTGTGTGCAGCAACTCTGCTCATGGCATTGGAAAAGGTTCAGAAAAGGGCAACAAAAAGCATTAGGGGTTTGGACCGGGTGCCATATGAAGAGAGATTAAAAAGACTGGAATTTTCACCTTAAAAAAGAGGAGAGTAATGGGGATATGACAGAGGTCTATAAAATCATGAGAGGTATGGCGAAAGTGAATAAGGAAAATGTATTTACTTGTTCCCATAACATGAGAACTAGGGGTCATCAAATGAAATTAATAGGTAGCAGGTTTAAAACAAACAAAAGGAAATATTTCTTCATGCAGCACACAACCAACCTGTGGAAATCATTTCCAGAGAATGTTGTAAAGATCAGGACTTTAACAGGGTTCAAAAAAGAACTAGATAAAGTCATGGAGAATAGGTCCATGAATGGCTATTAGCCAGTTTGAGTAGGAGTGCTGTCCCTTGCCTCTGTCAGAGGCTGGAATGGATGACAAGAAAGGGATCACTTGATGATTATCTGATAAAGATGCAGCCATGTTAGTCTGGTCTAGCTAAAACAAAAGACAGAACTATGTAGCACTTTAAAGACTAACAAAATGACTTATTAGGTGATGAGCTTTCGTGGGCCGGACCCACTTCCTCAGATCAATATGTGGAAGAAAATTGGCACAACCATATATACCAAACTGATGCAATCAAAAAAATGAACGCATGTGAAATTGACAAATCAAATTTTAGAACTGTTAGGGTATGTCTACACATCAAAGTTATTTCAAAATAACAGCCATTATTTTGAAATAACTTTCCTAGCGTTTACACAGCCAAACCACTATTTTGAAACAAATTCAAAATAGCAGAGTGCTTATTTCAAATTTGGTAAACCTCATTCTATGAGGAATAATGCCAAATTTGAAATAGCTATTTCAAAATAAGTGTTGTGTAGACTTATTTCGTAATAAGGGGCTTCCTGCCTTCCCACGGTGCCCTGGTGGCCACTCCAGCCTCAACCAAGAACATTTCTCTCCTTCTCCCCTTCCCGGAGCCCTTAAAGGTGTGGACTCTGGCCACAGTGCCTGTGCCAGCTCCAAGCCTGCCAGCCCAGAGCCAGCAGTCACTGCCCTTGACCCAGTGGTCCCAAAACATGAGTCAGCAAGCCACTGGCAGCCAGCCCTCCACTGCTCCCCAGGAGCAGTCTGCCAGCTCCCATGAGCCTGTCAGGGCCTGGAGAAGGCTGGCACTTTCCTGGTCCAGGGCGGAGATCATGGACCTTATTCTGGTTTGGGGGGGATGCCTCCAATGTCCATGATCTCTGCACTAGATGGAGGAACGCGGCCATCTATGGCAGGCTAGCTGCTAGCCTGGCCACCAAAGGCCACATGTGAACCCAAGAGCAGGTTTGCATGAAAATCAAGTTGGTTCGGCGAGACCCTGAGCCTGACCTTCCTCTCCTCTTCTTCCCCTTGCTTCCCCCTTCTAGATCCCTCCTCCAAGGTTTCCTCCTCCCCTCTCACATCCTCTCTTCTCCCACCTTCTTTCCCCAGTCTCACCAGAGTTTCATTCCCTCCCCCCACCCCAGTTTTGTTAAATAAAGAGAGTTTGTGTTCATGAAAATACGTGTATTTTATTTGACATCAGGAAGGGGAGTTAGAGAGGGGTAAGTGGAAGGACATAAGGGAGGACTGAGGCACAAGCCCCCAGTGGGGCAGACCAGGGAGGCTCTTAGTGCTCCTCAGGGTGGAAACTCTCCCACAGGGCCACCTGGATACTGACAGCCCTCCGATGGACCTCCCAGATGACAGCCTGCAGAAAGTGCAGCCAGGCTTACAGTAATGCGTCCACGAGAAGCACCAGAGTGCCCAGGGGGAGCTCTGGCTCCATGTTGCAGAGTGCTGTGCTGTCCCGAGTGAGGGCAACCAGTGTACGTGGAGACAAAATGCTTTGCTGTCCCTCATCAAAGTAGACAAGCAAGCAGGGAAACCTGAGAACTGGCTGTCGGGAGGGGACGACCTTTAAGCATGGACCTCAGATAGCCTCAGGCAGCAGCCCCACACAGTAAGTCTTGACCTGGTGCCCAGATGGAACTGGTTCCGGCCAGCCTTAAATGCAATTCAGCATCCACTCAGTGTGGACACGCTATTTCAAATTAGCAAAATGCTATTTTGAAATGCATTTTGTGTGTAGACACGTTATTTCAAAATAAGCTATTTTGAAATAACACTGTAGTGTAGACACACCCTCTGAAAACAGGATACTGAGTAGATGGACCTTTGGTCTGACCCAATACAGCTGTTTTTATCCCACTTTGTAATTCTATCCTTGGCATGTCTCTCATGCCAGGGTTTGTGAAGAGGTGCTTGTAGAGCAGCCTGCAGCTGTCTTATTCATTTCCTGTTTCAGCTGCTTACAGGGCTATTTTATGCTGCTCCAGTCTTTTTGCCAGGCCTTAGGCTAGAGTGGGTGAGAATCTCATTCCAGGAGAGCAGGAAAAAGGGTTCACCATGTATGGCGAGGATCCAATGTGTCATTTAAGAATAAAAGCAGATTACAAATACAAAGCAGCCCTGGCTCTGAATATTTTACCCCATAAAGATTTTTTTAAATTAAAATAATTACATTGCATAAAGAAATAGAAGGCATATTTGCCTATGTTGAAAGACTGGATCTCTGACTTTTCTCTTTTAAACTACAGAGGATCAGGTCCTGAATGAAAACACACTTCATGTAACTTTTACAATGGAGAACTAACCCCTGCCCTGTTTTATTACTTATGTATCCACAATTAAACCAGTGGGGTATCAGTCAAGGCAGAGTCTGGTCTCTGGGTTCTAAAATTTAAAAACAAATGGTAGCTTCATGGGCAAATAAAAGGAAAAGTTTTAAGAAATTAGATGAAATTACAAAAGCAATTAGGAATAACTAGAGAGCTTGAATCGTGAGAAACACTTGGGCTGTGTTTACATTGGCACCCTTTTCTGGAAAAGGGATGCTAATGAGACCAGTCAGAATTGCAAATGCCGCAGGGGATTTAAATATCCCCTGCGGCATTTGCATGAACATGGCTGCCGCTTTTTTCTGGGCTCAGGGTTTTGCCAGAGAAAAGCGCCAGTCTAGATGGGTTCTTGCAGAAATAAACCCTTTTCCAGAAGATGCCTTATTCCTACTTGAACATTCAAACTTTCCCTTGGGAATCTCTACCCATCTAGTCAGGATTTAGCAACATGGAAGCAGGCAAAGGGATTATATCCCTTGGCCAGCATGGGTCTGCAGCCTCTAGACCAGTGGTTCTTAATTTCTTTGGCACTGTTACCTCTTAAGCTTAACCAATAAACCAAAATTACCCTTCCTCCTTTTTAAAATGGCAATAGCCAAAAAGAAAATTACAATTAATCATTCTTATTGTATTTCATTTTCTCATACATTATGTTGAACACAATTGAACACCTATTGTATTTTAAACTTGTTACCCCCTCAAATATGCCAAATTGCTCCCTCTCCCTCCAGGTTAAGAATCACTGTTCTAGACTAAGAACTCTATTTGTTGGCAACTACTAAGAGGCTATATTTGTTATGGCTTTAAGAACTGAACCATCAGTTGTGGCTTTTTATCCAACTGAACTCCTACTGAAGTCAAGATTATTCCTTCTTATTGACTAAAAAAGTTAGTAAATTGTCTTTAATCCTTGAACCTTTCCGACATCTTCATTCAACTATGACAGTATTAAATAGAGGCTTCTTTTTATAACATAAAAGTTGTGAGAATTCTTTTCTTTGTTATAATTTTTTTTTCTTAAAGGAAAAACAGCAGACCTCATTCTCCTAACAGCTATTCAGTCCTCTGAAGGGAATCAATACTTAAAAGAGACATCAGTCAGGATTGTCAAATAATATACTCTATATTTTTTCTAAATTATAAAATAAAGGTTCCAATTCAGGAAGGTACTTAAGACATGCATAGCTTTGATAGACCCATTGGCTTCAGTGTTTCTGATAATCATGGGGACAGCAGCTGTCATTGGTTTCAGCCTACCAGAGCCTCAAATTACAATTTGCCTACCAGCCTACCAGAGCCTCAAATTACAAATGCCTTTTCTACTAGCAATTACTAGGTATACATGAATATTTCTGAAAATAGTTTAGTATTGTGTCCTTCTCAAATAATTTGGGAAACAAAAAAGCAAGATCAAAGACTACCTCAGAATTAGTTCTAAGACATAAGACTTAAGTATTATAATTGAAAGAGAAAACTGTGAACATCTGGGATCCAGTGATAATGGTTTAATCAGATCTGAACTGTACCTTGAGGGTGTTATGAAATGTATAGCAGTGAAAGTACTGGACTTAAAAGGAATACTTTGAGGGAATAAGGGAAGAATGGAAGAAAAACTGATTAGAACCATCTGCTATTTTTGGTGAAATGTTACAGATTAATATTTAAGGAGTAGTTGGAAAGGGAAAAAAGGCATTCATTTCAATAAAAAGTATAAAAATTAAAACCTAAGTGTTTAGAAGAGAATATAAGAGCCATTAAAATGAAACATTTAAACGACGAAACGTGTAGTTAACAGCAGTGTAAGGTGAATATTAAAATGCTTAAAAAGTATTAAAAGGCTAAAAAATACATATTACTAAGTAGCAAAAGGCATGTCTAGATACCTGTAAGAAGTTTTAAGTATAAACACTGTTTACAGGTAATGAAGAAAATGCTGGTCCTCTCAAAATAAAAATCCTGAAACACTGAATTTGAAGCATTAAAATGCGATGTTTTTCAAATGAAAAAAGGTCTCTAAATTATCTTCTATAAGGAAAATCTGATGATTTATCAAGTGCATAGAGAACAAGATACAATTCCTTAAGGTGGTTAAATAATTAAAGAAAATTGAAATAGGAGACTCTCCAGATATTTTCATAAATGAAAGTTCTCCCCCCAAAAGACAAAATTTCTGATATAGGATTACCTTTTAAAACAAGATCTTAGAGGGAGAAACAGTGAATCATAGATCATGCAATAAAGTAAATATGACATAGTTTCATGAAAGTATTTTGAATTTTTTGAGGATAAAGAATAGAGTGGCAGTCTTTTGTAAAGTTTTCAAATGTGCCTATGTGGCTCAAAAGCCTAAATCTAATTTTCAAGACTAGTTTAGGCACTAGTAGCCCAGATCTGCAAAGGAATTAACATATAAGGGTATTTAAAAAATGCCTAAGTCACTTAAGTGATTTTGAAAAAATTATCCATATTCTCTTTCAGATAGCTTGAGAGTATATAACAAAAGTATACCGAGTAGGTCATGCTTAAGGAGCCATGGAATGGATACAACATCAAAATAGACAGAAAATTGTTTGAAGAATTCAAAAGAGAGCTTGTAACTAGGAAAGACTGTTGTTAGAAAGATTTGTTGAGTCTGTTTCCTGACAATTGGAATTCCTGAATGGCAACAAAGAGAGCAAAACCTTCAAGTTTACCGGGAAGCCAAACAAATAACAAGAAAACTGTTATCAATTCTAGAAGGATTAAGATAATAACAAGGACTGTGTCACGTAGAGATGAATACAGGCTGCAAAGTTCAGATCTTCATTAAACCTTTCCCAAAATATGGGGCTGTAGTAGTTCTGCAGTATAGATTTGGCTTTACGTCTGGTGCCTCTAAGGCTGTGTCTACACTGTCGCGATCTCGCGCAAAAGCAGCCACTCTTGCGCAAAAACTTGCTGCCTGTCTACACTGGCTGAGTGTTCTCACACAAGTAAACTGACGTTCTAATGTATAAAATCAGGGCTTCTTGTGCCAGAACTCTGACGCTCCCACTCAGGAATAAGCCCACTTGCACAAGAGCTCTTCCAGAAGAGGCCAGTGTAGTCAGGCAACATGAATTTCTTGCACAAGAAAGCCCTGTGGTTAAAATGGCAATCAGAGCTTTCTTGCGCAAGAGAGCATCTACACTGTCATGGATGCTCTTGTGCAAAAGTACATCTCTTGAGCAAAAGCACACGGCAGTGTAGACTCTCTCTTGTGGAAGAGTTTTTGCAAGAAGTTGCAAAAAATTAGTTTTTGCAGGAAGCTGCCAGTGTAGACGTAGCCTATGGGTATGTCTACACTGCAAGCTTATTTTGGAAAAAGCTATTCTGGAAGATATCTTCTGGAATAACTTATTTCAAAATAGTGTATCCACTCTATAGGGAAGCTTCCGAAATAGTCAGAGGCAGGATCCCCTAATGTGGATGCACTTGGGGCTCAATTTAGAGCCCCAAGAGGCACTGGGGAGGAATAATTTAGAATGGCCCTGGTGAGGAGCTATTTTGATATAGCAGCAGTGGAGTGTCCACACATATATTCTTCTGAAAGAGCTTTTTCAGATGAGGCGTTATTACTCGTGGAATGAGGTTTATCAATGTTGGAAAAAGCCCTCTGTTATTTCGATTTTTCTTTTGAAATAACGCAATTGCTGTGTAGACTTTAGTATTGTTTTTCTAGAATAACAGCCATTATTCTGGAATAATGATATAATGAAGATTCACCCTTAGTGACTTAAATAGTGTTAAGGCCTGTTGTTACAAATGGGAGGGTGATGAATTGTTCTCTCGGTCCACTGAATGTAAGGCAGAAGTAATGTGTGTAATGTGCAGCAAGGGAGATTTAGTTTAGTTATCATGAAAGCCTTTCTAACAATAAAAATAATTGAGCACAAGAATAGGCTTCCAAGGAGGTTCTGGAATCATGTCAGTGAAGATTTTAAAGCACAGATTAGACAATAGCTGGCACGGCTGGTTTATATATATCAAGGACTGCCATAATGCAGGGGTCAGGACTAGATAACCACTTGAGTTTCCTTCCTGCCCTGCAACATTATGATTGTGAGAGTGGGGCCTGCGTATTCATGATAACATGATGATATGGAAAGCCATGATGAGATTGAATATAATTTTAAAAAATAATCTAATTGTTTTCTAACTGCTTCAGTCCTTGTCCTACACCTCACTACACTTTGTTGATTAATGAGACAGAATGAAAAATTTTAACTTCTAAAGATAATTAATGACTGCAACTGAAAAAAGCTTAACGAAAACTATTGACTTTGAAATGCAGCTGTTGTAATAACCTGGACACACAATTGCAGATCTAAAAGTAGCCATCCTGCAGCAAAAAAACTTCAGGACCAGACTTCAAAGAGAAACTGCTGAGGTACAGTTCATCTTCAAGTTTGACACAATCAACTCTGGCTTAAACAAAGACTATGAATGGCTTGCTAACTACAAAAGCAGCTTCTGCTCTCTTGGAATTCACACCTCCAGATCAGCTGCTAGAAGTGGGCCTCATCCTCCCTGATTGGATCCACCTCGTCATCTCCAGCCTGATCCTGGCCTGCATATTTATACCTGCCTCTGGAAATTAACACTACATGCATCTGACGAAGTGGGTCTTTGCCCACGAAAGCTTATGCTCCTACACTTCAGTTAGGGTATGTCTACACTACCCCGCTAGTTCGAACTAGCGGGGTAATGTAGGCATACCGCAATTGCAAATGAAGCCCGGGATTTGAACTTCCCGGGCTTCATTTGCATAAGCGGGGCGCTGCCATTTTGAAATCCCCACTCGTTCGAACCCCGTGCCGCGTGGCTACACGTGGCATGAACTAGGTAGTTCGAACTAGGAAGCCACGCGGCACGGGGTTCGAACGAGCGGGGATTTCAAAATGGCGGCGCCCCGCTTATGCAAATGAAGCCCGGGAAATTCAAATCCCGGGCTTCATTTGCAATTGTGGAATGCCTACATTATCCTCCTATGTCTATAAGGTGACACAGGACTCCTCGTCGCTTTTGCAGATCCAGACTAACACGGCTACCCCTCTGATACTTAATAACCATAGAGTTTTCCTCAAAGTGAATATCAAATTGTAAACAAAGTAATTCCAGATGTTTTTTGAAAATCTAGAAAAGACATTGCTCCAAAAGACAACTGGAATTGCATTTTACAATGAGTTAATCATGATTCTTTACATTCATTGTACTGAATGTCATAGGCCATTGTACTGTGTGTCATAACGTACCTAATTGTACTGAGGTTTTGTGAGATTAAGATGCTGTTTAAATATTTATTATCTTTCTTTCATTGTGATTGATTTACTGTAAGAAAATCCCTGGATTTTGCATTTGCAAAGCCATTAAAAACTTAACCACCTACATGCCAAGGGAAGTCAGGTAGACCCACAGGGTAACAAATCTCTTTAGGTGGAACATACCATTTGAAGCAGATTTATCTGAATTAAGGGTTTTAAATACTTGCAGAGGTCAGAGTACTGTGTCCTTAAAACTTGGCACTCACTGGTCCATTATAGTTGTAGAGCCAGCCATTTATGGCTTATTCTTAAGTTGGGCACTTTTAATGAGCACTGTAAATCAGAATGACAGCTGCTTCTCAGCACTTGTGGTTCCAGTTTTTATGCCACTCTATACACCACGCCTTCCAGAATGAATTCACCTTTCTGTGACACCCTGGCAGAACTATTACATTGTGCATCAACAGATTACATTATGGCTCCTGTGACAAAGTGGCCAAATTTACTCTAAATACCAGATCATATAATAGTAGTCCCAGACAGATGATTCATATATTGAAATACATCAAAGGAGAAAATGAATAGTTGACCTAAAAATTCAGTTATTCCATTTCTGGATTATCTTTAGTTAGGATACTGGAGCCAAGAGTCATATCAAATAGACTCCAAACAAGATTAGCACCCTATTGTTCTGAGTATAACACGTGCGCACGGTAAATTGCAGTCCTAGCCCTGAAGTGTTTACATTTTAAAAGGACAAAACAGATAGAAAAAATCATTTGTATTATTCCCTTTTTACACCTGGGGAGCTGAGGCAAAGAGAGATTACAGGTTTTGCTAAGGTCACCCCGGAAGTCTGTAGTAGAACGAGAAATTGGAAAAGCTCCTGAATTCTCTCATATATATATAAGACCATCTTTCTTCTCTTGTGTAATGCTCTTTTATGTTTTTCACTATTTCCCAACCCCTTGTATCCTCTAAATACCTCTTAAGCTCTGAGGATCTTTCATGTATTATTATAAACTCCTCTCAACCACAGAATCTTGCATATCATTCAGCTACAGGGAATTACACTTAGATAAAATGTTCTCACATTCTGCCATAACAAGGTGCAAGGTGCTAAGGCAGAGTATTGAAGGTAGAATGCCTGAATGGAAGTTCAAAAACTACCCCCAGGTTATATTGATTTTTTGGTATATTTTTCCTTTTAACAACAATTAAACTGATGGGGTTTGGCTGGACTGTAAAGGGTAAATTCCCCTGTGTCAAGTACTGTCAGAAAAATTCTTACCAGTGTACTCTATAGAATTTTCTAATGATGAAGTTTGTATATAGAAACTGCTTAAAGGAGAAAATCCTTAGAAACCATGTAAATAACAATGGAAGTAAGTGGCAGAAAATGCTTAAATTGCGATTTTTTAATGTTCATTGTACTGTGACCCCATCTTTTCTCAATATTAAACAGGGTTGATCTGGGGCAAGTAATTCATGAGAAATTTTTGTAAAAGGAATTCCAGATGTGAAGGAAATGTGAATAAGTACTTCTTTCTCCAAGTCTCTTTTAAATAAATTTCTCAGCACAGTTTTAGTAGAACTCTCTGAGAAGGGTAATTGTGTTACTTTGTGTCTACAAAAACAAAGAGAAGTCCTGTGGCACCTTAAAATCTAACAGGTTTATTTGGGCACAAGCTTTTGTGGGTAAAAATGTATGCATCTGATGAAGTGGGTTTTACCCATAAAATCTTATTCCCAAATAAATCTGTTAGGCCATGTCTATGCTAGGAGATTATTTTGAATTTACTAAATTTGATTTCTGGACACCCGATCTTACAAATTCAAAGTTCTATGCCCTCACCATGGGGAAGAATCAAATGAAGTCTGAGGCAAGCTCCGTTAATGTGGACACGCTAGAGCTCCAGAAAGCACTCTAGAGAGCTGCCAATTAATCTAAATAAGTGGCACTGGTAGGTCCTCACTAATGTTATTTTGGATTTATAAATTCAGGAATAAAGTTATTCCTCAAGAAAAGCAGGACTACAGACTACAGTGTTTGAATTCTGTGGCCCCTTATTCCGGAATAACGGGCTTCATAGTATGGATGCATCTCTTACAAAATTGACCTTGGAGGGTTAATTTCTGACTAAGGTCCTAGTGTAAACCAGGTCTTAATCTGTAAGGTGTCACAGGACTCATGGTTGTTTTAGCAGAACTGTTCTCAAAAGTGATGTTTTGGAGACAATACCAAAAGTGAAGGTTCTGACTGTGTTCATTAAAAACCCAATGTCACTTTCCCTAAGAACAGTGAGATACACTCGACTTTTCTGACCAAATTTTAATTTGATTAATTAGATTTCTACTACCTAAAAATCCTCATTGAAGATTGGATTCTTCATTTCAAATCATTTTTGTGATGATACTATACGACATAAAAAAATTAGAAAAGACCTATAAAGGTGGTCTTATTTCCAGCCTTCTTCCAATGCAGGATTGTTCCATTGAGCGTATTTCCTGGGATTTTCCCATATTTCATTTACAAGTGCACTGTTAAACAGAAGATGTGCTCTGTGGTAGCTGTAGCTGCTCTGATGAAGAAGATGAAGTGATTAATTACTTTGGTAAACTGAATGCCCAGAGTTTAATGATGAAGTGTATTTCATTTAAAATTAGTCAGATTATCAGAATTTCTTTGGTATTAAAAGCAATACAGAAATTTAAGGTTAGTATTACTTATTAGTGAAGATTTTCTAAAACAAAAATTATTTTTGTCCTTAAGAAGAAAAAAGTTAGAGATGAAGAGAAATGGCATAGGGCTTCTCTTTTTTGGTAACTGAATTTCATCTCTTCTTGTTCCAGAAGAAGGAAGGGAGGCATGATAACGAGGCACTAATTAAATACAGGCAGACAAAATAAACCAATCCACTACACTGTTTACTTTATAAGAAGGATTCAGCTTAGGCAGAGGCTCTGATCCTAAAGAAAGCATTAAATGATAAAATACCTGGTCAGATGGATTAAAATAAGACCAAATAATCCCCGGTGCCCAGGTCTATGTTTAATATCTGTGTCAGAGTCACCCCAGAAAAATTACAGAGCCACATCTCTGGTAATTGAAGGACAATACACCAAATATTGACACAAAGACCAACAGGTTGTGCAGCAGGGCTAGAGGTCATCATCCTAGTTTATTGTTACCTCTACAAATCTGATATTATTAGCTATCTTGATAGTTCCTCAGGAGTAGAAGATGCTGACAAAAGATACTATATCTGGCAGTGTTCAACTGTTTGTTCCAGCTCTCCACATTCACTTTTGGGGTTATCCCTCAACTTCCATTTGGTCATTCTGGCACCAGTCTTTGCCAGCTTTCACTTGATTTAGAGTACACCCCTGTTTTCATTTGAGGTCAGTATAGAAAGGAATTGTTTTGAAGGAACCAGTTTCTCCAAGATCATTGTCATTTTCTTACTCCTATAGCCTACCACAGCAGTATCTAAGGGCAAGGAGTTTTTTTAGGAAAGTCTTTGTTTGGTCTTCAAGAAGTCAAGTAGCCACTTCCCTGTCATTATCCTGTGGTGCAATAATAATTCAGTAGATATATCATTGTATCCAACTTCTTTTCTAATTTCCAGGTTCTATTGTTAGTTCCTCTGATTGGAGCTGATTCGTGTGCACTTTGCTGCCTCTGAGAAGTGAGCAAAGTTCTTGCTTAACTTTCTTCATTTTATGCTTTCTGTGTGCTTACTATTTAAGATGAGTTTGTGTATGACTTAGTTGAGTGAGACGGCTGTAATGTGCTTTGGTAATTGTCCAGCTTGCAAACGGTGACTCATGCATTTTTACTATTATGGCATAGGTTTATTATATCCATCAGCTCTCTTCAGCAGTCACATCACTCCTTTGCAATCTGTCTCAGTAGATTTTCCCAAAACTAATGGTTTTTTCTTTGCTGAAGGCATCCAAATCAAACAGTTATGAATATTTTTGTTCTTAAAATCATAGACTCATAGAATACTAGGACTGGAAGGGACTTCGAGGGGTCATCGAGTCCAGCCCCCTGCCCTCGTGGCAGGACTCAATACTGTCTAGACAATCCCTGATAGACATTTATCTAACCTACTCTTAAATATCTCCAGAGATGGAGATTCTACAACCTTCCTGGTCAATTTATTCCAGTGTGTGACTACCCTGACAGTTAGGAACTTTTTCCTAATGGCCAACCTAAACCTCCCTTGCTGCAGTATAAGCCCATTGCTTCTTGTTCGATCCTCAGAGGTCAATATGAACAAGTTTTCTCCCTCCTCCTTAAACTTCATCCTGTTGTCCTCAGACCATTTCTCCAATTTATCCAGTTCATTTTGAATTTTGACCCTATCCTCCAGAGCAGTCACAACCCCTCCCATCTTGGTATCATCTGCAAACTTAATACGCGTACTTTCTATGCCAATATCTAAATCATTGATGAAGATATTGGACAGAGCCGGTCCCAAAACAGACCCCTGCGGAACCCCACTTTTTATGCCTTTCCATCAGGATTGTGAACCATTAATAACTACTCTCTGAGTACAGTTATCCAGCCAGTTATGCACCCACCTTACAGTAGCCCCATCTAAGTTGTATTTGTCTAATTTATTGATAAGAATATCATGCAAGACCATATCAAATGCCTTATTAAAGTCTAGGTATACCTCATCCACCGCTTCTCCCTTATTCACAAGACTCGTTATCCTATCAAAGAAAGCTATCAGATTGGTTTGACATGATTTGTTCTTTACAAATCCATGCTGGCTGTTCCCTATCACCTTGCCACCTTCCAAGTGTTTGCAAATGATTTCCTTAATTACTTGCTCCATTATCTTCCCTGGCACGGAAGTTAAACTAACTGGTCTGTAGTTTCCTGGGTTGTTCTTATTTCCCTTTTTATAAATGGGCACTATATTTGCCCTTTTCCAGTCTTCTGGAATCTCTCCTGTCTCCCATGATTTTACCAAGATGATAGCTAGAGGTTAAGATACCTCTTCTATCAGCTACTTGAGTATTCTAGGATGCATTTCATCAGGCCCTGGTGACTTGCAGGCATCTAACTTTTCTAGGTGATTTTTATCTTGTTCTTTTTTTATTTTATCTTCTAAACCTACCCCTTTCCCACTAGCATTCACTATGTTAGGCTTTCCTTCAGACTTCTTGGTGAAGACCAAAACAAATAAGTCATTAAGCATCTCTGTCATTTCCAAGTTCCCTGTTACTGTTTCTCCCTCCTCACCGAACAGTGGGCCTACCCTGTCCTTGGTCTTCCTCTTGCTTCTAATGTATTTATAAAAAGTCTTCTTGTTTCCCTTTATTCCTGTAGCTTGTTTGAGCTCATTTTGTGCCTTTGCCTTTCTAATCTTGCCCCTGCATTCCTGTGTTGTTTGCCTATATTCATTCTTTGTAATTTGTCCTACTTTCCATTTTTATATGACTCCTTTTTTCTTTTTAACTTATGCAAGATCTCATGGTTAAGCCAACGAGGGGTTTTGCCATATTTTCTATCTTTCCGACATAGTGGAATAGCTTGCTTTTGGGCTCTTAATAATTTCCCTGTGAAAAACTACCAACTCTCCTCAGCTGTTTTTCCCCTCAGTCTTTATTCCCATGGGACCTTACCTATCAGCCCTCTGAGCTTACTAAAATCCACCTTCCTGACATCTATTGTCTCTGTTTTGCTGTTCTCCCTGCTATCCTTCCTTAGGATTGTGAACTCTTTGATTTCATGATCACTTTCACCCACGCTGCCTTCCACTTTCTAATTCTCAACCAGTTCCTATTTGTTAGGATCAAATCTAGAACAGCTTCCCCTCTGGTAGCTTTTTCAACCTTCTGAAATAAAAACTTTTCTCCAATGCAGTCCAAGAACTTATTGGATAGTCTGTGCTCTGCTGTGTTATTTTCCCAACATATATCTGGATAGTCGAAGTCCCCCAACACCACCATTTCTTGGGCTTTTGATGATATTGTTAGTTGTTTAAAAAAAGCCTCATCCACTTCTTCCATCTGGGTAGGTGGCTTGTAGTAAACTCCTAGCATGACATAACCCTTGTTTTTTACTCCTTTTAGCCTAACCCAGGGACTCTCAACACTTTTGTCTCCTATGGCCATCTCCACCTCACTTCAGGTATGTTCATTTTTAATATATAAGGCAGCACCACCTCCCTTTTTTCCCTGTCTATCCTTCCTGTACCCTTCTATACAAACATTCCAATCATGTGTCTTATCCCACCAAGTTTCTGTGATGCCAACAATGTCATAATTGCACTTATTTATTAGCACTTCCAGTTCTTCCTGCTTATTACCCATACTTCTCGCATTTGTATATAGGCATCTAAGATACTGATTTGATCTTGCCTCCCAGTTTTGCCCTGATCCTCCTTTCCCTCTGCCATTATAGCCCACGCTTCCCCCCATTTCTGACCCATCTCTCAGGTCTCCATGTTCTCCAGGCATATATATTATCCATTGTCTTTTGGGATGTGCTTTTGGGCAATCTTGCACAACAGGGAGACAAATTCTCCATAGTACTTTTGTATTGGAGTAATATTATTGATGTGTCCATCCAATACAGAAATAAAACCTGTCAGGTCAGCTTTTCTGAAGTTGAATCTCAGCAGGTACTTTATTTTTCTGGGTGGCATTGTAGCCTCTGTTGTCACTTGCACTGGTCTATGCTGTAATCTTGGAATTACTGCCATGACCTCCCTTCTGAAGTTCCATTTTCAGAGGTGACAAAACCTAGTTTGGAACTGTACACCTTGTTCCATCATGTGCTTTAGAAGGTACATGTATCCTTGAAATTGTAGCGCAAGATCAAGTTGTTTGTTGCTGTCCGTTTCTCAAATTCTTCTCCTGCTGTCATTGCCAGTGTATGGTCAGAGGGTATAATGACTCTGAAGTCATCCATGATAAGACCTGGTTTTTATAGCAGGGGAAGTCAGCTGGCCATGCAAACAGTTTGTAAACAGAAATTACTGTTATTTGGTGGAGTTCAAACATAGGTTCCATAATACCAGGGTGTTTCACAGGAGTGTTGTCCATTGCTATGTATATCAAAAGCAGACTATGAATGTGTGGTGCTGTGTCTCTTACAGACCTGTGATGTCTGCTTTCATACCAGTTAGCATGTCAGCCATTTCTGCAAGCGCCTCCATGTTGAAACTGATGATTCTGAATGCCGTCTTTGGCTAGGGTCCTGAACGAGTTTATATTTATGCCTGTGTCTGTGCATTCTATTATGGTCTCAGTGCAGATTGTCAAATTAATCTCTCCCGTGCTTAGTTGCCATGGGAGAAGTAACAAAAGCTACGATGTTAACTTATCCGCTATGACCCCTATTGGCTAGAGATACTGCAGTTATGGAACTACTAATTAGTCCTTGCTCTTATAAAATAACATTTTCAGCATTTAGTTTAGACGAGTTATCTTCCAGCAACCCTTCCCTGAAAACTATTTTGCCTTCCCCAAAGCAGTAGAATAAAAAAATATCCTCTTCTGTGATTATGTTTCTCTGGTTCTGCTTACAGGTAGAGGAGAGAGAAAATATAAAATACATTACATCTTTAATAATTAACTGAATGTGGGTAATTGGGAATCTTGTGTTAGAACACTGCTTATAATCGTTCTGTGTTTTAGTACTCCAGGGGGAAATAAAGTAGATAATGGCCCAGGTCCCCCTTCAAAGACATTTTGACTACATAAAATAACGCATTTGCACACCCTCCCCGGACAGCTTGCATTTGTTGTCCAGCATTCCAGCGGAGTATGTTCTAAAGCAGAGCATTTCATAGTCAGGAAAAGAAAACATTCTAACTTTGGAAATATTGAAATATTAATCTGTGCCAATATTTAATATGTAAGGGTATGTCTACACTACAAAGTTAGTTCGAACTAACGGACGTTAGTTCGAACTAACTTTAATAGGTGCTACACTAGCGCTTCGCTAGTTCGAATTTGAATCGAACTAGCGGAGCGCTTAGTTCGAACTAGGTAAACCTCATTTTACGAGGACTAATGCCTAGTTCGAACTAGCTAGTTCGAACTAAGGGCTGTGTAGCCCTTTAGTTCGAACTAGTGGGAGGCTAGCCCTCCCCAGGTTTCCCTGGTGGCCACTCTGGCCAACACCAGGGAAACTCTATCGCCCCCCTCCCGGCCCCGGACCCCTTAAAGGGGCACGGGCTGGCTACGGTGCCCGTGCCGGGTGCAAGCCTGCCAGCACCCAGCTAGCAGACCCTGCACCTGGCACGGCACAGAGCCACCCACCCGATGCCCCCCAGCCCACCCCCTCTTGCCGGGACCAGGCTGGCGGCTCCCGGGAGCTTGCCCTGGACCGCAAGAGGCGGGCACCTTCCTGGGCTAGTGCGGACATCGTGGACCTCGTCCACGATCTCCGCACTAGGCACAGGAAAGTGGCCGTCTAGGGCAGGAGAGCTGCCAGCCTGGCCACCCAGGACCAGGTGTGCATGAAAATCAAGGGGGTCCACTGAGACCCCCGACACTGAGCCCTGAGCTTACAATGGCCGTCCTGGGTCAGACCAAAGGTCCATCTAGCCCAGTAGCCTGTCTGCCCACAGCGGCCAACCCTAGGGACCCTGGAGGGGATGGACCGAAGACAGTGACCAAGCCATTTGTCTCGTGCCATCCCTCTCCAGCCTTCCACAAACTTTGGGCAGGGACACCACTCCTACCCTCTGGCTAATAGGACTCCATGGACCCAACCTCCATCACTTGATCTCACTTCCCTTTAAACTCTGTTCTAGTTCTAGCCTTCACAGCCTCCTGCAGCAAGGAGTTCCACAGGTTAACTATTTGCTTTGTCAAGAACAACAACTTTCTCTTACTAGTTTCAAGCCTGCTACCCATTCCTTTCCTTTGGTGTCCTCTAGTCCTTCTTTATGGGAACTCAGGAAGAACTTTTCTGAATGCACCCTCTCCACCCAACCCCTGCTTTTAGAGACCTCTATCCTGTCCCCCCTCCGTCTCCTCTTTTCTAAGCTGAACAGTCCCAGTCTCTGTAGCCTCTCTTCATCTGGGACCTGTTCCCAACCCTTGATCATGTTAGTTGCCCTCCCCTCTCCCAGCCTTTCTCTTCCCCTCTCCCACCTCCTTTTCCCAGTCTCCCCCAGTTTTTTTCAATAAAGACAGAGTCAATGTTGGAAGAAACGTTATCTTTATTTTGTACATCAAGAAGAAGGGGGGCTAGGGAAGGGCAAGTGGAAGGAGGTGAGGGAGGAATGGGGTACGAGCCCCCGATGGGGAGGACTGGGCTGGCTCTGCGGGCTTCTGGGGGTGGAAGCTCTCCTGCAGCCCCCCAATTACTCCCTCTCCCCAGATGGCAGCCTGCGGCAAGTGCAGCCGGGCTGATGGCCGAGTGGTGTGATGTGCCCAGTGTGGGCACTCAGGGCACTCCAAGCCAGAACTTCTTTGCAAGCGGGGCACCCCTTAGAACTGTGTGTCCGGGGTGGGGGTCGGGACCCTTTAAGCGCAGCCCTCGGCTAGCCTGAGACAGTATCTCCATGCTCTAAGTCCTCCTTTTATGCCCTGCCGGCACTGCTTCCGGCCATCATTAAGCCCTGTTCAGAGTCCACTCAATGTGGACTTACTAGTTCGAACTAGCAAAACGCTAGTTCGAACTAGTTTTTAGTTCTAGATGCGTTAGTTCGAACTAGCTTAGTTCGAATTAACTAATTCGAACTAAGTTAGTTCGAACTAGCGCTGTAGTGTAGACGTACCCTAAGTCTAGTCCTTAACTGTTTCACATGCCTTTTTGTAAACTTTCATTCTAAAAACATTTTCCCCTTAAGTATCTATTAATTAACATACAAGTTCTATTCCTCTGAGTTTGTATTTATCTCCAGGGCTTCTTTAGCAGGAAGAGACAGTTGTTATGCAAAAAATGCTAACACAGTGTTATGATAAACTCACCTGCAAGAATTCCTGGTATGAGAACTGTTAGAATAGCTCGGGTGAATAGCTCTGCATTGTTTCTTGGCTTATGTGTGCAAAGGAGCTTGTACATTTATTCAGTAGCCACACAGAGAGTAATTTATAAAGCAGCTGTGAGAGATCCACTGGAGACTCAAACTTGGGCAAGAAAGCATCGTTAAGCTTGCGAACATATTGCTCCTTAGATTTTATTCTCAAAAGGGAAAAATCTTTTTTCCTTTCTACATGTGGGTGCCATAAAGACAGCCCAGCAATAATGGGTAAAACCAAGAGTAAACTTTCATCTTTCCCTCCCTCCCTCTCTCTCTAAAATCTTGCCTTTTATGTAATGACTAAACTAAAAACAGGGAGGGGATAGAGTGGGAGTGAAAAGTTAGCTTCAGGCTCTAGCTTAAAGACTATTAAAGACTATTTCTTTAATTTTAAAATTATGACCCTTTAGGTTGAGAAGAACTTTAGCATCAAATATTCAAAAGAAGCCTTTAAAACTGAAAGAGCAATTTCAATCCGTAGATTCTGCATACATTTTGGTGTGGGCTTGTAAACTAAATCTTCATTTGAAAGATTAGGATATTTTCAATGTATGGGTTCTTTCAACCTGTTAACTTTGATTGTTCGGCATTACTTCTATACAGCTGATCACCCAGGTCGCATGGTGGTGTTTCTAGTCCATGTCTTGTTGACTGAAATATTTTGAGGAGGAGAATAATGGATTTATGGTTAGTATTTTTCAGATTAATTAGTCTTCATAAAAATGTGTCTAACATTTGGATTTGTGAACATTTCAGCAAAGTGCTGTGATAACACCAATACTTGAGTAATATGATTCCAGAAATTGTTGCAGATTAAATTCATTAAAATATTCCTGAATCTCTCATTTAATATTCAATCAAATCTAGTGATGACTACACTATGACTCTGCCATCTAAAAAGTTTCTTAGGCAGTTTACACATACTTTATGCAAATACATCCCAGTAAAACACCCAGCTTTTTAGCTGACAAAGGATTCGGTAGGAGAAACTTTTGAATATTACTGGTTTCTGTGTTTTTTCAGAGATTTCCAAGTCCTGGAGGAAAAAGATTCCTAGCATAGAAGGGATGTGACAGTTCTACACAAAAAAAGAGAGATGAACAATAAAAGGCACAAGGCTGCCATGGGTTGTTGACCAGATCCTGAGAAAAGAGAGGCATTGCTTAAATTGGCAGATTGTTTGAGGGGTATCATTCAAGATTATAGCTTCATTCTCCTCTCCCTTATGCTGCTGTAAATTCGAAGTAGCCTAAGTTACTTTATAAAGTTACAAAGTAGAAAGGGTGCAAAATTTCTGTAAAATGCCTTTTGATTTGCAAGCACTACAGATCCAGAGGCATGGATGACCACACAAAATGCAAGGCAGTGCAGAATTAGGCCCCAGATCTCAGAGCTCTGCCATACTAGCAACAGAGCTGTCATATGTCAGTGAGTTAGCAAACTAATACCTTGGAAAGCATCAGTTAAAAAGTATGTGGTGAACAGCACAGAATGGCAAAGGAGATTGGAAGCACGAAGGGAGGATGCAGCTGGAGATGAGGAACACGTGGCATGTGCCAGCAGTCACACATACAAATGTTCAGTGATCATTTAGGGTACGTCTAGACTACACGTCTTTTTTGACAGAGGCTTTTTTGAAAGTATCTTTCGAAAAATCCTCTTTCAAAAAAGAGCGTCTGGATTGCACTAAGTGCATCGAAAAAGTGATCCGCTTTTTTGAAAAAAAGCATCTAGACTGCCTGGACGCTCTGTCGAAAAAAGGGCACCAGAAAGCACTTCTGCCAGGACATGGGGTCAGCCTTTACTTCTGGGTCCTGCAGCATGCTCTTTACAGAGACGCATGCTTTAAAGGATCCTTCTGAACAGCCATTGCTCTGCTCCTGCAGCTGGCTTTCCTACCTCCTAAAGGGACAGCAAAGCTTCTGCAGTGCTTGCTTTGAGTGCCCTGCTTTATGGGACACCACAGCATTTTGTTTCCCGGTTGGTTTTTGTGCTTTCAATTGTTTTTTTGCCATGGAACTGGAGCTGTCCTGGGCAGGCGATGGCCCCACACTGTGATGCTGGAAGTTCTGCTGCATGTTCGTGAGACCATCATCATGTTCATGGTAGAGCTGTATTCAGAGCCCAGCTTTGAGCCCTGGCTCATGAAGTCATTCACTGGACACTTGGATGTGAGCAGGAAACTGTTTAACTCCCACCTGAATTGGGCTCGCTTCCAGGTAGAGTGAGCCTTTGGCAGTCTGAATGGCAGGTTTAGATGCCTGCTCACTTGGCTGGACATGGGGGAACACAACATCTCTGAAGTGGTTGCTCCCTGTTGTGTGCTGCTCAACCTGGTGGAGACGAAAGGGGAGGCCTTCCTCCCAAGGTGTGGGACATGGGTTGCTGTGGAGGGGAGGCAGTTTGAGTAGCCCCGGAGAGCTGTCATCCACCAAGCTCATCAGTTGGGACTGCACATTCGGGAATCCCTGATGGAGAGATACACCCAAGGAGCCAGATGAGTGTCCCCAAGGCCTTCCAAATGTGGGTGTGCCCCATGCCCCCAGCGCTTCCCCCCCCCCCAAAACCCATTCCTGCCCCACGTTGTACACATTCACACAGAGAACAGACAGGTGTTCCTGACAAAATGCTTAGAGTTTATTGCACTGTTGTATGTTGCAAAACCTATATCACTGTTTTGTAAAGAAAAATAGACTTTTTGTTCCCTTACTGACTCTCACATGTGGGAAGGGGGATGTCAACCTGGAAGGGGCAGGAAGGCTCAGGGCTGAGAGTGATGCCTGGAGGAAGAGTTCCTGCCACCTCGGGTGTGGGAGCCTGCTTGGAGATGGCTGTGCATGTGGACTGGCACAGTTGGGGGCTGGGCAGGTGGTGGGGCTGCACCTGGTTCTGGGATAGTGTCACACCCCAATGGCCTGCTCTTTCAAGGGGTCCCCCTGTGGAGGCAGAGGCAGGTCAGCACTGTATATTGCTAACACTGTTGCAAGCATCACAGGGCATTTTGGGAAGGGTCAAAGGTGTGAGTGTGGAATGAATGAAGGATTCCTTTTCAGGTCGCGAGAGGCTCGGGGGGAGGGGGGAGACGAAGAGAACAGAGAAAGGATTAACTCCACACCTAGCTCCTTCTAGGCCTGAAGATAAGACGCTGACTCCAGCCAGCTCAAGGCCACAGCACACATCGGGCTCTTGGCTGCCGACCGAGAAAGAGGGGAGCCTGGAATCCACTGAACAGCCACGAAAAAGACAGATTCAGCTGAACAGACCTGCACAGCCAGCCCATAACAAGTGAGGCAAGTGAAGGCCAGCATAGAGAAAACAAAGAGAACAACAGAGTCTAGCCGGTGTGTTTTGGGAAAGCCAAGGAGACCACAGAAAACCTGTTTGGACTGGCACAAAGAGCACCAGGAACAGAGGTCACAGAATGGAACACTCCCAAAGGAGCCCAGGACTTAAAACCCTCCTGAGAGCTAAAGCAATTCGGAGGGATCACAGTGGACCCTGGACAACCTGTACGCACAGGACCGAACTCCCGTTCACCCTTCCCCCTCTTCTTCTTACCCAGGCCTGGCCAGCGTGTGTGTGATTATGAAAGTGGGTTAGGGCTCGGGGCACTAACACTTTCTTCATTCGTCTGAGTGACATAGGAAGCACCGATCACTCTCCGCTGTTGTTTTATTATTTTATCAATAAAGCTTTAAAACTTAGACACTTGATGTGTTCCATCATCTCCTGCCTTAACGATCCTGTGGCTTCAGCCTGATCACCTGATGCCTCAGGCAGATTGGTAGCAGAAATCTGACACAATGGCAGAGGGTTGGAGGGGGGCAGGGGGTGAGGATGGTGAGGGGGGGTGGGCAGGCTGAGGAAGAGGAGCAGTAACAGACACAGGACCAGGGAAGGCCATTGCCTCCCGGATAGCAGCGCAAATTGCAGTGTGCTGCTGGACAAACTCATCCAGCAAGCGACTGCACCACTCTGCCTCTGCCTGCATCCTCTGTGTGATTCTCTACTGCATCCCTTGCAGGACCAAGATGTGCTGGCATGTCAGGTCCAGTATGTGCGCCAGTGCTGACAGGTTCCATTTAGCCGTCTGGGTTGTGGGACAGGTGCGGGCTCCCCTCCTGGACAGCTGGTCCGGCTATGGAGGACAAGAGGGAAAAGTCATCAGTCATGCATGCTCACACTTTCCCTGAGAGGGCATGCCCTCCTTCTCAGCAGTCATTGCCTATTCTAGGGTCAGGGGATGCTCATGTGGTTTCAGCAAGGTGTGGTGTGGCCTGGCCAGCAGACACGGCCTCCCTGGAGCCCAGAAGGCCACCCTCCTGTCCCCCACTCCTCCCTCCACACACTCACCATGACCAAGCAGCACAGACAAGTGCCAGGCCATAGTCAAGGTTCCCACAGGTTGCTGAGAGCCCTGAAGCTGTGTGGCAATCCCAAGGTCCCCAGCCCATGCCTGCACCTGGCATCACTGTCTGCAGGAGCAGGTGGTGCCGTGCACCCATACGGGTGCAGGGGTAGGACTGCCCTCCTTGCAGTCGGCCATGTGTGGGGCCACTCCCCAGGCTGTGATCAGCATGACACATCACAGTACAGCACCATCCACTTTGCTCCCACCTCCCCTGCCCTGTGTGTGTTGGACCTCACAGCACTCACCTGATGTTCCCTTCTCGTGTCCTCCTCCTCATCAACTTGGAGCTGCTGGTTCTCTGGGGTGTTATGCTGGACCTGCGGCCACTGCTTCACAGGGTTCTCCATCCCAGACTCCACGACCTTCTCTGGAGACAGGGGTTCCCCTGCCCCCAGGATCCAGTCCAAGTACTCAAAGTATGCACATTAGTGTGCTGTTTCCTCAGAGCAGGAGCCCTGCTGCAGCTCTTTCACCTTTGCTCTGACCTGGTCTAGTGTTTGGGGATGGTGGCCTTTTTTGGCAAGGCCATCAGCCATAATGACAAAAATGTTCATATTCCTCCTCCTGAACTGCGGGGCCTAAAGAGACTCCTCCTCGGACCAGGGCTCCAAGAGGGCTTTGATCTCAGGCGCAGACCAGGAGGGTGCCCAGTGTTTAATGCCCCTGGCTTGGTGCAGGGATGTGTTCCTGGAAGGGCCAGGGGAGTTTCAGGGGGCTTCTCCCTGAGACATGGCTCTGAGTGGGCCTTCCAGCAAGAGCCAAAAAGTCAGGGTCCTGTTTGGAGCTGGCTTGTTGTCACAATGCTACTCCTGGGTGCCTGTGCCTTTAAAAGATGGCTACAGGCAGGAACAATAGAGATGAAAGGTCTGGCAGGAGTGTCCACCAGGGCTTCTTCCTGGAGGTCTTTATTTTCAAAAAAAAAAAAAAAAATTCTCCACATCCACACATACCTTTTTTCAACAGACCTCTATTGAAAATAGCGTTATTCGTCGTAAAGCGAGGTTTACCGCCATTGACAAAACCGCCGCGTTCTTTCGATTTACTGTAGACAGAACACAGTGGCAGTCTAAATGCAGGTAAAGATTTTTCGAAAAAAAGGCTACTTTTTTCAAAAAATCCCTGTAGTCTAGACACACCCTTAGTGTGAAAGGTGTTTGCAAGAGATTTTCTGTACTCTGTGTCCAGGTGAAGGTCTGGAATATGTGCAAGAGGAGTGAATCAATATGGCCAGTTTGAGGTCTGAGTTTATCTAACTCAGCTAATGTTACTGCTGGATTTCTTCCATGTCATCAAGTGCTTGCAAGGCTCCAGCACTCTGTGTTTTCCTGGGTAGAGAAGTTAGCACCATTTTGACAGAGTTCCCCTACTGCAATGTGGCAAGCTTGGAGAACAAGAGTAATACTGCAGGAGTGATGGCTGCCATCTTGGCTGATACACTGGGGATTGAACCATGGATTGCTGAATCTAAAAGCATGAATGGCTACAGTTTAAGCTAAGAGCTGGGACTCCTTAGTTTCATCTGCAGAGGGTATGAGTCTGCTAGACTAAGCACAGAGTGGGAAATGTAGCACAGAATTCACCCGTGAGTTATACATGCAGCTGTGAGAAAGGAAAAGGACCTTAGCTGTATGGCTCTGCTTTAGGGTGAACTCTCAAACCAGTCTGTCAGCAGGGACCTCCCACAATGTGGCTTACACAAGTGACCAAATTGTGATCTTAATTACATAACATCAGTGTAAAACAGAAGACTATTGCCTTTCCCATGTAAACTCCATCTACAGGGAATGCAGCCAATTCAAGCACTTATATTCTGAGGTAGCAAAACATAGCTGAGGAGACTGTCCAAATATTGGGACCTTTGGAACAGAGGAAAAATAAGAGAGTTTTTGTTATTTTTAACAGAAATGAAAATGAAAATGATTTTTAAAAGTCTTTAAATAGGAGAAAAGTAGCTTTAAAGGATGATTCTCCTTACTAAAATCCCATTATATATAATTACCATGGGGATTATGAAAGTGCATTCTTGTTTTCAAATGCAGATGACAGTTTGTGTGGGTAGCTTTTGTTAAGTGTTCATGCTTTGTGCAGATTTTTATATGTGGTAAAATAAATGTGGCAAAAAGCTGTTAAAGGTGATAGAACAAAAGAAAAAATGTGCTCTTTTTTTGCTTTTCTATCATGTATAAAGAGGACGTGACATGTTGAGAATTAGGAAAGGGAATTGGGAGGGATTCTCACAATTTAAAAAAAACATTGATGTATCTCAGTAGAATATTCTACTTGTTTTTTAAAAGTGGAAATTCTGTCTTGTTTTTTACTGAAGGACTTTGTGGTTACCCCAAAGAAATAACAGGATTATGAAAATAAGTTAAAAAATGAGTAACTGGCAAGGGAAGTGAGTTTTTTTCCAGACTTGGTATCTGTGAACATCTCAAACGCTTGAGAGAACAGCTCTCTGCTCAAGTTTTCAATACCTCTGCCTCTCAGTCAGGAGCAGAAAAATTCCCACCCTAGTATCCCTGGTCTTCTAAGAAATCATCAAATGGAACAAAGAAAGTAAATGCTTTGATATTCCTGATTTGTCTTTTAAAAGCAGGGAACAAAAGGGGGGTTGCTTGTTTTAGTTGTTGTTCTATGTTTTGTAGGGGGACTTTCAGATTTTGCTGCACAATTTAAACAAGCAAAAAGACCTTTTTTGAAAGAAAAGAGACTATGATCTATTTTAAAGTTGCATTTTTTTAGGTAACTTATTTTGCACAAATACATAAATGGCCCAAAATCTTCATTATGGTTTTTCACTAATTAGCGCTTACACAGTGCTTTACATCTTCGAAGTGCTGAGCTTTAACTAATCAAAATTACATGTCATGGGGACAGGACTTTTTCAGGAACTAATTACTAGTGTCCCAAGTCCCATACTCACAACATGTGGGGGTTTTTTGTCATCGCCCCCCTTACACTTTGTTCTTCCTCTTAAACATGTGTTAGATTTATTTCTTGACAAAAAGGAAAAGGAATATTATGTAAAGCATTCAAATACCCTGAAAAAGACATCCTGTGTCCATGGAAGCTTATGCCTCAAGATGGAGTCTCTTTTACAGACCTTGGACTAGAATCTGATCTCATTTATGCTGGTGTAATATCAGTGAATCTGATGGCTTCAGGGGAACTAGTCTGGTTTTAAAGTAGCATGAGAGGTCAGGATCCATCAGACAACTGGTGTCTGCCTTTTCCTGTACTGTTCCAACCCACATCTGAGTTATCCTCTGTAGCAGGAGAAAAGGCAGGAGGCTCTGCTGATCAGGGGCCTGTTTATTTAAATATTCTTGTATTGCACTAATATTATGGCTAACATTGGCATTATCAGATGGCAGACTAGTTACTTGTTCTCTTGCCTTCCATTCTGGATACTGGGTCAGCAGAACCTTTGGAGAAGTTGTCTCTTTCATAGTATGAGAGGATAAGGCTTCCCCTTAGATCCACCCCTCAGGAAAGCAGAATATCCAGAATCCCTTTCAACTGGAGGAGAGTGTCAACATTCACTACCCCAACACAGATACTGTACTGAGTAGTACTAAGAGAATTACCACAGTAAATTTCAGTAGGCTGCCTCTTAGGTGTGAAAGGAACATTTTATTTTGTAAAGGCCACGAGGTCATTTAAAACTTGCTGATTGCCAGACACATTCACAATTGTAAATACATGCATTTAAAACACAAAACAACCTCCCTCTACTACCTATCAGTTCTGATTAAAGTGTCTGATCACCTGACATGAAGGAAGCATTCTTATGCAAGATGGTTGTGAAATGCATCACTCTTAAAAACCAAGAACACTGAAATTAACATATAAATCTGAGACTGATTTTCATAGCTCAAGTTTCTTATTTTCTATGCATTATGATTATTCTCCTTTGATGTAAAATACAAAAAGCACTAGACTGCTAAAGAGTGAAAAATATGGGCCTGGATTATACATTGCTTTATCCTGCCAGGATGAAGCTTGACTGTGAAACTCCATCACAGGCTTTTCTCTCACATGAAGTCTATAATGCTAAGTATAATGATAAAATGACAGATTCTGCCTGAATGAAGAATTGACTTCATAAGTCACACCTCTAGTCAGAACTCTCCTTACTAATTTAAAATGTTTTTATTTAAACAAAAATTTTAAAGAACTGAGACCACTGCAAGCTATCATGAACTGAGAGCACTGGAACCTACCAGCACCATGGGGGTCAGGGGCTTACAACATGAAATCACAGTACCTATACAAAGACATGGATTCATTGCTCACTGATTCATGTTGCACATGCCACCAAAGAGCTATTATTGGTTATTAAATCTCAATTCTCCAGGGGTTTGAGTACAGCCTGAAGTATCAAAGTACAGTCCTCTCTCAGGGTTTCTAAAGGCATGTCTACATGGACAATTTTTTAACTTGGGGGTTCTGGATTAAAATGCATTACATCCACACAACATAATTTTTTTTGAATGTTTGTGAATTGGACAATCTAGTTTAAAACATCTGTTTTGGGATGAATTAATTTCGGGAGAAGGTTTGTGTGGATGCATCTGTACTTCAGATCAACTTTTCAGTGGATTCACATCTGGATTCACTATGGGTGTGTCTAGACTGGCAAGATTTTGCTCAAAAGCGGCCGCTTTTGTGCAAAAACTTGCCAGCTGTCTACACTGGCCGCTTGAATTTGCACAAGAGCACTGATGTTCTAATGTAAGAATTCAGTGCTTCTTGCGCAAATACTTTGACTCTCCCACTCAGGGATAAGCCCTCTTGCGCAAGAATATTTGTGCAAGAGGGCCAGTGTAGACAGGCACCTTAATTTTTTGCGCAAGAAAGCCCGATGGCTAAAATGGCCATTGGAGCTTTCTTGCACAAAAGCGCGTCTATACTGGGCACGGATACTTTTGCGCAAAAGCATCCATGCCAATCTAGACGCTCTTTTGTGGAAATACTTTTACTGGAAAAATTTTTCAGTTAAAAATATTTCCGCAAAATCATGCCAGTCTAGACGCAGCCTATGTGTTTGCCTGTGTGCCCCCTAGTGCACTGAGTTCATGTTGCCTGTAAATCACCTCATCTTTAACCAGCGGCATGAAGAAAGTTGAGCCCTATTTGCAAATACACACTCCTGCAGTTCTTTCCCATCTCTGTAGTCTAGCAACCAAGCCTTAGGCTTCCATGTGAGGCCAGTGCTCACATCATGAATTACCTCCAAAGCTGGGGAGAAGAGATGGTCCAGTCCTATCTTCACAGCAGCCACTGGAATGCAAAGATAAATAAGCATGTATCAAATTAAGCAAATGCTGGACTGGAATCAATGCTAGGGCAAGTTCCAGTGCCACAACATAGGAAACTAACTCCAGCAGAATTATAGACAGCAACAAAATTTCCAGCAGTGCTTGATCTCACTATCAAAAGCTGCATTGGATTTGTGCCAGAAAAGCTGTTATCAAACCCATTTTTGTGTGTGTGTTTACAACACCAAAGTGACCCAAGAGATTGTGGACCCTAATCCCTACCAGGACTCAGATGAGCTATCCCTGGACAGTCAGATCTCTTCTTCATGCTAAAGCCCAAGGCAAAAACTGAGGAATAGACAAGATCTCAAACTCAGGCAAACACCAGGATCAAAGTGCCAGGAAGAAGGCATCTAACACAATATATGAAAATTTAGCTTTATATGGGAGATAGACAACTTCTATTCTAGGTAGCTGAGGGCTGCTGCCATTTGGGATAGATGTGAATTAGAATTATTTCCCAAGACTTTGGGGCTTTTATCACCCTCTTTCCCTCCAATGATGAAAAATACCTTCCATGATTAAAACATTTACAGCTTTCCATCTTCCCTGAAATATTAGATCCCACATCCATCAGCCAAGCTGGTCTGTCAACCAACCTGCTCCCCCAAATTGAACCCCTTTCCTGTCCCAGTTAAATTCTCCTCTGACTAATTCTCCTTGTCCACCCACTTCACCTGCTCACAAAGGCATTGAACTTTGGTAGATATCAGCATTGGCAGCTCTTATTTCTCTGAAATATCATTTTTTTCTCTCTCTCTGTTGACCACAGTTATTTCCCCCCACACTCCTTCCAGTTAAGCTGGTAGCACGTCTAGGGTGAAAACACAATAATAATGCAGATGCATGCATTGAAACAACAGATACAAAAAGAGAAAAGAATATAAAAAGTACTGTGCATCACAGTTTGAGAATTGTCCTGAGCTTTTAGCTACCTTGTGTCTTGTGATCTATAATAGGTTTGACAAAAATGGGATTCAGGCTTGTGGTTGGATAGATGAGAGAAGAAGAAGACTGCAGTGCGCTCACCTCACCAAAAATGTTAAGCCTTGTGCATGGACAAACTGTGTGGGATGGAAGTCTGACTAAACCAACTAGAGTGAAAGATATAGAGGCATATTGTAAGCATTGCTTTCAGATGTTTAGCTTGGCAGCTATTACCCAAACCATCTGCCCACTTAGTTAACATCCAAAGCAAGAGACTCATGAATCTTGTATATATTGGATCTCGTATGTGTTGATTTTCTGTCTTTAGAAATTGACAACAGAGTGGCATATTAGTGGTAACAGATCATTTCACTTCATAAGCACAAGTGTAAAGTATACATGAAAGATGTACTTTGCACACAATGGTTGGCCAGCCAGAAATCATTTGGATCAGGGGTATGATTTTGAAAGTAGATGTATCAAATAATTGAGGTAAAGAAATTCCAGACCTCTCTAAATCACCCACAAGAAGACCCACAACCAAAATAGTTCAACAGGATGTTTTTGACTACATATGCAGCAGGAACGATTCCAATTCATAGTAAGTCCTAGCATAACATAAGGGAGTGAGAACTACTCCCAGGTGAGTAGGTTTTTTGTATAAGGAACTTGGGAGTGAAAGGGAAGAACAAGCTGGCAGACAGATGGAAATCCAAACCCTATGAGGTAATTTAGAAATATACCAGTTCCAGAGGAACGGAAGGAAATGCGGTAGAACTCTTCACTGGAATTACTTGTTGCAATCGGTATGATAAGATTCCTAAATCCCTTCAGCAGTCATGTAGAAGTACCACCCATTATTAGCTAAGAACCCAGGCCTCTGAAACCCACCGTGGTCATAGAAGAGGGACAGCAGCTAAGGCTGCTGTTGATGATTACCTGCCCTTGGGCTACAGCAACTGATAAATCCCATTTGAAAGCACCAATGGGATTGTGAAGATGGACAAAAAAGAGTTCTATATTACCCCCTCTGTTAGCATGAACAGAGGACAGGTCAGAGGATGGAATGAAGATGGAACCAAGACATAACATCCAGGTCCCAATCCAGCTTTCTAACTCTCCAAATTTAACAGGTGTTTAGATCTGGAGGCTGTTAGCTTATTATGAAGCCAGAAGTGATTTACCAAATTTGAATCCAGATTGAACATTTCCAACGCTTGGAAATGTTGGTAGCTAGAGTGTTTATTCAGACTGATTTATTAGTACCTATACTGCAGGGGTCGGGAACCTTTTTTGAGGTCATGGGCTGCTGACCCACAGAAAAATCGGTTGGGGGAGGCTCACACACAAGTGAGAAGCAAAAAAGGCCCACAAACACTCATTGACCTGGCCCCTGACTGAGTAGGAGAAAGACACTCTCCATGGTGTCGAGGCTGGAGTGCCAGCATGTGCTCTCCAGTGCTGGGGGTGAATCGCTTAGCCTCAGGGGTTGAATCCAGGTAAGCTGGGGGCCACATCTGGTTCCCGGGCTATAGGGTTTCCACTGTATTGAGCTCAACAATAAGATAAGTATTAGCATTGTGATTATGATATAAATGTGCTTGAATTTTCACTGGAGATGTAATGATTTAACTTCTTTGGGATTTCATTAGATACCCTCAAGCCATAAAACTGCATATACTTCCTAGATTGCAGTAGCATCAGTATTCTGGGTCTTCTCTGGAAGTCTTTTGTACAAGTATTTTCACAATGGCTGAGATTTAGATGTACAGCCTTAGCATCATGACTAGGTGATAGCTGAGTTGAGACAATAGTTTATTGAACCTCTTCTATGTTAGAAGAATAGAAATTAATGTTTGGAATATTTTATTAAACAAGATTAATTACTAGGCCTTTAAATAGGAACTAGCAGTTGTTTCATGTAATTTATGGTGGTGATTCAGACAGTAGCCTCAGTTGATAATTAATTTAAAATCATTTTAAAATGCTACTCATTTGAATTCAACAGGTTTGCATGGGTGTAACTGTGAATACATTGTATTTTTATGGGAGATGCTTCTGCAGTTAGAGCCAATTTATTTACTAGTAAAAGCCTGCATCAAAGTTAGGAATGTTAAGTCATTCATTCATTCATTCACAAGTGGAGATCTTTATTGTGTATTATTTATTATGAAAAGCTGGCAAAATGCTCAAGGCTGTACAGGACATAAATATACAGACAGTCCTGCCTCTATAAATTTAAAGTATTAGAGTACAGTCCTCCAATACATTTCTTTATTTCCATGTGTAGTCTTACCATAGTCAGGATCATGGCATAAGAAACAGACTGGGGGTACATCTACACTGCATGCTTACTTTAATAAGCTATTCTGGAATAGTTATTCCAAAATAGCTCATTTCAAAATAACGTTTCTACACTGCAGGGAAGCCTCAGAATTAGTCCGAGGCAGGCTTCCCTAGTGTAAATGTGCTATCTTGGATCTACTGGGGAGGAATAATTTAGAATGGCCCTGGTAAGGGGCTATTTTGAAATAGCAGCAGTGGAATGTCTACACACGCCTCATCTCGAAATAGATGTTTCAGAATAGGCGTTATTCCTCGTAGATTTTGGAATAAGCCACCCATTTTTTCAAAATAGCTGAATGGCTGGGTTGACGCTTGCATTGTTATCTCGACTTAACACTGCAGTGTAGCTGCACCCTCAGACATGAAAAGACTCTCTGAAAGAACCAGAACAGAATACATGCTTAAGCAGTTTTAACGTTTGACATAGGAACATAAGAACTGCTATATGAAATTAGATCAGTGATCTCTCTAATCCAGGATCCTGTATCTCACAGTAATATTATAAGCTGCTTCAGAGAAAGCACCCTAGCAATTATATGATAACCACCTGCTGAAGAAAGTTCATTACTGACCCCCAGTAAGCAGAGTTGAGCTTCCAACCTAAGCTTAAAAGTGTCTAAGATGGATTATTGTTGGTGAACATTGCAGAAGTCAGAGAAGGGGAGTCGATATGAAGTATATTTCTCATTTGAATCTTGTTTTTATGCAATGAAATGGTCCATAAAGAGATGTAGCAAAGAATTTGCAAACAATCTGTTCCTGCATTAATCATTGGAGGTCAGCACCAAGAAAAGCAGAAGGTGCTAAAATGAGCTTCAAGGCTTTTATGCCTTTTAGTATCCCTGCCAAATAAGGAATTTTCTATCCAAGCTTTTAGGAAGCATGTGTAAATAGCTCAGTCATTCATATAATGCATTGCCTTGTCACCAAAAAGATTAGGACATAGTATAGCCCTTTCAGTGGAAATTTCAGGTATATCTCATGATTTTCATTCCAGTAACTAGAACTGTACATGAGAGATGGTTTGGCTGAAGCATGGACTTTACTATTATGATTCCTATTCAGCTGCTTCAGAAATAATCTGTCTGAAATGGCACATTTGTTTTCTGTGTGACTGTTCATTTAAACTTAATTTCATCCTTCATTTACATTTCTCATCTACCTGCTCTACCTTCCTCCCTATTGTTCCAGTTTCTCTTGCAATCATCCACATGACTCTTTCTGATTTTGTTTGACACTGTATTAAAGTAGACCACATTCTTGTTAACAGTAATAAGCACTAAAAGTGGGTGAGTGCAGTTTCCAATGAAGACAAATTACCTGAGGGAAATGCAGTGGCTAAACACACTACGAAGCTAAAGAGTACTTTAATGGTTCAAAATCAACTTATGAGGATGAAATGATTTCACTGACATATAGTTTAGATGGACCTTCCTGATTCACACAGTAACTTGCTTAAGGTACCATATTATTATCATTTCACTAAGAACGACCTAGTAAAAGGTTCACTGCATTCAATAGCTCTGGTAGCATTCATGCCTATAAAACCTAATTTTACTCCTGGGTAGGTGCTTAGTCTAATTTATTTCACTGCCATATGCTTATTGGGGAGAATATATGTGGATATATGTGGACATAACATTTGTTCTATAAGTACTTTAAAATGAAATCTAAAACTACCAGAATTTCCTATAAGAATATATGCGACAGTTAATAGTTCAGATAATTTTGCAACTGGTGAAATCACAGGGTGATTCTCTTTTGCTTAAGTGTTACACATTTTATCCCCGAAACTGTCAGTTTTTAAAATGGCACAATTTATTTTCCAGTGCCCTCAAGCATTTATATAAACTTTATATTATGGAGAATGTTTTTTCATCACAAATTATGACAGCAGTAGTGTTTACACAGCTAGAATGAATTGTGGCCCAGGATTTCCATAATACCTATATTGAACTTACATATACAAAACACCTTGAGCAGGAATACCATTAATGTATGAGCTTTTATTCTCATAACATATTGCTGAAATTAGTTAGAATATATGGAGCTCAGGGAAGCATTAAAAATACCACTTTTTGGCATCAGATGGAAGAACCCATTTTTTCCTATTATTTTTTCAATTTTGCTATTAAAAACTCCTAAAAAGCCATCTTTGTTTTTCAAAAGATATTTTGCAATTGTAGCAACTTTTTTTTTTAATGGAGGCCATTACTATGGTTGGTGCCAGAATTCTTTGCTTTGAAGGCCAGTTAAAAATATATTAAATTTGCCTAATGTATGGCTCCGGAGTGGTTATTTATACAAAGCTCAGGTCATACGTACTACAAAAAGTACAGGATTTTAGTGTGAGGGCCAGGAATTAATATACTCATAGAATTAACGACAAAACAATGTCAAGGTTTGTTGGGGAAAACATGGGTCTAAACATACTCTTTTGCATCATAGGGAGTATTCAACAAATCCACATTGACTATGCTGGACCATTTATGGGATACATTTTTGCTTTCAGTAGATGTGATTCTAAATGGTCTTAAATATTCTAAATGAATTTGGCTAATTCAGTATAGATGGTGGAAGTGTTAAAACAATTGTTTACCAGGATGGGATTTCCTGAATGAATTGTAAGTGACAATGGAACTCAATTCACATTCAAAAGGTTTTACTTGTTTGTCAGAACAAATGGCATGAAACATATCAATCATCCTACCACAAGTGCATTAGTGGAAAGGTTTATCCACACATTTAAGCACGTGATTCTTGGTATGGCTCCAGAGAAAAGCAGCTCACAATACAATACTGTGAATTTTCTATTGACCCAGTACTTGCCAGCAATAATTTAAAGTTTCACTTGGGCGTGTTAAAGCTCAATCTATAGTGGGATATTTCTTAAGAAATAGTGTGATCAGGTCGTCACTCCTGACTCTGAAGTTTTCATAAGAGAGAAAAATCTTAGTAAGAGACAACCAAGAGAATTTGTTGAAAGGTGGACTAAGTTACAACTATCTTATGAAATAGAAGCAGTGCTGAACATATCACAGAGAAGGTACATTAATCTCACTTTTTAAGGTATTCTGCATCAATGATGCCTATCAGGAATACCAAGATTATAGTCCAGCTGTAGACAGTGACTTGTAATTTTCCCCAATGAATTTCATGTCCCAGTTTCAACTATAAATGACCCTCACACTTCTGATAGTTACATCATGAAGGACAGATACTGCTCTAGGGACAGCTGTGATATCTTCAAAACATTACACAGAGAAATTGTAATTTGCTTCTTAGATTAAGTTTGTAGCATCTTGCATGTCTAATAATAATGCTACATCAGTAACATATTATGGTTTGTAATGTCTTACTTGAAAGGAAAGGGCTACATAGTGTACAGAAATTGGGATGTATTCCTTTAAAGAGTGTGTGAGTTCTTTAGTGGTTGTTGCTATCTCCTGTGTTTCAGAGGCCACCAAAAAATACATGAAAACTGTCTTAGCTGGAACCAGCCAATTTGACAACCTTCTTGTTTCAGCAAAGGTCAACACCTGAATGAACAAGGAGAGTGAATTATCTTCACACCTTTAGAGATGGCCTCTAAAGATTGATGAGGCTGGTTGGGAAAGCTTGCATTTCTTCTGCCCATATGCTACCTGTTGTGTGGATAAAAATAGGATGTATGTCTCTAGAGCATGTCTGATTTTATAGAAAGCAGCTGGATCTGACATATTGACAGACACAGAGTGCAGGCACAGCATGTGCTAATGAGAGAACATGACAGTCAAACAGTGAATAAAAATTAAGTATGACAAATCTAGGGTTACCTAGGACTTCACAGTTATCACCAGGCTGGATATTAGGACTCAGACACTCCACCTCCACGTCTAAAAATACACATCAAATTCATATAAGAAAATAATAATGGAAAGTAAAGAATCATAGCTTTGCAGCAGGAAGTCAAACAGCTCTGAATCAACCCACTAGAAGGTAGTGGTACACATCTCTGCTAGCCACTTAATAATATTTTGTATCTTTGATAATTCTGCCACTGTAGCAGCTGCTGTTTGGTCTCAGGGAAGCTGATGATCTGCCCCTCTGTATTACTGGAGGACTGAATTAGCAATTGCTCTCTCTCCACTCATTGACAAATCAGTAATGTATTCAATTAGTCAAGGAGTCAGTCCCCACTTGATGCAGAAGGGTTTTCTGTTTTTTAAATGTGGAGGAAGGATCTCATTCGTTGTCACATCAGCAATTATAAGCTGCTAAGAAAATAATTGTTGCTGGCTGCTTGATAACATGTGAAAAGATCTGGTATTCCCTGGCTTCCTACAAGGAAGAGGAGTCTTCATCACACACAAATCTTATCACACGTGTCTCCTCTATCAGCCATCTCTGCAAATGTCTACAATGTAATGTACTGTCCACTGACTCTTCTGATTGTGGTTGAGACAGGTTGTGAGGCAATATCAAGAAGTTCTGACTCGCCCACTCATGCTTATGATTTCTCTTCCCTCCATCCCCACAAAATATCCCCTCTACCAGTGTTTCTCAAAGTGGGCCATGGACCCATTTTGGGAAAGTTGCTAGCAGGCCTGTGCTGCTTTGTTTGCTTGAAGGGTTCAGAGCTGCTGAGCCTTGCAGCTTCCATTGGCTCCGGTTTGCCATTTCCAGCCAAGGGGAGTTATGGGAAGCGGCAGCCCAGGGCCACATTGCTTCCCGTGGCTCACTTTGACTGAAAATGGTGAACCAGAGCCAATAGGAGCTGCAAGGCTCCATGGTTACAGACCCCTAGATAAACAAACGGTGCAGACCAACCAGTGGCTTCCTCAAAGCGGGCTCACAGCCCACTTTGAAAAACATTACCCTGTACTAAGGATAGGGGACTCCTCAGTACAATTCATGTTTCAATCTCCAAAATCCAGGAGCTGGGGGTTTGAATTCCAAAAAATGAGCCTATCCCTATATTTGAACATCTCTCATCTGTCTACACAAGAAAGGTTCCGCCAGCTATGAAAACAAGCCAGGGGTTAAGAAAATGTTATTCCAAGGCTGCCTCACACTCTCAGGCTCTCAAATTGAATGGGAAGATTATGTTTCTCCTTTGAAAATAACAATCCTATTACATTAGCTTATAAAAACTCCTAATGCTAATCAAATGATCAAAAGATTTGAGGGCTTTTTTTATTACTTTGATTCCCTGTCACACAAGAAATTGCATCTTAACATGGTTTATTGCAGTACCAATCTTTGTTGCTAAATGTGTTCCACATATCTATGGAGTGATGCTTTAAGTTTTTACTGACCATGATTTGAATAATGCTAATAGCAAAGTTCATACCACTAACAAGGAAAATACATACAATATGATTGTTGTTTTTTATTACAAGTCACAAACGTTGTTAGACTTCAATATATGGCTAAGTCCTCACACAAAATGCACTCCTTCACAAAATGGCACAAAAGAAAATCAATAGCTATTAGACTGGGACATGTAATTTACTAAAAGGTTTGTGTGCATGTTTAAATAAACATGAGGACATCTGCAACATATTTTTTTTGGCTGATATAGGTTTTACGGTAGAGTCTTTTGTAAATCAATATGTATTTGTGCCACACACAAACACAATCCTAAAAGTGTCTAATAGTATTGATTTTGTTTAATGTGTCATGTAATGCATTGCATTCAAAATAGTATTCAGAAGGCATTGGTGTATTCAGTTACAACAGTACTGCAAACTTTGGTAAATATGGCCACAATCCTGCCACTGATTGCAAACAGACAGACGACTATACTCACAAAATAAGTAACTTTAGAGCTCGCAACCACACAATGTGCTTTTGTTGTGATGATTTGGTGATATCTTTTTGGGGATGATGCTTTTCAAATTGTTAGTTGCCTAAATCCATATCTATATCCATACATGGGTAGAATTATCCAAACTACAAAGCAGCATCTGTGATGTTTCCAGGGGCACCCAGAGCTGTAGACACCTTGCTACTACAAGCGTTTATCATGAGGAATCTTTATTTGTGTCTGCTATGGCTCCACCTTAGCCTGCACAGGCACTACTGTCACTTGTGTAAGTTACATTGCAGCCACAAAACTGGGAAAAGCAGTGGGAAAGGATGGGATCAGCCCTGAGTTCCTGTTTAACGTGAATCCATTGGCATGAAAATGAATTATGCCATTTTTCACCAACATCCTGAAAACCATTGAAATCCTCTGTCATGATTATGAGGGTTAGCCAGCAGCCTGGGGCTTAAGGGGTTAACTACACCTAGCCAGGTGGAGTGACTAGTAGGAATGTAGGTGGGACTTTCAAACTGGGACAAAGGAATTTGGGTTTTTTCCTTTCTCCTTTTGTCTCTCGGGGTGTGTTCTCTGCAGCTACAGAAGGGACAAGCATGTCTCTCTCTCTCCAAGACACCATTCTTCATTTTCTGTAAGTAGGGTAAAGTTTAGGTAGTTTCGTTAGGCTTTATTGTTTTAAGGGTTGGGTATGGGATCTGATATCTGGCACTGCTTAAAAGATGTTTTGGCTTTTCTTTGTAACTAAGTTCTAGGCCCATGGAGTTTCTCCATGAGTATATTTTGTTACCTTCCCATCTAGTCATTATGTCTGCAACAGGAATATTGTTGTAATAATAAAAGTCTTCTCTTTTCTTTTTATTTACCTGGCATTGGTTACTTGTGTGTTCTGATTTTTATAATAGGAGTGAGATTTCCCAAATGATCTTTCCCCTGATTTCTTTATCAATATTTGGGTGGTGGCAGTGGAAGTTTTATTCCCAAGATATAGGTTTTTAAGATTTTGGGGGAAGTTTTATACCAAAGCCTGGTAAATAAGGCTTTGGAGTACACTTGCTGGCCCCCACTTCTGCATCTATCATGCCAGAGTGGGGAAGGAGCCATGACATCCTCCATGTGTGGAGAGAAGCTGTCATGACTCAATTCCCCAACCTCACACTCCCAGTGCAGAGATTGTGCGGACAGCTAGTACAATAAACTCTGCAAAACCTGTCTCAGTGACTCCCGGAGACAAACTTGATTTCTCTCAGTCCCCCTGAGATCAGGAAAATACAAAAGACTGGTTCCTTGCCTCCATCACCTAAGTGACTAAAAGAAAATATGAAATAAACCCTTTTCCATGGAAGAGATGACTTGGGAATCTTCTCCCTAAGGTAAAGCTCTCCCCACTACCCCCACCTCCATTTTGTTTGGAGTTGGGAAAACAAACAGAGAGAATATGCAGAAAGCAATGGACTCTGCCCAGGTAACTAGACTCATAAACCTAACAACACAACAATCAACCAATACCAGTTAACCAAAACAAAAGGAAAACTCTTTTATTGTCAAAACAAAACTACCGTTGTAAGCATAATGGGTGACTAGGTGTTAAATAGCCATGAAGTGATATAGATTCAGGGAAAATCCCTGGGCTGTAATCCTTAGTTACAAAAGAGAAAAACAATTAGCCAGTTGAGACATGATTTCCAAACCCCCAAACAAGGAAAACAATAAAATCTGATGGATTATCTAAACTTTTCCCTATTTTATATAATTCAAGAAGTCCATTCCTGGGAAAGCATGTCTCCTCCATACTTGGGAAAAATTGTTCTGATCTCAAACAGAAAAGAGAGAAAAAAACCCTTTTCCCGGTTTAAAATTCCTATCTGCATTTTCATTGGCTGACTGCCTGAATCCCCTCCCTAGGTCCATCTCCAGTTGCTTAACCCTTTCCTCACATTTCAGGTAAATCAAACTCTCCTTAGCAGCTCCTATTTATGACAAATGCCAAAATAATTTTACTTCCAAAGACTGAAACACCTGCTAGTTATAGACCATTCTCCCTCTTGAGCATCACAAGTAAGGCAATGGAGTGCATGAATTATTAAATGAATCAGGCTCATTTTGGATGCCAGCCTACCCAAGAGAGCTGGCTGGATTTAACCAGACAGAACTTGCTGGGACGGGTTCTGGCCCTTACTGCAATAATTGAAGCTGGATTCCAACAAAAAACTCAAGACCAGCATTACTTTTGTTGATCTGTCAGCAGCATGTGACACAGTCTGGAAGGGTGATGTGCTACTGAAACAAGACCAAAGATATCCCCTGGGTGCACACTCTCAGGCTGCTGCACAGCATCTTTTTCAGAGGAAGGATGTATATATGCCTGAGAAGCAAAGCATCTCACTTAAAATAATGAGCTACCACAAAGCTCTGTACTTACTCTGACACTCTTCAGCGCACACACAAGTGATATGCCTGAAATGATAGCACAGATATTTGCAAATGCTGATGATTTTAGTACTTGTAATTCATGCCCATAGCTTTAAAGAACTTGAAGCAATCCTTATATCTGATCTTTAAATCAAGGAGGGAGCATTTAAAGGTGGAAGCTGAGACCAAATTCAAGTAAATTGGTAGTCTCTGTATTGAACCTTGACAACAAAATCACACAAAACAGTCTGTTGAGTTTCGTGATGAAACTGCATTATGATGCAAAGCCAACATATCTTGATATAATTCTTGATCTCTCACAGCTGTTTCATAACCGCCTCAACAAAGTTGGCTCTGAAGTAAAGACTCATGTCAACATTATAAAAATTTTAGTGAGAAGAAGTTGGGCATCAACTGTCCTGGTGCTGTGAACACTGGCCTTGGCCCTGGTGTCAGTTACAGAGTATCAAGCAATGAATGGCATGGATGAAAAATTGTCAAACCCAACTTATGGATAAGAAGCTGAATCAGACTATACCAATTATAATAGTTTTTAAAATCAACATCTTTGCCATGGCTTTCTGTATTATCAAACATTGAACCTCCAGCTAGCCATTGAAATATAGCCATAACATGAGAATTTAAGCATGCCAAAGAGTACCCAAAACATCTCATCTGGCAGATTATGGTAAACCCCAGGTAAAAAGATCCAGGACCACATACGGCCCCTCCCCAAGAAAATGTGGGAGCCCGTTCGGGAAGAGCTGCAACGGATGTTGCAAATGGGGGTGGTCAGGGAGTCGAGAAGCGAGTGGCGCAGTCCCATCGTATTGGTGCCTAAGTCTGACGGCACGATGCGCTTCTGCATAGACTTCCGGAAAGTCAACGCAATTTCACGATTTGACGCTTATCCTATGCCCAGAGTAAATGAACTGTTGGAACGGTTAGGTAAAGCACATTACATCTCTACGCTCGACCTCACTAAGGGGTATTGGCAGATTCCCTTGACGCCAGCCTCGGAGGATAAGACCGCATTTGCCACACCATTTGGCCTGTTCCAGTTCACCACAATGCCATTTGGATTGAACGGGGCAGCAGCGACGTTCCAGAGGTTAATGGACAAGGTATTATACAAACATCAGGAATATGCTGCTGCATATATTGATGACATTGTCATTTATAGTGAAACCTGGCGGGAACATCTGCAACATCTAAAGGCGGTCCTTGGGGCCCTGGTCGACGCCAAACTCACGGCTAACCCCGGTAAGTGTCACTTTGGACAAAGGGAAGTATCCTATTTAGGTTATGTGGTGGGGCAGGGAAGGATAAAACCGCAGGTGGACAAGGTGGAGGCCCTACGAAGCTACAAAGCCCCCACCACAAAAAGGCAAGTCTGCCAATTCCTGGGATTAGCCAGTTACTATCGGCGGTTCATCCCGGAGTTTGCCACGATTGCGGCGCCCTTGACAGACTTGACCCAAAATGCACGACCCCAAAGGGTCCAGTGGACCGCGCAATGTGAGAAAGCGTTCCAAACGTTAAAACGCCGATTGATGCAGACACCGGTTCTCCATCAACCGGACTTTACTAAACCATTTATAGTACAGACAGACGCGTCAGACCGAGGACTAGGAGCCGTCTTCTCGCAGGAGCAGGAAGGGGAGGAACACCCCATCCTGTATTTGAGCAGGAAATTACTACCCCGGGAGCTACAATATGCCACGATCGAGAAAGAGGCCCTGGCAGCTAAGTGGGCAATAGAGGCACTCCGCTATTATCTGCTAGGGGGGACCTTCACCTTGATAACAGACCACGCATCATTACGATGGATCCAGACGATGAAGGAAACCAATCCGCGGGTCATGAGATGGTACTTGGCCTTGCAGCCTTATAAATTTGAGGTCTGTCATAGGCCGGGGAAAACCCATAACAATGCAGATTTTTTTTCTTATGGCTGAAACAATGGCTGAAACTGAAAAAAACCACTGTGGATCACATGACCACTTCATGACTCCAGATCCAGCCAATAGCTAAGTTTCTGGATCTCATCTACCATTCCAAACACACAGATTGTTACTGATCCAAAAGGTTTCCCTCCCAGTTTCAACTTGCCACACAAATCTTGGACCACATCTGAACAAATGATGGAAGATGCATTTACTTGATGCACAAATAGAAAATTAGAGCGTCTCTTTAAATGAAACTGTAATGAGAATATCCAAAACATTGAACACATCATAACATGGTGCCCCCAATATGGATTCAACAGTGAATTGTATACAAGTGAACCCTCGTTTATCGCGGTAGATAGGTTCCAAACCCGACCGCGATAGCTGAAAATCCGCGAAGTAGGCTTTGAAAGCCGCGGAGGGGCTCCGGCGGGGGAGCAGCCCAGGCGCGCCTGGGATGCCCCCCCGCCGGCTTCCCCCGAGGCTTTGAAAGCCGCGGAGGGGCTCCGGCGGGGGAGCAGCCCAGGCGCGCCTGGGATGCCCCCCCCCCCCCCCGCCGGCTTCCCCCGAGGCTTTGAAAGCCGCGGAGGGGCTCCGGCGGGGGAGCAGCCCAGGCGCGCCTGGGATGCCCCCCCGCCGGCTTCCCCCGAGGCTTTGAAAGCCGCGGAGGGGCTCCGGCGGGGGAGCAGCCCAGGCGCGCCTGGGATGCCCCCCCGCCGGCTTCCCCCGAGGCTTTGAAAAAAGTCCGCGAAGTCGTGAATCCGCAATGGTCGAACCGCGAAGTAGCGAGGGCTCACTGTAATATCCACAGTGTCACAGAGGAGGCTATGAAATGGCTTATGGACCTACAATTGCATCTGTAGTATGTTGCTCTATAGATGCCATATGTGAGAGCATGTCTATGCTGCCACCCTAGTTTGAACTAGGGTGGCTAGTGTAGACATACCCTGAGAGAGTGATCAAGAGTTTGTCTCCAAGGTAAAGGACCCAATGTGCCTCTTCGCATTGTGAGATATGAGAACAATTCTTTGTCTTTATTCATAATCATGACACAGCCCTGCGGTTTGCTTATTCCTGTAGATTATCTCTTGCAATCTCTTTATTTTCACCTAGCTCAGAATGCAAATAGGAATACAATTTGAGGCATGAAATAGCTGTTGGCCTGTCTGGCCATTTGTGTAAGTGTCTGTTATCTCCTATTAGAGAGGAACATCTCTGAAGTATGTCATTCCCCTGAGACCTGCCTTAACTCCAAGACCTTAAGGCAGAGGTAGGCAATAATTTTTGATGGGGAAGCCACTCCAAAAACTTGGTAAGTGGCCAACTCCCTCACTTTCGTATGGAGGGAGTGCACGGTCTGGGATGGACTTTGGGTGCGGAAGGGAGCTCAGAGAAGGGAATTGGGGTGCAGGAGAGGGTAGGGGGTCTGAGAGGGAGTTTGGGTGAAGGAGGGAGTTCACAGTACACAAAGCTTTCCCCTCTGCCCCCGGTGCAGAGAGGCAGGTGGAGCAGCCAGCTGCTCTCAGCCCTGGGGGTATGTCTACACTACCCCGCTAGTTCGAACTAGCGGGGTAATGTATGCATACCGCACTTGCTAATGAAGCCCGGGATTTGAATTTCCCGGGCTTCATTAGCATAGGCGGGGAGCCGCCATTTTTAAATCCCCGCTGCTTCGAACCCCGTGTAGCGCGGCTACACGGGGCTCGAACTAGGTAGTTCGGACTAGGGTGCCTATTCCGAACTACCGGTACTCCTCGTTTCACGAGGAGTAACGGTAGTTCGGAATAGGACCCTAGTCCGAACTACCTAGTTCGAGCCCCGTGTAGCCGCGCTACACGGGGTTCGAAGCAGCGGGGATTTAAAAATGGCGGCTCCCCGCTTATGCTAATGAAGCCCGGGAAATTCAAATCCCGGGCTTCATTAGCAAGTGCGGTATGCATACATTACCCCGCTAGTTCGAACTAGCGGGGTAGTGTAGACATACCCTGGGTCTGCTTCCTGTCTGAGAGTAAAGTGGGTTGGGCTATAAGCCAGATTGAAAGGCTTGGTGAGCTGAATCCAGCCCCTGGGCCATATCTTGCCCACTTCTGCCTTAAGGAATAATTCTCAATATAGATACATAACTCCTTAAATATTATCCATTTTGCAATGCTTTAGGTGTCCAGGTTCTACTAGCTCAGGGTAGAGAGCCACCCATTGGGAACCATAGTGTAGACATCATCCCAGGGGATCCCTGTAAAACCACATACACCCTCTGTGTCTTCTGCCGGTTGGCACTAGGGGACCCATAAGACACACTATCTGATACTTCTGAGGCCAGTAGTGACAGATTACTTTTGACAATCTGGTCACTAATAGTAGGTATCTCACTTTATTATCCTGTTGTTGAAAATCTTGCTCCTGGATTGAGAAGATAACCTAACAATTGGACTGACAAAAAAAATGACTGTCTGCTACAGGTACCCCTAAATTGGTTTTGAATTTTGGTTAAGTGTATTTTCAGAGTGCCAATAAACAGCAGTCAACTTTGAAACATTGTTGATGGGCCTGATTAAAACCCACTGATGTCAATGAAAAGATTTTTATTGACTTAATTGGGCTCTGGAAAAGGCCCTACAACATCAGTAGAAGCAGGAGTAGGCCATTAAGCCAATATCCTGAGCTTCTGTCTCTCTTTTTTAAGAGGATTTCTGTCAAACTTATCCTTCTTAGAAGCACTCACATACTGGATCTCAGAATGGAGGCTATTAGTGTGACCTTGGAAATAAGTGCTGTAAAGGAAAGTAGTTCAAGAGAAGATCTGCCAATGGTCATTTTCAAGTTAAAAATTATGAACCAGATTTTCTGGTTTATTGGAGCAGACTTGCATTGGAATTCTAGGCCAGCGGAGGATTCCTACAACATAGGCCAAGTAAATGAAAGGTAAAGAGCCATTTCCTACCTCCAGTGTAGGAAGTGTTTCTCAGGAAATGGGAGTGTGATCCCAGCATCTAGAACTCTGTCCCAGGCATCCATGGTGGCCAGTGTACCTTAAAGCACAAGCTAACCCAACATTGCAAAGTTCGGAATCCAAACAAAAACATTAATTACTTTTAAATGAAAAATAACAAACATTATTTCTACTGGAATTTGATACAAATGAAAACATAAACATCTAAGTTTTGAAAATTTTGTTTTAAAAGCGCTTAGTTGTGGGGTGGTTACTTTGGCCCAACAGTTTGCTTTTAAAATTAACCATAAGGCATCAAGCATTTTGCTACCTCTAGGATTATGCTCAAGAGAATTTTGCCTAAATCCATAAAACACAATATATTCACTCTTGGGCTGGAAATAAAAAGGAGAGAAAAATGACTTTTTTAAACAAATCTCTAGTCCTGCATTTCCAGATTGTTTTGCGAAAGTCAAATAATTTGGAGAAATATATATTTTAAAATATAAAGGCTGTGTCTACACTGGGGCACTTATTCCGGAAAAGCAGCCGCTTTTCCGGAATAAGCTGCGAGCTGTTTACACTTGCCCCTTGAATTTCCAGAAAAGCAGTGATGATTTACTGTAAGAAATCAGCTGCTTTTCCAGAAAAACTATGCTGCTCCCGCTCAAGCAAAAGTCCTTTTTCCGGAAAACTGTTCCGGAAAAGGGCCAGTGTAGACAGCACAGTAGTCTTTTCTGGAAAAAAAGCCCTGATCGCGAAAATGACGAAAAATTTCGCGAAAATTTCCGGAAAAGCATCCTGCCAATGTAGACGCTCTTTTTCTGGAAATACTTATAACGGAAAACTGTTCCGTTTTAAGTATTTCCGGAAAAAGGTGCCAGTGTAGACACAGCCAAAATGTAGAGTCTGTATTTGTTTTGCTTATAAAGTAGGACAATAGAATCTTATTTAAACTATGCATAAAAGTATGCATGGATGCCAATTAGATTTAGTTTATACTGACTTAATTTGAATTAACATGATGGATCTTTTGACACAAGCTGCATGGACTAATTGTTGCTTATTGTGGTGCACTAAATCAGTGAGCACGGCAATCAAAAACTAAGCCAGATGTTCGTAGTTTCTGATTGCCCACAGCATTAGGTTGAAAATAGAGGAATTTTGCTGATTAATTTCTGTTAGCATCTGTCAAAGTGTGGATTGCATTGCAGATATGACTATCAAAATAAGCAGAATGGGTCTGATGTCTCCTCACTTATCAAAGTATGAAACATGAGTAGCTCTGTTGAGGTCCTGGAATTACACCAGAATAAAATATGAAAGTGATAGTGGAATTAGACCAAATGTCTTTATAAGTAGCTGAAATCACCATACTGATACATTTATAGTAATGCATTTCTTTTCTGTTTCTGTTTTAAGTAACAAATGGTAACATTAGAGCAGTGTAATTCACACCACTAGACTTAAGGGCTATGTCTAGACTGGCATGATTTTCCGCAAATGCTTTTAACGGAAAAGTTTTTCCGTTAAAAGCATTTGCGGAAAAGAGTGTCTAGGTTGGCACGGACGCTTTTCTGCAAAAGCACTTTTTGCGGAAAAGCGTCCGTGCCAATCTAGACGCGGTTTTGCTCAAGAAAGCCCCAATCGCCATTTTTGCCATCGGGGCTTTTTTGCGCAAAACATTTTTTAACTGTCTACACTGGCCCTCTTGTGCAAAAACGGGAACGTCAAAGCATTTGTGCAAGAAACACTGATTTCGGACAGTAGAACGTCAGTGCTTTTGCACAAAATCAAGTGGCCAGTGTAGACAGCTGGCAAGTTTTTGCGCAAAAGCAGTTGCTTTTGCGGGAAAACTTTCCGGTCTTGACGCAGCCAAGGTGTATATTTCCTAGGGGTGAAAATCTCTGCAGTAAAATCTTGACAGAAATTTGGCCTGTGGAGGTATCATTCAGGAATGACCTTTTATTAATGTAGTTGTATTTTAAAAAACAGATTTCCAAAAGTTCTAGAAAGGTCTAGAAAATATTATCATTAACAAATGGCTTTGTGGTTTATAGTCTTAAAAACATTTATCATTTTTATTGTGTAGAACAAGGGGCTACAGATGTTAATTGCAAAATACTTCTAACATTTCTATAGTACCAATAATTTCTAAATAGCACACAAAGATCTAATTGAAACATATAGGGAAAGGTATTTCTTCCTCCCTGCCCATGACAGAATAACTGATTTTGCTCAAATGTTCCAAAAATATTGAAATGATACTAAGCTTGAAAATTTTGAATTCAGCTCAGAATTCATGGAGAACCAAGTTTAACTCAACCTTTATATCCTCTCTTCCTGAGGAGCCTCAAGCACCTCCTCCCTTGTGCAGATAAGGATTATGGGTCATTACATATTGGAAATTTCTTGCAGTGTACAAAAATATGGAGTTGAAAGGGAAAATAGTTGTTTTTAAGACATGTTTGAACTTCTTGGATCCTGGCTCCCTCAGGGTACATCTACACAGCAGGGCTGAAATCGAATTAAGTTACGCAACTTGAGCTATGGCAATTGTGTAGCTTAAGTCGAAATAGCTTAACTCAGCTTTTGACGCTGTATACACAGAAGGAAGTTGAAGGAAGAACACTCTTCCTTTGATTTCTTTTAGTCCTTGTGAAATGAGAGTAACCATGAGTTGGAGTAAGAAGTCCTCCAGCTTGACATTATTTTAAAATATAGTCTTGTAGTGTAGATGCGCACTATGTTATTTCGGAATGATGTCAGTTACTCCAAAATAACGCTGCTGTGTACCCTCAGAGGCTACTTAGGGGCTATTCCAGCAGCAAGGCAAAGGGGCGCAAGCACCTGAACTGAGAACTGCATTCCTCTTCCATCCCAAGGACACCCAGCTGATCTTCAGCTCAAGGAAAATTGAGTTGGGAGGGGTTCAGTTGCTTTCTGACCTCTTTATGCCACAACAGTAAAGTTGTGCATCAGAAACACTGTACAGAATTGGGACATTCATTTATTAATTGTGTTTATATAGCACCAGATCGCTTGTCTTTGTTTTTATAGACATAATCAGAAAAATTATATTGTATCTAATTTTTGTCTAAGAAATGTTATAATGTTTTATTATGATGGATTGGAACAAAAGAAAACTATTTTTCATCTAAGTTTTTCATGACCATTTATCAAGTATGGGGAATATTAGAAGAATTATTTCATCTTTTCTTAGGTACGGGTGCATATAGGAAAGACATGGTGAAATTCCCATTGAGGTCAGTAGCGAGAAGGATCAGAAAACAATAGCCCCTCTGTATGCTTTTTTCTCCTTTGGCTAATGAAGCTCACTCTTCTCTGTGAGACTCCAGTTAGTTAGTCTAATGATATGAAGACAAATTTAACCTGACAGATCAAGATAATAGGGGGAGGATTCTGGAAGTGTTCTGGTGGGTGATGAGCTGTAACATCAATTAATTTGGGAATTAGTTTACTGAACTAAGCTCCACGCTTCCCCCACAAAATTCTGTATATAGCTCAGTCTTCACTAAAAGGTGATCAGTGGAAGAACTAAAATGAAATAAAATTAACCCTTTAACTAATGCTCCAAAATGATTGACTCAATCTTAACAATTAATTAACAGCCACATATTTATTATCCGGCAATTGCTTTTTTTCTTGTCCATAGGTTCTGTGCTACATCACAGCTTTGTAACAATCCTGTGGAAGTACTCCTTCAGTGTAGCCAACCCACAAGATGTCCTTAAAGCTGTTCCTTAAAGGCGAGGAATAGGATTTATTAGTGAACTGGAACACAGTGTTATTGGAGAAATACAGGTTAAGACATAGTCCATTCTGGCCAGTCAGTGTTCCACACAGCCAACTTGCCATTCCTGATTCTGACTCTGGCTCCCCATATCTCAGGCAGTCCCAAACAAGAGCTGCTATCTCTTTCCCAAAAGCTAACTCTTATCCCAGCCACCTGACACCAAACCATTGTGCAACTCCGGTTGGCCCATACTGGGTTTACATGTTCCACATGCTGAAGATTCCTGTGGATAAGTGTCAATTGTTCAGTCCCCAATTGTCTTTTTAATTCTTTTGCACTCACTGGCTACATCTAGACTGGCATGATTTTCTGCAAATGCTTTTAACGGAAAAGTTTTCCGTTAAAAGCATTTGCGGAAAGGAGTGTCTAGATTGGCACGGATGCTTTTCCGCAAAAGCACTTTTTGTGGGAAAGCGTCCATGCCAATCTAGATGCGCTTTTGCGCAAAAAAGCCCTGATCGCCATTTTTGTGATCGGGGCTTTTTTGCGCAAAAGAAATCTGAGCTGTCTACACTGGCCCTTTTGCGCAAAAGCTTTGCACAAAAGGACTTTTGCCCGAATGGGAGCAGCATAGTATTTCCGCAAGAAACACTGATTTCTTACATGAGATCATCAGTGTTCTTGCAGAAATTCAATGGCCAGTGTAGACAGATGGCAAGTTTTTCCACAAAAGCAGCTGCATAGGAATCATAAAAATAGTACAGAAATGTCTCACTTCCACCCAGAACTGCTCTGCAGATGTTCCCAAAGCTTTGCAGGCTTCTCTGTCAGGCGACTTTATTCCAAAATAACAAAGAGCATGTCTACACTGCAAGCTGTTATTTCGAAATAACGGTGAGCTGGAGAACTTCTTACTCCAACTTCCATAATCCTCATTTTATGATGAGTAAGGGAAGACGAAAAAAGAATGTTCTTCCTTTGACTTCCTGCTGTGTAGACAGCCCCCAAAGCTGAATTAAGCTCTTTCGACTTAAGCTATGCAATTGACATAGCTCAAGTTGCATAGCTTATTTAGACTTTTGCCCTGCTGTGTAGACGTGCCCTTAGAGACGTAAAGCAAATTAAGAGACAAAATTACCTCTCTCACCGTTCCTTCTTAACTAGGTTTCTTGCTTTTGGCTTTTCACCTGTAGCATGTCAGATAATATAGGGATATATTCCACAAATCTGTATTTATAAATGGATAGAGAATCGGGCACATGGCATCTGGAGAACATGAATATGAACACTAACGTCTGTACATTACAGAGATGGCTTGGAGACTGACAGATACCATTAGATTAAAAGGGCCTAGAAGAAAATAGAAATATATTCGTGATATTTTGATCCTTTACTTTTTTTAGGTACACTATTAAGGTTTCATTAAGCATACCTAAGCCCATCAGGCTCCTCAAGAATAGGTATAACTGTCTATCTATGAGGTAGGGGTAGGGTTTATTTTTTTATAGGTTGTAAAAGAGATTACAGCCAAAGAAAAATATGTAAAAACAGGTTCTTTGTGAGAGAGCAAGAGAGAAAAGGGGACATATACTGGAGCAAGCTCAACAATTCAGTGTTCCATAACAAAAATTAAAACACAATAAACATTTTTAAATGTTTAAATCATATTTATAGTTTGGATAAACTTTTCATTTCCCTAACAAAATGAAACAAACTTTTTTTGTGTAATCCAATGAAAAAACTATATTTTTCCATATTTGTGATGTAAAAATAAATTATATATTTTTTTGTTTTCCTGTGAAAACATAAAGCTTTCATTTTAATATATTCAGTGTCCTGAGTGCGGACTCCGGCCCCGCAACGTGGAAGGAGAAGGTAGGGAACCAGCTCATGCGACAGCGGCGGCGGCGGGGGGGAAGGCACCAAGGGACAGGGGTGCAGGAGAGACAAATGGCAGGGGGCCAAGTGCAGACCATGAACGAAAGGGCAGGAGGGGAGGTGTCAGTGGGAGGGGGACAGGGTGATGTTGGGAGAGGAGGGGAGAGGGGAAGGGCACTGGGGGCTGGAGAGGGAGGTGCTGGGAAAAGGCTTGAAAGAAGGGGTGGGCATGAGGAAGGTCAGAATGGAGCAAATTGTGTGTGAGGGCACAGAGGGGCAGGAGGGGAATGGGGCAGAGACTGGTGAGGGGCTGGGTATTAGGGAAAAAGAGGGCAAAGGGAGGCACCAGGAGGGTGCAGGGCTAAGGGAAGGTGCAGGTGCCAGGGGATCTGGGGTGAGGAGAAGGGGAGAGCTGGCCACTGGAAGCAGAACTGGACGGGGGAATCAGGGCAGGCTGGGGAGACTGGGGGGCTGGTGGAAGCAGGGCTGCGGGGGGAGGAGAGGTTGGGGGCAGGGAGCTGGCCAGGGAAGATGTGTGCGGGGTGGGAGAAGCGGCCACTGGAAGGAGGGCTGGACGCAGGCAGCGGGGCTGGCCAAGGGAGATTGGGAGGAGAAGCCGGGGGGACCTGGCTGCCCGGGAGGGGGTTGGGGGAAGTGGGGCTGGCCAGAGGCACAGCAAGGGGAGCAGGGGGGAGGAATGAATCCACCTGCAGGGTGTGGGATTGACCCGACCCCGTTCCTCCTCTCCCCCCACCTACAAAGCACAAGTTAGTTTGGCACAGGGATTCTACTGTCTCCCCCACCACACACACACCTCCTCGAGTAGTTGCAAACTATCTGGCTGGTAGACACACTCATGCAGCCTGAGCACATTTACCAGCCAGGCAGTTTGAAACCTCAAACTGATACATGTAGTAATAATACTATTTACCTACTGAGAAAATATCAGACATGTTATATGTCTGGTATTTTCTCAGTTTGTTTTTATGTGTTTATATTTTTGGGCTGCAAAAAGCAGAACTGAAAAAAAAGGGTTCCAATTAAAGTAAAAAGTTTGGGAAAACCTGGTCTAACCAGCTTTCTGTCTGCCTTACAGCCCATTTATCTAATCCATATTCCTTAACTTTCTGGCAAGAATACTGTGGGTGACCATATCAAATGCTTTGCTAAAGCTGGCACTGGGGGCTTTGGGAGGACCAGAAACAACTTATTTAAATATTCATCATTTGATTGATTAATGAATATGCAAATGAACATTACTGGTCCTTCAAAAGTTTGTGAATGGATTTACTAGTCCCCGTGTCAAAAAGTTTGGGAACCTCTGGCCTAATCCTTGCAAAGGGAGATCCTTGAAAGTAGGAATAAGGGATCCTCCGGAAAAGGGCTTATTTTCTGGAGAATCACGTCTACACTGGTGCTTTTCTCCGGCAAAAACCCCGAGCCGGAAAAAAGCGGCAGCCATATTTAAATCCCCCACAGCATTTGCAATTCCGACTGGTCTCATTAGTATCCCTTTTCCGGAAAGGGATGCCAATGTAGACACAGCCATTGTGTTTTCATGCACCAATCAGTGTCCATCCAGCTCCTACCTGGAAATTTGGACCTGGCTGGCAAAGAGCTTCACTTGGGCCCAGCAATCTCCCTTCCATGTCCCCAGAAGCTTCCTTCAAGATCCAAAATACGATCTCTTTTTACTCCTAGCCTGATTTAGGAAGCATGGTTGCACAGAACACACTATTTTGGGGGCCTAGAATACAAATACAGTAATTCCTCATTTAACATGTGCCCGCTTAACACGTTTTCGCAATAGCACAATTTTTTTTTTAGGAAACATTTTTTGAATTACATGACCGTCCCCAGAATAACACGATTTCCCCAGCTGGCCCATCACTGGTGGCTGCACGGGGCTTCCCCCTCCTCCCTGCAAAGCGGCGGAGGGTTTGCCACTCGCTGTGCCGTTCCCCGGCGACCCTCCCTCACCAGACACAGTGCAGGTCGCAGCAGGCCTGTCACAGGGGCATATTCCCAACCCAATCCCCCTCTCCTCTCCTCCCTTTCCCTTCCCCAGAGCCAAACACCTCCCCTCCCTGCTGTAACCCAGTCCCCTGTTCTCCCCCAACCTTATGTCCTGGTCCCAACAGACAACACCTCTTGAAACGCAACCCCCACCTTTTCCATTATTTTCAATGGGAAAATTGACCCTGCATAACACGTTTTCACTTAACACGATCATTTTCTGAAACATATCTGTAGTGTTAAATGAGGAATTACTGTAATAAAGTATCAGCTGTTTAATCATGGTGCAAAACTACACACCAGCAATGTGTTGTCAGTTATATTTAAGTGAATGAGCTGCTGTTTCAGGTTCACCATTTCCTTTATTAATGCAATCCCTGAAATGTTTAGGCCCCCCCTCCTCCCAATCCCACATTGTCTGCTCCCAAATTCTTATTGCGATGTTATATTGCTGTCTCCTGATCCTCTTTTTGTTCTCACTGGTCATTCACTGGGCTTCACGGAGAGCCTTTTTTCTTTCCCTCATCCCACTGTGGATGAGCGAAACAATTGGCCTACTATTCTCTCTCCTTTATGGGATGACAGGAACTGAGGTGGAAGGGTACTTTCTCCTGCATCTCAGGAAGGCAACTGGGCACAATCCCTTCTTTACCTTCCCAAAAGTTTATGTGGGGCTGGGCATACTTCCCTGTGGGAGACTCCTCATTACTTTTGTTGCCTTTCACAATAAGCTCCCTCTTACTAAATCAGTGCTAAGTGGCATAAGGAGACGGGGTAGTGCCTACTGGCATCTTTTTCTTTGTTTCAGTCTCCATGTAGATGTGCTTCTTGTTACAACTGTACCTTGTTTGTATGTAATTACCCCACACTTGTTTATGTTGATTTAATAACATGTAATCACTCTGCATTTAATGCTGTATTGTTCCAGTGGATTTTAAAAGAAGAAAAATTAGTTAGCTATCACTGGTTTATGTACCTGTACTGAAAACATTACAGTTCTACAAGAGACAGGCCCCTTAAAATGGTGGTGAAATTGCTTCCAGTAAGTTATGTATTTTATTATAGTTAAATTTCATATACAAGCACAATCGTGTAATGTACATCTAAGTCTGCTGTATACCACTAGGAAATATTTACAGTGATGCATATTAACAGGGCATTACATGACTAATTTTACTTGCATATCTTTTCCTTCCTTAGCTTGGCTTCAAATTTGTGATTTTGCTTTCAGCTTACTTTTTATAGCAGATAATTCTAACCTGCTCATTAAATTTAATGAGTAATCATATCAGCTAGCTGCTGCTTCTACATGATACACTTGTGCATACAGTCATGGGAAAGATTATGCAAAGCATAAAAAATGAATGCACACATGCAAAAATGCTTAATATCCTGAAATATTCAAGAATCATTTAATCAAAAAAATCATTGGATACCATCTGAATTTCCAAACTACTTTTTTTTCTCCTTTTTGCATCTTCTAGGAAACGTCTTGGGGAAAGATGCATCATTAAAACATATACCATTTCTCCAAAGACTGTGCTTTGTTTATTTCTTCAAGGAAAAAAAACCAGAGACATATGTCTGCACTGGGGTGTATCCTCACTCCAGTCTAAATGGAAAAAGAAATAGAAGGTCAATTATGTATATATATGGCTTATGTAGAAGAAGCTCTGGAAGTAATTGTGCCTCTGGATATAGCCATAGGGAACATCTGATATGTCTACACAGCAGCATTACAGGCAGCTCCCGACTTGCAAAACAATCAACTCCTGGGGAAGCATTGCAAGTCAGGGGCATTGTAACTCGAACCTGCATTTATGATAGGTGCCGTGTGCCATTGTAAATGCAATCTGAGGTCGCAAGTCAGGGGTTTTTGGCTCATTCCACACTTACAAAAATGGTTGTAAGTGTGGGGGCGGAGGGGGGGAAACGTCACTCAGGCCATGTGAGCTGCACGGGCTATGTAGCATTAGGCAGTATGCAGTACGGGCAACCATGTAGCTGCAGCAGGCATCTCCAGGGCACACCTGTGACCATGCTGTTCACACACATCCGGTGGGACCAGTGGGGAAGGGTGGGACCAGTGGGATGTCGGCTGGAACCAGCCAGGGCCCCAGGGGCTCAGGCCAGAGCCCACAGCTCCACAAGGGTGCAGCACACAGAACAGCACACTGTTACATGCCTGGCTGTGAGGCACAGCCAGCTGCTCCTGGGAAAACCGCAGCATTACAGCCTGTGAACGTGGCCCCCACTGAGCCCCTCGCCTGCTCCCGGTGCCTTGGCTGGCCCACTGAGGGAAGTCCCCACTGTGGCCACACATGTCCCTGGGCTACGTGTGTGAGGGCTAGCGGGAGGGGGAGAGGGGAAGCACTTGGGCCGGCCCTAGGGCCACCTGAGTTTTGCTGCAAGGATGGGACAGTCCCCAGTCACTCTCCTGGTTCCATCCAGGAGACATCCCACGTGATGGGGATCTGAGAGCCCAGACCATGTCTGCCAGATGTGCTCCCAGGCAATTGACGTAGTTCAAGTTGCGTAGTTTATTTCAGCTTTAGCCCTGCTGTTTAGATGTGCCCTAAATGTCCCAAGAATGCAGGGAGAAGGCGTATGCATGCTTATGTCCTGCTCCATACTGTATGGCTGACCTGCTCTGTGAGTGGGTGTGGAATTGTGGTATGGGAAGGCATGTTACTTCAAGTGTGAATGATTCTTTTGGTGCTAAGAGGCAGCAGTACCTTCCTTCTGCACACACTGGGGCATGATCCTTGAGAAGGAGTAAATAAGAATGAAAAGTTTCTTAGTATCCTCTTCCCCCAAGCTTCCATCAGATTCAGTCTGAACACCTGGATACTATGCTGAACGACATGGAGGTAATTACCATCCAGATTTTGTGTAGTATTTTTCATCCGTGTGATATGATAGTACATGTGAGAAAAGTACAGGTGGGATGAAGTATGGAGTGCTCATAGCGGGGGGGGGGTCTCAGGGCCGAGGGTGGAGGTTTCGGGGGAGGCAGGAGTCAGGTCAGGCAGCTGAGAGTGTGGGAATATGCAGGAATCAGAGTTGAGGGATGTGAGAAGGGCTGGGGTGTGTTGGGAATGCAGGAGTGAAGGGCCGGGGGGGGGGGGGCGTGACTAAGGGCTTAGTACAGAGTTGGAGTGTGTGCGGGGGAAGTCAGGGTTGATGTGAGGGAGAGGCTCAGGGCAGAGAGTTGTGGTGTGTGTGTGTAGGGGAGTGCAGGAATGAGGGCTGGGGCACAGGAACACTCTGGGCAGGGCTTGGAGTGCATATGGGCAGTTTGGGGAGGCAAGGATGCCCTTTAAAGAGGACAGGGGGTAGAAGCCGCTCATTCCGACTGACACTGCTTGTTGCTTGCTCTTCCTTTTCTGTCACTGTCCGGGAGCGAGAGGAAAGCATTCATTGTCCCTGCATTCTTCTCCCTCCTGGCTGGTGTGGGAAGGGAGCAGAGGATTGAGTCACCTATGTTGTGTGCTTTCCTCTTGTTTCCTGACAGTGATGGAAGGGGAACAGCAAACAGGATTGCTAGAAATAGGTGGGGGGAGGAGAGGGAGGGAGCTTCCGCCCCCCTGCCCTCCCTAAGACCAGTCCCTTTAATATGCTGTCTGCCTGACAGTCTTGCTTTGTTATTTCTACATTCCTGCAGAAGGAGCAGTGCTTATCATCAGTCAAGAGATTAAATGGACTTTTTCAGCCTTGCCATGGCTCCTGATTAAGGCTGGTTGCTTGTCATGCTATGAAATGGGCAGGGCTTTGCATCAATAGCTTATATCTGATGCACTGAGTAATGGAGTGGCACACTGAGGATCTCTTCATTCTCCATTGTAGAGGAACAGCATGTATGGGGCTTTATTTGCTTTCCAGTAGAGGACAAGTGCATCTTCATCTTCCTACACAAGTCAGCATACTTAACCATATCTTCCTCATCTTTTAACTTCTGATCCTCTTTTGAAGTCAACAAAAGTTCTAAAAATCAGACTCTTCACGGCAGAGAAGCATCTGAAGAAATATGTCCCAAATGCTGTTCTTCATGGGCAGCATTGAATAACTCTTATTTTGGGGGATCAGACTTCCCCAGACTTCAGTGGCTTTGGATTAGGCATGTAATTAATCACACATTCACACAGAAAGGCCTTTTGAAATCACTGGGAAAACTTTTGCTGATAAGTGCTCTCAAGCATGAATCAGGTAGCATTGGGTTATGTTTTTCAATGGATCAAAGCTACTTGTATACCTAGCAGTGCCAAGCCGTTACAAAATATGTCCATTCACCCACCTCCTCATCTTCTCTAGTAGTAAGTGTTTCCATAGTCTTAGAGAATGACTCCTCTCACTTGGGTGTATGGATCAGCATTCACATCACACTTCCCATCAATACCCAGCTCAAGCTGGGGAAATTAATGACCCAACAAGTGCATCAAATTCAGTATGAATCCTGGTTGCATGCCACCTGAGACATGTTGCATGTATGCAACAAGAGACATCTCACTTAAAATGGTATAGTCTGATCGAATATTGCAATTGTCACATTACTTACAGGAGTGTAATATGCACTCGTCAAAAATAACTGGTTCTTTTTCAAGTGGCTCTTCAGAGTTACTTAAGAAGATGAAATTGGTGAAGAACACACAGAAACACTTTGTGCTTTAGTCACACAGACTAATATAATTGAAATAATAGAAAAATCAATATGCATAAATATAACAGTAAGATAAATTCAGTAAAGTGGTTTCCTGCATTGTTCATATTTACAGCCTTAGATTGTACGTATTTGTAACCTTACAGAGATAATTAAAAACAAAGATGAAAGGAAAAAAAAGCAAGTGAAGATCAAGCCAAGAGAATGGCACTGGTCTTAATTTCCTACCTGGTTGTTCCATATCATCCCAGTATCCCAACAACAGGTTGGAAAATCACGTTTTGTACACCAGTTCCTATTTCAGCCACAGGCGTCTGGGATTCTATTTAATAAAGTGCCAGTAGGGCCAGTCCTAGATTAATTTGCATCCCAGAGAGAAAACCTCTTCCCCCTCCCATTTGTTAAATTTTTGAATACTTCACTTTTTATTGCATTTGTAGTCCATTTCATGACTTTGATGCACCATTTGCTTATTTATTGGAAAAGTCATATCCTCGAATTTGCCTGGTCCATGCCAAAATTGTATAATGAATATCAGCAGAGTTTAGGATCACTGGTCAGAAAGCAGGATCTGAGGCCATAAAGCAGGATCTAAAGCTATAAAGCCATTGGCCTTAAAGCAGGATCTAAAGCAGGATCTAGTCTGCTGCTTTTTGCGTACCTTCTTCTGATTGTTTTTCTGAAGAGACTTTTTCTGACTGTTTTTTCAGAAAAGGCTTTTCCAAAATTTGGCCCATCTAAATTTTCCGTCTACAATTTTGGAAAAACCTTCTCTTTCAGAAGAGCCCTTCTTCCTTGTGAAAAAAGGAAGAAAGGGCTTCCGAAAGAGCGCGTCTGCTCTTTCATGTCTTCAGACGCGTTTCTTCAGATGCGTTTACTGGACACGGCGGAGTTTTTCCGGAATACCTGTGGTATCCCGGAAAAACTTCATAGTCTAGACATAGTCACAGTGTTTTCTGTTATCATGCGAGGCTCAATCTTCTTTATTGTTTCTCTCATTTTCAAGTAAATCAAATTTTTCTTTGTCATTACTCTCCTTTTCATGTGCATCACATTCTTCTTTATCATCATTCTCTTATCATCAAGAAAAATGGGCAATTCATCATCACTTTCCTCACATTTATATTTCTTATCAACAGGTAAATCAGTTAATTCCTTAGTAGGACTTCCATCATTTGCACTTTGCTCCTCAATTTCTTCTGCACTGGGATGAATGCTGCAACCTAAAGCACAGTATATGTTGTTCTGTTTCTGATATTTTCTCATCAATTTCACAGCTTGCTGCAAACTAGATTGCAGCTGAGTTTTTTGCTTGCTATAGTGATGCTCCTGCTTTGGGAGGGAGCATCATTTATTTTCTATGAGTGAAAACAGATAATTTTAGTTATAGCAAAATCTGTCTGCCACAGTATTAGAAAAGAAATACTGGTAGCTCGTTTGCCATGTTTAACAAGTAACATTTGAATACTTTCTATTATTGTATAGATGGGGGTTCGATCGCTATTTCTGGCATCTCATTAATGAATTCTTTATTAGTCACTACTTATACTTTTCATGTCTTAAATCACAAGTAGGTTTTCACAATTATATAATAAAACAAGGTTTGCAGTATCACATCTGATTTCTCCCTTTGTTCTCATATTTTTCAGACTGACTGGTGATGCCTGCTCCTTGTATATTTACAAGGGCATAGCTGACAACGTTCTAGGAGGTTCAAGGAAAATGTAGTTTTCAGGAAGTTTGGAAGAACATTCTTGGAGGTAATTGAAAAATGAAGCCAGATACAGAATACCTGAAACATTTTTATTCAACAATTTTATTTTCCCCTTTGTCACTAACAACAAGAATAGGATCCTGACTCAGTACCCCTGAACCCATCACCCCAGCTGGTTGTCTAGTTCTCTTGCCCCTAAATCAGGCCCCAATGTCAGCCGCTGCCCATGTGTAGTGTTCTGGGCCTTTGCAGCTGCCGCAAAAGAAAAGATTATTGATTTCATGTTTTAGTGTCTTGAATTTGTGTGTGTGTGTCTATTTAATCCCCTTAGACTGCAGGCACTTCATGGAAAAGATCTAGTATTTTTGAATGCCTATAAACTGCCATATGCACTAATGGCACTGGAATACTATTGTGGATCAAACTGCACTACAAAAGAACCTCAGATGCAAGCAGACAAATGAACACTCACAAGAGCCATAGTATTATGCAGTGGGCTCTAAATGGTGATTTAAGCATTACTTGAATATAGAGGTACAAAATAGCTAGAGTTGGTAGAACGCTTCTGACCAAAATATTTTTGTAAATGTAATTTTGAAGAAAACAGCCTGCACTGCACAACATGTTGCTGTCCTTGAAATGTCCTGGTTTTAGTGAATATTTAATTTAAAAATATATATATATAATTTTGTGTCTATTTTTGTTGAAATTTCCTCCCAACATTTTAATTTTACCACTTTGTAACTTGTAATTTTTATATACACATTCTGGAGCAGGCTTATGTGTTGGAGTTCTGACCATCTGCAAGTAGGGTTCTCTAGCAGGGTGGCTGGGCAGCTTACCCTTTCCTCATCTCTTTGGTAGGGGATTTGGACTTTGGCTTAGTGTGTCTGTCTCTGCAAAAATGGATCTCCTCTCCTCTTCAAGGATCATCTTTTCAGACCTCAGAGCTCCCCTGTCCAGCTCTACACATGTAAGCAGCTGTATAAAGAAGACCAGAAGTGGTAGTGCCAGGAACCAGGATAATTTGATAAGGGGATGCACTTAGGAATGGGAAGCAGAGAAGATTGGGGACAGAGCTCAGTATTGCAGCTAGTGGTTGAGAAATGAAGTTAGTGGCACTTTGGGGCTCTTGCATGTCTCCTCACCCCCTTTCCCCTGCTAAACTTTTCTGGATGTCTGTGGAAATAACTCCTCATCCCAGTTAGTATGTGAACCCAGCTGCCCCCTTCACAGTAAATGCAGGAAGCCAAATCTGTCAAAATGTTGCTTTCCTGCAATCACACAGAAGTGTTTTCCAGATGGTGCAGCTCAGCTCTCAAGCTCGCCCCCTTGGGCTGACCAGGGTGTGTAATTGTTTTCCCTTCCCATCACCAGTTTCTCTACATCACCAGCCTCTTCCTCCCTCTGCCTCACCAACTCCCTTTCCCACCTCTCTCTCTCTCTTCTTCAGAGTATGGTTGTGGGATTGTTTTTATTTTCTTTGATGTGATTTTTTTTATTTGGTTCTGCTTAACAGAGTACAATGCCCACTTCCTCTGCCCACTTACTAAGATATAAAGTCAGAATGGCTACCCTTGGAGTTCTATTGTTTCTATATAAAGGCCTATCACCACCATTATGCTGTGGCTGCTTTTCCTTTTTTTTTTTTTAGTACAAAGCAACTGTAGGCACCACTTGTTTGGGCACTGGAGAATTTCCCCTGTGTAAAGTATGTATTGCAGCATAGGGCTACTATCATGGCGCTTTTGCTGTCCTCAGCATGGAGGATATGACACGGGAAAATGGGACTCAGACAAGATACTGCATTTATTCCTGGCTGCTATTAATCCCTTGTGAGTTCTTGACACCGTCAGCTTTTTCTATTGATCAACAATGACCAAGTGAGGCCAGGCAGGCCCAGTATTTTGAAGGCACAAACATACATGTGAGCCCTTGTACTAAGTATACTTCTGTTGGACCAAAGACTTTGGATCAAATAATTTATTAGGACAGAAGAGGGTGAACGTTTTTCTTTCAAAGAGAGTTCCACATGATTATCATTTAAGTGACCAAAGGGAGGCTAGTTCATCAGAAGCAGTGAGTACTTTCCTTTACAAGTTGCAAAAATAGTATACTGAAAAAGTATTAAAACTCAGTTTTCCCTAATGTGATCAGAAGGAGAGGTGATGATAAATGTTCCATCATATTTTCTTTGCAGTGTAGTTTGGCAAGTGATTAATTTCTCATTTTCTTGTTATCTGTTTAAGGCTTATTGGCAGTGTTTGAGACAGATGTTTTTGTTTTAAAATCATGAAGGAGGCTGAGCAATTATCCTTTCTATGCCTGATGTGCTAGAAATACCAGCTGAATATGAGAAAAACAGTAATGTTAGTGGCTTGGGAGTATAACGGTTGATAAACAGAAATTTGAAAAGCAGTTTCAGTAATAAGTATATTAGTTCATAATATTTTATGAAATATTAACTGGACATTGCAAGATAAACAGCAGGTCACCACCAGCCATTGTGGTGAAAATGATGAAATTATGCTGAATGGATGACAAACAGAAACATATTTTCTGTAGAAAGGCAGTCCAATAAGTGGTCACGGATTCATTTATGGACTAGACAAAACAAAAATTGGGTAGCAGTATATGATGGATAATGTCCAGAATTACAAGAGGGAGAAGAAAGGAATAGACTTGTGATTTGTTCATGCACTTTTCCATATCTCATACTTGTACATTTCATGATGTCACCTGGGCCATATTTCTGAGCACTGCAAAGTCTCCTAGCCACATACAAGTTTTGTCTGTATTCTTTGAAGCCGGTTTGTGAAGAAGTGGAGGAAATTAAATGTCATAATTCCTGCCTTTAGTTTGAGTAGATCCATGACTATTGTAATCTCAGTCTAGTGCTAGTTGGTTCTATGATGTTACTGCTAGAATGATCAACTACAGCAAAATTATTTACAGAATTAAAGCTATTTCTTTTGTTAGAGCATAGCAGCAAGCAGAGGGGATACTTATGTCTTGATCCTACTGTTGAATCGATACAGGCATATACACTCCCTTGTACAAAGCCCCACTGAAGTCCTATGACTTTAATGGGACTCTGCTTGATTACAAGATAGCAACCAGGCACGCTAAGCAAAACATGGCCATTTCTGAATCAATGTTTTGTAGCTTGTCACAGGGGTTACCACCCCCCTCCCTCTTAACCCCGCAGGAGTGAGGGGTAGGGTGGGCCCGCGTTCTGTTCATGGAGGGGCCCTCCCCTACTCTCGGTCCGTTTGCTCTAGGCCTATAGGGCGTAGTAGGGTTCCCACGAACTGGGAAGTCCCGGTGGGACTCACACCCTCCTACTTATACCCTGGGGCCCTCTGCCTATAGACTCCTATGGCGTCGGGGGGTCCCCTTTGGCCCTACGAATTGGGGCATCATCACGACTCTGCGCCCTGCCAGGAAAGGGGCGTTGGGTACCTCCTCGGTCGGCGGGCTTCTGCAGAGCTCCGGGTGGCTTCTGCGGGCTTCTTCGCAGGCCTCCCTTGACCGGTCCTCGTTGGTCAGAAGCCCCGTCGGTCTGGGCAGGGACACACTCTTCCGGTTTCCCCCCAGTCCCTCTCGGTGGGGGGGACGAGGGGCGATGGCCGCTGGCACGCCTGCCATCCACACCTCCCCCTGGTCCAGCGGCGCTCTCCCCTCTGCATCATCCGCCTCCGTCTCCGCCCAGCAGGTGCGCCCTCCCCCCAGGTGTGCCGGTGCCGTGCTTAAAAGCGGCCACCGGCTTGCCGCGCATGCGCAGCAGCACAGCCGGCATTCCTCCGGCTCCCCGCGAGCCACCCACGTGCGCGGACCCAGCATGAGTGACAGGGTCAGCCCGTTACACACCTTCCCCTCTAAGTCTCGGATTGAGTTTTCTTTTTCCTCTCCTTCTATTGTCCTGGAAAAGAAGTCGGCATTGTTATGTTTCCTACCTGGTCGATGAGCTACCTTAAATTCATAAGGTTGCAAGGCTAGATACCATCGCATTATTTGGGGGTTCGTTTCTTTCATTGAATTCAACCATCTTAAGGGAGCGTGGTCTGTAACTAGGAGGAAGGGAGCTCCTAGAAGGTAATATCGTAGCGCTTCGACTGCCCATCTCACGGCAAGCACTTCTTTTTCAATAGTCGCATATTGGCGTTCCCTAGGAAACAGCTTACGACTCAAATAAAGTATGGGGTGTTCTACTCCTTGTTCTTCTTGTGACAGGACCGCAGCAAGACCCACTTCCGAGGCATCAGTCTGTAAAATAAAGGGTTTTGAAAAATTGGGTTGCGTTAATACCGGAGGCTGGGAGAGCCGGAGTTTCAGTGTTTGGAAGGCTCGTTCGCAGTGTTCCGACCAACTGATTTTTCGGGGTTGGTTACTTCTTGTCAGATCTGCTAGTGGGGCTGCTATCCTTGCAAAATGGGGGACGAACCTCCTGTAGTAGCTGGCTAACCCTAGAAACTGGCGTACTTGCTTCTTCGTGGACGGGGCTTTATATTCTTGTAAGGCCTGTACCTTCCCAACTAGAGGCTTCACTCCCCCCTCCCACCCCCCGACTGTGTATCCGAGGTAAGTTACCTCATTTTGCCCTATGCAGCATTTCCCTGGGTTAGCCGCCAGACCCGCTTTTCTTAACTCCCCAAGTACTGCCTCTACCTGATCTAGATGGTCGGCCCAAGAACGACTATAAATGATGATATCGTCAATATAAGCAGCTGCATATCCCTGGTGATTTTGCATCACTTTGTCCATTAATCTTTGAAACGTGGCCGCGGCCCCGTGCAATCCGAAAGGCATGGTGATAAACTGAAAGAGGCTGAAGGGAGTTGAAAAGGCTGTTTTTTCACGGGATGCTGGAGTAAGCGGGATCTGCCAGTACCCTTTAGTGAGGTCTAAAGTAGATAAATACCTGGCTGACCCTAGCCTTTCTAACAGGCTGTCTACTCGCGGCATTGGATACACGTCAAACCTTGAGATCGCGTTGACTTTGCAGAAGTCTATACAAAAGCGGAGCATTCCATTGGGTTTGGGTACCAAGACTATGGGACTCCACCATTCGCTCTTGGACTCTTCTACGCCTAATTTTAACATGGTCTGGAGTTCTTGCTTAACAGGGTCCCACATCTTGTAGGGTAATGGTCGGATTCCGTTCCATGCTTTCTGGCCTGGTCTGATAGCTATATGGTGGCTAGTTAATGTCGTCCTCCCCGGTAGGGACGACAGGACATGAGCGTAACTTCTCACTAACTGTTGAACTTCTGATCTTTGTTTGTCATTTAAATTGGCGCCCATAACCACGGTATCATATACCCCCACTTCTCCGGGCTCGGGGCCTAGTTCCATTTGGGGAGTTGGGGGCATAATCAATAAGGCCTCCCGCGGCCGCCACTTCTTTAATAAATTCACATGATACACCTTGGTATCCTTCCTTCGTCCCGACAATTTAATTTCATAGTCTACGGGGCCTATCCGTTTCACCACTTCATAGGGGCCCTGCCAGCGTGCTAATAACTTTGACTCTCTTACAGGGAGCAGGAATAGAACCCTATCACCAGGGTTAAACTTGTGCACCTTGGACGTCTGATTAGAGTGTTGCACTTGCCGGGCCTGGGCTTCCAGAAGGTTAGCTTTCGCGAATTCCCAGAGTCGCTGCAACTTTTCACGCAGCTCTATAATATAGGATACGGACCCCAGGGCATTGGACCCCTGGTCTTCCCAGGCTTCCTTAAGTAGATCCAAGACCCCCCGAGGTCTCCTACCGTATAATAATTCGAATGGGGCAAACCCTGTGGACACCTGGGGCACCTCGCGGATTGCGAATAGCAGGGCCGGTAACAGGCAATCCTATTCTTGGGGTTGTTCAGCCACGAATCGCCTCAACATCACCTTCAGTGTCTGGTTGAACTGTTCTACCAACCCGTCGGTCTGCGGGTGGTAGATAGACATGTGCAGCACGGTTACTTTGAACAGCTTGCACAGTTCCTTCATTAAATTCGAGGTCAGGTTAAAATTTCGGAAGGAATCCCTACCCTTGAAAATATTTCGACTAGGTTTTCGGCTAGTGTGGAGGCTAGAGTATTCTTTAGCGGTATCGCCTCTGGGTAGCGAGTGACGTAATCGACCACTACCATAATATACTTGGAGCCCCTCTTGGATCTCTCCAACGGCCCGACTAAATCTAGCCCTATGCGTGTGAAAGGGACCCCCACGGGTGCCTTAGGGGCTGGCTGTAGATTGGCATGCTGACACTCGGGGCAGGATTCGCAGAATTCCCTAACCTCCCGGTAGATTCCGGGCCAAAAGAACCTTTGGATGATGCGTTGCTCCATTTTTTCGCGGCCTAAGTGCCCGGCCCACAGATTGGAATGTGCCAAGTCTAGGACCTTCCAGCGATAGCTTCGGGGTACGAGAAGTTGCCTCCTTTGCTCCCTCCTTCAACACCCTCGACTACTACAAGAGGTCGTTTCCTACCTCGAAATAGGGTCCTTGGGGTTCCCTTGACTCGAGGGCTTGGTCCTCCGATGGCCCGAGGGCTTGCTCCCAGGCCCGACTGAACGTGGGATCCTCCCACTGCGCTTGCAAGAAGTCTTTCCCTCCTAATTCCTCTAACCCTGGGGCGGGATTACTTATCGCCTCACCCTGGGCCCCAACCTGTGAAGCCTCTTCGACTGTCCCCTCTTCCGCGCAGGGTTCCACGGGGTGGCTCCACTCTTTCAGGATCCGGCGGAACCCGGGCCAGTCCCTCCCCAATATGGCGGGGTACACTAGGTCTGGCACCAAGGCCACTCGGCAGTAACTCTCGCCTTGTTGGTCCCGTACCACACCCTGGTCGTGGGGTAGGCCCTCACATCACCATGGATACACTGCATTTGTACCGGTGGCCTGTCGGCCTGGGCCTTGGGGGCTAAGCTGGCCCGGAGCAGCGTCTGACTGCACCCCGAGTCAACCAGCGCAGTAATCTCTATGCCATTGAGCACAATCGTAGCTGTAATGCGGTGGGGGTTCTTCCCCTGGCCCTTCCGCCATCACCTCTTCATATGAGCAGTCCATAAAGGGACAATCTCTTCTAAAGTGGCGCTCCTGGCCACACACAAAGCAAACATTCCAGGGCAGGGTTGGGGCCTGCGGGGTCCGTTCTTCACCCCTAGGTTCCCTTTGCTCGTCCCCATTCCCCAGGCGGGGGGCCAACCCCCGGCCTAAGCCGGCCCTTCGGCTGGATATGGGCCGAAATGGGGAGCTGCTTCTTGGCTCACCCCTGCCTCGGGGCTGTGGCATTCTCGGCTCTCTTTCGGGTCCGCCCCGCCCTACCTTCCAGCCTGGTTCCTTCTCTCCCGGGCCCTCTGCGGCCACATAGTCCTCCTTTAGAGTTACTGCGTCTGCTAGGGCTTCGGGGCGGTGGCGCCAAACCTATCTTTGCGCTCCCGCAGGGAGGATTTGCAAGAACTGTTCTAGTACTATTACCTCTGCTACCTGGGCCCCTGAGCGCTTGTCAGTTTCTAGCCAGCGCTACCCCAGGTTCCTCAGTTTCTGGGCCACGGTCTTGGGGCGGGCCCCTGGGGGGAATCGTTCCGCTCTAAATCGCTGGTGGTACGTCTCGGGGTTAATACCTGTCTGGTCAAGAATGGCTTCCTTGACGTTGTAATAATTCAGTGCTTCTCGGTCTGGCAGCCCCCGATAAGCCGCCTGGGCCGGGCCGGTGAGGTAGGGGGCCAGCAATGTGGTCCAATGCTCTTCTGGCCAGCGGGCCGCCGTGGCCACACACTCGAACGTGACTAAAAAAGCCTCGGGGTCATCCCCCAGGCCCATCTTGGCCAGATGCACCGGCAGCTGGAGGAAATCGGTTTCTTCCCCCGGCCCGTCTGTGGCTACGGGGCCGCCTAGGTTTTCCCAAGCAGCCCACTTTTGGAACCACCGGTCCTGCTGAGACTGGTGTTGCTCCATTAACTCTCAGACTAATTGCTGTTGTTGTTCTTGCTGCTGCGTTGCGAACTGCTGCAGCAGCTGAGTCTGTAGCTGGTGGTTTTGCCGCTGCTGCTCTGCCAGCCACTCTAACAACTATTTTGCCTCCATTCTTCCTTCACCACTATCGGTCACTCGAGTTCCCCTCTGCCGGGGTGTGGGTCTATACCCACATTCTCCACCATCTGCCACAGGGGTTACCACCCCCCTCCCTCTTAACCCCGCAAGAGTGTGGGGTAGGGTGGGCCCGCGTTCTGTTCATGGAGGGGCCCTCCCCTACTCTCAGTCCATTTGCTCTAGGCCTATAGGGCGTAGTAGGGTTCCCACGAACCGAGAAGTCCCGGTGGGACTCACACCCTCCTACTTACACCCTGGGGCCCTCTGCCTATAGACTCCTTTGGCGTCGGGGGGTCCCCTTTGGCCCTACGAGTCGGGGCACCGTCCCGACTCTGCGTCCTGCCAGGAATGGGGCGTTGGGTACCTCCTCGGTCGGCGGGCTTCTGCAGAGCTCCGAGTGGCATCTGCGGGCTTCTTTGCAGGCCTCCCTTGGCCGGTCCTCATTGTCGGAAGCCCCGTCGGTCTGGGCAGGGACACACTCTTCCGGTTTCCCCCCAGTCCCTCTCGGTGGGGGGGACGAGGGGCGATGGCCGCTGGCACGCCTGCCATCCGCACCTCCCCCTGGTCCGGCGGCGCTCTCCCCTCCGCATCCTCCGCCTCCGTCTCCGCCCAGCAGGTGCGCCCTCCCCCCAGGTGTGCCGGTGCCGCGCTCAAAAGTGGCTGCTGGCTTGCCGTGAATGTGCGGCAGCACAGCCGGCATTCCTCCAGCTCCCCGTGAGCCGCCCGTGCGCGCGGACCCGGCGTGAGTGACGGGGTCAGCCCATCACATAGCTCAATTCTGACCTCAGTTAGCAGGTACAACTCCTATTGATGGTAACACTAGTGGCACCATGTAACATAAGCTGTGTCTACATTGGCAAGATTTTGCTCAAAAGCGGCCACTTTTGCGCAAAATCTTGCCACCTGTCTACACTAGCTGAGAGTATTTGCGCAAGAACACTGACCTTGTAATGTACAAAATGAGTGCTTCTTGCGCAAATACTCTGATGCTCCCGCTCAGGGATAAGTCCTCTTGAGCAAGTGTTTTTGCGCAAGATGCCAGTGGAAACAGGTAACATCAATTTCTTGCTCAAGAAAGCCCGATGGCTAAAATGGCCATCGGAACTTTCTTGCGCAAGAGAGCATCTACACTGGCACGGATGCTTTTGAGCAAAAGCAAATCTTTTGTGCAAAGGCACATGCCAGTATAGATTCTCTATTGCGCAAATACTTGTAACAGAAAAACTCTTCTGTTAAAAGTATTTGCGCAAAATCATGCCAGTATAGACATAGCCATAGAATAGAAGAACAGAATGGCACAACTCCCTGAATACTTGACTCTGCATGTATCAGCCTTCATCACTGCGGTAATCTTCAAAATTCTGGTTGGAAACTAACTAAATAGCTAACTAATTAACCAGTCCTCAGTTTGGTGAAAGGGCTTTTGTGCCGTGGAATACCAGTTGGAACACTTTGCTACAAGGCCCTTTAACTGTCAGAATGCATAAGGTGCATAAACAAGACAGCTTCAAACCTGACCATGCTGTGCAGTGTCTTGTCGTCATCACTTCAAAGTTTTAATAGCCATATCATGAAGGGTTACACATGTGTGGAATGGAGGACACTAATTCACCACAATTTTGATTGTGATTGTTATAGAAAATAAAAATGTTTTTATTGTATCTTTTCTCAAGCCACTTGCACAGAAAACCCATTATGTAATTAACATAGCTACTCCAGCAGGAGACGTGTCTTGGACAAAAGTTTGTCATAGATTACAGTGGTAGCTTTTAAATGTCACTTTATGACTATCAAGCAACTGCAGCAATAGTAAATGGACGTGACTTTAGTGTAATAAAAATCTTATTTCCTTTAGGCAGCAAGTGCTGTTCTAAGCACCCGGCCTATCAAAAGTGTGTGATTTTCATGGAATATTAATAATAATTTTTTTGCATTCTTTTCTTCCTATGAAACAGTGTTGAGGAAACTATCTGAACTATCATTGCTAGGAAATTTAAATATTTTTTCCAGCGCTTTCAAAATGTTGTGTCTTCTGTGCATGAAGATGAAAGAACAAGATAATGTAAGGGATGATATTTTCATGATAGCATCGTCTTTACTACATATGCTGTTTTCTGGATGAAGCCAGAGAAAATTAAATTCACTTCTGGCACGGATATCACCTAACTATGAACACACGTACATATATTTTTTGACGCCTGTTTCAAGTTACAAAAAGTTTTGAACAATGATATGTGAAAATTCATTTTACAGTGTTGGGTGGCTCTAGTGCAGTGTAGAATATTAGACTTGTTTTCAAAATGATAAACATTAAGGACATCATTTTACAAAAAAAGATGCTCAAATATCCAGTTATAGAGTGATCTTACGGAAGTGAATAGTTAAACATGGTTCTTGATTCCTGTTTGCCTTTGAAAGGGTTGTTTGTAACCCATAAGCTACTAACTGAGCAAAAGAGCATTCTGAAAAGTAAATGAATCTATGTTAGAGGTTTTCTATTTCATAAAACTGATTGTTTGTGTTGTCATATTATGAAATATGATCCCTAATTTTACTACTCCTAGCCATGCTCCATAGAACCTTAGGGTATATCTACACTGCAAAGTTAATTCGAAATAACAACCGTTATTTCAAATTAACTTTAATAGCATCTATACATGCAAACCACTATTTCAAATTTAATTCAAAATAGCGGAGCACTTAATTAGAATTTGGTAAACCTCATTCTTCGAAGAGTAATGCCTAATTCGAAATAGCTAATTCGAAATAAGTGCTGTGTAGACACTTAATTTGATTTAGCTGGCCTCCAGCCCTTCCTAATTTCCCCTGGTGGTCACTCTGGGCCAAACCAGGAAAACTCCTTTCCTCTCCCCCAGCCCCGGAGCCCTTAAAGGGGTAGACTCTGGCCAGATTGCATGTGCCAGATCCAGGCCTGCCAGCAGTCTTTGTCCCGACCCAGTGGCCCCACCATGATCCGGGCAACCAGTGCCAGCCTGCCATCCCCCGCCCAGTCCCCCAACACCCAGGAGCCAGCCAGGGGTCATAGACACCACACTCTCTCCTGGACTAGTGAGGAGATCATGGACCTCACTGAGGTTTGGGTGCAGGCCCCCAATGTCCATGATCTCTGCACTAGATGGTGGAATGCAGCCGTCTATGGCCACATAGCTGCCACCATGGCCCAGAAAGGCCACAGGAGCACCCAGGAGGAGGTGAAAATTAAAGAGCTGCGGCAGGGGTACGCCAGGGCCACTTTGGGCAGCTCCTCAGCAGGGGAAGATACCTGCTCCTACTTCGAGGCACTGGACCACATCCTGGGGGGCGGTGCGATCTGTGCCACCCCGGGGGGCAGCGAGCCGGGACCAGAGGGCCCTGACCAGGGCGCAGAGGAGGAGCCACCGTGGAGGGTGCCACACCAGCCGGACCCCCGAGCTGTCCCTTGCTTACCATGAATCACTCAGCAACCTGTGCACGTTTGAACACGTGCCCTGCCACCCCTGGGCAGATGGCTCCAGCTGCGTGCCACACAAGGGCTGTGGCCTGATAGCCACACGTGTGTGTGAAGAGACCTGACATGCTCGTGACCCCGGGGTGGGACACAGCAGGATGCCCTCCCTTCACAAGCCCCCTTAACATCTGTCCCCCCACCTCACCCACACTATACACAGCACAGGGGTATGGTTGCATGGTCAGGGCAGCTCCCACTCCCAGGGATAGATGGACATTCCGACCATGTGCAAACAAGCACAGCAGCTCTGACGGTGCAGGGTACGGTCATCCTCACCTCACAGAGGGGGGCTGGGCTTCACCCACAGTGTCCCCAGGGAGAACTAACCACTTCTCTTCTTTCTCCACAGCTGCACCAGCTGCATGTGCAGGGCGCACCACCCCGTCCAGGACATGCTCCCGTACCCGAGGTCTCTGCAGGATGACCACTACACTGCAGGGGTACCGAGAGCAGCAGCTGGGGGTCCTGCAAGCCCTGACCCGCACCATGGAGCAGCGGGCACAGGAAGAATGGGCATACCAGAGGAAGCTGCTTGCCCAGGGTCATGCCATCTGTACCCATCTGCAGACCCTGTTGCAGAGTGTGCTGCCTCGTGCCGCTCCAGCACCTGCTGCCCCCCCCAGCTACCGTTCCTCCTCCGACATCTTCTCCCCCTCCCGCCTCTCTTGCCTCAAACTCCTCACCCTCCTCCTCAGTCTCCACACCCCCCACCTCAACATCCACACCTTCCTCCCCATTCTCCCGGGGACGCTGAGGCCCCCACTCCCGCCGTGCTGGGAGACATGTGGCCCGACGAGACCCCCACCCCTGTGCGCTGAGCTTCCCCTCCCCCTTCCTCCCCTTGCTTCTCCTTTCCAGCTCCCTCCTCCCAGTTTTCCCCCTCCCCTCTCCCACCCTCTTTTCTCCTGCCTCCTTTTCCCAGTCTCCCCAGAGGTTCATCCCCCCTAGTTTTATTCAATAAACCCAGTTTCTATTTTTGAAAAAAAATGTATTTTATTTGACATCAGGAAGGGTGGGTGGGAGGGGTAATGATAGAAATGTAGCTGTGTTAGTCTGGTCTAGCTGAAACAAAAAACAGGACTATGTAGCACTTTACATAGGGACGAGTAAGTGGAAGGACGTGAGGGAGGAATGGGGCACAAGCCCCCGGTGGGGAGGACCAGGGAGGCTCTGAAGGCTCCTCGGGGTGGGCGCTCTCCCGCAGGGCCTCCTGGATCCTGACAACCTCCCGATGGACCCCCCGGATGGCAGCCTGCAGCAAGTGCAGCCGGGCTGATGGCAACAACCCCATGAGATGCACCGGCATGCCCAGGGGCAGCTCTGGCTCCATGTAGCCAAGTGCTGTGGTGTCCCGTGTACGGGCACTCAGGGCATTCCAAGACAGGACTGCTTTGCTGTCCCTCATTGAGGTAGACAAGCAAGCAGGGAACCCTGAGAACTGTCTTCTGGGATGGGGGTAGGGTCCCTTTAAGCATGGAGCTCAGTAACCCTCAGGCAGCAGCCCCACACACTAAGTCCTAACCTGCCGCCCTGCCGGCACTGGTTCCGGCCAGCCTTAACTTCGGTTCAGGATCCACTCGTGGATGCGCTATTTCAAAATAGCAAAACGCTATTTCAAAATAGTTTTTGTGTATAGATGCGTTATTTCGAATTAGCTTAATTTGAATTAACTATTTCGAATTAAGTTAACTTCAATTAACGCTGTAGTGTAGACAAACCCTTACTGAGTACCTTACCCCATTGAAAGGGTAGGTGGAGAGACTACTCATGGAATAAGTGGTTCAGTGAGACTGTGGGTGGAGGAATGGAACCTTATATTTTACAATTTAAGATGACATCATAGATGGAACTTATCCCTCAGAAACAGCTGATCACAGCCAATCATGATTTTTCTGGAATATGTTAAAGCTTTCACTCTACTTTAGTGCAGCTATACCAGCACTTCCTTGCCCCAAGGAACCTTTCTACAAAAAACTGGAGCCCTTACTCTATTCTTCTGAATAAGTGGGTTGTGCCCATGAAAGCTCATGATACCATCTACATTTTTTTGGTAGTCTCTTAGGTGCTGCAGATCTATTCATTGGGTTTTTTTTTAAAGTTTTTATATTTAAAGAGAAGATCAAACCAGGCCCTTCAACAAAAACTGCATTCCACCACTGGGGGAGAATTCCAGTCTTATGCTATTCATGGGTATTGTGAGATTCCAAACATTCTGCAAGTTGCTTTTGCCAGCTCTTTGATGCAAAATCTAGAAGGCACTAAGCAATTTTTAAGCCTGTTTATGATTACACAGACTGTTAATTACAGGTCTGGAACTTACTGGCCTGTTTTTGCTTGGAAATGTACACAGTTTTTGAGATTATTTTGTAGACCTAGCATCACTTGATGCCTCCTTTGTCTTGTCTGCATAGCTAGACACTCTCACTTTCCAGAGACACTTAAGTGTAATTTCAATCAAAATTTTCTTCTGCTCTGCACAATGTCCTATGTATAGTGTTCAATAATGTTGAATCGTTGTATGGAGCTTGTACAAAGTGATTCTGATATTATCAAGAGTAAGTAGTAAGGCACATGAATTTTCCCATAGATGATACGCAAAACCTAGGGGGAGAGAGTTCCTCTTCTTTTCTATCTACACATCTGAAATATTCAGTATATTTGATGAGCTGCTTTTGCACAGTTTTCTATTTTTCAGATTAGAGAGATGAAATTTAGTTTAGTAATGGGGGAGCTTACACAGGCTGTAGAAGTCCCAAGTTCAGTTTCCTCTCTGCCACAGGTATCCTACCTGAACCTGGGCAGTCGTAGCCTCCCTGTGCCTTAGCTCTCCATGGCTACATCTAGACTGGCATGATTTTCCGTAAATGCTTTTAACGGAAAAGTTTTCCGTTAAAAACATTTGCGGAAAAGAGCATCTAGATTGGCACGGACGCTTTTCCGCAAAAACACTTTTTGAGGAAAGGCGTCCGTGCCAATCTAGACGCGCTTTTCCGCAAAAAAGCCCCGATTGCCATTTTTGCCTTTGGGGTTTTTTTGTGCAAAACAAATCTCAGCTGTCTACAATGGCCCTTTTGCGCAAAAGCTTTGCACAAAAGGGCTTTTGCCTGAATGGGAGTATCATAGTATTTCCGCAAGAAGTACTGATTACTTACATGAGATCATCAGTGTTCTTGCGGAAATTCAAGCGGCCAGCTGCTTTTGCGGAAAACCTTTCCAGTCTAGACACAGCCCATCTGTAAAATGGGAATAATTGCACTTTCCCTACCTCAGGGGGCTTGTGGGGATAAATACATTGAAGACTGCGAGGTGCTCAGGTGGCTATGGGGATCATAAAATACGGATAAAGGCTGTGAAAAGGAGTTGAGAGCCCAATTTGGTGGTTAGTGGCACATAGGCAGACTGTTGGGACTACACAAACACCCATTGACTTTAACGGGGCTCTGTACAAGTTATCCATGGCAGGACTGGGACCTTAGATATGAATACCTCTGATCATGATGCCTTTGTAGTGCTTGGCTGTGTATAGAGTAATATTTTTTCATTTTGGATGGTCTGGAAGCATTACCATTACCCTTCTGAAAATGAATATTTCTTGTAGTTTGAAGAAACAGATTGACCAGCCCAGGTAGTCAAGACTTGATTTTATTAATAAAATCCATATTTTTCCTCTTTGAGGTGACAGTTACAAACTTTGGTTCAAAAATAAAAGAAATTCTGAACAGCAAAAGGTTGACTTTTGAAATCTCACTTTTACATGTATTAAATATCAGTTGGAATGAGGCAGTGGAATCTGGTACCAATTAATTTAACAATTTATATAAGAAATAGTAACAAACATTTATTTTCAAGTCTTACATATATTATGAAAAATAATTACAAAAGGATTTGTGTTTTAAAGTTAAAATGTGATTTCTACTCCGTACTACCTGAAAAAAAAAAGTTTAGCTGAAAGGCCAAACCAAACTTTTTGCGAGATTTGGATTGCAAATTATAACAGTTTGGGTCAGAAAACAAGCTCTGTAGGTAGTAGTCCCCTTGTACTTTGCTTTGCAACTAGGTAGAATCACATGACCTAGACATATTGTGTCCCTGGCCTTAACTTGAAATAACAGAGAATTCATATTGATGGGATGGGCAAATAATATATGGGCTATCATGTGGAACTTAGTATCCAGTTCAGAAGCAAATATTCATCATTGATCAAATAAAAGCTATGTAAACACTGCACAAATCCATAAATAGTTGTTTTGAATCAAGTTTTAATATTTATATAGTTCAAAGAAGCACAATGAAAACAAATTCAGATGAGATTTTTAAAAAGGATAACTATAACTACAAGTTACTTCACATAGACTTAAACAGATCTCTGCACATACTCCCCCCCATTTGTCATACACATTTCCTCCACCCAAAATATGAACTTGCTTATTTTTAGGTATATACAGGTATCTTAAGAAATTCTGGAATCTGAAAAGGAAAAAAAAAAGTCTGAGGTAATAGCACCATGGAATACAGCACCTCGGTGGGTGCATTCTTTCTTGAAATTCATTATCACAAAGTAATATTAACAAAGAAGTGTTGTTTTGAGCGTCTTGCCAAAAGATTTTCCAGTTTTTGCCACCTGAAGTTTTGTTGGCGACTTCAAATAACAGAGCTTTTCAACATAAATATATACAAAGGGACTTTATTATTAATCAGAAAATTTAAATTGGTTCACTGGAAATTACAGCTTTATTTTTCATAATACATACACAGTATTGACAACATAGTTTTGCAATTATAAAATAAGAGCCAGATGCAATTCAGAGACACATGCAAGTTTTGGAAATGGACACAGAAAAAACAGTATAGTACTGTACATAGAATAATTACAATTTATTAAACACACCTCCTTAGCACCTCTTTGTTGAAATGGAAGGAGCACCATTCATTTTTTACAGCACCAAGGAATCCAAAGGGAATATTCATAAAGTTAATCCTATGTTGTCTGTCTCTGCCACACCCTTTTATGTCCTCACGATTTGCCAAATAAGTTTAAGTCATGTGATTCTGGCCCTACAAGGGCAACGAATATTTCCTAGATAAGACATACGTACCCAGCATGACATTTTTTCTATGCCATCCTTAATCAAAACTTGCATGTGGCATGAAGTGGGTTGGTGGCACCAAGACACAACTTGTTTGCCGATCTGCTCAACTGCCCTATACTTAACCGAGGAAACAGACGGGACCAACTTCAAATCCAAACTTCTGGTTCTGGTCACCAAAGTCATTAATCATCACATCAACAATAGGCACTTGGTCTATTTTAGGTGTATTGATTTCAATGACAGTCTTTCCATAGCCTTTTCTTGACTGTGAAAAGAAAAAGGCAAAAGAAAATTAAAAAATGGTTATACATAAAAGCTGCAATGTTATAGATCTTTCACAAATTAACTTTACAATATGTACTGTAATTATACATAACTGGCCTCCCGTGTACTGAACAGTATGCACTAATGCCAGATGTTCCTAATAAGATGGTTTTGAGTTCTTTTCTTTTTTTGAAAATTATTTTTATCTTCTAAAAATGCTAATGTGAAACCGCTGATTTTTTTAAAAGAGAAAGTGATTGAACATCACAAAAAGCTCTGGGCTAAAATAGGTCCTCTCACTGGAAAAATCTATGAGAATTTTAAAGTCCCTTGGAGAATCCTGAGTACTAATGCAGTAGCTGGTGAGTATATTTTGGGGGACTGTGGAGATTTCACCCTCATGAAGAGGCCAGTAATCCGGTCTGGGGACAATAACTGAGATACTGTGCACTTCCCAGGACAAAGGCTGTAACCTCCTTACAAAGTGCTACAGCAGCTAGCTGGAAATTCTAAACAGGCAGATCTCTGCTATTATTGCTAGATTGTACACCTCGGTTTATTTTAAAAAAGGGGAACCCCTGTTAATTGTGGGAGAAGATGTCAGCTTCATCATCTCCTATGTTATTTTAGCCAACCAAAGCAATATCTTGAGCTTCTGTGATCTTCTGTGATCTTACTCCCTCATCAATCCCCCCATCTGAGAGGAAACACTGAGAAAGTTGAGAGAATGCCACATCAGGCTATGATAAAAAGAGACATACATTTTAGTGTTGTGAGCTTATGAATGGCACTGTACCCCCAAACCATTTCACTACTTCTCCCAAGAGTTCCACATACAGATGCCATAATAACAGAAGCTACACAACCCTCCTCACCAAAAGCCCTAACATAACTAGGAAGAGAGGTACACATGGAAGAGACGCAGTTATAGAATAGAATGCTATGGTACTCCATCAGGAGAAGACTTCTGTCAGACAAACAAAACAGTAGTGTTTGTCTGCAGAAAAAAAGAACACAGCCATTCTACCAAACTCTGCCAGATTTCACACATGTGCGAACCCTGCTGGTATACTGCATCAAAATAGATGTAAAAGAATCCATAGTAAACATGATCCACTGCCAACAAGAGATCCCTGACCAACTACACTAGCAATGTCTTTGTATCCCAGCCAGACCCCCATAGTCAGCCCTTCACAGCTGCCATTGCAGTCGGGGGCCAGGAGCCCGGGACTGCAGCAGTGGCAGCAGGAGCTCCAGTGCTTGGGTGGTGATTTGGAAGGGCTGGTGCTCTGGCTGCTGCTGCTGTGGTAGTGACAGTTGGGAGCCCCACACCCCTTTAAATCAATGGGTTGTCCCATTTGCTGACCCGTCAGCAGAGCTGCCAGACCCTACCAACAGGGCCAACAATGGAGAGTAGGGGGTAGCAAAAGGGGCAAAGCTTTAACATAAGCTATGTATGGGCCAATGCCAGCAGCCACTTCTTATTGGTATGCTATACCGGTCTGTACCAGCCCATTTTCACCTCTGCTCACAACCCAGTCTAATGCAGATGGGAAAAGCTGTAGGTTACCCAAGGACTTCAGGTATTGCTCCACGCTATTAATCATAACCTCCTCTGTAATTGTCTCTAAACAAAGGTATTTATAGAGAGGATACTTAAATATCACAGAAACTCAATGATCAGTCAGGTGTAAATGGTATGAAGTATCATATGTAGGTGTCCAGAAAACAAAGGGCAAAATATTCAGCATTGAAACATGACTTTTGAGGCAAGACGCGAACATCTGATAAACCTGAATGGGCCCAGTACCTTGTTGGAGAGATAATCAGATAGCTGGTGTATGTATGTAATAATCCAAGTGACAATAGAGAAGCTGGAAGAAGTGGCCAGGATATAATCTATGCACTTTACTTTGGCTTGAGTTCTGCTCTTTTTTTAGGGTACATCTACATTGCACACTTATTTTGAAATAAGCTATTCTGGAAGAAATACTCCATAATAACTTATTTCAAAATAGCACATTTACACTACAGGAAAGGCTCAAAATAATCCAAGGCAGGCTTCCCTAATGTGGATGTGCTGCCTCGATTTAGAGCCCCAGGAGGCAGTGGGGAGTAATTAGTTTGAATGGCCCTGGGGAGGAGCTATTTTGAAATAGCAGCAGTGGAGTGTCTACACTACAGCTATTTTGAAATTGCTATTTTGGAATAGGCATTATTCCCAGTGGAATGAGGTTTACAGATGTTGGAATAAGCCATCGGTTATTTTGAATTTATTTCAAAATAATGGAATTGCTGTGTAGACACTGTGAATATATGAAGTACAGCTCTCTGAAGCAAATTTTTATTATATTCACTTTGGCTGCGTCTACACAGCAGGGCTTAACTAGAAATAAGCTACGCAAATTGACCTACGTCAATTGTATAGCTTATTTTAAAAAAGCTTATTTTGAAATTGGGAGCATCTCCACAGAACTTATTTCAAAACAGAGCACTCTTCCTCCAACTCCTCGGGCAATGAGGATTACACAGGAGTTGGAGTAAGAAGTCCTCCAGCTTGACAGTATTTCAATATTATTTCGAAATAACTGCGCGCTGTGTAGACATGGACTAAGTTATTTTGAAATAATGCTAGTTATTTCAAAATAATGTTGCTGTGTAGACGTACCCTTTGTGTTTTTCCCTTTCATTAACTGATTTCAAGTTAACACATATTAACAGTGCAATGCTGCCTTTCATAATGCTCATTTTCCATTGCTTTTGTCTTACATAACACTTACAATAGCAAAACAGTTAATTTCAACACACTGGCACTAACAGCATGCATTCATGCCAAACTTTTCTTTGCTATTGCTTACATTATGTTTAATATTTTTGATACATTTATGAAATTTAAAGAAATGACTAATTCAATGTAATTAAAATTTTAAAAACAAAATCTTCAGAGCTTTTCACGGAAGCAAACCAGCGTAAGAATGAACTAGTTTGACTACTAAGCTCACCTGTCATATTAAAATAGAGAAGAATATTTGGAGCCTATACTTACTGCACAGCTATCATGAAGAGCTTTGATGTAAAGATTGTTGTCATAAGACATCTCTTCGTCATTTGATCCTAAGAACCTCAGTGCTTTGTCGTAGCTGTCAGATGACACATCATGCCAAGCTACTGACTGATGACAGTTGTAAGTGAAATTTTGTCTGGCAGAGGCACTCAGTAGTTTAAGGAATGTCATTTGAACCATATTAATGGAATTGCCTTCAACGTCCACATAGGAAAGCTGGAAAAATAAGTAGGCACATGAACATTTGGTTGCTTCCTTCTCTTAAATTTTAAACCAGAAAATTCTGGTTGACACAGAATCTCATTAACAGACTTTAATGTAAAAAATAGCTGATACATTCTAAATCATCAGTGTTAGATTTTAAAGCATAATCAAGCTATGAATCAGTAAACAGGTTTTCACTTTGCACCAGGAATTGTGACAAACAACTACATATATTTAGCTGCAACCTACTGCAAGATAAAGAGAATCATGTCCATTCAGGTTGAAACTCTCTAGTCTGGCATCCTTAGGACCTGACTGGTGTTGAACCAGAGAATTTGTTGGACTAAGGGAGGTAAATGAAGAGTGCCAGTGGCTCTCCATAGGCAGGGAAGAATGAGGTGCAGAGGGGGGGAGGCTGCAGCACCCCCAAACTTTGTGCCCAGGATGGCCCCTTGCTTGGGGGCTGCAATGCTAGCCTCATGTCACAGCCATAAGCCCCTCTGCTGCTGCCTGATGTTTCATCTTCAGGTCCCTCATTGGGGGTCCCAGTGGCTGGTCCCAGACCCAGGCCACTGGCCCTTTGCTCTGGGTCCCAGCTGCTGGCACCAGGTCCCAGATGCTGTCTGCATGGCTCTGCTCCTGGCTTCAGCCAGGGGCTCCACAGCCATCCTACCTCTTCCCTGCATGCTCTCCTGAACAAGTCCCATCTCCACTCCTCTCCCTCCTTTCTGGAGCTTGAGCACCACAAACAGCTGATTTGTGGCACTCTGGAAATGCTGGGGGAGGGGGGGAGTTGGTAAGTGCGGGAATACTAGCATGCGAGAGATGTGGGGGGAGGGGACAAAGAGGATCTTGGCACCCATTACCAATATCCCGGTGGGCGATCCTGAGTCCATGACTATGCCAGAGGTTCAACCTGTAATAGCCAATTCTTCTGGGACATAGATTCGGTTATGTCTGTTGTACTGAATATGCATAAACGATGCTGCAGCCTGTCTGCAGTTACCTGGGATTGAGCATGGGGAGCTGCACTTAAGCTACTCTGCAGAAGGTTGGTGGTGGTGCGAGAGCTGCCACAATGCATTTGTCTGCTCTGCAGTTAACCACTGGCAGTTTTGGTACATTTGAAGCATGATAAATAGAAAAGCACAGGACAAGTTCTTGCTGTCCAATGTGAAAGAGATTACTTACAGGCCTTTATGTTTAAAGGGGAAAAGGTTGAGGTTGCACAAATTCCTTTCTGCATTGTATAGTCAGAATTACTTGGCTTGTGACTTGTATAGTCAGAATTACTTGAGTTGTTTGTGACTCATACATTGAGGTGACTACTTACCAGTTTGCCTCTCTTAAATTCACTAAACCAGGCTCCTGGATTCTCCTTTGGCCATGATGAAATTCTGACCTGTTGTAAAGGAGCAGAGATTGTGAGTATTTACTCCATTAGTTAGAAAAAAGAACGCATTTAAATGCAAAATACATTTTCCTTGTGGGATATCAACCTATTTTAAGTGGCCTTTGGAGCTATGCAGAGACACATCTACATTTGATTTATTTAATTCTCCAAAACTGGATACTTTGCTTAGACAGAGATAAAATGCCTGCAAATTAATTGCTTCAGGCCAACTGAATCGAATTAAAGATGACAGAATAATTTCTGTTCATAAGGTGTACAGAGTATGTAGCAGTGATACTTGAGATTAATTCAGATAAGTTATTGAGGTACACTGAACCAGTTTGGATTAATTAAGATTTGCCCTGGTATGACTACATTGATTTATATCCCTCATCTAGATAGGGTTTATGGGAGCCGTCTTCTTCACTGGTTGCACTTTAGGCAGCCATTCATACTCATGGGTGTGAAACACTCTCAGTTAATAACAGTGTTTTTCAGCCACTTTGTTCAGGTATAAATGATATCACCAGGGGCAAGACAGTGGAGAATCAGACAGTACAGTTTATCTATCTTGTATGTGTCAGACTGAACTCCATGTTCATTAGAAAAGGGTAAATAGCCATGTCATGTCCTGGCCTGCAGGAGACACTGCGTTAATAAGCAGGTGAATAAAAAAGTGCATCTGAGCAAAAGGGGGCAAAAATGGCTATTTTAAAATTTTCTTTATCATTTCATTGCCTTTGTCTTGTTTATGCAAGTGAAATGCATTAATTATCCTGTAAGAAAACAGGCAAATGAAAATGTGACAGTATAATTTTCCTATTTAGTTCAATATTGCAACAACACGGCATGATCTGTCAGACGTCAACCCAAAACACAGATTGGTACTTACTCCTTCAGATTTCTTATCAGGGTAGATGCAAGTTTCACCACCTGCTGTGAAATTACAGTACACTTTGAAGGAGTCTCCAGAGCAGCCCTGATTAGGATCAATCCAATATTCACCTAAAACAAATGAGAGAGGTTTTACTTAAGATAATGATTTATTTGGAAGTCATATTTCACTGCCATCTGATGCTGCTCTAAACATTTTAGCTGTAAAGATGGGGAAACAAAAACAATTCCTTTATGTCATTGCCTTTATTGCTTCTTTATGAAGGATGAAACCAGACTCAGTCTTTTTTTTTTAATTTTAGCTTGTATTTTACTTTAGGTCATGACTGCCTTTGTTTGCTGAAGGACTTTAGTAAGTCTTTTGCAGAACTGGTGAATGATACCACAGGAGGCTGAAATCTGAGGCAGAGCTCTGAGAGAGAGACCCCAATGAACAGAAACAGTATGTTTTATATGTCTGTCTCCTGGGACTTCAACATCCAGATTCTCTAGTTAAAGAAAAGTCAGAACCTGATATTTCAAAATGTTGAAATAAAAGCAACCAGAAAACATGTTCAGGCTACATCCGAAAAGAGCCTAGGCCGGAGTGTGATGTTTAGGGACAGCCCTGTGTTAAGGGTGGTGCAGAGCTGTAAAGCCACACCAGGGGGCATGTCAGAAACGGCAGGTGCGTAGAAACAGGGTGCCTCCTAATGCATACCTCCATAGAATTCAGCTTATTTCTCCACCTCTGTTGCTGGTATATGCTGAGACCAGAGTCATTGTCCCTGCTTTTATATCCTAACTTACATATCTCCACAGGTAGCTCTGGTGGAAATGAAGATAAGCCTCAGATTCAGTCATTTTACCACTATGTTGCCTAACTCTGAAGCTGCAGCTGTAGAGGAAGCCCAGCTGTTTCCTGATAGAAAAAGCATCATCACAATGGCTGGTTAGATAACATAATGACAAAAACACTTGGACCTGTCTGAGCCTTTTCTGCTATCCCTCTTATAAGTCCTAGAAATTCCAATGTAGATAATGGCTGAGGGGTAAATGCTCTAGTCAGTCCCAGGACCATTCAAATGTCAGTCTCTTAGGTGACTGCTATCGATCATTCTAATTATAATGGTGTTTTCTTGGTGTTGACTAATACCACCAGCTAATACCACCTTATTGGCAGGACAGCAAATAGCAATGGTTTTCAGTAATTATCATCCTAGTCCAAATGCTAGCCAAAGTGCAGGTTTCTAGAAGATATGCATTACCAATCCTTTCACTGTCTCCTGAACGTAAAGTATGGAACAAAAGAATGTATGTATGTATGATATTTGTGATAATAGCTACAGCCGTTTAAGCATTCTTTATTCAGACAGTCCTGACAGCTAGCTCCCTACTCCCAAGAGCTTTGTAATGAAATAAATGTTTTCACTTTTATTTTAACCAAATTAAACCCTCATTCATATTAAAACAAAAGCTCCAAATAATAGATAAATACTGGTAAATGAAGAAGTCAGAGACTTTCTATAAAAGATAGTCTTTATAATGGAGGTACTGAATTGTAAATTATGTACTTTTCATACAGCGCATTCACTTCTTAACTGTTCCTCCAGGCAACCATCTGTTTTTATGTGTCTAGAGTGAAAGCAATAAGTATTATTAAATTGTCAAAATGTATTTTTGCTCTCATTTTAAAATGTGACAAAATTATTTTGAATGGGGAGAAATATACATTATAATAGAGGAAATATAAAGGCAGGAGAGCTATATGAAAGTTAGCCTTCATTTAAAGCTTACCAGGGAGGAAGCATAGTTTAAATGAATAAATATACAAAGATATTTGTCTGAAACACTGCCTGATTTATGACTATGCACTTTATTAAACCTTCATGCCAAAAAGTACTAGGGTGAAAGAATTATGGAGGAATGTACTGTGAACAGTACTCAGTAATGTCCTATACAACTCTCTGATTGTTTTTTAAAATTCTGGACTAATATTGTAGCACCCCGCCATCCACCAATAAAATACTTATATCTTTCGGGTGAAATCTGGATATTATTAAATCTGGTTTTATGTTCCCATTGATTTCAAAGGCACAAAGACATCACCCTCTGTTCTTTGGAAAATGTGGCTTAGTAAAATGCAAAAACTACCTTTCCAAATAAACATTTAAACTTTTATTTCTTTCCTTGCTAATATGCTTTTTATAACACAATTTGTAAAAGCTGTAAATCTAAAACTAAACTAACTGTATTGCATATGTAATGAACTCTTGCTTTACAGACACAGAATATCTATAGTTGAAATTAAATACACCATGTTTATAAATGGCTTTTTTTGCCTGCAAGAATGGATTTAATGAACATTTTCTTTGCTTTTATTTGGAGACTATATTAACCATATAACTAGAATTAATGAGCTGACAGTATTTCTTAGTAAATTATAACCTCAGCCCATTTTCCTTTGTCATGTAATATTAAACATACCATCTGGGAAGTCTGGGTGGCAGAGTTGTAGGTCTTTGCATGTTCGGGCTGGGTTGGTCTGAGTGCCCATTGGATACTTCATATGCTCAATATCTTGCTTCAGGGAATTGAGTGAACCAAAGATTTCCTCCATGCCATCAGAGTAGTCCAGGATGTTATCAACTGCATCAGAAAGCATGTAATCTGAAGATCTTCTCGTCTTTTTGGGTGACTGGATTGGCAAAGGCTGGATAACTTCCCCTGGGGGACCCTGTAAAGCACAACACATAATTTGGTTGCCTTTTCTTTTTATTTCCCAGATGCATAAAGAGATTGATAGATAGGAAGTCTGGTTGTAAGTGGTTTAAATGGTCTGACTTCTTTTTATTTTATTTTATTTTATTTTATTTTATTGGTGATTTTTGTTTCTTTGGCCAAGTGTTGATGAAATAGAGAAAGAGAGAGAGAGAGAGATTCTGTCTGGCCCACTGCACCCTAAACTCAAAATAAGATATGAAATTTCAGATTGAATTTCAAAATAGCATATTTTGAAATTTGGTGCACCTACACAGCCACTATTTTGAGACATCTTTTAACCCTTGAGAGTTACAAGGATGCTGAAATAGCGCATTTGCTATTTCAAGACCTATCCTGAAATACCAGGTGTGTTCAAAAGTCACGGGGTAGTTATTTCAGGACACTTCGGGTATCTCGAAATAGCCCTACTGTGTTGACATACCCTATGGGAACAGAGAAGGATCATATGGAGCAAAATTATAATCCAGAAATCCACAATCAGAAAAGAGTGGGGAATGAATTATCCCTGCTCCCCAATAGGTCCACAACGCTTCAAAAGCAGCAGAGAAGAGGCAGGCATGGGCCAACCACTTGGAGAACACTAAGTTGCCTTCCAAAATAGATGCAGTTCTGGGATTGTTTGTCCCAGTGCACCTGGGAAACAAGCTTAGGCAGACAGTTTCTTGGTATGCTCACACTCTAGAATTAAACTAAAAATATTTAAAATTTCTGGAGAACCAAAATTCCACCAACAGTTGCATTTTAGATTGAACAAAATGTTCCATTTCAAGGAAATCAATGTCTCACTTTGATTTTGACTTTTTGCATTTTATAAACTCAAGAAATGGAAAATCAAAATGTTATGTTCTACAACTAGAAGGGGTTCCCTCCCTTCAGATTTTTGTTTCAGAATGAGTTTTTGTCAGAGGCATTGCATTTCCTTTTTTTTGTTTTGAAAATTTCGAATCAGCTCTAACATATTCCTTTTCTTCAGCTTTCCAAAGTCCTACCTGCCAGGATTACAAAACAGGATCATTTGGAGTGGACCACATAGGCCATGTCTACAGTACAGATAAATAAGATTGAAGCAGCCCGCAATTGATCTTCCAGGGTTTGAATTAGTAGGTCTAGTGAAGACACACTAATTAGAACTGAGGGGGCACTCCTGTCGATGCTGGTAGCCCCCTTCTGTGAGGAGTAAGGGAAGTTGAAGGGAGAGTATGCTCCCTTCGACTTCCCACAGTGTGGAGGGCACCAAAATTCGAGTTAAGATGCTTCGACTTATGCAACTTCAGCTACATTAATTGCGTAGCTTATCTTAATTCAACCTTATCCCTAGTGTAGAGCAGGCATAACTGAATGCATTGTCAAATAAGTGATTTTACTCACGGGAGGACCCGGGGGACCAGGTAAACCACCATCACCCTTCTGACCACCAGGACCCTATAAACCAGAGAAAGAAACACTAACTTAACAATCTTGAAAAACAAAACAACAGAGAGTTTTTAAAGAAAAACACTAACTCCAAGGGAAAATACTAAACACATCTGGACAGAAGTTACTTACAGTTGATCCTTTGGAACCCTTTGGACCTTGAGGACCCTAGAGGACAATGGACACAGTTACACTGAATTGTACTCAGGCTAGGATGAGAATATATTGAACTGAACAACATTTGTCAAAACACTTAGGATGTAATTACTTACAGGTAAGCCAGGAGGACCAGGGGGGCCAAGTGGACCAGCGAGACCAGAAATGCCCTAAAGAAGAATAAGCAGAAAATTATTATTCTAGCTGAACAGCTTCTGCTATACCAAGCAACAGTGACTGGGACAATGAGATATCAAGTGTACCTACAGAGTAGTTCTGTGTATAGTTTGAGTCATCTTAATGATATAGATCCTGTTCTATGATTAACAACATGACATGACAATTTGAGTTCTGTTTTTTTCTACTCATCCCCCCAGTTTCATAAAGCCACTCCCCCATCCACTGTCAAATCCTCCTTAAGGCCTATTTTTGACACAGAATTCTGTGTCACATGCATACAGAATACTGCCAATGGATAAAAGACAGATGGGTTATGAGCTACATTGTGACTACAGCTAGTATACATGAAAATGTTGAGCAAACTGCTGTGTCCATGTTCTCCGCCTGTTTGTTTCATCCACACAGTGACTCTTGTTGTTCAGCTAGATTCTAACCTCTTTAGCTTTATGAAACATTTGTACAACACCTAGAACAATGGGACCTTCATTCCTGAATGAAGATTCTATGTGCTGCTGCTGCTGTAATTTAAAGGCTCCTCATCTAAAAGATCTGTGCAAAAGGTTTTAGAATTCAAATTCTTTTCTTCTTGCCTTGGCAGACAGAATAAACTTATACAAGCAATTAAATAGAAACAAAAGTATAATTTACTAACTGCATCGCCCTTGGGTCCGAGAGCTCCTTGTGGACCAGGAAGACCCCTGTCACCCTTTTCACCCTGTTCTCCTGGAGGGCCAATCAGACCAATCAAACCGGGATGTCCCTAGAAAAGAACCAGAGAAAAATAAGATTGAAGGTCAAGGTATGTAACTATGAATGCATCTAAATTAAATGAGCAATATATTTTGATAGCTTAGAGTATTGAAAAATCATCACTGAAAAATCCTAAAAACAGTAGGCACTCAATTATTCTGCAGGTACATGCATTTGCGGACTGATTTTTATGCTTAAAAATTACCTGCAGAATTAACTAGTTATTCTATGAAAAATAAATCGGTGAGTACTAAGTACTAGGACCTTACAGAAGCCAATACAGAAATAACAATACCTGTCAGTATAGGCTTCACAACCTTGTCAAGATTTAAATGTTCCAAAATAAAGTAGAGTTTTAAACCACTTCAATATGTAATATACATGTATATCAACAAAACTCATAACAAAACGGGCTTCATACTGAATAATTTCTCTTATCATACAGTTCCTCTTGCCCTGGTAGATCAGTGGACTTTGGGTACCTATTTCCCTTAGGATTCTTTGGCAAGCCCACCCTATGCCTTTAAAGTCATTATTGCTATTAATTCACACTACAGAAAAATACACTTGTTCTATATTTTGTGACTTTTTATATATAAAATGCTAATATGTCTTATCCTCATCTGTGAAACTACATGCATGTCCCCTATGGATTTCTGTGGGTTCTTAATTACAGAGAAAAGCAAAGGTCAATACATTTATCTTCCAAGCAATGACTGTTGCTTTCTTTCTGAATGCCTCTGGGATGGGAAGACATGGTCTACATTTTCATTACTACTATTGTGGCAGGAGTGAATTGATTGAGGGGTGCCACTCACCTGTCTTGCTTTCATGTCATTAGGACATCTTATATACAACAATATAGGCCCTCTGCCAGGATGTGGCTTTTAGATTAATGTGATAGTTATGGAGCCTCTCTCAAATTGAGACACAAAGGGAGAAATTTCCACCTACCTTCTCACCCTTGGAACCTGGGTCTCCCTTCAATCCAGGCAAGCCAGGGGGGCCCTAAGTAGATCAATGGAAATAGTGTTAAACACACATTTACAATGGCATGACATTCTGTACATGATGCACTCATAATATTGATGTAAAATCATAAAAGTTCTGTAAGTTCATGGATAGTGACATTCAATGGCTGATGATGGACTATGTGTACAACTTAGGGCACAAGATACTCTTTAAGTATATGTTTAAAAGAAACACTTCTGACCCATTATAATAATAGAGTAGCTGATTTTGACAGGACTAGGAAGTGGAAGTGAGGGACAACGTGACCAGAAATGTATAAGGAAAGAGCTCTTTAATGGTCAATTGAAAGTCTTCACGTGGCACTGAAAATACCCAGTGAAGTATGTGATGGTTAAACACGTTTTTTAATTTATATGTTGTTGATCTTTCTTTTGCTAGTGGCCACTTTACATGCTTTTCATTATTTCTCCAATTACGCTTGTTATTTATTATCCCTATCCTGTTATGATACAGTGGTAAAGAGACCTCCTAATTAACTTACGTTGGTAGTACAGCTCAGTAATGTCTTGCAGATTCTTTAGCTGGCGTCTTTTATTTATTAATTTTCCCCTATTTTCCCATTGGTCTGAGAGCCACTCTATGTTAGTGGCTCCCTTGGGTGTAGGAAGCTAAGGGCCTGTCTACACTGAGAAATTATTTTGAATTAACTAAATTTGAAATACAAACTCCCGAAATAACTATTTCAAAAAAAGCTTATTCTCTGAGGAAAGCAGGCATAGATTTTTAAATAACCAGCCCGTTATTTCGAAATAACAGGCTTGGTAGTGTGGATGCTCGCCTTGTTATTTCAAAATAAGGTGGTTATTTCGAAATAACTTCCCTAGTGTAGACCAGGGCTAAGGGTTTAATTCCTTGGTCTGTCACAAACTTCCTGTGTAACCTTGGTTAGACCCAGACTTTCTTTGTTCAGCACTATTGCATTATGATATGGATAGCAGTCATAAGTGACTTTTAACGTGGCACAGGTTTAGAAGTGCCATAACTCTTCATGTACAAAATGTTATTTGGTGTGTACCTTTTTTATTTCTACTTCAGGATATCAGTTGATGCAAAAGCCTAGTCAAATACATAATTCATGAATAAAAACGGAAAAGGAAAACAGGGTTGATAAGTTTTTAAGCTTCTGGAATAGAGAATCAAACATTTTCACCTGCAGTGCACTGTACTCTGCTGCATATCTACTTTGGCATGCTTCTCACAACTGCACTCCATGGGGGATGCAACCTAAACTCAGCAACTGCTGCTTCTGAACTTCATTTAAGATGTGAACCAAAGTTTTCATATGTGACTGTATAAATATAATGATTTACTAGAGCTAACTAATCAAAAAGCAATCCAGAACACTTATTTTCAGTGGTATATAACTCATTAATATTACTTTGCTGCTGATTGAAATTGGGCATTAAAAAGAGCCTCAGCAGAGGTCTTTTAACTATACATTTATTTTATATCTCATGGGACATTTTTGCTACTTTTTTAATGTAAAGTAATTTTGCATTGCTTTTTTGCTTTAGAAGATTGTTCTTTGATTAAGGGACAGAGCTGGGATGAAGGTGATCTGAATTCAGTTCCAGACTCGTCCACAGATTAATTAACTGACCTTGAGCAAGTCATTTAATCTCTGGGCCTTGATCTGCCTTCTGCACAAAGGGGATAGCAATCGTGTCTTTCTCCCACTCTTTGTCTTGGCTATTTAGATTGTAAACTCCTCAGGAGGGAATTGTCTCTCTTCCTAATGTGTATGTGCAGTGCCTAGAGTAATTTGATCCTGATCTTGCTTGGACGCTCTAATTGATACTGTAATACAAATTCCACAGGGAAAAATATTTTTAATCCTGAAAAAAATATAAAGACATATTCTGAAACTCTTTCTTGTTTATGGGGTAAAAGAATAGGTTTTGAACATTTCCAAAATCTATGTTGGTCAATTGGTATTTGCCCATAAAATGTTCCAATCAAAGAAAAAAAAACAATTCTTCTTAACTTACACACACAAAAAGTAAAAAGGTGTTTCAGAGATGAAAGTAAGGACCTATTCAGGAAGCATTTTATTTCAGATGATGAATAGCACATTTTCTCAACCACATTTGAATTCACTATGAGAACCTGATGATACATTCTGCAGCTGTTATGGAAGCAAGCAGGAAGTGGAATAGGAATCCTCTTTACAAAGGACATGTGGTGAAGCTGTATAGTTAATCTTTGGAAGCAACTTCAGCCCTAAGGCATAAGCAGGAGCAGTTATCCCTGCCTGCATACGAGAAGAGTAGGGTAAGGAAGATTCCTCCTGCTTTCTGACCCTCACCCAGCGTTCTCATCCATGCAGAGTGGAGCCACACCATTTTATGAATATCAGAAGGGACTGAATTTGCCCCTTACAGCCCCAGCATCTTGATGTGATATGGTTGTTATTGTGCATATCAGCATCAGTTAAAACTTTCAGCCACAATAGAAACAATGTTTTTTATTTAATGTGTGACAGCAGTTGGACATGTCCTTGTGTGTCATTTGAGAACTCGACACTTGCTTTTTCATTTCACTCAACCATGACTGTGTCCATATTCTATTTCAAAGCTTTCAACCCTAACATGTCATGCTGGAAATGTATTAAACACCTATGCAGCATCAGAATATTTATAACCTCCTCCTCCCAGCTGAGCAGGATCACCTTAGACCTTCTCAGAATTGTTCCTGATCAAAAGCCTTAGCCAGAGCAAGTCCTGGATTCTTCCAATCTTTCAGTCTTCCCCGGGCTATTTTCTCCCTCCCCACCATGCACATTTCTGAACCCATTCTCAGAATGGGAGGGAGTGGTTAATATATAAAATTCCTTACAGGACTGCAGAATAATAATGAGTAAGAAGAGTAGTAAGTAGTAAGAGTAGTACGTAGTAAGAAGAATCTCAACTCAATTATTTTAGTAAGCAAGACTTTTGTCAAGTCTTAAAGCCAGATTGTCTTTACTTAGCTGGAAAGACCTGGTCAGGTATTATAGATTTAAAATTTTACAGATAATTAAAGTCTGGATTGAGAACAGCAGCATCTTATTCCTCATTATATATTAATTTTTCTATTCTTCATTAAGGACTTATTTAGAAAATGATGTCACTACTTCCACTGACTACAAGGAATTGTTTGTGCTTCCTTTCCTTTGGCCTTCATTATTTATGTGCAATAATATTCATATGGTCATTGAGCCATTTTTAAGAGATAAAGGAGAATTAAATACCTCTCAGCAATAACCAAAGTTTTTTTTAAATATTACTTTGGTTGTGGTGATTAGACAAGTATATGAATTAATTTGTGAAGCATTTGTTCCTTGATTTACAGCCATATCAGTATTACAATCATAAAACATAGTTAGATGCCTAATAAGCTGTTCTGAAGTAACCATAAAACTGAAAGTATATTCTGAGAATTAGCTAAAGAGTTAACACAACAATTCCTCATGAAGGATAACTGTGTAGCAAGCTACAAAGGCTTATTGATTTCCTCCTACAATGCATTTCAGCCTTAGCTGGCTTCTTTCATGAGCAGCAGTTAATACAGTAGGTCATGTTTCCAAATTATATCCTCCCATTGAATCTTAAAGGCTTGGGGAGTAATAATGACAAATACTATAGCAGTCCCAAGGATACATCTGAGACTATGACAAGGTGGAGTAGTAGTTTCCAAATGGACAAGAGAATGGGAAAATAAAGCAAGTAACAACATGAAGATTGCTACACAATATGAAAAATGAAGACTTGAAGATGCATTGTATAGTTTCTACTTCTCACCTGTCATTTCTTTGATAGATAGCCTTTTAGGATGAGATTTTTTAAAGGTCCCGTTTAAAGTGTCCATCTGCCATTGACTTTCAGTTGGAGCTGGATGCTTAATTCCCTCAAGCCCCTTTGAAAAACTCAGTCATAAACTATTTCTTGGGCAAGGCATAGATAATTAAAGATGGAGCCTGACTCTGCCTTGCTGGGAAAGCCATCCTAAAATCTGGTTAGGTATAGCTCTTCCCCATCCTCTCACTGACACTAATTCTGAATTTTCAGTGATTAGCCAAACCCTTTAGTCTTTTGCACAAGGAGCTGCATTTGCCTACATTACTTCCATTACAAGCAGAGGCTGCACTGAAATCACCAGTGCCAAGGAAAGGATGTTCTTTTAACAGATATTTTGTGTGCGTGATTTTTACTGCTATGGAGACCATAAGGACTCACGGTCATTGGTGCTTGTTTGAGGTCAAACCTATTTTTGACAATGTGCAATCTTGCACTTTTATATGTTGGCTTTTATTCTAATATTGGGTGGAGGTTTCAGGGACTGATACCCTGTTGTGTTACTCCAGTAGTGTGCCAGTGTAATCTACTGACTCCAGTGTAGTTGCTCTGCACTAGAACTGAATAACACAGCTGTAAAGCAGGCATTCAATATTCTAATTAAACAAAAGCATTGTTGTAACCCCCAATATGTCAAAGAGGGCAAATCCTTTACTGAGGACCATTAGTATCTTGGCATATCTTCTGGGGAAAATGACTATATATAACATTAGAAAGAAGCTTCGGGGGTAGTCAAGTTAGTCTATACAGGATAATCTTAAATTTAAAGTGGGCTGTGCCCACAAAAGCTCATGATACCATCTACATGATTTGTTAGTCTTTAAAGTGCTACCAAACTATTTGTTGTTTTTTAAAGTTTATTAGAAAGAAGGATACTCACCATAGGACCAGGTGGACCATCCTGACCTGGTGCTCCAGGTAGACCTTGTTCTCCCTATAAGAAACAAATAAGATTCTTTACAAAGGGGATATGCAAGATAGAAAAAATAAAAATATTCCTGTGTATTCAATGAACTCACCACAGGGCCTGGAATACCACGGAGACCCTCTGGGCCAGGTTTTCCTGAAGGTCCTTGAGGACCAACTGGCCCTGTTTTTCCAGGAGCACCTTCTGAACCAGGTTCACCCTAAAAGGAAGTGTATACCAGGTCAGATCACTAATGGAGTTGAATATCCATGGTTCTGTATGGGTGAACAAGTGTAGTGCAGGAAAGGGATATAAGATATACCACTTCTTTGTTGTATTGTTATTCCATTTATGGGGCACAGCTGTTAGCTGTCAAGAAATAAACTGTTTGTGCTTGACAGATACCTGTGTGGCATCCTTTGTACTTTGGGAACCCAGTGTCGGACCTGAGACTTACTCTTGCTGACTACAACAAATGAGACAGTTTCACACACGGTCACAAGGAGCTTTTTACTGCCTTTACCAGAGATTATCACAGTCTGAATCTGTTCCCCTGATGACAAACTTGGCCCCTGGCTGATAACCGTGATAGACTATTCTAAAGGTTATAAGGTGGACACACATTCTCCCCTTCTTTTGTGCACTAGCCAGATCATCTTGCTCAGCTTTTGTGAGGAGTGCACACAGAATCCCATCAAAAAGCTCTAGAAGTTTCCTGCTAAAGGGACACATTTGAACTGCCTCCTATTAAAGCAAAGGAATTTTACAGCATATATATTATTTTTAGGCTCTTTTAACTGAGTTATTTACAACTTAACTGTGATTACTTTGGTTAATTTAAAATGTCACATATTGTATGTATAATATATAACTTGGAAAAAGTAAGATTTAGTTTTTGGAATTATTTTTATATTTCACTCTTTTGAACACAAGCTCTTGTATTCATTACCTTAGCACCTTTTTCACCTTGTCTGCCTTCAGCACCAGCTGCTCCTGGAGGGCCCTGTAAAGGAAGAAAGAAAAATGTTAGGAATGAGATAAATAATGGTTCATTAATTATAGTATATTAAAATTATATTAAAATGGTAAAAATGTCTGAAAAGTCTTACAATTGTATGTGTATCAGTAACTAATGAAATACAATCATTTTCTTGATCATTTTATCACAAAAATGAAAAATCTCATTTAACTCCTATTAAACCTTTATTTTATTTTTGTACAACTTATTGAAACTTACAAAGACATTGAATTGAAAATTAACTACTCTTATGAGCAAAATGAACATCACAGATAAGTTTTATAAAATTTTCTCATTTCTTTTACTGTGCAAATATTCATCTTATTTATGAGAAAAGGCAAATAATTTTATATGCAATAAATAAGATTACCAAACATGCTAAAAGTCGTCCTATATCTGATTCAAATGAAGCCAGTGGGACTTCTATCACTGACTTCAATAAAAACCAAGGTATTTTTATTGTGCCATTGTAAGTTGAATGGCTCATGACACACACTTCTTCACCCTTAAAGTCTTGTAGTGAGAAATTATATCAGTTTTCCAAATCTGGACTTTGCTCGGGGCTGAAATATCAGAATATTGTGAACTGTGATGAGGTTTAGCTGTAGAACCATATGGTGGGATGGGCATGTCAATCCTACATTAGCTACATACTAGTACTGGATATAGGAATAGCTTATCTTTAGTGGGTAGTTTATTTGTTATTATCAATAATACAGGAATGTTAAAAGAAGCTTGTGAAATTCTGTGGTATGAACAAAGCCAGTAATTTCTATTTACATTCTGCCCTTTCATTCAGAATGATCAGGGATTGATCCTTCAAAAAGGGTCTAATTCAGGACTTGAATAGTGAACACATTCTCAGATTCAGGAATGTGAAAATAGTTTTAAAGTTGTGCATATACTTAAATGCTTTGTAGGATCAGGATCTGGTAACAGGCCTTTCTTACATCTATCTCCTCAGTCAAAGGCCTGGCTAGCACACTGCTCCTACCACGGGAACAGCAGCACTGGCTCCCAGGCGAGATTGGGTGGAGGGGCACATTTGAGAGGGATTCCTGGGGCGAGAGAGGGGCCCTGAACCAGAGACTTTCATGCCCTGCGGGACAATCACTTCCCCAGGTTCTGGTCACATGTGTTCGATCAGGCATTTGTGGCCCAAACTAGAGACCCAGCCAAGCAACCGGACTCTCCCCACACCTTCCTGATGGGTGAAGCAAACCAGGACCTGACTGGGCCGCTCCTGGATCCCATACTCCCCCACTCCAGATCACTGTGCACAGGAGTTTCTTCTGCAGGCTCTTGGGGAGCCCTAGCCCCCCCCCCCCAGTCCACCTCCACCTCCACTGGGAAGGGGCACGGTGCCTCCCTGGCCATGGCTGGCGAGTTCCAAGCAGCCAGGCTGGTCACCGTCTTGCAGAGCCAGTTTCACTTTTATTTCAGGAGAATCTCCTCTCCCCTCCCCAAGTTTCTTTTCCCTTTGTAACTTAGTGCAGCGCTACGGGGAAGACGGGAGGCAGAGCAGGGACCCGGCCCCAACCCCAGGGAAGCCATATCTCCCTCTGCTTCTGCTCTCCCTCTGCTTCTGCCCCATTTTTTGAGCTGCTGCGCCTTTAAATGACCATGCTCCTCACTCCCCCACCCTTGCAGATGCCACTGGTATTCTGTCCGAGGAAAACAGAAAATACAAGACATATAAAATGTCCAATATTTTCTGTTTATTTTACCAGACGGAAGGCCAAAATACCCACCTGTCCAGGCAAAAACCAGACTTCTGGCAACCCGACACAGCCCTCCAAAAACAAAGTACAATGTGTGTGTGTGTGTGTGTGTATGTGTGTGTGTGTGTGTTAGGAGAATGTTGGGCAAATTCACTCAAGTTGTATCTCCAGATATGCACAGGTTGAACTTCTCTAGTCCACACTCGATAGTCCAGCAACATCTGTGGTCTGGCATGATTTTAGTAAGTTGGATGTTCACTTATCACAGTTATGGCCAAGTTTCCCATGGTCCTGCAAAGTTTGTTTATAGCCACCAGTCCTGTCTCTCAAGGTTCTATGCTGTTAGTTAGCTTTAATTTATCCCTAAGTGTTTTGAAAGAGGCCCATAAGCAATGGAAATATTGGTAATGCTTCTAGACAGTATTGATTTCCCATGGTTCAGCAAATTCTCAGGTTCAGCACCCATCAGGTCCCAGGTGTCCCAGACTAGAGAGGACTTTTGTATAAATAATCTGAGATTAAATTGACTCAGGGGCATCTTCCTAGGCCAGCAAACAGATGGAACAAACAAAAGAGAGGCAATCCTTAAGGAATGGCTGAATGGACCAACAACTGACAGAACCTGGGTTTGGTGTTGGGGTTATCTCTGGAAAGTTTATTTGCATGTGGGTAAGTTCTTTATTATTTTCCATATTTTTGTAACACTTTTACCTTAAGAATAGATGTGGTTTCTTAGAAAAGTCAGCGTGGTAACCTCTAACTGTGAACAATGATGCTGTGTATAGCCTTTGGACAGAAAGCAAAATGGTGTCTATTTAGACCACCTGGCTTGCTAGGAATAACAGTATGGAAAGGAACTGTGCAGCCTGTAAAAACACTGGTCAGGAACAAGAAAGACATGGGTCTCTGCTGAAGAGAAGTGACAACTGTAAGCCTAGAATAGTGGAGCTTGCTGGATCATGCAAGCAGGAGGGGGAATACTGGTGCAGTAGCCCCAGCTAAACTTCAAGAGAGCCTATTTACGCTGGGGCTATTTCTATATTGGCAAGATTTTGCACAAATACTCTTTAACGCAAGAGTTTTTGCGTTAGAGTATTTGAGTAAGAGAGCGTCTACACTGGCATGTGCCTTTGCGCAAAAGATGTGCTTTTGCACAAGAGCATCCGTGCCAGTGTAGACGCTCTCTTGCGCAAGAAAGCTCCGATGGCCATTTTAAACATTGGGCTTTCTTGCGCAAGAAATTGATGTTGCCTGTCAGCACTGGACTCTTGCACAAGAACAGTTGTGCAAGAGGGCTTATCCCTAAGTGGGAGCATCAGAGTATTTGCGCAAGACGCACTGATTTTATACATTAGAACGTAAGTGTTCTTGCGCAAGTACTCGTGGCCAGTGTAGACAGGTGGCAAGATTTTGCACAAAAGCAATTGCTTTTGCGCAAAATCTTGCCAATGTAGATGTAGCCTGAGGCTGAATTTGGCCCAAACTGTTTCACAGCCTGACAGACACCTTATGCTGTCGATTATATTGATGCATATCTAGAGCAACTCACTGAATTGATTGGTTACTTTTGGTTTACTGTAGTGTTTCAAGTATTTAGTCATGAGTTCATAACCATGACTATTCATTCACTACACAAATGAACCATCTCTCTGGTGGAATGGATAACCCACTATTTTCTAGCAATACTGTATAAAATGTTCTGTTAAAAAGAGTAGTGAAGCAATCCTTTCCCACAGTAGTTATAACAATAAGAATTAAATTACCCAAGTTGAAAGTTGGCCACTCGCTGTGGTTAACACCATTAACTCCTGTGAAAAATGCTGTGGGACTTTTGTACTGACTGCAGGTTTATATAATAGCAGCAAAGTGTTCCCTAAAAAATACCTAAGGGCCCAGTTTGGCACTAACTCAAAGGAATAGCAGGAATATAGTGAGTCTCCCCATCACCCATTCACAACAAAAACATCTTGTTTGTATCTAGTTTTTTTAGGTCCAATGTCCAAAAATGCTTAGCCACTAACAGCTGAGATCATAGCTTAAGATGTTCATAAACAAAAATTATGAGTTAGACTGTAAACACACTAAGGGACATTTTAAAGACAGGAAAAATGTCTCTATTATGCTCTAACTTACACATTCATTCTCTTTTTAACACTTGTTAGTCATTTTTGCTTAAGTTTCCAAAAGGGTTAAAAGCAACAATTCTCAATTTGAGATGCTGAAAATTGTGTGCCTTTGCATTTATTTAAGAAATATGTTCTCTGAATAATGCAGCTGCCACATCAATTCGCAGAGCTAAAAACACTGTGATCGCTAAATTATAAATACAATGAACCATGATTGCTAAACAAAGGGGGTGCATTCATTATCAAACACTGCTAACGCTGCATCAAGTGCAAAGTGGCTAAATGAACAGCACTTTCTAACAGGCTCCGGTTGCTGGCATGGAACAGATGGTGCTGCTGCAGAAAAAGACAGCTAATTGTTATTTATCTTACTCTCCTATATGCTTCAATTGTTGTAGTATATGGTAAATTTTAACTGACATGAAAGTTCTCAATAACAATAACTTGAAATTAATGCCTGTTTTTTCCCCAGCTATCACTGTAATGTTTATGATTTTATATGGATGTATTGTCAGTTACATTCCACACATGCCTCCGAAACAGATAAAGGAAACTTTTCTGTGTTTTGATGGTATATTAACAATGTACGAGGATTTTCTTGTCTTCATTACTTTCTGCTTCAGAATTTCCTTATAATAATTAAAGAATGCTATTCACAGTCATCAGTCATCTGATTGAAATACACTTCTTAGTGAAGACAGCGCAATTAATTATTTTCATGACACATCACCACTGTTCAGCAATTTGTTACACTATGTATTTTTACTCAAGGGGCAGAGAGGAACTCAATATCATTTTCAAATGCAATGGACACCCTAATAACATAGAAATATGTTATACTCGCATGGACACAAAACACTATATATCTTTTCAAAATGCTGTATATTATTGAAAAGTGACATGTAACAGGGTTTAACAGACCAAGCAGTTACCTTGGTTTCTGACTTTCAAATGTGAGAAGATTGCTGCCACATACCAGCTAAATGTATTCTCTCATGCAAAGCAGACTGTATGCTTTCTGGTTTTGAACAAAAATATTGCTAGCTCTTATGCTGACTTTCCTACTTTTGTTTAACCTTTTATCTTTACATTTTTAGAGTGATGCACAGAGTTTTAGTTGCAAGTGATCTAGGCATCTATTTGATAATCATAAAGCGAACATGCCAGAAGACCTGATGACACAAGGCAGAAAAAGGTGCCAAACTTCTTCAGTAAAATGCTGAGATGAAGCAAAGCAAGAAACTGCTTGAGAGTTCCAATCCAGTCTGCCTGCTTTAATTGTTATTAAGCCTAAATATCATTTGTCCTTTAAAAAAGTAATGGAACGTTATCATACCATTGTTCGATGGCATCCTTTCTCCCTCCCTTTTTAAACTTCAACAGACAAAATCAATGAATTCAAAGCACGTGGTACGTGAAGCAGAATGTGTATGTACTTGCCAAAAAATTATTTTGGAATCAATAATATACTGCAATGGTTTAATCCCTGACTGATTTTCTCGAAATTAAGATAAAGGTCCAAACCAAGATACTGAACAACGAGACATTTAGCTTCCTTTCAGGTTTTTATCTTGTAATTATTGGTTTACCAATGGCTTATCTGGTAATTTTTGTGGATTTTCTATTTAATGATGTTACCCCATTATCTTTAATTAAAACAGTGATGCTGGAAAACAATGCATCTCTTTGACAATACAAGGCTTAAAGAAAAATGATGGTATCACCAGTCCAATACAAAAAGCAAAGTCTGAAGTGCTAAACTCTTAGGCTGTGTCTACACTGGCCCCTTCTTCGGAATAGCCATGCTAATTTAGAACTTTGGAATAGGGAAATCCCCCGCGGGATTTAAATAAACATGGCCGCCGCTTTTTTTCCGGCTTGGGGAAAAGCCGGAAAAAAGCGCCCAAACTGGCACGATCCTCCGGAATAAAGCCCTATTCCGGAGGATCTCTTATTCCTACTTGCAAGTGACAATGTTTATTTAAATCCCGCGGGATTTAAAAGTTCTAAATTAGCATGGCTATTCCGAAGAAGGGGCCAGTGTAGACACAGCCTTAGGGTATGTCTACACTAGCCCCCTAGTTCAAACTAGGGAGGCTAACGTAGGCATTCGAAGTTGCAAATGAAGCCCAGGATTTAAATATCCTGGACTTTATTTGCATCTTCCCGTCCGGGCGCCATTTTTAAATCCCCTTAGTCCGAACTAACTGCACAGGGTTACGCGTGGCAGTCAAACATTACCTCGAACTAAGTCCTTAGTTCGAGTTAACTATTAAACCTCATGGAATGAGTATGACAGAGGTCTATAAAATCATGACTGGTGTGGAAAAAGTGAGTAAGGAAAAAATATTTACTTTTTCCCATAACATAAGAACTAGGGATCACCAAATGAAATTAGTAGGTAACAGATTTAGAACGAACAAAAAGAATTTTTTTTTCACACAGCATATGATTGGCTTATGGAACTCCTTGCCAGAGGAGGTTGTGAAGGCCAGGAATTTAACAGGGTTCAAGAAAGAACTAGATAAATTCGTGGAGATTAGGTCCATCAATGGGTATTAGCCAGGATAGTTAAGAATGGTGGCCTTAGCCTCTGTTAGAGGCTGGGAATGGGTGATGGGAAAGGGATTGTTTGATGTTCCCCTGTTCTGTTCACTCCTTCGGGGGCATCTGGCATTGGCCTCTGTCAGAAGACAGGATACTGGGCTAGATGGACCGTTGGTCTGACCCAGTATGGCTATTCGTATGTTATGTTCACAGATAGGTAAACTCAGTGAAATTAAGAATCTTGCCTGAAGCAAAGAGGGAAAATTTATCCACATGTGTTGGGTACCAATTGTGAACACAGGTATGGAGTTATATCCAGGGCAGTAACTGGGCATGTCCACTTTTCTGCCTTTGCTAAAGGTCATTTGTGGAGGGTGTTCTTATACTTTAAAATAACTAACTAAGGGTATGTCTACACTACCACCCTAGTTCGAATTAGGTGGTTAATGTAGGCAACCGAAGTTGCAAATGAAGCCCGGGATTTAAATATCCCGGGCTTCATCTGCATCTTGCCAGGTGCCGCCATTTTTAAAGCCCCGGTAGTTCGGACTCCGTGCCCGCGGCTGCACGCGGCACGGAGTAGGTAGTCGGATTAGGCTCTCTAATCCGAACTACCGTTACTCCTCGTGGAACGAGGTGTACCGGTAGTTCAGATTAGAGAGCCTAATCCAAACTACGTACTCCGTGCCGCATGTAGCTGCGGGCACAGAGTCTGAACTACCGGGGCTTTAAAAATGGCGGCGCCCGGCAAGATGCAAATGAAGCCCGGGATATTTAAATCTCGGGCTTCATTTGCAACTTCGGTTGCCTATATTAACCACCCTAGTTCGAACTAGGGTGGTAGTGTAGACATACCCTAACTAAATACAGCAGATAAGTAACTCACTGCCTCTTTGAGGCTCTTTTTCAGCAAACCAGATGTTTAATCCTTTTTTGTTCAGAAAAGCACCTAAGCATATGCTTAAGTCCCCTTCACTTCAATGGAACTTCAGCACATGCTTACACTTCAACAATCTTAAAAGCTATCTGGGCCTGACTCTATTAAAAATATCAGTTCCAGTTTCAACTACTTAGCATACATGTCTATTCGCAACACGAAATGTACTTTTTAAACATTCTTTTTATTCCCTTCATTGAAGCTATGATGACTGAACAGAAAAATACAATGCTCTGAAATATTTTATTTAGCTGCTGCTAAGCTCCTTTCAGTAAGAAACTGTTTTTGGCTTTATATAGCTAGAATGATAATTTCAGCATTAAAAGTCTATGCTTTTAATAGCAGTTGCTTAAGACATGTACACCAAGATATCACAAAACCAAGAAGAATATACATATGGGACAATTTTTAACTTATTTTTTCTATCTTGAACGATAATAATATTATGATCAATCAGTATTAACAAACTACTCTGTGATTGATTAAGAAAGAAGAAAATATTTTAGGAAACACATGTTGGAAATACTTCCCATTCCTCATTAAAACCTGAAAATTTGAGATTGTTCTTCTTTTAAAAGTAGGTGTTACAATTGATTTTCCCCATACATGTTTGATGAGTCAATTTTCTTAGTAAAACCTATGAGCAGGGAAGCAATTTACACTGAATAAAATTTAGTTTTCTGCTAACTGTTCTTGGATTATAAAAATGAAGAGTATGTGTAACAATTATGTATTGCTCATTGTGAAAAGTCTCATGGGATGGGATTTTGAAATTGAATCAGCATTGTTCTAAACCATCTCTCATTGGAGTTCACAGGATTTTTACCATTGGATTCAACAGAAGCAGAACTAAATTAATTCTGAGTTCTTTATTAAAAATATATTGAATGAAGGGGACTTTCTAATCAACTGATATTTTAGGGCAGATAGCTTGCCTCATTCCTCTCTTGTGCATAATCTTGTCAAAGCAGAGAATCTGGCCATTTGTTCATTAACTATTAAGTTGTTACAACTAAATGTTTCCCTTGCTAGAGATGATGTCTCTAATTCTCCAAACATTGTGTGCACCGCTTCATTCCAAATTTGCGTGCACAATTAATGTGATTACTTGCACAATAATTATTTAAATGCATGAAGACTTCTGAAATACATTTATCTGGTTTGATAAAGGCACACCAAAGTTTGAAAAGCAAAGTCCATAATATATTCATTATAATCTAAATAAATTAAAAAGCAACTAATGTTTTAAGTACATATTTAATCATTTTATAAACTATGTTGGTGACTGCGATAATTGTGTACTGCCTCAAAATACTGTTGAAAATTAAATGCTAGTTAGTTAACTTAATAAATACAGAGTATTACTATTGTGAAAATAAAATTAAATGTAGTATTTAATTCTGAAGACACACTGCTATCTCATAACATCAGCTACTCTATGTGAAGTTATTCAGAACTGCATAATAACATACATCTCTATGAAAGGTAACTTTAATTTGTCTAAAAGTGTAGTTATTAGGACATTCACTTAGGATCTTCCATTTTTGGTCAGTCGTAGATTGCACACTTTCTTCTGCTGAACATTGACCAAGGTGAATCAGAACTTCATTGTGTCCACACTACAATAGTGCAATGCACTTTTTCTGGGAATGCCCACAAAAAACTAGGGATATTCTGCTGCCACATCATGTTGCTGCATATTTCGTAATGTGTATTGCATAGAAACAGCACACTGTACCATGCTCCAAACATTGTACTGGCAAGCTGCTCTGTTCCAGATCCAGTTCATGATGCTAGCACCAATCATTTTCTGTAACCACTTCTCCCTCCTTCTGATCCTAAATTTGGAAAGCCCTGCAACCAGAGATCAGAGCTAAAGTCTTCTAGGAGCAGACTAGAATGGAATGGAAAACCCATCTTGTTGCCCAAGATATTTGGGAGCTGTTTAACTGGGACATCTTCTAGGGAACCAATTTAGTATTGTTTATATTAGGATCCAGATTTTCTTAAACTGAGAAACCTGAAGTCATCTCATGAGAATGATTTTTGACATAAATGGACAAAGAAATCAGATTCAAGTAAATCTTTACACACCAATTTTTTCAGCAGAAAGAAATAAAAAGTTTCCTCTATAGACTACAGCAATCTTTTCCTTTGTTTTGATCTATTTATTATAAAACTTAAGAATGACCAAAACTAGTATAAGATTGAAACTTCATGAAGCAAGAACTCCAGGCATTTTGGAATAAACCATTTCATAAAGGAACATCTCTGTTTGTGTTTATCTCTGACCTGCAATAACTGGTTTTGGATGAATGGGGGTCAGCGTTTGATTTGGATGGAGGGTCAGCAACAGCAATAAATGTTTTGGGGCAACGATAAAAGGCTATGTCTAGACTGCAGGCTTCTTTCGAAAGAGGCTCTTTCGAAAGCATCTTTCGAAAGAGCCTCTTTCGAAAGATCGTGTCTAGACTGCAGGCGGATCTTTCGAAAGAGAAATCCGCTTTTTCGAAAGAGAGCACCCAGAAAGTCTGGATGCTCTCTTTCGAAGACGGCCTCTTTACATTGAAGAACGCCTTCCTTCGAAAGAGGAACTTTCGAAGGAAGGCGTTCTTCCTTGTGAAACGAGGTTTACCGCCATCGAAAGAAAAGCCGCGTTCTTTAAAAATAATTTCGAAAGAACGCGGCTTGAGTCTGGACGCAGGGGAAGTTTTTTCGGGAAAAGGCTACTTTTCCCGAAAAACCCCTGAGTCTGGACACGGCCAAACTGATTGGGGAAATAAATGAGGAGGAAAGGCAAGGATGGGATCTGCAAATAGTAGAATGTGACTGAAAGGGAAAAGGAGAAGATGTGGGAGGCAGAAAGAATGAGAACAGGAGAGAGTTGAGTGAGAAAAAAATGCTGAGATAAACTTGTAATAGGGCAACATAACAATGTGCATAGATGTGAATGTGTGGTTGAGTGGGGAGGGGCTGAATGAGGAAGGGAAAGTAAAGGAATACAGTAAAACTTCAATTGTCCAGCATCCAGTGGTCCGGCACTCCCGATAGTCTGGCACCAACTGGAAACCGGAAGTGCTCCAGCCAGCCGGACAATTGGAGCTGCTCCATGCTGATTCCCCACGTCCGCCGCTGCCGCTGCTGAAACTAATCAGCGGCAGACTTGGGGAAGCTGTGGAGCAGAGCAGCTGGGGTGCTGCCGGGCGCCGAGCAGGGGGGTGAGGAGCGGCGCTGCAGGACCAACCCCGCAGCACCCCAGCTGCTCTGCTCTGTGCCGCTTCCCCAAGTCCACCGCTGCTATTGCTGAAACTGACGAGCAGCGGACTTGGGGAAGCTGCACAGCAGAGCAGCTAGGATGCTGCTGTGTTGGTCCTGCAGCACCGCCCCTCACCCCCCTGTTCGGGGATAACTACTGCAGTCTGGGGGTTGGGGAGTCTGCACCGCTCCCCTCCCAGAAACTCTCGGCAGCAACACGGGGCTTCCCCCGCCTTCCTGCAAAATGGTGGAGGGTTCGCCCCTCGCCATGCCATTCCCCACCCACCCCCCCAGATGCAATGTGGGTCCCAGCAGACCTGTCACAGACTCCCCCCCCCACCAGAGTACCTCCCTATACTCCAGCATATCCGATAATCCGGCACCACCAAAGGTGCCGGATTATCGGAAGTCTACTGTACTAGGATACGGAGGCAAATGAAAATAAGGGGGGGGGGGGGGGGGGGGGGGGGGGGGGGGGGGGAGTTATGAATAAAGAATGAGAATATGTAAATGGAATGGTTGGTGGAGCAACACTTACAAGTATTAAATGTAAGCTCAGGGTCCTTGTCATTTCACAGAAAGAAAAACAAATTAGAGGGAATATTGCTTTCCAGTAATATCTTAGGGCACGTCTACACAGCAGGTCTAAAGCTGAAATAAGCTATGCAACTTGAGCTATGTCACTTGCATAGCTTAAGTCAAAATAGCTTATTTCTACTTTTTGGCACTGTCTACACAGCAGGATGTTTGAGAAAGAGCACTCTTCCTCCGATTTCCTTTACTCTTCATAAAATGAAGGTTATAGGAGTTGGAGTAAGAAGTCCGCCAGCTCAACATTATTTTGACATTTTGTCAAAATAACTGCTTGTCGTGTACATGCGGACTATGTTATTTACATCAGTTATTATGTAACATGAACTACCTGTTATGAACTACCATATTATGTAACATGAACTACCTTTAATGTTGCCACAACTTTCCTCCTTTCTGTAGAGCAACATTACTACTGAAATGGCATTGCTTCCTAATCAGGAAAATAAAATATTTGCCAGTACTTCCTGATGAAGCAAATCCTACTGTATTCCTTATTAAGTTTAACAATGGATACTTTTAGTTTTGTTCCACTAACAAAAATATGGAGCCTCAAGTAGTTCTTTGTCTCTTTCCAGTGTAACAGCATAACATTCTCTATAACCAGTAAAATTTCACATATTCATGTAATCTAGAATCTGCAGCTATATAGTAATTCCCTAGAGAAATCAAGAATGTGGTTACTTGGCAACTTTGTTATTTTGTTCTTTGTGTGGACACTAAAATAGAGGTATGCAGTGCCACAAATTATAAAATGAATTATTGAATTTGTATTTTTATTCTACTTAAGGAAAATCATTCAGTAGATCTATTTTGCTAGGACTATGCCACTGCCTTTCAGTTTGATAAAGCAGGAAGCTGTAATTCGGTTTATAACAAATGTCTTAATTGTTGACAGGTTTCAGAGAGGTGGCTGTGTTAGTCTGTTTCAGTGAAAACAACAACAAGTCTGGGGGCATTTTAAAGACTAACACATTTATTAGGACTATGTAGCACTTTAAAGACTAACAAGATGGTGATGAGCTTTCGTGGGCCAGACCCATTTCCTCAGATCAAATAGTGGAAGAAAATTGTCACAACCATATATACCAAAGGATACAATTAAAAAGTTAACACATATGAAAAGGACAAATCAAATTTCAAAACAGAAGAGGGATGGGGGGGGGGAGGGAAAGGTAAATGTCTGTGAACTAATGATATTAGTGGTGATAATTGGGGAAGCTATTTTTGTAATGGGTAAGATAATTAGAGTCTTTATTCAAACTTAAGTGTAAAGTGTTGAATTTAAGCATGAATGACAGTTCAGAGGATTCTCTTTCAAGTGTAGTCTTAAAAGGCCTTTGAAGCAGGATGCAGGTAATCAAGTTGTTGAGACAATGTCCTTTCTGGCTGAAATGGCAAGAAACTGTTTTTTCTTTGTGATCCTGTCTGATATCTCTTTTGTGGGCATTGATCCTTTGGCGAAGTGTCTGAGAAGTTTGTCCAATGTACTTAGCAGACGGACACTTTCGGCACATGATAGCATAAATTATATTTCTTGATGTGATGGTATCGGCACGCTCACTACTGGTTTATCCAGCTATGTAGACTCTCTTCTCAAACCCTACGCAACCAACACCCCCCGCTATTTCCAAGATACTACTGACTTCCTAAGGAAACTACAAAACATTGATAACCTCCCCGATAACACCATCCTTGCCACCATGGATGTAGAAGCTCTATACACCAACATCCCACATGAAGACGGATTACAAGCCATTAGAAACACTATCCCAGAGGACACCACTGCCAATCTGATAGCAGACCTATGTAACTTTGTTCTCACCCACAATTATTTCCAGTTTGAGAACAACTTATACCTCCAGATCAGCGGCACAGCCATGGGTACATGCATGGCCCCACGGTATGCTAATATCTTTATGGTTGACCTAGAATAACGTTTCCTCAACTCCCGTCCCCTTTTACCTCTTCTCTACTTTCGCTACATCGATGACATCTTTATGATCTGGACGCATGGCCAAGAAACACTTGAGACATTCCACAGAGATTTTAACAACCTACACCCCACCATCAATCTCAGCCTGGACCATTCTACATAAGAGATCCATGGACACCACAGTACAAATCAGCAATGGAAAATTAGACACCACTCTCTACAGAAAACCCACTGACTCATACAGTTACCCACATGCTTCCTGCTCCCATCCAGAACACACCATATGATCCATCATCTATAGCCAAGCCCTTCCATACAACCACATCTGCTCTAATCCCACTGACAGAGACCAGAAACTTCAGGATCTCTACCAAGCATTTATAAACCTCAACTACTCACCCGGAGAAATAAAAAAGCAAATTGAAAGAGCCAGATGAATACCTAGAAACCAACTACTTCAAGACAGACCCAAGAAAACCAACAATAAAACACCACCTGCCATCACCTACAGCCCCCAACTTAAACCTGTCCAACACATTATCAATAAACTACAGCCTATACTGGAACAGGATACTAAACTCCGAGAGGCTCTGAGAGACAGACCCATAGTCTCCTATAGACAACCACCAAACCTCAAGATGATTCTTACCAACAACCACAGGACATACCACATTAATACCAACCCTGGTACCTTCCCTTGCAACAAACCCCGTTGCCAGCTTTGTACACATATTCACTCTGCTGATCCTATTATTGGACCTAACCAAGTGAGTTATAAGATCAAGAACACATATTCCTGCGCATCCAGAAATATAATTTATGCTATCATTTATCTTCCCCTCCCCCCCATCTCCTTTCTGTTCTGAAATTTGATTTGTCCTTTTCATATGTGTTAATTTTTTAATTGTATCCTTTGGTATATATGGTTGTGACAATTTTCTTCCACTATTTGATCTGAGGAGGTGGGTCTGGCCCACAAAAGCTCATCACCTAATAAACCATCTTGTTAGTTTTTAAAGTGCTACTTAGTCCTGTTTTCTGTTTCAGCTACACCAGACTAACACGGCTTCATTTCTATCACATTTATTAGGGCATTAGAGCATAGACTTTTGTGAGCTATAATTCACTTCTTCAGATGCTGAAGAGAAAAGGGGAAAAAAAGACAAAAGTGAGGTGGAAAAAAAGAGATGGATACAGGATACTAATACAGATGTCACATTCACATTTCTGTATCCTTTTTTTCTCCTTTCTTTCTTTTCTTTAAAGTGCCACTGGACTTCTTATTTATATTAATTGTTAATATTCAATCAAGCCATATTCCATTTCTAATCATAAGGCTACTAATGCCACCATTTGCAGCATTATAAATGTGTTCTAAATTGGTGGAACAAATAGATAATATTAATTAAGCATGTCAGTTCACTCCAGCCTATTAAATAGACCAATTGAACTAATTTTTTTAAACAGCTTTCAGTTTACATTTAATGATATCTCCTTTTTTAAAGTGTAAAAACTGCATATAATTGGTCTCTGAGGCAGACCTAAAGGTTGATGCATCTACAGCAGTTCTGCGAATATCACATTTACAGGTTACTATTAGCTGCAGTTGTAAGGCTTGTGAAGCTTCAAAGGAATAATGCAATGACTTCATATGTTACAGAAATGTCAGCTTGTTAATTTAGTTTGGAAAATGAGTACAATGGATTTTAAAGCAAAGAAACTTTGCCGAAGTTCTATTTTGTTTCAGATGATAAAAAAACCTGAGATCTCTTCAATTAAGTCTATGTGGAGCTATTTGCACACATTACATCGTAGGCATCATTGTAATTGATCGGTCCCTTGAACCACCTTGTCCAATATCTTGCTCCAGTAGGAAGGTCATAGCCTACTTCCCCCACCATTAGCACCAAGCAAACCTGTGCAATTTCTTTCTGCCCCCACTACGTGATGGCAGATGCCCTGAAATATGATATCTTGTATTATCCTTTTAACTAGGCCATTACACATTACTAACATCTTCAATATTTTTATTTACTCACAGCATGTCTGAAAATATCAGTTGCATAATATGCTAAATAGGGGACTCTACATTGGTGTGCTGGCAAAGAGTATATAGTAGAAGATTTCAAATATAGAATTTACTGTATTTTAACCATCTCAGGGTATGTCTACACTAGCCCCCTAGATCAATCTAGGGAGGCTAATGAGGGTGACCAGAATAGCAAATATTTAAATATCCACGCTTGATTTGCATGTTCCCGGCCAGTCGCCATTCTATACATTGACTAGCCCGAAGTAACTGCCCGCGTCTACACGCAGCAGTGAAACAGGAGTCCGGAATAAAGCCCTAAATCGAATTAGGTGGTATCCTCATGGAATGAAAAGTGTAGGTTTAATTAAAGCCAATTAATCTCTTTCCTTTGGAGATTATTGACACTTTGGTGTCAGTTGCTGGACTCTTAGGGCAATTCACTCAAGCAGTAGGAGGATACAAGGGGTAGGTGAAAAAGGGGTGGCCAGAGGCTGAGCCTGGGCTGAAGAGGCAAGACTGTGTGGACTCTTCAGGAGCTTCAGGGGGTAGCCGAGTTAGTCTGTTACAGAAAAAACCAACAAATGGTCTGGTAGCACTTTATTGACTAACGAAACATGTAGATGGTATCATGAGCTTTCGTGGGCACAGCTCACATCTTCAGATGACCGGAGTTATGAGTTGGGGATATGAAAACTCGAAATAAAGAGGCGAGGGGGAGGGAGGACAGAAAAAAATAGAAGGGGTGGGAGGCAGAGCATCATTAAGTATCTGGAGAATGAATACTTACACCTAAGCAGATAAAAATCAAAGTCAATAGATAGATTCCTAAAACAGGAAGGAATCTATCTATTGACTTTGATTTTTATCTGCTTAGGTTTAAGTACCCATTCTCCAAATACTCTGGAGATGCTCTATCTCCCACTCCCGTCCCTTTTTCTTTCTCTTCCCCCTCACCTTCCCCTCTCTTATTTATTTCAAGTTTTCATATCCCTAACTCATAACTCGGGTCATCTGAAGAAGTGGGCCATGCTCACGAAAGCTCATGATACCATCTACATGTTTCGTTAGTCTATAAAGTGCTACCAGACCATTTGTTGGGTTTTTTTTTGTGTGGACTCTGCCTCTTGCTGTGGGACTGTAGAATGCTGTTATAGTTTGCAAGGGAAAAAATATCTACACGGTGAAAGAGGAACAACCTGGTGTTTATCTATGACTGTAATACCACAAGAACTGGCCAGGGAGTGGTACATTGCTTAGTGATAGAGGACCTCTGTGACAGTGTTACTGTACAACATAAAGTGGGCTAATTTTTCTGTCAGAAAATTATATATTATATTAAGCATTGAGAAATAAGCTGAATTCATAGGCACTAGTTTTTTAAACGGATTCAGCTGAAATTGTACTGATTCTCACTTTTATCATGGGGGAAGGAGGGGTGAACTATCTCTGGAAGTGTTTCTTTTTTTGTGAGTTAGTAATATATTTGGGAGATGGAAAAAAAGGCCACTTTGAGATAAGGATATATGAGCTTGACTGTCCCTAATGTCTATGTCCTGCTCTGTGTCAGCAACTAGGGGCCTTAGGGTTAGGACTCCTGGAATTTGGCCAACTCCAGCATGAATTAAAACCACTGGATGCTCTCACTTACGCCGCTGCTGGAAGGTCCCCAATGTTTCAGGACTATTGAAAAATTTGCTTGAAAGTCACAAAAATGTGTGACTTCCATGGGAATGTTAATAATAGTCCAGAATAAGAAAATTCATTAAACCATCCTCATTTTTATTAACTCCAGTCCATGCTGCAAGCTCAGCAGCAGCAGTGGAACCTTTCAGTTTCCTAATCATTTGAAGGGGCCTGGGGCTCCCTGCTGCCACTACTACAGCACTGGCAGTAGCTGGAGCCCCAGGTCTTATAAATCACCACCAGAGTGCCACGCTGCATGCTCTGTGTAGCTCTGAGGGCCAGGGTTATGGGGAGCATGCCACACTCCAGGCAGCGTGGAGGGCTGGCTGTCCCAACCCTGCCCCTTAACCCCAAGGCCCTGCCCCTTATGGGAGTGCAGAGCTCCTCCCACTTTGGCCCATGGAGGCTGTCGGCTCCCCTGTCTGCACATTCTGGTGACTGATGACCAGGTAGGAGAACAGATGTAAGGTTTCCTCCTTCATTGTTCCTAACCTATCCCATCAGTATCTAGATTTCCCACAACTCTCTCAAGTGCAAGGACTGCTCCCTGCTAATGTTCACAGAAAGGGCCCCGGGAGGGGGATGTACGAGGAGGGGCTGGCTTCATTTCTCCTCCTCTCTACATTGGGCAATGAAGCTTTCCATCTGTGGGCAGGCTGCACACTATTATGGACTGTAGCAGCAGTTACTCTCCTCTTGCCTTTGCACCAGCATACTCCAGAAGACACTGAGCCTCCTGAATTTGCTTTCTGGGGAGGTGAGATGCTTTTTTGACCCAGAGGTGGCTGGGATGCACTAGCCTGCAATCAAGCCAGACATAAGGGCTACGTCTAGACTACATCCCTTTTTCGTAAAAGGGATGTAAATTAGACATATCGCAATTGCTAATGAAGCGGGGATTTAAATCTCCCCCGCTTCATTAGCATAAAAATGGCTGCCGCTTTTTTTCCGCACGGAGCTTTGTCGGAAAAAAGCGCCAGTCTAGACGCTGACCTTGCGGAAAATAAAGCCTTTTCCAAAAGATCCCTTATCCCTTATCCTAAATAAGGGATAAGGAATAAGGGATCTTTTGGAAAAGGCTTTATTTTTCGCAAGATCAGCGTCTAGACTGGCACTTTTTTTCGACAAAGCTCCGTGTGGGAAAAAAGCAGCAGCCATTTTTATGCTAATGAAGCAGAGGAGATTTAAATCCCCGCTTCATTAGCAATTGCGATACATCTAATTTACATCTCTTTTACGAAAAAGGGATGTAGTCTAGACGTAGCCCAAGGTCTTTTTCAGGACCTGCTTTTCCTTACTTTCCCCACTCGTTGTCTTTTTATATATTAGCTGTTGAACAGTGAAAAAAAGAAAACCCAGTTATTTAAAAGCTGCAAACAACATATGAAATAGCAATAATACTGGTAACAGCTGCCTGAAACCCTGTAATGGGCTAGTTAAGTCACGATGATCAAAGAGATGTACAGAGCAAAAAAAAAGTAGACTTACTCTTTTCCCAGGAGGACCAGGTGGGCCAGCTTCTCCTGAAGGGCCTGGTGGACCCTGTAACAGTAAACAATCCAAATCACTATTTCATGTAATCTTGAATTCATTAAAGAGTAAAGGTTATTGATTTTCTTAAAGACAACAAATGTATTTTGCAATACTACAGCACCTTTAAAGACAACGTTAAATGTAGGTTAAGATCAGAAGAACGTATAGAAATGATGCTTCCTTATTCAGCAAAGCTCCTTCCTAAATCTCAGGCTATGTCTACACTGCAGAGCTTTTCCAAGATACCAGAGGCATCCCAGAAAGCTATGCTGTGTCCAAAGAATGTGTCCGCTTTTTTGGAACAATTTCTGAGAAAGCAGATGCGTTCTTTCGCCATCCCTGTAATCTTCATTGTATAAGGAAGAAGGGATGTGCTGAAAGAGGAGGCTTTTCTGAAATTTGGTCCTATGCAGACAGACAAATTTTGGAAAAGCCTTTAAAAAAAAACAGAAAAGATATGCAAATTACACTTCGCAATTTGCTTACCTTTTTCCAGCTTTTCCTTGCAGTGTAGACCTAGTCTCAGTCTTGTTTACTGTCTTACCTACTCATGTTGCTGAACAAGACAAAATTGTATTTTTTTTCCTCTGTTAGCAACAGCAATGCATCCCAAGCCAAAACGTGATTGTATAAATAACAATACAATAGCATAATATGTCAAACAAACATTTCAATTGAGTCTGATAGTCAGATCTCTGTTTCAATTGGTTTCACCATTGTACAGGTTTCTGTAGTGGGAAAGTGGGTCAGGTTGTTACTGAACAAGACACCACTGATGTTAATTTCATATTCATTTTCATTATAATTCTACTCCTTTAGTTGCTTTTTATATAAAAGCAAATATTTCTTGGTACATGATATTTTGAATAAAAATGAATTGTTAAAAATGAATGGTTACATCACTGATATAATTCTTCTGAAATCACTAGAATTATAACCAGGGACAAATCTAGTCTAACAATAAGCCAAAGAAATTGAATACTATATTAACTTTTTTTTGTCTTGGCACTTAGTTTTTTTAAAAAATTCTATAAATCATATAATTTGATCAGAACAAATCTTTACAACAAAAAAAACAAACGAAACAAAGTAGCAAATTTCTAATTTATAATTCAGGAAATAAGGTAACATAAAAAACCCACTGGGCTTCATTCTAATTTCTGAGCTTAAGATATGCAAATAAAACATATCCAGAAACCATAGCCATGGAATTAATAGAGATGCCATTGATAGAGGTTAGTGTCTTTCCTTGTAGGAGGGTATAAGCGGTCATGGCAATTTTCAGTAAAAACTAAACAAAATGTTTTTAATTGGTAGGGTCTTGATCAAATTGAAGATGACAGAATGATTCTAGTGGAAGTTAGACTGTACTCTAAGGTTACATCTACACCAGGGGTTCCCAAACTTTTTGACACAGGGACCAGTAAACCCATTCACAAACTTTTGGAGGACCGGTAACATTCATTTGCATATTTGCATATTCATTAATCAAATGATGAATATTCAAAAAAGTTGTTTCTGGTCCCCCCAAAGCCCCCAGTGCCAGCTTCAGCAAAGCTTTTGATATGGTCACCCACAATATTTTTGCCAGCAAGTTAAGGAATATGGATTGGATAAATGGAGTGTAAGACAGAAAGCTGGTTAGACCAGGGTTTCCCAAACTTTTTACTTTAGTTGGAACCCTTTTTTTTCCATACTATTTTTTGCAGCCCCAAAATATAAACACATCAAAAACAGAGAAAATACCAGGCATATAACATGTCTGGTATTTTCTCATTAGGTAAGTTGTATTATTACTACATGTATCAGTTTGTAGTTTCAAACTGCCTGGCTGGTAAATGTGCTCAGACTCCATGAGTGTGTCTACCAGCCAGACAGTTCGCAACTACTTGAAGGAGTGTGGGGGCAGGCAGGGGGCACAATAGAATCCCCGGGCTGGACTCAGTCATGCTTTGCGGGCGGAGAATGGGGGAAGGGGAGCAGCGCCCCGAGATATGCATATGGCTGGGTCAGTCCTGTTCCCCGCTGGCCGAATCACTCCTCCCGCTATGCCTCCGGCCAGACCCACTTCCCCCAATCTCCTCCCGGACAGCAAGTTCTCCCCTGCTTCTCCTCCCAATCTTCCTTGGCCAGTCCCGCTGCCCACGTCCAGCCCTGCTTCCAGCGGTCGCTTCTCCCCCGCCTCCAATCTTCCCCGGCCAGCTCCCTGCCCCCAACCTTGCTCCCCTGAGAAATCAAGTCAACTTTTTTGTTTAGATATATGACCTCATGTAGGGCTTGAGCCTATGTTGGCTGAAGTCATTGGCAAAGCTTCTGTTGATGTTAATGGTGCAGAATCAGTATCTTATCCATGGTTTACTCAAAATGTATATGTATATTGCAAGACAGACTGTGACACATTTGCTGCTCATAAAAATGGTATTTAACTCTTTCAACTTCAGACTAGTTGGTTCTATTAGGGTATGTCTACACTGCATCCCTAGTTCGAACTAGGGATGCAAATGGAGACAATCGAACTAGTTAATGAAGCGGGGATTTAAATTTCCCGCGCTCCATTAACATGATCTCGCCGGCGCGCTAGTTCGAATCACAGCTGATTCGAACCAGGAAGTGCGCGCCGGGACGCGTTAGTTCGGACTAAAGCCCTTAGTCCGAACTAATGTTACTCCTCATTTCGAACTAGGGATGCAGTGTAGACATACCCTTTGTTATAAAAAACAATGGCTATAAAAAAAATACATTAAGAACGGACACACTGAAATAGATCAATAGTCTGCCTATTCTGGCATCCTGTCTTCTCACAGTGGCCTATGTCAGGTGCTTCAGAGGGAATGAATATAACAGGTGAACCATTGCCTGTTGTCCATGCTAGGGACTCCCACAGCATGACATTGCATCCACCACTGGCAATAGCCATTGTTGAACATAAATTCATGAAGGATGATTAGTTCTTTTTTGAATTCAGTTATAATCTTGGTCTTTACAATATGTTCTGGAAATCAGTCCTACGGATTGATTGTAAGTTGTGTGATGAAGTATTGCCTTTTAAACCTATGCCTATTAATTTATTGGGTGACCCGCAGTTCTTGTGTTAAGTGAAGGAGTATAACAAACTTCTTTTATCACACCATTCATTATTTTATGAATCTCTATCACATCCCCCTTTAGTCACCTCTCTCTGCAAGCTGAAAAGTCCCAGGTTTTTTAAAACTCTTTTTATACGATAGCTGTTTGCACATTTTTGTTGCCTTTCTCTGTACCTTCTCCAATTGTAACTATATCTTTTTTGAGATGGGGTGACCAGCAGTGCATTCAGTATTCAAGTTGTGGACGTACCATGGATCTATATACTTGTATTATGGTATTTACTCTCCTATTATAAATCCCTTTTCTAATTGCTTCTAATATTCTCTTAGCTTTCTTGACCACTGCTGCACACTGAATGGATGATTTTGGGAGAATTATCCACAGCGAGTCTACAATGATTCTTGAATGGTGGCAGATAATTTAGAGTCCATCATTTTGTATGTACAATTGAGATTTTGTTTTCTAATGTGCGTTACTTTTCATTTATGAACATTAAATTTAATGTGCCATTTTGTTGCCCAATCACCCAGTTTTCTCTAATCCTTTTGTAACTCTTTTCAGTCTGCTTTGGACTTAAGCATCTTTAGTAAATTTGTATTGTCCACAAATTTTGCCACTCACTGCTTACCTCTTTTTCTAGATCATCAATAAATATGTTGAATAGCTGTGATCCCAGTACAGATTCCTGGGTACCCTGCTATTTATCTCTCTCCATTCTGAAAACTGATCATTTGTTCCTACTCTTTGTTTTGATCAATTACTGATCCATAACAGGACTTCTCTTATTCCATGATAGCTTACTTCACTCAAGAATCATTGGTGAGAAACCTTGTCAAAGGCTGCCTGCCAAGTACAGGCAGTCCCCGGGTTACACGGATCCGACTTATGTCGGATCCGCACTTACGAACGGGCTTTTCTCGCCCTGGAGGTCGCGGGCGGCAGGACCACCCAGATGCGCCGCGGTCTGCCCGCCCGCATCCTCTGGGGTGAGAAAAGCTGCTCCACGTCTCCCTGGTCTGCTGGGGGGGCGGCCGCCAGCAGACCAGGGAGACGTGGAGCAAAGCCGCGGAGGACCCGGGCAGTGGGACCGCGGCGCGTCTGGGCGGTCCCCCCACCCGGGTCCTCCGCGGCTTTGCTCCGTGTCTCCCTGGTCTGCTGGGGGGGGGGGGGGCAGCAGACCAGGGAGACGCGGAGGACTGGGGCGGTGGGACCGCGGCACGTCTCGGTCCCGCTGCCCGCATCTCCCTGGTCTGCTGGGGGGGGAAGGGGCAGCTAGTGCACCCCCTCCCCCGCAGACCAGGCTTTTCTCGGGACGCCTGTGGTAGAGCAGCTGGGGGCTGCCGGTCGGTCCCACAGCACCGCTCTCGGCGCTACTGGACCAACCCGGCAGCACCCCAGCTGCTCTGCCCCAGGCATCCTGATTCAGCCGCTGCTGGTCAGTTTCAGCAGCGGCTGAATCAGGACGCCTGGAGCAGAGCAGCTGGGGTGCTGCAGGGTTGGTCCAGTAGCACCAAGAAGCGGCGCTACTGGAGCAACCCAGCAGCACCCCAGCTGCTCTGCCCCAGGCATCCCCAAGTCAGTGGCTGCTGAAACTGACCAGCAGCTGACTACAGGAAGCCTGAGGCAGAGTTTCTCTGTCCCGGGCTTCCTGGAATCAGCCACTGATCAGTTTCAGCAGCAGTTGACTTGGGGACGCCTGGGGTTCTTAAGTTGAATCTGTATGTAAGTCGGAACTGGCGTCCCGATTCAGCTGCTGTTGAGACTGATCAACAGCTGATTCCAGGAAGCCCAGGGTAGAGCAACTCTGCCTCAGGCTTCCTGTAGTCAGCCATTGGTCAGTTTCAGCAGCGGCTGAATCTGGACGCCAGTTCCGACTTACATACAGATTCAACTTAAGAACAAACCTACAGTCCCTATCTTGTACGTAACCCGGGGATTGCCTGTATACTATATTCACTGGTTCACCCTTACACACATAATTATTTACCTGCTCAGAGAATTCTAATGGATTGGTGAGGCACGATTTCCCTTTACAAAAACCCTATTGGCTCTTTCCTCAACAAATTGTGTTCTTCTATAGACCTCATAATTCTTTTCTCTATTATAGATTCAGGACACTTTGCTTGGTACTGGCTAGACCAAATGTAATTGCCAGGATTGACTCTGGAGCCTTTTAAAAAAATATCACATTAGGTATCCTTCAGTCATCTGGTACAGAAGCTGATTTAAATACACATTTGCTAGTTCTAAAATTTCATGATTGAGTTTCTCAGAATTCTCAGGTGAACAGCATCTGGTTCTGGAGACTTATTACTGTTTCATTTATCAGTTTGTTCCAAAATCTCATCTACTGACAGTCTAGGACAGTTCCTTAGATTTGTCACTTTAAAAGAATGGCCCCGCTGTGGGAACTGCCCTTAGAACAGCTGCAGTGAAGACTGATGCAAATAATTCATTTAGCTTTTCTGGCTCAATTTATAATCACTCTAAGTAGGTGGTTACAACCCTCATAAATAACATACAGATTTTTTAAAATATATTTTCAGACTAATTCATCAGTACAAATGTAACATAAGTCTAGAAGTATCATTTAAAAGCAACATTAATTAGGAATTTCTCCCATCCACCCCTTGTCCTGATTACTCCACTTAGCTTAGTACGCAGAATATTTCTATTAGGTTCCCATTAGCACTAATGAGATGATTGCCATAAATGGCATTTATATGTCTAAATCTCTCATGCATTGATAACTGAATAGACTCACGAAATGGCAATACCATGAGACCTATTGGCTAACATTCTAGGACTGAACCATTTGATATGCAATTTGGCACGATCAACTAAGATTTTAAAAGTAATTTCTTAGTCTCTTTCTTAGTTTCTTAGGCCAAACTGATGGAAGTTATATAACTATTGCTCCCTCTGATGGTATGACTCCATTTTTATTGCTTAATGTTACCAAATTCATGTGTCCACATTTGAAAAAAAATGGCACCACAATCATGCACAAAAACATAATATGATCTGGGCTCTGTGTGGAAATTAATTTACAATATTCAGTGAACTGTAAAGAAGAATGTATTTAGAAATATTTTTGAAAATATTTGCATTTACAGAAAGCTTGATCCTTTCAACTTATTTAGCAGAAGCTGCTTTCTCAAAATGGAGAAATACAAAGCACAAACAAAAATAAAAATGTCAAAGACATCTTACTTACAGGTTGACCAGGATCACCATCTTCTCCTTTCTCGCCACCAGTACCATCTTGACCCTAAAGAAATCCCGAAGAGACGGTCACAAAACTTAAATCGGTTTATTTTTGCAAAAAACATTTGACCCAGAACTGTTTGACCCAGAACTGTATCTGTATTATTCTTCACTAGGATATTTCCTTGAAAACTTACTACTATGAAGTTTTAGTTGAATTAATTAATTTTAAGATTCTAAAATCAAAAGCAATTGGAAAAATAGTTCTTCCAAGAGAGATCTCTTTCCCATTGAAGTAAAGGAAAGTTTTACCTTTGTCTTCAGTGGGAACCAAGATTAGGCCCTATATCTGGTTTGCAGGGATACTTACAGCAGGGCCAGGTTCACCAGGGGGACCAGGATCACCAGGGAAACCAACAGGTCCCTACACAAATGGGAAAGAAATCAAAGCAGAAGTCAGACACCAGCAAGTATTTTTTAAGTCTTTACAAAGTATTCCAGTTAGAAAAGCAGGATTGTACACACTCCAGAAATGCATATTGAGTCCTATAAAAGTGTAAATAAAATGACATGCTGTTTGGTGCAATAATATTTTACACAGATGACCTTATTTTTAAATTAGTAGGCTCACTTACTGGATTACCCTTAGGCCCATCATCACCTGGAGGTCCTTTAGCACCAGGAGGTCCAGCAGCCCCAGGTGGACCAGCCTCACCTTTTTCTCCCCTTTCACCTTTCGGTCCCTGTAAACAATAGAAAAATATTGGCTTTCTGGAACTGTACATCCTTAATATGTAAGAGAAGGAAGATTTACAAGTTGATGAGAGTGAAAAAGATGCTTTTTAAATTTTGAGATGTTACTTGTCAAATTGTATCATAAAAGCTTGTCCTTGAAATAGAAATGGGATCCAAACCAACCCCCAGACTCGAACACTCACAGAACTCAAGACAATTTCAGATCCACATCAGCATGAAGATAATGACATTCAGACCCATCTCTAGTTTGAAATGAACTTTTCACTAACAAACAGATACAAATCTAGCTGGAAGAAATGTATTGATAAAATACATAAACTTGATTGTAAAATGCATGATAAGCATGTAGAGGAAGAAATAAATGTTCTCTCACACAAGGGTAAGATTCATTTTGTCTTCCAGTTTTATTTTACAAGATGTGGGCTCTAGCTGAAAGCAGTTTGTATTTCACAGACATGAAGAAAATATGAAGAAAACATCTGAGATTCCACCTGTATGAAGACTCTGATTGCACAGAACTTGAAATTCCCTTAACATAAGTTTTCAGTAAGCACTTTATTTTAATAGAATAATACTAATTAAAATAAACAAACAAAACCCAATACTCACTCCTGGGCCAGTCTCTCCAGGAGGTCCAGGATTACCAGCTTCCCCCGGCTCGCCCTATAAAAAACGAGGGCAAATTAACGTCATACTGATACGTTTATCTTTGCATTTACCTGCATTATTATGACTTCCCTTATAGTTTTAAAACTTGGCTATCAGAACCTGCCAGAAGAGTTGCGTATGAGTAACAGTACTCATGTAAGTAGTCCTGTTGTACCCAATGAGACTGCTCTGCTGCACTGAGTCACTCACATGTGTTTTTTGCAGAATCAGAGCATTAACAATTTATAGGAAGATTATCAAAGGCACAAACTCAACTTTCAATGCAAACGGGATATTAAACTTCTCTATGTCTCTTTTAAAAACAACCTGTTGAGTTGTCTCCTTTTTTGTCACTTTTCTTCGTAGAGGGTGAAGTCAAGTATATATACTGGTCATCTACATCTTTGTTTTTGCAAGGTATATATCTGACGCACATCGTTAGATTTAGAAATTAAATGAACATTGAAATAATTTTAGACATTAGCACTAGTGTCGAAAAAGGCGGTGGCCATGTTTGTGCTAATGAAGTGCGGGATATTTAAATCCCTGCTTCATTAGCAATTTTGAAGTGCCTAATCTACATCTCTCTGTCGAGAGGTGTAGTCTAGACGTACCCTAGATGTTTTATCAGTAATGGGAACTGTTAAGTAAACTAAATGGCTTGTAAGAGAACACCATATATAAACAATCTGCTCATAGTCAAAGATTACAAAGTAGTAAGTGAACATTTACATTAATTTATTCTCTTTTTGAGCCAATGCACAGTACTGGACATGTCAGGTCTTTCTTTTCTGACACTCCTTTTAAAGTGTAGTTATGAGTGATTATTTTCTAGCTCACTAGACTGTTAAATAAACTTCATACAAAAGTAGCTTGTTACTAAAATGTTTCTTTGGTAAAAGTGTCCTGAATTTACTACTCTCTGAATACATAGCAGAACCTACTTTATAACTGTTGGTAAGAGTTCAAGTAAGAAATATATATTTTTACTTACAGGATTTCTCAATTTAACTGTTAATGTTTGGGATTACTGACATTTGCCTGCTCGGATTTTTTTAATGTAAAACTAAAAATGTTCTCAATATTCTCCAGTAGTAAAGCTGAAATACATTATTTAAAACCACTATGTACAGTACCTTGCCCTCCAAGAGAAAAATTATACTATTCTGTTGACTATTAGAGAACCAATTAGATTATTTTCAGTTCCTCAGCTCCTCAGAAACAACTTTAAAATGCCCTTGGTGAATCTTCCTTTTGAAAGTATAGTGTTTCTGAATTCTTGTTTACTCTAATTTTGCAGCCATCTAAAATCTTGTTGTTTTATTAGTAGTAATGATCTTTTTAGGTACTTACGAATAAATGGGCTTCTGCAATGCAACATTTATACTATTTTTTTTAAATAAAATATTCTGAATAGTTCCGTTTAATAGGCTTGATTTAAAATGTGTTTTCCAGGGAATGTTCCAATTTTTACTATCTTGTTCTCTGCAAAGATTGTACATCTAATACCCTAATAAATCTGTTAGTCTTTAAAGTGCCACTGGACTTCTTGTTGTTTTTGCTGAAATAGACTAACACAGCTACCAGTCATTAATATTGTTTCTCTGTACATGCTTATAAACATAAGGTTAGATTTATGTAGGTAGGGAGAATTTGAACAAGTCTCTGAGGGTATGTCTACACTACCACCCTAGTTCGAACTACGGTGGTAATGTAGGCAACCGGAGTTGCAAATGAAGCCCGGGATTTGAATTTCCCGGGCTTCATTTGCATAAAGCCAGGCGCCGCCATTTTTAAATGTCCACTAGTGTGGACTCCGTGCCGCGCGGCTACACATAGCTTCCTAGTCCGAACTACCGTTACTCCTCGTTTCACGTGTCCCTAAAGACATTTCACGTTTCACGCTTCACGAGGAGAAACTGTAGTTCGGACTAGGAAGCCTAGTTCTAACTACCTAGTCCGTGCCGTGTGTAGCCGCGCGGCACGCAGTCCGCACTAGCGGACATTTAAAAATGGCGGCACCCAGCTTTATGCAAATGAAGCCCGGGAAATTCAAATCCCGGGCTTCATTTGCAACTCCGGTTGCCTACATTACCACCCTAGTTCGAATTAGGGTGGTAGTGTAGACATACCCTGAGTTAGCAAAGAGATCAGCTTTTCCTTGGGTTATTCAGTCATGTGAAAAATTGATAAATGTATAGAAGATGTAAAAAGGCCAAAATATGGGATTCTAACAACTTGTAAGAATATTAAGCAGCCTGATTCGCACCACGTAGACCTATTAACTTTAATAAGACTGCTGATATAAGGGTTTGCCTGAATGAATCAAACTGCAACATCAAGGTTTCATTTAGAGGGTTGCATAAGGATGCTAATCAAGGGCTCAGTTGTTCCTGTCAAGCTCTTGGTCCAGCACAGTTCCTCACTGAGTTTCCCAGTGTGTAATTATGACAATACAGTTTGTTCTTCTCCTTCCTTCCATCAGTGAGCCTGTCTATAAGACAGGATGGGGTAGAATCCCTCCCTGTTCTCTTTGAGATGTCTTTAGGGACACATCAAGAGCACAAGTATTGCACTTTTAAGTGATCTTGGCTTGATGTCGTGATTGGCCAATAAGTGGGCCTTGAAAAGGTAAGAAAGCTTTTTGTGAGTTCTCCATCTCGGTGCATCTGTGTAAGTGCCAGCTATTATCTGGTCGTGTGTAAAGATTATATAAAGCCATAAACAAGTTTGACCTTTCCACCATCTAATGTTTTGTAGAATAAGATGCAGCCTCTGTATTTTATCTGATAGTAGAGCTAGCTCATGCTGCAAAACATAAAATGGTGTGAAAATGTATGTCTGTTTCACACAGATGTTTATCGACAGTGGAGCAAGACGGCTTTATCTGGCTCTAGATATATATTTAGAGCATGCAGAGCTCTATCTCCAATGTTAAATTAATAATCAATATGGTATTATTTGTTAATGAAAACATTTATTCTCTGCCTTTTGGCTAATCCCAAGGGTGGTATCAATTCAGTATCTGATTCATTCTGCACGTGGGAAATCTCTCCTTCTCTTGCAAGAAAAAGATTTGTTGATCTAATCAATATATTTCATCTCTAAGTACTGCAGGCCTTTAATCAGATTTTACTCAGGCAAAATCTGACAGGAAGCTTTTCTTAACAAGATCTCTATACGGACAATGGAGGGTTTTCCCTATGTTTCAATGAGTAATATAGCACCAAGGATGTGGTTAAATCTGAAATTTTATTCCCATTAATCATGACAAGTAATTTGTATAAGACTAAAGATCCCCATTTTAAGTAATTTTCTTTATAATCAACTTTATAAAACAATTCTGGAAAGTATAGAATAGCAAAACTATACTGAATAGAAGGCTGCCACCTTTTGGTTATGATGCAGAATATTGCTATTGGTTTTTATAAGTTTGTGAAAATATTGAAACACCAACTCTGAATGACAGTCAATGTCTAGGGATGTTAATCACTGTCTTGTTTCTCTGTATTCCTCATATAGAAATGTCTAAGGTTATTATCAAAAGGTTATTATGAAGAGAGAAGTAAGATCAGCTCCAGAGATAGCCACTAAACAAGGTAACATTTATGGAGCTGTATTCAGCCCTTAATTACATGATCTTAAGTGATACACAGATCCTGTGCTGACCCTCAGCCTGGGTCGTGGCGGCAGGTCTGGGGGGGAGAGTGAATTTGATCCTATGGGAACAAAATTGTTCTAATTCCAGGATAAATCTTATAGTGTGTGGAGAGATCAGTAATGCATAGTTATTAATTAAGGACCAGATCCTGTGCAGGAACGTATTGCTAGAGTTCAAACGACTTCACAGAGCACAGTGTTTGTTTCAGCTTTCTCAAAAGAACTCAAAAGAATAGGATTCTGAGATACAATAACAGAAATAAAATTGATGATGTTAGCTTTCCTTTGGTGCATTGACACCTGTAATTTGCACCATGCACCGGAGACAACGTGTCACACTTGAAGGTGGGGAGGGCACAACTTAAAGGTTCTCGTTCATATCTGACTGTCCCACCATCATCTCTGGGATGAGGAGCAGCAGCAGAGCCAGGAGCACTAAGGCACCATTTGGTGAGAGACGTCAGAAGGTCTCCTGGCAGTTGGACTCTGCTGTCTGAGGCCAGACTTCTTTAGGGGAGAGGCAAGAACACATCAGGGCATGACTTGGGTTTGTGCCACTTTCCTGGCATGGGGAGTGCCTGGCCATGCAAAAATGGAATGGCTTAGGGAGAAGGGCAGGAAGGGCTGTTGGACAGCCAGCCAGCTCACTGGCTCTCACAGTGCAGAGGGCTAGAGGCCCAAGCAGGCCAGGCAGGTCCCACCTACTGGCACATGATAGGAGACAGGCTACAGTTTGGAACTGCGCCAGTTTGAAAATCTTTGTGCTAAATGGGAGGTAGAAATCTCAGAACGGCATATTACTCTACACATCCCCCATCTTTGCACTGTTACTGCTATTCACTGATTCTGCCTGTTCCACACAGTACTAAAAGGCATAATTAATAGAGGGATGATGGCACAGCATTCAGTGTGTGCACATCCTTTTATTACATTATGTTTGTACTTTATTAAATAGGAATTTGTAACACTTATGTTACTTTTCACAGATGTTGAGTGCAGTACATAAGAGTATTGACTAATGACACCCAAGACCACAAACACACCTCCACTAGCATCCTGTGTTTATTTTTGGTGGAACATTTAGAAGGGACATTTGTGTACTATTTGTATTTATTTCTGTTTTATTTTTCTGCTAGCAAACTCACGGATTTTCCAAATTCAGACTGGCATTTAAAATAATATACTTGTTAAAGAGTACAATAAAGCCTTTGATTTATTAACACAGGAATTATGAAGTGACCAGTCAGCCACAGACCTCATTTGGAAATGGAAGTGAGCAATCCAGCAGCAGCAAAGACAAAAATAAAATAAAATGAAAAGGTAAATGCAGTACAATACTGTGTTACAATACACTACTACAAAAAATAAAGGAAAAGTTTTTAAAAATTGATAGGAAACTGTTTTGTGCTTATTTCATTGAGATTAAAATAGGTAAAGGCAGCATATTTTGTCCACGTACTGTATTAAGTTTCACAGCTGTATTAAGTCAATGTTCAGCTGTAAACTTTAGAAAGAACAACTGTAATGTTTTGTTCCGAGTTATAAACATTTCAGAACTTTGAGTGACTTCCATTCCCAAGCTGTTCTTAACTCTGAGGTTCTACTATAAATTTAATGTGGACCCTGGCAAACAGCTAAGGACAAATTTCCAGAAGTGCTGAGCATTTCCAACTTCAACTGGAAGCAGTAAGAAAATCACCTCTGAAAATCAGGCCCTAATGTCATATTATAGATTAAAAAGAATGGATTTATAAGAGTACTTTTGAAGATAGGGCATTACACTTTCCAATTAAGTATATTGGCAACAAGCTGCATGCATATTTTACATGCGGTTTATCATTCTTTCCCCACTAAGTACTCTGGCATATAGCCTTACCTTACCAATTCAAAATATATTAGTAGGTTCTGTTCTAATTCTTTTTTCTAATTATAAGCAGCACAAAGAGAGTACACTTTGGGGAGAAGTTTGTTTTCAAGTAGTTATGCTTGAGTGTAATGGAGAATCTCACCATTCCAGAGAGGCTACAAAAATTAATAATGTAATATTACATGCACATTTGTGCAGAAGATGCCTTTGATCATTTTGGCCAATATTTTGTATGTATAGTGGAGGAATAAACAATGTGGTTAAAAACACATAGCATTAAATATGATAAAAATGTATATTTTGCTAATAGATAAAGGGACCTTAGAAACACTTGCATTAACAATTGAATATCTCCTTAAAGTCCAGACACACAAATATGAATATGATCAAATAGTGTGCGTCACTCCTCAATAGTAACATGAAGGATACCAAAATATTCTTCCATACTTTACAAGTAACTGTGAATCATATTATCTAGAATGATGAGCCTGCCCGGAAGGGGACCATAAGGGCAAAGCATGCTTATGCATTAAACACCACTGAAAGAAAATATAAAGAAGAAAAGGAAAAGACATGCTTAGTTTTGTAGGGTGAACAATGTTGCCATTTCTGGAACAACATCTGAGTATAAATGATTCACACAGCATAGACTTCTTTTGGCAGAATAATTCTCTGATTTCAAAAAACCATTTGAGCTCATTATCATATAATCATAGAAAACTAGAACTGTAAGGGACCTCGAGAGGTCATCAAGTCCAGTTTCCTACTCTCGAGGCAGGAACAAGCACTGTCTAGACCATCACTGATAGATGCCTATCCAACCTGCTGTTAAATATCTCCAGTGATGGAGATTCCACAACTTCCCCAGGAAATTTATTCCAGTGTTTAAGCACCTTGACAATTATGAAGTATTTCCTAAAATCCAACCTAAATCTTCCTTGCTGCAGTTTAACCTCCTTGCTTCATGTCCTATAATCAAAGGCCAAGGAGAACAATTTTTCTCCCTTCTCCTTGTAACACCTTTTTAGAGACTTGAAAACTACTATCATATCTCCCCCTCAGCCTTCTCTTTTCTAAACTAAACAAGCCCAATTCTTTCAGTCTGGCTCATATGTCATGTTTTCTAGACCTTTAATCATTCTGTTGCTCTTCTCTGGACCTTCTCCAATTTCTCCACATCTTTCTTGAAATGTTGTGCTCAGAACTGGACACGATACTCCAACTGAAGCCTAATCAGCGCAGAGTAGAGCAGAAGAATGACTTCCTGTGAGTTGCTCACAACAGTCCTGTTAATGCATCGCAGAATCATGTTTGCTTTTCTTGTAACAGCATCATACTGTTGACTCATATTTAGTTTGTGGTTCACTATGACCCCAGATTCTTTTCTGCAGTACTCCTTCCTAGATATTTGGTACGTGTGAAATGGATTGTTCCTTCCTAAGTGGAATACTTTGCATTTGTCCTTATTAAACTTCATCCTATTTATCTTAGACCATTTCTCTAGTTTGACAAGATCATTTTGAATTATGACCCTAACCTCCAAAGCAGTTGCAACCTCTCCCAGCTTAGTACCATCTGCAAACTTAATAAGCGTACTCTCTATGCCATCATTTAAATCGTTGATGAAGATATTGAACAGGCCCCTGTGGAATCTCACTTTTTTTTGCCCTTCAAGCAGGATTGTGAACCATTAATAACTACTCCCTGAGAACAGTTATCCAGCCAGTTATGCACCCACTTTATAGTAGCCCCATCTAAGTTATATTTGCCTAGTTTATTAATTAGAAGATCATGTAAGACCGTATCAAATGCCTTACTAAAGTCTAAGTATACCACATCCATCACTTCTCCCTTAATCACAAGACTAGTTATCCTATCAAAGAAAGTTATCAGATTGGTTTGACATGATTTGTTCTTTACAAATCCATTGTGGCTGTTACCTATCATCATATTTTCTTCCAGATATTTGCAGATGAATTCCTTAATTACTTGCTCCATTATCTTTCCTGGCACAGAAGTTAAACTGATTGGTCTGTAATTTCCTTGGTTGTTTTTATTTCCCTTTTTATAGAGGGTCACTATATTTGCCCTTTTCCAGTCTTCTGGAATCTCTCCTGTCTTCCATGACTTTTCAAAGATGACCGTTAAAGGCTTAGATACCTCTTCTATCAACCTCTTGGGTTTTCTAGGATGCATTTCATCAGGCCCTGGTAAAATTTAAATTAAGAAGGAATATGTCTTCACTGAAAAACTTGGTCTGTATTTAAAATTTGAGAATAGTGAAGCAGAAGATAAGTAATTAGAAGAAATAAAAAACTAGCAAAATAATGTACTTGAAAGCACTGTACATGAATGCAGATAATATGGAAAATAAGAGAAATGAAAATGATATCCAGTGATACAGAGTGTAAATTCATATTCATGAATTAAACCTAGTGGGATAATTCTCATGTATGAAGGTAAATGGGGGCTCAAAACCGTACAGAAGAATCAGAAAGGGAAGGAAAGGAGCAAGGGTAGCAATATGTTACCATTTTTACAAATTAACTGGAATATAATTTGGTCATGAGGATATACGTTGGGTAAAAATAAAAAAGGTGAAATCTTTGCTGCATTGAAATCAGACGCAAAACTTGCATTGACCCCAATGAGGTCAGAATATACCCCAGGATTTATTTTTTGCAAACTGCAGCCACAGTCGGGGCCCACAAGTCCAGAAGACAATGAAATTAAGAAATATAGAGACAGTTAAGATGCTCAGAAGTGAAGGATGCTGGACTAGAGGATTTCAATTCCACTGTTATCTGCCTGATTACAAATACAGATGTACGTGGAAGAAAGGGGTTCATATGGTATATAAAGGAAAACTTATCTCTAGGAGTAGAAGAAACTACCTTGGATATACGTCTTAACAGTGTAGTTTTCAGCTAAATACTGAGTACAGAGACTTGACATTATGGACCAAGGTGGTAATAATCTCCCTATACACAATGTCATGTCTTTAATGATAGTGAAACTAGACATTCATTTCTGGAACCTCTGAACCAAAAGATGTTAACTCTGAGAGGAAATTCAGAAATGGGGAAAAAAGTATTAATATAATGAAGGAAATGAGGAGCGAGGAAACATTAACTAGTTATAAGTTTGGCCAAATAGTATTTCTATAGGGATATTATAACCTTCTATATGTTTGAAAGGTATAAACACAAAGAAAGAAAAAAACTATATAGATGGCGAAAAGAGATCAAAACTAAGAGTAATGGAATGAGGAATTTCTTAATAAAAAGGATTGGCATCCCATCACTTATATTTCCCAGTGCTTCACCCAGTTCAATTTTAAATTATAACTTAGAAATTATCTTGCTAACAATCTCATTGAACAAAGTATAATGTATGAGAAATATGATTCAGATCCTGCATTTCACATCCTATAAAGGGGTTAAACCGTTATCCTCTATCTTTTAAAAACAAAGGGGCATTTCAGAACATCTGATGAGCCTTCCTTAGCTGATGAAGCAACAGCTCATGGTCAGTCTTGCAGAAATGTCCAACATGATGAAAAGAACCAAATAACCCTGATCTAAAGGCAAGAAGTGATTAATTGTGAGCTTTTCTTATATGGTCATAAAAACAAAGGAAGTATAAGACCTACATGGGAACAAACCTAGATTATGAGGTCCAAAAGCACTAGTATTGAAAAGTCACTGCCTTCCTAACAACTCTTACTCTATATATTATAGGAAACATACCAGTCATGATATCATAGGCTTCTGTCATCTCCCCTCTTAGTTATCTCAGTTTGGAAAAGACATGACTAAGCGGGATATGATAGAGGTATAAAAATCATAACTGATGTGGAGAAAATGAATAAAGAGTTTTTATTCCTTCCTATAACACAATAACTAGGGGTCACCAAATGAAATTAATAGGTAGCAGGTTTAAAATAAACACAAGGAAGCATTTCTTCACACAGCATACAGTCAATCTGTGGAATTCCTTGCCAGAGGATATTGTGAAGGCCAAGAGTACAACAAGGTTCATAAAAGAGGTAGATGAATTCATGGAGGATAAGTCCACTAATGGCTATTAGCCAAGATGGCTTGGGATGGTCTCCCTAGCCTCTTTTTGTCAGAAGCTGGGAATGGGCAACAGAGGATGGATCACTTGACGATTACCTGTTCTGTTCATCGCCTCTGGGGCAGCTGGTATTGACCACTGAGAGAAGACAGAATAGCAGGCTAGATGGATCTTTGATCTCACCCAATATGGCTATTCTGATGTTTTTACAGTCCTGAACTGACAGCAGATTAGAAATGTTTTTAACAGATCCCTGCTTCTGATTTCTATATTTGATTCAGAACCTCCTCCCCCCAAAACAACAACAACAACAACAACAACAAAACAGCCACACTCTCTTTTGTATGTCAAGTTTTTCAGGTATAGCTAGCTGGAAAATAGCTAGAAATAGCTAGTAACCCAGAATCACAATATAACAAAATCTGAGCTATATCAAAGCAGAAACTTAAAAGGCACTAAACTGTATTGATGTACTTCTTAAAGTCTTGCTGCACATACATTTTTGTCTAAATATCTACACAAGAAACTGGGAGATAGTAATACTCTGGCTAATGAAAAAAAAATATACTGAATTTATACTGCAAGGATAGCAGAATATATCCCTCTGGAAAATGGTGCTGATTAGCTAAATGATCAAATGAACCTCACTTTTGCCATTACTGTGTTACTCATACACACTTTTATGAAAAACTTTTAGGGTTTTTCTATAGTTTACCTAAGCAAATAACATCTTTTGCAGCATGATATAGAAACACAAATTGCAATGTTCATGGCATGAAATACGATAGAAGCATTATTCTCAAAGTGAACTGGTAAAATAAATAGTAATGACTAAACATACTTGAGAAAAAATATTACTGGCAAGAAATTTCAGTATTATCTAAGCTATACTTACCAGTATGGCCTTGGATACATAATGGTGAGTAACATAATTACTGGATGTCCCTTTCTTGACAATCATCAAAAAGGAAGTTAAATTTTTCAATATATTGGGGGGTATGATTTTCCTTTACTAGAGAAGAAGCAATTGAGAAACCCAATCTAATAAATTCCTATTAAATCCAGTCTGTAAATCTGATATTTTGTTCAATCAATATCAACTCACTTGAAGATATATACTTTTAAAATTAATGAGAGAAAACCCCATAGCTATACCTACTAATATATATGCAGACCACCATAGATTTTTACTACAGAAAATATCTACTTTTCCTCAAAAGAAAAAGGTTTTCCTTTGCAGTGAGTGTTGTTCTCTGTATCCCACTGACATGAATAAATTTAAATTCTGTATGATTAGATTTACCCACTCCCTCATATCTGTGACCTTTAGTGTTCAAACATAGTTTTGGTCCTCATCCCAGAGAGACAAATTCTGCATCCTTTTAAAGCCAAACTGATTTAAGGAATAATGTCACATGTTTTGGAGATTAATTGGAATATAGACTCTTGCAACCATGCAAAAGTTCATGTTGCTTTGTTTGTTCTTTTTTGTTTTGATTTGATTTTAGCAATTACTAGTAAAACACACTAGAGATGCAAGAATGATGACATAACCAGAAGGTGGGAAAAGACATATCCCAAATAAATATCCTAACAAAAGGGAAAACAGTGAAATATTGATATCTCCAGACTCAACAGAAGCAGTAATATGCAATGTCTAAAATCCAAATCCAGTGCTTTTATCTGGCTAGAATAATTACTGCATAATCCACTGACCTCAAAAGACAAAGAAGGGACACAAAGTAGGACACATTTTCCATCAAGCCATCATCACTAGTCCCATGGTACATCATTGCAGTACTTTCTCCACCTCCTGCCTGAATACTGGTAAGTGATTTATTTCATGGACATAAATAAAAAAATGATGAAGAGTCTGCAGATTCTATTAAGATGATAGCCTGGACACACTGATAAGCAGTGATTCCTTCTGACATGACCCAAATATGAGAGAAGGGCTGTTTGAAAGAAACTCATTTTAATGAGAGAAAGAAAAAAAAGAGATGCATAACCTAAGTTTTATGGGGGATGTCAACAATATTGAAATGCATCATAAGAAAGATCTGTTTGTTGGCACAGAGCAATGAAAAGCTTGCAAGGTATTGCAAGATTAATTGTGTGTCTTGGTAAATTTTTTACTATTATTATTACTTTTACAAATGATCCAAGGTAAGCAGAGACAGCTACCTTGCTTTCTGTAAAGGAATAATACCTGGGGCTCAAAGAAATAAAGTTGCATGCTTCCCGAGAGTAATTAAGAAGTTGCCCATAATAAAGACAAATTATTCGATTGACCCGCGATTCCAGCTAGTGCCTTGGAATGTATGGCTGTGATGGATTTCACCTATAGGTATGAGAGCCGTGTACTTTACTGAAAAGAATATGTGGAGGACTCATGGTGCTGAAAGGCAACAAAATTTATGTATGGCTTCTGAAGTGCTTGAGCTCTCTGCGATGAGAAAAGGACAAGGGTAGAAAGGAACCTATGTATTAAGCTATCCCCTAGGGGAGGAAAGAAAAGGGAGATAAGGAAGAATATATATTATCTTCTGAAAGAGTATCAATATCTTTTGCTTGCTTTCCTCCTTCTTTAGGATCCATCAACCAAAGCTCATAAAATACCCATGGTTACAAATAAATCAGTCTTTCCAAAATTCGGTGGAAATAAAATATTCAAGAACAATCACATATAATGTCTCAGCAAATCAATGTTAACTCTTCATCACATGTTTTTATTTCTGCTTTTTTACATCTTACTTTTGACTTTAATTTTTTATGAGTAGATACATTGTGTTATTGTGGACAGAAGTCTCTAGAATTCTGAGTATAGCTGTTTTTTTCATTTGGCCTATGTGAATGTGAGTGACTATAATGTAGTTCAGTGAAGAGATACATTGTGGAGGCAGGCGATGGAAGTCCTTACTATTAACCATAAAATCTTGACATGCTAATGCTACATATTGGGCCAGTTATTCATCTAGTGTAAATCAGCATCACAACTTTGACTTCAATGTAGCACTGTCGATTTATCTCAGTAGAAGATACAGCTCTCTTATGTTTGAGGACCAATTTAGTTCACCTCACCAATATGTTTAACATTGATACATCATATAATCAACATTACCTCTATTTTTTTCCATTCACACTTGGAATAAATTTTGTTATGTGCACCAAAGCATATGCAGATGTGTACTACCACATGCTGCTGATTGCTTCTATCTGTAAGTACTCTACTAATCTGTTGGGCATCATTTGAATCTCTCCTGGGTAGCCATCCAAGTGCACAGTTTACAAGGACACTGCATATAATATCTAATATTTTAAAATTTCAGATATAGAGGGAAATTGTATGCTAAGCTATCCTGGCATAAAATGAAAGAAACACCAGAGAAGCCAATAGAATTACTCTGGAGTTTATGCTGATGTAACCCGTGTTAATCAGCTGACCCATGTTACTGGACTCTGGGCTTCAGCATTCACATTGTATTTTAACCCTACATAAAGGCTTTTCTAACCTGTGGTCAAACCTAAGCTTCTGGCATCTCCACTGCAGTGTGCACGCCTAAGTCAAAATAATCATACCCCAGAATCCCACCCCTTGAAATGTGGCTGCTCTAATCCTGGGACTGGGGAGCACTATGGGAAAACTTTCCTGCTCCATCTGCATGTTACCAGGAAGCAGCTCATTCTGCAAAAGGTTTCATCAGTTCACTCTCTCCACTGCATACCCAGGAGGATGTCTGATACTGTGCTTGCAGCTCAGTGATAAGACGCAAATGGGTTAACACTGACCTGAGCTGCTGCTATTTGCAAAGAGAGAGGGGCTTCCATTTTCAATAGAGTGGATTCTAGATTGTTGGGAGAGGGAGGACTAAAGAAGTTGTCCCATAGAATTGTGGGATTAGTCTGGCTGACTACTGGGACTCAAATCAAGTGATGCTTCCTATACACTACAAAGCAGTAGCCTGGGATTCTAAGTCCTGTTTAATTTGTCCTCAAACTCTCCACTCCTGCAGGGTCCTCAGACCCTGGTTCAGCATAATTGCAGTGTTGCTATGAGGCAGGGTAGGTTTAAACTCTGACTTATGTGCAATTTAGACATACATAAGCACAATTTGGCCCACCAATCTTGTTGTTGGTAACTAATTCCTCTATGAGCAATTTCACTTCCTCTAATTCATAGCCATGACTGCTGAACATTTTGTGCTGTGCAAAAACTAACAAGGATGGTTTCAGGTGCTAATTGTACACAAATCATATATTAGTCATACATCTACAGGGCTATTAATGATTATTGTGGCAATTAATTATATTTGTGATCTTTAATATACACAGAAAAAGCAGGAAGAAAATGTTATGTCCTCCTCCTTAGTTCAGAGAAATTCCTTTTATGTGTCAATATTACCAGGTTTCCTACCTTGTCACCAACACCTCCAACAGAGCCAATAGAGCCTGGGGGACCTTGAGGACCCTACAACGATAAAAGCATGTAAGTAAGTAGCTAGCATGCACTGCTTATTATTGTTTTTTTTAAAGGAATCCAATGAACAATACAGAATGTGTTTCTTACATCAGCTCCATTAGGACCCTGGGGACCTCTTGGACCTGGAGGACCAGGCGGACCCTGAATTAGAGAAAAAATATGGTATGTGAACTGCAGTCTGTATGGTTATAAATATGAGCACAGATTTTTTTTGTCAATTAAACAACGATATATTCTGCACGCAGAGAGTTTTTCATTTTTGGAGTGAAAAAGCGCCAGGTTGTGGTTCCCCCTTGCATGAGTCCACATAGGGATGACAGCATAAGGAGCCCCTTGTGTTTCTCCATTCCGATAGACACATTTATTTATTGTTATCGCACAATGCCCCAAAGCTCCTGCTCCGGGATGTAACACCAATCTCTAATGCTGGCATTGTTCTCTCTCTGACAGGCATAAGCTGTGCTGCCCTAATCAATCCTCATAGGTCTCCTGTAAATCATGCAAATAAGAATTAAAGCCCTCCTGTTTAAAGATTGGAAATGGGCATGGAAGTGAACTGACTTGCCCAAGTTTACAAGGAAAGCAGGCAATAGTCAAATTGCAAGCTATAAAGCAATTTAATAATCAGAACGTTGTCTACCACTTACAATGATCAACAAGAAAAAAACCTTACCATTGGACCAACATCACCATTCTCACCCTTTTCACCTGGAGGGCCAGGTAGACCCTGAAAATGTGAAAGAGAAAAGAAAATACTGTTAGTGAACTACTTGGAATAACTGATGTAAATACAACAGTAGGCTTCGGTATGCCCACTGCGTAACTCCAGGCTGACCTCCACACATACTCTATTGAGGGCCCAAAGGCTCATGGTATGAAACTAGAACACTTGCACTAAAAAAGAGTTCCCTTTAACAGGGGAGTTACCTGTGGGCTAGACATGGCCAATTTCTGACCCTGCCAGAGATACATAACGAGCATGGATCAGATTATAAAATCTGGATGAAAGCATACAAAACTGACCATATTCCCTAAATTATATATCTAAAGAACCAACAAATCTTTCTTATCTGTGGATAATTTGAATGTAAGATTATCCAAGAAGCACAGAATCATAGGATTCTAGAACTAGAAGGGACCTTGAGAAGTCATCAAGTCCACTCCCCTGCCCTCAAGGCAGGACAAAGCAGAGTCTGGATCATCCCTGACTGATGTCTATCCAACTTGCTCTTAAATATCTCCATTAATGGAGGCTGCACAACCTCCCTAGGCATTTTATTCCAGTGTTTAACCACCTTGACAGTTAAGAAGTTTTTCCTAATGCCCAACCTAAACCTCCCTTGCAGCAATTAAAGCCCGCTGTTTTTTGCCCTATCATCAGAGACAAAGAAGAACAATTTTTCTCTCTCCTCCTTGAAACACCCTTTCAGATACTTGAAAACTGCTATCATGTCTTCCCCTCAGCCTTCTAAACTAAGCAAGCCCAATTCTTTCAGTCTTGCTCATATGTCAGGTTTTCTAGACCTTTAATTATTCTTGTTGCTCTTCTCTATACCTTCTGCAATGTCTCCACATCTTTCTTGAAATGTTGTGCCCAGAACTGGACACAGTACTCCAATGGAGGCCTAATCAACGCAGAGTAGAGTGGAAGAATAACTTCTCGTGTCTTGCTCACAATACTCCTGTTAATGCATCCCAGAATCCTGGTACTAATACCTACTTTTATTATAGTAGTGGATACCATGTTGACCATAATGCTCTACAGTACAGAAATCAGAAAAATCCTGACTGAATTCAGATGTAAAGTTCAACTCCTTAGAAAAAAGATTCCTGTTTCTCAGTAAAATGTGCTGAACTTTAAGAAAATACATGCTTCTTTTCAGTATAGCCTGTGGTACAAAATATCAGTTGCAGTTACATATTCATTATCGAATGAGTATGAAGGAGACAACTTTAACTCATGCTGGGAGGCAATTGGTTTTTATATTCCAATCCCTGCTTATTTTGAAAGTTAAGACTGTGATACATTAAAATGGAAAGCTATAGCCGACAGTAATAGGTATACTAAAATGTATTCATTGATTACAATGCATGCCGAACTGTAGCATCAATGGAGTTTTGTCTTCTTACTACTTAAGATGCAAGTTATAATGACACGTGTTTTAATTATTTAAGAACTTATCAAATGTGTGTTGATACTTGGATATACAGTAATAAATTCTCATATAATATTTTGATGCAGTATATCTCTAGTCTAAAAATACTTGTATATGGAACACTTGATTGTACTGAACAAAACATCTCTCCTTATTACTGAATGCGCAATTCCCTGAAGTGTATGTTAAAGAGAGGTTATAGTGTAATTAATCTAAATTAATGTTCCACCATGCCTTTCAAAAATACACTATAGTAAAATAATGAGTTGTTATCACTTCAAAACCTCACTATATTCTGGCCAAACTATGAAATAATACCTTTCGAAATACAGTGTTAAATAATTGCATGTAATTCTGCAGCTACAGAATAGGTGACTAGAGTGACCGTGAATAATAGCACATATACTCAGTAATACTACAGTAAATTCATAAGGCATTAGAAAATAATGGGTTCTTTTTCAATATTGAAAATGCAGTCAAAGGAAGATATGGCATTTGCAACCCCATTGTTTTAAAGTAAGTATGAAGACATTTCAACATTTTTTCTTTTACTTGCAGCCTTGTTCTCTACAAACAAGTATCATCTCCTGTCATTTCAGATGGATAGTCTCTAAAGGGAAATTCAATGTCATATTGTGTATTCAATAACCAGTATTCTCAGCTGCTAAATATTCTCCATTTTACGAAATAGGAAAGATTTGACTTTAAACTATGATGCTATTATGTCAGGTATAGCTGACAGCAATTTCCCCCAGATGTCTTCCAACAGAGTTGTTTGTCCATTTATTTATTTTTGGAAGAGGTATCATTTACCTTTATACATGCATGATTTTCAAGAAACTAAAAGCAGCAAGCAAGTTATGATTATCATTGGAGTGTTTTGAAATCTCTAACTTCCTTCATGGCTTTTGTCTTGAATACATTTATAATATTTAAACAACATAATATTTGGACTGATAATAACTTTAGTGGTGCAGTTTTCCATTAATACAAAGATGGGCATTAAAAGGATGGTGGCCTGACAGAGGAGGTCCCTGGCGGACTGCTGCCACTATATTTACTTGAGCCTCCATGGGTATCAATGATTGAAGCTCTGGTTGGTCGCAGAACACCATTTCTGACCAATGAGAGTGGCTGGAAGCAGTGCCTTAGTCCACACTGCTTCCTGCGTCTCCCATTGGCCTGGAAAGGTGACCAAAACCAATGAGAGCTGCAATCAGTGATGCCTGTAGGGGTGCAGGTAAATATAGCGGTGGGGACGCACCAGGGACTAACACTCGTTGACTGGATCCAGCCTGGTATTTGCCCAACCCATGATTTAATATCAAGATTTTTTCCCTCACTATGAGGAGTGTTAAATAAATATTTTGTACATGATTCTGCTTTTGCTACTAAGGTCTCCCTAAATTATCTTTTCTCAGTTGGTAATGCTGAAATTAGTACTGCCTGTAAAAACGTATTAAACCATCCTTAGAAATCTCTCACTGCATTTATAAGTGCATAGTTTATTATAATTTGGGTATAAAATCATGCTGTTTTAAAACTTGACATGCAAAGTGTTACGCACCTATGCTAAAACTTATTTAACATGGGCAAAAAATGAAGTTAATAGTGAATAACAAATAACTTCAGGATAACTATGGTCTGCCTATGGATATCCCTCAAGAACTAGAGGCTAAGTATGTTAAATGAATTATTAGTTGCAAACTATTCATTCAATTCTATTAGTGAGTGTAAAAAACCTGAGGACATCAGTGCTACCATGCTAAGTGACTCCTCAGTTATTATTCATTGGCATGACAGAGACTAACAGCTCATTCAGTTGTTCAGATTTATTAAATTATAATTTTTCTTTTAAAATACAAACTTGGGTTCCAATCCTCTAATTAATTAAAGTTAAGCCCACTGCTAAATGTTTGCAAGAGACATTTTCAAGGCACTTAAATCCAATGGGATTTAAACATTTAAGTGCCACTTTTGCTTCCTCCCACTCCAAATTATAGCCGTAGGGCATAAGAACATAAATATGGTTATACTGGGTCAGAACACTGGTCCATCTAGCCGAGGATCCTGTCTTCTGATAATTGCCAGTGCCAGATGTTACCCTTATTAAATTAGCCTCATTAGCAATGTTTTAACACTCCCTTATCTGTATGTTGGTATATGTCCCTGCCCTCTGATACTTTCACGTTGTGCATCTGACTAAGTGAGCTGCAACTCACAAAAGCTTACTACCTAAAACATTTGTTAGTCTTTCAGGTACCACTGAACGCCTTGTGGCAATTATTCAAGGATTCACCCTGTCTCGCCCAGCTTCTGGCAAAGGTTTAGGGACACTGAGGGTACGTCTAGACTACAGGCTTTTGTCGACAGAAGCTTTGTTGACAGATACTGTCGACAAAGCTTCTGTCGACAAAGAGCGTCTAGACTACATTCAGTTCTGTCGACAAAGCAAGTTGCAGTGTAGACGCAAAGGACAGTTTACATGCAATAATGCCTTCTGTCAACAGAACTCTGTCGACAAAAGATGTTATTCCTCGTAAAATGAGGTTTACCAGTGTCGACAAAACTGCTGAATTCTGTTGACGTTATGTCGACAGAACTCAGCGGTACTGTAGACTTAGGTATAGTTTTGTCGACAAAAGTCCACTTTTGCATGGAGTTCTGCCCTGATCATTTTGGCTAACATCCATTAAATGAACTTGCTCTTCATTAACTTGTCTAATCCTTTTTTGAACCCAGTCTTACTTTGGGCCTTCACAATGTTCCCTGGAAAATGAGTTATGCATTTTGACAGTGTGCTGCAGGAATTTTTCTACCTGATCTTAAAAAATTCCAGTGTCAGAGATTCTACAACTTCTCTAGGCAATTTGCACTAGGGCTTAACAACTCTGACAAATGTTCCCTAATGTCCAGCCAAAACATCATTTGCTGCAATTTATGCCCTTGCTTCTTGTCCTCGCATCAGAAATGAAGAACTACTTTTCACCGACCTCTGTGTAACAATCTCAAATATTGATAATTGCTATCATGGCCCCCAAGCTTGAGGTTCCCCATCCCTGGTTTAAAATATTGAACATAATTAGACCCGGGACCAATCCCAACAGGACTACACTCAGTATGCCTTTATAGCTTGAGTGTGAATCACAGAAATATCCTCTCTGGGAATGGTTTGCCAACCAAATATACACCCAACTTTTTTAATAGCTCCATCTCATATAGGCTATATTTCTCTTTGTTTGCTCATGAGAAGGTAATGCTAAGCAGTATCAAAAGTCTTAAAAAGACAAAATATAATACATTTAGTGTTTTCCCCCTCACAAGACTTGCTACCTTGTCAAAGACATCTATTAGTTAGATTGGGATATGGTTTGTTCTTAACAAATCCACACTGACTGTTGCTTAACACCTTATTATCTTCTAGGTATTCGCTAATTCATTGTTTTATTATTTTACCTTTCCAAGTCCTGAAGTTAAACTAATTGGTCTATAATTGTCTGAGTTGTCTTTATTCCCCTTTTTATAGATTGGCACCATATTTGTCTCTTCTAGTTCTCTGGAATCTCACTAGTCTTTCATGAGTTTTCAAAGATAACTGCTAATGGCTCAGACTTCTCTTCAGTCAGCTTCTTGAGTATTCTAGGTTGTATTTCATCTGGCCTCAGTGACTTGAAGACAACTAACTTGTCTAGAGTAAATTTTGACTTGTTCTTTCTCTAATTCAAAGTCTGATCCTACCTTCTTTTCACAGGTATATTGACTATGCTTGCAGCCTATTAATTTTATTCACCATGGTTCAGGTGTTTTGCGAAGGAGTAAATAACATTTTTCTATTCACCTTCCCCCCCCCCCCACCATTCATGATTTTATAGATCTCTATCATATCTCCCCTTAGTTGTCTCTTTTCTAAGAATAACAGTCCCAGCTTTTTTAACCTTTCACCATATGAAAGCTGTTCCATACCTTTAATCACTTCAGTTGCCCTTCTCTACACCTTTTCCAATTCTAATATCTTTTTTGAGATGGAGTAACTAGATGTACATTATGAAATTTTTGTTCTTAAATTCTATACCTTTCTTAAAGGCTCCTAATATTCTGTTAGGTTTTTTTTTGTCTGCCGCTGAATACTGTGATAATGTTTTCAGAAAATTATGCACGCTGATTCCAAGGTGTCTTGCGTGAGGGCCCAGTCTTAGAGATGCATAGGGTGAAATATGGACACCAAGGAAGTGGTCAATGGAAAAACTTCTACTGACTTCCCCGGGTTAAGATTTCATCCTTACTATCAGGTAGAGTATTGGTGTTGTGTGAAGTGACTCGTATATGTCATACATATTTCCAACATTTGCCTTGACTTTCCTTTCTGTCTGCAAGAGACACTTCTATTTTTTAAAGTATTAGTAAATTTAAACAACAACGTGGAAATTCACATAATAACTATATTAAAAAGTTTAACACAGATCTTTTTCTGTGTGAATGAAAATGACTTTTAAGATGTAATGCTTGCTATAAGCAGCACCAGTAGAATTTAATTTCAGCTGGTGAAATTTGATTATCATGAAATACTATAAACAAGAAAGATAAAGTTGTTATTCTCCATGGGTTCACTGTTACTATGAGAACCACATTAGTGGATAAAAAGAACTCTTGATTTGTCAGTGGTACTTCATTACTATTAGCATATATGTGATCTTGGTCCATGGATTAGCTCACTCAGAGGAAAATAAGATTCAGGCAAAGGTAATTCTTTTATAGAAATAATTTATTTAAGTCTCAACCTAATTGATTTCATATTTGTATGTATTATTTCACTAAATTAAATACATGAAAGTGAAGTGTATTAATCCTTTCCAATGCACTCTTAATTTAAACAATATTTGAAGTCAGAAAATACCTATACTGTAAAGGGTTAGGTTATTTATTGTCTTTTAAATACTAACTGTAAATACTGAAAGTAAACCTAAATATAATCAACACATCATATGTTTAACTGAGCCTCTGATTCAGAAATGTTAAAACATCAAGAAATACCCTTCAAAAGTAGAAATAGTTTTGTTAAGTCATACATAAAAAGTTGCAGCAAATCTTGTTCTGTAGATTTACATCCCATGCTGCCTGCCAACACACTCTAAATTAGCACAATATGTTGTTCAAGATGCACTGCATAAAAAGATTTTGAAAGTCGATGGTTAAACAGGTTCTAGAGTTACTGAAATAGCAAGTGCACCTGAAACTTGGCAGATAGGTAAACTGTTATGCTATTTAATAAATGCCCAGATCTAAGCTACGGTTACACTATGACTTTTGCCACAAGAGGCAATGCAAATGAAGTACGGATTAGCATTTTCCCATGCTTCATTTGAATACTCTCTTTCATTCCGTTTTTGCGCTAGGGGCTTTTGCACAAAAACAGGCAGTGTGGCCATGGCTGTTTTGCACAAACCCCTCTTTTTCCACAAGATCCTTATGCCTGTGTTGGAGAGGCATAAGGATCTTGCGGAAAAACTGGTTTTTGCACAAAATGGCTATGGCCACACTGCCTGTTTTTGTGCAAAAACCCCTAACACAAAAAAAGGAATGAAAGAGAGTTTGCAAATAAAGCACGGGAAAATGCTAATCCATGCTTCATTTGCATTGCCTCTTGCAGCAAAAGTCATAGTGTAGACATAGCCCTACTGTATAGTTTCAGTATGAAAAAATATAAAATAGCTTAATAAACAGATACAAGTTCAAACCTCTGCATTGTCTAACATACATTAATTGGAAAAGAGTAAAATATTTTAAACAACTTGTTCTTTATTTTCTATTCCACTATACTAAAGCAAATTAAAAAGCACATTTTCAGAACAAGATCTTTATCTTGTAATTATATGCATGAAATGGCATGCACTACATTTTACTGAGCATAGTGTTTGTGCCTGTCCTTTAGGTTACCTGACTACATTATGCAATGACTGCATTTTGAGAGGAAGAGATGTCTAAGCCAAACCATGCCAAGTTTCAATAAAGGCAACAATGTATACCCAGAATTAAATGTTTCTAATCTTTCTGATTTAAGTAATATCTCTGTTTGTATTAACAAGGAATATAACATGTTACCATTGCTTCAAGTGAAACAACATTGGATAAATTACCATGGAATCTAATAAATTATCCATCAGTTGGAGTCTTTCTATCAAAAGTGGATGTATTTTTTAAAAGATATGCTCTTATTCATGCACAATTATTTGACTAAATGTGTGAATTATTGGGTAAAATTCTACAGCCTGAGTGTTGCAGGAGTTCAGATGTAAATGATCATAATGGTCCCTCTGGGCCTTAAGATCAATGTATCTGTCTATAAAAATCTATAAACACAGGTTCTCTTATTATGCATTATTAGTCAATGGTGCAATGTATTTAATAAAAGACAATTCTGTCTTGTTCAGACAAGTGCTGATGTGGAAACAATAGTCATTAGTGGTGTAGGGGAAAATAACATATTGTCTTACCTGAAGACCAATGGGACCTGGAGGGCCAGGAAATCCTCGTGGACCTTCATCTCCTTTCTGCCCAAACATTCCTTGCTGACCTCTTGGACCTGGCTCTCCATCGCCTCCCTAACAGACAGGAGCACATGACATGAGCAAAAAACAGATGGCAGGCTTGATTAAGAAGGAGCTCAATTAAAGCCTGTGGACTTATCTCTAAATATGTTTGGTATCAAGCTGATATTGCAACTGATTATCATATACACAATAAAAAAGTCATCCAAATGATAGCTTCAATTCACCAATTGCATTATTCCTGTATTAAAGAGTAATGTGTGTAAATCATTTGGATTGTGAGTGTGGTGACACATTTTTTACATATATGTTATGATTTCAAATCTATTCTATGTCAAGCAGCATGAATTAACACATTACTGAGTTTTGTAAACCTAATGAGACTCTGAAAATGTCTGGGTTTGCTATGCATAAAAACTGCATTACTTACAGCTATACCAGGGGCACCAACAGGACCTTGAAGACCTGGTGGACCCGGAGGACCCTGCATAAAAAGAAAAAGACAGCAGTTTTGGCATCTGGAATGAGATGAACAGTAGACAGAGAGAGAAGAATATTTGCATGATCAAGGTCTATTAAGCATTTCTATACTCCTCCAGAGAGCATGTGATATTACTCTAAAGTCTTTTACATTCAGTGCAGTCAAGCATTATTTGTTTAGCTCTGAAAGACTCAGACTTGCCTGGCTACAATAAATTTTAAACTGACATTTACTGAAAGCACTTACAATCATAATGTTTCAGGATATTTAAAAATGGATTTCCATGCAAACATGAATCTAAATGAATACTGGCTTTTCCAAAACTAAAAATATCAGACCTTTTAATGAGATTTGTACAGAGGAAAGTCAACCCTTAAAGTGTGTTCTCATGATCTATCTTCAAACTGAATACTTATTATTTGTATTACATATTCTGTAAAAATTTTAAATATTTTTGTGATTGCATAATACTTTCTATTCTGTCCTTTCTGAGAAGTGAGCTAGTTTGAGCAGTATGTGGTGTCCTGACAGGTATCTTGCTCTGTTGAATGTTGATAACCATTCACTGCATGCATGTGCTGCCTTTCGGTGCTGCTCTAGTTCTGCGCAGATAACCAGCACAGCAGACTCCAAGAGAATGCCCAATGACCACAAAATCAGATAAGGGATGAAGGTACCCAGCCAGGTTTAGTGTCAAATTAAGCACAATAGCATCCTGCAGACTCTACTGAATTATTAAGAACGGGAGCCTGTTGCAGTAGACCAGCTCAGTCAGTTGTGGGACTTTCTACTGCCCCCAGCCCAGGTAAGGACAGCCCTCTTTAAGGAACATCTTTATACACATATATAAACAGTATTGTCTCAGGGTACAACCCATTACCTTATTCCTGTTGATTTGATTGAAACATTCCTATCCATCATGCTATCATCCTGATCTTATCCTTAGAATTGATTGTTTTGTTACTGTTATCTATGGAAAATGTATTAGTATCATGATGTTTCCTAATCGGGTGTTCTGGAAGTTTTTGCATGCCTACTCCCTTTCTTCTCAGATTCTGTGAGCAGGGACTGCCTCTTGCTCACAACTCAACTTTTCTTTAAATTAGCAAAATCTTGACTACCTTTGTCTAGATTCAAAGCCTCATATCAGGACTGTGATTTATGGGCTTACATTTTAGTTCCTCTTCTGACTACATGGGCTATAGTCTTATTTATAGAAACACTCTTTTAAACTTTTTAAAGTGGTCATAAATTACATTCTGTAATTCTAGAAATATGCAAAGGAGGCTTAGTGTAAATAGGAATCATGACATATATCATCATAAGAAATTACATGTCATATGTACATGATCATTTCGATCTACATATATGTTATGGGCCTAATTATGCATTACTTACTAACAGTGGTTGAACATTTGTCATATCAGTATTCCCACTGAAGTCTATAGGGCTACTCACATGAACGTTATTCAGAACCTCATGTGTATAACTTTTGCCTTACACACAAAGTAAGTTTACTAAGGAAGATGACTGATTTTTTGATTAACCTGGAAAGTTCCAAAGGAGAATGTGTGGTCAATGGAGAGGCAATAGGACCTCCAATTTGTGTTGCAAGAACAGGCATTACTAGGTATATGCCAAGCTATATTGCAGGGTAATTTCATGAGTGGAGGGAGCATGAAAAACTAGTTCAAATGTTCCTACACATCCACCAGACTAACTACTGCTGATATTATGCAGAATTGTTCTAGCCAGGTCAGTCCCAGTATATTAGAGAAAAACGTGGGGAAGGGCAAAACTTTAATATGATTAACTTTTGTTAATTTTCAGGTAGCTCTCTGAGGCTTCTACACTGCAGACTTCTTATGTAAGAAACTTTTTGCAGCAGAGATCTTCTGCAAAAACTTCTTGTGCAAGAGTGCTTCCACACTGCAAAAACGCATGGGAAAAGCGATGTGCTGTTGTGCAGGAGAGCATCCAGACTGCATGGACACTCACTCGGAAGAAAGCGCTGATTGTCATTAACAGAATGGCCACCAGGGCACCCGTGCTTCTTTCAATAGGCTGTTTTTCCGCAAAAAACTCCTGTTTCCCATCCACACACACCTTTTTGCACAAGAGCGCTTGCATAAAAAAGAGTTATTCCTCATAGAAAGAGGATCATCTATTGAGCAAAAACCCCCTCTCTTCTGATTTACTGTAAATTTACTTGTGCAATAATGCGCTTGCAGTGTGGACGCTCCACGAGTTTTCACACAAAAACTCTGCAGTGTAGACATAGCCTGATTGTATGGAGAAAAGCTCAGTCAGTAGCATCCCTTGAAGTGATGAAGCTCCTCTGGAGAATGAGTGGACGGCTTAGATAGTCAAGGGCAGTAATTCCAGAATCTTAGGCAGACAATATGAAGTGGTAGAAAGGAGAATGCAATGACATGTTTGTGAAATGACTGAATAACTCATCTGCTGTGAATCTCAATTTAGGGTTGACCTAAAACTGTTTGTGAATTTGCACTGATTAGCTTGGTTTTAGGAAAAAGCCTATTCAGGACCAGTGTCAGAAAAGCGAGTGTATGTATATGTCTCTTCATCCTCTCTCCCACCTTATAATCTTTAGTTTGTGGTAAGGTCATTTGTATGGGAGGTTTGAATTCCCATTTCTCCTTGTCATATTTATGAACTAATTCAATGGTATGAGATAGCTTGCTTTCAAGCTGTCCTATTGCAGCTGATGCACTTTGTATAAACTCTCCCCAGGCCTAAGAACAAGTGAGAATGACTCATTAGCCTTATGGTTAAGACATATAGGATGAGAAAATGTGTGATAAGAAAATGCAGATTCAAATCCTTCCTCTGACTCCTGACTCTAACAGAGAGAAGATCAGAATCCATATCTTCTAAAGTCCAGGCATGTGCCCTAATCACTAGGTTAAAAAGTATTTGCTTGCTCGCTCTGTTTGACCTAATGAATGTGTATATATTAATACAAAGTGGAAAAGCTTCAATAGAAGTACTTGGGCATTGACTAGTCTGTAGCCTGGTGGTGATACTAGTCACCAGCAGTGAGAGATGTCAGAGTTCAATTATTTGCCCTTGAATAGAGACTCATAGCTGAGTGCACCACTACCCTGGCAAGTCTCCTACCCACAGCAAAACATTTTAAAGAAAGACATGCACTCCTTCATGTTGCTAAAGCTGGCCAGACTTTTTCAGTTTGCTAACAAATTCTGAGCATTTTCTGGACAAATATTTTCTTCTGATTTTCAGTTTGCTGGAACCCAGCACAAGTGGGAGGCTACTCGTAAACTTCTCCCACCCCACACACTAGCACAATCTCCAGAAGATTTGTTCTTGCAAGATCTCTGCATGGAACTCCCACTGAACTCAGAGTGTCAATGGATTAAAGGATCGGATTCAAACTGCTGTTAACAACAAGAGCTGTGCAATATTTTCTTTGTAAATAAGAGTGTATCGGATGGACCCATATGTCAAAAGAAAAAAAAATGCAATATTATCTGGTTGTGAAGGGATGTACTGTACATTGCTGGAATTTCCCCTTGCCCTTTTTACAAAACAGGAGGGCTGTGTCTAGACTGGCAAGTTTTTCCGCAAAATCATCTGCTTTTGCGGAAAAACTTGCCAGCTGTCTACACTGAACGCTTGAATTTCCACAAAAGCACTGACAATATCATGTAAGATTGTCAGTGCTTTTGTGGAAATACTATGCTGCTCACGTTCGGGCAAAAGACTTTTTCCGAAAAACTTTTGCGCAAAAGGGCCAGTGTAGACCGCAGAGATTTGTTTTCCGGAAAAGCGTGTCTAGATTGGCCACGGATGCTTTTCCGCAAAAAGTGCTTTTGTGGAAAAGCGTCCTGCCATCTAGACGTGCTTTTCCGAAAATGCTTTTAACGGAAAACTTTTTCGTTAAAAGCATTTCTGGAAAATTATGCCAGTGTAGACATAGCTGAGCACTACAGCTAATATTTGAATGCTGTCGTGGGCAAATTAGCAAAGGGGTGGTGTGATGCAAGGAATCATCACAGAAAGTGCGAAAGCTCTGGGTGTTGCTTTGTGATAGGCTTGCGTTGGTGATATATAAAACACTGTTGTGAATCAGGTGATGAGAGTAGATTGAAGGAACCTGTTTGGGGTGGGATCAAGGCAGTATAAAGCTTGCTCCAGCCACAAGGAGTGCACTTTAAACTGGGAATTTCAACCTAGGTAGAAATTTGCTCCTGTCCTTCCATTTGCTCGGTGTTCTAATGTCATTTAGGGCCTCACTGAGTTAAAAGAGCTTATTCTGGTCTAGGAATTTTATCAAGGATGGTAATGGTAATTTAAAACATTTTATTGTCTTAAATTATTTATTTTTCTCCATTTCTATGGCTCTCATGACTTTTCTCTTGTGCTCTTTCTACCTTCATTGTATTGATGAGTTTCTGACCGACTGTACAAATACCATTATGGCAGTGGGACAGGCAAATGTTTTCAGTCTCTTCAGTGAAACACCTTAATATGATATTCCTGCATTTGTTCCAACGAGGTTGCAGCTAATGGAATGACTTTACATTACTACAAATGGAACATGTATCTAAATTCGCTAGACTGCACTGCAAATATCAGCTGCTGCTTCTATGCTCTCAAGACGAATTCACCTCTCTGCAATCAAGACAAGGCCATTGGAGCTCATAAATCTCACTTAGCCCTCCAAATACAGTTCCCGCTTAGTATCTTCTATTAACCTTGTTTAAAAGTGGCCCTCCAAATAATTCTCTGTTCCTTCACTGAAGTGTCACAAAAGGCAAATTGTAAACCCTAGTTGGCATGGAGAAATCTGGGGGTTATAGCTAGCAGAGACAGCACTTGTACCTGCAATTGTCCATTGTTAGGGGTGGGTCAGGGCATGGAGGGGCACCCCTGTAGAAATGAACTACAGATATCCCTAGCTGGTAGATGGCCCCTTTGCAGCCATTATCAATATAGGTTTCTAGTTAAATATCACCCAGTCAAAGCCCCAAACCATAAATACTTTTTTGGGGGGGAGGAAGGGGGCTCAATAAAGATATGGAAGAAGATGTTTAGATTTTTCTGAAAAACAGTTAGGTCTTAAACATCTTCACGTATGACCCTCTGATCTTAATAGATCCAAATTCCCCTCCTTCACTTCTATCAGGATACAAACACATGAACCTAAAGTCATCTGAAACGAGAGGTTCAGGTGCTTGTCACCTTGAATGCAGGCTCTTTGAAGGGAGCCCAAGATGACACATTCTACCCCTCCCCTTCTGGATCGTGGGAGAGAAAGCAAGATTCACAGAAACTCATTCTGAAATCACACCCTTGGGTATTAAGTATGTGCTGGATATAATTTTTCAAACTTACTTTGCAATTACTTTTTCAGGAAGGCTCCTGAAACATACTAAAAGCTTTAATTCTTATTAAGGGCTATGGACTGAATCTTCATCTTCATGCCCAGATCAAGAAGCTGTGCTGAGAAGCTTAAAAGGCACTAACCTGTAATTATGTCCTTAAAGTCTTGCTAAATACACATTTTTTGCTTAAACATCTACATAAGAAAATGGGAGACAGTAATATTTTGGCTAATGAAAAAAAATAAGATATTGAATTTTCAGTAAAGTATGTCCCACTGCAAGGATAGCAGAAAATAACCCTCTGGAAAATGGTTCTGATTAGCTAAATGATCAAATTAACCGCGCTTTTGCCATTGCTGCATTACTGATACTAAAGTTTTCAGAGACATGATGAAGAAGTCTTGCACAGCTTTAAGGGGGTGAACAGGAGGATTTGTATGCAGCCACATACAGACCCTGAATGGAACTGGAGTCTGGAGCTGCACAAATATGTGAAAACCTCAAAACCTTCCCTTTTCCTTCCATAGAGGGACACCATGCTTATGTACATATTTGTGTACATAAGCAGTAGTGGGATTTGTTCCTACATCAGAGAAAGTTTACAACAATGATAATTATTAATAAAACTAGTTTACAGTTACCTGGGCACAAAATGTGAGCTTGGAAAAATTAAGTTATTTTAAAATGTTCTCATGTAAAATATAAAAATGGTCAAATAGAAATTTTCACCCACAAGTTCACCTTTAGGTTGAGGATAAATGCCAGGAATTTAATTCCAAATGGGAGTTTGTTCAGTAACTTTTCTAAGTATATTCTCCAGAAAACATGGACTTATAATAGATGTGCTTTCTCAACCGTATCTATAATATCTTCACTACATTAACGGGCCATTGCAAATATTTTACTACAACATTTATGATTTGATCTGACAAAACAAAATTGTGACAAGTATACATTTGCTGCATGCGGAACTGAAAAAGTAAGAGTCTTTCACATGAATAACTGCAGAAGGACACTCTTATTTTTTATAAAAATGACATTTCCAGAACAAATTTGCTACATAGTCTCCTACAAAAATATAATAAAAATGTTAATTGACATGCCTTGTATTAAACAAGATGCTGTTTGATGTGAAGATTTATAATCATACAATTGACAGTTGCTAAGAACATTCTCCATTTCTAGATCTAGATGCATATTTAATAATACATCATCTTTTTCATGATAGGGATTTGCAATATATTTAAAGTGACTGATTATGCTACTCTTACACTGAGCTCTTACTAACTCACTTTGGGTATGTCTATACTAGCCCCCTAGTTCTAACTAAGGAGGCTAATGTAGGCATTCGAAGTTGCAAATGAAGCCCGGGATTTAAATAAGGAAGTTCATAGGAATCTTTCAACTGACTTCAGTGGGTCATTAGGGTAAGTTTGAACTGCAGCAGAGAGTATTAGGGTAAGTTTGAACTGCAGCAGAGAGTGACCCTCCCATTCCAGTAGACAGACATAGACTAGTGGGGCTCCATTAGCAATCTAAATATAGGTCTGGTAGAGACTTGGGTTAGCCACCCAAATTGCAGCCATGTGGCTGGGTGGTCTAGAGAAGCTGAGCTGCGACCTGAGTTGTAGTATCAACACTGTTTTTTCTAATGTGCTTCATCAATCTCTGCTGGCATAAGTCTGTTCACTTAGGCTCGGAGGTTCATGACTTGACACATTTGAAAGTTTGCATTAAATATCTCACTTCTGGGCAGCCTTCTGAATTGAACCTCAGAGATCCATGGAGTTAGCTCAATGATAGTAAAATACATTTCAAAAGCTTCCTAAAGGATACATCTTTAGAATAAAATTCTGGACCCATTTCCACACTGGCATCTCATGTTCACAATCAATTTGTATTGTATACTAGTGTAGTCATGAGTACTAGTATATATGCTCTTTGTTACTCTCTACCCCCTATGTCTTAGTCATAACCTTAACCAACTGAATGTAAAAGAATACTCACTATTTTATGTAGAGTATTGTTAACATTACGTGAAAACTTGATGTAAATACTTTAAAGTTGTAATTAAGTCACGCAGTGGGATTGACAGTTTCTTGTGTTTCTAATGGTTGAAGTGTGTGGGTCTATGTGAGACATATGCCTGGGTCCTGCTGGCTTAGCAAATGCTTCATTAGATAGAGTACAGTAATTAATTCAAAAGCAATAAAAAAGTGAAGCCAATATACCAGATGAAGTAGTTAGATACTCACATTTTCTCCCTTGTCACCTTTACTGCCTTTCTGACCTGGTTCACCAATTTCACCCTGTAATTGAAAGCCAGAAGTTATGTTTCTTCTTTAAAATGACCTACCTCCTAACTGCAGTCAATATCACTGTATCTTTAAATGTCACCTTTAACATGATTATGCTACCTGTTTTATGCTGCAGCTTCAAGTGTGAAGGCCTAAGGGGAACAATTTTGTACGGATCAATCACATTGGTGTGACAGACTAATCCAGGTATTGACTGGCATGCGGAAAAATGCAACATGACCTGGCTTTGAAGTGTACTACAACTGAGTTATAAATAAAGGAAACTGTTTTTTCTCATGTCAGTTTCAATATGAACTGATAATGAAAGTATCTTGATTTATAGACTAATCTAATTACATGTGACAATAACTGCTTCTCATTGTTGTGCATGGTATTTCAAAACCTCAGCATTACTCAAATTACCCAGTAACTATCTCAGAAAGTTTTATTTGGTTTAGCATAATAATAAAAGACAGCTCATGTGATTTAACACAAGGACCCTCTGTGGGTTCATATATTCATAGATTCCTAGATCAGAAGGGACCATTATGACCATCTATATAGCACAAGCCATAGAAAATCCCCCAAATAGTTCCTAGAGCATACTAATTCCTAATTATGTAATAACACAAATAACACAGCCAGGCACTAAAATGTAAACCCCAAAGTACGTATATTTGTGTTATTGAAGTTAGTTAAAACTATGCTGGGTTTCAAAGAATAATACTAGACCAAATCTAAACTGAATTCTGAAAGGTGATGAGTACCTCAACTCTTCTTGGAGTTAGTGGGCTCAGGAAGAATTAATCCCTTTGTTTTTATGCTCCCAACACTTAGGCTGTGTCTTCATTGGCCCCTATTCCGTAATAGGGATGCAAATGTAGCACTTTGGAATAGGCAAATCCACTGGGGATTTAAATATCCCCTGCGGCATTTGCATTAACATGGCTGCCGCTTTTTTCCGGCTTGTAGATAAGCCGGAGAAAAGCACCAGTCTGGACGCGATCCTCCAGAAAAGATTTTTATATAGGCAAAAATTAATTTTAATGTCATATTCCTGCTTTGTTTTGCTACAGTGTCCATCTCAATTCTTTACTGTTAGGAATCTTAAAGTGTTCTACAATTGCTTGGACATGGATCCTGATCCCCTATGACTTCTGCTGCTTACATGTCTGACTTCCTTTTCATGAAAGGGGTTGTTTAGCCACTGTGTCTAATGTGATGACAGCTACTGCAAGTCCCCTTGGTGCATTAATCATCTCACCAGCAGACAAATTGCAAACAATAAGGCTTACCTTGTCACCATCTTCTCCAGGAGAGCCACCAGGACCAGCAGGACCTGGAAGACCCACAGGACCTTGTACTCCATCACGTCCTGCAGGACCCTGAGGACCTTTTTCACCCTGAAGGAAGAAAAATCATCTTTATTATCACAACAGAGTAATTAAGGCTTTAGTATAATGAAGTCATACTTCATCAACCAATATGCAAATTGTTTTACAGCAACACGTAAATTTGTTTGTGTGTTTGTGATAGAGGCCACCATATAACAAAAAATTGATTTCAGATAATCATGCTCAAAAAGATCAAACGAAAATCTCTCACAAACATTAGAAATACAAGGTGGGTGAGCTAATATCTGCTATTGGGACAACTTCTCTTGGGAAAAGAGACAAGTTTTCACAGATCTCTTCTTCATGGCATTACAGAAAAGGTCCTCTGTATCTCAAGTTGACCCCACAAAATATTTTACTTCACCTACCTTGTCTCTAAAACCCTGGGCCCAATGCTGTTACAACAATGCTGCATCTCACAAATACTGACATATTTAGTGATACCATGTATCAACTCCATCCCTTCGGTGACTATAAAAGAGTAATACTCGAGGCCAATTTAGCACTTGTGTCCAAACATTTCTTTTCCACACAACCCATTTTAATTAACAATAATTAATCATCTTTGCATTTTGTGCTAGAACAATTTAACAAGTTTAAAAGCTTCCCTAACATAATTATTCACATTTAAAGAGATTCCCAGTACTACTACATCAGAATGGTCATAACCATGCTAGGTATTTTCCTGACATGAAGGAATCCCAATTGGTGTGTACCTGGCTGAGAAAGTTTCCAAACCACCTTGCCTCCAATTTCTAGCACAAAGGATAAATTGGGCACAAGGAAGGTTATTCTTCAGGTAAGGATGGATATGTACAATGAACTGCAGTTACCCGTTGCTGACGGATAGTTTGTTGGCAGTCACTGTTCCCTGACACGTTAGAACAGTTTTCAAGCAGTTCTAACCTGCACGTGGAACTTGGCCAAAAATCAGGGATGTGCAATTGGTTCCCTGACAACCTGACTATATCTGTGCCAACTGGAAGCTCAATGCAGTAGAGAATCTGGTCCCTAAATTCCTCAGTGCACCACTGTCCAACAGAACTTGTAAATAACTAAGGCTATGTCTACACAGGAGTGTTATTTCAGAATAACGTCAGTTATTCCAAAATAATGTAATGCGTGTCTATTCACCACGCCTGTTATATCGAAGTAATTCAAAATAACAGGCTTCCCTCTCTGAATCCTGTAACCCTCATTGTTTGAAGAGTAAAGGTATGTCTACACTTCATTCCTCTCTCTTGAGAGGAATGAAAATGCAGACTCCCAAAATTACAAATGAAGAGGGGATTTAAATATCCCACACTTCATTTGCATAATCGCATTATGGTGCTATTTCAAAATAGCGTTATTTCGAGAGAAAAAAGGGGTTATTTCGAGATAAAACCCTTCTCTCAAAATAACCCTTACTTGAGTTGTAAGGGTTTTTTTTGAGGGAAGGATTTTATCTTGAAATAACCCCTTTTTTCTCTTGAAATACACTATTTCAAAATAGCGCCATAATGCAATTATGTAAATGAAATGCGGAATATTTAAATCCCTGCTTCATTTGCAATTGTGAGTGTCTGCATTTGCATTCCTCTTGAGAGAGAGGAATGAAGTGTAGACATACCCTTAGGGAAGTCAGGGGAAGAGTGCTCTATCTCGAAATAACTGCTGTGTGGACAGTGCCAAAAGTCAAAATAAGTTATTTCGACTTAAGCTACACCCTAAGGGTATGTCTACACTAGTTCCCTAGTTCGAACTAGGGAGGCTAATGTAGGCATTCGAAGTTGCAAATGAAGCCCGGGATTTAAATAGCCCGGGCTTTATTTGCATGTTCCTGTCCGATTGCCATTTTGAAATTCCACTAGCCCTAAGTAACTGCCTGCAGCTACACGCAGCAGTGAAACGGCAATTCGAACTAAGTCCTCAGTTAGAATTAACTGTTACTTCTCTTGGAATGAGGTGTAACAGTTAATTTGAACTGAAGACTTAGTTCGAATTGCTGTTTCACTGCCCCGTGTAGCCACGATCAGTTACTTCGGGCTAGTGGAATTTCAAAATGGCAACCGGATGGGAACATGCAAATAAAGCCCAGGATATTTAAATCCCAGGCTTCATTTGCAACTTTGAATGCCTACATTAGCCTCCCTAGTTCGAACTAGGTGGCTAGTGTAGATATACCCTCAGTTATTAATAGTGCAAATCAGCCGAAATCTCAACCAGCTTCACACTGTTAGCTTGCAATAAGACTATGAAGGCTGACTATGTATGCATGTAATGTCAAATGCTAAATTCCACTTTGAGTTGAAATGGGAGATATTTTGTGCTAAATCAGGAATAGGACATGGCAAATCTAGAAATTTTCAGGTTTAAATATTAAGATACAAACACACAGTTCTGTGAAGCTTGAATTCAGTATGGTGTCATTGTTGTAACAAACTCAGAAAAGTCCATACATCACACCAAGCTGTTGGCAAATAGGCTCTGCTGAGCAGGCTAGCTTTCTCCTTCAGCCTGTTCCACAGGGCACAGAGTCCAGACCATGAAACTTTTGGAATAACTTACAAGACAGTTCCTTTCCAGGCTCCAGAATTGAACCCCAGGGTGCTGTGTGGCATGTACAACCCACTGGCTTCTAAGCTCATCCTTACATTGTATGTTTCAGTTTGATATTCAAACCCATGATGTTCAAATCCTCTAGAATTTTTCTCCATAAGGTTAGTAAACTATAATAGGGACTCATATAGGTACAACAATAGAGCTCATCATTTTATATCACATGGGAATTAATATGTAGTTGTGTGCCTGACTGTCACCAGCTATTTCACATTTTCAAAATGTCTCTTGAAATGTTCAGGTGAAAAAAATTGGGGAGGAGACAGCAAATAAGAATGGAAATAATATAAAAGGCACAACAAAAACAATGAATAAAAACAATTCTGGTGTGCTTTCTGTTCCTAAAATAAAAGCAGGGTGAGAGTCTGAAAAAATGATTAGTTAGGTATTCATCAATGATCACATCAAAGACTAAAATGTGCCAGTAAAGCACCAATTACTGAGAGAGAATATAATGGAAAATAGCAATGAATGGTAATAAAATTTGATAATGAAGTGAGAAATAAATTTGCACTCTACTACATGGAAGCAGGGTAAAAAATCTGAATCAAAACTACAATCTGACAAAATATTTTATGAATGGATTCTGCCTCCTTTGTACCAATAATGATTTAGCCTTGTTTAATTCTCCCTCCTAGTGATGTGCAAAAATATGTTATCATCCAGTTTAATTTAATTTGCAGTTTTTTGTATTGTAAATAAAAAGGGAATAGGGTAGGTGAGCTGGGCACATACACAATGGGGAAGTCCTGGAGTATGAACAGATGAAGTTCTTGAATGAAAAGTAATAACTTTTGTACTATAACAGTCTTATGTGCCATCTCCTTGGAATCACTTACAGGAGCACCCTTCTCTCCCGCTGGGCCTGGGGGACCTTGCGGACCTGGACGGCCTGGTAGACCAATAGGGCCAGCAGTACCTGCTGATCCACGTTCACCTGGAGACCCCTGAAAGAAAAAAAATACTACGTATGAAAAGAATTCTAATATAGTCAATTTAAGTTTCTCACTGTTCTTCAGCTTCAAAGCTCCTTCAGTATCCTTCAATAAGTCTTGATACAGATGGGTATTCTCAAAGCCTATTATGCACTACTAAGGAGATTTCATGGATTTGGGTCATGGATTTATATTCTAAAGAATATTTAGATAAGCTTTTGCTGTCTGTACAGTAGTGCCCAGCGGTGCCCATCTGGTCTCAGACATTTGACTGTAATCGATGAGAAGTGGCAACAAGCATTCTGAAGTATGTGGAGTATTATCTGAGTTAGAAATAGTGGAAGATTGCCTGGTCCTGGTCACTTAGACTTCATCAATACAAATGCCTTTGTAAGATGCTTCTATAGGTTGAATCTTAAATCTGCGACTCTCTGGTCCGGCAACATCCGTGGCCTGGCAGGATCTGAAGTCTAAATATTTCAGGAATTAGCTTACTATGAACTAATGCCTAGGTCATACATTATGCTGTGCATTGAAGATAAAGAGCTCCACATGGGGCAGAAATCTGCCTCTGAGGAACACAAACACCTCAAAGTATTATTGGTCTTATTGACTTCAAAACATTACAAAATGCAAGGCTCCATTATTTTACAAAAATACAAAAATGGATTAAAGTCTATGACCAGAAATTTTAATAATGCACAAGTAGGCATGTTAGAAATATATATTAATTTTATACAGAAAATAATTATAGCAGATTTGGTTTGCTCTGTGCTGAAATACCTTACTTCTAAAGGTGTAAAAACATCTACATCATATTACTGTATTTAAGTATACTTCTCAGTGAGGAACAATCTGGTTTTAGTCCAGGTAATTCATGCACAGAGACAATTTTCACCTTCAGAAGGGTTATTGAAAACACAAGTTAATTTCAAGGAACCCTCTGTATTAATTTCATAGACTTTCAAAAAGCATTTGATAGTGTAAAAGGTATCAGAGGGGTAGCCGTGTTAGTCTGAATCTGTAAAAATACAAAAATGGATTAAAGTCTATGCATCTGACAAAGTGGGTCTTTGCCCACGAAAGCTTATGCTCCTACACTGCAGTTAGTCTATAAGGTGCCACAGTACTCCTCGCCGCTTGTAAAAGGTATGTAATCTGGAAAATTATTAGACTATGGAATTCAAATGACAATTATTAGTGTAAGGAAAATATTTTATACTAACTCCGAATGTTGTGTTAAAATGGATAAAGGATTAAATATATCCTTTGAAATTAAGACAGGTATAATGCAAGGGATAATGCATGCTTTTTCTATTCTTGTGCTTCCTCATCATTGACTACGGTCTCAAGTGATGTAAGAATAATCAATATGGCTTAAGGTGGAATCATTTGAGATTATTCAGTCTAGATTTTGTTGATGATATCACTATTCTACATGAAAATACTAAAGGACTTCAAGCATGCACAAATGAAATGATGTAGAGGGTTGGACTGAGACTCAATGTAAAGAAACATAAAACCATGGTAATTGGAGATATGGGTTTAAACATCAAAATCGACAATGAGGAACTAGAGAAGGTAGATCAATTCTAATAGCTTGGAAGCACAATAAGCCAAAATGGTATGTGCTTTTAGGAAATCAGAATAAGGATCAGCAAAGCAAATGCAGCGTTTGGTAAAAATGTGGAAACTTAATATGTATCCTTACATACAAAACCAAGCATCTATTCAGTTGTCATTGTGAAACCTGGCAACTTAAGAACAAATGCTCAGAAGTTAGATGTGTTTCATCATAAGTGGGGCAAGTAGGACAAGAAGCAATGAGCTTAAATGCAGCAAGGAAGGTTTAGGTTGGACATTAGGAAAAAGTTCCTAACTGCCAGGGTGTTTAAATACTGGAATAAGTTGCCTAGGCAGGTTGTGGAATCTCCATCTCTGGAGATATTTCAAAGCAGGTTAGATAGACATCTATTAGGGATGGTCTAGACAGTATTTGGTCCTTCCAAGAGGGTAGGGGACTGGACTCGATGACCTCTCAAGGTCCCTTCCAGTTCTAGTGTTCTATGATTCTAAGTACTTGCAGGGAATATTAGGAGTTAGCTATGAAGAAAGAAAAAGGAATTATGAGGTCAGAAAAATGGCTAACGTGAGGTCTCTACCACAAATAATTTGTAAGAGAAGACATCAATGCTAGGGCATGTGTTACAAATGGATTATAACCGACCACTGATCATGGCTCTCAGTTGGAAGCCAGAGAATCCAATAAGAAAGAAGGGTAGATCTAGGATGACTTAGAAATGTAAGATTATCAATGAAATAGTAAAAAAAATAATTTGAACTGTGAGGACTGAGGTCACATGGCATCTAAGCAAGCAAGCATGGAAAATCTGTGTAGCTCAATGTGCAGAAAAGCATGACTAACCTCTAAGGTCTACTCTAACATCTTTTTAAGTCCAGCCATTCTGAGGCTACTGTAGCATCCATTAGTTAATGTCCCAGTTGACTATGCACATTGCAGCAGCACTGGTGTTCTCTAGTGTTTATGGCCTTTCAACAACAAGTTGACCTTTCCTTTAAATATGTAAGCCAGCCTCAGAGCCAAGATCCATAACCTTTCAGAAGTTGAGGAGGGCTTGGATCTTTTCTGCTGGATCAAGCTGGCTAGACAAAATGCATACATAAAAACCCTCACTAGTTCACAAACAGAGCCTGCCCAGATGAACTGAGACAATTCAGATTTTTCTGTCCTGTTTGTAAGACTATAAGAACATAAGAACAGTCATACTGGGTCAGACAAATGTCCATCTAGCCCAGTATCCTGTCTTTCAACAGTAACCAATACCTGATGCCCCAGAGAGAGTGAACAAACCAGTTAATCATCACGTGATCCCTCTCCTGTCATCCATTTCCAGCCTCTAACAAACAGAAGCTAGGGGCACAATTCCAACCCATCCTGGCTAATCGCTATTGACGGACCTAACCTCCATGCATTTATCTAATTCTTTTTTGAACCTGGTTAAATTCCTGGTCTTCACAACATCCTCTGACAAGGAATTCTACAGGTTGATTGTTCACTGTGTGAAGAAAAACTTCTTTTTGTTTTAAACCTTTCATTTTGGGACCCCTAGTTCTTATGTTATAGGAACAAGTAAATAACTTTTCCTTATTCGCTTTCTCCATACCTGTCATGATTTTAGAGTCATCTACCATATTTCTCCTCCATCCTCCCAGTTTCCTCTTTTCTAAGCTGAAAAGTCCCAGATCTTTTAATCTCTCTTCATATTGGACCTGTTCCAAACCCCTCATTATTTTTGTTGCCCTTTTCTGAACCTTTTCCAATGCCAATATATCTTGAGTCCACATCTGTATGCAGTATTCAAGATGTGGGTGTACTATGGTTTCATATAGAGGCAATAAGATATTCCCTTATTCTCTATCCCTTTTTTAATGATTCCTGGCATTCTGTTTGCTTTTTTGACCACCGCTGCATATTGAGTGGATGTTTTCAGAGAACGCTCCACAATGGCTTATAACATGTTTATTCTAGATGGACAGATGCCAGTTAGTCTTGTCCCAGGATGGAGGGAAAAGAAGTGGTGACTAGCATTCAGCAAATGCCAGGGTAATATGGATTAGCCAGTAGCACAAACCCGTCCAAATCAATGGACTTCTATATAGCCCATATTTTGATCTTGGTAGAAAACTGTTCAGTAACCAGGTTGAAACATCACATATCACCAAACAGTAATGACTAAAAATTCTTTTTGCCAGCTGGGCTGGTTTCAAATCATGACCCACTGGTAAGATTCTGCACATCCCATTACCAAACCAATGGACTGTACCATCCCATCAATTTATACATTTCTGATGTGAACAGCCAAGAAAAGCACAGCAACACATTTCTGCTGTAACCTCTCTGAAATTTTAGCTTGTCTGGCTGTGAGCTAAAGAACTCACTTTATCACTAAGACATCTGTGACACTCTGAATGAAAATAATAAGAGCACTTTAAAAAATAGGGCCAGACTCCAGCCAGATCCTCCAATGGTGCACAATGGGCTGATGGACAGTTGATAAGGCACAGCCACATATCGCTTTCATCCTCATGAGACTGGCCTGCTTCTTTCTGTGCTTGCAAGGAGTCAGGCTCTGGCACCATACCCAGCCAGCACAGCTGGGCAGAAAGGCTAAGCTGCCCCTTCTTTCAAGGCTGGTTTAAGAATGTGTGGCTAAGAAATTCTAGGAGGAAGAAGGAACTCTGGCTTCGCAAGCCTGTATTCCTCCTCTTTGCTCCTGGTGCTGTGCTTTTCCTCTATATCCCTTTCAATGTTAACATTGCACAGTGTTGAATCTAGCCAATGGTAAATTAATGAAGGAAATTATAAACCCTTCTTTGGAATAAAGAGTATATGCCCAGTGGCAAAGGAATATTTTCCCCAGAGAATCACAATAAGGTTCCACAATGGCAAAGCACAGGAAAAGGTGTTTCTATGGACTAATAGCCATGGTAACTATATTGTGTTGGTGAAGGTCCTTTTTCAGTGGAAAGCTTTGTCTTTTTATGACAAATACAGCATCTGAACATTTGTTGTGCTGCAAAAGTTAATTAAAATGATTTTCTTTATTAAAGCATAGGTTCGGTTTTGAAAGAGTAAATAATTTTCCAAACTAAATTATGGGATGTTTAAAATTACATGTTATGGTGTCCTACTGAAGGACAATAACTCAAATTGTGTAGCTCTTGATGTGATTTTTTTTCAGTGATCATTTAAAAAAGTTAGTCTATAGGTTGTTAAGATGTTATTTATTCTTTCATTAAAAGACTAGATAAAAGAGTAAGGTTCAGGACATTTTTAAAATGTGCATAATTAATACAAAGTGTAGCCTGAGTTAATTGCTCGATATATCTTTTCTGATACTACTATAAGAAATCTGAAGGGGAAAAATGTAATTTGAAGCATAAATAGTTCTGTGGAAAATAATTGAATAATTTAATTTCAAAATGCCTATTCATCACATGTTATTTGTGTCACTAATGAATCATTCAGGAACACATCTACAATATTCAGCAACACCTTCACCATGTTGCTTAGTGCTTGGTTACTATGCCTTGATTATAGCCTTTTTTCATCTCCTAATCAGATTAAATAAGGACATTCTTTTCATTTATAAGAGGAAGATTTAAAAGAAAGAAACAGATAATCATGATATGTAGAATAAGATTTTTAAATAGTCATGTGGCTCCTAACAAGGCTTAAAATATATTATAGTCCTTAGAACACCAGGGTCAAGCATATGCATTTATAAAATAGTGATAGAAATGTAGCCGTGTTAGTCTGGTGTAGCTGAAACAAAATACAGGACTATGTAGCACTTTAAAGACTAACAAGATGGTTTATTAGATGTTGAGCTTTCGTGGGCCAGACCCACTTCCTCAGATCAAATAATGGAAGTGGGTCTGGCCCACGAAAGCTCATCATCTAATAAACCATCTTGTTAGTCTTTAAAGTGCTACATAGTCCTGCATTTATAAAATGACTCCCATGCAAGCTCTGATCAGATCCTATCTTGTATTCTGCTTCTGCAGTTCCCCCAAATGCCTGAACTTTCAGCTCCTGAGCATCTCAGTACCCTCCCGAAAAGCAGTCCATTCCCCCCAGAGATATCCTGATACTGTTTCACCTAATATCTGCAAGTGTCAGGGACTGCTCTCTCTCTCTTGCGCTAGAGCCCTATGAAACATTGTCAATGCTGTTGCTGGACAAACACCTGATTCTACTTCTTTTCTTTAGCTGCCAGTTTTGTCACAGTATGCACCTCCATGTGCAGAACCTTCCTGGTAGGCTGCATTAGAAGTGGCTGGTTCTAACATGCTAACTGCTGAAACACCCTGTCAAGAGACTCGACTCAAGGATGTAACTCAGTTGCCAAAACTTTTTGGTACTATTCTCCTCCGAGATAACATGCAGACCTCTTTATATGGCATGAAGATTCCAGATGTAATTTAGGTAATTGTCTAAAGGCTGAGCATCAACGTGGGTGAAATTCATTCAGTGCAAGGTCCTCCACTTTGCTTAAATCCTAAAGTAAGTTTTGACTAAGAGACCTCAAAGGAAGTTGCTCAGTGATGTGCCTGTGAATAGCATGAGAGCTTGGCTTCTCTCCTCAAGTCTAGGCCCTGGAAATATATACTGACTATAACAGAGTTTAAAGAGAAGCTAGATAATTTCATGGAGGTTAGGTCCATAAAAGGCTATTAGCCAGGGGATAGAAATGATGTCCCTGGCTCTCTTTGTCAGAGGCTGGAGAAGGATGGCAGGAGACAAATCACTTGATCATTGTCTTTGGTCCACCCATTCTGGGGCATCTGGTGCTGGCCACTGTCATCAGACAGGCTACTGAGCTAGATGGACCTTTGGACTGACCCGGTACGGCTGTTCTTATGTTCTTATGAAATGCAGTTGAATGGAACTCATTGATCGGTGGTTTGTGGTGTCTAGCAACTGGATATAGAATAATAGAAGCTAGCATTTGCGACTAGCAGTTACCTTTCTCTGTGATTTTTTTTCATTTTAAATATTAAAATGAGGTCATTGCAGAACTCCCAGCATTGCAAGTCTGTGCCTTGCTTAAAAAACACATAAAGGGATGATAAGTAAGCTGCATGTTAAAGTTTGTAAATTGAAAAAAAATATTGATTGGGAATGTGAAAAGTTAGAGCTTTCCTCTGCTTCTAAATTGTTATTACTGCACATTTCTACAGTTTACCTTTTAAATAATTTAGATCTCTCACTTGAGTTGCAAACTGTTGAAGATCTTTTTGCTACAACAGCATCTTTCCTTGGCTTCTCAGCTTGGCACTTGTACAGTGGTCTATAACACTTTAAAGCAAATGCTATATTCCTCTCCCTTGGTCTAATGAGACTGGAAGTGGCATGGTACATCCAAGAATAAATAAGTTACGGAAAATACAGTAGGAGGATTCCTGGATACTGTGAATATATCTCATCTTTTCAATATTCAAATTAGTAAGCACATCTGAGCTTTGCTAGTTCTTGGACTGGTATCCTGGGATTCTACATTGTTCTCTTCTCTGTCAGCCCAATTCTGTTATTCGAACCCATGGTAAATGGTATTCTACTCCAGGAGTGAACTGACTGCTCTGTCTAGCACTACTCCCACAATAAGGTCTTTAGGCTACGTCTACATTGGTGCGTTCTTATACAAAAACTCTTTTATGGAAGAGTTCTTCTACAAAAACTCTTCCAAAAGAGCACGTCTGCACTGGCATGTGCTTTTGTGCAAGAGCATCCATGCCAGTGTAGATGCTCTCTTGCACAAGAAAGCTCTGATGGCCATTTTAACCTTAGGGCTTTCTTGCACAAGAAATTCATGTTGCCTGTCTACACTGGACTCTTCTGGAAGAGCTCTTGTGCAAGAAGGCTTCTTCTTGAGCTGGAGCATCAGAGTTCTTGCGCAAGAAGCCCTGATTTTATACATTAGAATGTCAGTTTAATTGCTCAAGAACATGCAGCCAGTGTAGACAGGCAGCAAGTTTTTGCGCAAGAGCAGCCATATAGAAAAGAGTAGCAGAACTCTGTGATGCCAGTGCCTGCTCCAAATCTTATTACAAATTATCTTTAGTAAGATTTGATTTTGCAAGATTGTTCATACAGTATTTGTACAGGGATCAGAAACGTGCATTCTGCCAGAGAGCAAAGGATGGTTCTTTGTATGGTTATCCAGAAACCTGCATGTGATTCATATTGCTTTCATTTTGATTCCTGAGACTTTAATGAATATACATTTTTTTAAAAAAATGTGCTAGCCTGCAGGCATACCACTATGATCTCTGATCTTGTCAGATATCATAATCTAAATACATTTAGGTCTGCTCAGTTCTAGACTGAAATCCATAAGGTTGAAAAACTCATTTTTTTATATACACCATATAGAATCCACTGTGCTGTATCTATAGAACCCATTAATAGAATCCATAGAATCATGCCATTATAGAGGATTAGGGATGGAAGAGACCTCAGGAAGTCATGTAGGCCAATCCCCTACTCAAAGCAAGACTAACTCCATCTAAATCGTTCCAGTCAGGGTTTTGTCAGCCCTGACTTTAAAACCCTCTAAATATGGAGGTTCCATCACTTCCCTAGGCAACCCTTTCCAGTGTTTCACCACCCTCCGAATGAAGAAGTTCTGCCCATTATCCAACCTAGATCTATCACACTGCAAACTGGAGAACATTGTTTTTTGTGTTTTTGTTCTGTCAACTGCCACCACTGAGAATAGCCCATCTCCATCCTCTTTGGAAAAATGCTTTTAGTAGGGCTGCTATCAAGTCCCCCCATCATTCTTCTCCTCTGAAGAAAAATAAGCCCATTTCCCCCAGCCTCTGCTCGTAAATCATGAACTCCAACCCCATAAATCATTTTTGTTGCTCTCCTCTGGATGCTCTCCAATTTGTCCACATTCTTTCTGTAGTGGAAACCCCAAAACTGGATGCAGTACTCTAGATGTGGCCTCACTAGTGTGGAAACAAGGTGAATAATCATTTCCCTTGATCAGCTAGCAATGCTCTACCCTATAGCAGATCTATCTCTACACCCAGTTTTGCTGTCATCTGCAAGCTTGTTGAGAGTGCAATCCATACCATCATCCAGATAATTAATAAAGATATTGAACAAAACTAACCACAGGGCCAAATCCTGTGACACTTCACTTGAAAGCGGCTGCCAATTAAACACTGAGCCATTGATCACCACCTGTTAGAATCAGAGAATCTTAGGGCTGGAAGAGACCTCAGGAGGTCATCAAGTCCAGCCCCCTGCCCAAAGCAGGACCAATCCCACCTGTTGAGTTGGACAATCTAGCCAGCTGTTTATCCACGTTATAGTCCATTTGTCCAAGCCATAATTCTTTAATTTACTCGCAAGAATACTATGGGAGACCATATCAAAAGCTTTGCTAAAGTCAAGGTATATCATATCAACCATTTTCCCAATATCCACAGAACCAGTTTTCATAACAGAGGGCAATTAAGTTGGTTATGTTAACTGTTCCTGGTCACCTTCCTCCCCTACAAGTATTTCAAAATGGATTCCTTGAGGACCTGATCCATGATTTTTCCAAGGGCTGAGATGAGGCTGATTGGTCTTTAGTTTCCTTTAGTGTCTCTGTAATCACATCAGCCAACTCTCTCAATAACCTCAGATGCAATAAATCTGAGCTCATGGATTTATGCATGTCCAGCTTTTCTAAATAGTTCTTAACCTGTTCTTTCACTACTGCAGGCTACTCAACACCATCCTATACTGTGCTGCTTGATGCAGCTGACCTTATATTTGAAGACTGAGGCAAAAAAAGCATTGGATACTTCAGCTTTTTCCACATTATCTGTCCTTAGGTGACTGCCCCATTCAGGAAGGGTCCCGCACTTTCCATGGCCTTCTTGTTGCCAACATACCTATAGAAACCTTATTCTTCTCATGTTCCTTGCTAGCTGCAACTCCAGTTGTGCTTTGGCCATCCTGTTTACACACCTAAATGCTTGAGCAATTTTTTTATATTCCTCCCTATCCATCTGTCAAAGTTTCCTCTTCTTGTAAGCTTCATTTCTGAGTTTCAGCTCACTGAAAATTTCTCTGTTAAGCCACGTACATCACCTGCCATATTTCCTATCCCTTCTTCAAATTGGGATGGCTTGTTCCTGTTAGCTCTTCTACCTTGCCCACCCCACAACTATCTTTTACAGTTATTTTGCATACATTTTCTTTACAACTATTACTAAATTCTCATTTCACAAAAGTCAAGAATATCAGTATATGGATTCTGCCCATAAGAAGAGGCAGGTACCCTAGAGAGAACAACTTTGTTTCTTTGGCTATGTCTATGCTGCAGAATTTTCAGAAAAGCAGACATGTTTTTTCAGCATGCCTATAAACCTTGTTCTCCAAGGAAGAAGGGAGGTTTTAAAAGAGGGTTTTTTTTTTCTGACATTTGGCCCCCTGTAGACAAGCCAAATGTCAGAAAAGCCTCTTTCAGAAGAAAAGCGGAAAAAGATATGCAAATTGCAGTTTGAAATTTGCATATCTTTTTCCGACTTTTCCCTGCAGTGTAGACATAGCCCTCCTCTCACTTTTTGGGGAAGAAGCTGAGATGAGTTAATTCCATTGTAGCTATAGGTGATAGAAACACGCCTGAGAGTTAAAGTAAAAATCTGCTTCTTCAGCTCAGATATTTTATAGATGGACATATAACCCCAATTCAGAAAAGCATTTAGGCATGTGCATAAGTCTATTCCTAATCACCAGAGAACTCAAATTCTTGAATAATGTCAAGGAAACATTTAAATTCTGATTAAATCAAATCCTACCTAAGTCAATTGGGATTTAAGCATTCGACTAAAAAGGAGGCGTGGGATCAGGGTCACAGAGCATATAATATTATTGCATGTGTGTGACTGTGTAATGGAAGAACACAATGGTGCTGAAGGATAGTTGTAAGAATATAAGCTCTGAATTTCTTGACGCTTGCATGATCATTTGACCATGATATTAACATTATTTCTGCATAGAATATGAGATGGGTGTGATTAACATGATCCTGTGTTTGAATTTGGTTTTGCATAATGTATAAGTTAAATGTTATGCAGATCAGCTTGGATTATTGTAACAGTCTCGTCTGGTCTTTATCAAGTCAATCAACCTTCTCCGACTCCATTTCTCTCTGATTTCTTCAACCCTTCCTACTTCATCTTTCCCACTCTTCCTTCCTTTTCTTTCATTCTGCTTTTTTATTAAATAGTCTCCTTATCTGACCAAGAACAATTTTCTTCATCTTAACCCCCTTTGAAATTCATCTCCTTGACATCCCTCCTTCATTTTTTTGTTATTCATTCTTTTCCTCAACTGAATGGGTGTCTGAGGTTTTGTCTCATATTTAGCATACACATTGCAGGCTCATTAATGTATGTCTTTATCTGTTTCTTTTTGTGAAGTGCCAGGTAATATAAAGCATATACACACATTTTGTCATAGTAACAATATTTCTCCTAATTAGCACATTTCTCTAGAATGAGCAACCTTGTGACTGAAATTACTATCAAAGAGAGTCATATAGCACTGATTCTAGCAACTTAGGTAACTGGCTATATCTGACTGGCTCAGTGTATGACCCTGACATTCAACACCCAAATGAGCTAATGAGCAATGATTGTCTGAGTTTCCAGAGAGCTTTCTCTCACTAGCGTTCAGCTGCCTTTCAGCATCATGAAAGAGGCAGGGGAACATCACTGGTTAGAAGATAGACAGCAGATAGAACAGTGGGAAAAAAAGAGAGAAAGAAAAAAAAAAGAAAACATCTTGCTATATAGTGTTCATGAATCTCTCTCTTTTGTCCATTTCACTGTCAGCACTACAATTAGCATGTGATGTGTTCTGAAATGGTCATTCTCTGTCATGTTCTTGCAGCTGTACATACTGCCAAACAGCTTATGGTTTTGCATTTTCTATCTATTCAGGAGCAGTCAGTACTGGCTTATATGGCAAAGTCGTCCGCAGGGATTAATACTCTTCCTATTTTGTATGGTGAACAAATATTCTGTTTTTACTAAACCTCTCCCAAAAATGACTGACTGTATATTTAACCCCATAGTCCCTAAAAAAGTTAGGAAATTATTTTAGGGCCATATGTCAATGATCTGCCCTGCAACTCCCACAGACAGCAGTGAGTTAAAGCTCTAGGTCTCCTTTTGGCCCTAAGATAAATACTCATGGCACCATGGTATCAGGTGTATCTTTTAATCTTCTAACTATCAGGCAATTCCAAAGTTCATAATTACAGAGATACAAAATCTATCTAATAAAATTTAGGACTTTTTCCTGAGATTGGGAATATCTGTGGGTGTGTTTGATTTTCTTTCTGCTTCAAGTAGTCTCTCGCTATGTCTAGACTACATTCCTCTGTCAGCAGAGGGATATAAATGAGGCACTTCAAAAGTGCAAATGAAGCGGGGATTTAAATATCCAGTGTTTCATTTGCATAATTGCTTCATGGCACTTTTTCAAAAAAGCACCATTTTGAAAGTAAAACCATTTTGAAAAGTCTAGACATGGTTCTTTCAAAAACGGCAGGTTTTTTCGAAAGATCCTGTAAACCTAATTTTTTGAGGATTGCAGGATCTTTTGAAAAAGGGTTTTATTTTTGATCGATCCCTGTCTAAATGGATGTTTTTCCATTATGCAAATGAAGCACGAGAAATTTAAATCCTGGCTTCATTTGCAATTTCGAAGTGTCTAATTTACATCCCTTTTTCAAGAAAGGGATGTAGTTTAGACATAGCCTTCATGAAACTTTGGCAAAGGCTTCCCCCTTTTTCCATATTCACCATTTCTATGATCAGCCTAGAACATCTATTACATCATAAAGTATCTAGAATCCATTTCCAATTGCTTAGCCTATGGTTGAAAAATTGGTAGTCAAAACAATAGTCTACCTAATAGGACAGAGTGTATATTACAAAAGGGTGAAATATCTGTAGTGAAATTATATGATGTGAATATAACCAGAAATTTAAGTAATACTTATTGTGAAAAAGTGCTGTTTTTGTACCAGGTGAATAGTAAGGTTCCTACTTTGGGGGCCTTTTTGTTTCAGTTCCTAGGAAAAATGTATATATAGCATGGTGGGAAGAAAGGAAGGAACTGAACATATCAAATGCAAGTTGAAAATTAAAGTGCTATCATTCTTCTTCTTGATGACATTCTAGATGAAAGAATTAGTATGCAAAAATGTTAAACTGCAGCTCTTTCCCAAACTTAGGGATATCTCCAAATCAAGAGTTTTTCAGATAAGAATTCTTTATATGCTCTCTTTATAAGCATTAAAGCAAATATAGATTGTAGAAATATTCACAAACTTTATTATCCAAACATATATACTTTCACTTCCTCCACTACTTCTTCCTATGCAGAAATGTTTTATGTCAATTTACTTTTCCACCTGGGCTCACCAAAAGAGAGAAGTGCATTAAGCAGATGGTTGTCAAGAACTGCATGCTGTGCATTTGAGCATAAATGTAATAGCTTTAGCATTCATAGAGTGCTCTTGCATTAAAATTAGAGCAAAAATAGGTTATTAAAAAGTCTGTATTCTATTTTTAATACCTTATATTTGACATTTCCCAGGAACTACAGTTCAAGATGTAATGAAGAGCTCATTAGTAGAAAGTAAAGACTAAACAAAAACAAACACCTGGTGATAGAAAAAGCTCTTGACCTTAAACTGGTTGTGTAAAATTCTATAGGCCTACTTACTTACAGTGAAGAAAACCCTCTTTTTGATGAAGGAGTAAAATGTAAAATGTTAGTTTTACAGTGATAAATAAAGACAAGAAAATCTACTTTATGCCAAGGTTGGTAATAAGTCTAATGGAAAAATAACAAATGTAAACTTTTACTGAATGAAAGTAAGGTTTTTCAATGAAAGCTCAGTTTCTTAGATATAACATTATTAATGCCTCAGTATCTCTGGCAATGTATCATCCATGGTGTTTATTTTTAATAGTTTCTGCAACAGAATTGAAAATGTGACTGGTTCCTTAAAGCCTGTGATACAAAGTTAACTGTCTGCTGAGTTCTGCAGACTTAGTAAAAAAATATCAACTAAGTCTTCCAAAATAGTCTTCAGGTGCTCATTTCTGACAACAACCATAATTTGTACAATAGTTAATTAGAGAAATGTATACAGAGTATATGATATATCCCCACAGCGTGGAAATGTCAGAAAACAAAGGGTAAAAGGAGGAGTTATTTACTACTCTTTGCTGACCGCAATTTTCTTGCAGCCTTATTAAAAACTAAAAACATAATCTACTTGACTTGTTAGCATGAAGGGAAGTTTACTCAATATTGGTATTATTGTTTAAGTGGTCAGACTGAAAAATCAGCAAGACATTAGTGGATATGATTCATACCAATGGCTTAAAATCTTTTAACAGCAAATTTAAGATTCTGAATAGCACAGCAAAATCCACTCAAGTTATAAGGGTCAAACCTGTGGTGTACAGAAGTTATAGAAAGGAAAGGTAACATCAGCCTGATTGGCCATTACATCCACAGTTTGTGGTTTTTCCTTGATAAGGATTATTTCATGCTTGTTAATAACTAGTCTAGCTGGGAAATGCTCAGAAGCCAGTCAATTTTGCATCTACTGATAGCAGCAGGTTTCAGATATTTCAATACCTATACATTCTTTATGTAGATAGGCGCATTAGTACATGCAATTAGTAGAAAATAACTATTGATTGATGTGAATGACAGAGCTCCCTGACTGTTTTACAATCTGTGTTGATGAAAACAAAACAGCATGTGAAGACTCAGAAAGGAGGTTGTTTGTATTTCTGTAATGCTAGTATAGTTACTTACAACCGGGCCAGGTGGGCCTTGTGGGCCTTCTCCTCCTTTCAGACCAGCTGGACCCTAAAAAACGAGAGAAGCATGTTGTTCCATTTTATTTTGCAACATATTTAAGATGAAGGATTTTAAAAGCAAGAAGATATTCTAGAATAAATTACCAACGGTGAATGGATAACCATTGGAATTTAACCCTCACAGATGGTGCATTTCCTATTGCATTCATTTTCAGAGCACAGTGGGATGTGCTTCCTGTAACAGACGGTTTAACTCATTGTTCCCCAGGATACTCTATAAGCACTCTATCCACAGTCATCAATGCTGCTGTTTATACCTGAGCTCCTGGAAGGCCTCTTTCTCCTGGGAAACCACGGAGACCCGCTGGTCCATCTTTTCCAGATATACCTTGAGGGCCTGGGTCACCCTGTGAAAATGCAGAGGTTTCAAAAACTGCATGTTAGTTACTAATCAGCAAGGTCACAATTTAATCATGGAAGAAACAGAAGTCGTGGAACTTGGGAGTTCCAACAACCTTTGTGACTTCAGCCTGTGGCAGTTAAGAGCTGCAGAGTCCGCCATTGTGAACTGCATGATGCCCCTGAGCCTCTGGTGCTCACCAGCGCTCCAAGCTGCTGCAAGAGGTGGGGATACCCCATAGGTCCCAAACCCCATGGGCAGCAGACAACCACTGAGCAACCAGCTGCCATGGGCACTAGAGCTGTGGGTGGCAGTAGTACCCAGTTGCCCACAACTGCTGCAAGTGATGAGGGACCCTGGAGTGTGAACTCTTAACCTATGGTGAGGGCCCCTAGAGTTCCTAGCTGTTGCACAGCTGCCCCATTGCAACCACTGTGAGGACCTGAAGATCCTCACTTTGCCACAGATATTTTTAGTAAAATCAAGAGCAGGTCAAAACTTCCATGAATTTTCTTCATTGCCGTGATCTGTCCATGAATTTTACTAAAAATAACGGTGACAAATTCTTAGCTTGACTAATTATCATACATATAATGAAGCAGCAGGCTCTAGTTACAATCAGTGACCAAAAAAAACCTATTTATCTGTCCATCTGTGCAGCTATTCAAGTATTTTATGTCCTTCATCACTATAAAATGTGACAGCATAGGATTACAGACAATTTTAAATAATAATATACGTTAGTTATGGTATCTGAAAAGTTATTACAATTATCCTAGTTTCTTTAAAGAGACATTCATGGAGGAAGTTATAGCTCTCTTATCTACAATGAATAATTGAATAAAATTCTATACTATAACTGAAATTCTACTATGTGGCCAGTGCCACACTCAGAGGTACATCCCTGTATTCCAGTGCAGAGCTCCAACTTGACCTGAGCAGACAAGTTGTGTATGTACAAACTTCCACATTAAAAAAGGAGGATCTATGAAAACTCCTGGTCTTAAATAAATTAATAGCTCATCCTGAAATGAATAGCAAAATTACCAGGTTGCAAGTGAGGCCCGTATGCCCTTGGCAAGCTGCTAAAGAGACTCTCACTTGGGAAAAAATGTGTCTGTCCCTATTTTATGCTATAATTTCTATAGGTATGAACAGTATCTGCTTGTAAGCATTTATTCCATCTATCTCCATGTGACACCTTCCTTCCAAAAGCCATGTTATACCTTAGCTCCTTCTTTTCCTGCAGAGCCTGGGAGACCTTGTTCACCTGGCGGGCCTGGAGGACCAGGGTGACCTCTTTCACCAATTGGGCCAGTCTCACCAGTAGGACCCTAAGAACAAAAGAAAAACCTCAGTTCCCTTAAACAATGTATTTGGTTGGCTTTTGGGGGCAACCTCTGCCCCACATTTTGTTAACTGTCCTCCCACCATGAGCTGAAAAAGATGGAGGAAGCAGCTGGTTAGATCCTCTGAAACCTCCCATGGAGAGAATGCAATACAGAGACCTGATCCACTGGATTTTTTGCACTTGTGTATTTAAGTGGTGATGAGTTACAATGCTGTATTCTTGACAAGTGCTTTTGAGAAGAATGGAAGTTTACTAGACAACAGCAAACTGGTGTTTTGATGCTATTGGAGCTTGTGACGGGGCGGACAGGCCCCGCACTGATGAGCAGAGGATAGCCCAGGCCCAGCTGGCAAAGAAAGCCCCGCCCCTCCAACCCTGCTGGGCATGCTCCCAACAGCGGCCGGGTATAAAGGCAGAAGGAGCCCGGCAGTCAAGGGGGCCCCAGGGCGAAGGAGGAGACCAGGCTGGGCCAGTGTTCTTGCAGCCGCTGGGACCAGAGTCGCGGCCCGTGCCGGACCCTGACACGGAGGAAGCAGCCGCCGACCCAGGGCGGCAGGAGCGCGCCCGCAACCCCGACAGGTCCTGCCTGAGAGGCGAAGAGGCCCGGGGGGAACCAGGGTGTGGTAGGAAGCAGCCCAGGGCAAAGGATACAAAGTTTGGCTCGGCGTGTATCGGCCGGATCCCCCGCCGAGCTGGCAGGAGCCATAGACCCTGCCTAAAGGGCCCTGGGCTGGGACCCGGTGGAGAGGGAGGGCCCGGGTCCCCCTACCACCCATTTGCCCTTCCCTGGATAAGCAAACCCCGGGCCAGGGGAGGCTTCTCAGAGCGGCTAGGCCTCTAGTATCGTATATGCCCTGATAGAGGGGCCTGGACTTTTACGTTGGGACTTTGGGGGTACTGTACAGGCCCGGTAGGAGGGGGCCAAGCCCCTTGACAGGGGCGTACCCCCTGACAGAGCTCTATTCCAAATTATAATGAGAGACAGAGAGAATCTCTGTAAATCAGTGTTGATTCAAAGGAAAGGGTGAGAGTAGTGAATAATATTTTTCATAAGAGCTTTATAATTCTAATAGCTAACTATTTTAATTACCATTTTAATTGAGTCACAAAGTCACTTTGGAGTATTAGATAATACTACATATGGTACATTTTATGCCACAAAAAATGTTTTATCTGTTAATCTGGGTTGTAATAGTGGATGCTAACACTTAAGCAAATGTGGAAATGGAAACAAAATGCCAGCAGTAGCAGTTCTGGCAATAACAGTAGGTCCAGGAAATATGTGTTTATGAAAATATTGATTGAATAGATATCTTTAAAATTAAACAAAGGAGCAAAAATCACACACAATAAAACACATTCCGTTTTGATTGACTGAAGTGGTAGAACAGGAGGGAACTGTAGCATCAAATATACTCAGATGCCATCTGTAATTAACTACAGAAGAGGGTATTTTAAAAAGGTCTGTTTCTGAAAGATTGGTTGAAGCTACATTATTTTTTATCTCTAATGGAACTTTCAGCCCTCCTTGTGTTTTTCTAAAAGAATCCTTAAACACAAGTAAGTAAACCCATTTTCTACAGAAATGTTGTGTCTTGGTAATATATGCTATAAAATGAGCTAATATTAGTTCTGGTCAATGAGTAAACAGGGGAATATATTATTCAACAAATGTCACCAGTAGTTGTTAAAAGATATATTCAACAATATCTCTACAGTCAATTACTGTGGAATCTGGTAGAAAATACTATTCTTTTAATGATTAACAAAATTAAGTCTCTGTAATCCACTGGATGCATTTAACATTCTTTCTGGATAATCTTTCTAGAAAGTCTTTCTAGAAAGTCTGGGGCTCTGAACCATGATGGAATTGCTTGTGAGAAGAGATAATGAAACGTTCGTTTTTTGTGTGGTCCAGTCCCTATCCAGTTAGTATGATTTGGTTTTTAGATCTACAGTCTGTTCTGTTAACTTTTTCTCCATATTCAATTTGCTAATCTCCTGTGTGGCTATTAGTATATAAGATAAGTGGTAAATGAAAGAGTTAGTGTCACAAAGAGCACTTTAAATAAAGTAACAATGTAAGTATAATCAAATACGTCCTTGAAGTAAACCTCATTCAAAGCCTATAAAAATAATCAAAATGCTTCAATCTCCCCATCTAAGATAATACAACATAAGGTGTTATTTCGTCATTCTAAAAAAGAATTCAAAGTAAGGACTCCTATTCTTAATTTTCAGCTCCTGGGGAAAACTTATTCTGCACTCGTTGAAATAACTACAGTTGATGAAATACAGTGGAGAATCACGCGCAATGTCTTTGGTTTTTATGGAGTTCAATTCCTGCTTAAATACATTTTTGCTACATTTGCTGTAAGTTTCTGGGTAACACTGGAGTTAACATGTCCATCAGTGTGTTTGATATACTCACAAACAGCAGCTCTTTACTTTAGTCATAAAACAATCTTTAACAGTGTTATCATATAGTTAGATTAATGTTTAAAATGGTCTACCTGCGGTCCAACAACACCACCAGGACCTGGGGGGCCAGTTTTGCCTTGAAAACCCTGTGAAATGAAATATATAATACATAATTATGCATGGCAAGTTGTAGATGAGTAAAACTCAAATATATGCTGAAGAGGTGAGAGAAATTTCATGTTAGGAGTTCATCTTCAAGAATACACACTGAGAGCTCTATTATTCTGGTGTACCTAAATTTGAAATTTTCAAAGCCCTGTCCTTCCCAGTCATTGTTAGCGCTGCTCCTACAGAGCTATCATAAGAAATGCCAGTCACTTTTACACTTATCTTTCCATAAAATGTATTAGGTGATTTTGAATGCATGAGTGATACTTCTGGAACTCAGCTAAAAATACATATAGACACAGATACTATGAACTCATATGGCCAAGAGAGACAAATGTAAAGAAAGGCATGGATGGAAGATTGAGGAGTTTGGGAGAAGGTGATGTGGAAGGAACATAAAATTTAATCGAAAAAAGAAAATAGTGAGAATTTGAAATGAAGAAAATGGAAAGGAAAATATGAAATGAATTTCAGCGGACAGTATTCCAAAAGAATGTCAAAATCTGAGGTTTCTGGTAAGCACCCACAGTCCTCAGTTCAAAGCAAATCAGCAAATTCTCTGGCATCCTCAATTCAAGTTATTGCCTATACAAGGGCTCAATCTTGCTCTTAAGAAGTAGTTCAGCATTGGAGGGAGTGTAGCCTGGCATAGCCTTGGAAGAATGAACTCACTGCTGCACAATATGTAATCTAGCATACCACTCCTGCACACTAGTATATCTCTGCATCCTTCACCCACAATGTGGTGTTCAACCCACATGATCCCTGAAAGGGGTAAGGTGGCTCAGATAGGGCCAGTTAACCTTATAAGTAGCACCTGGGGGAGAGCCCGGCTGGATTTATAAATTACTAATTGCTGATGAAGCCCAGCCGGAAGAGACGTTGGATGAATTTTGCAGCAGAAAAAGGCCATGAGAAGAGTCTGGACTTGGTCTCTGGGCACAGAGAAAAGGGTAGGAGGAAACTTGGGGAAATAAAAAGTGGGTCTGGCCCACGAAAGCTCATCATCTAATAAACCATCTTGTTAGTCTTTAAAGTGCTACATTGTCCTGCATTTTGCTAAAAAGCCCTGAGAGCCTATTCCTGATGGAAGTGGATAAACTGAAGGGAGGAAAGTAGAGTAAGAAGAAAGCCTGAGGAAAGTAGAGTAAGAAGAAATCCTGGGAAAGAGCAGTAGAGGGGTTGAAAGTGTAGACCTTGGCTGTTATTGATAGGGTCCCAGGGCTAAAACAGGTGGGTTCTAGCTCCCCTACGAGAAATTGGGAAAGTGTCACAGGTACCAGGAATCACAGCACCTGAGACAAGTTGGATTTGGCTACACCAGCAGGGAAAGATTAGACAGGTGCATCTACACAGCACAGTTATTTTGAAATAACAATGTGAGCATCTACACAGCAATTCCATTATTTTGAAATAATTTTGAAATAAAAGACAGCTTATTCTGGCTTCTGTAAACCTCATTCCACAAGGAATAACGCTTCTTCCGAAACTGCTGTTTCAAAATAGCGGTAGTGTGGGCACTCCACTGCTGCTATTTTGAAATAGCTCCTCCCTAGGGTCATTCAAAGTAAATACTCCCTAGTGCTTCTTGGGGCTCTAAATCAAGGTACTGCATCCACATTAGGGGAGCCTGCCTCAGACTAATTTCAGGCTTCCCTGTAGTGTAGACGCATTATTTTGAAATAAGATATTTCAGAGTATTTCTTCTGGAATGGCTTATTCCGAAATAAGTGTAGCAGTACCCCTAGTGGCCTAACTGAAGGGCTGTGTGGTGAAGAGAGATCATCCTCATTTCGAGTGAGAGAAAGAGAGGCTATGGAGCAAACAAGCTATACAAGGGAGTTCAAGATCAGATGAGCTGATCCCTAGACCTAGCTCTGAAGAGGTGTTACAGTGGTGAGTGAAGCCCATTATAACCTATCTTCCTTTATCTTCACTGCCTATTTGCATAAAGGTACAATCTGACCTCATATTAGTTATGTGTTTTGTGCCCTATTCAGCATTCCTCACTCAGGTACAATTATCACTGATGTCAAAACGAGTTTTCTCTGTGTCAGGAGACAGAAAGAAGTGTTGAACTGAGTCCATATTCAGTGAAACAGCCTTGAAAACATCTACTGATTCCACTTCTGCAGAAGACAGATGTGTTTCAGAGCATATTTGTCAAGTCTGTTTTTTCTCCTGTGCAATTAGCATATCTGCTCCTACAGTCTGATATAAGAATAAAAATGTAAAGGAGGTTTGTGAAAGTAGCAATGAGCATCAAAGGAGATCATAGAGACAGAGAATACCCAATCAGTTGACAATAAAACCCTTATACTACTCCATCAGGTGTGTGTATATTAGCAAGCAGAGCATACTCTTATAATATTCTTGTGGCATTTCATATGCTATATGAAGCTAAGCACATTGTAACAAATAAAAAAGAAATTCTGGTTCGGTGTGTCAGCTTTTTGTATTTTCCATATTTGTGGAGATGAATCAAGAGTCCTGCTGTAATATCTGTTTAAGCAGTTGATTCATCCTGATGAGCGAAATTATAAATCAATGCTACTAGTTGCTAAAGGAGTAACTGTAAATTATTTAGATCAAAATAATGTTCTTTTATTACATTGCCAATTTTATTTCTTTGGATTTCAGTGGGATGTTAGTTCATAATACAACATGTATAGAGTCTTTCTCAAATGTACATTTATCCTTTGTAGACATACTTTTCCAGTAAGAACACCCAAACAGTTCTTGTGCTGTACAATTTTGTGCACTGTTTGGTCTCAATCACTCTTGGCTCTACTTTTCTAAATTGTTAGCTTTCAAGTTTCCTAGTAGGCTGGCACTAATACTTTTTTCTGCCATCTTACATGGCTCTTAGTGAGGCAAATATTATGTTGTTCCTCAGATGTCTTTTTCCAAGCTGATAACAGAGAATTATGTTGCCTCATTATCTATTGTATACTTAAGGTCAGTTTCATATTTTTAATGTGTAACAACCAGAAATAATTTCACCTTTAACACACAGAGACAAAAATTAAAGTACCTGGCATCCAACCCACTAAGTTTTAATGGGTTTTCGCTTTCTATGAACAAAGTTAGGTACCAACATAAAATTCTCTCTCACTTTTTCCTGCAATTTTTGGTATAAAGCAAGGGAACTGTGCCTTCACTGACATTTTTTAAAAGATCACAGAGAACTAAGTAGGTGTGCGACAGCCTGAAACAGCAGAACCAATGTACTTACAGTCTCACCCCGCTGTCCTGGGTGCCCTGGCAAGCCATCTTTCCCGGGTGGCCCCTGAAATTGCAAGAAAAATAAATCAGAGGTTTCTCATTCATCTTTAGATTGGAAAATAATATGCAATAATCCCTAATAATCTCTGTGATCTTTTTTAGACTTTCAGGACAGCTTTTACTGCTTTGGTGAAAACTTGATACAATTTTAATATTTTACTTTTTTCTGCTGACTGCTTAATTCATGTAAAACTATCTGGATATTGATTGTGTGCGCCCTGGCCAAGCAATGGGGAAGGAAGGGTAATTGCCTCAGGATCCAGCAATTCAAAAGGGCCCAAGATCCTGTCTGCCTCTGCTACTATTGCAGCAGCTGGAGCCATGAGCCTTCGAAATCAGTCAGAGTGCCAGGTAGTGCTAAGGATGGCAGAGGTGGGGGACGCCATATGGTCCAGAGGCACTGAGGGGTTGCTACCCCAGCCCTGCCCCTCTATCCAAGGCCCTGCCCTTTCTGGGAGTGCAGAGTGGGCCCTCCTCCACATTGCCCAGGGGGCCTAGCAATCCTGTCAACCCCATGTGTGTGTATGTGCATGCACGTATGAAATGAATATCTAATATTTCAAAATTCAAAGTCTCTACATAATCCCTGAAAATAGTTTAATAATAAGCTTCTGGAGAGTTACAGCTATGGCACTGTTTAACAAGGGGCAGCATCAGAAAGACCGAAAATTAATTAAGCTAAATTAATTGTGATTAAAAAACATCTCCCGGATGATTTTTCCACCCTTCCTCCCTCTGAGCACAGGCACACTCCAAAGGTAGCACCAGAGGTCTAAACTACACTCCCAAGACCCAGGCACTGACAAAGGGTATGAATTTCCCCTTCCTTCACAATCATGGAACCATATTGCCAAGATTCTGTGGGGTGCAGAGCGGGAAAAGTTGGGACTTCCCAGTTGATATGGAAGCAAGAGACCTCTCGTGGCTCATCTCAGATTCCTGAGGAGCCTCTTGGAACAATTTATCTCATTCCTCTAATAAGAAAATAAAAGTGGAACTCTACTTCTCTGCCTATTCCTTTGGTTTTACCAAACTGATTTATTAATTAAAGGAGAACTACTCACAGGATAAGATTCTACAGAACAAAAGCATGAGACCATGACAAATTGGGCCCTGTGTTTTTGAAAGGCTATAAAAATAATCCTGGCTGATCCGAAATGCATGACCAAACTAAATTTGTATCCGGTTTGTGCAATGTACTCCATTTAGTATTAATCTACCAGGGACAGATCATATAGTTTTATATTAATTTGAGAATTTTCAGGCACAAGGGAAAAGAGAGGAAAAGAGACCTCTAGTGGTGGTCATCTCTGCTGATGAAACTAAGAAATGCGGCTGAAAATCGTCAGACACATCCCCTTCACTTTATAGCCATCCTCTTTATATGCAAAGCATACTAAATTTATCAGGATAGCCTTGCATAAGGAATATCACATACCCTCTAAAGCGTGTTATTTAGACAAAGAAAAAGCTTGGTGCTACACTGACACTTAAACAGAAATAATAATATAGGAAATGCACAGCACTGAAATCAGTGTAACTCCGTATTGATCAGATTACAGGATTATGATTTTGTTTGCCCATTTTAATACTTTCAACTTGTTTTGTTCTTCTATTATCTGTACTGGCCACTTTATATTTTCTTCTTTAAAACTGCTTAAAAATGTCAGGTCCCATTTTTACACTGAACCTTTATGAGCACCTGGTAAATATGCCATTAAAACTGTTAACCAGCTAATTCCAACAGAAGAGAGTGACATCATTCTAAACCCAAGATTCCTTTGATCTGAGAATATCAAAGCCTTTCAACAGATTTTTGACTGCACAGTTGGGTAACTTACTCAAAATAAATTGTCAGGCTCTGGAACAGAAATTAACAGGGAGAGAGAAACTGTGAGTGTCCTCAGTGTAGGTGTAGTTAGGATGAGCTTTGAAGACTAATTATGGGAAGTGATTTCATGTAAATGAGTTTTCTCCACTTCCCACCAGTGCGGCATCCAATTCATTTGTCTTCTGCGCATTCACAGGAACAGAGGTTTTTTAAAAACCTTCCATCCCAATCCGTCTAATATAAGTCTAGGTCTGTTGTAAAAGTTTTGGATCACTAACTTTTCAAGGTAAAATGCAGCCACTTAGTCAAGGTTTCCTTTACTTTTCATAAAAATAAATAAAATTTAAGAAGGACTTAAGAGATCATCCACAACAGCTCCAGAACGAGCTTTGGTTCAGAAATTGCATTTGTAAACAATATAAATGTATGAGGTGGATGGATTTACCCAACAGACTTCAACAGCTATAAATACTCTTACTGACTAATGAATCAATTTACTTTGTAACATATCCTAAATATGTATGTATATCTAACAGTATAGAAAGCCTTTACATATTTATATGGTAACCCTTAGTGTACCACATTTCTCATACATGATAGCTAAAACGTCTCTTTTTCCTTTCTTTTTAAAGTAAACTACTTTTAAAAGAATATTTATATTAGCAAAAGAAAGGGAACTCAGTCCCCCCGCCCCCGTGCATATCATTAAAACTGCAACATTTACAAACAAAACAGACTTATCATTCATTTAGAATAGCTGACTGCTTTGGATTTACGTAACAGGCTTTATAGCAGGGAAACTTAGGGGATGTTTTCCTGCTTGTAATCCTCATGCATTGAGGGAAGGACTTGACTAATTAAAATACAGCCCACCACCTCAGCTGCAAGCTCTAACATGCTTTTTCATACACTGAAATAAAACGTTCTTTAATAATTATGTAAATTTGGCACATACACATTTAAAAAATACTTACAGGAGGTCCCTTTGGTCCAGGGAATCCAACAGGTCCTTGCGGCCCTTGTGGTCCCTAATATGAAGATAGTAAAAAGGCAAACTATTATTCCAGATGCTACAATGTCGGTCTGAAGAGTTTGCTTCAGTTATTAACACAGCCACCATGCATAATAGCAGGACCTGTGAATAAAGTGAGTTACATGTTGCATGTGAATACTGTTAGTAGTTCAAAGTCCCACTACAATACCTATGTGGAACAACCTATGTGGACCAAATTAGGGTCCACTAATTAATAAGAAGTCCTGATTATTTTTCAGTGAAGTTCAGTTCCATTAAGGGATGTGCAATTAATCTTAACCTGACTGCACTGCAGCCTTCTGTTACTCCTGGAAAAAAGCTCATATTGGCCAGTTCTCTCACACAGCCAAGTATTTGGAAATACTGTCAAAATTACTCCTGGGAAATATCTTAATTTCTGTTCCTCTTAAAGAACACAATACTTGCTTGCAAGAAAAATACAGAAGAGCCATGTCTAAAAATATTATATTGTAGGAGTTTTTCTGAAAGTTTTAAAATAATAAAATAAGCATGCAGTCCATATCATGGCTAGTGTCTAAGTTTGCATTGAAAATGAATCAAAGCCTTCCCACTTTTACCATAAGCATTTGCTGTTGGTATGCTCAATGGGGCACAGGGTCTTAGGTTTAAGATTGAGTGTATAAGAACACATGCAATACAAAGAACTCAAAAAGGAGCATTCAAATCTTACTTTCTGTGGCCACACAGCAAAAATATGTACCCTAGTCATACAGTGCAGGGCTTGTTCTGTTCTGCCTGGTATATGATGTGTGGTTTTGCTAAAACATCAGATGTCAAAATGTTAGAAATGTAAAGCAAAAGTCTTGAAAAGAAAGATAATTCATAAGGGACAGTGATGTTAGCTTTTTGCTCCTGTGATAAAGCTCTGACTGTCTCAGAGTTCCTTGAACCTCATTCATTGGAAACTGGGATACCAGGAAATGCAGGCTTTGAGCCAAATTATGACTGCCTGTCTTTTAGGGGGAGAAGTGATATGTATGTCCCAGGGAAAGGGCTGTTTGTTCAGTAGAAAGCAAGATTTGCCCTTAAGTGAATCTGAGTCCTATTTAAAACTTGAGTATCATTTATCAGTTAATGGTGTATAACCAAATCGTTAATGAGAAAATGTTCAAACTATACATTTTCTGAACACTATTCATATTTTCTAGAGCATTAACTATAAACTATTCCTGGAACTCCACCTTTACTCCTAAATATACTCCATATGATACATTCCTTGGTTCAAGTATCTGCATCTTAACCAGAATAAAAAAAAGTTAGAGACTTGCTTACAAAGCAGAAATTCTGAACAAAAATAGGACAACATATGAGAAAAATATTAAAAGTGACTGACCGACTCTCCAAAACATATGAAATAATTTGGTCTCTCTCTGGAACAGAGTTAGAACAACAGAATTTTATTGCTACCATTAGCACTTTCTTGGCCATAAGTCCCCTTTTTTCCCCTTTGATCCTCAAGTTGCAAGGCTGTTGTTAAAAAGAAATTTGAATTTTTTCATTCACGATCTGAGTTACGATTTCAGTCTAGTAGGCTGATGGAACATGAGAGAAGAATAGAGCATTCTAATATATTGTTAAATACACATTTCCTTGTCTCATTGTTTTTAAAGGTGCTCTTTGTTTAATATTTACACAAAGAGCAGTTGGAATATTTCCAACCATTCAGAAATGATCTTTTAAAGTTCCTCTTTTTTGGCTAACAACTCTCCCCTGTGTCATGTGCCTTATTTTAGAGCACATGGCCACAGTACATCAGTACTTTGAGATTAAAGGCTTGTTGTGCTCCTCTGACACATCCTACCTTTGAGTTAATCCATTCCTCTCCATTGACAACTCTGCTGCTTCCCCTCAGACATGGCCATCATTTTCTACGTTCTAGCCCACTCCCTACAATGCTGCCTTTTGTCTCTGTTCCCACTGACTCTGCCTTCCAAATTCTTCTGGAGCTCTGCTTTCCTGCTCCCCAAAGCCCATCTCCAAGCTCCGTGATGTGGATAGATCTAGTTTGGCCTGCTACTCCCACTCAACTTTCACCCCTACTACAATCACCCCTCCCTCCATTCCAGATTCCCATTCCACCTGTCCCCCACCCCTAATTCCCACATACTTCTCATTTCACCCACCCCTTCCCTCTGTCTCTCAGCTATGATTCATTCCCCCCTACTCCTATTCCACTCAGTTCCCTGACTTTCACCTGATACCCCGCTAATCCCTGCTTCCCCCTCACCACCATCTCCAGATCCCCCAACTGTGACTCCAAATCTTACATCTTGCTCTGTCTTACCACTCCTCCCCACTCCAGTTACTACTATTCAGCTGTGCCAGGAGCTCAGCTGGGCTCTGGGTGAGATTCTACTTCCAGGATTTAGTTAATGAAAAGTCATAGGAAGGAGGTGAAGGGCTTATTAACCTAAAACCTATATTGTACATGTAGCTGTAATGCATTTTTCTGTACACATTGAAAGGTTTTCCACCAGAAGTGTTGACATACTTTTTGTGGGCAGAGATTAGACTTTTAACTTTCCTAGTCATAAACAGGCATGCACTTCCATTATAGGAGGAGATGTTGATTAAAAGCTGGCACATTCTGCTTGCCATTATTAGGGAATGTTCACTGTATTTGGTTGAATGTTGAGTCCAGCAGACACTTAAGCTATGAGAGCCTGAGATAAACAAAACCAAGCTCCACGGTCTCCTACAACTATTTTCTTCATACACCATTGGTCTCCAGCATTTAACTCTGCAGGCGCTACTGGCCATTAGTGCTTTTCAAACTTCTCACATGTTCACAGCAACATTTGCTTGTTTTTGCCCTGCTTCTGTTACTGCATTCAAGAAACCATCCTGAAAATTGAAATACTAGGGGGTTGGGGGGGGATGATGTGGCTTCTTATAACATGGGACAATGCTTCGGAAAATACAGCTTGAGCACACTGGACTCAAACAAACATTCCTGAAGTCAAAAGGGGAAAAGAATCTCTTTTGGGAACTTGATTGTTGATTTTTTTTAAAGGTTTCCGTTCATGTGCACTATATGGCTATGTAAAAATAAACCACAGATATGTTTGTGTGAAAACTGGGATGATGCAAGATGTTGTCATCCAAACTTTAGCCTCCCCACATACCCAATCAAAGAGCAGATTCACTTATCTGTAGGAGTTAATCCCTGGTCTGTGATTACAAATCAATTATATATTTTTCTGTGTGCTACTGTATTATAGACTGTTTGATTGTACATTGATTAAAACTGAATATCATATAGGAGATTCTATTTTAACCACCATCAGCAGTTCTCAAGCATGTGAAACATGTTTACGGGAATTCTTTGGTGATTAGGACAAAAAAAATCAGTCAGTGTCAATTCATTAGTTTTTTGAGGCGATTAGTCCTTAAAACCTATATACTAACAGCAACTCTGTTAAACTGGACATTTTTATTAGTACTGAGAATCTCACAAAGGTCAGAAAGATAATTTGGCTTGTTTGGATATGCACCCAAAAGTCTGGATGGTTATTTCAGGCTCATCTGAATGACTCCAATCTCTTGGGGATGTACAACTGAGTGTTTGAGATGAAAAAAACAAGGTTTCAAGATTTTCTGCTTCTTACTGGGAAGGCAGGATAGCATTGTAAGAAAGTCCACCCTTGTGGTACAGTATGACAGTGCAATTGAATCACATGCCACTCAGAGAAGTGCAAAGGCACGACAAAACAGGGAGAAAGGAGAAAGAGGAAAGAGAAGGGGGTGCAGGAAATAGTTATGTAAGTGAAGAGGAAAAGCTATTCCAGACTTACCCTTTCACCTGGTGGACCGGGAGGGCCATCGCTGCCTGCGGTGCCCTGAAAAAAAATACAGTTTGTTCAAAGGTAAAGCTTGATTTTCTTTGAGAAATAGTTTGCAGTAAATCGGGACATAGCATCTGACAATTACCTTAGGGCCTGGTTTTCCCGTAGGACCTCGTGGGCCTCTTGATCCCCGTGGACCCTGTGGATTTGAAGGACACATGCAACTGGTGATAATTATCATACAGGGCAGTGAATCAGAGTCAGCCAGGCAGTGTTACACTAGATGTAAAACAGTGGTCCCCAACCTTTTGAGGTTGTCGGGCGCCAGGGGGCGTGGCCGTTCGCCCGCCGGGCGCCTGGGGGCGGCCCCCCCCATAGCCGCATGCCCTGGGGCGGCCCCCCCCATAGCCACGCGCCCGGGGCCGGCGCTCCCCCCAACTCCCACAAGCGCCGCGCGCCCGGGGCCGGCGCTTACCGTGCGCCATGTGCCCGGGGCCAGGCCAGCCCCGAGCACCTGGCGGGCGCATGCAAATGCCCCCATGGGTGCCATGGCACCCACGGGCACCGTGTTGGGGACCACGGATGTAAAATATACTGAGGTGGGAATGCAAGTCATGATTTTAAACAAGCAAAAGAAGGTACACACCGTTGGTCCTCGCTGTCCCCTTGGACCTGGTTTGCCATGTAAACCCTGCCAATGAAAGTCCAAAAACATCATCTTAGTATGTGGCATTTGACTGGGAATGAAAGTGTTGCTGTTAAAATGGGGCAGTATGCAGTTCTCCTAGGACTAAATGCTATTTGACTTCCCATCCCCTCTGCATTTTAATTTAAATAAGCGAGTGTTTACTAAAACTGGCCATCTTGGGTTGTGCATGTAACTTATAGAATCATAGAACCATAGAGCTAGAAGAGACCTCAGAAGGTCATCAAGTCCATCCCCCTGCCCTAGGCAGGACCAATCCCAACTAAATCAACCCAGCCAGGGCTTTGTCAAGCCAAGACTTAAAAATCTCTAGGGATGGAGACTCCACCACTTCCCTAGGTAACCCATTCCAGTGCTTCACCACCCTCCTAGTGAAAGAGTTTTTCCTAGTATCCAACCTGGACCTCTCCCACCGCAACTTGAGACCATTGTTCCTTGTTCTGCCATCCGTCACTACTGAGAACAGCCTTTCTCCAGCCTCTTTGGAACCTCCCTTCAGGAAGTTGAAGGCTGCTATCAAATCCCCCCTCACTCTTTGCTTCTGCAGACTAAATGGACCCAATTCCCTCAGCCTCTCCTCGTAGGTCATATGCTCCAGCCCCCTAATCATTTTCGTTGCCCTCCACTGGACCCTCTCCAATGCATCCACATCCTTTTTGTAGTGGGAGGCCCAGAACTGGACACAATACTCCAGATGTGGCCTCACAAGAGCCAAATAAAGGGGAATAATCACATCTCTCGATCTGCTGGCAATGCTTCTCCTAATGCAACCTAATATGTCATTAGCCTTCTTGACTATAAAGGCACACTGTTGACTCATACTTCTACTGTAACACTAGTTTCTGCCCTTGGCATCAGAGCATGTTAATGTTGCTGCATAATCCCTTAACAGCTACAATTCTGGATCATCCTGTAAGAGGGTACATCACACTTTCTCTGAACAACTCCACTGGCTAAGAAGGGAAATTGAACTGGTAATCATCTCTTTATAGGAGGGAGCAGGGACCATACTGCATAATCCTCACACATCTTGGCCCTTAATATGTAGCTCCAATATATCTTTGATATGGAGACTCTATAGATCCCTTTATTGAAGTGGACTAGGACTATAATGGATTCTAAAGTGAAGAAGCTTTTTAATTCAAGGAGCAGTATGTTCCTGATAGGAAAAAGAAACACAATGGCTGTTACTTATTAAAATCTACATTGTAAACCAAACAAAAAACAAGTTCCATTTTAAAAAGAGTAAATGTGTATTCCATCTATTTTGTCATCATACGAAATACTACTTTAATACTATAATACTGCTCAGGTTGTATGCTCTCTGGGTATGTCTGCACAGCAAAGAAAAAACACGTCTGGTGCATGCCAGCTGACTCAGGCTCAAAGAGCTTGGGCTACAGAGCTATTTCACTGCTGTGTAGACTTCTGGTTGTGGGTGGGAGTCTGGGATCTTGGAACCTATAAGATGGGAGGGTCCCAGAGCCTGGGCTCCAACACAAGCCCAGAAATCTATACTGCAGTGAAACAGCCCTGTAGCCTTAGCCCACATCAGCTGGCACAGGACAGCATTGAGTGTGTAGTTCCTGGGTAGACATACTCTTGGAGGCAGGGACTGTCTTTTCATTGTGCCTACTGTGATTACCACAATGAATTTCTGATCCATGGTTAGGTCTTCAGACTACACTACTATTACTACTACCTGTAATAGATAAAAGCTAGATTCACTGGTCTAATTCAGAAGTTCATGATTAAATGCCTGGCTAAATTGAAGGTTTTTTTGAGTTTTCCAGACAGCAGTGCAGTGATCTTCCTTTTACCCTTTGCCCCTTTTTACTTTACTGTGGTTGGAGACTCTCCATGTGCTTCAAATAGAGAAGCAGAAAAATCTGACGTTTTCATTTCACTTGATAAGTATATGTTCTTCATCCTGCTTGCTATAATCTGATGAGTCACAATGCCTAAGAAAATCCAAGTTAAATTCCCTTAAAGGTAAATTGCATGGTATTTAGATAAGTCTAGCTAGCCCACTTTCAGTATGAACTGTTTCAGAAGATGAAACACACTCCCTAATGGACAATTATTGAATAAGCTACCTCATGAGAGAACTTCTATATAGCCTCAGATACCAAGTGGTTGAATTAACATCTTGAAGCATGATGATTTATGTGTCATGCAGTTTGATCCTATTTTATGTAAGGCTATGTCTACACTACCAGATTATTTTGAAATAACAACTCCCAAAATAACTATTTTGAAATAAGCTTATTCTTCTTTACAAGCAGGAGTTATTATTTTGAAACAACAGACTTGGTAGTATAAACACTTAGGGTTTGTCTAGACTACTGAGTTTTTTAGAAAAAAAGTGGACTTTTTTTGAAAAAAATTCACCTGCATCTAGACTGCCATTGAATTCTTTCAAAATGGAATCAAAAGAACGCGGCGGTATTTTCTAAATTGGTAAACCTACTTTTACCAGGAAGAACACCTTTTGTCGAAAGAGCTCTTTCGACAAAAGGCATTCTTTAATGCAAATAGGGCTTTTTTGAAAGAGAGCATCCAGATTGCCTGAGTGCTCTCTTTCAAAAAAGCAGATCGCTTTTTCTAAACCCTTGTGGCTGTCTAGATGATCGCTTTCAAAAGAGGCTTTTTCGAAAGAGCTCTTTCCAAAAAGCTTCTTTCGAAAGAGGCTTGTAATCTAGACGTACCCTTGCCTTGTTATTTCAAAATAAGAGGAGTTATTTTCAAATAACTTCCCAGTGTTGAAATGACCTAATTGTGGATGTTCATTCTTATCCAGCTAAAGATCCAATGCTATAATATCTCAATGTTCTCCTGAAACTTCTTGCCTCTATATCTTTTAGCAGAAAGCTCCACAGGCTATTTAAGCATTGTGTTAAAAAAAAGTATATCATACCCTTGCACCTTTCTCTCCATTAGCACCTGGGAATCCTGGAAAACCAGTGGAGCCCTGTATGAGAAATGAATACAAATATAGGAAAATATCTACCATACCACTACAATACATTCAGTACCTACTCTAGAATTAAAGCACATCACCAAACTGATGCAAAATGTATAGTGCGTCTAGATTAATGGAAATAGTTTTTAAAGATGTCAGCTCTGGTGAATATTTGTAAATTAACTTACCATAATACTGCACATCCTGACTGCATTAAAAAGATCAACATGTGTAATGGCATTATTTTCAGAAGCATCAATAAGAAAGTATTTGACAAATCTCTAATTATAGTTAACAGTTGGAAAGAAAAGTTCATTAACCACCACTAGAAATGTTTATTAGATCATAACCAAGAGAGGTGAATTTTGGGAATTTGCCTTTGCTCAATCAGAGCAGCAGAACTAAAATCCTTTTGTAAATGCTATATCAGCATTCCCTCAAAGCACTCTTTGGGTACGTCTACACTGCGGGCTAAAGTCAAGTTAAGATATGCAACTTCAGCAACATTAATTGCATAGCTGAAATCAAAGTACTTTAACTTGACTTTTGGCACTATCCACACAGCAGGAAGTCAAAGGAAGAACACTCTTCCTTCGACTTCCCTTACTCCTCATGAAATGAGGGTTACAGAGGTTGGAGTAAGAAACCCGTTATTTCAAAATTATTTCAAAATAATGGGCTTGCTGTGTAGAGGCACACTCTGTTATTTTGAAATAAGAGAGCAGTGTAGACATAGCCTTGTTGGCCTTATTGCTCTTTTAGTCAGATATTTAAGAGGGCTGATTTGCACTTTTCTTTTCAAGTGGTTGTTATAGTGTATTCACATTCACATTTCATTGTCACAATATGACTAATATAAAGACCCCAGTTGTATCTGAGTTAGGTAACTCAACAGAAAGAATCTGTTTTAGCAGAACTCTCTTTACACACAGCACTGACATTCTAAAGGTGGTTGTGCAATGGGATTGCATACAACCCAGAACATAACATGGGCTGTGTTTCAGGAAAAAGCCTGAAGTCTGAGATGATACTGTTTGCTGGTCCCTATCTTACACCATTTCTCCATCGCCTTCTGACAGAGCCCACCATGCCTTCTAACTTCAATAGCAATTGCATATATGTATTTATTTGAAGGATAAGCGCTACTATTTATTATGGATGCATCCTCTCCCACATATTTTCAGACACCCACATTTATATTAAAATATATATAATACCCCCACCAATGAGCTCTCAGATCAGCTTTAATATTGGAGAGTCTCTGACAGGATGAGACAACATGCAGTGTGCAAAAAGCCCCGAATTTCCTAATCAGGAGAAATATTTAGGATGAGCTAACCACTTATGCTTTTCATTTACATGGAGACTGCACCTTTACCAACACTGGTCAGCAGGACTATTGTTCAAAGGAATAAGAGCTCTCCAAAAGAAACTCTTGCTAAGTGATGCCCCCTCTTATCTTTCAAATGAAAATGACACATATGTGCCAGTGTTATAACCAAAGTTGATAGAGTTGTTCATTCTATTCATAAAAAGGCGACCATTGGACAATCACAAGCTATTACTCTATGGAACGATGTTCACATAACAAACTTAGAGGTAAATAAGCTAATGGGCGCTCACAGTAACTAACCATTAACCATGGCACTATGGCACATTCACTTAGACCTGCAATGGAAGAACCTAATAGTATACGGTTCACAGAGAGAATTTAGAAACTATCATGACCATCAGAAATGATTTGTTAAACTTAGCTAAGGAGCTATAAATATCACCATTCTCTCTACTCTTAACAAAATGTTACAAGGATAATTAACATGAGCAACAAATTCAGCTCTTTTCTTACTTCTGCCATATCATTCTGGAAGATAATGCTGGCTTGTCAGCTGCCAATGCACTTTGCAGGGGGAGAAGGGGATGTGACATGGGGCTGCAAAAGACCACTGTCTTGATACAACCTGTTTTCAAGTTACTGGAGATTAAAAATCACAGGCATGTTTGATTTGGCCTGTTGAGCAGGTAGTCCAAGCCATATTCTGTTCAATTCCCTGCTGGCTAGATCATTCATCTCTGTATACACAACATTTTAGCGTGTTTTTCTTTTTGTTGGTTTAGAAACAGGTAAACAGCTAGCTAAAACTGGCCATTCTATTTGTAGCATCAATAATTATGATTTTATCTTTGTTTTTAAGTTCTTCATGGTTTCCTTTTACTATTCCTTATTTATGACCCGGCAATCCATTTACCCACCAAGTTTTCTTTTTTGGTCAGATAGCCCCAGTGATGATGGTTTCAGTGAACAGAGAAAGAAGGAATTTCTTGTTTGAATTGTTTTCACCAGTTGTGAATTAAGTTGTGTGTAAAACTTGAACAAAGTCTAATTTATTATGAGGGCCAAGTTTTCCATTAAAAATGTGTGTTATAGTACAAGAGACATTAGTATAGAAATTAGTATGAGAGGTTTAGCTATATATATTTAATATATACAGGCTGCACCTCCGATAACCAGCACTCTCGGGTCTGGCAACATCCCTAGTCCTGCCAGACCATGGATGTTCCTGGACCAGAGAGCCCTGGGAGCCTAGTGGCAGGAGGGCCAGCATCCAGTAATGGAGCTGGGGTCAATGCCTATGGCAGTAGAGCCAGGACCAGAGCCTGCAGCAGCACAGCCAAGGCTAGCAGCCCAGCAGGCAGTCTTGCCAGGGTCAGGGGGCAGAGGGGCCAGAAGCGGGGCTATAGGCAGAGGGCCTGGCTGGGGCAGAAACGGAGCCAGAATTGCTGATGGGTGGCAGGCTGGGCTGTTTGTACCAGGGACCACCGCTAGTCCAGGAAATTCTCTTGTTCGGGACTAGTCAAGTCCCGAGGGTGCTGGACCAGAGAGGTCCCACCTGTACAGTATTTACTACAATCAAACTGATGAGGACTGGATTTGAGAAAATATAGTGAAATTCTCTTATACTAGTATCTGTGCATAAGAACTGCACACAGAAGCACATTCATACAAGGTGAATGAGTGGTAGAAAAAAAATCACTTTGAACCATCTACTGACTACAGGGACAGGACTTCTTATTTCCTTTAGACAATCATTATAAATTGTGTGCACTTCTCATTCTGTCATCCTTTCTAATGCAAATTTTAACAAAACTTTGGGTAGAAAAACATGCTATCCAAGATGAATAAGACTGGCCAAGTAGGCCCTGAGTGATTTGATGCAGTGTAGCAGTCAATACTCTTTCTAATCTGGTTGCCTACATTTCATAGAATAGCCAACAGTGAATATAGTTTAAATTATATTCAGTTTTAACTGAAGATAGATGAATACTTAAATTAACGAAATTCCCAATGTCTATATTGCAAAAATCCACCAATTTTCTTTGAAGTGTACATCTTTTTTATTCTTAATACTGAATAATGTAAAACTTCTTTGATCTTAGACACTTCAAAAGAGTTCTGAAGTAAAGTAGAACAAAAAGGAAGACTGAAATCTCAGACATGAAGTTAAAAGGCAGAAGCAAGAAAATATCTCTTCATCAAGAATATTCACCTTGATAAACACTTTCCTTAGACTGCTAGATCCTATTGCATTAACACCAAGTATTCAATGAATAAATGCTCATAAGAGAGTTTACTTAGCGGAAACACAGAGCCCAATTGTAGGCTATATACATAACAACACTTCAGTAAGTTACCCAAAAAGTGTTATAGCTGCCAAAAAAAAAAATCACCCATTCAAATTTGGAAGTACAGATCCCATGGTTCTCAGACTATGGGGTGAACCTCCCCGGGGAGATGTGGAAATATGTCAAGGGAGGCCCGCCTGTGGTGCATGGCTTTTTTAAGAGCTCTTGCTATCAGCCCTAGGTGCCTGGGGCTTATAAATGTATTTGTATGTATGTGTGTGTGGGGGTAGGGTGTAAAGTACACTAGACACACAGAAAGGGGAATGATCAAATAAGTTTGAGAATCACTGAACTAGAGAAAAGCTCAATATTTTACTGAGATGACATTCGGTCTTGCTAAAGGGATAGGAGCTTTTCATTTATTGTACTATGAATTCCTAGCTGTCTCATCTTTGACACATCTGAAGGTGAGATGTAGAGAGGGACTTTCACAGACACTAGGAAATGTCACTGACATCTTTAACATTCTTATTCCTGCCTAGTCTGAATAGGATTTTTTAAATAAATCTTTCTAATGTTTGGTTAATCTACACTATGCCACTTTGCAAAGCAATGTTAAACTAATCATTTTAAAAATGCAAATTACCATTATTTGGTCATAATAAATAGTTTAGAAACCAAACCAGCTAACACAGATACTTTCTAGTGGCAATACAGTCCACATGATACATGAAGGAGGGAAAACTGCAAAACAAACAAAAGAGGGAATTGTGGACAGAAAATAGGTCATTAACTCAGGAGAAAGAACATAGTTAAGCATTCTGGTTATAGGAATGTCAAGCAACAGACATCAGTCACCCAACACAACAGAAGCAAAGGAAAAAATATAAAGAAAACTGTAGAAGACAATATTGTAAGAATGCAACTCATGTCCTGCATGGCCATACACCTAAAAATGTGTTGGAGATCATAGATGGCTCTTCCTATAGCAAGTGGAAGATAGCAGACACATAGTAGTGAGAGTCTACAAACTGGATCTGGGTCCTCAGACCATGTGGAAAATTCCCATGCACATCAGTGTGACTTCTCTGGGCAATATATGGCTTTTAGTCTTAAGGAAGCCATATATTCCGTATCAGCAGTTGACTCTCTTTCAACAGTCTATGATGTGCATAATATATGGCTGCCACAGATATATAATGCAAATAAGATTGACAGGGGCTTAGAAGTTATATGGTTGAGGAAAGGGAAAACAGTAGTCCTTAATAAATAACTGTTATGTATATAAAACTTCTTTTAATATACATTTAAACATTATGGCTAGGAAAGCAAGAGTGAGAAACAACTTGATGTTGGATGCCTGTGTCCTCCTTCCTTAAACATAAAACTAACAGAGCAGCAGCCATTGTGGCTAATTTGTCCAGAGCATACCCACTTTTGGGTTCCATAAATAAAACTAACTCATTTACCTTTGGACCTTGTCTTCCTGGATATCCTGGCAGTCCTGGTACCCCAAGTTTACCCTGAAATTAAAAAAAAATGTTTCTAATAGTTCTTAGTAGTGCTATCATACCTTTATATGGAGTTTGTTTTCCTCCATAACACACACAATCAATTTTTTATTATTTTTTTCTTCACGCTTCACCTATTTGCTTCCTGAGACTTAGCCAACTAGCTTTGTTTCCAAAACTTTATTTCCAGGGATGAAATCTTAAAACTGGTGAAATGGATAACATTTTGCCATTGACTTCAAAGAATCCAAGATTTTACCCCAACACTCTTCCAACACAGTAGTAGAGTGTCAGTGGCAACAAAACAACACATTTTTTAACACAAAAGGCAGCTCCCATAAAAGCTCAATTAGCGCTCTTGATGTGGCACAATACTATAGCTAATTTGTTTTCTTTATCTATAATCTCCATGAAAACAGGTTGACATTTGAAGGTCAGGCTGCACAGCTGTCCTGAAGAGTTCTAACCAATATCAGAAAACATCACTGAAAATCAAACCCCAAGAATAATCCAATATCACATAATATCTAGTGTGGTTAGAGAAATACGGCCATTTCCTCCTCATCAAACAGGAAAATAGGCTGAGTACATTGATGCTACTGATGTTACTAATTCCACTGCCTGAAGTTGGAAGGGGGAACAATGCTGCATTCAGATCTCACACTATAGTCCCACACTATAGTCTTGGGTAATGAAACAAACAAGTATGCTAATTTGTTATGTTCAAAAAATAAGGAAAGGTTGTTCTGATTTCTAAGAGTCCAAGCAACTATAAAAGAATGTGGGTATTGTAAAAATACAGTATTCCAGACCATCACGTTGTTGAAGTGGCCTCCATGGAAAAGATATGGGAATACAACATGATCTTCTACTCTAGCAATAATCTGGGATAGTAAAAAAGACAAGGGAGAGTCCCTACATGGACAGTGGTATTTGGCAAAATAAATGTGTGTTCTTAAAAAATAAAATAGATGAATGAAGATGCAGGATATAACTCATGTTTCTGAAAGCTTGTTTGTGCCTGGCAGGAGATATTATTAAAGAAGAATTCAGCCACACTGACATTCCCCATCAAAGCCAATTGAATGCATTAGAACTAATTAAAGTAGCATCCCCTAAAATAAAAATTTCACAGCATGACATTGCATCACACCCTGATACATTCAGTGGGATCCCCCGATTTCAATGGGAATATGGACCAAGCTGACTATTTCAAGCCTTTTTGGTGACAAGGTCCTTTATGCTCATTTACTCTTTCTTCAATATGCACAGGCATTATTTGAGCAAATTCAACCCCTTCCCTCCTTGAGTTTGGAGGGTTCCCACATGAAAGTGGCCACATAAAAGTGGGGAACACAGAAGAATCAAAGTGATCTTCAGGATGTTGTGGAGCTGTTCAGGGCTGGGCACCTTCTCTATGGTGTGGACCTTCCAGTGAGTAGTAGAGGACAGGCCATGGATTGCTGCTGTCATATGGATCTTCCTTCTCTCCCACCCTCTTGTTGATGTGTGAAGATGTTAGGGTCATAGAGGCAATTCCAACTATTAGACTGCAGGAACCTTCGCAGAGCAATTCTGCAACTGACACATATCATGAAGAGCAATGAGCAGTCTCCTCCAACCCATTGCTCATTGGCTCAGCGTGAGCTGGACATTTGACTCAGATTAAAAATATAAGGAGTTAAAAATGGGAATAATGGAAATAATCTGGATCAAATGTTTCAGTGGCTAATCTAAATCAAGCCAATTTAACTCATAGTTCTGTCACTAGTCTTCTGGTATTTGGTATACTTCTTAAAGCGCCAGCTACTGAAATCAAGAAGATTATGGGAAAATCTCAATTTTCCTACAGGTGGGAGGAAATTGGACAACATTCAAAGCTCAAAATACAGAATGCAATTCAATAGAAGCTTACATTAGTTATATTTTAAAATCTTTTGATTTAAAACCCATCTCATGATTTTTTTAATTGTATTTTGAGTATTTGGGGTTTGGCTATACTGAAAAAACTCTTTAAACTGTACATTCATTTGGAAATATCATGTCAGCAATACACTTTCCTATGTTTTCTCCAGGTCAGATATGGTCTAGGAATATCCTATTTTGTAATATTTCAGTAATCTCAGTCCTGGCTGAAAACAGAAAATGCAGAGTTCAGAAATTATATAAAAGAAGCTAACTAAAGAGTTAGTTATGGGTTTGGAAAAAAAAAGTTCTTCTCAATTCTTATTTTAATAGAACTTGTTCACTGATCCAGTTACCATAGAATGCAATGTGATATTACAATTGGAATTGTGTTTCCATTCATCCAGGATAATAGTTCTAGCCTTCTTTTGTTATATGTTCTTTGATTCATGACCTTGTTATCCTCTGGTAGGGCATTCTGCAACATTTTGGGAAACATTAATTCATAAATAGCTCCCAATAGTTAAATAAAACAGAAAATAACTTTTCTTGAAATGAGTGAACTGACTTCTAAGAAGTTATTTGATGACAGCTTATGACTGATTCCAGTACCAAATCATAAATGTAACCTTTCCTGAACTTCTAGTATGAAAATAAATAATTATGAAAAGTAATGTTATGTTTGTGACAAGAAGCAACTTATAATGAAAGTTCTACTATTCAAAAGTTCTACTATTTCTACACTATGCTCCTTTCTTTTTAGTTCCTTCTGCTGAAACTCTAATCCATGATCCTGATCCTCTCTCTTATATCAAACATCTATATACTCCTTTATATATGTTTAAATACTGTATAGACTTTATTTTTATTAGACATTTTGCCCTACAGGATAAAGAGGAACTGACCACAGAATTGAAATTTAATGATAACTTGGATGCAAGTGATCATGATATGATCATATTTATAATGTACAAGTGACTAAAGTACAGATATCTCTCTCCGATCAATTTCAAAGATAACAAAAAAAAAAAACAGTTATGAGCCAAATTAGCTGTGAGGAGGAATTTAATCAGATAAACTGAATTATAAATTGTAAAAACTTAAGAATGCCTTACTATTTGCCCCAAAAGCCTCAATAGCATACCTAAGGAAGAAGACTACACTGATTTAAAAAAAACTAATCTGGTTTAGAGAAAGAGTTAAGACATCTATAGAAATAATAAATGGAAGACAGTGAAAGCTTATATTAAGAAATATAAATCAAAAGTTAAGAATTGTAGAAAATTAGTAAGGGAAGCAGAGAGACACAAAGAGAAATCTATAGGTAGAAGAGTTAAGGTAAATAAGGAGTTTTTAAAACATAAGTTTGGAACAAAAATAATCCTGATAATGGCATAGATCCATTATTAAATGAAAATGGTAGAATTATCAATAATAATTCAGGAAAAAAGCAGAAGTATTGAATAAATATTTCTGTTCTATTCCTGGATCAAAACAGATGCCATAGTCTCATCATATGATGATTATAACACTCTTTCTATTCCAAAAGTATCTCTGGGGGATTTTAAACAACAGCTATTATATTTAAGCATTTTAAAATAAGCGGATCCGGGTAACTTGCATTCCAGAGTTTTAAAAGAGCTGACTGATGAGCTAGCTGGACATTATTGTTGATTTCCAATAAGTCCTGAAACACTGGGAAAATTCCAAAAGAAAGCAAATGTCATGCTCACTTTGGGATGGTAAAAGGGATGATATAGAAAATTATATGACTCTCAACCTTATAACATCAACCCTGAGAAAAATAATGGAGTGGATGATACAGGATTGATTAGTAAAGAATTAAGAGAGGATGAGGTAATTAACATAAATCAATATGGGTTTATGTAAAATAGATCCTATTACAATAATTTCAATTTTTATGACATTACAGGTTTGGTTGATAAAGGTTATAGTAATATTGTAATATACTTAGATTTCTATACATTGTATGACTCGAGACTTTACAACATTTTGATTTAAAACTAGAAAAATATAAAATTAACATACCATCTCATAGAATTGGAAGGGACATTGAGAGATCATCGACTCCAGTCCCCTGACCTCACAGCAGGACTAAGTACCATTCCTGACAGATTTACCCCAGAACCCTAAATTGGCCCCCTCAAGGATTGAACTCACAACCCTGGGTTTAGCAGGCCAATGTTCAAACCACTGAACATATTAAATGGATTCAAACTGGCTAAATGATAGATTTCAAAATGTAATTATAAATGTGTAATAGTCATCAAGCTAATGTGTAGAAGTCTTCTGGAAACAGTTCTTGGTCCTATGCTATTTAATGTTTTTATCAATGAACCGGGGAACAAAAAACAAAGCCATCACTGATCAACTTTGCAGATTACCCAAAAAATGGGAAAGCGGTAAATAATGTACATGACAAGTCACTAATTCAGAGCTATCTGGAACACTTGGTAAAATGGGAGCAAGCAAACAACATGCATTTAAACATAGATAAATACATATGTAAACATCTAGGAACAAAGAATGTGGGCCATACTTATAGGATGGGGGGGGGGGAGGCTCGATCCTGGGAAATAATACTGAAAATTATTTGGGGGTCATGGTGGATAAATATGAGCCCCTAGTGCAAAGCTGTGGCCAAAAGAGAAAATGTGATCTTGGGAAGCATAAACAGGAAAATCATGAGTTGGTGTGGAGAGGTTATTTTACATCTGTACTGGTGACCTCTGCTGAGATACTGAGTCCAGTTCTGGTTCCACAATTCAAGAAGAATATTAGTAAATTGGAGTGGGTTTAAAGAAAACCAAGAGAATGAGTAAATGATTAGAAAATGTGCTCTAATAATAGATGCAAGGAGTTCAATTTAGTTAGCTTCAGAAAAAGAACTTTAGGGGGTGACTTGATTACAGTCTGTAAGTATCTACATGAGGAACAAATTCTAATAATGGGCCCTTCAAGATAGCAGAGAAAGGCATAATCTAATCCAAAGGCTGAGAGCAAAAGCTAGATAAATTCCAACTGGAAATAAGTCATATATTTTCAGCTGTGAGGGTAATTAACCATTGGAACAATTTTCCAAGGATTGTGGTGAATTTTGCATTTCTGGCAATTATTAAGAGTTGAATTATTTTGAGGACGTTCTATGGACACTGTTATACAGGAGGAACAGACTAAATGATCAAAGGGTCCTATGAATCTAATCCTCACATCAGGCCTACGAGATTCCAGGGTTAAGTACTATCACTTCCATTGCAAAGATAGAGAAACAGACATGGAAATGTGATATGACTTTCTTAATGCCATGCTGAGATAAAGCCAGGATTAAAATTAGAGTGAGTCAAAATAACTTGGACAAAACCATTTTCCATCAGAAAATACAGTCCTATCAAAACTGAAATGCTTCTCAAAATTGCATCGATCCTGTCAAAGTTTCATTTTTTGAAAAATATTTGTCTTGAGTGATAGGTTCTGAAACCGTTGAAATGAGCCATTTTGATATTTTTAAACAAAACACTTAGATTTTTATTTTTGAAAGGGCTTTTCATTTAGACTATGTGTATATAAATAAATGAGAATCAAATCAAAACATGTTTACTTTAACAAAATGAAACACAATAGAGTGAACATAGAATGAATAAAATGAGTTTTTTTCTTTTGTGGAGAAATTTGAAATTTGAGGGTTTGTTCCAATCTAGAATGACTCCAGTGTTTAAAATCTCACAATCCTCTGGGAAACATTTCCCATGCTCCCCACAGCTCAGATGATTCCAACCTATATCTCTTGATTCCAACTTATATCTTCATCCCTAGGAGCACTGATGAGCAAGGGCAAAGGAAGCAGTTGCCCTAGGGCCCAGCAGTTTAAAAGGGTCCGGGGCTCTGGGTCCTTTAAATTGCTTCCAGAGCTCTGTACATTATGGAGGCTGGCTGGAAGAGGCACGGCACAGTCTGGGTAGTGCTGATGGTTGGCTACCCATAGCCCCATCCCTTCTGCCTGAGATTCTGCCCCTTCAAAGGCCTAGAGCCAGCTCCCTGGCCCCTCAGGGCCCAGCAAAGTCTGTTGCCGGCCCTGCTCATCCCCCTTTACGTCTCTTCTACCACAAGCTCCCTTCTTTTGTTCTCTTATTTGTTATCTCTCTCCTGCCCCTGGCTACCCAAAACACGGCATTGAAATCATCTTCCTTTATTGCCACTTCAACCTTTTACACATCAAGCCTTCGATTTTACCTTCAAATCTCTTCTCCTGCTTCCTGTCTCTCTTTCTGTATACAGTTCAAGATCATTGTTCTCATTTTCAAGATTCTACATATCATGCCCTCCATACATCTGAATCCTTGTTTTTTACTATGTTTTTGAATGCCCCCCAGATTGTTCACTTTTCCTTCTAAGTAGCACCTTTCCTTTCTCTCCTTCTGCCACTCCTGATTTTGTGGTTTTTGTCACAATATTCCTTTATTAAAAACAAAACTTTGCTCTGCCCATTCATCAAGTAATTTCTGCTCCTTCAGACCTTCTGTATAGCCTTTCAATGCCAAACTGCTCTCCAGCACTGTCTCCATCATTTTTGGCATCAAGTCATTTTCTTTGACTCATATTTGTCTTTGTTTGATGAGACTGTAATCAATTCCGAAAAGGGCTTTGTTGTCTTATGGGTCCGGATGTATTATTCATTTCTAGGTATAGTTATCAAATAATAATTTCCATTATTTGTGTAGTGCGTGAGATCATGCTAGTGGCTGTCTTGAGCAGCCATAACAACCTACCATGCTCTAGCAGCTAAAGGAGCTACTTTCATCAGTAACAGCCTTTGCAGCTGATGATCCTGGTTTGATCCCCATTATAAGGTAATGTTTCGTTACATAGTAGTTGGTTACTAACCTTTTCACCAGCCTGCCCAGCACCACCTGGATCCCCTGATGGACCTGCTCGACCTTTTGGACCTTCAGGGCCATCTTCTCCTCGTGGGCCCAGTGGGCCAACTTCACCCTAAAGTTCAATATGGTGTAAATACAGGGCTACTGCATATGTTCATAACAATGCACTGTTTGCAATAACAGTACACCTCAAGACTTATTTTATAAAACAAACCATTACTTGAAAACAAATGTAAATGAAGATCAGAACTTGGAATCATTGTGTAAGTGCAGAGACATCTGAATTAGACAACTTCTCAATGGGTTATGTACATCTCACAAGATGCACACACAAACATGCTGCTTCAGCTCTTGATAGTTATTTCTGCTAGTAACAGAACTCAAGTTATAGGGGCTAGGCAGGGGCTGTGCATGAGAGTACATAAACCCAGGATAAGGCTATATGTTGGAGGATAGGTGTGGCCCACTGTGAAATATTGTTACACCATTTTCCCTGCATCAACCAGAATCTGGCCTTGGAGGACTACTCTAGTTACAGTACATCAGACATTCAGTGGAATTAGCATAAAAATACAGATGTCTGGATAAATAATTATTCTGCGGGTCATAATGAGTTGTCCTGTGGCACCTTAGAGAGTAATTAAAATATCTATAGTATGATGAGGTTTTGTGGGCAAAACCCATTTCTTAAGCTGATATTAACTCCACCGCTCCACTGATGTCAATAGAGTTATGTTGATTCCTACCATGTAAGGACTGACCCCAAATCTAACTAACTAACTAACTAACTGCCCAAAAAAATAAATACATAAATAAATACACCAGATTTAAAATGTATTTATAAACAAATTTGAGTGATTTTTCACAGGCTAACAGTTGTAATTTCTAGATACTATAACTTCCTATATAAATACTTACTCTGTCACCTTTAAGGCCCATGTCGCCTTTAAATCCTGGGAAACCATCTTCACCCTAAAGAACACACAAAATAAGGAAAAATGTGTCCATTAACAGAGATACATTTACAAATGAAATTAAAACATTAGGTAGCCTGAGAGGATGAGCATAATAATTGCACAGCAGCAGTAACTTCATTTAATTTATAATTTGGTATGTCCAATGGTTTCAATATGGCAGATAGTACATCCAAACAATATATATCTTATTCAACTACACTGAATCTTGGAACAAAGTTGTTAATAATGGGGAAATTCTCTTAGACTGCCATGAATTTCTGAATATTTTATGAACTCCTCCATAGAAGACATATACATTAGAAGTAACCTTCTGCATTAAATTCCATCCTTATACATTAATTTTTTTATTCTGTTTGGCTGTGTCTACACTGGGACACTTATTCTGGAAAAGCAGCTGCTTTTCCGGAATAAGCTGCGAACTGTCTACATTGGCCGCTTGCTTTTCCGGAAAAGCAATGATGATCGAATGTAAAATCGTCATTGTTTTTCCAGAAAAACTATGCTGCTCCCGTTCAGGCAAAAGTCCTTTTCCGGAAAAACTGTTCTGGAAAAGGGCCAGTGTAGACAGCACAGTAGGCTTTTCCGCAAAAAAGCTCCAATCGCGAAAATGAGGATCAGGGCTTTTTTGCGGAAAAGCGTGTCTACATTGGCACGGACGCTTTTCTGGAAAAGTGCTTTTCCGGAAAAGCATCCTGCCAATGTAGACGCGCTTTTCCGGAAATACTTATAATGGAAAAACTGTTCCGTTTTAAGCATTTCCGGAAAAGGGTGCCAGTGTAGACGCAGCCTTTATGTTTACACTGATAAGGTCTTTATCCTTTTTCATAATTGATTGATACAGTGATATCAATAGAATCAATGGAAATATTCCTGATTTGCACTGGTGTAACTGAGAGCGGTTTGTAGCCGTAAATCACTTTCTTTGTACAACTACCGTTCGTACATTAAGGCCATAAAAGATTTCTGTAAGTTCATTTTTAGGTGCTGTTCCTCAGCATTGGGGATAGAATCTCTCTCTCTCTCTCCTGAATGAATTCGTAGCAAAGGGGTTTCCTATAATGCCAATGTGTTTCAGGTGAGGCTGAGTTGGGGCTGTCAGTCTGGCATGAATGACAATGTGCTCTGGTTGTTGCTAATAATGCATTGTACTTCATCCCTAGTGATAAGTTTCCTATATTCATATAAGTTTTTTTTCTTTTCTCCTACCAACCACTGACGCTTGTCATGGGCCAGAAACCTAAAACCATGGTACCATTTTTAGTTCATCCAATAACAGAATAATTATTTCTAGCAGTATTATACATGAAGAAAGTTTTTCCATATTTTTGGGAAATGGTTCAAGAGAAACATGCCATGATAAGACAGCACTTTGATTTGTATACAAAACTGACAAATTTCATTTTTCAATAGACTGTATGCTTTCTGCACAAAGCATGAGCTGTAGTAGCACATCATAATACACGGAAAAGACATTTTAGGAAAAGGTTTAGGTAACTGACAGGTTGTCTCTGTTTTGGGTGATAGTGGATGACTATGTAATTCAAACATTAAAATTCCAAAGTAACAAATACCTATGTATTAAGATTTAAAGAGAGGAGTTGACCATGCAGAGCATGCAAAACATGAAAAAGACTTTAGTTATGAGCTACTCAATTATATCCCTGGCCAATAATGTTGTCCAAATAAATAAGGACATCTAGCATGCCCACAAGAATTGAACACTATGCCTATCACAGATCAAAAAGTTACCAAATGAATGGAAACTTTTCACCTTTCACGGTAAGGTCTCAACTAGAGGAATTTGATCTTTGTTCAGCTTGGAGGAAAGAGTGAATCCATGAACTAGAGAGAGTGAATCCATGAACTAATGTGCCAGGCCCCTACTCTGTATGTAACAAAATACAAAACAGAGTTCCATTCAGAGTGCATTGCTCAATACAGAGCCACAACTCCCCTGCCAGTTTTGGGACCATATGAAAACAATAATGATGTGCTAAATCAATCAATTGATCTACCTCTGTCCTCTTGTTATACTGCTTTATAAAAATAGTATTTCAATGCTCTAGATTAATAATGGTTTAATGTAACAGATAGATAAGCTCCACTCAGCACAATGTCCTGGAGCGTAAGAGATTTCTATGCATGCAGTACATCACTGTCAGTTTAGAGGTAAGTACTAATATTTTGTGTCATACAGCAGCTACTGTTAAACAACAGTTAGTATCATAGAGGATGCTAGGCAGTCTCTAATGTCATGAGGTCTTTAATGTTCAAAGCTACCATTTTTAAAGTGCTATTCAAAGAATACAATGAACTATTGCGTACTGTTTTTCTCAACTTATATTTATTTATGGAGATATAACTATATCATTATTTATCAATAGAAAAGTGTTTTTATTCTTATTGTATGTTTGCTTTATTTTGAATAACAGCTCGTGTTTATATAAGGCTTGGTCATGTAGTGAGGAAAGTTGCTATGATGAACAAAATGTGCTGTCACTGAAGAACAGTGAGAAGGATCATCTTCTACCTACTTTCAGAGCAGCCCTCTCAGGGGTTTGCTCCTGCAGGGAGATCTCTAGCACTGATATCAAAGGCAGTTTTGCAAACGCAAACTCTCAGTCTTGAAATAAAAATGTACACACTGTGGCTATAGAGCAGTAGGGCAGGATATGTGAGGTAGTTGTTTGAACTGCAGTTTTTGGACAGACTGACTCTAAAACTTGTGTGCCCACATCAGAAAACTTATCCCAGTGCAGGGATTCTCCAGTGGGCTAAACTAGCACCACTTTCTGCTGTAAGAACACTGAGGAAAGTAGGTAGGGCTAGGATACACCTGTTACAATGCCTGGCTGAGGGTTTGGCTCCAGGGAGCTATTAGATGGCAATGGAGGTTTCAGCTGCCAGGGTGTGCTCTAACTTCATGCCAGGGGACTGGCCCTATGCATAGCAGCAGCTGATGTGGGAGAATGCAAAGATGAGTTTTCATCACATTTGCACATACATTCACTACTGGTGCAGTGCACATTTTTGCCATAGCAAAGTATCTGGCCTACTGTCTGCATTTCCAGACACTGGAAAGCCTGGAAGCCAATGGAAGGTTTGTGTCTATAAGAAATACAGAATCTAGTCTATAGTATGAATGAAAGTAGTAAAAAGAATCCACAATTGTCACAGGTGTATATATATCACTCAGGTGCATTGGATGTGACAAGCTTCTAGGGATGCACTATATTGTCAGTGGGGGAAAAAGGGAAGGCTAATTCTCTACAGTCCTGTACTTGTGTGTGATCAGTTACACTTGTGCAGAGTGGGTTCAAAATGCTATTGTTCTGATCAACCCTATTGACATCTATTTTGCACAGATGTCAATAGCTATGCAAGTTGCAGGGCAATGCAGAATCAGGCCTGGTATGTTCCATGTGGAAGGTGAAATTAAACCACTGTTATCTGAGAACAACACTGTGTGAGGGAAGGAAATAAAAGACATAGCATTTAAACAAAGGAGGCCCCTCCCCCACTTTTTCTTTACCAGAACACAGAAGAACACTTTTTAAACAAAAGGAAGTCCAATTTTATGTTTACCTTTTCACCTTTGGAGCCCTTGAGGCCACGGACACCATCAGCTCCCTGTAGAAAACAAAGCGAAAATTCCTCACTGTACATAACCAAACCTTTCAAATATACATTTTTTTTTAAATATATACTATACCTTTACACCACGAGGACCAGGATAGCCAATTGGACCCTGAGGACCTGGAGGCCCCTAAAATACAATGGATTAGAAAAACTCTGTATGTTAGTCAGTTAACAAATAGCTTTCTGAGTGCAATCCACTTTCGTTAACTATACCACAAGTAGTCTAAAGGAAGACATTGAAATAATATTGGACAAACAGGGTTTTCTGGTTGACTTCCCTAAGAAAAGTTATGGACATATGAAAGTGTTTTCAAATTTTCTGTGGATCTATTTATAGTTTTGCTGTGGAATTATATTTTATCATTTTATTTTAGAATTTCAAATGAAAGGGAGGTATTAAAACATCAACACACAATATAAATTATCTGAAATTATGTTCATATTGAAAATATAAGGAAATCAAATAAATGGATATATGGTACATGATGTCTACACAGTGCAGAAGCTATGTATTAACTATAAAGACATGAATATGTAACTCTATCAACCCTTCCCCATCGTTAAAAAAAATCACAAGTTTACATTCTGTGCCACACACTGCTCTCATATAAGCATCTGCTATTCTCATATATAAAGATACTTCAAAATTTGACTCTAATTTTCAGTGTTTGTATTTTCCTTAAAGAAATCAATCAATCAACCAATCAATGTCTCTTTTAAAAATTCTCCAAAGTTAACAAATACATATATAAAATTACAAATATAAAATCAAGAGAAGATAAACCTTTGTCACTTTAGTTGTACATCCTGTTTAATACTCCCTGGCCTCATACTAAAGAAAAAGAGATGCCAAACCTATAATTAATTTCTGATTAAGGGCCAGATCCTGATACCGATTTATACTATTAAGATTGTACATTACTTTACCCTGTTGTCTTCAGTAGGACTACTTTGGAAGTACCATTATTCAGCATGAGGAAGAATCTCAGAATCTGACCCTAGTATGACAGAGCTTTATAAACCCTTTAAATCAGTGGTCTCCAAACTTTTTAAGTGCAAGATCACTTTTCCAATTTAAGTCAATCCAGGATGTACCTCAAACCCTAATACCGTAGTCCTACCTCCTTCCCTACCGTTCTCCAAGGTCCTACCCTGTGGAGATGGGGAGAAGGAAACACCCTGACATGAGGGCCCCCTTTTTTGCCTCCCCCATCCTGAACAGCAAACCAAAGCCCTTGGGGGCCAGCTCCAAGGCAATGGCCGGGAGCAGCACAGCAGAAAGGGGAAGGGTGGCTGAAGTGCTTGAGCTCCAAGCCAAAACAGTCAGGATCACCTGTCACAGGCTCCAAGATCTACCTGTAGATCCCAATCTACTGGTTGGTGACCATTGCTTTAAATGTTTCGTTACCATTGACATTGACTTGCTGAAAGTACCTGAAAAACTCATAACGTGTATGTTTTGATGTGTACCTCTCCTAAAAGAACTTCTCAATAGTCTGTGCAGATAGCATATACTATAAAACTGCAAACTCCAAGAAACTGCAACTTATCTGTCTGTAGCATGTTACAGTTTAGTATAGCCAGCCTAGACTTGAATAAACATAAATACACAATGTGCCCTGTTAAAGTAAAACTGCTTGTTGAGTTCACAGACTGGCAGTCAATAAATATGATTGTCAGCACAGACATGCTGTGAATGTGTCATGCATTTTCTATCATTTATGTTCCCAATAGTTTTTAGAGCAACAGATTATTACATAGTTGACAAATTTACCAAATAAACAAATAAAATTGAACAGATACATGTTTATAGAAAAGTTTTGAAACTTACCAAAGCACCTTTCTCTCCAGACTGACCCTCTTTGCCAGGGTGACCCTGATTACAGAAAGATAAATACATGTTGGAAAATATCCACTTTGTGGGGAAAAAATCCCAATTCATTATACAAATAAATTGGTTTTAAATTTTTGAATATAATCGTGACCTCAAATCCAGCCCTGTTTCTGGACCACGAAATGAAAAGTACTTCTCTATATTTGAAAAGAGATTTACTGATTTAGTATAGATCTAGTTTGCATAACAAAGAGAAATCTGGACAGCAGTTGTATTGATGTGAATGAATTAACCAACAGCTTGATCACATCCAGTTAAAATTTCAAAAGCAAGAGTCTTTTAATCAAATACACACTTAGATTTGAGTTTTATATATTTTGAAACAATCCTAAATCCCTAAAGCATTTAAAAAGTTTTAAAAGTTTACGGGAGTTTTCTGAGAAGCCAATGAAGAGATTGATCTAGTCTCATTCATGGCATTAATTAAATGTTTTTCTTTTAAATAATGACCTACTGGTTAAATTATATATCATTATAGTTTTATATACAACTCCCACTGGATATACAGCCCAAGAATTAAGCTTTTGAGAGATGCCAGTCACTCAAATGATTAATTCTTCACTGTATTCCCAGTGAAAGATAGGATTATAGTTTATCTATCACCCAAATTTACACCAAAGTGATATTAAAAATACTAAAAATTAGTAAAATTAGTAAAAATACTAATGGCAGAGTATCGTATGAGGAAATGAACAAAATCCAGTCTTATTTAAAGATAAAACTTTAGTTTTGTTGAGCATGTAGCCATTTCTTAAATATTCATTTTGGTGGCATTAACTTCTAAAAGTATTTTCAGTTATATCAAATGATATCCTTTTTTCATATGCCTGCCAATCCTTAAATGATAAACCTAATGTTTATGTTTAGCTTGCTAGCTTATAATAGTAATTGTAATATGCTATTAATTAATGTTATGTATAACACTTATCTATCTAGGCACTCTGGGATAATGTTGAGAAGGATGACTTAGATACCTCTGAACATATAATTGTCTTGTTCAAATTAAACAGCATTAATATCTTTTTTGTACTAAAACAAATACTTCTTCAACTTAACTTCAAACAGATGATCTTACTGTACACAAAGTTATAACACCTCACTCTACATGAAAAGTCTCTTTTTCTACAATGCCACCTTTGTCAGAGATGAGGCTGACCAAGTGCTTCAGTGTATTAACATCCCTGTCCTACATTTCAACCAAAGACATATGCAAGCTAAGGAAATGACTCTAGGGAGATGATGGGGAGCAGTCAGTGGTTCCTACACATGCAACACACATGCAAATGTACTTTATTCCCAATTTATACCCCACAGTCACATAAATGAGACAGTGGAACTGACCCACTGTATGTCACTCTGGCTATTGGCTTATTATACCATGTCATTGTTGCAAGTATAATTGATCATCCAGACACACATTTCTAAAGGTCTTCAGCAAATGTTAGCAGCCATCTAACTTCAACCACAAGTTTAAATAATGCACTGATATACACAGGCTTTACAGTTCTGTTCCCAACTAAGAGTGTTACTTCTTTTTAATTCTTGTAAGGCAGTATATTGCATGAAGCAACCCAGAGTTCCATACTCATTTTTAACAGTGTTGACAGTCAAAGGACAAAATATTATATTACTTACAGGAGGCCCATCAGAACCAGCAAGTCCAGGAAGGCCAGGCTTGCCCTGTGGTCCCTAAAAACAACAAAAATTATACATTTTAGTAATATTAAACAAATAGGTTGCTCAAGCTAAAAAAGGTTGCAACAAACAAATTAAGAACAAAAAGACATATGTTAAAACATACAAAGTGATGGGGAAAATAAAACAAGAGCATGTTCCAAAAACTAGATCCAGAAACTTAGATTCTGATTTCAGTTATACCAGTGTAAAGCCACATCAATTCTATGGACCTCAAAAAAGTTACTCTCCGTGATAATTAGTGCAAATGAGAAAGGAACAGAGGAACTGCTATATGGTCCATCTACTCCAGTATTTTGCTCCTGAAGAAGAAAAGTGCAAGAAACCTTTTAGTAGTCAGATACAGGATAATCTAACATCAATACTTAGGCTATATCTAGATTGCAAGCCTCTTTCGAAAGATACTTTCGAAAAAGCCTCTTTCGAAAAAGAGCGTCTAGACTGCAAGCGGAACTTTCGAAAAAGCAAGCCGCTTTTTTGAAAGAAAGCAGTGAGTGAGTCTGGATGCTCTCTTTCTAAAAAGCCCTGTTGGCATTCAAGAACGCCTTTTTTCGAAAGAGCACTTTCGAAAAAAGGCGTTCTTCCTCGTGAAATGAGGTTTACCGCCGTCGAAAGAAAAGCCGCGTTCTTTCAATTTAATTTCAAAAGAACACGGCTGTAGTCTAGACGCAGGTGAAGTTTTTTCGAAAAAAGGCTACTTTTTTTGAAAAAAACCCTGAGTCTGGACGCAGCCTTAGAGACTTAAGATGTAAAGCAAGAGGTTTTATCTCCCTTTCAAAATTTGTGTTAGCAATACTATTGACTCCATGTTTTCTTGTTATCCAGATAAACAGCCAATCCTTTGAATCTTTTCAAGTTGTTGAGCTCAGCAGCATACTATAGGAATTAATTCTGCAAACAAATCATGCACTGTGTAGAAAAAGTAATTTCTTCTGCATACTCATTTGGCCTTAAATATTTCAGCTAACTATAGATGGATACTGAAATACTTGCTCCCTCTAAGTACCGGCAATATCTCAAAAATATCCATTTGTTATGTTAAGCTAACTGGCCTTTTATCTCAAAAAGTGTGCGATTCCTATACCCATGTTAATCATCAAAACAATTCTTATCAGAGAGCAAAAAGCACCTTCTATAGCATGAATGAGAAAAACCAAACAAAACCACAGCCTCTTGGGATGCAAATTAAATAGAAATGACATATGAGAGAGAAGGAATAACATGTTGCTTCCCAGTTAAACAGAAGTGATGAAATGAGGAAAAATAAAATTGAGCTTTTACATAATCTTATGAAAAATTTCAGCATCAAAGTATGTTCAGCATCAGTTTTCAAATTCACCATAATTTTTACCACCTTTTCTCTTTAAAAATGTCTTCAAATGTAATGAATACGCAAATCAGAAATATTAAAATATTTTTATTTGAAATATAAGAGTGAGGGAATGATTGAATAGAGGAAAGTCAAGGCCATTGAACACACATCACCGAACAGACAAGAAATTAAAGGCACAAGGAGGAGAAGTGAAGCAAGGGTTACATTTAGAAACAGATCAGAGCAGTTAGGATGGCGAGAATGTACCTGTTGTGTGTATCAATCATCCCTAAAATGTATACACAGCAATGTGAAAGGAGCAAGTGGAGAAATGTAATATAGTGTTCACAATACAAAATAATGCACAAAGGACAAAAAAATGACAAAGAGAGAAATCCTGGTTATGCTGAAGTCAATGGTACTCTTCCACTTGAGTGGAAGAGATAGCAGATCACCCAGAGTCAAGAAGAGGTCAGAAGTGGTAATAGAAAAGCCCGGACAATTTATATAATGTAGGTGAGTCACAGAACCCAGGGATGAGAGCTGTCTGCTTATTGGCTTGAAATGTTTCAAACACAAAGCAAAGCTACATTTGGAGGAGAAACTGCATGCATGTTAGGGCAGATTGTGACTTTGTGGAAAAGAAAATGTTTTTCAAATGGTTAAGAGACATACAAGGTGTTTTTGTCCATAAACCAAAAAACATGTTATATAACTAGAAATGTTATGAGAACAAAAAACCCTCCAAAACCCAGGTAGGGTGCTAGTCTCCAATCACCATGTCTAAGTTTACACAACATAAGGAAAGGAAATTGGCAACATTTGTTTTCAAAGATTTTAAGAATATGGCGCCCAAACAAAATGAAATGATACATTAATCATAAATGCATTATGAAAACCTATAAGAGTCACTGAATCAACCTGTAATGAACATCACCAGACCAAATTAAAATTAGTAACATCCAAGTCATCATAAAATCATAGAATCATAGAATACTAGGACTGGAAGGGACCTTGAGAGGTCATCGAGTCCAGTCCCCTACCCTCATGGCAGGACCAAATACTGTCTAGACCATCCCTGATAGATATTTATCTAACCTACTCATCATCACCTGGAATCATTTACATTAGCTGGATGATCACAAATCCATCCTCTTTTTTTAGATATTTTTCCTATTTAGTACCATTGTGGCTTCACGGTATTCACTATTTGTAACATCTACAAAATCATCAGTGTCCTTGTGGTCTTTATCCTGTTCCATGCTTAGTTGTGGGCATGTCCACTCTCAATATATATTGGCTAACCAAAAAGAAAGCAAAAGATCAAACAGACATTCCTGTATTCCTGCCAGGCACTGACCTAAGGTTACTAGGTTTAGAATTAGTCATCTGGGTATATTCTGGTATTCTGGCAGCAATATAATTGATGCTGTTTTTTACATCCCTCGAACACTTATACCTCTGAGAAACTTTTCTCACATAAGTAGTCCTATTGATTTCACTTACACTTAAGGTGCTGCTAGACTATTCATTGAGTTTTTTTCTTCCAGTTTTTCCATGTGAGTAGAGTTACTCGTGAGCTCTTTTTCAGGACTGGACCTTCTCAATTAGTAATCTTGTTGGATTGGCTGTGCTGACTATGTTGCATCAAATCAATGAAAAACTTTTAAAGAAAATCTCTATCTATTACTGTGAGGCCTGATTGTAAAAGAGAGGACATCTACATTTGTGTTACGAAACTTTTATGAGGGAAATCTATATTAGTAGATTTATATGGGGGAAATCTTTGATGTGAATGGGTCTGGGTATAAATCAGTACTGGTATGAATGGATTTGGACTGGGAAAGCATTCTAACAACATTTCAAATGTTATTGCTTGGTCCTCCATCACAGATGTCAATGTGTAACATATTGTATTCATTTAAATATTCAGTTGCAAGCAGGGAGAATTTAGATTCCAGTACGTTTTAGTAGAGGAAACTTTAGATGTTGGTGAGCTGCACATGGAAAACTGAACAGGTAATTATGGAAAGGGTAATCATTCTATGTGGATAGGTTTGACTGGATAAACTTCCTTTAATATTTTGTGTCAGTACCTCGTTGTACAAAATTGATTTGTGGAAGGCAGTTTGTACACAGAAGTTTCTAGGTGAATAGACTCCTGCAGACATTGCATATTAAAATTAATTTCCTGAATGGCTAGAATTCTTCCTTCTCTCCACGTGCCATTCATCTCTTCTAGCACAGCTAAGTTCAGAGCCCTTGGTTTGTAATCCCTCCCAGAAGGTGTTTAATTTACTGAAGTCAGTCATCCAGTACAGGTCCCCACAAAAGGGGCACTCATAGTTCTAATTCTTGGGCTTGGTATTACATTCTGTATGCTACCACATGAGGAAGATCCCAAAAGGGTGTGGGAATGAGGCCTACTGCTCAACAGTTCACTGAATGGGCCTAGGACACATGCTGGATTATGTTGCAGCTTTTGAATAGCTTTAGCGGTAAACAAAGTTATCTTGCATTCTGGGGAGCTCGGCAGGATTTCTGTCCCCTTGCAGTGGTCTGACTCCACTTATCCTCATTCAGGGTTGTCTTTAAGATATGATTTTTTTAAAAAATTCTTTGACTACATGTGAAAAGTAACACATTTGATATTAACTCAATTCTCGGTCTCCATGATATTTTGGCACATAGAAATGTATATGATGCTGGGTAAGTGCAAAGTGATTTCTATCCTGTATGGAGAGCAGAAACAACAATGAATACCTACGGTTGGATTTTTGTAATAGGAAATGTGCCACCTGTCACTGCTACAGTACATTTATTTAAAAGATGTTATTAACTTTGGGATGTCTACCTTCCCTTTTAAGCCATGAATGAACATAACAATTCTGCTTAGCAGTTAGTTAAAGCTAACAAGTTGGTTTACCTACTCATTTCAAAAACAGAAAAGACTACCAAGCCAAGAAAACTCAAAAATAAGGTAAGTATATGGATAGATAGGAAGCAAGCAAACTACTTCACACCTTTTTATCCTATTTATCTGTATATTTGCTATTATAATGAATGCAAAACTCTGATCGACTATAGTGAGAGTTTTGCTCAATTGTAGATTACAGAATTGTTTCCATAAGAAATATATACAACTGAAGGCAGGGGGGGAAATTGGGTAGGTAGGAATTCTGCTAGGTAGGAATTCTGTGCATTGTTTCCTAAAATTCACCTCAATCCTTACCACCAAGAGGTACTGGAACTCTAGGAAGATATTAAACCACGAATGAGAGGGAAACCAGAGTGGAATCAATCAGGGATTTAACAGAGGAAAGAAGAAATTACTAGGAGTGTGAAATTTGAAACAGACATAATTAGCACTTGCAAAAGAATGTTACTGCTCCAGGAAACAGAAGGGTACACAAACAGGGTCTTATTCTGATCTAAATTATACCACAATTACTCCAGTGGAACTCCAGAATAATGCCAATATACCATCCATATAAATAAGAGCAGAATCAGGCTCACAGTTTAAAGAAAAAGATAGATATGTTAATAATGAAGATGAGTGATCTAGAAAATACATGTAAATGTAAAGTCTTTTTTTGTTTGGTACACCTGCAATGTGAGTCTGTTTGTATTTAATCTTGTACAGTACTGTGGGCCAAATTCTGATTCTAATAACATGAGCATGAATCAAGAGTAAATTCAGGAAGTAACACTAGTGAAAAAAATGGTGTAAGTGAGAAAAGAGTTAGGCTCACATTGTTCATTGATTTAGTTGGTGGTTTTAGGGAGTTCTGTTTGAGATTATAGGTGTCTAATACTCTAAACATAAAGCAAAGCCCTTAACCACTTAACCAGGAGTTGCTACACTGATTATGAAATACCAGAATAACATTATAACTTACTTTTTCACCAGGAGCTCCAATAGGACCTTGTGGACCAGGAAGCCCCTATTAAAAAGAACCCAGGGTGTGAGAAATCAGGGGTAACAAGATGCATACATTCTCCCTATTAAAGAGCCCTTATTAATCTGTTTAAACATAGTGGCAAATATAAGTGTGGTTGTTGGGATTTTTTTAAATCAGATAGATAAGGAGCTTTGTGTGAGCCTTTTGCACCGGCTACTATTCTGACATCAAGTCTGTAACAGGATCCTATTCAGTGCCCTCCTACAGGTGTGGCCAGTCCTGCTAGCATTCCAGGAACACTGAATGAGTCATTTTTCTTGCGAATGAAAAGCCCTCTGCAAGCTTGCTTTAAAATTCTGCTCCCACTGCACTATGCACATTTTCAGCATTATTTATATAAAAACTTCATGTTTTATCAGTCCTGCCTGTGAAAAGCTAATCTGTATTCATTAAACATTTGTTTAAAGGAATGTAGTATAACCTGTGGGTTATTAAACACTTACTTGTGGACCTGGGATTCCTTGTTGACCGGGAGGGCCTGGTTCTCCTTGAGGACCCTATCATGCAAAAAATACAGAGGCATTAGGTTTGGACTTCTGTGTTACAAATCTTCATTCTCAGGCCTAAAGTAATCACATCTCTGGTTTTCCCATCTTTTAAATCTTTTAAATCTCTCTCTAGTCTGATTTTCAAGTGAATTTACATCACCAATATTTTATTTATGTAGGGCTAATTCCACTCCCACTTTACACCCTGAGAGCTGTTTTCTGAGGATTGCAGAAGGTTAAATGAGGGAAGAATTTAGGTTGAAGCAGAGGGGACTCCAGGCTGTCCTCTTCAATAAAACATTGAGAGAAATCTGAATTTTAAATTAAACAGGGATGGGGGATGAAAGGAAAAGGATTTTGACAATCCCAAACCTCTGTTTCTTTCCATAATTATCTACGTACCAAGTTTCCTTTTGGACCTGGGGGACCATCAACACCTGCAATACCCTGAAAAAGAACAAAAATAGAGGCAACACTGGGCAGAATTATTTTTTACTGGAAATAGCACATTTAAAATACCTCACTCTTTATGCCATACGTACAGGTTGTCCTGGGGGACCAGGTGTGCCCCGGGGGCCTAGTAGTCCTCTTGGACCCTGAAGAGAAGAAATTATTCATATTAAAAATGTGGGTGCGATTCCTCCTTATAAGCTGGTAGGCAGCGGGACTGCAGGGGAGGGAGGCAGTGCAGAACAACAAAACAATTCATTGCAACATGGGATGCTCCTGACCTCTGTCCTGAATCCGGAACACAATATGGGCTGAAGTAGCCTTTTGTCAAGCAGCTTTGCCTCTCATATCAGAGAAAGGTCAGGGGGATAGATTTTCCCACCGCCAGTGCCCTGAACATTGGTGCAGAACCTTACATAGTCACTTGGTCTGGGTGGCGACTATTTATGTATTTAATAAAAACAAGGTAGTTTTAATGGTTTCTGTCATATTCTGCATTGCTGATGAAAGTAGAAAGTCCTACTTTTCTCAGTAGTAAAATCTCTGCTAGATAGCTAAATATTATTCATTTGGAGTCTTTTTCTCTATATTAAACAAATGGAAACTTCCACAAACAGAAAGGGAGGCCTGCTCCCACACATAATTCCACTGAAGTGAATGGGACCATTCTTCTTCTGAGGAGGAGCAAAATTTGTTCCCAAGGGTTATTTTTGACTTTCCACAGTGTAAGATTTTGTTTTTCAATATTTATGGCATCAGACACTGTGGCTGAAGAAGGCAGAGCTCATTCTTCTCTCTGTTTCATGATGTGTAAAGAGAATGCAAATTACAGTACTATCTTTCTGACTCAGTAGCATTTTGCACCCGCTTTGTATCTGGAAGGGTATAGATCAGATATGTAGGATACAATCATCCTTTCTGAGCCAGGCCATGGATCCTTTGCCTACACTGCAAATCTCTGTTCTGCAGTGACAGCACCAGTTGAATTCCTACTGTATCAGTAGAATTCTTGCACATGGAACAATTGCAAAATATGCAATAAAGAAAAGCAGTTTGTGTTGCAATATTTTGCAGTCAAATGTTCAGAAAAAACACACTGCTGTGAAATATCATTAGAGCATTCAATAGGCTGATTCTACTCTCACTTATGTTGGTGTAAATCAGGAGTAAATCTACTGAATTCAATGAAGTTAGACCAGAGTAAATGATACATGGTTCAGCTCCACTGATTCTGGAAGTTGTGTATCCTGGACTGCATTAATACAGAAATAATTCCAGTCACGTTAATGGCGTTATACCCCAGAAGAATCTAGCTAATTTTGTACCTTCCATACAGAACTGCCATTTCGTCCCCTCTGGGAAAAACTTAGTAGAAATGAATGATATCTTAGAGTGATTTTGTTCTGCAAAATAACCAGTGTGCATACCAGAAATAGAATAATAAAAAGGCTTTGCTTACAGCTTCACCTGGGAGACCTCTGGGTCCAACCTCTCCATCTTCTCCCTGTCATTATGAAAAGGAAGAGAAGGTTTAGTGTTAAAAGTATATATCACCAAACCATTCCTACTGTGTGAGGACTTGATTTGAACTGTATTGTATATATTAGTGAGCTGAAGTTTCTAGTAACGTACCCTTGCTCCATCTTCACCGGGTGCACCAGGAGGTCCTTGTGGGCCACGATCTCCCTGGAAAACCAAAAAAGCTATAATAAAACAACACAGGCTACAACTCTGGCTGGAAACAACAAGAGATGAGAGAGTGAAATACCAACAAATACTTTAGCTGCATAATGGTGTCAGAACATCCTCACTGTAACCGCAAACAGGTATAAATCTACATGTTACTTGGCAGAAGATTCCATTTAGAGGTGGATCCAAAATCTTTTATCAGATCAACATAAGGAAAGATTAATGTTTCAGAAATATTTAACAATTATATCAGGTAAGGTTGCCACAAGAACATAAGAACACCCATACTGGGGGCTTTTAAGTGCATATATACACAGTGCCTCAACAGATTTTGGACCAATCTAATTAAGCATTTTTTTCTCCCTCATTTTTAAAGAAGGCTAATGTTCTGCATAGCTTAAATTAGAGATATAATACTGTAGTCGATTAACCGATAAGCAAATTGTGTAGCTTATTTTGAGGTAAGGGTACAATGTAGATGCATATCTAGAGTTTTAGTTTTGGACTGTTTATTATTCTGTCACTTTTATATACATTTGTGATACATCTTTGGATAGGCACATTCTTAACAAATTTCAATATTTAAATTGCATACAAATATGTAGGTTCATACAGTTAATGACAGAAGGGACTAGTAGATGATATCCTCTGACTTCTTTATATATCATAGGCCATAGAATTTCATCCTATTACTCCTATGCTGACTCAATAGTTTGTGGTTGCCTAAAGCATATGCCTTTCAGACACATCCGGTCTAGAAATTATAGCATGTGTTCCCAGTTCAAACATGACTAGACATGAAAAGATTCCTAAAAAGAATATGATAATGTTTGGTACATTTTTTAAACAACTTTATACTTACACAGACAAAATATAACTACAGGGGTATGTCTAGACTACATCCCTCTGTCATCAGAGGGATGTAAATTAGACATACCAAAATTGCTAATGAAGCGGGGATTTAAATATCCCACGCTTCATTAGAATAAAAATGGCCACCGCTTTTTGCCGCTGCAGCACTTTGCTGGCAAAAAGTGGCACTCTAGACGGGGATCAGTCGACAAAGAAAGCCTTTTCCGACCGATCCCTTATGCCTCGTGCAATGAGATTTACAGGATTGGTCGGAAAAGGCTTTCCTTATCGACCGATCCCCGTCTAGACTTCTGTTTTTTGCCGGCAAAGTGCCGCATCGGCAAAAAGCGGTGGCCATTTTTATTCTAATGAAGCACGGGATATTTAAATCCACGCTTCATTAGCAATTTTGGTATGTCTAA